>NC_068576.1:13487384-14752741 GCF_025698545.1 Gossypium raimondii
ACCAAAGCTATTCCAATTAAGGTAGCTAATATGTGTAATTGGCCCAATTTACCTGGGCCCGATTGAAATAATAAATTAAAAACCAAATAAAGAAAACAACATAAAATAGGTCCAAATTATTAAAAGTCCAATAATAGTCCAGTTTCTTATTACAAATCCAATAAAATAGCAGGCATAAAATACTACCTAAAATACTAAACCTAAAACCCAAATCAGCCCAAAACTAAAAAAAAAAAAAAAACCCTAGAACCTTCAGCCGCTGCTCCCCCCACACGCGCGCCTCCAGCTCCTTCCATGTCACCCCACGAACGGCTTCTTCCGTACACCAGTACCTGTAACAAACACAAACGAGCAAGCAGTAAAAAAGAAGGAAACGAGAATAGCAAAAAAAAAAAGCAACAGCAAATAGCAGAATAACAGAAATAGATTTTTTTTATTTTTATTTTTATTTATTGTTTCGGCTATATAAGGTCGATTGCAAATCTGTAAAGGGGGATACGAAATAAATCAAAAAATTTAAGAAGCAAAAAAATCAGATTACTGGAAAGGTGATTTCATTTGTTTTTTTTTTCTCTCTCGATAGTTGGCTATTCAGTTTTTAAATACTCACTGTGCAAAACGAGGAATAAATAAGCGAGTTACCTTAATGACGGTGCTATCAAATCCTCGTTCACTTCGTTGTAATCGGAGTTTGGACGAGGACTAAGGCCGTAGATCTGCAAAGTTTTCGAACGGCGGCGTGGGACTGGGTTCAAAGCCTTAGCAGAGAAGAAAGAAAATAGGGCGGCCCCCTTTTTATTTTTTTTAAAACAACCAAGACGGAAATATTTTTAATTTTTTTTTTTGGTTTAAATAATACAAGCACAAGGTGTCGTTTTGAGCTAGGGTTAACAGCCCTCAAAACGGCACCGTTTAACCCTCTAACCCGGGCGGTGACCCGACCCAAGGAGAGGATCCGCGTGTTTTTTATTAATAGGAAATTTGTGCATCTGGCCCCTCTTCATTTTTAATTATTTTAATTCAGTTTTTTTATTTTCTTCAATTGATACTTTAACTTTTATTTCGTTTCTGATTTGGTTCTAGTGAAACGGCGCGTTTCATAGGCAGGGAATATTTCCCCATTCGGTACCTTTGAGTTATTCGTTCCTTTCAATTAGGTCCTTTATTTTATTTACGTTTTTTCCCTCTAATTTTGTTTTAAATCCAATTTAATCCTTATTAGTTTAGTTTAATGTTTTTATTTTTTAATTTATTTAAATGTATATTCTTTCATTTTTTAATATATTTAATTTTAAATCTAATTTAATAATTAAGCTCAATTATTATTTTAAATTTATTATTAACATTGTTTAAATTTATCATATATTATTATTTTAATTTCCATCTATTATTTTATATATTTTTATGTAATTTAAATATAATTTACACATTTTTAAATGGTTTTATTTTATAATACATTTTTTAGAATTCACTTATATATACTTCTTTGAAAATTTATACGATAATATTCTTACACAATACTATTTTATACATATATACACAATTTATATTAAATTATTTTTATTATACATATATGCATATATAGTTTATTATTGATTTCATACTACCATATACCTTTTTACCTATTTCTATATATATAACTTATTTCTTTAAAAGACCCTATTTTATTATATTTTGCTTATTTCAACTTTTTATATATTATTATATATGTATTTATATTGACTTTTTCATTCCATATGTATTACTTATTTAGGTTAATATATATACTATCTTGTATATTATTTACCTTTGATTTCCTTCTTATGTAATATTCACTTTAAAAATTCGTTTATATATTACTATTACATATAGTATTTATTTTTAACTCTATTTTAATTTATTTCAAATTTTCGTATATATTATTTATTTTAAAATTTTTGTATGTATACTTTATTGATTTATAATTTCCTTCTTTCATGCCATTCGTTTCTTTAGTTATTTTAAAACTTGTACACTTTGTGTTTGTGTTAATTTGTGTGGTGTTTTTTTTAATTAGCTTTTTACTAGCTTTTAAATATTAATGTTAGTATTTACATAATATGTGATGTGAGATTATTGCTCTTATGTATGTTGTATTGCTTATTGGTATTTATTGATTATTTGTCGTTTATCAGAGTACATTTCAGTTTGCAAATTATCACTTTTCGTTGTACATTATCATTCTATCGCGTTTTATTCGCTTCAAAGTTACGTTTAATATGGTTTAAGTTTTGAAATCATTTTATCCAAAAGCTTCCAAGATAGCATAACACACGGTGTTTGGGATTGCCAAAACAATCGTATCCTAACTTAAGGGGTCTCGATTTTTTGATAATTTCAAATATACGAACCCTTTTTAAAAAAAAACACATTTACTTAAAAATTATCTCGGGAATGAGAAAAAAAATTATGTCCCAGCTTACGAGATATGATTTCTTCTCAGAAACAGAGATGATCAAAATTTCTAAAAATAAATAAATTTTGGTGTTTATTCTTGTTTCAGGATTTAAGATATTATGTCCTAACTCACGGGATATAATTCTTTTTCTCGATTAACGAGAAATACACTTTTCTTTAAATTTTTAAGTAATTTTAACAAAAGGATTATATTTTTAAATTTCTTTTCGAATTTTCAATTTTTCGACATTAAGACATTAATTAATCGATTAGGTACCAATTTTGGGCGTTACGAGGGTGCTAATACTTCCTCGTATGTAACTGACTCCCGAACCCCATTTTTTTTTAAATTCATAGACCAAAACCGTTTTCAAGGTGATCAGATCACACCTCAATGAAAGATTGGTGGCGACTCCAATCATTTTTAAGTCGATGACTATTTTCTTCTTTTCAAAAAGTGGTTTCGACAGCTTGGCGACTCCGCTAGGGACACTAAAATAAGATAGTCAAGCCATGAGTTGATTATTTCTTGTCTTTTTGTCAAAAATTAAAAATTCGATTTAAATTTAACATCCTTTCAATGCATTTTTATGGTCTGCATCATTTTGATATGCTTGCTCTATTGGTTCGAGTCTTTTAATCTCAGCATATTGCATTGCATAACCGTTCGATTTTAACCTTTTAAGTGGGAGTGAGAAACTATTCCTTCGTGAGGTTTTCACCTCCATATAGGATAGCGAATCGCTTTCGGGATACATCCGTACCTATGTTTTCGTGAGATTTTCATCTCCGTGCAGCCATAGGGAAATGTATTCCCCTGAACTAAACTCGGTCTATATGAGCCTAGAATGGGTGATGATCGAAGAATCTGCTGGTTCAAGTACCTTTACTTTAGAACCGAACCGTATATAATAAGCCCTAAGAGCCTCCCCTAGATAGAACCACTCCAAACCCCTAATGGTCACCCAAATAGGTGTTTTATTTATCTTTCTTGCTTGCTTTTGCCTTGTACTAACCTATTTTGTTTTGGTTATGATTGCATTGCATTTTCATCATAAAAAAGAGGTGTTGATTCACGTTCAGTTGCTAAATAGAGAGCTTATCATGGAAAATGAATTTCTTGATAAAGTGGAAGACAATGCGGTTGTCCGAATATGGTCCAGGAGAACGTGACAAGAGAAGGGTGATAGTCTAATGGAGGACTACATGACTTTACTTCGTGCTCGAGGATTCAATTTGACAAAGATTATTCGAGATTCTTCAACGACTCAATCATTTTAAAGAAGCTAACGAGCATCCCGAGGATGAGTGAGCAATGAGTCGCGGCCTGGATCAAGCAAAAATAAGCTAGTAGAGGCATCCATTGGAAAATTCATGAGATTTATCTTAACATCCGGATGAAGAAAATGATCGATGTCTTCGCTTGAAGTATGAGGGCAAAGCCGTATATATATCTACTTTATGTAAAGAGATCTACTTTCTAGTAAAGTTGTTCTAATAGAATTGAATCAGAATCAATGTCTTTTTTTGCATTCATTCCATCCATCTGCATTACATTTCATTGCATCAAAAATTTCACAAAAGGACCCTAATTAATAGAAATTGTTACAGTTACCCTGGAAACTAACGAAAATCCACCAGCTAAATATTGCTACGGTACCTGCCGCAAAACCAAAGAAATGGACCAAAGGTTAGAGAGATTAGAGAAAAAGAAAATACAGATGCAAGAGCAACTGGCCAAAATTCAACAAGATATAAGGGATCAGATGCTGGAATTCCAAAGAAATGTGATGAACCAGTTAACCCAGTTGCTGACTAGAGGGTTAGAAAAAGGAATGAGCCCTACAGTAAATTCTGGGGACGATAACAAGGACCCTGCTTATCCTCTAGGCTTTACCCCAATAAACACCCAAATACAACCAAATGCATATCCACAAGGGGTGTTGTTAACATCAGACCCCAATACCAGACCGGTACCCCGACACCGGCAAACTGTCTGACAGTTTCAGGTTCTAACCCGAGGGATAATCTAACCAATCCTGTTGTCTTTGATTTGGATGATTTAGCGGGAGCAAAACAGATGAGGGTGAAGCTCCCAAAACAGTTTGAAGATCGTTACAAACGAAAAAGGCAAGAGTGAAACTCCCAAATCAATACTTTAAAGGACACGAGGAAGGAGGAGAATGAGGTGAATAACACAAGCATGTATAACAAGGGTTACTCAAAACCAATCACTGTGGGCTAGCCAAAGACATTAACCGCTAGCCATCAGGGCCCCTCAAGGTAAGAATCTTAGACGAGGAAAAATACAGAAATGCCTCAGTTCACGCCTATACCAATGACGTATAGCCTCTATACCCCAAATGGTACGACACGAACGCCCAATGCGAGTACCACATGGGAATCATAGGACACTCGATTGAGAACTGCACCGCTTTCAAAAAGATAATCGAAAGACTCATCAAAATAGGTATTCTAAGATTCGATGATCCATCTAATGCAGAAAATCCATTACCCAATCATATTGATAATGGGGTAAGCGCAATAAGTAAAGATGAGGGAAGAAGAATCAAGACAGACGTTGCGGAAATAAAAACTCATTTGAGATGGGTCTGGAAGGAGATAGTAAAAAGGGGGTTAATAATTTTGGATTCAGAAAGAAGTTATGAAAGAAAGGGCAATTACTGTAAGTTTCATCATGAAGTGGGACACGAGATCCAAGAGTGCATATAATTCAAAGCCTTGGTTCAAGGCATGATGGATAATAAAGAGTTAGAATTCCTTGAAGAAGTCAAAGGCCTGGAAGAAATATTGGGAAACGTTCACATCAATGCCATATACGAAGAAGCAACTGAAGGAGAGACCTTGTTAGATATCCGTCTTTATGAACCTGGGAGTGTGCTAAACAATTGGACTGTAGAAGAAATTCTTGTAGTTTTTAGAGCTTACTCAGAGTAATGTTCAGAACACACTTGTTGCTTTTAGTCTAAAAGTGATAAGAATCCCTTTGTGAAATAGGTTCATGTCTGAACATAATTATTTCAATGAAATACATCTTTGCATTCATTTTGAGCAAATATTCTTTCATTCTTTCCATACGAGTAATTATTCTTTCATTCTTTTGGAGATTTTTTTTCCAAATCATTCTTTCATTTCATTTATAATCATACTGTACAGATAATTATTCTTAAATTCATACATTTTTTGTATATTATTTGGTACCTATAATAGGTCCCTAGATATCAACGACATGAGTGACGCTGTTACAAACTCAGAATTTCCTTTTGAACAAGAATGTATTTAGAGGGATCTCATGACTTTGAACATGATGTAGACTGTAGCTTATCTCCGGACTTGTTGAGGATGGTAGAACAAGAGGAGAAGCAAATTTTACTTCACAAAGAATTAATAGAAGTTGTGAGCTTAGAAGTGGGAAAAGATGTGAAGATTGAAACAGACATTACCACAAAGACGAAGCGAGACCTCATTGAGTTACTCCAAGAATTCAAAGATGTCGTTGCATTGTCATACCAGGATATGCCCGGGTTAAGCACTGACATTGTTGTACGCTGCCTTCCTATAAAAGAGGATTGCAAGCCAGTTCAGCAGAAGCTTCGGAGGATGAGGCCTGATATTGTGCTAAAAATAAAGGAAGAAGTCAAAAAGTAATTTGATGTTGGGTTCTTACAAGTGGTCAAATATTCAGAATGGGTAGCCAACATCGTCCCAGTCTCAAAAAAAGGGAAAGTACGAATGTGTGTGGATTACAAGGACTTGAACAAGGCCAGCCCAAAAGACAATTTCCCATTGCCTCACATTAATACTTTAGTAGATAATACGGCAGGCTACTCACTGTTTTCCTTTATGGATGGCTTCTTTGGATACAATCAAATAAAGATGCATCCTGAAGATATGGGAAAGACCACATTCATAACCTTGTGGGAACGTTTTGCTATAAAGTGATGTCATTCGGATTAAAGAATGCGGGAGCAACATATCAAAGAGCCATGGTAGCCTTATTCCATGACATGATGCACAAGGAAATCGAGGTTTACGTCGACGATATGATTACAAAATCCAGAACAGAAAAGGAACATGTGCAGGTCTTGAGAAAATTGTTCTTAAGATTGAGGAAGTTCCAGCTCAAGCTCAATCCAGCAAAATGCGCTTACAGAGCTAGGTCAGGAAAGCTGTTAGGCTTCATAGTCAGTGAAAAAGGAATTGAGATCGACCCAGATAAAGTCAAGGTGATACGAGAATTACCTCTACCACGCACCTCCTTCACCTCTTCACGTTATGAATTCTCCATGGCCTTTCTCAATGTGAGGCATGGATGTCCTTGGGATAATATCACCAAAGGCTTCTAATGAGCATCACTTCATCTTTGCGGTCATTGATTACTTTACTAAATGGGTGGAAACTGCTTCATATGCTAACGCCACAAAGTCGGTAGTCAACAAATTCTTAAAAAAGGAGATCATATGTTGGTATGGAAGGCTAGAAAGAATCATATCAGAAAATGCGTTAAATTTGAACAATAGCATAATAGCGGAGGTCTGCAATCAATTCAAGATTGGACACCAAACTCGTTGCCATATCATCCCAAAATAAACGGTAGTAGAGGACAAAAACAAAAAAACAAAAACCTCTACCAGGGCAACATTTTTCTCTTTGGCTTATCATGATTTTTCCATTAAAGTCGAGATTCCTTCTCTTTGAGTTTTGTCAAAACTAAAATTAGATGAAGCAGAATGGATCCGGTTGAAATTGATCGAAGGAAAGAGGCTGAGGGCTATCAGTCACAGTCAGATGTACAAAAAACGAATGATGCGAGCCTACAACAAAAAGGTTCATACCAGAGAATTCCACGAGGGGGAACTGGTGTTGAAAAGCATCCTTCCTCTACAAAAAGATTTTAGAGGGAAATGAATGCCAAAATGGGAAGGACCTTATGTGGTAAAAAAGGCCGTTTTTGGAGGAGCATTGATTTTGACCGAGATAGATGGTAAAAGCTTGCCTAATCCTGTAAATTCAGATTCAGTCAAGAAATACTTCACCTAAAGAAGGGGAAGGGACTAAGGCGAAAACCCACAAAGGGCACTTTGAGTCAAAAAAAAAAAGACCAAGGCGAAAACCTGCAAAGGGTGCTTTGAGTCCAAAAAAAAAAGGAGAGGCCAAGGTGAAAACCCACAAAGGGCGCATTGAGACCAAATGGGATTTGAGTTGAAAACCTGAAAAGGGCGACTCAAATATTGATCAAAATGGGGCATACGGTGATCTTGCTATACCTGAATTAACAGAAAAGGGTATCCGACATCTTGGGGCATCGACAAAGTACTCTAGATCTTCTAAACACATGTCAAACTCAAAATGGTCTTCAGGAAGTTTGTACAAAGAAATTCAAGCTGCGATATCTGGGGCACCTAGTCCTCATACTATTTATATTGAATTTGTTATTCTTGGAATGCTTTATTCTTTTCAAGATACATGTTCCCAATAATTCCCTTTTTTTTTTTTACCGTCCTTGATAATTTATTCATTTCGAGCTATGTTCCAAATCAATTCATTTCTTATCCAGTGTTATGATCTTTTGCAAGCATGTTGCATTGAAATAATGATTAATAGATTAATAATACTTTCACAAAGGAAGTTCTGCATATTATTCTAGAAGTTTCTAAATGATATAAGAATCTGAAATAGGACTATTGTTTATAACACACCAAGTTTAAAGGTTGGAAATATCTGAGAATGAAGAGTCTAAATTAAGACTATCCCTTCAGATTTTGCTATCAAAATATTGATTGAACAAAGCAACAAAATATCGTGTCGGTGATAAAGCTTCAATGAGCAAACGAGCAATGATCACCAAGAAATAAGAGGGGTTATTATTGGCAAAGAATTCTACATTGGTACGACACCCTGGGAATGGTGTAAGAAACCAAAGAGATTCACATCCTGTATCCTTGAATTACAGAATGAGAGGATTGTGAAAGAGCCAGATCTTATACTTTTGAATTATAGTGGAAGGAAAATGGTACAAACTTTATGTCCCAAAAGTACAGTGGATTAAACCTGAAAGTTACAGCGGGGGCAATCTGATTAAGTGAGTGTTTCTTTAGAGATATCAGCCAAACAAGATGGCGTTATAACATGTCAGTGTTAAAGCCTTAATAACGAGCAATGCCAACTCAGACATTAAAGGATCATTCTCATGACATTCTACATTCATTCATACATATCTAGTTAGGAGATTTGATTTCATTCCAATCATAACATCCTAATCACTAGGCATGAATAGGCCCATGAAATGGATTCTACAGGTCTTGTTCCCTAGAGAACATATCGATGAAACCACAAATCCTATACCGCTGAAGTTATAGTGGGATGAATTAAAGTCATTATGGCAAATCTTATCTCCCTGAAGTTGCAGTGGAGCAAATTAAAGCCACAAGTTATGGCGAATCTTATCTTCCAGAAGTCTCCCTGAAGTTGCAGCGGAGCAGACTGAAGATAGCGAATCTTATTTCCCTGGTGTTGCAGTGGAACATATTAAAGCTACAAGTTATGCTGACTCTTATCTTCCTAAAGTTGCAGTGGAGCAGATTGAAGCCACCAGCCTTATCTCCCTGAAGTTGCAGCGGAGCAGACTGAAGACAACGAATCTTATTTCCCTAGTGTTGCAGTGGAACAAATTAAAGCTACAGACAGCAAATCTTATCTCCCTCAAGTTGCAGAGGAGCAGATTGAAACCACCAAACCTTATCTCTCTGAAGTTGCAGCGGAGCAGACTGAAGATAGCAAATCTTATCTCCTTCAGGTTGTGGCGGAGCAGATTGACGCTACAAGTCTAATCTCATTGAATTGGATCGAAGCGCTAGTTCTTATGCCCCTGAGGATGTAGTGGGATGGAATGAAGCTACTCGAAGAAGAAAAGCACCAAAAGATTTAGAGACTCAGCAAGGCCAGGCAAAATTGGCCCTTTTTAAGTCTTTGCTCGATTTTCGTTACACGACAATGAGCAAAAAGGGGCAGCTGTAATTGGCCCAATTTTTCCGAGCCCTACTGAAATAATAAATTAAAAACCAAATAAAGAAACAACATAAAATAGGTCCAAATTATTAAAATTCCAATAACAGCACAGTTTCTTATTACAAATCCAATAAAATAGTAGGCCTAAAATACTACCTAAATTACTAAACCTAAAACTCAAATCATTAAAACTAAAAAACAAAAAAACCCTAGAACCTTCAAATTTGCTCCCCCACGCGCCTCCGGCCCTTCCACGTCACCCTACTTGACGGCTTCTTCCAAATGCGCCAAGACTGCAACAAACACAAACAAGCAAGCAGCGAAAAAGAAGGAAACAGGAATAGTAAAAAAAATAGCAACAGAAAATAACAAAATAACAGAAATAGATTTTTTTTATTTTTATTTATTGTTTCGGTTATATAAGGCCGATTGTAAATCTGTAAAGGGGATACGAAAGAAATCAAAAAATTTAAGAAGCAAAAAAATCAGAATACAGGAAAGGTGATTTCATTTTTTTTCTCTCTCGATAGTTTGCTATTCTGTTTTTAAATACTCACTGAGTAAAACGAGGAATAAATAAGCGAGTTACCTTAATGAAGGCGCTATCAAATCCTCGTTCACTTTGTTATAATTGGAGTTTGGACGAGGACTAAGGCCGTAGATCTGCAGAGTTTTCGAACGGCGGCGTGGGACTGGGTTCAAAACCCTAGCAAAGAAGAAAGAAAATAGGGCGGCCCCCTTTTTATTTTAAAAAAAAAACTAAGACTGAAATGTTTTTTAATTTTTTTTTGGTTTAAATAATACAATCACACGGCGTCGTTTTGAGCTAGGGTTAACAGCCCTCAAAATGGCTCCGTTTAATCCTCTAACCCGAGCGGTGACCCGACCCAAGGGGAGGATCCACATGTTTTTTATTAATGGGCAATTTGCGCATCTGGCTCCTCCGCATTTTTAATTATTTTAATTCAGTTTTTTTCTTCAATTGATACTTTAAATTTTATTTGGTTTCTGATTCTGTCCTGGTGAAATGGCGCGTTTCAGAGGGCGGGGATATTTCCCCATTCGGTCCCTTTGAGTTATTCGCGCCTTTCAATTGGATCCTTTATTTTATTTTATTTACGTTTTTTCCCTCTAATTTTGTTTTAAATCCAATTTAATCCTTATTAGTTTAGTTTAATGTTTTTATTTTTTAATTTATTTAAATGTATATTCTTTCATTTTTTAATATATTTAATTTTAAATCTAATTTAATAATTAAGCTCAATTATTATTTTAAATTTATTATTAACATTGTTTAATTTTATCATATATTATTATTTTAATTTCCATCTATTATTTTATATTTTTATGTAATTTCAATATAATTTATATATTTTAATGGTTTTATTTTATAATACATTTTTTAAAATTCACTTATATATACTTCTTTAAAGATTTATACGATAATATTCTTACACAATACTATTTTATACATATATACACAATTTATATTAAATTATTTTTATTATACATATATGCATATATAGTTTATTATTGATTTGATACTATCATATATCTTTTTAGGGGTGAGCAAAACTCGATTCGACTCGAAAAATAAAAAAATCAATTTCGAGTTAAGCGAATCGAGTTATTGAATCAACTCAATTTTTTTCAATTTCGAGTTCGAATCGAGTTGAGTTTTAATTGAATAATTCGAATAATTCGAATAATTCGAATATTAAATTATAATATTTTACATTTTTACCCCAAACTCCCAAACATTTTTACTTTTCCTTCAAAACTTTTACTCCTTCCCACTTTCCCCCCAAAACTTTTACTCCCCAAAACCCTCAAAACCTTTTATTTTCCCCCAAAATTTTTACTCCCTCTCACTTTTCCCCTAAAACTTTTATTCCCTTCACATCTCACCTCCCATCTATTCCAAACCCTCTCCCATCCAATTTTTTTTTAATATTTTCCCTCCAAAATTTTACTCCCATATTTACTTTCCCTCAAACTTTTATTCCCCAAAACTTTTTATTTTTCCTCTAAACTTTTACTTCTCACCCTTTACTCTCAAATAAAAAATCAAAATTATCCCAAAAAATCACTAAACATAAGTAGTAATAATTTTATTTATATCTACCATTTATATTATTAAATTAAATTTCACATTTTATATCATTTATATTATTGAATTGTTTAGTCATATTGAATATTTATATTAAAATTGAATTATTAATTATGCCATAAAATATTCGTGTTAAAATTTTATATTGGCATCAATTTCACATTTTATTTTAAAATAACTTTTATTAAAAATTTATATTTTTAGATTTAATATATTTTTAATTCCAAAATACATTGTGGCAAGAATCGGAGATAATTGAAACAACTAAGCAAGCAAAGAAGCTAACCAGTATATAAAAAATTAATAAATAAATTATGAGGTGATGAAATTTAATAAAAATTTTGATTAAGGTGGACAAATTTTATTACGATGGGTGACAATGGTTACAATGACCCAAAATTATTTTTTAAAATTTAACTCGAACAAATATATTCGATTCGATTCGATTCGAATTCCATCTCACTCGACTCAATTCGAGAAAACTTCAAATAAAGTTAGGATGATAAAATGAGATTCGAAAACTCGATTAACTCAAAAATTTTCGATTTGATTCGATTCGATTTGATCGAATGCTCACCCCTATATTTTTTTACCTATTTCTATATATATAACTCATTTCTTTAAAAGACCCTATTTTATTATATTTTGCTTATTTCAACTTTTTATATATTATTATATATGTATTTATATTGAGTTTTTCATTCCATATGTATTACTTATTTAGATTAATATATATACTATTCGTATATTATTTATCTTTTATTTCCTTCTTATGTAATATTCACTTGAAAATTCGTTTATATATTACTATTACATATAGTATTTATTTTTAACTCTATTTTTATTTATTTTAAATTTTCGTATATATTATTTATTTTAAAATTTTTGTATGTATACTTTATTGATTTATAATTTCCTTCTTTCATGCCATTCGTTTCTTTAGTTATTTTAAAACTTGTACATTTTGTTTGTGTTTGTGTTAATTTGTGTGGTGTTTTTTTTAATTAGCTTTTTACTAGCTTTTAAATATTAATGTTAGTATTTACATAATATGTGATGTGAGATTATTGCTCTTATGTATGTTGTATTGCTTATTGGTATTTATTGATTATTTGTCGTGTATCAGTGTACATTTCGGTTTACAAATTATCACTTCTCGTTGTACATTATCATTCTATCGCGCTTTATTCGCTCAAAAGTTACGTTTAATATGGTTTAAGTTTTGAAATCATTTTATCCAAAAGCTTCCAAGATAGCGTAACACTTGATGTTTGGGATTTTCGAAAAGATCGTACCCTAACTGATGGGGTCTTGATTTTTCGATAATTTCAAATATACGAACCCTTTTTTAAAAAAAAAACACATTTACTTAAAAATTATCTCGAGAATCAGAGAAAAAATTGTGTTCCAGCTTACGAGATATGATTTCTTCTCTGAAACCAAGATGATCAAAATTTCTACGAATAAATAAATTTTGGTGTTTATTCTTGTTTCGGGATTTAAGATATTGTGTCCTAACTCACGGGATATAATTCTTTTTTGATTAACGAGAAATACACCCTTTTTTAAAATTTTAAGTAATTTTAACAAAAGGATCATATTTTTAAATTTCTTTTCGAATTTTCAATTTTTCGACATTAAGACATTAATTAATCGATTAGGTACCAATTTTGGGCGTTACGAGGGTGCTAATCCTTCCTCGTATGTAACTGACTCCCGAATCCCTTTTTTTAAAATTTGTGGACCAAAACCGTTTTTAAGGTGATCTGATCACACCTCATTGAAAGATCGGTGGCGAATCCAATCCTTTTTAAGTCGATGACTATTTTCTTTTTTTCAAAAAATGGTTTCGACAATATGCTTATAAAAGAATAAGGTAAGCATAGTAATTTCCATTTGAACTTACTAAGCATTCTATATGCTTACTTTCGTTAGTTTTCCTTCCCTTTTAGATCGTCACCTTATGGAACTTGTCAAGCCAAATCAACATGAAGTTCACATTATCAAAAGATGGGAGAATTATGTTCTTTTGGGTCCAAATTTTGTGGCATGTATATAGGGGCATCTTAGAGTGCAAATGGTCATTGTAGTGTAACATTCCAAACCCGATCCTAAAGAGGATCCAGGGATGGCATGTCATTGCCTTCAAATCATTTTCTTGGAAACCATATCTAGCATATACCAATTTACTACAGTCTAAGCTAGTATGAAATATAAACTATTTTTCAATCAAAGACAAATAAGATGATACACTTTGAAAACCATAAATAATTTACTAAAACTTCATTGAAATCATAGTTTCGTAAGCACAAGTTTAAATAAAAATTATGTTCTTCGACTATGGACATTTGAAACCATCCCTATGTCATGCATAATACAAAATACAAGGAGTCTCATAACAATGGTTGTCCCCTAACGTAGTCTTCAGAGATTCCTTTTATTTCTTAATAGGCTTGAGAAGGAACGGTAACTAGGTAAGTTCAAAGAACTTATTGAGCTCTAGAATAAAACATTTCAATAGTTACAAATAATTCAAGTAAGCCTTTCCAACTCAGTAAGGTCACACAGTTCACCAGTTGGTGAACACCAAACACAAACAGGTTATACATTGGACACTATTCCTTTGGCGTGTGCACTACGCCTATGCAATCATACAAACTACCTTTTTCGTGTTAGCTACAAACCCTAGTCCATATACAGAGCCATATCATTCTTCCATTCATTTTCCTTCGTCATGATTTGTCAATCCAGTTTGCAATAACGTTTTCCCTACTAGAGGCTACATGATTATTTTCATGTATCATGATCTGCCATTTCAATGCTCATCTCATTAAAGGCAACACCATGAATTCATTTCCATGTATCAGATCATGTTATTCATTCAGAAGCAAGGGTTAGTGACTTAAACACAAAAGAAGCTTTTTAAACCTTAACACGGCCAGACCAAACCAGATTGATAACAACAAGTATTCATTACTCTTGTACAAAAATTTCATCTTCACAGGATATGTATACTTACCTTAAACCAAACATAAACAAAGGCATTACACACACATAGAGTAAGAAGGAACTCACTAAAAAATACAGCAAGTTCAAACAACAAGACTCTTGCCCTTTTCACAAGAACCTTTAGAAGTGTCTTGAGCTATAATATAAATAGTTAAACTTATCAGACTATATACCAAAAAACTAAACAAACTTGCAAGTAAAATCATTACAAAACCCAGATTCTTGACATTTACCAGGTGCTAAAACAACAAAAATTAATTTGAGTACAGTGAACCCAAATCTTCAAGTAGGTCTCCAGTCTTAGGCTTTCCGAGAGAAAACTGCAGAGAAAGTTTGAGAATAAAGCGTGAATACAAGAGAAGACGTAAAAGCTTGCTCAAGAAGCTAATACCAACTTTATACAAATAGACACAGAAGCTGGGTTTAGTGGATAAATCTAATTATCCCACTAACCTCCTCAATTCTTGTAACTAAAAAATTTCTTTCTCATCATAAATGTGAGTCTTATCGGCCACAGTAACTTAGTTCTACTCTAACCAATTCTCATTTTTCTAACTAAATTGTTCAACTAGAATATAATATAATAATATAATAATTGGTTCTATCAAACTAAGGACTTAACATATTCATCTAACAGCTGGGGTGGCGTATTCTCTTCAAAAGAGTCCTCCAAACCATCAAGCTCACCTATCATAGGCTTCGCCCAAGGGCGCACTCACATACGTACATACTTAGTTACAATTAATACCTTATCCAATCAAAACTTACTCTAAACACCATACTTTGATAAAAAAATATTCGAACACTAAGACTACATTGGGCAGGATGTTACATGTAGATAGTTAGTTATATGGAAAATGTAACATAGTCTATCTTGTGTAATATGTTTCCTTTGTGACTTGATAAATATATGGTATTAGTCATGTCTCATGTTAGAATGAGTGATGATATATTCTTATATGTTTTGGCATGTGGAATGTTATAAAATGAGGTAGAAATGGGTAGCTAAGTTAATGAATGGTTGGAATTAACATATTTGAAAGTGATACTTGAAATTATGTTTGAGGTATCTTTGTTTGGTTCAAGATAAGCTCATATAAGTTCATAGTGTACAAAATGAAATGGATAGGTTAATTTGTGGCAAACTTGAATGGACTAATTAATATGCTTTAGTGAACAAATGGATTGATAAAGTCTAAATGATGAATATGTATTGAACGTTATGTTAAATGATTGATTACAAAATGTATAGATATGTATGTGTGGAAGTTGAATGGCATGCCTTATCATGTTTTGATATAGGTAGATTTGGCATTTGAATTAATGTAATAAAATGAATGATTTTGAATAGGTTGAGCTCATGTTTGATTTGGTTTTGATTGGAATGGTTACGTGATTTGTTTCGCATGAAATGGTATGAATTTGAGTTACTTTTGAGGGTATAAATTTGTATGAATCATTTAGGTAGTATTGCATATCTTGAACGAGAACCAAAATGGTATTTTTGACAAAAAATAGTGTCTTCATCACGACCACCAATTTCCAACGCTGCCACGTGATGTCAATAATAAGGGACGTCGCGATGTGAAATGCTAAGTTGCCAACATCAGGACGTGGAGAAAGTGAGGTTGCGACGTTTGCCCAAAAATTTTTAAACCTTACAATTTGGTCCTAATTCAAGCTTGGGTTAGCAAAAGAGCTTTCGTAAGGTGGGACCCAAAAATGATAGAGTAACATATTATGTATATGGATGTTAGTTATACGCGTTGAATGATTGAATGTTGTTTAATGGTTTGAAATTGCTTCTTCAACAATTGTAGCCTCTTGCAGCTTGGACTCAACGATCAAGTCGGGTATGGGATGTTACATCATCCCTAATAGATATGAAAGGGAAAAGATGCTATGTGTAGTAATTTGAAAAAATATGATTGTTTGCAAATTTTCGAATGATGTACAAGTGTACACAGTCGTAAACAAGTAATAAAGTAGTAAGTATAGATATATCATCTCCACAAGGACTGTATATGTGAATCAATAATTGCAAAATTAATTATTAAACACTTTGGTGAGTAATAAATATTTGGATGTGAGGATTTACTTAAGGACTTAACTAAACTAAACTAAACTAAACTAAAATAAGAATGCAAAACAAATTAAATAGCAACACAAAAGAGAATGGTAGTAGAAAAGTTTAACTCTAAATTCACCAACAATGACATGAAAGGCTAAAATAATCATTTCTCTTTTAATATGCAATCATTGAAGACAATGCGATAAAATGTTATGATTAATTCATGGCAATATGATGATTTATTAATCCAATTTCTTTAAGTTGTAGTCTTCTCTTGAAGTCCTACATTAATCTTTTAGTTACTTAACATATATCTTGGCCTAATTAACATCAAGATCACCTTCCTAGGCATCGTTCATAAGGACTATGCATGCAGAAATTATCTTTTGATATCGACATCAACATGCACCATTCAAGTTATGTGTCTATCAATTATTACCTCTTCTCAGATTAAATAATTAATTCATTTTACTTACCAATGATGGTCATGCATTTGTAAGTTGAACATGTAATTACTTGAATGAATAAATAATCATATGTGCAAACATTAATAACAAAGAATCAAAAATAGCATATCAAATATCCATAATCATTCTAGCAAAACAACATTAACCAATAATCATTAAATTGAAAACAAGTAGATTATTTGTAATCATGTTCATCAACATGACAAAACAACAGGTAGGGTAAAGGAGAGATGAAAGAGAAATAGCCAATTTCGATTCTCCAAGTCTATTAAATTTTTAAGAAAAGATGATAGCTGAATGCAGTGGTTCTTCGTGGCTAACTTCTACTTGCTCTCTCATGGTGGCTCTCTTCCTCTCCTAGGCATTGTTTCACCTTAATACTCTCAAGCTTTTTCTTTCTTTCTTTTTTTTTACTACTTTCAAATCTAAGTTGAATACTCTCAAAATGTGGTGTGTTGTGGTGTAGCTAGTGCCCCTTATTTATACTTGTTAATCCCCCTTGATCTCCCGTGGCTAACTTCTGCTTGATTTTCTCCATGCTGATTGATGGCTGCAGAAATTCCCTCCTTGGTGGTTGATAGTTGCTTGATTTTCTCCCATGTAATTGAGGTAGGTGTAGACCAAGTCTTCCTCCCCTTTTGTGCACAGTTTGGGCATATTTGGATGGTTTGGGCTGTCCAAACTTAGTGGACCTCTCTAGCATTGGGTTAAGGAGTATTCTGAGGTCCAACAAGCCAATTTGGGGTGTCCAGATGACAACATCTCAGCCCAATCTCATAGGTTATATGCTGCAGTTTTGTTGTGGTATTGAGCATTAGCATTTGAACTTCAATTCCCTCTTTCCTTTGAGTCCACCAGTCACCTTTATGGATGAAAATTTCCTGTTCTAGCATATAAATCAACCAAAGTGCATTATTCTAATAAAAAATTACAATTAACATAAATTTATATAAATAACAACAGAAATTGTAAGTTAAAAGGTATTAAAATAACTTTATAATTTAGATTTATCAACGATTACATTATAAAAATATGATATAAATAAATAAAATACGATAGGATATTGTTTCAATCACTTTGGGGCGAAGATCAATTGAAGGGATTCTAGACTAAGATTTATTGGAGGCCTACAATACAAAAGGTAAACTATGAGGGCATCAAAGCTTGTGCTCTAAAATAGTGTTCAATGCTTAAGTTAGATAGAAGATGTAACATCCCAAAAATCTGGGGTTAGTAGAATCAAGTTTGTGAATCGAGAGAGAGTGGTCATGCCTTTATTTTTTTAATTATCTGTGCATTTTTAGGAAATAAATGAGGTGTTGGTTTGTTGGTTAAGGGTTAGTGTAACATTTCTTGAAACCCAAGTTCAAATCCCTTCTCTCGCATCATTTTTATTATTTTGCAAATATTACCTTAAAGCCTAGTATGTGACATGCCATATTTTTTTAAATAAATATTTCAAATTATATCAAGAATGAATTATTGGTTTGATGGTTAAACATTAGTGAATTTATCCTTGAGGTCCTAACTTCAATTCCCTTCCCATGCAAATAATTTAATTTTTTGACAAAAACCCCTTGTTTTAATGTGTGGGACATTGAAACCTAGTTATCCTACGTATAAATATTAATTTTTCACTAATAATCAGCCTTTAACCCTCCTCCTCATTGCCCTAACTGATCCTCTCCTTCTCTTTGATTTTAAATTTTGTTCTTTTCCTCCATTGTTGTCGTTGCCTACACCTAGTTTTACCATCTCTTTCTTTTCTTTTTATTTTTCTATTTTCCATAATATTTGTTAAAATATTCTCCACCATATTTTTTTTCATTTTTACTCATTAAATTCAGCCCCAAATCTGAAATCTTGAACTCCAAGATAGATCCCGAACATTTCCAAGAAAGTGTCATTGTCGTTTCTCTCAACTAGCTTGGGTAAGGTCTCTTCTCTCTTTAATTTCTTAATTAATCTTGTCCATTAAAAAATTTCCATATCTTGAATTTGGTGGATTTTAAATTATTTCAAAGGTATTTTTCCAGATTTTAATTAAATCTCAAACCGTTTTAAAATTCAGGCCCAATTTTGGCTACAGCAGGTGGTGGTGCGTGCACCTATGGGCAAGAAAATGGGTTGTTTTATTTCTTGTTTCTTGGTTCTTGCCTATATTTTTTCAGCATTAATTTGAGTTATTGAACCCTCCTAATAAGATTTTAAACCCATATTAATTAGTGAAAAATGTTCTTGATCGATTGGCCATTCAGATCCCACAAATCGCGAAGCGTAAGTGCAATTAAGGGCAACTAATTTGTTATTTCGACGTAGTTGTTGGGTAAAGGTTAGGTATTGATTAAATGAAGGAATTTAATCATTAATTAGCCACTTATTTTCCAGTATATTATTGAATTATGTGATGAACCAAACGCCCCAAATCATCCGTAAAGGCGAAGAACGATTGTACGTACAGTTTGTATCGATACAGTGTAAGGAATCTAACTAGTTTGGATTCATAAAATAGTTATAATTTCAAAGATTGGTTTGAACTCATAAGTGGGTGTTTGGGGGCTGGTTTAATGATATATTGATTGAATTTATACTGAATTTTGGTATAGGTTCGTTTAATGAATTATTAAGGAAAATTAGAAGATTCGCTAGTGTGCTGTGAGGAAGCGAAAAATAATGTGTGGGTCCTAAACTCATAAAATTGTTTGAAAATGTTAAATATCATGTTATATATGATAAATTATATTTTTTATTGGATTGACTTAATGGCCAAATTATTGATTTTTTTCAGTGCCCGAACCAGGTATGTTTCGAGCCTTAAAAGATTGACATGTTGGCAAAATTGCTAGTTTGATAGTATGGATGTTTGATTGAGTTTGTAATTGCATATTTGAGTTATAAGATATGATATTTTTGACTTAATGATGTAATATGTTGAGATATTAAGCTTATGTATGATTTAAACACATGAGATATTTGTTATATTGTGTACTGAAAAGGGTGTTATTTATGCACAATGAAAATCCGTAAAGTATGTGAAATTGAACGATATTGATTGTTGCCAACACAATAGTAATTTTAAAGATTGGAACAATATTTCCATTTACTAAAAGTATGTGATTATTGTGGACATGTTGAGCATGTCAAATGAATGTGAAAAGTATTAATATGTGATTATGTATGAGATTTTGTGACATATTGCATATGCATTGGGTTGGGATTTTGTGGTTGATGGAAGAGTTTCGTTTGAGTACCAACAGCATATTAAGTCTGAATTATTCATAGTCAGTGCATTGCACCTGGAGCACCGAGGGGATTAGCGATTTTATCTCATATTATATGTAATTGGCGATTGTATCACACTATTTGATATCCGGTAGATTTTCTGCATTATTGATTATTCGATGGTTTTACCACATCAGGCTATGCTCATAATGTTTCAGAGTTTGGCAGACGAGTTCTGGGGAACTCGTGGTGTGTAGCGGATGGTATGGGTAAGAACCTTTTTGCATTGCATCATGTGCATAATATATTTGAATGTTATTGATTTATACTACGCATTGTATTTTGTTGTATTGAATAGTATCGACATTATTGATTGTTACTCGAGTGAATGATGAAATATGCTCATACACCGTTTGACATCAATTTGATAATGGCTATGTAATGACATGAAATTCCTATGATGGTTACTATGATGGTTATGTTTTCTTCTGTTAATGCTAATATGTTTCACTGTATTTGATGTTTTTGCTCGTTTAAATAATTATTCGACTCACACTGAGCTTTTCATAAGCTCACCCCCGATAATGTTTTAACTTTTCAGGTAAACCTCAAAATTAAGACCGAACTAGGCATTCAGAGAATCAACTTGGACCTCGGATTATTATTATTTTAATTAAGTATTATTAAGTCTTTATTGATTTTGGCTTGTAATTTTTAATTATTTCTGGTTTGTGGCTTGGTAACTTTTCTTTTGGGGATTTTTGCATGCATGAATTACTCAAGCATAATAACCGAATAATGCATGATATCGGGCCTAAGTAAAAATTGATATTGTTCCCTAGTTTCCACTACTTGAAAAATGGTTTTTCCGCTGCATTAGTTTAACTTCGAGTTTTTTTTAAAGAAGAGCGACAAGCAAATGGTTTTTTTAAAACAACACTGTCAACAATAAAATGAACCCTAAGCATGCACGACCTAATGAATGAATGCTTTTAAGCTAACTCAAAGTACATCTACAGTTTTTATCTAAAATGAGTTTATTTAAAAGCTTCAAAAGTAACGTAAGTTAGCTTAGCCATTTCGGTGGTAATGTAGCCTTCTCAATCTAGCCATAATGTCTAGGCCGGGTTTGAGAGGTTACAGAAGATGATGGTAAGCTTAAGAGAATATTTTGGCAAATTATAGTCACCTTTTATCCTAAGTTGTTAATTGCTTCTGAGGTTATTACTCTTGGGGGTTTGTGCAAACCAATACATGTTTAGTTGAGGCACATGTCCATGGTTTTTCATAAATATGCCTTTAACCTCTTTGTTGTCCTTGCCATCTGACCTCTATTTGGAATCATTTTTATGGACTTGATAGTTGTAACACCCTAAATTTTAGGCCTAGAAGAAATAGGTTTTGAACAATGGAACAGTTAGGAGACTGCACATAAATATTTAGTTGTGCAAGGAAGTGACATAAATAAATGTCTGCTTCAGTGGTTAAGAGATTTAGGAGTGTTTGGAAGTGTCTGAGAAGTCAGGGGTTCAAGCATTGGCTTATGCAAAATTTTCATTTTAAGTGAATAAAATCCTTGGATCTAGATAGTAGGTTCTTAAATTATTGTGGTTAAAATATGATACAAAGGAGTTGTTCGTCTAGTGGTAAGGGGCGTGTGGAGTGTACATGGGGTCTAAGGTTCGAGTGCTGGCGCATCATAAAGGGAGTATTTGTTTTGTTGCCTAATTCATGTGGGTGGTAGAGTTAGATAGAAATACTACTAAATGGAGTTTGAACTGGTCATAGAGAGATTTGAGGAGAGAATATTGGGATTTGGGGAGGTTGTTGTTGTGGAGAGCTATATATCATCACATTTGTTTCTTGTTCTCGATGGGAGATCGGCGAGGTTTTTAAGGTTTTCGTCGCTTTCTCCAACCTGCATTGCTTTCATTCCTAACTGGTGGTGGTCGAGGTTGATTGGCACATTGCCTGGGAACCAAGGGTATGATGATCATTGATTTTCGAAATAAGAGTGTTCGGAACAAAGGGAATCTGCAAATCGCATCAGGTCTGTAACCACCCCATTGTAACTGTAGAACGGAAAAAAGCTGAAAAGCTAGAAATACGGCGTTTGAGACCACACAGGCGTGCGATCACTCGCGTGGTAAGCCTAATTCGCGAATCATGGGCTTGGGCCGTAATGGGCCATGTTGGGCCGAGATGGGTCGTGTGGGCTCAATGGGCTCGTGCTCCCCACACGGATAAATCCACGATCTATGGCAAATACTGGACTGGGCTATGTAGATCTCATAGCCGTGGCAAAATATGGACTGAGCGGGCCGCACGAGCGTGTGGGCCCACTTGGGCCGAGTAATGGGCCTTGGGCCCATTTACACTGTTATAACCATTTAGGTTACCTGAGTCGCTCGAGGCAACTGCGGACCTTTTGAGAGGTCAATATCTGTACCAAGACCCCAAAATAGGTAAAATGACCAAAATACCCTCATAGGGTAAAATGACTGTTATACCCCTAGGAGATGAAATGACTGTTATGACTTTATGTTTTGTATGACTAATTTGCTCTATGATATGTATAACTATGATTGAGCTTGACATTTTGCATACATGTATGATATTATGCCACGATAAATTGCATGGGGATGGCTTGTTATATTTAGAGGAAGTGTACCGTACTGATAAGGCTGCACGAGTCGCCCAAGATGACTGTGGACCTACTAATGGCTCTATGTCGTTTATTTTACTGGCAACTTTGTTGTAATATTGTTTAGTGCTGCAACCGGTGCTAATCTTGGTGTGTCTGGCTGGGTGGGTCGATTTTTTCCCCACATGGTGTGTTTGGCGAGACGGATTGGTGTGTAGATCTTTGGATTGGGTAGGATTTCTAAGCGCATATCTGCACCGATTAATGATTTTGTCTTTATTCTTGCATCGATTAATGATATTACATCTTATTCCTTGCATGGTGATATCTCATTCTTGTTATGGGCCAAGGCCCCACTGATAATATTACTGAAATTGGGCAAAGGCCCTACTGATTACTGACTTTGTGATGGGCTCAAGCCCAATCGTTTACTGTTACGGGAAAGGGCTTAGGCCTACACTGAATTGGACTATTCTTGTAACGGGTTCAGGCCCAAACTGCATTTATCTACTGTTTAGTTGACTATTTGCTTGTTAGAGGATTACACACTGAGTTTTCGTAAACTCACCCCTCTGCTTAACTGTACAGGTAATCCCCCATTGTAGGCGGGTCAGTGCTGCGAGGGACTCGGAGGTGGCCACACAACTGCAGCTGTGCTACACTTGCTTTTATTTAAAATTAAATTTTATGTTGGGTTTTGTTTTATAATAAGGCCATTTATGTTTGTTTAAATTTTTAGTTGGGCTTTTGCTTACTTATTTTAAACTGCTAGTTTAGCAGAAGACGAATTTTCAAAATAATTATTGTTTTCAAAGACAAAATTTAAACATTAGAGTTTTCAAAAGCTTCCACGATTTTAGATCAACCTTTTATAACAATAGCAGTTAACAAGGTAAACGTTTTTGACTAGATGATTTGTTAAATAATAATAAAGGGGTTTTTAAACCTAGAAACGAATTTTTACCAACGAGTTCAATTTTTGCTAAACCCTTCAATATGACACCGCCAGATTTGGCCATAACTCCTAGGCTGGGTTTGGGGTGTTACAATAGTTATTCATTTTCCAATTGTCCCATGCCATCTATTGACTTACCAAAGCTTGGGCCTCGAAGATTGTTAATTATCTTGGGCCCGCATATTAAAATTTTGGTAGGTTTAACAATATGTCTCACTTAAGTCCAAGGCAAGTTATAAATTACCTTGGTAAGGAGCTATATAGTGCAAGTAAGGAGAAACTTATAAGGTTAGAATTAATTTGTCATGAATGTTTCTCCTGAGAAAGTAATGATGTATTCCATAAGAAAAATGAGAATGGATCCTCTAAGGAGTGATGATGCATGCCTTAAAGGAGTAAAATGCACCTTTTGAGGAATTGAGCTCTACCGATTAAGTGGGAGCAAAGTCTGAGGAAGTCAATTTATTTGACTTTGTTATATCCCTTGGGGGATTGAAATCTCATAATTAAAGGGGGATCAAAGTCTAAGGAAGTCATTTTATTTGGCTTTGTTGTATCTATCAAGGAATTGAGCTATACCAAAGTGAAATCAAAGTGCCAATTTATTTTATTTTTTATATCCCTTGAGGAATTTAGTTTAAAAAGACTTGGCTCGATAGCCGACTATAACTAGTTTGATGAATGCTAAGTAAAAACCCGAAACTTCGGTCAAAGACCATATGATTACTCTTACGGGTTACTTTGTCGACGTAGCGATAATGAGGTTAATATGGACTAGAACACGCAAATAGAGATGATGTTCAAAAGCTTGTCTAAGGACTTGTAGCTTTAGGGCTACTTATAACCTTGGTAACAAAAAATGTCTACTTACACAACTCATGAAAGAGTTACATTCCTATGAGTTGATGTTGAATGGCGGTCAATTGATCTTGTAACACCCCTTACTCGACCCGATCATTGGATCTGAGCAACAGGATACCACATTCATTTTCAGAGCAACTACACTAAATTATACAGTAAAATGATCATTCAGCATACAAACATGTCATAAACATATTTACAACACATATATTCATGTATCGTGTTTTGCCAACCCAGTCTTCATTTTATTGGAGGCTACACCATGAAAGTTTCCAAATCATACCAAGTTTTCATGGGCCTCTACATCATGGTCTTACACTCAATTTTAATCCATGATATGCCAGTCTGGTTAGAAATATAACTGCCCTACCAAAGGTTTCATGATAGAACGTTAGCTCAATATTTACTAACCCAGATAATCACCATCTTACAAACTCATACACCTCATATACCAGAGCTTTACCTGTATGCTTATCAAACATTATTCTTTTAATAAAACCTTATGCATATTATTACAGAACATCTCTCATCTTTACTATACCCATACCCTTACCATTTTCTGTAGACATCATCATCCCATCTATGAATGTGTGTATATATATATTTCTTATTTGAACAATTTAAATAAAAAAGTTAGGGTAGAGACTCACTTTAACTCACCTACTGCAGTTCTAAGTTCCAAACTCAAAAATCTCTTTCGAACCAGCATCAACAACTACTTAGAAACACAAATTTACTATTACAACTCTTATACATATATTTTACTTATCTTTTCGATTGCTAACAACCTTATGTAAAACTTGTACTTAAATCTTTATTATTCATACAACTCTTATAATCTTACACTTTCAAAACTTAACATGCAGAGCTGAAACACTTACCTGAAGATGGAATAACCACTAATTAAACCTAGAATCATAGCTTCCAACTTTGTGAGAAATAGATACATTTATACTTTTTAAAGAAAGAATCAAAGCGTAGTATTTTTAAGGAAGAAGAAGAACTTCTCTCAAAACCCTTCTCACACATATAAATATGATCCACTTACGTAGTGGAACTTAACAACTGTCACACGTTTCAGAATTTAACTTCTTAGTGGTCTACAGTTTTCGAGAGAAACATAAATAAGTACCTTGCATTCACAATTATCAGGCTAGGCTATCCAGTCGATTTCTAAACAGATTACTTATAATCTAACTAGCATAGTACTCTAGATAAACAAGGTTTATTACACTTTTGGCGCTAACTCATACCATACTTACCATTTATCACTTAACACAGACTTCCTTAATATAGTAGAATAGCATGAAACAAAATCCTTACCTTCATATATGGCGGTTACTATACGCCCACACGTATATGCCAAAATAAGAAATTGGGCAGATTACACTTTGCCAGGCATATTATTTTACTACTATGCACCAAAACCTTGGACCCACCAGACCTGACATGTTACATATGGCATGCCAATTATATCCGACTCTACCCAAAGAGTTAATAGGGTAACCAATAACCCAATTTCATTTTAAGTTCAATTCTCATTCTGTCGATTTCAATATCATCAATTCATTAATCAAAATATCATTTCACACATAGCATATCATGATTTATCTCAATTCCAAGTCAATTTCACAATTTCACCAAGTTATACAATTTTTTAATTTTATTTAATTTAATCCTCTATCTTAATAACCAATCAAATTCACACCAATATGATTATATCAATCATAATCAACTATAAATTCATTAATTATCTCAAATTTCAATTCATCATATTCAATTAATCAGTCAATTGATCATTTCTTTATGATTTAGTCCATATCTCACCTTTTAAACAAAATTATAAACAATTCCAATTACTATAAAAATACACAAAATCATAATTCAAATATATATAACAATTTAAATACAATCATGCCATATGAAGTTACCTGGTTAAATTAGCAAACAAGTTCAATTGCAAGGACTAATTGATAATTTTGCTTTTCCCCAATTATCCTCGGCTTGGTTCAATTCTCTATCTAAATGATAATTCAATTCAATTCATTAATTCCAAAAAATTATAATATCCTTTTATAAACAAGGATTAATTAAATTTAAATTTTCAAATGCCCTAAAATTTTATTTTATTCAATTTAGTCCCTAAAACTAAAATTGTAATATCTTTCAAATTTGAGCTTCAGGTTTGAAATCGATCTAAATTACATCATTTTATAACCCTCTATTATCTATAATTATAGAAATTTAGCATCAATTTTGAAATTTACACACTTTAGTCTTTATGTTCAAAAACTAGTAATTAAACTTTACAAACTAGTCCTTTCTCACTTCTAAGCTTAAAATCTAACAAATTAATACCAATTTATTCAAGAATTAATCAATAGAAACTTTTTAAAACTTTAACAATTTTACAAATGGGTACATGGGCTAGCTAAATCAAGCCCCCGCGACCTTAAAAAAATAAAAATTACAATAAAATGACTTGAATAACTTACCAATTTGAGGGACCAAATATTTGAAACCCTAGAAAGCTTTCCAAATTTGTTTTTCTAGAAGCTTTAATGTTGAAGAAGAGAAAATAAAGATAACAAGCACTTAGCCCTCTTTTATACTTTACTTAACTTTTAACTAATCACCATTACAATATTAATTAAGCTAAGTTAGTGGATGACAACATCCATTTCCACTATCAAATAAAAAAATGGTTTAATTACCATTTTATCCCTTTAGAATTTAAAAATCTATATTGATGAACTTTTACAATTTACTACTTATATCTTAATTAACTATCCATTTGAAAAAACTAAGAGACCAAAATTTTATTAATATTTATACCAACCTCGTAAATATTAATTAATAATATTTAAAGACTTGAACATAAAAAATGTGGTTCAAAAATTGCATTTTTTGACACCACTAACTTTTGAACCGTTACAGGTTTAAAAAGCAGAAGCACACTTAGCGATTGCTTCTTCTTCTAAAGGGAAAGGAAAGTACGTTAAAGAAAACAAGGCTAAGTCCTTTAAGCCACCTAAAGTGGAAAGTAAGATAACCAAGAAGCTTAAAGATGTATCTAACTCTAAATGTTTCTTCTACAATAAAAAATCACATTTTAAGGTCAACTACAAAAAGTGGAAAGATTACCTAACCACTAAGGGCAAAGGTATAGAGCTCTTTATGATTGAACTTTGCTTAGTGGAAGATTCGATAGATGACCTGAATTCACTTGTAGTAGTCATTTTAGATCATTTCCACTCTTAAAAGTGCTTGTTTTCTAGGTATTTTTGTATTTTATATTACATTTTTGATATTTACGTCTTAGGATTAAAATATTAATAAAACAAGTGTTTTTACACATTTTTTGCTATGTAGATGAACCGTAAGGCCGATTCGGGCCTCATAAGTGACTAATGAGCTATTTAAGTGTGTGGGGGGGATACAATTTCAAGTCCAAGAATACAAGGAATAAAGATCGGGCCATGAGGCGAGGAGCCCAATACGCTAATGACGTTACCAAAGGCCTGGAATGCAACCGACGTCGTGACGATAAACTACCTCTCATCATGACGACAGGATGAGGAAATGGAAAGAATTTGCATGGTGTCGATGTTAGAACGATAAGCATTCCCACGCACCAACGACTTGACTTGGCGTGGAAGAAATGGGTTGATTTCTGTGGACGGCACAATTGGGAAATTTCCATATTTGGACCCTAGCTTTTAGAAGAATATATTATTCATTGGTATCTAAGTGTATTTTGGGATGCTTGGTCACCAAGTAGGTCGTTGCCTATATAAGCAACCTTAGGGTCACCGGGATTGTAAGCAGTTTTGAACCTAGACAGTTTTCTATTCAGTTTTAGTTTTCTTTTCTTTTTATGTTTGTATAGTCAGAACTTTTCTATTCCGATGTGAAGACAATTGTGAGCGGAGATTGCTCTTGATTCACGCTTCAATATAATTATCAATGGACATTCTACTATCTCTTTCGTTATTCCTTTATTTATGCTTTGTGAACTTGATCAATTAAATTTCGTATAAATATTAGAATAATTTCCTGTGTTTATTTTATATCTTGCATGTTTCGATCATTGAATTAATTAAGGGTTCATAATAGGATTAGCTGGTACTAATTATGTGTTATTAAACTATTAGACTTGACAATCATAATAAGTAATCATAGGGGAGACGAGATCGAGAGATAAGTCAAACCGAGTAAATCGTAGTTATCCAAGCAGAGAAAGTGAGGTTGGAAGATAAGTGAGTATCCGCTGATTAATTAATTAGTAAAGCCGGAAGGTAATACTAGTTAATTAATATCTAACTAATATTAAAATCTAAATTATGAAAATTGTTGATCTTCTATTTATTAATTACGGATTTAATCAATCATAAGCTAAAGGCTCGCATTGTCAGCACTAGGAATAGGAAAGTCTCTTATGTTAATTTAGATTTAGTAATTTAATTATTTTAATAAATATTTTAATTGGGATTCACACTACTAATTCGTGACTCAATTAGATTAGTAATTATTTTTTGTAATTAATTTAATTTTAATTTCTCAAATCTGCAATCCTTTGGGCACGATCCTCAGAATACTTACTAGTATTTCATTGTAAACTTTACTATATTACAATTTGACTCGTATGCTTGCTAACACCGCTGATTTAATTTAATACATTATTTGTGTTATATTTTTACTATAAACGATAACGCATTTATAGGTAATAAAGTTATTGGCGTCGTTTCCGGGGATTGCGACGATGATTTTTTTCTTAGATTGATTACTATAAAATAATATTAATCAAACTACAAATAAGTTAGATAGTGTTCTAACTTTTTTATTTTATTTTAATGTTCTAAAAAAATTTAGGATTATTTTTTTTACCTTGTTGATTTTTAAATTTAATCATGAATGTTAAATTTTGTAGGTCAGTGTATGAGCTATCGAAATTGAGTTGGTTGTACGAAGATTTGACGAGCCAATAGAGTTATGACGGAGAATGTCATATGTTTGACTACTCAGTTCAACAAGAATGGGATTTAATGGATGATGATGCATATAGGCACTTGTTGGAGAAATATCGGAGCAAACAAAGGCAAAGTCAGTCAAAAGAAGTCTCAACAAATCAGCGGAGTCCTGATTACAGGATTGGAGACTACGATTATTCATCTAAAATCCCTTCTGGGTCAGATTTATATAAGTCCTTCCTTCATGATCTTAAATTTGAAGAATTTCAAAAACGAGTGGACGAGTTAGTGGAATCACGTCTAAAGAAAACTGAAGTAGAGACTCCATTTGAAGAGATCTACATGATGTGTCCGCTTTCAATCCTAGGGACCAATGTAGCATCAAAAATCATTTGGGATTAAATTATGAAAATCAATAAGAGTTTAGATTTGGAGACAAGACTATATTAAATAAGACTGGACGTGTCTCTGATCCAATTGCCATAGATCTAGGAGTAGAAGTAGAAGTATAAGCTCTACATCTGATTCTAAATGAAAGTGTAACGAGCCGGTACACTTTCTGGCCATACCCGAAGAGGAGTCAGTTGAAGAAATCGACAATTTTATCTCATTCTCGTTGAATGAAGAAGATAAAGCTCAGGTTAACCAAACCTTACGTCACATGGAGGCAAAGTGGCCTGAGGTAATAATACCCTGGAGGAAAATTTGGAGTTGGCTCGGATTTGGCACCAAGTGGCTTGTGATGTAGATGTTGCGTGAGTCAAAGATAATGCGATATCATCGGAAGCGACTGAGGACACTGGTTTATATCTCTCGAGGGACAAAAAAACGACGAATCAAAGTCTCGAGAACTAGTTAAAAGTTATTCTTCGAGGTCGATACGAATCGTCCCGATCCTAAAAAAAGGACTTTAATTTTAAATTTGTGTTAATTTAAGCTTTATTAATTTTATTTTTATTATTAGGTTTAAGTATATTTATCTATTTTTATTTTATTTTAGAAAGGCTGAGTTCATAAAGGGAAGTCGATCGGAGACTTAACATTGTGGACAAAAGTAGGCCGAAATAGGCGGCACGTCGGGACAAGCAACGTCGGGACTAGCAGAAGCAACCCACGTTGGGACAAGCAAAAGCAAAAGTGAGACAGGTCTTGTCATCAAGACGAGCAACGGCTAAACGCCTAGGGACTTGTAATGGTAGGCAACGTCAGGACAAGCCAAGCCCCCATGTCCCAATGACGCGACAACTAAAAGTCTACGTCCCGGCGTTGCCTTCCTCAGAAAAACTCCCCATTTCAAACAAACCTCTACTGTTTGTAACCGGCTTCAATACTCGTACATTATTCGCACATGGCCACCACACCATCACCGCCAGCAACCGGCAAAACATACCTTACGGCCATTTTCCACACTCATCCTTTTCCATTCACCACCATTTTCTAGAACCAAGCCCGGTGAGGACTAGTGGTAACTGACGATACACCAAATTCCTTGTTGCTCCACATCCAAAGTTTGGCGTCGCACATTCCACAGTCCACCGCCACGCACGCTGCCGTCGACCACCACCTATTCTGTTTCCATAATTTCAACAGCCCAGCCCTTCCAACATCCTTCTCCTCATTGAGCAGTGACCATCATTCCTTCTTCGGTGACCGAAGGTCGTGACTAACATGCACCACCGCAACAAAAATCAGTTATATTCACTCACTCCTGTCGACAATTACTTGCACAATTTTTAGAGTAGAGAACACCATTTTTTTTAAATTGTGATTATTGGTACCATTATCGGTTATGACTTCCCGAAAGAGGGCAACATCCTGAAGAATCAAGGAGCGTGATGTTTCTTACAATCCGAAGGAATGATTCATCTCCAAAGATGCCAGAAAATATTCAAAAAATTCTTAGATAGACCACTTACACCTGAATGTTTATTCGATTTTTCCACAAACTTATTCCATGATCTGATAATAACTAGGATCGAGAGGGTAAGGTGGTCTACCTTCTGTCGACATGGGATAATAACTAGGATCGACATAGGAAAATTTTTAAAATTTTTAAAATTTTCTATTACTTTGTTTTATTTTAAGTCATTTTTAATTTATTTATTTTATTTTATTTTGTGTGTTTTGTTTGTACTCGAGTTTATAGAAATACAAGTGATTGGTTAAGAGCATATATCTAGATTGTTTGTTTAGATTGTAAGTTTAGCTTGAAATTAAATAATTTAGGTTGTTTATATTTAGACTAATTAATTAAGTTTATTAAACTGTAAATAGGGAAAAAAGATTAAATGTACCAAGTTATAAAGGTAGATACGACTAGGTAATTATATTTTTAGAAATATAGGATGTTCGAAGTAAAAAAATTACTTGGTAAAATCCATGGTTATTGAAACGGTGCAGTATGAGTAATATAACACTTACAAAAAGTGCCCGAGAAAAAAATTCTCGATCGTATTGACACAGATTAAAAAAAATCATAAGCATTATTGGGGAAATATTACTGCATTAAAGTTCAAAGCATGGACAAAAATAAATCGAGTAGGAAAAATATATTCAAACTGACTACAATCCAAAAAAATAAATATTATATTCGTATATACATTTTGATTGAGCCATATATTTAATTTTCTTTAACTTGTTTACTGTGTAATTTACTGAACTACTCTGTTTATGTATAAATCACTTTGAATTGTTTAAATTTCTAGCTAGAGTTATATATTTAGGCAAATCTTCCTAGTGTCGATGCTCTTATCCAATCCCGTGTATTAAGCTAGCTCACGTACATTGTTTAGTTATAGATTTATTTGTTTTCTTTTTCCTGCTTGAGGACAAGCAAGGACTTAAGTATGGGGGAAAGTGACCTGGCTTCACTTGTTGTAGTCATTTTAGGTCATTTCCACAATTAACGAGCTTGTTTTCTAGGCATTTTAGCATTTTATATTACATTTTCGGTATTTAGATTTTAGGTTTAAAATATTAATAAAATAAGTTTTTTACACATCTCTGCTATGTCGATGACCCGTAAGGCCGATTTGGGCCTTGTGAGTGACTAATGAGCTAATTAAGTGTGTAGGATACCAGTTGAGGTCTAAGAATACAAGGAATAATGATCGAGCCATGAGATGAGGAGCCCGATACACTAACGACGTTGCCAAAGGCCTGGAACACTACTGGCATCGTGACGAGGAACTACCTCTTGTCACGATCTCGTCATAATGAGGAAATTGGAAAACGTTGCGTGATGTCAACGTTGGGACGAGAAGCACTCCTACATCTCAAATATGCGACTTGGCATGGAAGAAAAGGGTTGATTTTTTTGGAACAATTGGGAAATTTCCATATTTGGACCCTAGCTTTTAGCATAATATATTATTCATTGGTATCTAAGTGTATCTTAGGATGCTTGGTCACCAAGTAAGTCGCTGCCTATAAAAGCGACCTTAGGGTCACTAGAATTCTAAGCAAATTTGGACCTAGTCAGTTTTCTATTCAATCTTAGTTTTCTTTTCTTTTAATGTTCGTATAGTCGATACTTTTCTATTCCAATGTGAAGACAAGTGTGAGCAGAGATTACTCCGGATCCGCGCTTCAATATAATTATCAATGAGAATTCTTTTATCTCTTTCGTTATTCCTTTATTTATGCTTTATTAACTTGAGCAATTAACTATCGTATAAATATTGATATAATTTCTTGTGTTTAATTTGTATCTTGCATATTTCGATTATTGAACTAATTAATTAATCAAGTCGATTAATTAACAACAGAATAATGGTTCTTAATAGGATTACTTGGTACAAATTATGTGTTCTTAAACCGTTAGGCTTGACAACCCTCATAAGTAATCATAGGGGAAATGAGATCGAGAGATATGTTGAACTGAGTAAATCGTAGTTATCCAGGTAGAGAAAGTGAGGTCAGGAGATAAGTGAGTATCCGCCAATTAATTAATTAGTAGAGCCAGGTGGTAATACTAGTTAACTAATCGCTAATTAATAGTAAAATCTTAATTCTGAAATTAGTTGATCTTCTGTTTATTAATTAGGGATTTATTTTAATCGATGATAGGCTAGAGGCTCACTTTGTCAACACTAGGAATAGGAAAGTCCCTTAGGTTAATTTAGGTTTAGTAATTTAATTATTTTAATAATTATTTTAATTTGGATTAGCACTACTAATTCGTGACTTGATTAGATTATTAATTATTTTTTGTAATTAATTTAATATTAATTTGTCTAATCTGCAATCCCTTAGGTACAATCCTTAGAATACTTACTAGTGTTTCATTGTAAACTTTACTATATTACAATTTGACTCATATGATTGCAGACACCGCATAATTGATTTAATATATCCTTGGTGTTATATTTTTTATGTAAACGATAACATGTTTATTGGCGGGCAATAGACCACTAGGTGATCACACTCCGGCATGCATGAACACAAATACAATCAATAATCTAGCAATGTAATACAAGTGTGATAGGTCTGTTGTAATATTTATAATGTTACAATGAAACACTTTCAGTATTCCAAGGATCGAATCCAAGAGAGTTCGGGGATAAAGTGATTAATGTGAAACAAGCATACAAATAGGAAGTCTAGCCAACTACTTGTTAAGTATCATATTATGGAAAATCATAATCAATGGGTCATTACACTAATTAACTATCTAACGCTAAGGACTAAATTGCAAAATAGTGAAAATTACACAATTAATAATTCAATGAACACAAGCGGTTGGTTGACTTTCATTTTGCTGATTAGTGTTTGGATTGGGGATCTAAAAAAATTAAACTTCTAATTGGTTAAATTTTACCTCTCGATCACCATGTTACCAAATTAGATAACTTAGTCTGGTTTATCTCTCGACCTCACTAAACAAAATCAGGGCAACCTAATTGGTTCTTGATAGGCTCTCCTCTCGATCTCAACTACCTAAATATTCAACTAGATTCATAAATGTTGGGCAAAAAATCCAATTTGAAAAAGTTTTCTTAGATAGCAGAAAATTAAAATTTTGAAAACTGTGCTAGTTTGTGATATTTATAGCAATAAACATTTTACCAAAATCGCACCTGTGCTTTCGACTAGATGAGTCTTTGTCTTTCCCAGCATTCAACTGAACAACTTTCTTCGCTATTCTCGTACCACGAACTGCTTCGAGTGTGAGCTTGAATGATTCAAATCAAACACAGAACTAGTAATAGTTTTATTTACTTTCAGTGTGAAATCAAAATATCTCTCAATAGAAATCGACAAAACTGTTATTCTGAAAAATATAATTAATACTTAGAGAATAAACTCTCACTATATTTAGCCTTACCGGTGCCATTTATTTATAAGGAGAAGAGGTAAAAATCTTGTTGAATTTTAGAATTTTATTTCAATAGAAAAAAGAACTCCGAGTCTAACTAGGATTAGGTGTGGCGGTAACCCTAGTTAAACAAACTAGGGTTTGTAGTCCCTTGCATTAAACATGAGAGGCTTTTGAGCCTCTCCCATATTGGGTCTAATTACAAGTATTTCCTATACTTTTAACCTAGTACTTTATAATTTAATCCAACCCGATATTTGTTTTTCTATTTCCCAAAATATATATGTTAAATTAATTTAAATTAATTAATTTCTCAATTAAATAATTTTCTCAACCTAATTATAGTTCCGTTAAAACTGTGAGGACTTTACCGTAAAAGAATCTATGACAAAATATATTTAATATTTCTACTTTCAATGAATTTACCATGACAAATAAATTTATTTCCATTTTCAAACTTCAATTATTTAATCACTTAATTAAATAATAATTGAAAAAACCATAAATTCATTTTCCAAGTCATTTCCATTTAGAAAACCACATTCATTTCCAAATGTTTCTCATTTCTCTAACTTCACCATTTCTATATATTTTTGTTCATTTGATTCAACATGCAATTCATTTATGATTTGAATGAGCTAGTGGTGGGGTCGATTAGACATATATGATTAGGGATCAAATGATTTATAATTAATTTCCAGCTTTTTGCCTTTTAATTATAAACACATTTAGTTACAGTGTCATTCAACTATAGTATCGTGACTGAGCTCTCCCTAATTACATACCATTATGAAAGCAACTCGATCAGTACTCGTCCAACGATATTGTCATAAGTGTGTTACCCCCATAAGATATCGTTAATCTTTTTTGAGATCAATTCGTTCTCCCAATATAATCTTATTTTATCTCATAGTAACCATTACATCTTCATTCATGAAAAGTCCATTATTATCAAATAGTAATCAAGTCATTCATCAAAAAGACGAAAGACCTGTGGCCACGTTTACTTTTCATCAACCATGTAATACCAATGAGAGGATATCATTTACCCACACCTCGAGCTATGAATTCCACTATTCTGAATGATGCTACTCACTGTAAAATCCGTATACACAATGCCTTATCTATTCGAACTTAGGTTTTTACTTACATCAAAGTATACAAGTAATACATACATAATCTGTCATCCATTAAGGATTAATGTATGTCACACTTTAAACGTCACAAGTGAATAAATCCATAAATGGATTCAAAATCTATTCTTCTTGGGTCTAATTCGATGTACTATTAGTCATATCTATGTCTCTATCTTCTAGGAGTCATTCGCTCCGATGCCCAAGACAAGACATCTCCCCAATTGGACTTGATAGATGACATATTAGTCTTTCAACCGGTTTGCTCATTTTTTATTAGAATAAGGACATGTTTAGGTTAGTCTACTACTATAAGTTGTATTTCCATATTATGACCCGACCACGTAATACCGTTTAGTATTAGTTTAAACATTAGATAACAAGTGAGACAATATTTGCTTCTATTTTGTTTTGCATACAAAAACCATATGAAGACATTATACAAAGTATATTAATGTAATCCATGAATTATTTTATTAACCAATCTATTTGAAAAAATTACAAGTTTACAAACGATATACTACACTTAGGGTACCAGATCCAACAGTCAATTATAAGTTTTGAATTTTATTTGATTTAGCCTAATTTGTACGAAAAACTAACCAAGCAACATTTCCATCAACCAACCCCCATAGATTTAGGTACTACTCATCATCGTCAAGAAAATAATAACCAAATACATATTCAAATAGTTCATTAAAATAAACACAAGAGTAGGGTTAGAGAAAGCTTAGGAATTTCTTGTATGGTGCTTTGAAGAATAAGAAGAAGAAAACAACAATAGAGGTGGAAATATAACTCAAGTCAAGATTTTTATGCTTTGTAAAGTAAGTATAACTTAAATATATTGAAATATTTGGAGTAAAATCAAATACAAAGAAAGTTTGAGTACTAAATTGCAAAGGAAATGAAAAGGCTACATTAAAAACTAACTAAACTACTCACTAAATAAACTAACCTTAAAAAATTTTAATAACCTAAACCTAAAAATGGAGAAGACAATTAACTACAAAGCTAAAGAGATTAAAGAAAAGTTGGTTCCTTTAGTTCAGCCAAAAAGAGTCTTTTAAAGAATTGAAAAATCAACCCTAACATTAAAAAAAAGGCCCTTAAAATATGTGTGTTAACTTGGGTTGGTGTTGGAAAAAAGACTACCCTTGCAGTAATTTTGTCTTCGTTAGGCACCGATGCCGCAATATCCAAGCTTCAGTTTCGCGACACCCTCAACAGCGACACAAGTGTGACTTTGAGGGTTCTTCATACAGCGACATCCCTATTGGTGCCCACTATTTCTCCACATCAACACCTTCAGTGACATCATAACTTGAAATCTCGTCGCGACTTTAGGCTCGATGTCGTGATACCACACCCTTAGTGTCACGAATCTCTCGACAAATGACTCCAGGTTGATTTCTCGTTAAAGTCTTGTACCTTCAAGGCAAAGGGACTCGGTGTTGTGACTTCCATAGTAATGATGTCGTGACATCCATGTTGAATGTTGTTTTCCTTAAGGTTGTGCCATTTTAATCTCCCTACACCAATTCAAACACATTGTTAGGTTCCCCATCACACCATTTTGCCAATTTGGGTCTCAAAAGGAGTAAAATTAGATAAAATAATATCATGTCTTGATATGGGGTTATTTGGAATCTGAACCGTTTGTCAATCTGGGTGTTCTTGTATTAGGTAACATAGACATATAGAATTCTTTTGAATGATCTGAAATGTTTCATCATTAGTATGAGGTGGTTATGGGTTTGATTCAGAATATAATCTAATTGGTGTTCTGACAACTATTAAGCTTGGTATGGGAATCCACCAAATGTAAGTTCAGTTAGTAACTATTCGCCAAAGAATAATATCTGTGAATAACCATTCTAGAAGAATGTGAAGTGTTTGTATGAAGAAGAAATCTGTTGAATGTGGGTTCGGTGTAAATATTCCTCTAAAAAGTGTCTTGTGTTCTAAAATGGACTATGATCTGTATCGACTGGTAAGATCTGAAATCGGTCAAGAAGTGAAGTGAGAGTGATACATTAAGTATGAAAGTTGGTGTATAGGCATATATCCATCATTATGAAAGAGTCAGCCAAACACAGAGTGGTAATCCAAACTTTTAAGATGAGGAATTCAACTAGAAAGACTCCAAGGTATTCTATATTAAAACTCACTAAGTTTGCAAGAACTTACTGTAACACCCCCTACCCGTATCCGTTGTCGGAATAAGGCACGAGGCATTACCGGAGTTTACTGAACATTTTCAATAATTTTGAATCATTTATTATTCATATTCTGAAAATAATCATAACATCTCTCTATTGGGCTCTCGAAGCCCAAAACATTTATTAGGAACCTACTGGGATTAAATCGGAATCATAGGGAATTTTTCGCAGAATCCTAAATATATATATTTTTAATTTTTTTTTTATTTTCGAATTAGGTGCAGGGTTCATACGGGCGTATCACATCACAAATCTTTTCATAAGAAATTGCATAACTGAAACCTTTTCACTCTTTCATAAGCTCAATTATATTTTCATCTAAGCACTTACCATTCCAATACACCTTATAATTAAACATATTACAATTCAACAGTAATTTGGCACTTGCCTAAACTTCAAGCAACAACATTGGTTAGCGTACTTTAATATTGACAAACCTATTTTCTCGCCATGTCTCACTTAAATTTATTACTCGTCTTAATACACATAATTTTCCTTGTATCAACGTATCAAAGATAGTCTCATATTTACATGTCATGATACACATCATTTTCTTGTTGTTTCTTCTTAAATATAAATTATTCAATTCATTATGACAATATTTCATGTACCATAGTTTTTTATAAGTTCAATGTATATTTATTCCAGTAGCAGTTCATAATCTTGAATATGCATAATTATCAGGCAAGTTTCACATACATAAATTGAGTAGAACGCAGGAATGAGTACTTTCGTTCAATGATATGTGATGAATTGACAGAAAAGACCATGGTTTGACCATGGCAACATGTGAAAATGTGATTATGTAATTTCCGTGTAAGGCCATAGCTGGGCTATGGCATCAGTAAGTGATATGTGATTCCGTGTAAGACCATAGCTGGGCTATGGCGTCGGTATGTGATATGTGATTACGTGTAAGACCATAGTTGGACTATGGCATTGAGAAAATAAAGTACTAAATTCCGTAAGGCGTTCTCTAATTTGACAAATGTCAGTAAGTAAAATGGAAGCCAAGTATTGGAATTTAATTAGATATTAATATTGAGCTCGAGTAAGTAAATCCATTGTGTGAAATTGTGAGTGACAGAAAACATTTGTAATAAATAGATGTGTTAATTTGCTTGGAATGAACTATGTGGTTATGATGTTATTACATTGATGATGAAAGCTAAGTCATATATATATGTATTTATGAGAGTAAGTTAGAGGCTTTACGACCTCACCATCACCCCCTTATCAGTATTGCATTATGACAAAAAAAATTTTACGAGAATCAAGTTGAATAAGCTCATAAATGTGAACTAAAGAAGAAGTTACATTTGATGGGACAAAATATTAAAGTATGATACCTAAAAAATGTTTGTATTAACTGGAAGTTCTTTTGAATTGATTTTTGTTAGTAAATGGAATAATGTGAGGTTTGTGATAACAAAATTTGTTAGAGAAATGATAATTAAGTGGTAAAGATGCCTGTGTGTGACGATTACAATCGAACTGAACACAATGATCTTTTCTGGATATTCTATATATTCTTTTATCCTCAGAGATATGTGTATAATTGTTCAGTTTCTAATGGAGTTCTTATGTTATGAGAATGTTAGCTAATTATGATGTTAGATGAAAACCCTGTTGGTTTGGTCGATTTATGACCAGTTATTATTCTGTTTTGCACACATATTTAAAAAGTGTATTGTTTTGCTATGATGAAATTCCAGAGCTGAAATATGGTGATTTTGGTATCTGGACTTTTCTAATTTTCGTGTAAGGAATTGTCATCAGTAAGGGTATAAATAATGAGAGCATAAACTTAAAATTGTATGATTGGATTTTTCCTTAGGTAAATTTGATTAAAGTTAATGAGTTCAATCAAAATATATGTTTCCTTAAACTAATACGGTTAAAGGATCTTTGGTTTGCAAGCTAAAAGAATGTTGAAAGATTGTGTGTTTGAGCTGTATCCTCAGCATTGAGAAAATGTTATCTTGATATGTTAGTGTTTGATAGTTGAAATCAATACAGTTGTTTTATTAAAGTGAATTGAATTATCGAGATGTGATTTGAGCTATATGTATTTAAGCATGCCCTCAGCTAAGAGAATAAATTCTGTGCACTCATGAGTACGAAGATAGATAGTCGAAATGAAAAAAAAAATTATTAAGGTAAGAGAGAAGATATTCTTGATATAGTAAAACAAGGAAATTTCAAGGACGAAATTTATTTTAAGGGAGAGAAATGTAATACCGAAAATTTTTACAATAAGATATTATTTTTGATATAGTAAGAAAATAAAGTGACAAAAGGAAAATTTTGAGTTATGACAACATTGGGAAGTATATTATGACATATTAATTCAAGAAAAGATTAAATTGTAAAAGTGAGAAAAGTTTTGTTACCCAATAATAAATACTCAAAATTTGAGGGGTTAAAATGTAAATATGAAAAGTTGAAGGATCAATAGTGTAAATATTTTAAGGGTGGAATAATCTAGAACCTAAGGAAAATGGATGAATTATGACCAAATTGAATAGATAAAGAATTATGAGGGACCAAATTGTAATTTTACTAAATTAATGACTCAATGATGGAATTTTATATCTAAAGGAAAAATGGTCAATTAGAAGAGAGAAATCTAGAAAATAATGATGATGTTGGAGATATTTTAGATTAAATAAATAAATAAATATTAGTTTATTATATTTTGATTTGATTTTTTTTCTTAATGATATTTTATTATTTTATTTAGTGTATATATATATGTGGAAAGAAAGATGGAAGCCATCATCCCACCATTTTTCCATGCATCAACGTGAGAAGAAGAGAGAAAGAAAGAAAGTTTTGCTTTCTTTACAATTTGGTCCTCACACCAAAAATTCACCATTTTCACTTAGAATTCAAAAAAATTTCCATAGCCACCAAGAGAGAAAATTGATAATGAGACTATGGGGAGCTAGAATATCAAGTTAGATTCAAGAAATAGAGGCTATAGGAGAGAAAATCAAGTTAAAGATTGAAATCAATAGAGCAAGGTAAGAACATCAAGATTTCAATATATTTTGAGTTTGATATTATTGAAAAAGTATGAAATTGATGTTAATGTAGGGTTTTATTATATAAGGTTCTATGTTCTTGATACGTTAGTGAAGAAAATAAAGTGATGGGAAATACTATAGAGAAAGGGAATAACGGTGTTATAAATTTAGTAATCAACATTTTGCACTAAAACAGTTTTGGATGAAACAGTAGGTTAGCTTTGAAAAATCACCATAAATCATGGAAATTTAATTAGAGGATGAAAAAATAAGAAATTAAATATTATTGAGTCTAGTTTCTCATAGAAGAAACGTGTAATAAATAGAATTTTAAATTATGAGATATAATAAATTTTGTGAGACAAGGTCAGAATGAATTCAGGTTCCCTGTTCTAACTTTGGAAAATCATTAAAATTGTAAAAATTTATTATGAGTTATAATTTATATTATTAGAATCCTTAATAATTCTATTTTAAAAGGAACAAATGAGAATATCATCCGAATCTTGTACAAGGAGATAATTAATTTTAGTGAAGAAGGGTCAAAACTGTTAGACAAGAACAGGGATGACTTTAAAGAATAAAATGTACTTATTGGCTAAACCAAAATTATGAAAATTTTATGCTAATAATATATGTGATTCTAGTTTCATATAAAATTTACGGATATAAATTCGGAGTTCTTTAGCTTAAGATATAATTAATTTAGTGACTATAACTCAAGTGAACAGACTTGTTATGGGTAAACAAGTAAATAGTGGTAATATATATATCAAGGATGTGGAATGGAGTGGAGGAGGAGGAAAAATACTATATGTGAATATTCACATAATATGAGTTTATTTTAAAATAGCTAATTTACATGTTTTAGGTTCAGGGACTAAATTAAATAAAAAGTAAAATTTTAAGAGTAATTTTGTAAAATGTAAAAATGACCAAATTGCATGAAATGAATTGTTTTATCATTTAAATTAATAAATTGAATGAAATATTAATTTAGATCAAGATTTGGGTGGAAATTCGAGAAAAATTACCAAAATGTCCCTAAATTTTGATATTTTACAATTTAGCCCAATAAGTTCATGTAACTTGAATTATATTCTTTGATGCTTGAAATGTATGTTATTGATGAAACATTGATATATTTGATAAAAAGAAAAAAAATCCCAATTGAATGGAAGGAAAATTCGAGGGATCTCTGAAAAGGAATTGACGGTAAAAAGGATCTAGCCCGGACGGGTGATCCTATCCTGACATAGCCCTCCCGAAGAATATGTGTGAAAAAGATCTAGCCGAACGGGTGATCTTGATATAGCCCTCCCGAAGAATATGTAGAAAATGGATTTAGCCCAGACGGGTAATCCGAATTAGGGTCTGAATTTAGCCTGGACTGGTAATTCAGATCCAAGCTCATTAGAGTAATTGTCGTTGCAGGGGATTTAGCCTGGACTGGTAATCCCGACAATACTCTATGAGTTTATATTACAAGGGATTTAGCTTGGACTGGTAATCCCGCTGTAAGAAATGAGGTTCGCGGGAGTGTGGTCTCTGAATTGAAAAATGTGTGCACCTGAATATGAATTGACGAACCCGAATTCGTACACTAAAGTGTACCCTTGAAAATCCATCAAAATTTCGAGAAATTCAACGGATAAAAATAGAAAATGATAAGTACATAAAATCATGAAATTAAACTTGAAATACATAGAAATGATAATTATTTGATATACTAAAATATGACATGGAAAATACATGTATGTGAAACTTGCCTGATAATTATGCATATTCAAGATTATGAACTGCTCTTGGAATAAATATACATTGAACTTATAAAAAACTATGGTACATGAAATATTGTCATAATGAATTGAATAATTTATATTTAAGAAGAAACAACAATAAAATGATATGTATCATGACATGTAAATATGAGACTATCTTTGATACGTTGATACAAGGAAAATTATGTGTATTAAGACGAGTAATAAATTTAAGTGAGACATGGTGAGAAAATAAGTTTGTCAATATTAAAGTACACTAAACAATGTTGTTGCTTGAAGTTTAGGCAAGTGCCAAATTACTGTTGAATGTTAATATGTTTAATTATAAGGTGCATTGGAATGGTAAGTGCTTAGATGAAAATATAATTGAGCTTATGAAAGGTGGAAATGTTTCAGTTATGCAATTTCTTATGAAAAGATTTGTTATGTGATACGCCCGTATGAACCCTGCACCTAATTCGGAAATAAAAAAAATTTAAAATCTATATATATATATATATAGATTAGGATTCTACGAAAAATTCCCTATGATTCCGATTTAATCCCAATAGGTTCCCAATAGATCCCAATAGAAGGACGTTATGATTATTTTCAGAATATGAATAATAAATGATTCAGAATTATTGAAAATGTTCAGTAAACTCCAATAATGCCTTGTGCCCTATTCCGATAACGGATACGGGTAGGGGGTGTTACACTTACAAATTATTTGTTCATGTTTCAGGACATGTTGTGTGAATAAGTATGCCATGAGGGACCATGCTAGAAATGCGCCAGAGAAAATTGGCGAGTTGGAATATTATGCATACAAAGGGCCTCTTAGAAGCATAACTTATAGTTCTCTACGCCAAGAAGAGTCTGTCTTTATCGAACTTATGTGTTGTAATTAGGGGTGAGTAAAATTCGATTTGAGTCGAAAATTTAAAAAAAAAATTAAATTTTTAATTATTCGAATCGAGTTATTCGAGTTAATCAAATCAACTCAAATTTTCTTTTCAAATTTCGAGTTCGAGTGGAGTTGAATTTTTGAATTCAAATAACTCGAATAATTCAAACAAATCGAATACAAACTATATAATTTTAAATTTTAAATTTTAAATTTATATTCCCCACTCTCTAGCCCAAATCCTTTTACAATACTCATTTCCCCCAAAGCTCAAACCTACCTTATTTCCCCCTTCCCCCCCAAAAGCTCATCTGCCATCTTCCCAATTTCCCCAAAAGTCAAGATTCCATCAATAATTTTCTTCTCCAATTCAAACTTGAAACTCCCAATCCCCAAATACCAAAAATTCTTCTTTAAATAAACCCCAAATTAAACCCCAAATCAATTCTTCTCCTCTTCTTCTTCTTTAAAAAATCTTACATTAAACCCTTCATTCTTCTTCTTCTTCATCAATTCATTCAAACCCTCCAAATAAAAATCCCTATAATAATAAATCTAAGAAGAAAATTTTAAAGAAAATATTTTTTCAAAATTACATAAAAATAAACAACACCAAAGTCATTTTTTAAATTTAACTCAAACAAATATATTCGATTCGATTCAAATTCTATCTCACTCGACTTGATTCGTAAAAATTTCAAACTGAGTTAGGATGATCAAGTAGGATAAGAAAACTCAATTAACTCAAAATTTTTCTATTCGATTCGATTCGATTCGATCGAATGCTTACCCCTAGTTGTAATATCTTATATTATTTTTTTAAGATTCTGTTGAATTCTTGGATGTTTTCTTTATTTGTTTGTCCAAAAACGTTTAAATAAATATTAAGGAATATGTTGAAAAGGATTATATGCAGATTGTTTAGAAATTATACTAAGTATTTGTATGTAGTAACATCTGATACCCGGACTCGATGATTCAGGTCGGGTAGAGGGTGTTACAATTTTAGTATAATGCGAGGTTTGGAATATATAAAATGATGAATTGCCTATAGCCTATTTTATTATGTATATAATGTTAAGGGTTTGAATGAATTGTAATAGGTAAATAATTCATAGGTTGTATGGAATTGAAGAAGTGGTAATATGACATTGGTACATTTATGAATAAGGTGTTATAGTTCATAGTTAAGTCATGAGAATTGTGTATTTGGCTGAAAATATGTTATGGGAATGTACATTGGTTGATTTGGTATTTGCAGGTTGGTGTCAAATTAGTACCATTTAGAAACAATATGTCACGTCGTGACGTCGAGCATTTGTAGTAGAAACAATATAGTTCATAGTTAAGTCAGTATGTTGCGTCGCAACGAGGAACTCCCAAATTCATGAAATCAACCCAAAATTTCAAAAACTTTACAATTTAGTCCTAATTCAACCTCAGGTTAGCAATAGAGCTTTCATAAGCTTTTGTAAGACTCGAAAATGAGTATATATCAAATGATATACGTGTATTTCTCATAATTAAATGTAAATGGTATAAATTGAATATAAATTATCATAGTTGCTTTGGTAACGAATGTGACATCCTATAACTCGGACTCGACAATCAGGTAAGGTATCGAGGTGTTACAAATAGGCTTAAAAGATTCTAGGCTAAGAACGCTCCAAGTCCTACAAGACAAAGGGCAAACTATAAGGGCGTCAAAGCTTATGCTTCGAGGCGTTGTCTAATGCTTAACTCAAATAAAGGATGATGGAAAGCTTAAGATAATATTTGGGCAGAGTATAGTTAATATTACGCTTATAGCTAAAGATGGGCCTCTCCCTTGCCTCTTATCCTGGGTTGTTAATTACTTCTAAGATTATTGCTTTCAATGGTTTATAGGGACCAATACCTAGTTAGCTAGGCGCATGTCATTAGTCTATCATAATTATGCCTTCAACCTCTTTTTTGTACTTGTCATTTGAGCTTTGTTACGAGCCGTTGTAGGTGTTTAATAGTTATGAGTCATCCAATTGTCTCGTGCCATTTTTCGGTTTACCAAAGCTTGGGCCTTGAAATTTGTTAATTATCTTATGCTTGAAGCCTAGACTCTTGGTAGGTATAACATATATCTAAGTTTCTTTTAGGGAAAAGAGCATATATTAATAGAAGAGAAAAAAAACAAAAGAAATTAACCAACAAGGAGAGGACCATTACAACTCGAACCAACAAGTTCACCCCATACACCAGAGTCCTATTATCCCCTATCCTTATTAGAGAAATCAACAAAATTACTAGGAAGCAAAACATATAATGAAAGAATAGTAGGAACATCTTATTCAGTAAGGTTTGCATATAATAAGATCACTCGAGAAATAGAATAAGTCGTCTCATAGCACCCCCGACATGTCCAATAGAAGGACAAAGACTAAAAAGATTATTTTAACATCAAACAATCGTAAACCAACAATCCAAACTCAAAATCATTGACATAAGAAACAAGTAAGACTTCAAACATAAACAATACATGAATATATGATTACGTGATTATATCAAAACGTATATAATACCTTTCAAATTCAATTCTATTCCCTAATAATGTATTTTAATATCTAAAAGTAAATGGACTGAATCACATATAAAAGAAGTAAATGACATGATATCAAATTTTAGTCACACACCAGTTTGAATTCAACCTCTTGTCAAAAAAGAAAGAAAGAAAAAATCTAAAAGTGAGGATGGTGAAAGGTGGGAACCATTTTAAAGGAGTAGCTAAGACCTAACCTTACCTTTGTTTTGGCGCCAATTTTGCGAGAAAGATAAAAAAAGCATAGCCACCCCCCCGTGAATTACAATTACAATCATCATCACCAAAATTAATTAATACAAAAAGTCAAAGGGCTCTTAGGTTGGCAAAAACCATGCAATCATAATGTTGGATGAAAGCTTTTTTGTAGCCAAAGATTTGGACACATAAGAATCAAATTTCAAAAGGTCAACGACTGCCATTAGCAAGATGCTCTTTCGAAATAATTTGCTACCCACACGCATCCCTTTGTAATTATTAATTCATGGTTCCCAATTCTTTTCTATTTTAATTAATTTCCCAACCCCACTATAACTTGTTTTTCAAGTTTTCTTACACTTGGCAATTGCTATTTTATTATAATCAATTCAGTGTTTAAAATAAGATTGTTTAATCCACTAGGCCTCCAGATCTACTAGATTAATACTCGGCTTTAATCCGGATTAAACCCTAAATTCTTACATGCTTTTGGGCTAATGTTAAGATGATAGAACTAATTATTCCTGGATTCTGGATTAATCACTACACTTTTACCATCAATGATTCTTTGAGAGATGGTGAAGCAAATGAAGAGCAACACATGGTGGGGAGCTGAATAATTAATTTACTATGATCATATACTTGGAGTGGGCAACAAAATAATGTAATATACTCCTTTCTTTTTTCTTTCAAATGAAATTTAACATTCGTCTAGTTTAAAAATAAATATTAGATTTAGTTATAAAAAGTTTAATGTTAACTTAATTTTTCATTTGAAATTTTAAATTAAAAAATATATTTTATCGCTCACTTAAACATTTAACTCAATTTAATTCAAATTTTAATACGAATCGTTATGATTATAAATATTCAAAAGAACTAAAATAAATAATTAACATAAAAGGCAAGTCAAAAATAAAAATAGGAGTTTGCATCACCAATGATTTCATGGAATTACCGAAAGAAGAATGATTAGCAATGAGATGGTATATATATATATATATATGTATAATTTTTGGAGAAAATAAATGAGATGATAGATTGCATTAATAGGGAGGAAAACATCTTGCAAATCTAAATCAAACATTTGAAAATTTTTAGTTAAAATGGCGTGGCATCAACATCAAATATTAGTTTTTTATATATATATAAATTTAAATAGTGCAAATGAACATTCAAAGAAAAGAAGAGAAAGTGCACATCGGCTTCTAATTTGAATTTGTTCGATGCTATCTTGTAAAGGTAATATCATGAAGTAACTTAAGACTTAGGATTTTGAATGTTACATTAAATGTATTTATATGTTTATGAGTTTTCATTTCAAATTTTATTTTGAATCCAAATTTCATATTTAAATTTATAAATATTGCAGTTATTAATTTTGTAAAATTTGATTATAGTCATAATTTTAATTTGGTAAATATATTATATTGATTATAGTTATACTGATTTATATATATAAACTATTAAAAGGGCAAGCAATTACTATAACCGCTTCATACCCACTATTCAAAAACAAATTCATTTTCGCCGCATCCATTTTTCAAAGAAAAAATACGCTTCATTCAAAAATAATAATTTAAAATTTATCAAGCGATTCGATTTTTGTCATCTCTAACCATATACTTAAATATATATACATGTAAGATCTTATATACAACTCAACTCTTTTTCTTATACAACAAGATTATTGTTGATTTATTTCATTCCTATATAAATATGCATGCATATGAATAAAAAGATGTAAATTGCTCAATTTTCTTTCTTCTAGAGCAAGAAAACAAGTGGTTATAGCCGACTTTTCCTATTATTTTATAAAATTTATTTGGTAGTAGATTTTAGATACCATAAATAAGATTAAGAATTGACAAGTGTCTAATAAAAATATAATAAAATATGTAAAAAATATATAAAAAGTACATATTAATTTTTAAAATTACTTATAAAATTAAAAATATATATTATTAATGTACAAAATACTCACCTTAATTTTATTTTTGTGCACTATTTAATTTTGTTCAAATTAAATCCACAATTTCTAACTTTTTTTATTGAGAAACTATTATTCCAACTCTATTTTTTTGTGGTGAAAATAAAACAAATTACATCATATTATAATTCTCAAAAGCACCACTTGCTTTGTCTTGTTCTAGAGCCTCTAAAATTGCATCAAGAGCATTATCAAAGATTTGTAGACTTGATTGCCACTCTAAACTTAGCTTAGCCAATTGATCTATAATTGTGTTATCTTTTCTAGGTATACACCTAATTCACCACTGTCCTTCAGACCTCATAAACCATTGGACCCTTCTAAGCACAATGATACCTAAGTCTGCTAACCCATTATCAATCAAAGCTTTAAACACATTTGAATTATTTGTCTAAATCGTGGCCCGTTTGTATCCCTTTCTGTGTAGAATGAATAATCCATCTAGAATACCCTAGAGTTCAACCTCAAAAGGTGTACATTTACCCAGATATCGATTGAACCCCAGAATCCAATTTCTAGATTGATCGCGTAGAACTCCACCAATTGATGCATTCCCTATGAATCTAGCCACTGGGCCATCAGTGAATAAATGAACCAACGTTCCATCAAAAGTCGCTCGGCCATCATGATTATGAATGTTATTCTGATATCTACTATGAACTAGCTCATTCTGCTAAGCCCAACTAAGAGAAGCTTTTACAATATTGCTTGTCGACCAAGTAACATTCTAGAAAATGAAAAGATTTCTATTCTTCTGGAGACACCAAGTGATTAATCCAAACAAGAACGACCAAGTAATGCCCTGTTCCTACACCTTCATGTTAGAACAAGGGTTAGAAGAAAGCCATACCTGAAAGATCTCATAAAAGAAGCTATGTTGCTGATCAATTGGCACCACATGCATCCACACATTCTTTATTGCTAGACAATCCCAAAGCACATGTATGATATCATTTCTTTCGTGTTCACATATAGAGTAAGAGCTACTACGTGCGATTCCTTTTCGACTGAGTTCCCAGTTAGTTAGAAGTCTTTTTTGGAAGCTAACTAAAGGAAGAATATAACTCTTTGCAGTCTCTGATATTTCTAGGTTCTCTTCCAGTAATCATCCCTTAAACTCCATGATGCCTCTTTTAAAGACCAGAAAGCACTACGCATAAAAAAAGAGTTTGTAGCTAATCGAGCCCAAATAACCCTATCTGAACCCAAGGCAGGGTGTGGAGGAGGAATACTAATTATTCGTTTAATCATTTCATCAAACAACCAGATATGAAATAGATCTAGATTCCAAGACCCTTCGGGCATAACCAAATCCCTAAGGGTGTAACACCCAAAACATAGCCTAAACATTAGGGTCGAATCTGGTGATGTCACATTGTAACACCTCTTACCCGTATTCAACGCTGGAATAGGGTACGAGGCATTACCAGAATAAATACACTTATAGACATATTAAACCGAGTTATAAAATTCATCCAAATTAAAAACTTTCAAATTATTATCTTTGAGTCGCTAATTAGGGTATACGAGGCCCAATACATACCCATTCATATGCTCAATATATTCGTTAAATCAATCCAATATTGAAGAATCCACTTTATGTCAGAATCAATATTAATAACAATCATAAATCTCTTCATGTTAATTTCATATATCACTTACCGAACTTCGAATGTTAATTTACAAATATGTAATTCACTAACACATTCTGGTATACACAATGTTTAATTGATGAAATCATTTAATTGAGCTAAATTTCATGTTCATTCCAAATTTTCTTCTAAATCCATAAATGCTTCCACTTACTATTTACCTAATCAATTTCTCGAACCAAGCTATCACACAACAATAATACATCACCTGTTCTTCATGAATTCAATATTCGATTCTTATCACCATCAAATCTATGTCATTCGAATACTTAAAGTTTATTCAAGCATATATTATTACGTTTCATATACCAAGCATATGTCAAAATTACGAATAAGCAATCAATTCATTTTCATTTATTTGACTAGCAAATTAACCTCAAAATTTATAACATTCCATTACTTAAGATATGCCATAAAACACTCCTTTAACATAAACTAGCACCATGGCCGAATTTTCATTATGCTATTTATTACTCTTTTTCTGAATCACATAACAAAATATTACAAATATGTATATATTTGAATACAATAATTATGCATCAACTTACCAACATGATTTAATTCTTGAGTCACTCATGACATCACTTCATGCCAAATATACCACACACATATGCTATGAAACTTTATTTTCTCTCATGAGCTTACCATGACCAGTAATGCACCAATATAAACATCACTCCTATTTCAACGTTTATCGATTATAATCAGGCATATAACCAATTATACACAATTCATTCATATACTTTATTTTCCTCCTCCTCCTTTCCATCCCACATCCTTTATGTATATAACATGCTCAAATAGCATTATACATAATTTCACTATTCACTTATATTTAAATTCAAAGCTGTCTATTTGAATCAGAGTCACTAAATCATTTTTATCCAGAGCTACAGAGCTCTAAATTAAGATCCGTTAATTTTCCCCGAAACTAGACTCACATATCTTCTTACCATAAAATTTTCAGAATTTTTTACTTGCCTAATTAGTACATTTTATTCTTTAAAGTCACCCCTATTTCACTGCTCAACATCTCTGACCTCTCTTCACTAAAAATGAATTATCTCATTGTACAGAATTTGGATTATATTTCTGTTTGGTTCTTTTCAAAATAGACTCATTAAGGATTCTAAGCATATAAATTATAACTCATAATTATTTTTTTACAATTTTTAATTATTTTCCAAAGTCAGAACAGGGGATTCCAAAATCAATCCGATCCTGCCCCACTAAAATTCAAATATCTCAAAATATATAACTATTTTGCTTGCTCTGTTTCTTTTATGTAAAAATAGACTCATTAAAATTTCATTTCATATCTTATTCACTCTCTAATTCAATTTTCACCATTTTTGGTTATTTTTCAAAGTCACATAACTGTTGTTGTCTAAACTGTTTTGTTGTAAAATGTATTCTTTCATAATTTCAGTTTTTCACTATCTCAATTCCATTGAATTTTTTTTTTCACATCTCATTCCAATAGTTCATTTCAATTCATATACAATTCATTCAATTTATCACTATATTCAAAGCAATCCAATTTCTCATTTCCAATTTCAAGTCAATCTTCAATTCAATTCCACATATATATTCATCACTCAATTACACTTAGTCAATTTCCCGATGAACACTTCGGAATAATAACAGTACACGGTGGAATCAACACATAGCAACCACCTTATAATAAATGATACCCAGTTCACATAGTAGCCTGCACATAGTACTACACATGTGACCATTTTCATCCGATACACGTAGTAGCCTGCACATAGTACTACACACGTGATTGAAGCTATTCAGTACGCATAGTAGCCTGCACATAGTACTACACATGCGACCTATCATTCCGGTACACGTAGTAGCCTGCACATAGTACTACACACATGACCTAGCAACTTCACTCGTCTCTCTTTCATTCCGAAGGTTCAACCGGGAATTTTCACTTTTTCTCACTTTTTTTTACCAATCAATGTCAATTTCTCATCTTTCTCAATTTATAATAACATATTTAGCTTATATAACATTCACATTATTCAATCCAGTCCAAAAATAATATTTTGGAAAAATTACATTCTTTCCCCTAAAGTTTCACAAAATTACAATTTTACCCCTAGGTTCGAAAATTAAAATTTATTCCTTTTTCTTATGTTTTATAACATGCTGAACATTTTTCCCTTCTATAGAAACATCAAATTCTTGCTCTAACATGCACTTATGAACAATAACAATTTTTACTGATTATGCCGTTTCACTTGTTTTCACTAAAAATCGCTTAGCAAAAATTGTTTAACACAATTTCAAGCCTCATATTCTACCATAAAACATTAAAATAAACACATTTCACCTATGATTATTTTTCCAAATATAAACCCTAGGTTAAATTATTCCTAGAATAAGCTAAATTAAGCTACCAGGACTTCAAAAACGTAAAGAACATTAAAAACGGGGCTTGGAGTCACTTACTATGGAGATTGAAAGCTTGAAAACCCTAACCATGGCTTCCCCCTTGCTATTTTCGTTCATCATGGAGAAGGTGGATAAATTTTTGGCTATTTTGGCCTTTTTAATTCTTTTAATTATTAAATAACCAAAATGCCCCCAACTTAAAAATATCCTATTTCACTTATCTCTTATCCATTTTTGTCCAAAAAGTTAACCAATGGTCTAATTACCATTTAAGGACCTCCATTTTAAAATTTCATAACAATTGGACACTTCTAACATGTAGAACTTAACTTTTGCACTTTTTACAATTTAGTCCTTTTAGCTAAATTGAGTGACCAAACGTCGAAATTTTTGAACGAAATTTTTATGAAATCATTCCGTGAAATTGTAGACCATAAAAATATAATAAAAAATAAATTTTTCCTCATCAAATTTGTGGTCCTGAAACCACTGTTCCGACTAGGCCTAAAATCGGGTTGTTACAAAGGGTGCAGTCCAAGCCTAAATTTGTATGAGCGCGATTTTGCGAAATTAAGGGGCCTACACCTAGAACCCAATAATCCTTCCAAAAGAGAATACTCACCCCATTGCCAATTGACCAAGCTAAATTTTCATGGAACAGTGGCCATACCTTAGAAAGGGATCTCTACAGATGTGAACAATGTCTTCTTGTGATAGATTCTGGAAGTTGCTCTTTTAGGCCATACTTTGCTCGAAGGACTTGTATCCATGATCTTTGGAAACTAAGTGAAATCCAATCTTCATAAAGAACAATGTGTTTTGATCAGGCAGATGTCAAAGTCCAAGACCACCTCGTGACCTTGGTTGATAAATGGAATCCCACCCAATTAAAGAAAGCTTCGGTTGACCACCAGAACATCCCCGTATAAACTGCCTCAACATTCGTTTTATCTTTGTGTATACTCCCTTCGGGATAATCATGGACTGCATGAAGTAGCTAGGAATGGAGAGAAGGATGGATTGGACCAAAGTGACCTTTCCTACAATGGACAACTTCCTTGCTTCCTGACTTTGTAATTTGTGTCTCACTTTTTCCACCACAAAGTTTAAGGTACTGTTAGTAACTCTCTCATGGAGAAGGGGCACCCCTAGGTAAGTTCCAAGATTCTAAACTTCCTGAAAACCAAAAAGTTAACTAATTTGAGAACACAGATCATCCTCTGTACCTTTAGAGAAGTAGATATTACTTTTTCTAGCACTAATTTTATGCCCAAAAAATTCACAGAAATGCTTCAAAACAGTGTCTAAATAAGTGAGCTTGCTCCACCTCAGCTTTGCAAAAAATAACCAAATCATTTACAAAGAAAAGATGAGATAGAGCAAGTCTAGATCTTGAGAGGCGAATTGGCTACCACTTACTAGCATCGATTTCCGAACGAATAATATACCTTAACCACTTCATGCACATAATAAAGAGATAGGGCGAAAGTTGACATCCTTGTCTGATCCTTCTAACTGGCTTGAAATTGTGTGTGGGACCTCCATTCCAGAGAATCTGCATAGTAGAGGATGATATGACAGACATAATAACTCTTCGGAGGAACTCAGGTATACCCACAGCCTGTAAGGAAGCATCAATGAAATCCCAACTCACACTGTCGTAAGCCTTTTCCAAATCCAGTTTAACAACCATCCAATTTTTCCTATTTCGTTTCCTCTGCATAAAGTGAATGACTTCATGTGCAATAATAATATCATCAGAGATATTCCTCCCAGCTATAAACCCGACTTGTTCCTGCTAGATGAAATGAGGAAAAACCAATTTAAATCGGTTTGCAATCACTTTTATCACCAATTTGTACAAGACGTAACAAAGGCTGATGGGGAAAAATTGAGTAAAGTTCTCAGGACTGTTTATCTTTGGAATTAGGGCAATCAGAGTGTTGTTCAGATTTGGATGACTTTTCTAGCAAAAACCCCTTGAACCCACTCACAAACAACATTACCAATGATATCCCACTGACTCTGAAAAAAAGAGCGTAAAAATCAACACTTTCGGAGCTTTCAGTGGATCCATATCAAATAAGGCCTTTTTGATCTCTTCATTCGTAAATGATTTCTCCAAGAAGGTAGTATCCAAAGTATTAAGCCATGGAAAAACATTAGATGGGAGACCCCTTATTGGCGCCGACGTTTTGCCATACAATTTCTCAAAGAAACCAACTGCCTCGGCTTTGAAAGTATCCTGATCAAAACTCCACTAGCCATTTTTTGAGTTGCAAGGTTGTAATTCGATTAAATTTCCTTCTCTGAATAGTACGACTATGGAAAAATTTAGTGTTGCGATCGTCAAGGTGAAGTTAGACACAACGCGCCTTTTGTCTCTATAGAAACTCCTAATGATTAAGGACATTCTCCAACTCATCACGAATTTCCATCTCTTGTTGAACTAGCTGAATTGGAAAGAGATCTCATCAACTACTTTTTATGAGTACCTACAAATCCATACACATCCAACTGTATTATTTAAGTAGGATAAATTATGCATATATTATTGCTTTTAAATTAAATACTCGATCCGGTACAATAAAGTTGCTGCTTATCATCCGTTTTAAGGAAGAAAATTAATTAATAGTTAGAAAAAGGGAAAAATAAATATAGCTGATAATTTATCCTCACCACATCTTGAAATAGGTTAGCTGTCTTTAAGCTGATTCAAACCAACATTTATTTTTGATGTGCTACAACATAAAAGCATATTATTATATCAACAAGTGTACGGACCACCTCAATTTGTGGGCTACCCCATTCCAACCTGCAAAACAAGATTTTAAACCCAATATTTATTTTTATAAAATTTGAGATATACACACCTTTTCATAATAAAATAATATGTACTAATTTTAAGTTGCAATATCATTAAAACAACGATGAATTATACGTGAATTTAAATAATGAGAACAAATTCGAAGAAAATCACACATGAATAAAAGCTAATTCTTTCCATTGAAATCATTACAAAAATAATATTACTCAAAATTCTAATTTTTAATTTAAATAAAATAGGATAAATTCTAAAATATATATGAACTATGATTTAATGTGTAATTTTATTGATTTTGTATAAATTTATACATGAAATTTTGATTTGATCCAATTCTTATAAATTATTAACACAATTATTGATATAACATCATTTTATGTTTATATATTGTCTACATAAATAATTATATTTATCCAATATAATTATAAATTGGTGTATTCATTTGTTTAAATGTGTATGATTAAATCAAAATTAAAGTTTCAAGTATACATTTGAACCACAATTAGAGTTTCATGTGTATAATTGCACCAAATTAAAGTTCATATAAACAACTGCATATTCAATCAAAGTTCATGTATAATTTAAGATTTATCTTAACAATATATTATGGCAAAGTTGTCATTATAAATTTCTATTTGAGATTGGATAAATATTAAATTAAGAGAATGTTTCTAATATTAAAATTAAAAATTTGATTGGATAAATTCTAATAAATATTGAAATATACTTTATATTCATTTTGAATTAAATTTTAATTGTAATTTATACTATTATTATATTAAAATTAAAATGAACAGATAAAATCCGTGTAAATTGATTAATTGGTAAAAATGGATAAAACCTAAAAAAACTTAGATCTTATTTTTATTTATTTAAATAAAATTTTATAATAAGATTTCAACTTTTAACCAATTAGATATTTACTAAAGATCATATTATTTAACTAAATATATATTTCATCAATATTAAAATTTTAAAAAGATTAAAGTATTAAAATTATTATTTCACTTTGATGACAGCATGAGAAAATGAATCCTTGTTGTTGAAATGTGGATTACTAATATTAGCTTATATCTTAAGGAAACAAATATTAGAAAATTCATCAATACAAAAGAAAAGAAAAAAGAAGAAGTTTCCTCAGCAATTATTTGGCAACCCAGAGGCAAATCAAAGCCAAGATATATATCTTTTCATTAAATCTGATAATTTTATATATTTATACTAATCATGCAAATAAATTATTAAACGTATATCACAAACTCAAGATCCTGGGCATGAATAATATATGTGTATTAAGTTAATCATGTTTATTATATATTTGTTTGGTGTGCAAAATTTCAAATGTCAACCATTACATATTTTATTATTATGAAATCGTCTAACTCTCTTAAAACAAAAATTTGGACAATTCTTTATTCAGGACAATATCTTTAACATTTTATCATCATTAAATTGAATACACTTTTTTTCCCGGATGGAATGAGAGCCTTGTCCATGAAAACGAAGTAGTTTTGAGTTCTAGGAACTGAAAAAAATGGTATTATGAGTCCCTATATTACTATGTAAAGTTCATTTTAGTCCTTCTACTAAAATTTGCTCTGGATTTGTCCTTGTAGATTAAAAATTTATTCAAATCATGACACCATCACAATTTGTTGTTAAGTTAGTGATAATTTGGACAAAGGGATAAATATTAAAACTATACATAAACTTTGTTTAAATGAGCAATTTGATACATGAATTTTGATTTGATGCAATCATACACATGAAACTTTGATTATAGTTACACAAAACTTTAATTTTGATTCAATTGTAAACTTTTAAAGAAATAAATATATCGATTTATTTTTATATTTGATAAAGATAATTATTTGTATTTGTAATGTAAAATGGTGCTATATTGATAATTGTGTTGACGATTTGTGAAAACTAAATCAAATCAAAATTTCATGTATAAAATTATATAAAATCAAATTTCATATATGACATTGCACATTTGATAAAAGTTCATGTATAGTTTTAAAATTTACTCTCTTAGACAAAATAAATCATACCCAATTGATTTATTCATGATCCAACCATGTGTATTTTTTTGGGATGGTTAGGTTTTTTATGGGTATAAATCTATTGAATATGATATCTTTGTCTAAATTATTAATAATTTAAAATAAATTATTTAAATATATAAAAATTAATTTGAAGGAATTTTTAATGGAAGGAATTAAATTAAAATAAAATATTATAGTATAACGACTCTTGGTAGACTAAGGGTGAGTTTGGATGGGCAGTGCGTTTACCTGCGGTTAGTGTAAAAACAACGGTAACGGTAAGATTAGATACTATAGCGATACTGTAGCATGAGACAAAAAATAAACTAAACAAACTGTACCGCATCCAATCATCCATCCAAACCCACCCTAAAGAAAAAGAGAAGAAGGGAGAATCGACATCCCAACCTGAAGCAAGTAAGTAAACACTCAACACGAAAAATAGAGGAACACGAAATTTCGCCACCAAATTACTGCATGTCAAAAACTAAATTCATTAGCCACCCACCTAAGTTTGCGCCACGTGGAAAATCAGTCCAAATCATGATTCACTGGACTGGCCCCACGAAAAAGCTAACCCATCTTTTTCAATTACCACATAACATAACATACTAACCACAACAAGATTAAAATGATTTTGCTAAATTACTTTGAAAGGATTTGGCCGAGGTTCTAAATTTAATTTTAAATTTTCTTACAAAACAATAATATTTAGTTAAAAATTAATGAAAAGACATTTGTATGAAATTATATTAAAATTTTAGTTTTATAATTAATACTAAATTCATCCTTAAATTAATAAAATAATTATGTTTCCATATTTATTATGAATGAATAACAAAATACTGAATCCGGTAGAGGTAAGTCAAAATTACTGTTTCAAATGCATAAAATTTAATTATAATATTAATTTTTTGATAAACGAAAAAGTGAAGTCCCCGTCGTTTCCTTATCTCACCAATTAACGCTTTCAAACAGCATAGACAACAAAAGCTTTGAGTTTTCTTTTTATTATTAGTTTTCATTTCAATTTTATAGTTTGTTGAAATGGTTTAAGGCTTTAAGGAGAGATTCAAAATCCTACTCTCCGGGGAAAAGAGAGAGATAGGCGTACACTTCAATGGGTCTTTGCACCTCCAAACCCTCCCCAAACCCTTCTGATTCTACAAATGCCTCTATCAATACCCGGAATAACGATATCTACCGCAAGCCTAACTCTGTTTCGGCTTCTCCTTTACCTGATGGAGTAAACTCCAAGGAAGATCAAGGTAAACAAGGAGAAGAAGAAAAAGAAAGCTCCAATCCCAACAATGAAGGCAAGAAATCGCCGTTTTTCCCGTTTTATAGTCCCAGTCCAGCTCACTACTTGTTTTCCAAAAAGTCTCCTGCGAGATCTTCAACCAATTCCACTCCAAAACGGTTTTTCAGGAGGCCATTCCCTCCGCCGTCTCCGGCGAAGCATATTAGGGCAGTGCTTGCGCGGAGGCACGGGTCTGTGAAGCCGAATGAGGCCGCGATCCCGGAAGGAAGCGACGCAGAGGCAGCGGGAGCTACCGGTACCGGACTGGATAAGAGCTTCGGCTTCTCGAAGCACTTCGGGAGCAAATATGAGCTCGGAGACGAAGTAGGAAGAGGCCATTTCGGTTATACTTGTACGGCGAAGTTTAAGAAAGGAGAGCTTAAAGGACAACAAGTTGCCGTTAAAGTTATACCTAAAGCGAAGGTTTCATTTTAATTTTCATTTTGTTTTTATCTACTTTATTTATTTTAATCTTAGAACTTTTGCCTTTTTGCGCTTATGGATTTGAATTAAAATTCTTTGACAGTGAAAAAAACGAGATCCGACTAGAAGACCCTCAGTTAGATTTTTATACTTACTGGAAATAAGAAAATGAATTTAAATATTGAATTTGCTGATTTTTTTTTTAACAGAGTAATCATAACTCGGAATTAAAATGTATACTCACGGAGTTATGTTCTACAATTTTATTTCTGTATAATAGCTATTTTTGTGCCTTGAATTGATATGTTATGCTTGTTGATTTTTGTGTTTTTGTTTATAGATGACTACTGCAATTGCCATTGAGGATGTTAGAAGGGAGGTAAAAATATTAAGAGCTCTATCTGGACATAGCAATTTAGTACAATTCTATGATGCCTACGAGGACCATGATAATGTCTACATAGTGATGGAGTAAGTACCATACGAAAACATGAACTCGGTTTTGGGTTCAGTGTGTTCAGGATCATTTGGTTTGATGATTTGTGATGGGTTCTAATTAGTTACTATGTATCTTTCAGATTATGTGAAGGAGGGGAGCTCTTGGACAGAATTCTTTCTAGGTATTTCTTCTAATAATAGCTACTTCTGATTCTGATTCCAAAATAAGAGTTTGAGGCTGAATGTACTTAGTTTGGATTTGATTACCTATCAAGTGTATTCTTCTAATCATGCAGGGGCGGAAAATACACTGAGGATGATGCAAAAGCTGTGATGATTCAGATACTTAACGTTGTTGCTTTTTGCCATCTCCAGGGTGTTGTGCACCGGGATCTTAAACCTGAGGTGAATATCTTTCCAGTTCTAATAAGGTTTCTGATATTTTTTTTTCTGGGTGGTATTACACTGGTTTTGTGGTCCCATATAAGATTTCTAAGGTTTATGTAAGGCTTTTCCTTGAGGATAACCTTGCGCTAAGTATTCTGGTTAAGCAGTCACCGAAGCCTAGGCACTACTGCTTGTTTTCTTGGTTGTGCTTCATTCTAGCATATTTCATTTTCATCTTCTTAGCAGCAGAGGTTTTAATAGGTATATAATAAAAATTTGCCCATTGCCTACCTGATATTATACTAAATTTAGCTATTTTCTGTGACCAGAATTTCTTGTTTACATCAAAGGATGAAAATTCACAATTGAAGGCTATAGACTTTGGCTTGTCTGATTTTGTGAAACCGGGTTTGTACTCAAATTCGTATTGCTTAAGCCATAGTGCTTTAGTTATTTGATTAATTTCTTCATGTTTTCTTTTTCCTTTTCAATTTCAGATGAAAGGCTTAATGACATTGTTGGTAGTGCATACTATGTAGCACCAGAAGTTCTACATAGGTCTTACAGTACAGAAGCAGATGTCTGGAGCATAGGTGTGATTGCTTATATTCTTTTGTGTGGTAGTCGTCCATTTTGGGCTCGAACAGAGTCTGGGATTTTTCGAGCTGTTCTAAAAGCTGATCCAAGTTTTGATGAAGCACCTTGGCCATCTCTATCTTCTGAGGCTAGGGATTTTGTGAAGCGTTTACTGAATAAGGACCCAAGGAAAAGATTGACTGCAGCCCAAGCTTTGAGTGCGTGACTCATCTTCTGTCATATTCATTATTTTTACATTCTTGTAATTTTACTCACAATTGCTTGCCACAGGTCATCCCTGGATAAAAAAGTATAACGATGTGAAAGTGCCCTTGGATATACTGATATTCAAACTCGTGAAGGCTTATCTGCGCTCTTCATCTTTTCGGAAGGCTGCTTTAAGGGTGCGTATATGGTGATTAGAGGTGCCCATGGGCTGGGCCGGGGCTCAATTAAAAAAAAAAACTCAGGCCTGCCCACCCAAAAGCTTATATTACCGTTTAAAAATAATAAAATATTAAAAATATAATTTTATATTAATATTTATATAATTAAATTTAATTAAAACTATTTAAAAGTATTTAATTTAAATTCGGGTTGGGTCAGGCCGAGGACAAAAATCCTTATCCAAGCCTGGCTCAGGTTGATAATGTGAACTTTTTCCTCATCCTGCATGGGATTTCTAGCTCTTATACCCTTCTATTGGTAATTTTTGCAGGCCCTGTCTAAAACTTTGACTGTGGATGAGCTGTTTTACTTGAAGGAGCAGTTTGCATTATTGGAACCAAATAAAAATGGCACTATAAGCTTAGAAAATATCAAAGCGGTTGGTTCCTTCCCTGTTCATAATCTTGAAAATTTTTGGCAGTTTTCTTGTGAATAGTATCTAATGCTATCGCTCTGGTCAGGCTCTGATGAAAAATGCAACAGATGCTATGAAGGATGCTCGCATCCCTGAGTTTCTTGCATCGGTAGGTGCTTCATCTTTTTCTGTTTTGTTTGGAAATGCATATAAATTTAAGAGGTGGTATGAATCTCTAATTGTGTACGGTTTCCTTTTGTGGTAGCTAAATGCACTTCAATACAGACGGATGGACTTTGATGAGTTCTGTGCAGCTGCATTAACTGTTCATCAGCTGGAGGCTCTTGATCGGTGGGAACAGCATGCACGTTGTGCTTACGAAATCTTTGAGAAGGAAGGAAACAGACCTATTGTCATTGAAGAGCTAGCTTCGGTATGTTGATCTCCCCTGCAAAGTTTTTGCATCTATGCCTCATTCGGATGATTATTTAATTCCTTTGAGTAGGCTGACAGGTATGGAAAACTTACTAAGTCATATGCATGACAATTATGTTTTGAACCTTTGCTAGAATTATAGACTTCAATTTTCACCTATTTGAGAAAATGATTTGCCCTTCGATTTTGTCATTTTATCTTCACATGGACTACTGATTCTTGGACTACACATGTTACTACAACACCTCACTGTTAAGGATATCGAAAGAAGAGAGAGAATGAATAATGTTTGAGATAAAAGATTAACTTTTTTCTTGCTCGTCAGCATCAATTGTAATTAAGAGAGCTGTGCAGTCTATATAAAATTTGTTGCACAATTGTGAAGGTATTGTGTAATAGATGATAGAAAGAGTGATTTAAGGGGCATTTATTTCCCTTTAGTGGGCCTTTAAGTCTCATTTAATTCTCTTTTATTTTTTGTAGATTTCAACTACTATTGATGGTTATGTTTATTATGGTTTATGTTACTTGGGTTCAATGCGAGTATTGGATACATATGTATGTCCGACATGCATATGTTCATTTTTTAGTTTCTCCATGCATTTGGAGGATTTTATACCCATACTTGTGCTCGAAAAGGGTACAACATAAGTACTTCAAGAAAAATGAGGAGCCTAAATTATTGTGGCTTCTTTTTCATGAGATTTTGGGATTTGCTGATATTTGCCGTAAGGCATCCTTTAAAGAGTGCAGTTGATATTCTATTTATAGTAATAACGTTATATGAAATGCGGTTGTTGATATCTTTATTCATAACTTAAAATAAATTTAACATTGCAAATACTTAGTTTCTGTGTTTTCTTAAGCAGTGAGGTTCCATTTCTTTCTTCTGTTTTGCTTTATTGGGATGTTTGTAAGATCTTGAAGCAACAGAAGCTTAGACTAACCTCTGGCATTTTTACCACGACCTTTCAGGAACTCGGACTGAGCCCATCCGTGCCTGTTCATGCTGTTCTTCATGACTGGATTAGGCACACTGATGGGAAGCTAAGTTTTCTCGGATTTGTCAAATTATTGCACGGTGTATCTAGCTGAACCATCGCAAAAGCTCAATAGAAGCCGTAAAACTTCGTAAGAGCTCTAATGAGCTGGTATGGCTAATAAAAGGATCAGGTGAGGTGTTTGCTAGGCTATAACCTGAATATGATAAAGAGGTAGAGTGAATTTCGCCGTCGCAATCAATGCCCCTACCCCAACCTCTTCGATTATGGCTTATTTCATTTGTCTAGCACAAGCTTATTGAACCCCCAAAACATAATTGAAGCCAATGAACCTCCTGCAAGTGCAACTTAACATTGACCAAGCTTTAGTCATTTTATGTTTTTTTTCCCCACTGTAAAGTTGAAAGAATGTGTTAAATATAAATATAAATATATATATATATCTAAACAGACTTGATAAATCTGACATATTTCGTGAAGCCCCCGTGAGATCATTGATTGCTGATGTATCATCATCTCCTGTGTTCTATAACGTGTATCAAGTATTCTTGTCCTTAAAATTCTCTACGTGTCTTTGAACCAATCTTGATTGTGTGCTTCCATAGCTGTTCTTCTATGGATTTGAATTTAAATGATTGCCTGATTTGATACGTTCGATTACTTCACTTTTAAAATTCAATAAAATTATTTGTTCTAGCGTCGGAGGTTAGTAAAACCATAATTTGTTAATTTGTATTAATATAAAAACTTAAAAAAGAGAGATATGGGCAGATCTTAATCTTGTTGCCGAGTCAAAATATTTTATTGTCGTTGTTACGATTTGTACGGACCATAATGCAAAAGCAAGAGCAATACCCAGGGGATAAGGGTAACTAAATGGTCAACTCAGTCAGTATTTTTTATATTTAATCAACTTTTTTTGATCAAATATATATATTAATAAACTTAATCAATATTTTATTATTATAATACTTAACCGGTTGTTTAAGACTTATTTCTAATGTTTTAATTATATATTAATAATATTTTTAAAATAATTAGATTTTATTACACTCGGATGAATGCAATAGGTAACAAATTAAAAAAAAATTATTTGATCTTCCAACTTTATAAAAACAATATTTTAGCTCTCTATTTAATTTTTAATCTCTTTCGACTCTTGAACTTGCGTTCTTTGTCAAATTACCTCAAAATTAATGAAAAATTAACATTTTTTAACTTTGTTGATATGATATATACGCGGATTGCCACTTGATAATACACTAGAATTTAATTAACTTTTTAAAATGTATGAAATCAATCTAGGTATGTGATTTAGTTGTATCACACTATATAGTTGATTCTTAGTAAATTAGTTACCTAAAACAACGATATTCTATATTAGTTAAGATAGATGATTCTTAGGAAATTAGTTACCTAAAATACTGATATTCTATATAGTTAAGATTTTGCATGTCCTAATTTATAGGAGCCTATCAAGGTTATATGTAGAGGATCTTATGTGCATATATAGGGATTTATCTTCACAAAAATAGCAAATGAAGCATTTTTCACAATTCTAACAAAACTTCATGATATCCAAGCTGGAGGTTCATAAGCCTTAGCCTTCCTCTCATTTTTCTTGAAATCATCTCTTCATGACGGAATTTGAACAAACATCCAATGATTCATCTACATTTGATCCCTCTCTCAATACTCCCGCAACCTTTCGGCCAACTTCTATTACCACTTATAAAATAAATGGCCACAACTACCTTCAATGGTCTCAATCAATGATGATGTTCATAAGCGGGCAGAGCAAAGATGAATATCTTACTAGCGTTATCCCAAAACCAAATTCAAACAATGCTATTTTTTTGAAACTTCTCAACCTGGTAATTCTGCTCCATTTAGTAAAGAACAATTAGAGCTTCTCCAGCAACTCATACAAAAGGCAAATAACCCTATACAAAGCTCCAATAATTTTGTACTACATGCAACCAAGTCATCTTCCTCGTCTTGGATTATAGACTCAGGTGCACCCAATCACATGACAGGTGACAGATCACTTCTCGCAACTTATTCATCTTGTAACAACTTTCAAACAATGAGTATTGCCAATGATACACACACCAAAGTGGTTGGAACAAGAACCATTTGTATCTCCAATACCCTCATTCTCAAATCAGTTTTCTTTGTGCCTGAACTTGACTGTAATATCATATCTGTTAGTAAACTAAACCGCGACCTAAAACTAAATTCCTTTCTAAATCTTGTATTTTCCAAGACTTGAGCTCGGGGAGGACAATTGGCAATGTTGATTTTCATTTGAGCCTCTATGTTCTAGATGTCAACACTCCTTCAATGCATTGTTAGTCATCAGTATTCATTGAGTTATAGTTTTAAGTTTGATAGTCATTCTAATAAGGAAAGAGAAATCATGATGTGGCACTTTCGTCTAGGTCATCCAACTTTTCTGTATTTAAAATGTTTGTTCCATCCTTATTCATCCATAAAAATCCCAATTTATTTTATTATGAAGTTTGTCAATTGGAAAAGCATACTCGAAACACTTATTCACCACGATCATACAATCCAACTCACATTTTTTCTCTCATTCATGGTAGAATTTGGGGGCCATTTTGTATTCCTAATATAACTGGTGCTCGATGGTTTTTATTGTTAGTTAATGATCATACTTGATTGTGTTAGACGTTTCTTATGAAAAAAAAATCTAAAACCAAACACATATTTCAAAATTTTCATGTCATGGTTCAAACCTAGTTGAAAGCCAATATCCAAATCCTAATAATTGGTAATACCAAAGAATTCTTCAACTCAAACCTTAGTCCTCATCTCCAATCTCATGGTGTTGTTCACCAAAGTACTTGTGTTGACGCACCACAAAAAAATGGTGTCATTGAACGTAAAAATCATCATGTTCTTGAGGTTTCCCGATCTTTACTTTTTCAAGCCAATGTTCCTAAAAAATTTTGGGGTGAAGCCATTCTCACGACAACATATCTTATCAACCGTATGCCTTCTCGGGTTTTCAAATTTTACTTGCTTTTGCAAACATTTTAGGGTCAATTTCCTACCTCATGTCTTGTATCACAAATTCCTTTCAAACTTTTCGGTTGCACTGCTTTTTTTCATGTCCATTCTCAATACCATGGTAAACTTGATGCTTGTGCACTTAAGTGTATCTTTCTTGGATATTCATGGCTACAAATGTTTCTTTCCCACTACCTGAAAGTTTTATAATACCATGGATGTTACTTTCTTTGAAGAAATTTATTTCTACTCCAATTCTACAATTAGGGGGAGAATAACACAAAAGAATCACAGAATTGGGATTGGCCATGACTCATTGAATCAAATTCTTAGAATCTTCATCTTTCCTCTATCTTATCTTCTCCCTCTAATACTCCAATTTTGCTTCTCGTTTTAGATTCAAGTTTAGACTTGATCCAACATGTCTCCATAAAATTCCATGCATGATCAATTGGAAACACAAAAATATACACATACTTTTTCATGCCCTTTTTAACTCAAATTCATCCAGTTTCGGTAAAATTCTTGTCGAAAAATATATAATAATTATAAAATAATTAAATTGCACTCAAATTATGAACATGTTGAATTTTAATTAATTTTATATCAAATTTTGATTAATCTTGATTATTTTCGATAGATTCGCACAAAGGGCGAAAAACGGCTCGACAGACACTGCTAGAAGCACAAAACCAATAAGCAATTTTGAACCATCAAGGCGAATTTATTTTTCAGCCTAAGACAGTCCAAATTATGTGGATTAATTCATAATATAATTAATTTTAATTTTAATCTAATTTAATTTGGGTTAAATAAATTATTGTTAATTAATTATGAAAAAGGGTCCAGTTGAGTTGAACCGAGAAAACTGATCCAACTGAGCACTAGGCAGCCCAAAATTGTCCCACATGCTGACCCAATCAGCTTGTTTGGTTGATTATTTGGCTTGAAAAATGGCTCTTGAAGACATTCAATTTGCATTCGAACCCCTCAACTATTCATGCCTCTCAAGATTTGCCCCTACCTAAAAATAGCATGTTTGAAATCTTCAAACATACCACATGTGTGGCCGGCCATGGGGGGAGTCTTTGACTGCTGATTTTGGCTATTTTTAGCAGCCTTCTCAACCAATAAATACCCCCTTGGCTGCTCACTTCAGACACATCTCAAACCTATTAATTTCTTCACTTCTCTGTCACTTTTTTCTCTTTATTCTCTTCCATTGTTCTTCATTTTCTTCCCCTATTCCTTTGCTGGTTTCACCTCTTAAAAAGAGTCATTCAACCACCATTTGGAGTAGCATTCAAGTGTTCGTGGAAGCCTCGATTCAACAAGAACAAGCAGAGAAGGAGGAGCAGAGCATACTAGTCAAGCCTCGAAAAAACACCGGATTTGCTTCTTGTTCCCTATCTTTTTAATTTTGTTGTTGTTATGATGAATATGTCTATAAATTTTTGTGATGTTGATATGTTTAATTTAATTAATATGGCTTAAATTTAATTCGTGTTAGGTTGATTGCATTTCGTCTACTTGAGTTATTAAAATTGTGTTTGTGTCGTTATAGGCCTTGGTAAGATATTTGATTAAGTAAAACCATGACTAAGTTATTCTTGCATTACAATTATAAGGTGACTAATGAATTAATTATTTAAATGGATTGAAATTGTAATTAATTGACACAATACTTAATCAGTGTATGTTTAATCATCTAAGGTAGCTGAGGGTTAAATTAGCAACGGTATCTAACGATACATTAGCCTTGCATAACTTGCAAGATTATTGTGATTAAACTATTTCAAGGTAGAAATACATTGTTACCTCACGTAATATGTTATGTGCTTATGAGATTGAATTAATTGTTTGAATTGACGAGAGATATGTATAAGAGATTATTTTAATTTCATAAGTATGTATCTACATTAACACATTTGCTTATTAAAATTTGTTTAATCGGTTGAATTGACATAGAGATATAGTCAAGAGATAAATGGATTTTGGTAGGTAAGTATGTTCATAAGTTAGCAAATTACCAAGTTGCCGTGAATTTATTTGTAACAACATAAACATGAGTTTAATAATTCTAAGTTAAGAAATGTAATTAATCTAGCACAATTATGTCATCTTGATTAAAATCATCTTTTGAAATCTTACATTGGAACTTTTATTTTATTTTTATTTATTTTACTTAGTTAAAATCCTAGTTTTTAATCACCTCCTCAAATCAAAATATTTTTCTTCACCAAAGTGTTTTTAAAATTGCATTCATAAATAATTCTTTTCACAGTCCCTGTGGGTACGATAACTCGACATTTACTTGTCACTTTATTACTTGTTGTGATTGTGTATACTTGCACATTTCTATCATTCCATCAATCTCTCATTGTTTATCATAAACATCTTCTACTTCCTGATGATGTTATAAAAGTTTATGGAAGAAGGAAAAATCTTGATTTCCCCGTACCAAATCAACAAGGTCAAGAAACTCTCCTGAGCCAAGTCGAACTTGAAAGAATACAAGATGAGACAGATTCTAATCCTTAGTCAAGTTCAAGTTGTAACACAAAGTTGGATCTTACTATTGTATAGAGAAAAGGTTCAGGTTGTGACCCGAAGTTGATATCGGATCTGGTGCCCTAAGTGTAGTATTTTCATCAATGTACAGTTGTAATTTTTTCGAACAGATTGGTTAATAAAATTTTTGATGAATTACATTAATACTTTGTATAATATTGTCATGTGGTTTTTGCACTCAAAGCAAAATAGAAGAAAATGTTCATTACTGGTTGTTTAATGTTTATACTAATACTAAGTGGAATTATGTGGTTAGATCGTAATACGGAAAGACAACTTATATTAGTAGATGAACCTAAACATGTCTTTAGTCTAATCGAAAATGAGCAAACTGATTGAAAGACTAATATGTTGTCTATCAAGTCCGATTGGGGAGATGCTTTGTCTTGAGCATCGGAGCGGATGACTCCCAGAAGATAGAGACATAGATCTGAGAAGAGATTTTTTGTTTTCACTTTAAAGAAAAGAAACCTGTTTCTAGTTCTATGTTTTGTTTCAATTCGTTCGAGCCCACACTCGAAACAGTTCATGTTACAAGAATAGCGAAGAAGATCATTTAGTTGAAAGCCGGAAACAACAAGGGTCTGCCTATCCAAAAACACAATTGCAAATTCAGTTTAGGGTTTATTGTTATAAATATCACAAACTCGGTCGGTTTTAAAAATTTTTATTTTCCGTTGTGTAAGAAAACCATCTTTGAACTGGATTTTTTCCAACAATTGGTATCAAAGTGTCTTGTTGTGCTATGTTTATAGTTCAAATCGAAACCAAAATTCTCTTTCTTCTTCATGTATGATTATATTTGATAATATATGAAATTCTTGTAATTGTATGCATGTTTAGGGGAATGTATGCGAATGAATGTATGATTATTTTATTATTATATATGATAAAGTATTTTTACCAAAATTGTGATTCCTAGAAAATTAAATGTAATTTATTATTTTCTAAGGCATGTATATTTTAGATCGTGGACTATCACCTCCACGTAGGGTTTATTTTATTATTTATTTAGAATAAAATATGTGAGCCGAAAATGAACATAGGTATTTTGTAATATTTTTCTCAGCGAAACCTGGAGAACCGAGATGTATATAGACCGATCGAGAAGAAGCAAACCCAATCCAGTCAAACAGACATGAAACTAACTGTGGCCTCGACATGTCTGCACCAGGTCTTAGAGTCAACACTAAAAGAAACAATATAAGTGTTGTGTGCTGCAAGTGTAACAGGTCAATTGTAATATTTGTAATGTTTCAATGGAACACCCAAATTTTCCAATGACTGAACCTAAGATGCTTTTGAGACTAAGTTAGTTCTAAAAAATTAGCATGTAATCAAAGAGGTTAGATAACTTCTCACTAAGTTTTATATTACGACAAATTATGGTTGAGATTAATTGTGCTAATTACTATCTAATGCTAAAGAGGACTAAATTGTAAAATAGGAAAAAATACAAAATTTGCAAATTAATAATAAACAATGATTGGTTGAATTCTATGTGGCTAATTAAGTTTTGGATTAGGGATTTAAACCACTTAAAATTCTAAATTGGTTCGATTTTACCTCTTAGTCTCTATTTTACCAACTTAGACAAATTAGTCCAGTTTATCTTTCAACCTCACCAACTAATTCGGGACTATCGAATTTGTGCTAAATAAGATCTCCTCGTAGTCTTACTTATCTAAATTTTCTTTAGGAGGTCAATCTTAAGTTTTGAAGTTTATTTGATTTAGTCCAATTTTTGCATCCCTGAACCTAAAATTAACTAGCCAACATTTACCAACCACCTAATATTTAGCTACTCATGGTCATTTTCAAAAAAGCAATCATCCAACATGCAAGCAACATAATCATCAAAGTGAAACACAAGAAAAAGTTGAGAAAAGCTTTGGCCTTTCTTGAAAGAGCTTGAAGTAACAACAATGGCAACAATAGTGGTGAAAATAAACTCAAAAGTTAAGATTTTTATAAGAAAAATTAGAAGAAAACTAAGCTCTATTAGGGCTAAAGATTAAACTAAAAATAAAATAAAGTTTGAAGGACTAAAAAGAAAATAGGATAACTAACTAACTAACTAACTAACTAACGAACTACTGATTTAACTTAACAAAAATTAGAAAAAGTCTAAATCCTAGGAAAATGAAGAAGACAACTCAAAAAAACTAAGCTAAAAGGATGTTAAAAAATGATAAAGTGAAAAGTCTCCCCTCTCTTTAGCCAAAAAGAGGCTTTTCATCTGACTACAACCTAATTTTTGTGACCAAAATACCCCTAAGCGTCTAATTTTGATTGGTGTTGAGGTTGGACAAGGACGACCCTTGCAGTCATGTTTTGTCTCTACTCGACACTAGTATTGCGATACCCATGCTTTGGTATTGCGATACCCACGTTAGTCTTGCATTGAGGGGTTCTTGGGTATCTCGACATCATGATACCCATCTTCATTTCGGCATTGCCAGAGGTATCACGACTTCCATTCTTCGATATCGTGATACCCCCTCTTGAATGGTATTCTCTTCATGCTCAGGCCATTATCGACTCCCTACAACACTCAATCAACTTGTTAAGTTTCTTATGGTGCATTTAGCCAACTCGAGTCTCAAAATAACATAAAACTAATAAAAAATGATTTATTAGTGATAAAAATAAAACTTAACAAAACCATATAAAAGACACCTAAATTGCTCAAGAATGAGCTCTTCAAGTATAGTGGAGAGTGTAATTTGACGTATCACATTACGACAGATCAAAAATCGACAATTGTCTAATAGCAGGAGGCTGCTGGTGGTCCGACGGTGATGATCAACGGCAAGGGGCCGCCGATGCCGAAGGTTGTCCGACGATGTCAAGAATGCCTTTTTAAATAGAAACCTAATCGAGGAAGTCTATATGGATATACCTTCTAGCTTTGAGACTAAGGATACACAAGTGAAGGTTTGCAAGCTGAGAAAAGCATTACATTGACTTAAACATCCCCCTAGAGCATGGTTTGAAAAATTCACTAAGGTCCTTAAACATGATAGATACTCCTAAGCACATGTAGATTATACTCTATTTGTTAAACACTTAACAGATGGGAGAATCATGGTTTTGATAGTGGACATTGATGACATAGTTCTCATAGGACATCATGAAGGATAAATGAGAAGGCTTAAGATGCAATTGTCCAAGGAATTCTTGAATAAAGACTTAGGTTTTTTGAAATATTTACTGGGAATGGAAGTGGCATAAAGTATTCAAGGAATCTCAGTCTCTCAATGCAAGTATGTTCTAGACCTCTTATGTGAGATCGACATGATTGAGTGTAAACATGTTGAAACTCCTATGGACCATAATACCAAACTAATGCCTCGAACTAATGAGTTGGTAGCCAATAAGGGGTGATATCAATGCTTGGTGGGCAAGCTAATTTATCTAACTCATACATGTCCAAATATAAGTTTTGTTGTCAGCATTTTTAGTCAATTTCTCAGCTACCCATCAGTAGATCACTTGGAGGTAGTGAATCGTATCCTAAGATATTTGAAGAAGGATTTTGGGAAAGGACTTATGTTTAGAAAAACAACCAATCAAATAGAAGAAGTTTATACTAATGCTGATTCAGAACCTCTTTGTGACAGAAAATCTACATCAAGATATTACTCATTTATTTGGGGAAATCTAGTGACATGGCATAGTAGAAAACAACCAATGGTAGCACGTAACCGTGACGAGGCTGAGTTTCATGCATTAGCCTTGGGCATCTGTGAAGGATTTTGGTTACAATATCTGCTGAATGAACTTAAGATTGGAACTTCGGATCCTATCAGGATCATGTGTAACAACCAGTCAGCAATTGCAATTGCTAAAACTCCAGTCCATCATGATCAGACTAAGCATGTGGATATTGACAGACAATTCATCAAGAGAAAATTGAAAGAAAAAGAATCTCACCAAACTATGTTCCATCTAGGAAAAAAATTAGCAGATATCTTAACTAAAGCTCTATTTTAGCTCAATCTCATTGGGCTAAGTACTATACTTGGTTTGGAGAACATATATCGCTTAGCTTGAGGGGGAGTGTAGAAAATCAATCTAGGCATGTGATTAGTTGTATCACACTGTATACCTGATTCTTAGGAGATTAGTTACCTAAAATAATGATATTCTATACAAGTTAAGATAGCTGATTCTTAGAATATTAATTACCTAAAATATTGATATTTTATATTAGTTAAGACAACTGATTCTCAAGAAATTAGTTACCTAAAATATTGATATTCTATATTAGTTAAGATTTTGTATTTTCTAATTTATAGGAGTCTATCAAGGCTATATGTAGAGATTTTATGTGTATATATAGGATTCACTTCACACAAATAAAAAAAAGAATCATTTTCACAATTCTCACAAAACTTCATAAAATTTTAAAATAAAAAATAAAATTTTAAAAATTATAAATCATTAAAGTTATTAAAAAATAAACAATATATTTTTATATATTTTATAATTTTAAAAATAATGAAATGCTCACATTGTTGGATTTGGTGCCTTAAGTGTAGTATATTCATTTGTATACTTGTATTTTTTTTCGAAAAGATTGGTTTGATAAAATTATTCATGCTTTAAATTAATACCCTTTGTATATTGTCATCAATTGTTTTTGCATACAAAGCAAAATATATTGTCTAATGCCTAACTAATACTAAGCGATATTACGTGGTCGATCGTAATACGAAAAGATAACTTATATTAGTAGATGAACCTAAACATGTCCCTAGTCTAACCAAAAATGAGCAAACCGATTGAAAGACTAATATGTCTTCTATTAAGTCCAATTAGGGAAATTCTTTGTCTTAAGCATCGGAGCAGATGACTCCCAGAAGGTAGAGATATAGATGTGACTAACGGGACTGAAAGTACATTAGACAAGACCTGAATAGAATAGATCCAGAATCCGTTTATGAATTTATTCACTTGTGAAGTTCATAGTATGATATACCTTAATCCTGAGTGGATGATGGACTATGTATGCGTGACTCGTATTTTTTTATGTAAGTAAAAGCCTAAGTTTAAAAAGATAAGAATCGAAAGCTAGTGTATTGGGTATACGAATTTTGTGGTATGTAGCATCATTCACAATATTGGAATTCATAGCCCAATACATGGTAAATGATATCTTCTCATTGGTATTACATGATAAATTAAAAGTAAACATGGTCACAAGTCATTTGTTTTTTATGATGAATTTATCCCAAAGAGATTAAGGATATCTTATAAGTGTAACGAACTTATGACAAAGTCATTGGACAAGCATTGATCGAGTAGCTTTCGTAATGGTATGTAGTTGGGGAGAGCTTAGTCACGATACTATAGTGGAATGACTTCGTGACTAAATGAGTTTATAACTAATAAGCGAAAAGCTGGAACTTAATTATAAATCATTTGACCCCTAACCACATTTGTCCAATCGGTCCCTCTACTAGCTCGTTGAAACAAAAAATGAATTGCATGTTGAATCAAATGAACATAAATTGATAGAAATGATCAAGTTAGACAAATATGTTACATAAGGAACTGAATGTGATTTCTCACTAAGTGTAGAAAAGACCTGAGAATTAATTTAAGGTTTTTGAATTATTAATTAAGTAAATAACTGAAGTTCGAAAATGGAATTAAATTAATTGGTTGTTGTGAATCCATTAAATGTAGAAATTAAATATATTTTCTCATAGATTCTTTTATGGTAAAGTTGCCATATCTTTAACGAAATTAGAATTGGGTTGAGACAATTATTTAATTAGAAAATTGATTTATTTAAATTTATTTAATAAATAATATTTACTTTGAGAAATAGAAAAACATGTGTTGGGTTGGATTAAATTATAAAGTGCTGAGTTAAAAGTTCAAGAAGCACATATAATTGGACCTGATATAGGAGAGATCCAAAACCCCTTTATAACAAGTATGATGGGTGGCAACCCTAGTAAAATAATTAGGGTTAACTTCCCCTCTCTCTTTTAATTCAACAAGGAGATTATTTTTATTTGTATTCTATTGATTCAACTAGGGTTTCACTTTTTCTCCCTATAAATAAATAACACTGGTAGGGTTAAAAACACAAAAATTTGAGATATTGTTATTCTGCCTAAAAGTAATAATTTATTTCTAAGAATAAATTCTATTTTCTGAGAATAAAAATTCTATCGTGTCTATAAGAGAGAGATTTACTTTCTTACTGAAAGTAAGAAAATTATTTCTAATTTTGTGTTTGATTCGAAATTATTCGAGCCCACACTCGAGGTAGTTTGTTGTATGAGAATAGTGAAAAAAGCCATTCGGTTGAAAGTCGAGAACGTCTAGGATTTGTCTCACTCAAAGTAGAGGTACTATTTTGGGAAAATTCCTATTTCTATAAATATTACAAACCGACTCAGTTTTTAAAAATTTTATTTTTTTCGTTGTGCAAGAAAACCGTTTTCGAATCAGATTTTTTCTAACAATTGGTATCAAAGCCAGATTGTGCTATGTTTATAGTATAATCTGATACCGAAATTTTCTCTCGTTGTCATGTTTGATTAATTTTTTTGATAAGATGTGACATTCTTATAAGTGTTAGTATGTTTTGGGTTATGTATGTGAATGAATAAATTTTTATTATTTTCTTATTTACATGATAAAGTAATTTTGCCAAAATTGTAATTCCTAGAAATTAGATTGTAATTATTTTTTATTTTTTTGGGATATGTAATTAGATCGTGGACTATCATCGCCATCTAGGAATTATTTTATTTATTTATATTAGAATAATTCATGTGAACCGGAAACAAACATAAATATTATGTAACCGAGTTTTTTGACAAATCTCGGAGAACCAATATGCATCTAAGGCTGATCGAGACAATGCAAACCCAATCTAGCCAACTGAAAAAAGGCCAATAGTGGTCTGATAGAGAAGGCTGGTGGTTGTCTGACAATGGTGATCGGTGGTAATGGTCAACGAAAGTGGTCGCTCATGGCCGACGGTGGTCGAGGGCAGCCCGATGGTGGCAACAACGACGATCCATTGACGATGAATTCAGTTGTGATGTAAATGGAAGTCCATGGTGGCCATAGTAGTTCAATAATAGACCCCTTTGATGTTTTAAAAGTCTTTAGTGGTTTTGGGGGAAAACCCCAGAAATCATGATATTTGGCTTTCAACCAGAAGACCCAAAGTATGCTTTGGGGTAAACATTGTGATTTTATTTTATTTTTACTTTTTCTAAGATGGAATCATGAAAACTTTGGTTTGTTAAATTCATTTAATTTTATGCTTTTCTATGATAGCATGATGATATTGTTGGAAAAACGAGTTTGGAAAATGCAGCGGAAAATAAATTTAGGGAAAAACCAGAGTTTTAAATTTTTTTCCAAAACAAGATCTTGGTTGTGATATCTAAAGTAATAAACACTTAATCAAAATTGTACGTTTTTGATTCGTCTAGGATGAGCGCTTCGACCTAGTAGTCTTCTCCACTATCCTTAAGCTCATGTCTACCAAGTGTGGGCTCGCTTTGAATCAGAAAACTTTTCACAAAAATTGCCAGTTGGGTAATTTTGTAATTTCTCTAAACTTTTGGGTCAAGTTGTAAATTAGAAAAATATATCTAGAAATTTTCTGGAATAATCTCTTTAGAGAATTTTTTCTCTACAACTTTCTCTTGAATTCAAGTGTGTAAATAATGACCTATTGCTCGCTTTATATAGGGAGAGTTTAGAGAGTTCAAGTATGATTAAACTTAATCACTTCGATTTTCCAAATTAATTTTTCAAAAAAATTCTGTAATCAAATTCTCTAGTTGAACAATTCTTACGAGCACTTAATTTAATTTCACATCGAATAAATTGACTCAATTAAATTATTCTCAAAGTCGTAGAATTTTTTTCTGATTCAAATGCAGTCTGATTGAGCTTTTGTTGAGCTAGCGGAGGGACCAATTAGCAGATATAATTAGGCTCTAGTGATTGCAATTATGTCCAGAAGTATAGTTCCGATAATTCGCAATTACTTAATCATAGAGTCCATATAGAAGAAGTACCATGATTTAAAACTACTTATTGTATACTCTTTACAAAAGCAATTCATCCAACTGCTTTGTACAATGACCTTGTCATGTGTGTGTTACCCTCATATGATATCCTTGATTCCTTTGAGTTAAATCCGTTCACTCAATACAATTCTATTTTATATCATTGTCACCATTATGTTTTCTTAATGATTAATATGATCACTGTCAACAAATTGCTGTGATAAATTGGTCGGTCGAGAATAAGCAACCCGTGGCCACGTTCCATATTTATCAATCCACACAATGCCAATGAGAGGATATCATTAAATCTTTAATTGAGCTATGAATTCCACTATTGCTAGTAAAGCCATGCCATACACAAGTCATGTATCCAACATACTTGCTATGGGTTCGATAATCTTTAGAGCATAAGCCTCCACTTATATCAAAGCACATGAGTTGCATACGCATGGTTAGTGACTAACTCAGGATTTAGGTAAATCACACCATGAACGTCACAAGTGAATTAATTCACAAACGGATTTAGAATGAATTCATCTTGGGTCCAGTCTAATGTATCATTCTACCAATGAATATATCTATGTCTCTACTCGTGGAATCAACTGCTCCGATAGGCAAGACTAGCTATCTCCCCAATTGGAAATGTAGACGACATAATAATCCTTCTTAGTATTTGAATTAAATTCTCACTTTGATTCTTTTACGGGATTACAGACTCATTTAGATTATCTACTGAAGTAAGTTGTCTTTCTCGCAATGTAAACATTCTTTACAGTGCCACTTATCTTCAGTTTGAACTTTAGACAATCAATGAGCTAATATTTGCTTGTCACAATTTCGCTATGCATGCAAAATATAAAAGACATAATAGTAAAATGTCAACTTAAATTTATTTATTCATCGTTCAAATAAATAGAAAAAATTACATCTTTACTACAATATGGGCACATTTCCCAACATATATTTGACTATAAAAGTATGTTCATGCATATATATGATAAGCATGCCATATAGTTTAGGAAAAGAATGCCACATGTACTTTTCATGCATTTATTAATCATTCATGATTGAAACTAGACATTAAAAACCTTACATGTTTTTAAAAGATAGAGTGGAAGAAGGTCCTAAACAAGACCTACGGCTTCCATTAATGGTCTCTTGTGATGACATGATAATTTAACTACCCAACGATAAGATTGTCTTGTGAATTTCACTGAGGAGATTTCCTACAAGAAAGAAGAATTATCTTGTAATTGTATGATAGTTGGTCGGTTATATGGTAAGTTTTATTGTCTCGAAGTTATTCAATTGAGGTGCAAGTATACATAATCGTTGACAAGTAATAAAATAGTGAGTAATAGTTATCGTCTCTACAGGGATAGTTTATGCAAATCAAGTATTGCAAAATTAATACTTGGAAAATTGGTCGGTGGTGAAATAAATTAAAGTGTGATGGATTTATGATTATACTAAAACTAACCTAAGTATGCATAAAATTAAAATAAACACAAAAAAAGCATGCACATTTTAAGAGTAATCACAATGGCATGCATGTGTTAGAATAATTTTCCTTCCTAACATAGAATCATTTAAACAAGGTTAAAAGATGTTACGGAGATTTCGTGGCATATTGATAATTTACTAACCCTGATTTTACGAGTGTATCAGCCTCTCTCAAAGGCCTAAGCTTAGCCTTTTGGTCTCCTTGCATGTTTCTATGTCAAGTTCGACTTCAAGATTACCTTTCCAGGAATCGTCTAAGAAATCACTCGTATTAAATATTTAAGTTTATCTACCATATGTCTATGTGCAATCAAATTAGTATTTTGATAAGCATAAATTATATTATGTGAGGTAACAATAATATTTCTATACTAAAACAGTTTAATCACATTAATTTTAGGGTTATCCAAGGTAATAAAGTTCTTTCGATATTATTACTAGTTTGACCTAATTTCATCAGAAAAAGATCAAACTTGCATCATTCATATATTGTTTCAATTAATTAAAATATTGTTCTGATTTAATAATCAATTCAATTGCATCCCTACATTTATAATGCATGAATAACATGTTCATGATTTTATCTGAATGAATAAATAGATCAAATGCATAGAACATCTTTAACAACATTAAATAATCTAAGCTACAAAATTTAAATAATTCTAACACCAACAAAATTAAGCAATCATGGTTATATTAAAAGCAAAAAACTCAGTTGCAATCATGTCTCTTGAATTGAACAAAAGCAGAAATGCTAAGCCGGTTCTGGTGGTTCTCAGAGGCACAACTCACTTTGCTCCTCCTGCTTTCTTTTCTTCTTCCCGTGACTACCAAGCTTAAAAGCTCATAATATTTCTGAACGGTGCTACTCTCAAAGCCTCGCAAACACTCTTTGAAGAATGGAAAATGGAAAGTGAAAGAAGAGGGAAAAGAGAGAAGATATGATGAGTGAGTGATGAATGAAATGGAGAGCAAATGCCTCTCTATTTATACTAGTGAGGAGCCCCTTGAGTTTGTGATTTTTAGCATGATAATCCCCCTTTTTTCTCTCATGCATGGTTTGCTCTTATATTAATCAAGTTAGGTGGATGATTTTACTAAATTTAGCTAGCTCATGTATGATTCATGGAAAGGAGTTGAACTGTCACATGGGAAAATTTTTATGGCAGATTTGTTATATTTTACCAAGTTTTTGGTGCCTAAATTAATTATTTTTATGGACGGTTGGACTTCCTAAAACCTAATTGGGCCATTTCCTTCTTAATGGACGGTTTGGGCTTCAAATTTGGCAACAGACTTGTCCACTTCAGAGAGCCATTTAGGAGTTGGGTCAAATTGAATTTAAAAGTCCAATAGGTTAATTTATAACATCCCATGTTGATCAGCCATTTAGCCACGTCTGCATGGCCTTTGTTGCAGGAATGCTATAACATTGAGCATCAAATAGGTGAGCATCAAAACTAACTTTTCTTCCATTGCACAAAACAACTTCAAATTGGCAAAAATATGTCAAAGTAGAATGTAAAAAAGTCAGATTACAAATTTATCTTTAATTTTTTCGTACTTTAAAAATTTATAACGAGACTACAAAATTTGCTATCAAAATACTCATAATTTCCCATGTAATGTTTTAACTCTTAATTCAATGAGAAATTTTCAAAGAAATGACTATCACTATAGTATACACAAGAAATATTCTCAAACTGGCTTGGCTGCTGACTTGTCAAATTACCATTGAAACCATTAGTAGTAACGTCCTTAATAATATAAGACATAAAAGATACCTGGGCTGCTAAAGAAGTAAGTGTGTCCACTCCATGTACTCTTGCCACTTTTTTTCCTGTGGTTGCTCGATTAAATGGCCATTGAAATTATTGTTAGAAATCCTTTCAGGAATTTCGTAAGCTTCATTGTAAGATTTTAAAAGAAGGGCTCTATTTGTAGAGGCATCCACCATCATTCTAGTATGAGCATTAAAACCAATATAGAAAGTCTCCATTTGAATGCAATAAGGAATGTCACAATGAGGGAACTTTTGTAATAAATCATTGAACCGCTCCCATGCCTCATATAAAGATTCTTCATCAAATTGCTAAAATGAAGTGATTTATTTCAGAGCTTGGCATTTAAAAAGAGAGGAACGTATTTCATTACGAAACATTCAGTCAACTCTTGTCATGTAGTTACGAAACCGGATGGTAGAGAGTTCAACCATGCTCGTGTTCTATCTCTTAAAGAGTATGAAAACAATTTTAGTCTGAAGGTGTCCTCAGCCACCCCGGCTAATTTAAATAAGTCACTCACTTCCACGAATGGTCGAAGATGAAGATGCGAATCCTCAATAGGCATCCCACTAAATTGATCCAGAGTTTGCAACATTTGGAACATGATTAGTTTTAGTTTGAATTGTGGTGCCTCAATTTCGGGTCTCAGAATACCCAGATTGAGCTCATTGAATAGAGGAACGACATATTGTCGAATAGCGCAGTTTCTGTCATTGGCAACAATGATCAAATTTTGAGCATTATAAGCAAATGCTCCTCCTTGAACATGTTGTAGAGGATCCATTATAACATGAATAGTAACAAAAACTATTAAAGTAAAAACAAATGAAAATTGAACCAAATTGTAAGATAATTAATTTCACAAATAATTGACTAAAATAATAGTCCCAGACAACAGTGCCAAAAACTTTTCTCAAAATTATTAGATTGATGTGCAAGTATACACAATTATTGACAAGTAATAAAGTAGTGAGTAATAGTTATCGTCTCCACAAGGATTATTTATGCAAGTCAAGTATTGCAAAATTAATACTTGGCAAATTGGTTGGTGGTGAAATGAATTAAAGTGTGATAGATTTCTGGTTATACTAAAACTAATCTAAGTATGCTTAAAATTAAAAAAAAAACACAAAAAAATAAGTATGCACATTTTAAGAGTAATCACAATAGCATGCATGTGTTAGAATAATCTTCCTTGCTAACTTAGAATTATTTAAACAAGGTTAAAAGATGTTACGGTGATTTCGTGGCATACTGATAATTTACTAACCTTGACTTTACGAGTGCATCAGCTTCTCTCTAAGGCCTAAGCTTAACCTTTTGGTCTCCTTGCATATTTCTATGTCAAGTCTAACTTCAAGATTACCTTTCCAAGCACCGTCTAAGAAATCACACTTATTAAATTATTAAGTTTTTCTATCATATGTCTATGTTCAATCAATTTTGTACTTTGATAAGTAGAAATTAGATTATGTGAGGTAACAATAATATTTCTAAACTGAAACAGTTTAATCACATTAATTTTAGGGTTATGCAAGGTAATAAAGTTCTTTCGATATTATTACTAGTTTGACCTAATTTCATCATAAAAAGATCAAACATGCATCATTCATATATTGTTTCAATTAATTACAATATTGTTCGATTTAATAATCAATTAAATTGCATCCCTATACAAATAACATTTTCATGATTTTATCTAATTAAATAAATAGATCAAATGCACAGAACATCTTTAACAACATTAAATAATATAAGGTATGGAATTTAAATCATTCGAACACCAACAAAATTAAGCAATCATGATTATATTAAAAGTAGAAAACTCAGTTGCAATCATGTTTCTTGAATTGAACAAAAAAAAAGATTAAAGGGAAAAGAAATGCTAAGCCGTTTTCAGTGGTTCTTGGAGGCACAACTCACTTTGCTTCTCCTTCATTCTTTGCTTCTTGTGATGACTGCCAAGCTTAAAAGCTTCTAATATGGCAGAATGGGGCTGCTCTCAAAGCCTTGTAAACACTTTTGGAAGAATGGAAAATTGGAAGTGAAAGAAGATAGAAAAGGGAGAAGAGATGGTGAGTGATGTATGAATGAAATGGAGAGCAAATGTCTCTCTATTTATACTAGTGATGAGCCAATTGAGTTTTCTTTTTTTAGCATGATAATCCCTATTTTTTCTATCATGCATGGTTGATCGATTATGTTAAGGAAGGAAGGTGGATGACTTTGCTAAATTTAGCTAGTTCATGTTTGATTCATAGGAAGGAGTTGAACAGTCACATGGGAAAATTATTGTGGCTGATTTGTGATATTTTAACAAGTCTTGGGTGCCTAAATTAATTATTTTTATGAACGTTTTGGGCTTCAAATTTGGCAGCAAGCTAGTTCACTTCAGTGACCCATTTAGGAGTTGGATCAAATTGAATTTAAGAGTCCAATAAGTTAATTTAGGACGTCTCATGCTGATAAGCCATCAAACCACGTCTGCATGGTCTCTACTGCTGGAATGCTACAGCATTGAGCATCGAATAGGTGAGGTTCAAGACTAACTTTTCTTCTATTGCACCAAACTACGTCAAATTGGAACAAAATATGTCAAATTAGCATGTAAATAAGTAAGATTACAATTTTATCTTTAATTTTGTCTTACTTTAAAAATTTATAATAAAACTACAAAATTTGCTATCAAAATATTGAAAATTTGCATGAATTATTATTCGAAGGTGCATTAACTATCTATATAATTTTGAGTTATCAAACCCCAAAACTTAATTCATTGCTAATATTAAGTAATGATATATGCTAACTTACAATATATCTCAACGAGTCACTTTTGCAAAAATCCCTTCAAAAGAAATCAATCCTTCTCATAGTTATGTGTTTAGAAAAATTATTCTCAAGAATAGAAAATTTTAAAACATGCAACTTAAGTACATATAACACTCAATTATTTTCAAATTTTAGTATGCTAACAAAAACATGTACTAAATACCTTCCCTTAACAAATGTATACTTCGTACTTCCCTATAACACCCCTAACCCATATCCATCACCGAAACAGGGTTACAGAGTATTACAAAACTTTACGAATTAAATACGGGCATTCCCCAACATTTGTTACACATATTAAGAATCAATCATATAACACACATACTGTCCCTTAGATGGACCCTCGAGGCCCAATATTCACCACCTTAGAAGTGAATCGAGACTAAACCAGATACTCAAGGAATTTTTCCAACAATCTCAAAAATTTTCTTAGAAGCAGGGGACACACGCCCGTGTGGCCCACACGGCCAAGAGACATGCCCTTGTCTTAGGCCGTGTGGGTATTTAATATAAGGCACACGGTCGTGTCCTTACCCGTGTAACTCTCTGATTTGGGTCACACGACCAACCATACGCCCATGTGCTAGGCTGTGTGCAAGGTGCAGGGCTCACACGGCCAAGCCACACCCCCGTGTGCTAGGCTGTGTGTACAAACCTGGGTATTCTATTTTAAAATTCAAGGTGTAGGGGACACACGGCCAGACTTCACGCCCATTTTCCAGGACGTGTTTGACACACGGCTGAGACACACGCACGTGTCTCTGCCCGTGTGGACGAAAATAAGCCATTTTAAAGCCACTTTTCTCACCCATTTTGACATTAACTTGCACTCAACATTCACATACACGAATATATCCCAACCAAGCAATGAAGACAAGCTAAAACATGTTCTTAACATGTCATAAAATCACAAATATTTCATTTACTTATACCTACCTATTTAACTCATTTCATTGATTTATCAAATTCTACTACTAATTACATACATACAAATATTTAAGATTCACAACAACAATTCAAAGTATTTCATTGACAAACCAACCATATACATATCATATAAATAAAACTTTACAATGCAAAAACTACTACAATAAACTAGATACTCGTAGCTTGATGTGTTGATCAAATCTTCCGACTACACGTTAATCTACAAGAACATTAAATAACACGAGTAAGCTTAATGTAGCTTAGTAACTTCAATAGGTTAAATATTGATCTTACCAAAATTAATATAATAAATTAAATTAAATTGTAATTAAATCATATATTTTCCCTATCAAATACAATATAATCAATAAACACACTTCCTTCAGATCAATATCAATAATAATCTATAACTTTTTCAATTCAATCACATAAGTCTCTTGCCAACTATGGTCTTACACATGCATTGTCATGGCCCTGCCATGATCTTACTTTTGTAGTGCTATAACCCAGTTATGGTCTTATCATCAGAATGTCATAGCCTAGCTATGGTCTTACATATTTATCTATACTGCCATGGTACAACCATGGTCTTACATTCAAGGTGCCATACCCAGTTATGGTCTTTTCATTAAAATGTCATAGCCTAGCTATGGTCTTACATTTAAACATTGCCATGTTCCAACCATGGTCTTATCCGTCAATTCATTCTTTGCCACGGATGATTGTACTCAATCTTGCGTTCTACTCGTTTTAAACATTCAATTCAATTTTCACACTTCTAAAATAATCTTAATTTCAAAAAAAATATGAATAAATATATTATACCATTCCTAAATTAACAAATAATCATGAAAGTTTAACCATATGAACTTACCTGGGTTGGATTGTAAAATTGGTAGTAGTTCAGAGACTACTCGACTAATTTCTCTTTTTCTCGTTGATCTACGAACTCTTGATCTAGAATGTAAAATTTTTCATTCATTAGCATATATTTCAATTTCAGTCTATTTCACAATTTATACCCTTCAAATTTTGAAATTACACAATTACCCTAACTTTTACAATTTTTGTAATTTAGTCCCTTACCAATTAACTCATCAAATGAGCTAATTTTTCTTAATTAACACTTTATCTAAATATTATAAGCTATTAAACAACATTTAATAAATAAAATTTAATACCAAACCCTAAGATTTAATCTTTTTCACAGTTTGGTCCTAAAGTTATTTTCTATTGAATTTACTTGATAAAATCTTCATATAACAAAATTAAAACTTCAAATCCATGTTAATTCATCATAAAATCCAACACTCATCAATGGTAACTTTCAAAATTACTCATAGAATAAAAAAACTAATGAATTAGATAGTTGGACCTAATAAAAACAAAAAAAATTACAAGAAAAAAGAAAGAATTGAACTCACATGATGCAAAAATATGAAAAACCAGCTTAGAGGACCTTCAATGGAATTTTTGGACTGAAAATTAGAAGAAAAATAGCCTAGAAAATTTAGAATTCAATTTACTTAAGTTAATTTTACAAAATTTATAATTTTGCCCTTTAATCACATGATTTTTTTTCCTTTTCTGCTTATGCCGCCTCATGCCTTTATTTTAGGCGTAATTGCTCCTTATGTCCTTGTTCATTAATTAAGCCATTTAATCACTATTTCTTTAATTAGCAAGTTTTGCACATTTTTCAATTTAGTCCCTTTTAGTTAATTAACTATCAAAAAGTTAAAATTTTCTAACGAAAATTTAATACTACCTTAATGACACTCCGTAAATATTTATAAAAATATTTACAGTTTGATTTATAAAATCGAGGTCTCGATACCTTGTCTTCAAAACCAATTAATCTAACAAATATTTCTAAAGCATAATTCACTAATTCATAAGCCTTCATAAATTCACAATCAACTCATAAACACTATAGAATAAAATTTACAAGCTCACTTGTCGGATTTAGTGGTCTCGAACCACTGTTTTCGACACCACTAAAATTTGGGTTGTTACAACTCTCCTCCCTTAACCACTGAAAATTTGTTACGTGAGATTAAGTTCGGATACTGTGATCTCATCGATTCTTCTGTTTCCCAACTAGCCTTCTCCGAACCATGACGGTGCCATAATACTTTAACTAATGATACTCATTTATTCCGTTGTTTTTAAACTTGTCGAGCCAAAATTCTTACCGGTTCTTCCGAGTACGTCATATCCGGTTGTAGCTCAATTTCACTATGAGTAATTACATGTGATGGATCTGATATGTACCGTCTCAACATCGATACGTGAAACACGTTATGAATTTTCTCAAGTTCCGGAGGCAAAGCTAATCTATAAGCTACAAGGCCAATTCTTTCAATAACTTCATACGGTCCAATAAATCTTGGACTCAGTTTCCCTTTCCTACTGAATCGTAGTACTTTTTTCCAAGGAGAGACTTTTAAAAGCACTCGATCACCAACCGCAAATTCTATATCTATTCTTTTCAAGTCTGCATATGATTTCTCACAGTCAGAAGTAGCCTTCAAACTATCTTGGATGATTCAAACTTTATCTTCAGTTTCTCGGCTTAAGTCGACTCCCACTAACTTGGATTCACTCAATTTCGACCAATACAATGGTGTCTTACATTTCCTCCCACAAAGAGCTTCAAACGGTGCCATTTTGAGACTGGATTGATAACTGTTGTTATATGAAAATTTCCCAACGGTAAATACTTTTCCCAGCTACCACCAAACTCGAGTATACAACATCTTAACATATCTTCCAAAATCTAAATTACTCGTTCTGCCTGCCCGTCAGTCTGAAGATGAAATGCTGTGCTAAAATTTAATTTTGTACCCAAGGCTTCTTGTAATTTACTCTAAAATCTCGATGTAAACCTCGGATCCTGATATGAAATAATAGATGTGGGAACCCCATGTAACTTCACAATCTCTGATATATACAATTCCGCTAACTTTTCAATCGAAAAGTCTGTTCTGACTGGGATAAAATGTGCCGATTTAGTAAATCTATAAAGAATCACCCAGATTGAATCTTTCTTTCTCAGAGCCACAGGTAATCCAGATACAAAATCCATCGTGACATGCTCCCATTTCCACTCAGGAATCATGACAGGTTGTAACAAACCGTTGGTATTTGATGCTCTACTTTGACTTGTTGACAAATCAAACAGTTTGCCACAAACTCACAAATCTCTCGTTTCATACCCGGCCACCAATACATTCTTTTCAAATCACAATACATTTTCGTACTACCCGGATGAATGGAATACATGCTACTATGAGCTTCAGAAAGAACTTCATTTTTCAAATCTGAATTATTCGGAACACAAATTCTATTGCGATAACGCAACATACCATTATCATCAATGGTATACTCTGAACTCAACTTGTCCCGAACCATTTATCGTTTTAACACCAATTTTAGATCATTATCTTGCAACTCCTGAATTCGTTGAAGGAACATAGGTTTCGTTCTCAATTCTGCTAATACAGAACCGTCTTCATTATGAGACAAATGAGCGTTCATCACTTGAAGTGCAAACAATGACGACTTTTGACTAAGTGCATTTGCAACCACAGCAGCCTTCCCCGGGTGGTAGTCAATAACCATGCATAATCTTTTAGTATCTCTAACCACCGTCTCAGTCTCAAATTCATCTCTTTCTGAGTCATCAAGTATTTCAAACTTTTGTGATCCATAAACACATAACATTTCTCACCGTATAAATAGTGTCTCTAGATTCTCAAAGCAAACATAATTGCAGCCAACTCAAGATCATGTGCAGGATAATTCTTCTCATGCGGTTTTAACTTTCGAGAAGCATAGGCCACTACTTTTCCCGATTACATCAGTACACAACCCAATCCATTTAAAGACGCATCACTGTAAACAACATACGGTACACCCGATTCTAGCCGAGGTAAAACCGGAGCTTCTGTTAGCATTTTCTTCAATTGATCAAAACTCTGTTGATACTCATCAGACCAAAAAAATTCTACGTTTTTCTGTAGTAATCAAGTCATCGGTGAAGCAATCATCAAAAATTTCTTGAAAAATCAGTGGTAATATCCTGCTAAACCTAGAAAACTTTGCACTTCTGTTATATTCTTTGGAGTTTTTCAATTCATCACTGTAGATACTTTACTCGGCTCCACTAGAATCCCTTCGGTTGATACAATATGACCCAGGAATCCAACCTCATGTAGCCAAAATTTATATTTATTAAACTTTACATACAATTATTTTTCTCTCAAAATCTGTAACATAGTTCTCAAGTGTTGTACATGCTCGGATTCTGTCTTGGAATATATCAGTATATCATCAATAAACACAACCACAAATTTATCCAAATAAGGTTGAAAAATTTGATTCATTAGATCCATAAAAGCAGCAGGAGCATTGGTCAAACCAAATGACATTACTAGAAACTCATAGTGACCATACCAAGTTCTGAAAGCATTTTTCAGCACATCACACTCTTTAACCTTCAACTAATAATACCCAGATCTGAGAAAGCATTTTTCAGCACATCACACTCTTTAACCTTCAACTGATAATACCCAGATCTGAGATCTATCTTCAAAAATACTGCAGCACCTTTTAGTTGGTCAAACAAATCGTCAATACGAGGTAAAGGATATTTATTTTTAATCATGACGTTGTGCAACTGTCTATAGTCTATACACAGTCTCAAATAACCACTTTTCTTTTTCACAAATAAGACAGGTTCACCCCAAAGAGACATACTCGGTCTGATGAACCCTTTGTCCAATAAATCTTGCAACTGTGTCTTTAACTCCTTTAACTCAGCTGGTACCATACGGTATGCTGTTATCCATATTGGTGCTGTTCCCGAAATTACATCAATTAGAAATTCAACTTCACGATCAGGTGGTAAACCGAACAACTCTTCAGGAAACACATCAGTAAACTCATTAACAACTGGTAACTATTCTATGTTTGATTTAGAATCCCGGGATCAAGAATGTAGGCTAAAAATGCCTCATTACCTTTCCGCATTAGTTTTTGAGCTAAAAAAGCTAAAATAATTCTAACAATTTCCTTTGAATTTTCAGGCTCAACAGTAATTATTTCACCTGTCTGACATTCAGATCAATCTGTTTTTCCTTACAATTTAATATAGCATCATACTTTGTCAACCAATCCATTCCCAAAATAACATCAAATTCCTGAAAAGGTAGCACAATCAAATCAGCAGGGAATTCACAGCCTTTTCCTTTCAATGGACAATTTTGACACACTAAATTAACTATCACACTTTGGCCAAATGGATTAGTGACTTGAATATCATAATTATTAAACTCAGCAGGCATTTTCTTTTTTGTTAGTACTGTAGTGCAAATATAAGAATGCATGGATCTAGGGTCAATCAATGCATACACAATAGCATCAAAAAGATAGAATGTGCCAGCTATTACGTCCGGAGCCGTAGCTTCCTCCCTCGCTCGGATAGCATAAGTACGTGTAGGTGCCCTAGCCTCTGACCGGGAAGCAGAATCTCTCATACCCAAACGAGTAGTCCCAGCTGCACTGTTTTGGCCCGAACGTTTACTTCTTTGACAAGTGGCCGTCTATTTCTCTTTCTGCTCTTCTTCCTCTCTTTGCAACTGAGGGCAATCTCGAATAAAATGATTGGTGGCCCCACATTTTTAACAAGCTCCTGCCTTGCCTTTACTTCATCGAAGTGATTTTTCCTACAATATTTACATTTGGGCGTAGGAACATTTTACATACTACCCACACTAGCCGTAGGTCTAATAGTAATCCCGTAATCTTGTTGAGTTGTCTTATTCTTATTTGATCGTTTCGGCATTGGAGTGGCTCGACTAAAATCATATCTAGTCTTTTTAGCCGGAATTGTTGGAAATGACTTGGAGGAACTTCTCTTGTAAGATTCTTTATTCCTTCTATCTCTTTGTATTTTTCTGTTATATGCCTCTTCCAACTTCTGAGCACGATCTGACAAAACGACAAATTCTTGTATTTCTATGCCCCCAATCATCATTCTGATTTTATCATTCAGTCCTTCCTAAAACTGAATACACATTTCTTCTTTGGATTGTATAATTTCTTGGGCATATCTACTAAGGTATACAAATTCCTTCTCGTATTCAGGTACCAATCGTTTTCCTTGTCGTAAGTCAAGAAATTCCCTCTTCTTTTTAGCCAAATATCTCTTGCCAACATATTTCTTTTTAAATTCACTATGGAACAATTCCCAAGTGATTTTCTCTTACGGCACCACGACCACTATAGTCATCGACCAATTATAAGCTTCTTCTTTTAGTAGTGACACAGCACATCCCAGATAATCTTCTGAAGAACAAGCTAATTCCTCAAAAACTCTTATTGTGTTCTGAAGCTAGTACTCAGCTTTGACAGGAACATCATCTGACCTTCCTCGGAATTCTTCGGCGCCATATTTTCTAAGCTTTTCGATCGGAGTACGTTTGCTAGATTCAATCACCGAAGGAGGTGGAGGTGCTACCGGAGGCACTTCGGACGGTGCAGTAGGGGGAGGAGGTTATTGAGCCTGATTTCTTTCCTGCATAAATTCATTAAACCATTGATTCATAAACCTAAAGAACATATTTTTAAGATCTTGTTCTTGAACTGGAGAAATTGGGACGTTATTACTTGTCCCGTGCTCAGATGCCTGTACTCTACTATTGACCTCATCATGTTTAGCATGCTCAGATCTATCTAACATCTTTACAATCTATAAGAAAAACAAGAGTTAGATCAGATCATACACATCACATTATCACAGATTTATATGGCATATATTTCTAGACATTTTACACATTACTATCATTCCGAGAATCGACTAAGTCGAAGCTCGGATACAAATAAATGTAACACCCCTAACCCTTATCTGTCACCAAAATGGGGTTACAGAGCATTGCCAAACTTTATGAATTAAATACAGGCATTTCCCGACCTTTGTTACACATATTAAAAATCAATCATATAACACTCATATTGTCCCTTTGATGGACCCTCGAGACCCAATATTCACCTTACAAATGAATCGGGACTAAATTGGGTACTCAGGGAATTTTTCCCAAAATCTCAAAACTTTTCTTAAAAGTAGGGGACACACGCCCTTGTGGCTAGTTGTGTGGCTCACACGGCCCGGAGACACACCCGTGTGGCCAGCCGTGTGAGCCGGCCGTGTAGCTCACATGGCTAGGAGACACGCCTGTGTCTTAGGCCGTGTGGGCATTTGATATGAGGCACATGGCCGTGTCCCAACCCGTGTCCTTACCCGTGCAACTCTCTAACTTGGGTCACACTGCCAACCACACGCCCATGTGCTAGGTCGTGTGTAAGGTGCAGGGGTCACACGGCTAATCCACACGCCCGTGTGCTAGGCCGTGTGTACAAACTTGGGTATTCTGTTATAAAATTCAAGGTGTAAGGGACACACGACCAGACTACGCGCCCATTTTCCAGGACGTGTTTCACACACGACTGAGACACACGCCCGTGTCTCTGCCTGTGTGGATGAAAATAAGCCATTTAAGGCCACTTTTCTCACCCATTTTGACATTAACCTGCACTCAACATTCACATACACCAATATATCCTAACCAAGCAACCAATACAAGCTAAAACATGTTCTCAACATGACATAAAATCACAAATATTTCATTTACTTATACCTACCTATTTAACTCATTTCATTGATTTATCAAATTCTACTACTAATAACATACATACAAACATTTAAGATTCACAACCACAATTCAAACTATTTCACTGGCAAACCAACCCTATTCATGCCATATAAACCAAAATTTACAATGCAAAAACTACTACAATAAACTAGATAGTGTAGCTTGATGTGTTGATCAAATATTCCGACTACACGTTAATCTACAAGAACATTAAACAACACGAGTAAGCATAATGTTGCTTAGTAAGTTCAATAGGTTAAACATTGATCTTACCGAACTTAATATAATAAATTAAATTAAATTGTAAATAAATCATACATTTTTCCCTGTCAAGTAGAACATAATCAATAATCACACTTCCTTCATATCAATATCAATAATAATCTATAAATCTTTCAATTCAATCACAAAAGTCTCTTACCATTTCTTATTTAATTGAAGAACGACTTACAGATATGAGTACATCGTTCTTTTTGTGCCATAGTCCAACTATTGGCTTACACATACATTGCCATGGCCCTACCATGGTCTTACATTTGTAGTGCCATAACCCAGTTATGGTCTAATCATCAGAATGCCATTGCCCAACTATGGTCTTACACATGTATCTATATTGCCATTGTCCAACAATGGTCTTACGTTCAAGGTGCCATAACCCAGTTATGGTCTTTTCATTAAAATGCCATAGCCCAGCTATGTTTTTCCATTTAAACATTGCCATGGTCTAACCATGGTCTTATCCATCAATTCATTCTTTGCCACGGAACGATCATACTCAATCCTGCGTTCTACTCATTTTAAACATTCAATTCAATATACATACTTTTACAATAATCTTAATTTCAAAAACAAAATATGAATAAATATATTATACCATTCCTAAATTAAAAAATAATTATGAAAGTTTAACCATATGAACTTACCTGGGTTGGATTGTAAAATTAGTAGTAGTTTAGAGACTACTCGACTAATTTCCCTTTTTCTCGTTGATCTACGAGCTCTTGATCTAGAATGTAAAATTTTTCATTCATTAGCATATATTTCAATTTTAGTCCACTTCACAATTTATACCCTTCAAATTTTAAAATTACACAATTACCCCAACTTTTACAATTTTTACAATTTAGTCCTCATTAATTAACTCATCAAATGAGCTAATTTTTCTCAATTAACAATGTATCTAAATATTATAAGCTATTAAAAATCCTTTAATAAAAAAATTTAATATCAAACCCTAAGATTTAATCTTTTTACAACTTAGTCCTAAAATCAATTTCTATTGAAATTACTTGATAAAATCTTCATATAACAAAATTAACACTTCAAATCCATGTTAATTCATCATAAACATCCTGAACGCATCAATGGTAACTTTCAAAATTACTCATAGAATAAAAAACTAATGAATTAGATAGTTGGACCCAATTGTAAAAGTCTTAAAACACAAAAATTACAAGAAAAGAGCAAGAGTTGATCTCACATGATGCAAAAATATGAAAAACCAGCTTATAAGATCTTCAATGGCATTTCTGGACTGAAAATTAGAAGAAGAATAACCTAGAAAAGTTTAGGATTCAATTTATTTAAGTTAATTTCAAAAAATTTACAAATTTTCCCTTTAATCACATGATTTTTGTTTTCTTTTTTGCTTATGCTGCCTCATGCCTTTATTTTCGGCATAATTGCTCATTAAGTCCTCCTTTGTTCATTAATTAATCCATTTAATCACTATTTCTTTAATTAGAAAATTTTGTACCTTTTTCAATTTAGTCCTTTTAGTTAATTAACTATCCAAACGTTAAAATTTTCTAACAAAACTTTAATTCTACCTTAATGAAACTCCAAAAATATTTATAAAAATATTTATAGCTCGGTTTATAAAATTATGGTCCCGATACCTCGTTTTTAAAACCAATTAATCTAACAAATATTTCTTAAGCATAATTCACTAATTCATAAGTCTTTCTAAATTCACAATCGACTCATAAACACTATATAAGAAATTTTACGAGCTCATTTGTCTGATTTAGTGGTCTCGAACCACTGTTTTTGACACCACTAAAAATTAGGCTGTTACATTCCCAATCAAATTTTATTTCCCTTGATGGAACTAAGTAACAGCCCTAATGTTTAATTACCCCTTCATATGTTGAACTAAGTAATTCCTCTCCACTAATGTAGTTAGCAAAGAAATCTAAACCAATAGGTCTTTAAAATGGTTGTAATGTGGCTTAGGTCAAGGTAGGAAAAAGAATAGATAATTTTTAGGCTAAAACCTTAGTCTCAGCTTGACTCCAACCTTCCAAATACAACTATCCCAAGCAACACCAACTTACTTTAAGTTTGAGTACACATGATCTCTGTACATCTTTTTTCAACAACATATTTTTTTAAGCAATCACAGATGCTTTCTTAAGCATACAACTCAACACTTTATTCTTGAGCATTCCAGTACTTCTCTCTAACCCTTCCAAACTTAATCACAAAGAATATTCTAGATGAACTGAGTCTATGATTAGGGACAAGTTGAGATAAATATTAAAGGAAGGATGGCTAATTAATATAAGATTTAAAAGAAAAATCTGGCCATATAGCTCAAAGTAGGGTTTCAAGGGATAATTATTTACTAAGGTTAGCTTGAAAAGTTCAAACGACCCCTAAAAAATTGTCTAAATCATTTTCAAATTACCATGCCTCCTAAGATTTCATCTCAAGGAATCCACTAAGGTAATTCTAAAGGCTTAAACTTTCATGCATGATTAGTTTTTCTAAGGAATTAAATTCTCATGGTTTTGACTTATACAGAATTACTAAGTTTAGCATTTTTGACATAATTAAGATAGCATTAAAATAATTGAAATAATAGAATTTTATAGATACTAAAGCTAAAATAATTAAGAAAAATTAAAAACTTGAGCAATTTTTTACTTAAACATAACTTTGTGGAAAATATTAATTTTTATAAAAAAATCCCTTAAAAAATTATTTCCAGTCCTCCACTAAAGAGAAACATGTCCTCATTGTTTAAAACACATAATAGAAGGGAAAAATAAAATAAGTGAATGAAAATTATGCACCAAGTAGGATATTAGGAAAGGGATGTGAGTCAAATTTGACTACTTAAATACCAATCTTTCCTTAACAGATCCAATCTTAGACATGCACATTTCCATTACCACACTTCTCATTTTTTCGGGAATTTAAAAATAAAATGCAAGTTTGCTCAATTTATTCATTATTGCAACTTAATATTTATTGAACTAAAAATGTAAAATAACAGTAGAGAAAAAATGAAATGGATGGAAACTGAAAATAATGACAGAGAAAAGTTAAGAAAAATCCCTCAATTTTATTTGGAATCGTCACTAATTGAAACGGTGTCAAAGGGCCATTTGTCATACCAACCATACTTATCTAAGAAGTAATCATACTCTTTCCCAGCAAATCTATCCAACATCTGATTAAGGAAAGAAAGCCGAAAATGGTCTTTCCTAGTGGCTTTACTTAACTTCCTGTAATTCATGCAAATCCTCTAACTTATGACTCGAATATCTGAAACAATTCATCTGATACCCTTCTTGTGCCTTTCCAAAACCACAAGTGACTCTTCTTCTTGATTCTTGGTGAACTCAATTAAAATAATGACAAGTAAAGTTGAAGATAGACCGAAATAATCATATTTGAAATGAGGAGGAAAAATCTTTAGTTCCAATTCAACTAGCTCTTAAATCAACACTTTTGGTTATGTGTACTTCCGAGGTGATAACTTTAATGATTCGAGTGGAAATTTGTAACACCAGATTCCCAATTAACTTGGAAACTTGAAATAATTGGTGGACTAAAACGAAAGAGACTGCAAGTTGGCAGCTTGTATTAGAAGAAAGGGGAAAGCAAAAAACTAAATTGGACATGTTTGAGAACCAAATTTGGTTCGGTTAGAAAGGAACCAATCGATTTAATTGTGGGTCACATAATGATTGTGAAGCCACAGTTCTAATGAGGTTGGTAATAGCACAAGAAGGGTTATAAATAGCTAGAAATGGTTTCCCAGGGTTGAATTTTCTTCCCAACTTTTCTCCATTTTCTTTTCTTCACCTTCTTTGATAGCCTGAAGAAGGAATAAACATGGAAGGTTCTGTATGGAGAAAACTTAATAAGGGTGGAGATGGAAAACTAGGGAAACGAGCAAGTAGATAAGGTTTTTAACCCTTTTGTGTATGTAGAATAAAGTTATGGACATCAAAACCATTTTAAAGGTTCTGCATGTTTCTGGAAAAGTGGGTTTAAGCTAAGAATATTGAGTATAACTGATCTATCATAATTTGATGTGGAAAATTAGGCTTTCTTGGTATACTTAAGGAGCTTATTCTCAAGCAAAGTAGTGTATTTTCGTAATTTTTAAATTTTAAGTTAGTAAGTGTAAATATCTCATTTTTAGTCATTTTGTGATACAACTTGGCCAATAGTGCCATCAGGGGCTCTAACGTGAGGTTGAGTGGTGTAGGGGCGTGTTGGAGGTTGAAAACAAGCAAAAATGACACTAAAGGAAAGGGAATCACCATATCAAAACCTTGGAATCGCGATACCTCTAACAAACTTGAAGATTGGAGACCATCCTTTAGTGGCATCTCGATATCCACCCTTCAAGAAGACTCCCAAGTTTAAAAAAGATTAGGGTATCGTGATATCCTCTTCTTGGTATCGTGATATCGATAATGTGAGGAGAGAATTAGAAAAAAATTGTAGTGTTTGTCCACCTAACACACTAATTACACGAGGCCCGTGCAGGGGTAGTTTTGGCAACAAAAATTCATTAGCCATTAGCCTAAAACAACCAATTTTGGCTGAAGAGGGAGGAGACACACATTAGTTTAGTTTTTAACTTTAGTTTTCTCTAGGTTTTCTTTTAGTTTTTCCACAACTTTTTTAGGGTTTATAGTTTCTCTTCTCCTTTCTTAGTTTTACAATTTGTTTTACTGCATTTCCTTCTTATTCTTAGTGTTCTTGTAGTTAGTTAAGTTAGTTATCATTGTAACTTAGGATTATTTGCATCTTTAGTTCTTGTACCTTGGTTGTAAGACATTTTTAGATTTAGTTTAATGTATTTTAGTTTCTTTTACGTTGTAGTTGTTAAAGTTTGTTCCTTTTATGCTTATTGCTTTAGATTTTCTTGTTGAATGCTTTTCTTTACATGCCTTTTACATTTTCTTGCATAAATATCTCAACTTTTATATTTTTCTTAGGCTTTACTTTAACGACTTCTTTGCTTTTCATTTCTATGGTAGTTAGTTGTATTTTCAGCATGAGTAGCTAAACCTTTAAGGGGGTTGGTTGATGGAGATGTGATGAGCTAATTTTTGGATAAAGGACCAAATTGTAATAAATTGGATTAGTTTGAATGAACCTAAAAACTTAAGATTGATGCCCCTAGGGGAACATCTAGACAAGTGAGACCGAGAGGTAATCTTGTTGTGCACCAATTCGTTAGTCCCGGTTTACCTGATGAGACCGAGAGATAAACTGACCTAATTTGTCTAATTTGGAAAAATTGTGATCGAGAGATAAAATTGAGCCACTTTAGTAATTTAAGCAATTTAAGTCCCTCTTTCGAAAATCGACAAACCACATCGAAGTTAACCACCCACTATTAGTCATTTATTGATTAATTTTGTAGTTTTGTACTCTTTATAATTTGGTCCCTAAAGTAGCGTATTTAATTTCTGTGCAACATTTTCTTGTTATAATTTTTTGTACTATAAAATCATACCAGTAGCTGCTTAGACTCTAAAGTGCAAGCTATTTGTTGCTCAATCGCCGTCTCCTTTGGGTTCGACATATTGGAATAGTTGTTCCATTGGAACTATAAATGTTACAAATGACACTATCCGCTTGCAGTTAAAGCTTGCGTTTCAAAATATTTTTCCAAAATCATTTGTTTTAATCCGCATGCGTCGAGTAGTCAAAGTTGTCGGCACCATTTTCGGTGAGACGGTGCAAGATTGAGAAATTTTTAGTTGTGTACCTTTACATAGAGATAAGTAGCAAATGTAGGTTTTATAGATACGACTTTGTTTTTATTTGCCTTTATATCATTTTCAATTTTTAATTAATTTACTACACTCTCTTGTGCCTCTAGGAGGCGTTATATGACTCGGACTGGTAATGGTGTCATACCATTTGAGCTGGAACTGAAACATATCATCACACATTCAAGGAGGGCGCAACATCCAAGAGATACCCAACCTCCACAAAGAGATTAACCCATAAAAAATCCACGAGTAGATATTCAACCACCACCAAACCCATCTATGGAGCAACATACTTTGTACGACTACGCGTTGTCCAATCTTGATGTTGTTCGAGGTAGCATTAATTGCTCGTTGATTAATGTTAATAAATTCGAAATCAAACCGACAATGGTCCAAATAATACAATCAAACCTTCAATTTTAAGGGTTAATGAATGAGAATCCGTATTAACATTTTAAGAGATTGTTCCCTTTCTCTTCGATTGTTCCCTTTCTCTTTTACTGATGATGCATTTATGCGGTTTGATTCACAGCAGGTAGATTCCACCAACACTTGGGATGAGCTAGCGAGCAAATTCTTGGCGAAATACTTTCTCTCGAGCAAGACAATGAAGCTTTGTATGGATATTACAAATTTTCGGCAAATGAGGCGTGGGAGCGCTTTAAACTCATGTTACATAAGTGCCCATATCATGGCTTGCAAGATTGGCTGCAATTTCAAGTTTTTTATAATAGGCTTGATGGAAATTTGCACTCTGGTCTTGACAAAGCGTCTACACGGGCGTTCATGTCAAAGAGTTACACTAAAGCTTTCCAACTCATCGAGCACATGGTAATAAATTCTTACATGTGGTCGGTTAATTAGTTCACATATAGAGCCAAACAATCGATCGTGAATGCGGTTAATAGCGATGGCAAGTATCAACAAGTTCTCAAAAGGCTCCATCAATTGGAGATGAGTTCAACCACAACGCAAGTCCAAAATCATCCAATTCTAACTCATTCTAATGCAACACATGATGATGAAGGCATTATGTGGGGAAATACTAATGAGAGCAGCCAAATGGAGGTTAACTATATGTGGAATAAATGATATAATCCATACTCCAACACCTATAACTAAGGAGGTCCTGCTAATTAAGGAGTCCAAAATCTTAATCCTCCTAGACCCAATACATCTTATCAACCTTTATTACCATTTAGGGCACCTCAAGATCCAAAAAAATAACTAGCCTTTAATAGTGACCCTCCGATGTCGATTAGGGTAAGCAAGGTAGAGGAAGGCTTGCATGTGGTGCAAGTAGATGTGCATCAAATTCATGGTCAATTAGAAAAAATCGTAAAATTATTGCAAAACCATGCACCTTCTAGAATCCCTATTAATATCGAGCCAGACCCAAAGATGGAAGGAAGAAAAACATGCCAAGACAATTACCCTTAGATCTGAGGCTATGGGATGAGAGCACCCACACTTCTAGTGTTGGAGATAAGGTGGGAGAGAAGGAAGGAACTGAAAGTGAGCCCACACAAACTGAACCAAAGGATAGAATCGTTCCAATACAACAACTAAATCCAATCCCCATACCCTTTTCGATTAGACTAGAAAAGAAGAAGAAGCGAGACAATGAGGAGTTTTAGACTTTCTTAAGATATTTAAGGATTTGAATGTAAACCTCCCATTTCTTGAGGTCCTAGAAAAAGTGCTGAAATATGCCAAGTTCCTTGGAAAAGTGATGTCTAGGAGAAAAAAGATTGGAGGAGAAGAGTGATTCACTCTTAATGCTGAATACAACGCTGTAGTATCTAGAAGAGTTCCCCCCAAGCTCAAGGACCCTAATAGCTTCATCATCCAAATATAAATAGGATGAGTGAGTTTCAGGAAAGCCTTGTGTGATTTAAGAGCAAGCATTAACCTCATGTTATTGCCAATTTATAAGAGGTTAGGTCTATGGGATCTTAGGGAAATGATGGTGACTTTCCAATTAGCCGACCGATCTTTGGTACGTCCTAAGAAAGTCCTTGAGGACATTTTAGTGAGGTTTAGGCAATTATTTTTCCCGTTGACTTCATCATGCTGGATTGCGAGGAGGATCTTAAAATTCCTATCCTTTCAGGGAGAACTTTCTTGGCCACATCTAGAGCTACCATAAATGTAGGAAAGGGTGAGTTGACCATGGACATTGAGGGAGAGACCAAAATTTTCAAATGCGTAGAGCCCAAGCCTAAGTCTAAGGAGGTGTTGCCATCACAAGGTATGAGTAACAGGTGGTTGAGACAAAATCTTTTCTTGCTAACAAATTCATAGTTTTTTAGAATGGTGTAATTTTGTAGGTGTTCATTTGACATGCAAGAGGATCTGGAAGTGAACAAGGATGAAGTAGCCAATACAATTCTTAGAAGTCAACAATTGAACATGGAATAAGAGGTGCATCTAGGTGTCGAGGATACCAATGAAGCATCACTACGGGGGTGTAATTGGTCACCCTGAATTGCATTTTTCTTTTGCAGCATGTGGCAATTGAACCAAAAAATTTGTAAAAATTTGGATTATTGAGCATGGACTCCACATATTTTCTATATTTAGATTAGGATTTTAATTTATGTTGATTTAATTTTGAACTTGGTAGGTCAGATTTTTTAGAGTTGAGAGAAAATTTGAAAAATTTGTAAGTATTTTGGGGTTTTGTTCAATGAAATTGTGATATCCAAGGGGGCATCGCAATTTCTTAAATATTTTTTATTGGGGGCCAAAAATTTTTCTAGGCATCACGATATCGAACCCCTGGTATCGCGTTACCTTTGGAATTAAAAAAATTCAAAAATTTTGGTTTTATATGGTGGTATCACGATACTGATGACTGGGTATCACTATACCTCAGATAGAATGGGAATTGGAAGGGCCCAAAAATAGAGGATATTGTGATACCCACCCCTGGGTATCGCGATACCCATGTCAAGTCAGTTGATACCCTAACCGAGTATCACAATATCCCTTATTTTGGAAGGCTTAAAAAGCCTTCCAACACCCCTATTCCCTTCCCTTTCTTCCCAAAGTTTCAAATTGAAATCCCTAAAAACACTCCCCCTCTCTCTTTTCTCTCAATCTCACTTTTAATCTCCTCTATTTTCTTTATGATTCCCTTTTTCCCTCTACTTTGTTTTGGTTCATTTCCTTCTTTTGCAACTTTTATTATCTTATATAGTTTGGAAGACATAGAGCTTTGTGGAATCCACTGACTTTGCCATCACAACAAATTCAATTTAAGTTTTCTTTTCTTTTATTTTTATTTCTCGTTTCTTAGTTTTTGTTATTTTTGCTTTATTTATTTTTCTTTAGTTAGAATTTCTTGTTATCTTGATAGTTAGATTTATTTATGCTTTTGTTATTTTTAGTTTAGATTGTTACTTGGTGCTTGTGGCAAGTTGGTTAGTTTAATATTGTTTATTTAAAATTGTGAAAGTTATAAAAGGGCCCCCGAAACAACAAAAATCGGTCTCGATCCTAAACCACCTCAAGTCTATTTTCGGACTTTAATGGTGTTAAATTTGCCCAAAAAAAGGTTGTAGGCTTCTATCAGGCGATTCAAGGATTGTCGTTCATCCCTGAACGTGGTTTTGATCCGGGCTCTTCATTTAACAATGAAATTTGGGCTAATATCTGCTTTCACTGGTGGGAAATTATTTGCATGCTTCCTAAGAAGCCTATTGTAGGCCTATTGTAGTACCCATTAGAGTTTTACTCCAATTTTAAAATTTCTAAATGTGATCGGGTGTATATTAGGTATGCTAGTTTATATATTTCCCCCGAGGCCACTTGCGAATATTATGGCATCCTTTGTGATGAGGAGGACGATCTATCATCCCTCGATTTAACTCATTTTACTAACATAGACATGGACGCAATTTTGAACTACCTTACGGAAGGTTAGAGGTGAGTGGAAGCAGGAAGCTTCATTGGGGCGACCTTTCTCATTTAAAAAAAAAATAGTGTTCCCCTTTGCAAAAATTTGGATGCAATTTTTATGTACTCGTCTCAGCCCAACACACGACACTAATAACTGTAACATTTTTAGAGCAACCCTATTGTACTCTATTTTATAACATAAAAAAATTTGTGTAGGTATATGGATAAATCAACAATTGAACTATTGCATTGCAGGTGGAAAGGTGGGTACTTATTTTTCGAATTTGGTCACCGATCTCTATTGTAAGGCTGGAGTAGACATCACATCCACCGAGTAGACTCATCGTCCTACTCATAGCAGCATTAGTGATTCCTTGCTCCACCAATTCCAAAAGCTTCATAGGAAGTAGATTCAAGACTGGAATCAACGACATAAAAACACAATGGACGTGTGTCTGAGTAGCAAAAAAAACTAAGCACTAAGAACAAGACTAAGGATGAGCCTACATAGTGGCAACGTAAGCTAGGTCGACACGTACGATCCAACACTTGTATGTTAGAGGAAATTAAGCCATTTGTGGATACATTTATGGCAAGTCAGGGAGTAGAGGTCATACAATGGCCTAACAGGTCAAGTGATTCATCTGAGGAAGATGAAGATGAGGAGGAAAAAACTAATCTGCCATAATTCGGTGTAGTAAATTAAACTACTTTTTGCATTTGTGGAGCTTTAATACGAGCATTTTTGTTGGAATTTAGTTAAGATTTCTTACATTTATTTAAATTCAATAAAATGTGTTGTTTGTGTCTTTTATTTACCTTAGGGGTCGAACGAGGCCTAAGGGTGAGCTAATATACTTTGTGAGTGTGTAGGAGACCATTATAAGGCGTATTAACTCGATACTCATCGCTAGGTTGCAACATAAAACATGGGATTTCACAACGTAAGGAGTAGAATAAGAAAATTCCAAGACCCCATTTAATGTCGCGACACAGCCTGGGAATGTCGTGACATACCCCTGAAGGTAACTTAAAGTTGAGCATACTGCTATCGATGTCGCGACATAGGACATGGTGTGTCACGACATCACCTCTGGACTGGAAATTAATACGAGCCAAGAGTGCTTTTGTCCACACGTTCCAATTTTAAGCTCAAGAATGTCAACTAAACTAGGGTTATGGACGATGACCATTCTAAGTCTATAAATAGTCTCAACAAACACATGTTATAGACACCTTTTTCATATTGTAAAATTTTCTCTTTAGAATTAGCCTTTAGTTTTCTTTTTTCTTAGGTTTTAAATTTCTGTTCTTGTTATCTTACTTTTGGGGTGAAATCAGATTCTGAAATTATTCTCAAACTCAGTGAGGATTCTACGCTTAAATTTAAAACAATTAGGCTTCTTCTAAACTCTATTCTTGAAATTGTTCTTTATGTTCACTCTTTCGTTCAAGTTTATATTGTTTACTAGATCCAAGAGGAACTGATCCTCCTATGGGGGGATTAGCGAGTGGAGGTATGAATAATTAGCTATTTTGTAGGTATTTCTTAATGCATTAGCTGTTCAGGAGAGGAAAAATCTAAAACCCTAGGCCTGACAACCCTAGGAAGTCATCAAGGTGGGAATTAACTAAAATTTTGTATGGCTTATCCGTGAACACCTTAACCCTGAATCGGTCTGGACTGCGAGATTGATAGATAAGTATTTTTTACTGAATTAGTATTCCAGTGAACGCATTGGAAGATCCTGCTAGGTATTAAATAGTTGATTAAACAAGAAAACCCAAGTCGATAGTTTACTAAGATTACCAAAGCGAGCTAATCACCCATGCTCGAATTTGATATATATTTTCTTATTTGATTTCTTATTTTTCATTTATTTAATTTTTTATGTCCTTGCTTATTATTAGTTTAGTTTATTAAAACCCTTCTTTTAATCTTTCGTACTATAATTCGATTAAAAAATTATTTAGATCTATTTATGTTTAAGTTAGAATTAATTTAGTGCTTGCCTCCATTGGGTATGATCCTCAGAGTACTTACCTACTCTGTTGTAACTATATTACAACTTGACCCGTATATTAGCGGATACTGCATTTTCACATCTTTTGTGTAGGATTGCTACTCTAGACGTTGGTGTATTCGGAGGCGATCAGAAACCAATGCGTAGAGGAGTGATGAAGGCGAATGATTGCCTCTAGACGTACTAACATCCAGAGTGTGTATACTACACTAAAATAGAGAGATATGAGGTGGTATCCACAAGTATACGGATCGAGTTGTAATATAGATTTTACATTGAAGTAGGTGAGTACTCCGAGGATCATACCCAAGGGAGGCGAGTACTAAATCAATCTTAACCTAAACAGTTAAAGATCTAATTAATACTTTAAGTTAGTTGTAGTAAGAGAGTAAACTAAGAAATATGTTTAGGGATTGTAAAATAATAAAATAAAATAACATAAAAGGAAATTAAAGTTGCGAGAGAGATAAATAAAATAGTAAAGTTTGATTGTGTAAACTAAAATACCCCTACTTCATGTTTTATTCTCGTCACCGAGTTGATGTCGCTACACACCAGGACCTATGTTGCGACATAGCAACCATTATGCTCCTCTGTAGTCGTCATTAGGGGTATGTCGTGACATTGAAGGTAGTTTCTCACTTTCTCTATTCTGCTCTCTATCTTGCAACATTGAATCTCCTATATTGCGACATAACGTCCAGTATTAGCCAAAAATGCCTTCTAATGGTCTCCTTCACACTCACAAAATACGTTAGCTCTCCCTTAGGACTCCTTCAGCCCTTAAGGTTAATAAAAGACTTGATGTGTACATTTTATTGAATATAAGTAAAACTAAAGATACTTAACTAAAACATAATGAAAATGATTATATTCAAGCTTCTGAAATGTGAAAACTAGTTTAATCTGCTACGCCAAATTACGGTAGATCAAACTCCCCCACACTTACGTCATTGCTTGCCTTCAAGCAACATAAACAAAGATGACAAATAAAAGTGATGACCCTTGAGCAAGTATGATAAAAGCATTGACTTCAGAGCATATGACTTAGGCATTTCATGCTTATTAACAATTATATAAATTGATGTTGAATGGTGGTTAACTAATTTAAATAGAAGAAGCAAACTTAGCGAGCTTATTAACTTACAAAATCTTCCTAATCAATATTAGATCGATTGAACTGAAAAAACTGAATTAACCAAAAACGGAGATAATGGACTGTAATTGGGCCGAGAATGGTTTTTATAGTGTTGGGCTAATTTCGATATTCGGCTTTAAATTCCAACGCGACCTGACCTTACATGTGTCGACTCGGATTTCCTCAGATAAAATGGCTTCAAAAATTGTGAAGTTATAAAAATTGTGAAGTTATTAAAATTAAATTAGTAAGAAAATTTGATTCGAGTTTGCAGTCGTAAATTTCGCTCTTCCGTTTGACTTCAATCAAAATGTCTGATAAGAAAGGAAAAGCCAAACCTACTTTGATTTCTCTCTCTTCTTCCGAGGAAGAAGACGAAACAGAAGAAGAAGATGGTGACGATGATGATTATGAAGATAAAAGCTTTTCCAGTTCCAGGTTTTGTAATTCCTATTTCATTTTCAATTTATTCGGGTTTCCCCCCTTTAATATTGATTTAATTCTCATATCATCAGTGGAGATGAAACTGAGGAAGAGGAAGAGGAAGAGGAAGAGGAAGAGAACGATTCGGACGATAATGATCGGACCGAGAACGACGATTCTCTCTGCAATGGAGTTATCACTCTTCTCAAAGGTCATATTTGCCTTCTTCGAATTTATTAATTTTTTGTTTTTGAAAATAACAATTGTATTTGATCCGAAAAAAAGTCCTTACAATTTATGATCCTTGTATTCCATAGAAGGAGGTGACTTAGAAAGCTTGAGCTTGAAACAACTCAAAGCTTATTTGAGAAACCATGGCCTCCGAATCACAGGCACTAAGGCAGTGTGTCAACAGAGAATTCTTGAGCATTGGAGGTAATCTCTTCACATCTTTTTATCCATTTTTGTAGAAATTTCATACAATTTTCTGTTCCCACGATGCAATAGATCTCTCAAAACTTTGGAAAAATGAGTAGGTATTAATATCCTCATTTAACAACACATTCTTTTTTCTTTCTCAGAATAAAAGATGGGAGAGCTGAAGCCTTATATCCCAGGTCATCGTTTTTCATCAACTGTACTGGTAATTGCCTGTTATTGATTTGTTTTTTCTTTTCATTTGAATTATTATTTCGGCAATTTGAATGAGTAATACGAAGTTATTGTTACTTAATAATGTAGGTGATGTTTGTAAAGGAGATGTTGTTTTGTTTACTCAGAAGGTTTATAAGAAGTAATCCCTTATCTGAACTAACATTGCAGATTCTCCTTATCTTGTCTATTTCTCTTCTTACATTTCCTTGTCATTTTTGGGGCTATGTAAATCAAGGTTTGGTTTTTAAAACAGGTTCAATAAAATGACTAGGCGTGGAAAACTTCTGGGGAAGAGAACTATTGCAGGAAGGGTTGTGAAGGAAAGCTATGGCAAAGCCAAACAACAACACACATTTACGGTAATTCCAATGCACTATCTTATGTTAGGTAGGTAGAAGTCCTGTAAATGTTGCACATATTTGGTTTCTAAAACAAAGATATGTTCAAAACGGTTGATTTTGCCAATCTGAGTGATAGTTTGCAATAGGTGACAAATTGTTCCTTTCATGCGTTTTCTGTAATTTTTTTTTTCCCAATGAGTTGTTTGTGCACTTGATGATAGTATCCACCGGTTCCGTGTTTTTGATGTATAGGTTGAAGTATTATGGAGCAAGGGGAGTAAAAAATTGCCTCCATTATTTCCTTTGCTTGTAAAGGGTCGAAACCTTTATAATTTGAAAACTTACAGACGGGCAAGTATCTGGCTGGAAATTGACATTTTTAGCCATGATGGGCTTGGTTTATTTATGCTTTTCTTCTTTTGGTCTACATCAGCATTGGAGTGATGAGGCCGAAAGAAAACATGTACTTGCCGAGAAGCACAAACGAGGCAACGCAGCAAGACTGGTAAAAGCAATGAAAAGAACGAGGAAGTGGTCTACTGATGTTGGTATGTTGGAGAGCGAGATGGTGAAAGTAAACTATGTTTCTGTGAATTCCAATTCTCTTGACTATTGGGCTACTGGAATTTTACATCACATGTTTCTTCTTTTATAACTAGGTACAAAATGCCAAAAGCATTCACATCAATCAAGACCATCGAAAAAAAGAAAAACTACTGAACCAGACAGGGGAAAGATTAATAACCCACGAAGAAAAACCCCTATTCCAAGGTGTCCAAGTATGGGTAACAATTACCAAGTGTCTTCTCCAGTTGGAAAAGTGAAAAAGAAGCAAAACTCAAGGTTAAGAGTCTCTAATACCTCTTATAGTTATGAAAAGCCCGTTCATTTTGCTAAAGATACAGGTGCCTTTCATCATTCATATGCCGGTACTATCCTAAATCCATATCAACCTCAACGAAACTTTAACCACCAGAGTGCACCTCATGGGTTTTCCAGCTATAATATCGGATCTACTTCAACAATGGTAAGGTCATTGCCCTTTAGACCTTATGTAGATCCATGGACAATACCTGCTTCTCAAAACCAGCAGTTCAACTGACAAATACAGCCACCATCCCAACTCAAATCCTGGCTTTTGCAATAGATAAAGGAATTTGATCCAATCTCCAGATTTGATGAATGTTGACAGGCAGTTATAATACTGATCACTTTCTGCAGTGAAGGCGTGTAAATGGACGCAAAATTTCTTTTGACTCAATTTTCATTAGGATGCTACAGTGCACAAGCAACAGCTGGAAGTTACCTTCTCAGCATGAAAGATAAATAGGAAACGAACATCTTCTGCACTTTTCATTCTATGAAATGGTAATATGGTTGAACAATGCAATTCTTTGCATATATTTTGCGCACTTTTTATGGCCACAAATTTTTTTCTGTTGATATTTTAGTTTTACAGTGTAGATTAAATATGTGAAGATTTGCTTGACGGATGGTTGATCTAAACCGATCAACTATAACTCTTTGTAAGCAATATACTGATAATTTTGTTGTTTTATAGCAGTTAGGCCTTATTCATGCCAAAGATTAGGCATTGATAGCCACTGCTGATGGTGACCCATGGAGTTACCTGTTCCTGGATAAGACTACTGATGGCTGAGCTATATGCATGTCTGTGTTTCGAATTTTTTTTTTTGGTGTCATCTATTTGAATATAGACGTGAAAATATTATTAAATATGTCAAAATTGGGTAAATATATTTTTTGGTACTTGAATTTGGTTTTAAAGTTCATATTGTTGCTTAATGTTTTTTACTTCAATTAGGTACTTGAACTTGGCCCTAAAGTTCAGTTTGGTACGTAAAGTATATTTTGGTGCAATTAAGTACTTGAACTTGGCTTCTTGGTTCACATTGGTACTTGGCTTTTTGGTCCAAATTAATACTTTTTGTGAATGACTTATTTGAACCATGAAGCTAAGTTTAGGTACTAATTGGAATAAAAAAGCCAAGTTCAGGTACCTAATTGGATAAAAAAAGTTTAGATATCAGGTAAAGTTTAGGTACCTATTCGATAAAAAAACTCTTTAAGTGCCAATTTGTTCCTTTTAAGTCAAGTTTAGGTACTTAATTTTTAATTTTTTTTTTTTTAAAATTTTTTGTCATCTGTCAATGTGAGATTGGCATGTTGCCATGTCCGTTTGTATTAATAGTGTTAGATACCTTTAAAAAAAAAGTACCAAATTGAAATCGCAATTTTAAGGTTAGATACCAATTAAAGTTAAAAAGAGTACAAATTGCAAATTTCAGGTAACTTCATATATATTAACTAAAACAATTAATACAAATATGATATGTGTAACGTGACCCAAAAATTGCCCACCCCTCTTCCCGTCATTAACATCTTAAATATCTTTCCCAAGTTCACTTAGAAAGTTTTATATTATTAACTCGATAGTCCAAAATGGGCTAAATCGTAGTATACTAAAATAAAACCAGCAAATAAAAGGAGGCCCAAATATTTGTTCCCCCATTAAGGCCAACTCTCAGTTTCGCCATCACCAACCAGCCAGACCTGCCTATTTTTTTTTCTCTTAAATTTCACAGCTTATTTTTGTTATTTTGATTTTCTTTTCTACGCATTTCCCTTTCAAAAGAAATCTCGGGATGAATTGAACTTCTTTCGCATAGAAAACACAAGAGGTAAACAGATTAATTTTAAAATTTCCTTCGATTCTCAACGTGCAGTTCAGATCGGATCTAGGTCTCCGCTCTCTTCCCAATTCTGATTTTCCTTTTTCTGTGTGAGAGATAGAGAGAGAGTTGAAAAGAAGAATCAATGGAGTGGACGACTTTGCAACACTTGGATCTACGCCATGTCGCACGAGGCATTTACAAACCGTTGCAGCCACACGCTGCAGCATTTCATCCTACTCAGGCTCTCGTTTCCGCTGCCATCGGCACTTACATCATCGGTAATGACGACTAAAGTTCAACTTTTGTCTTTTTAAAAAAAAGGAATTTGGATGGGTTTTGGATAACTTTTAGAGCTGAGCAGTTAAATCTGCTTTAAAAGGATTAAAACATGTTTGGATCTTTTTTGGTTGCAGAATTTGATGCTTTAACTGGAAGTAAGCTAGCTACTATAGACATTGGTTCGCCGGTGGTTCGGATGGCTTATAGTCCTACAAGTGGTCACTCTGTGATTGCCATTCTTGAGGTTGGTTCCGCAATTTTAAAGTTAGCTTCGATCATTACCACAAAAAAGAACAAAAAAGAAATTGCATTCAATTATCATGAGAATAGAATTACTGCTTATTAAGATTAGTATTAGTACAATTGTTAATCAATTGATGTAGAGGGTAGAGCATATAAGATTGGTATTAGTTCAATCTTATGATTTTACTGCCATTAGACAGGTTTCTTTGTAAATATTCTAGTATGAGGAGATAGTTTGAATCTTATTTTTTTGTTCCTAAGAATGTCGAGGCATTTTAAGGTAGGGTGTGTTCTTTCAATGTGTGGCGTTGATCTTTTAGATAGCTTCCTAAAATTAATTTCCTTTTCAGTTTTCAATTATTCACAAAATATGTTGTGGTAAGATGGTTTATTGGAACCAATCTATGCTAGTGGTATTCTAGGGGTCATATATTTTGTGTGGTCGTTCCCAAGTTGGAGAAAGTGGTGACAAGCAGTCATTCTAGATATATAGATTGTCTAACCCATGTAATGAGGAAAAATTTTGTTGTTCCTTTTCATTATTCTGATATTATAATTTATAATTAGATCCCAGTTGCTTTTTTTGATGTTATCCTTAAGGTCCCTGCCATGGCGGACTTTACCCCTTTTATTTTTACTTGAGCCTTATTGGATTACATTTTAAAGAAAGAAATACCACCTCCTCTGACATTTTGATTTAATGCAATAATGGTATGATTGTTGCCTTTAAGCTCCTTTTTTTACATGAAAGAGTCGCTTATATTAGTTCCCCTCTATATGAAGTTCCCTAATGCAAATTATAACCCTTTATCTTTCTGAAAATGTCATGTTGCAGGATTGTACAATACGTTCTTGTGACTTTGATGCTGAACAAACTTGTGTTTTACATTCACCTGAAAAGAAGACGGAACACATTTCGTCTGAAACAGAAGTTCATCTTGCTTTGACTCCTCTCCAACCTGTTGTATTTTTTGGTTTTCACAAGAGAATGAGTGTAACAGGTTACTTAGCTCCATGTGTTTTCTAGCAGAATTATTTTGTACTTGCATCATCATATTATACTAGGGATTTTAATAATGTTTCTAATATTTTTACTGTCATATGTGAAGTTGTTGGGACCATTGAAGGTGGGAGACCCCCTACAAAAATAAAGACAGACTTGAAGAAACCTGTTGTGAATCTTGCTTGTCATCCTCGACTACCTGTCCTGGTACATTTGTCATTTTCCAGCTATAGGTTTTATTCTTATGATTTTTATTATCTTTTGTTTCTTTCTGATGTTGTAAATGAAATTAGTTGTTCCAGGTAGTTAATAGTTGTTCGAAGTTTCAGTGCTTCGGAATTTACTAGGATAAGCATGAAACTTGAAATTTGAATCTGTTCTTGGTTTTTGGCTGGATCATTTAATGCACTTGAGATATGTGATATAGCAGTGAAGTGGAGATGCTCAAAGTGCTTGTTTAATTTAATTCTGATGGAATGATTGTTGAAATGAATCTTTTCTTCTTGGCTGGAACTGGATTTCCAAAATATCATCTTCTCTTCTGACATACATGACTAACTCGATAGCAGTTGCAATGCAATCTGATCTACTTACATCTTTTATCAGCCATTATACGGCTAAATGATCATTTTCATTCTTATGATTAAGAATGTACTGAATAGTTGTCTGTTTTCTTGTTCCTGTCCCTTCTGTTTTGGGGGAGAAAAGTATGTAGCATATGCAGAAGGTTTGATTCGGGCGTACAACATTCATACATATGCTGTTCATTATACACTACAACGTAAGTTGAGGAAAAAATTATTCTCCTTTTGTATTTTATTATATATCATGCTTAAATATCATATGCTTTCCTGTCTTGTTCCCTTCAGTTGATAATACCATTAAGCTAGTTGGTGCTGGTGCATTTGCCTTTCATCCAACACTGGAATGGATTTTTGTTGGTGATAGACGTGGTACACTTCTTGCCTGGGATGTATCAACAGAAAGACCTATTATGATTGGAATGTAAGCTTGTTTTTTCTAACTTTTTATCTTTTCCTTCTTTTCAAGCCTGTATTATGTGTGTTGATATTAGAAGAAGGCACTTATTTGTTGAAATGTTCTGTTTTTGCCACACAGCACACAGGTGGGTACTCAACCTATCACATCATTAGCTTGGCTTCCAATGTTGCGTTTACTCGTCATTCTTTCCAAGGATGGAACTTTACAAGTTTGGAAAACACGATTGCTAGTTAATCCAAATAAACCTCCAACACAAGTAAATTTTTTTGAGCCGGCTTGTAAGTACAAACACACTCTCTGGGAATGAAGGAGGATGAGATACATACATTTTTTTCTTAAATGGAAATCACATACTCAAGAGCCGTTGGTGTTTTCTTTGCAGCAATTGAATCATTGGACATACCACGCATTCTGTCTCAGCAGGGTGGGGAAGCAGTTTATCCCTTGCCTCATATCAGAGCTTTGGAAGTTCATCCAAAATTGAACTTAGCGGCTCTGCTTTTTGCAGTTAAGAGCGCTCACCTATGTCATTGCATTATAAACTATTTGTTAATTTATGATGTATAAATAAGCATTTCCCATGACAGAATATGAGTGGCGGTGACAACATGAAGAACAGGGCTTCTTACACTAGGGAAGGAAGGAAACAACTCTTTGCAGTTTTGCAAAGTGCCAGGGGATCTTCAGGTGGACATTTAATGGATCATCTGTCTACATGTGCGTTGTTACATATGAAGGAAATAATCTGTTTTAAAATAATTTATGCCAGTTTAATTTCTGAATATACCTGAATATCAAGTGTTAACGGTCTTAAGATATATTATTGGAGCAGTTTCTTTCAATATAGGATGGTGCGATTTCTTTCAGAGCATGGTCTTGTTTAAAGTTATACCTCATTGATGTGATCGAAGCAGAACTGAATGTTTTGTTCTCTTCAGCACTGCTTCTACAGAATCTAAACTCATATTCTCTAAACTCTTGAGAAACTGCTCAGTTTTTATTTGATAATGTTGTATGCATTTGCTAAGACCAAAAATAAGTAAAGCTGTCAATGCCTTCTATGTTTTCTCTCTACATTATGTTATTTTTTCTGTATATCACAGTAAGAACATTCTTTTTGGTGATATCCTGTATTACCGAGACTCTTCATTTTTCCTCAAGGATCCGTTTGAGACACCTGTATCCTATACATATTTGGACATGGTTATGACTGTATGATTTTCCATAAATTTTGTAAAACTTGCAAAAAAATTTAGCACGCCTTTGTCGGGACATCCATATCTAACACTCACCTCATAGTCTGTGTAACATATGTGATGTGCTGCTTAACTTTTTGAGTATATTTGCTGAAAGTAGATATCATGTGCAGCATCTGTCCTAAAGGAGAAGCTTTCATCTATGGGTTCCTCTGGAATTTTGGCTGATCATCAGCTTCAAGCACAACTGCAAGAACAACATATTAAGGGGTAGGTTAAGTCTGGAGTGCAGATAAATGTATTTAGTTTGGAGGTTGTAATGTTTAATTATTTTGGTTTAGTGGTCGTACATTTATAACTGTTACATACTATCATGGATAAATTTTTACATTGATATGATTCAACTCAATCATACAATCTATTTTTATGTAATCATGTATCATTGTTGACCATTTATATATTTTTCATGGCAGCCAAAGTGATCTTGCAATTTCAGACATTGCACGGAAGGCATTCCTCTATAGTGTATGCTCCTCCTTTGAACTTTATTCATTTCAAATTAAGTTATTTTTATATATTAATTTCTAAAATGTATGTTAACTTCAGTTTCAAGAATGCTGAACTGTTTCATTTTCTTTTAACTCATTACCTTTCTTTATTATTGCAGCATTTCATGGAAGGTCATGCTAAAACTGCCCCAATATCTAGGCTGCCTCTCATCTCTATTGTGGATGCTAAAAATAAACTGAAGGACATTCCTGTTTGCCAGGTACATTGGTTTGTGATTTTGATTATGCATTAATATCTATGTTGCCTCTGTTTACTATTTGGCTGATATGACTCACTTTATTGGCAGCCATTTCATTTGGAGCTCAATTTCTTCAATAAGGAGAACCGTGTTCTTCATTACCCTGTCAGGGCTTTTTATGTAGATGGTGTTAACCTCATGGCTTATAATCTTTCTTCTGGAGGAGATAGTATTTACAAGAAACTTTTCACATCGGTAAATGCTTAAAAAGATGTTTTTTAATGCTGACAAGGTTTTGGTTCTTAACAATATAATTTTCTTTCAGATCCCAGGAAATGTGGAATATTATCCTAAATATATGGTTTATGGTAAGAAGAGGCATCTATTTCTCATTGTTTACGAGTTTAGTGGCACTACAAATGAAGTGGTCCTTTATTGGGAACATACCGATATAAAGTTAGCTAACAACAAGGGAAGCACAATCAAAGGTATATCTGTCAAAAATATGTTTGTCTTGCTTGTTTTACCAGCTCGTTTCTCACATATTATGCCTCAAGAATTTATTTATGCTATTCTCCTTTTCAAATTGTAGGTTGTGATGCTGCATTTATTGGCCCCAATGAAAATCAATTTGCTATTCTTGATGAAGATAAGTCTGGACTGGCTCTGTATATTCTTCCAGGAGCAGCTTTACAAGAAGCTGATGGAAAAAATGCTGCAGTTGAACCAAATTTTTTACCTGATCAACCTGTGGATGGAAACCCTAATTCTATTCAGGGTCCTATGCCATTTTTGTTCGACACTGAAATTGATCGAATATTTTGCACTCCTATAGGTGGTTGGGCACATATGATACTTCATGTTAGATATCACCATTTGTAAGACATGATACTGATAAGTATCTTCTGTGGTTTCAGAGTCCACTTTGATGTTTGCATGTAACGGGAAGCAGATTGGGTTGGCTAAGTTAGTTCAAGGTTACATTCTTCCATCTTCTGATGGTCACTATATATCAACAAAAACAGAGGGGAAAAAGTTTATAAGGTTAAAAGCAAATGAGATTGTGCTTCAGGTGAGTTATTCAACTCTTTAAGGATGACTTTTGTTCATTTCATGAAAGCTTTTTAGATAATATGATAAAACTCATGAAACTACATGGAAGTTATATATATATAAACTAAAAGAAAAAAGAAAGGATTTAATTTGCTAGCTGTCCCTTCTAATTTTTCCTGTTGCAGACCTTGTGGTGTCACCTGTCCTTTTTGTTTGGTTCCTCCATAAACTTGCAAAGGCCTCTGCCTTTTCTTTTCTTTAATTCATCACTAAATTTTAAAGAAATCTCTATTTAGCATGTGAATCATGCCAGATCCATGAAGGATTTATATCATGAATGTATTAGGGGAAAAATACATATAACACCTGGAGCTCCTTGGGTCAACTGACCACCTTATATAAGATCCTAACACTGCTTTATTTACTCAAGCCTTCATGTAATCTAATAGCATTGATGACTGAGATCTGCTGAATTGTGGATTTGACTGCTTATAAAACACATGCATTTTTGTGCAAAAGGAATTGCATCTAGGAACTGAATGCATACATATATGTACATTTACAAACTAATACATATCTATCGCACCTTTATCTATGTATACCTTTATTCTGTGCACAAATTTATGCATCAACTATCTAGCTTGACTGCTTTTTTCTTGAAAATAATACGGGTTTGGAATTTTAACCCTGTAGTTTTCCAATATCTGCAGGTACATTGGCAAGAAACTCCAAGAGGCTATGTTGCAGGAGTGTTAACCACTCACAGGGTGCTTATGGTTTCAGCAGACCTTGATGTACTTGCAAGCAGTTCTTTTAAATTTGACGAAGGAAATCCTTCAATATCCTGAATATGTAATGCAGCATAAATCTTATCACAAATACATGCATGCATACATGAATACATATACATGTGTAAAAAATAACTCTCTCCTTGGATGCTTGTAAAAGTATATGCATGTTATAGGCCTTTTAATGTTCTACCTGATATATAGCAACTGACAATCTCTTGTTTCCCTTATCATACTACCAGAAAGTCAATTTTATGAATCAGTTCCTCTTTCTATGATTCTCATTGGAACAATACCTGCTTCTACTAGGAGTAATTGCTGATATCTGTATAATCTTAGCATTTTTTTATTCTTTTTGATTTGCATTAGTTTCTTTTACCGGTTTTGCTTCTTCATACCATTTTCCCCATGGAATTACGCTCTGGTTTTACCCATTCCAACAATATTTGTCGGGACGTGTTCAGTATAAATTCAATCCCATTTATGTGTTAAGGAATGAAAATCTTTTATCAATGATATGTGGTTAGTCTTGTATATATTTGCATGCATCCTTGTACTAATACATAATTTATATAGTCAAGATTAATAAATTTGTTTTACTTCTTAACTCATGAGCACTTTAGATCCCTTTTGTGGGTTGGACCTACACTTCTTTTTTCTACTGCAACTGCAGTTTGTATTTTAGGATGGGATGGGAAAGTGAGGACTGTACTCTCCATTAGCATGCCAAATGCAGGTTTGCATTCTTGTTCCCAATTGATTTTTACACCATTGTATTGTATCAAATGCAACCTGGTGCGGCATGATTATATTGTGGAGTTACTGAGATGATTTCTATCCTGCAGCTCTAGTTGGGGCTCTAAATGATCGGTTGTTGCTAGCTAATCCTACAGATATAAATCCTAGACAAAAGAAGGGGGTTGAGATTAAGAGCTGCCTTGTTGGGCTTCTTGAACCTCTTCTTATTGGTTTTGCTACCATGCAACAAAACTTTGACCAGAAGCTTGACCTTTCTGAAATACTGTACCAAATAACATCAAGGTTTTCCTTTCCCTTTGCATATTTTTCATGTTTTTTGCCTAATGTTACTCATCTAATTGAAATCTTGCTCATGTTTGATGTGTAGAACTTAGCATTTTTTGTTATTATTATCTTTTCATTAGCTATAGCAAAGTGGATTTATGCATGAAACTTGGCATCTGACTTCTATATTTTTTTACCTTATTAAGGTTTGACAGCTTACGTATCACTCCTCGATCTCTTGATATTCTTGCTGGTGGTCCCCCTGTTTGTGGAGATCTTGCAGTATCATTATCCCAAGCAGGTCCACAGTTCACTCAGGTAGATGAACAATTGTGTATTATGTTTACATTTTATTAACCTTTTACTTTTGGTTCTGAACTTTGCTATAATAAAACAATTTTAGGTGATGCGGGGACTCTATGCAATCAAAGCACTTCGTTTTTCTACTGCTCTATCTGTTTTAAAAGATGAATTTGTGCGCTCTAGAGATTATCCAAAATGCCCACCAACCTCTCATTTGTTCCACCGGTTCCGCCAATTGGGATATGCCTGTATCAAGTAAGCGATCACAGCCATTGACTTCTTCCTTTCTCAGTGCTGAGGTTCTTGATTTTGTAAATGAACTTGTCAATAATAATTTTTTAGAAGGTTGAGGATATAACAGACTCTTTCATAAATGAAGTGAATGTGTTGGTTACTTTTCAGAAGATTCAATTTGTAATATATCATGCTCGATATTTTTCTGCTGATCTCTGGTTCACAGTTCAGATCATTACATTTTGATTGTTTGCAGTGTGTGCTGAACTTAAATTAGTATTCATACCAATCTTTCGTTTATGCAATTTTGGGATATATGACTCCAGTTTTTGCTGTGGTTATGTACCTCTAGTGCCTATTTGGATCTGTCTTATAGTTAAGGATGCTGTTTAAGTTCTTTACCAAAAGTTCAAAACACATAAAATGATGTTAATGCATTTTGAGTTTAAGCATCTATGTTTAGAATTATTATCACAAATCATGTTACTTTATTAAGAGCATTATACAGTAATCTTCTGAGCTTCTATCCATTAACATTGTTCAGCCTTTATGACTGACTTGTCATTATATGGTCCCATTTTTTCTTTGATGAGACTAAAATTTTGAACTGCAGGTATGGTCAGTTTGACAGTGCGAAGGAAACTTTTGAAGTCATAGCAGACTATGAAAGCATGCTAGACCTGTTTATATGCCACCTCAACCCCAGTGCAATGCGGCGTCTTGCTCAGAGGCTTGAGGAAGAAGGCGCTGATTCAGAATTGAGGCGATATTGTGAAAGGATTTTAAGAGTCCGCTCAAGTGGTTGGACACAAGGCATTTTTGCCAACTTCGCTGCTGAAAGTATGGTTCCCAAGGGACCTGAATGGGGTGGTGGAAACTGGGAAATCAAGACCCCTACGAACTTTAAGAGTATACCTCAATGGGAGCTTGCTGCAGAAGTTATGCCATACATGAAGACTGATGATGGTGCCATTCCATCAATTATCACAGATCATATTGGTGTTTACCTTGGTTCAATCAAAGGAAGAGGAAACATTATTGAAGTAAAGGAAGGTAGCTTGGTTATACCTGCAGCAGGTGACCATAAGCCAAATGGAGTCCATACTTCTGTGGCTAAATCTACAGATAGTTCTATGGGAGTTACAAGTGGTGAAACCAAGGCTGGTTCTTTGATGGGTCTGGAAACTTTAATCAAACCCAATCACAGTTCCACTGCTGCTGATGAACAGGCTAAAGCTGCTGAAGAATTCAAGAAAACAATGTATGGCACAGCTGATAGTGGTAGCAGCAGTGATGAAGAAGGAGTGTCAAAAATGAAGAAGTTACAGATCAGAATACGAGAAAAGCCAACGTCAGGAACTGTGGATGTTAATAAGATTAAAGAAGCGACAAAGCGACTTGGTGATGGCTTGGGCCTACCTATAGCCAGGACAAAATCATGGACTGGTCAGGATCTTGGTCAGAGTCAACAGCAACCTTATCCTGCTACCAGTGCTTCTCTGACTAATCCCACAGTTTCTGCCCCTGGAGATCTCTTCGGCACTGATTCATGGGTACAACCTGCATTGGTATCAGAATCAGCTCCTGCGACCAAAGGTGTTGGAACTGCTGCTGGACCTATACCAGAAGACTTTTTCCAGAACACAATACCATCCCTCCAGGTTGCAGCTGCTTTGCCTCCTCCTGGATCTTATCTTTCAAAGTTGGATCAAACTCCTCAAAAGGTTGAAGTTGGTGGAAAGGTACCACCTGACCATGTAAATGCACCTGCGGCTGATATTGGTCTCCCCGGTGGTGGGGTTCCTCCTCAGTCCGCTGAACAACCTATTCCTCCTGAGTCTCTTGCACTTCCTGGTGGCGGTATTCCTCCACAATACTCAGCTCCAGCTGCTGGTTTGCCACAGCCTCAAGTTCAGCCTGCTCAAATGCCACTATCCACGCAACCTCTTGACCTTAGTGCTCTTGGAGTTCCAAACTCTGCAGAGTCTGAAAAACCTACTTCCTCTGCACCCACTCCAACATCTGTGCGTCCTGGACAGGTGAATATGTGCATTATGTTATTTCTTCTTCTCCCCTCCTCTTCAATCCTGATTGTGGGATGCACTTGCATTTTGTAGTTAACAAACATAGCTGCATGTGTCCAATAACTTCAAGTTGCTTAACTTATTGCCCTGGGGAAAAACAAAATCATTTCTAACAGTATTTGGAATAAAGGTTGTTTTAACTGATTGGCTTTGTAGTAATAATCTGTCCTTGTGACTTGGAAGCTACTAATTCTGTCATTCTCTGGAGATATGTTTATTATGTAGCTTTCTAAATCCTTCCATTTACAATATTTTCTCTCTTAATAGGTTCCACGTGGGGCAGCAGCTCCCATATGTTTTAAGACTGGACTTGCTCACCTTGAGCAGAATCAACTTCCAGATTCATTATCCTGTTTTGATGAAGCTTTTCTGGCACTGGCTAAGGATAACTCTCGTGGAGCTGATATTAAAGCTCAAGCTACCATCTGTGCTCAATACAAGATAGCTGTAACGCTTCTTCAGGTATGTCATCATTTTTGGGGCACTAAATGAATTACAACTTGGGTCAAGCATCTGAGGAAATTTAACGAGCATTTGTCTTTTAGATCGAGTTGTGCTAAAGACTGAAGACAGAGAATGGATTGATGATAATATTTTATGATTTTTCGAACATTGAGCTCTTGATCATCCTGCGTGAGCTTTTTATTTTGGTCTTATGCTCAGTAGTCAAGCTAGTCTACTGTTTTTACAAGCTAAGAGCTTAAGATTCTTTCAAGTTTTGAAAATATTAATTTAGGTTCAATGTTCTTTCTCATCTTTGATTGATCTTATTCTGTTCTTGCTTTTGAATTTTACATGCCAATAGCATGATAAGGATATTTTTGCTTAGGCTCATTGTTGCTAGCAGTTTTTATTGATTCTCATCAATTTAACTCCAGTCTTTGTATTGCATTCATGGTTCTAGAGATCATATAATGAGCTGATCTGTAATATTTATGGAACAAGAATGAATGTAGTCTGGGTATGTGGACCACATTATTCATAATATGTAGTTCAGTTTGGATCCTTTACAAATTGGGTGGTTTATGCTAATCTTTGATACTTTGACAATTCGTAAATTCAAAAGTTAGCATCTAAATGGTTTTGGTGGATAGGCTAAGCTCACTAATTGCGTTTACTTTAATCTCATTTGAAAGTCCCAAGCCTTCACCTTTATGCTATAGTTTGGAACATAAAATTGTTCTTTATGACTGAATATATGTTCCTTTGGCTCTCCTGCAGGAAATTACAAGGCTGCAGAAAGTCCAAGGCCCAAGAGCACTCAGCGCAAAAGATGAGATGGCTAGACTATCTAGACATCTAGGTTCTTTGCCTCTGCAGGCAAAGCACCGAATAAATTGCATTCGCACTGCCATAAAACGAAATATGGATGTTCAGAACTATGCTTACGCGAAGCAGATGCTTGAACTTCTCCTATCTAAGGCACCTCCAGGTAAGCAAGAGGAATTGAGGAGCCTGATTGACATTTGTGTTCAGAGGGGTTTAACCAACAAGTCTATCGATCCACTAGAGGATCCCTCTCAGTTCTGTGCTGCCACGCTCAGCCGTCTGTCTACTATTGGATATGATGTTTGTGATCTTTGTGGGGCCAAATTTTCCGCTCTCTCTGCTCCTGGATGCATCATCTGTGGCATGGGAAGTATTAAAAGATCAGATGCACTTGGGGGGGCAGGACCAGTTCCTTCTCCATTTGGCTGAGATCACAATCTACCATTTCTCTAATCTTGCAAGCTCTCCTGGTCAGGTAGGCTTTCTCCCATTCTAAGCTACAGGCCTCTGCCTACAGAAATCTCCATTTTGGGACACTGATATTTCATTTCAAAGTTGAGTTCCTTCACCATCAAGAATCTAGCAGGTTCCGCGAGGTATATGTATAATTTCTCTTTTCATTTGTTTGTATATCATTCTTTTTTCTGAGTAACCCACTACCCTACTTTTTTTTCCTATATATCGCCTTAAGCCTCAGGCTCAGCCCCATTTGTTTGTTGTGTGACTTGGGACCTTCCTCTTTTGTAATATAGGGTTTTACGTTGAATTTTTCATTAGTTAGGAACTAATCTCGGTTTGTATTTTACATTGGTGATAGATATATGCCTTTTTTTTAGCAAGCAAAATTTTTGGTTGGTGTTTTAGTTGGAGATGGTTTCAACCTTGGCTTCATTTGGATTGTATTAGTGTCTTTTCAACCATTGGAAAAATTAGCTATTTCATTTCAATTATTTCATAGGCGGGGGGGGACGTTTGTCCTTTTCTTTTTTTTTTTTGAACGAATGGTGTGGTAGTGGTGCTAAATGCCTATAGTGTGCTTGGTAAAAGTAGGAGAGAAAGCAAACCTATGAAATGAATGATTGTTTCATTGGGCTTAATTTGGGAAAAATGGTTGGAACATCCATCAATCATCACCATCAAATCAAGTTTCACATCGCCTGCTTGCTGATGTCTTGTCACTAAAATGCACTGGGGGCCATCTTTTCTGTCTAATCAGTTAACTATAAAACATGCTTTTGTAGGATTCTTTTATCAACTTTTGATCGACGGCTGAAATGCCATTTGTATTAGTGTGTTTATATTTTGAAATATACGAGGGAGTAACATACATTCAATGAATTGGGCAATACATAAAGTCTAGTGGCTTTGGCCATCTAGCCCGCTACTTTATTTGCTATGCAAAAAAGGTATTATATCATGAATATAATGGATGGTTGCATCAATTTTTCAAGGGATGGTAGCCTTTATCCTCCCACCCATGAATATGGATCAGATCCTCGGAGTCGGATTCAAAAAACATGCATTTTCGCTTCCATCCTCATCGCCTGATGCCATGACCAATGAAGATGTAAAAATGCGATCACTAAAACCGTTCATAATTTCCCATTGGGGCCACCATTTGAGTTTTGGGATCAAAGAAGCATCTATGTGAACTTTGCTCCTTCATTTGGAGGTACAACCCAAGAAGATGAGGTGCTAATTCTTGAGTGATTATTCATTGAATTGGGTAAGATTCTTCTTTACTAAACAAAAGAAACTCATCCCGAGTGAGCTTAGCATGCAACCATATGTAAGAAGGATCAGTATTCCTTCAAAGATCTCCGAGTATTTGGCCTTTTAAATTTCTCCAGCAAATCTTTGTAATTCGGCTAAGATTATCACTCTGGTTTGAATTAATGAGAATATGGGAACCTGCCTTTCACCAATATGCCAACGATCCGAATCCTTGTGATGATGAGGCGTAACCAAACTTTGAAACTTTCTGAATATCATCTGCTAAAGGACAAATGAATAAATATTTTCAGTGATCTAATCTTCTCACCCTAAAACCCTAAACCTCATTTAAGACATTTTGGAACATACCCCTATGTCTTTGAGCAAGATTCTCTTTAGATGCAGTGGAGTTACTGCACATTCGTCATATGAAAATTTTGAATTTTGGTTGACATCAGCGATCTCTTGTCCATTCATCATCATTTTGCATATGTTAAATAACGGTATATCCAGATTCACATCTGATGGATACATGGATGAGTTGAAACTCATTAAATTAATTTCATTAAAGCTGTCAATTTTCAACTTTAAAAGATTAGTTGACTTGTGATGTATTTCTTGATGGGATCCAAACATTTTTAGGTTGTTTGACTAATATAATTGCTATGAGAGAGTTTTTCTTACAAGACTAATTTCTTGTTTCTTTCTCAATAGAACTTTTGCTTCAATTCTTTAAGATTGTGGAGGAGGTTTATCATAACTCCAGCTTGCCTAATTCAAGTCAATCGAGAGGTTTAATTAAAGGCCAATATAGTTCTTTGTTGGTGTAAGTTCACCAATGAGGCTAGGCTATCTATCCAACTATTCGTCACCAACACCATCTTCTTTTCATCAATCCATTTATCATCCTTTGTTTCTTTTTTTCTTTTTATGTTTTCCAATTCTTTAGTTCTTTATTTTTCTATTGTTTTATCATCTAATTCTTGTTGGAAATTTTCATATTTGAATTCAAGAACTTTGGTCTAGAAACTACTATTGTAAGAAGTTACTTAGGTTGCAAGAAAAAATCATAAACTTCAAGTTGATTGTTTAGCTCTTAAACTTCATTCCAGAGCTTCTGCATCAATATCCTTCTTCTATTGTTTATGTAATGTTCCGATTTTAGTCGGTGTTGAAAAATTCAGTTTCGAAGCCGGATTTCTTAAAATGAGTTAATTTGAAATTTTTAATCAAGGAATTTAAGTGTCATGTATGAAATTCTAGAATCGATTTGCTATATGATTAAATTAGATAAATTGTTATCTGTAGAACATGGACTAAATTATAAAATGATTAAACTAGAGAAATTTGATTAAGTAATTGGGTAAGCACTTAAGTAGTAATTTTGCGAAGGTCTATAATGCAATTAGCCACCGTTGGAGCTTAGCTTAATGGACAAACATGATCTTGTCATTGAAATCCACTAAGATAAGTGAAATTAAATGATGGCCTTTCACTTTTTTTATTAATTAAGTTAATTAATTTAAGGGTAAACTACTAAAATAGTCACTTTTGTTTGGCTCAAGTTACATTTTAGTCACTTATGTTTGAAATGTTACGTTTTAGTCACTTATGTTATCATGTTGTAACATTTTAGTCATTTGAGTGTTAGTTTACATTAATCTGTAACGATGAAACCGATGTGTACGTTAAATCATCATTTCAAACAAAAATTCTAGGTTAATTTATACAATCGGTCCCCATATTTTTTCGTTTGGAGCAATTTAATTTTTTTTCTTTTATGTTTTTTTAACTTTCTTTCTTTTCCATTCTCTTATGCTTCTCCCTTTGTTTTCCTCCCTTCTCCATTTCTTTCAACGTAGTTTTTCTATGTTTTATTTTTTTGAACAATTTAATTTTTTTCGAGTGAGACGAGCTTGTGGACTAGTTACAAATGGAAAGCATAGAAAAACTATGTTAAAAGAAATGAAGAAGGGAGGAAAATAGAGGGAGAAGCATAAGAGAATGGGAAAAAAATGTTAGAAGAACATAAAAGAAAAAAAATTAAATTGTTGAAAATGAAAAAATATAGGGACCCATTGTAGAATTTAACCTAAAATTTTCATTTGAAATGATGATTTAATGTGCCACATCAACTTACCGTTACACCATTATCGATAATTAACGACTCAGTGACTAAATGTTACAACACAATAACGTAAGTGACTAAAACGTAATATTTCAAACATAAGTGACTAAAATGTAACCTAAGGCAAACAAAAGTGACTATTTTAGTAGTTTACCCTTAATTTAATTAATCTCATGTGTATATATATATGTTTAAATGGGAGAGAGAAGATGATATTCATCTTCGATTATTCCTCTCAAAACCGTCCATAAGAAATGAGGAAAAAAAAAGGGTTTTTCTTCTCCATAACCGACCACCAAAAGCTAGAGGTAAGTAAGCTTTTATTGATAAATTTTCATGGATTTTTATCTAAGGAAGCTTGGTGTAGTCAACACATTAGTTAGTTTTTGTAATTTTGGAAGTTAGTTTGAATTGCCATTGTTAAATACATAGAAAAATTGACCTTTAGATTCTGAAATATCTAGTTGATTAAGCTTAGTTAATGCGAGAATTATGTTGGAAAATGAAGTTGGTTAATTTAGAGTAAGGCAAGATTAAGTTAAAGCATTAAGGTCATTACTGAGTTTTTAAGGACCTAAGTGTAAGAGATGAGAACCTTGGTATTTAATGATGTTTATTGATAGTTTGAGGTCACTAGAGTATAGATACGAAGTCGAATTTATATTTGATCGGGTAGATTGTGAGTTACGAGATTTGGGGATATTAGGGTTCTAAGGGACCTAATTGTGTGATGTGCATTCATGTTTGAATATGGATATGTTCTTGTTGAATGTGATACTAATACTATTTTTGTAATTGAATTATCGTACATAGCAAAAGATGACGACGAGATGTCAAGACACAAAGGAAAGGTGAATGCTGTCAATGAGTAGTATTTTTCGATTTGTACTTTCATAATTTGTTTTCACTACATAATTTATTAATCAGCTAAATTTATAAAATTATTGATGATGAATAAAGATATAAAATGTATGTTGTACTTGATCACTTTGAAATGTTTGGTATATGTTCAAAGTATATATATGTTTGTGATGGTGATATCATGATGTCAATTATGTTAGAGTATGATTCAGTGATAATTGATAATAAAAAATGCTTTATTAACGGTGTTGGATAGAATTACGGGTATAGTTGGCAGGTCATAGGGTATATTATATCGGAGGGAGCTTTAGCGCTAAACGTGTATTATTATTTGATAGTTCTCTAATACCTTGGGGGTCGAGAACATATCTCTTGCTCAAATACCCTGGGGGTACGAGCGTATATTGATGTGGTTGTAGGTATCAATGCATTTATGTCCGGTCAACACTTATGTGTGTATTTATTTGTGTTGGTGGATTGATCTGTGTATTCATCCTTGAGTCTGAATCAATTAATAGGGGTTTAATTGTGAAAAATAAAATGTGAAATAGATATTTTACAGACCCAATTTCTGCCCGGCCCACTAACAAAAAGAACCCAATACCCACAAACCCAATAACCCACCTAAACACTAACCCATACCAGCAGACCCAATTACAAGGCCCAGTGGCCCAAAATTTTAAAATCATTTGAAACCCTAATCCCCTAACCCTAGCCGCCTCTTCGATCTTTACGCTACTACTGCCGCCATCACCTACCCTCTCACACCGCCATTTGTTTAGCCCACTTGCACCACTGCTCCACTGCAAAACAAAGGAGAACACGCAAGCAAAGAAGGACAAAAGCAGAGAAACAATAATAAAATAAATTGTGTAAAATGGCTATATTCTTTCCTTTTTTAAAATTAGCCTATATTTTATTTTCATTCACAATCTGGTCCACTTTGAAATGCAAGTGTTTTGGAGGGTGGGGATTATTTCCATTTTGGTCTCCTCTTTCATGCGTGTCACAATTTAGTCTTTTAGTCTTTTTTATTTGAAATTCGCTCAGTATTTTTATTTTACTTGATTTAGTCCCTTTTAGTATTATTATTATTATTATTATTAATTATTGCTAGTTTTATTTTCCTTAAACCTATTCGTCACTGCTTTGATTAGTATGTTAACTTGTTTCATTATTATTATAGCTTTCTTTTTATAATATATGTACATATACCTATGAATATTTTTATATATATATGCATACATAATTATATACATATATATACCTTATAATATTAATGCGTACATACTTTTATTTATTAAATATTTTTATACTCTATATTTTTATACACTTGTATATATACAAACATCTATGTTTCAATTCATATAAATATATGTACGTATACATAGTTATGTGCTTTATGTACCTATTATAATTTGTTTACATGTTTATATATATCTATACATATTTTTATATTTCGTGATAGTTATATGTACACATATACATGTAAATACTTATATTTTATGCCTCATAATATATATATTTTCATATTTTCATATTTTATGATTTTCATCTATTTTCCTTTATTGTTATTGTAATTTTCATGTGTATTTGTTTATTTATTTATATGTCTATTTTTTTATGTTTTAGTTTTTTTATTATTTTATTTTTATTTGTTATGATATATGCACAATTAATTTAGTTTATTATTTGTTTTGTTTTTTTTTTATTCACACAATCATGTTCAATATTCCATTATGCATATAAATATCATATTTCAAAAGGAAAATATTTCTAAATGAGGCAATGTTTTATGTTTGGAAGTTCGAGAAAACATGCCCTAAGGTGTTGGGTGTCGATTTTCTCGTTCAACCAAATAGCTTAATATCCTTTTAAAATTTTAAAATAAGGCAATGTTTTGCGTTTGGAAATTCGAGAAAACATGCCCTAAGGTGCTGGGTGTTGATTTTTCTCGTTCAACCAAATGGCATAATATCCTTTTAAAATTTTTAAAATAAGGCAATGTTTTACGTTTGGAAATTCGAAAAAAACATGCCCTAAGGTGCTGGGTGTCGATTTTTCTCGTTCAACCAAATAACTAAAGATCCTCTTGAATTTAAATTCATGCCATTCGAGTTTTTAGGATCGTATTTTAAATTTCTTTGAAGTTTTCAGTTTTTCGACACTAAGACATTAAGTAATCAACTAGGTACCAATTTTGGGCGTATCGAGGGTGCTAATCCTTCCTCGTGCGTAACCGACTCCCGAACCCATTTTTCTGAATTTCGTGGACCAAACTTGTTGTTTTAATAAAATTAAATTGTTTATTAAAAACAACCATCTTTTCAAGGTGACCCAATCACACCTCATCAAAAAGGATTGGTGGCGACTCCCGTTTTCGTTTTCATTTTCAAAACCCAAGTCGACTCCGTTTTTCATCCAAAAAATGGTGTCAACAGCTTGGCGACTCCGCTGGGGACCCAAAATAAGTGAGTCGAGCCACGAGTTGATTACTTTTTGTTTTTTTGTCGAAAATTGAAAATTTGATTTAAATATACAATCGTCTCATTGCATTTCATTTGTTTTGAGTTATAGTTTTCATCATGTTTAGTATTTTAAATTTTTATATCTTTCTACACATTGCATTACATGACCGTTGGTCACACCTTTTAAGTGGGAGTGAGAAGCTACTCCTTCGTGAGGTTTTCACCTCCGTGCAGGATAGTGGATCGCTTTCGGGATACATCCGTACCTATGTCTTCGTGAGATTTTCATCTCCGTGCAGCCATAGAGAAATGTATTCCCCTGAGCCGAACTCGGTCTGTATGAGCCTATCATGGGTGAAGATCGAGGAATCTGCTGGTTCGGGTACCTTATCTTTAGAACCAACTCTCATATAGTGGACTTAGGAACTTAACCTAGGTAGAGCCACTCCAATCCCTAGTATTTACCTGTTTAGGTACTTTTTGTTTTCCGTGCTTGCTTATGTTTTGTTCTAACCCCTCTTGTTGTGTTTTGATTATGATTGCATTACATTGCATTTGCATCTTAGGAAAGAGATATTGATTCAAGTTCGATTACTAAATTAGAAAGCTTGTCATGGAATACAAATTCTTTGATAAAGTGTAAAACAATACGGCTGCCTGAATATATTCTGAGAAACACAAGAAGGGCGATGGAAGAGTTCATGACCTTGTTTCGTGGCCTGAGGAGTCAAGGCGATTGTCTAAGAGCCTTCGACGCTCCAACTCCCTTAAAGAAGCTGATGAGCCTTATGAAGATGGGCAGATGATGGATCGCGACCAAGATCAAGAAAATGAGCTAGCAATGGCATCTATTGAAAATTGGCGAGATTACCTCAAAATGCGAATGAAGAAAAAATACCGTTGTTTTTTGGAATATGATGGTGAGGCTGTACATGTATCCATTTTATGTAAGGGAATTTACTTTCTAGAAAAGTTTTCTAAATGTAATTGAATCAGAATCAACTTATCTTTAGGCATTCATTTCATGCATTTGCATTACATTGCATTACATGCATTAAAATCCATTGAAAGAGTCTAAACAAGTAAATTTATTTCAGCTAACCTGGAAAACCAACCAACCAAACACCCTTACGATATCCAAGCAAAGACTAGAGAAATGGAACGAAGGTTGGAAAAATTGGAGCGAATGCAGATTCAGATGCAGGAGCAATTGGCTGAATTTCAACAGGAGATAAGAGATCAGATGCTAGAATTACGGAGAACTATGATAAACCAGTTCAACCGATTACTAGCTGGAAAGTCCAAAGAAGTGAAAGACTCGGTGGTTTACTTTGGGGTTGATAATGAGGATTTTGTCTGTTCCTTAGATTGTACTCCGTCAAGTGTCCAGGTCCAGCCAGATGGGCGTCCACAAGGAGCACCTTTTACTATCGGATCCCAATATTATCAAACTGGTACATCGACACCAGTGATTGCCTGACAGGCTTGGGATCCAATTTGAGGAATGATTTAGCTAATCCTGTTGCTAATCTAGCCGAAATAAAGAAGATGAGGGTAGAGTACCCAGATACTATAAAGGCCCCAAGGAAGAAGGGGAATAAAAGGGATAATGTAGGCGGATATAACAAGGGCCACTCAAAACCAATCACTATGGGCAGGCCAAAGACGGAGACCACCAGCTATCAGAGCCCTTTAAAGCAAGAATCTTGAGTGAAACAAGTCACTGAGAACCTCCAGTTCACGCCAATTTCGATGTCATATAAGGAGCTGTATCAAAGCTTGTTCGATGCGCATGTTGTTGCTCCTCATTACTTAAAACCCATACAACCCCCATATCCTAAATGGTATGACATGAACGCACAATGTGACTACCATGCGAGAATTACGGGGCATTCAATAGAGAATTGCATTGCCTTCAAGAAGCTAGTCGAAAAATTCATCAACATGGGTATTGTCAAGTTGGGTGATTCATCTAGTGCAAAAAACCATCTACCCAGTCATGTTGACAGCGGGATAAATGAGATGTATGAAGCAATGTTGGCAAGTGTTCACACCAATGGCATACATGAAGACAAAAAGGAAAATGGACCTTGTTAGATATCCGTCCTTATAACCCTGGAGTGTTCTAAACAATTAGACTGCAGAAGAAATCCCTGTAGTTATCAGGGCTTATTTAGAGTAATGTTCAGAACATTTTTGTTGTTTTTAGCCTAAAGCGATAGAAATTCCTTTGTGAAATAGGCTAATGTCTGAACGTTATTATTCTAATAAAATACATCTTTGCATTCCTTTTTGAGCTAATATTCTTTCATTCTTTTTGAATAATTATTTCTGCTTCTTTCATTCTTTTGAATTTTCTTCCAAACCATCATTCATTCATTTATTCATAATTATATGTTACAAATAATTATTCATGAATCTATACATTCTTTTGTATATTCTTTGGTACTTGCTATGGGTCCCCGGATATCAATTACGTGAATGACTGCTACAGACCCAGATTTTCCTTTTGAGCGAGGCATGTGTTCAGAGGGATCTCAATGCTTTGAAAATGACAAAGATTGTAGTTTATCTCCTAACTTGTTAAGGATGGTTGAACAAGAGGATAGACAGATCCTACCTCACAAGGAATCATCAGAAATTGTGAGCTTGGCGAGGATTAGAATTGACCTGATCGCAGAGACGAAGCAACACCTTGTTGAGGCACCTCTAGATTTCGAAGAGATCTTTGTAGGATCATACCAGGATATGCCTGGGTTAAATGCCGATAATGAAATCTGCACAACAGCACGATGTCAGAAATTTACAGTATGAACGATGTAATTCTTTACCGGGGCAATGCCTTTCTCGTGGAGTCAGCATAGTTTTGCCCATTTGAAGTTGAATTTTCGTCTCTTCAAGTTGTTGTTGGGTCCATCCTGATTAAAGAGGAAGATCCAAAGTTTTTTGTCGAAGTTGCATCCCAAAAGGCTCAGATCAAAAAAGTGAAGAAAAAGAAAAAATCAAAATCAAAGTCAAAATGAAAATGAAAATGAAAATGAAAATGAAAATGAAAATGAAAAAATCAAAAATCAAAATAAAAAAAACAAAAAGAAGAAAGAAGAAAAAAATTAAAATCAAGATCAAAATGAAAATGAAACTGAGAAGAAGAAAGAAGAATGAAAAAAGAGAAATCTAGATGAAAAAATCAGAATGAAAAAGAAAAAGAAAAATAAAAGGAGAGGCCAAAGCGAAAACCCGCAAATGGCGCTTTGTGACCAAATGAGGTTTTGAGTTGAAAACCCGAAAAGGGCAATTCAAATTTTGAGCACAATGGGGCATGGACATCACCATTATCGAATACTTCTAATGGGCATTGCTTCATTTTGAGAGGCTACTTCATAAGCCAAAGTCATCGTATACCGATACAGAATTTTAGAGAAGAGGGTATTGGAGAATGCATTGAGCTTAAACAATAGCACGATAGTTGAGGTCTCAAATTAACTCAGAAGTGGACACCACGACTCGTCACTGAAGTGCCTAGAGTTGAACATTGAAAATTGAAGGAAAATGATTGAGACTTACAAGGATTGGCATGAGAAATTACTATTTGCCTTCCTTGCTTGTCGAACATCTGTACCGGGGCAATACCTTTCTCTTTGGTTTGCGGGGTTTAGGTAGTTTTACCTATTGAAATCCTTTCTCTCCAGGTATTATTTGAGCTAGAATTGGATGAAGCAGAATGGATCCAATCGCGATGCGATCAGTTGAACCTAGAAAAAAGGTTAAAAGCTATTCTTCATGGTCGGATGTACCGGAAACAAGTGATACGAGCCCATAATGAACAGTGTCATATCAGAGAATTCCACGAGAGGGTTGGATGTCGAAAAAGATCATTCCTCTCTAAAAATGATTCCAGAGGGAAATAAATGCCAAACCGGGAATGTCCTTATGTTGTAAAGAAGACCATTTTCAGAGGAGCACTGATCCTGAGTGAGATTGCCAATCCTATAAACTCGGATCCAATTGAGAAACACTTCGTTTAAAGAAGAAGGAAGGACCAAGGTGAGAACCTGCAAAGGGTACTTTGAGTCAAACAAAAAAATGATGAAAAATGAAAAAAATGAAAAAGTAAAAATGGAAAGGCTAAGGGGAAAACCCGCAAAGGGCGCCTTAGGCCAAAGGGGATTTGAGTTGAAAACCTGAAAAGGGCGGCTCAAATATTTGTTCAGAATGGGGCATGAGGCGATCAGAGCGATTCAAATTTTGATCATATTGGGGCATGTGGTGATCTTGCTATGCCTGAATCAACAGGAAAGGATAGACGACGTCTTGGGGCATCGACAGAGCACTGTAGATCTCCTAAACACATGTCCAACTCAAAATGGTCTTCAGAAAGTTTGTACAGAGAAGTTCAAGTAGCGATATCTGGAGCACCCAATCCTCACATTATTTGTTGTTCTTGGAATATTTTTTCTTTCCAAGATATACATCCCCAATTAATTTCTTCGTCATCCTTCTTTACAATTTTTGGTAATTTATTCCTTTTGAGCTATGCTCAGAACCAATTTTATTCTTATCCATTGTTATGACCCTTTTTGCAAAGCATGTTGCATTAGAATAATGATTAATGGACTAATAATACTTTCACAATGGAAGTTTTGCATATTACTCTAGAAGTTTCTAAATAATATAGGAGCCTAAAGCAGTACTATTGTTTAGAACACACCAATTTTTAAAGGTTGGAAATTTGAGAAGGAATAGTCTAAATTTAGACTTTCTCTTTGGATTTTTGTTTTCAAGTGCACTGATTGAACAAAATGACAAGATGCCATGTCAATGGCAAAACTTAAACGAACAAACAAGCAATGATCATCAGGCAATAGGAAGAGGTTACCTCGGAGAAGAGAGCCTTCATTTGTGCATGAGCATTTGGTATGACACCTTGGGGATGAGGTAAAGGACCAAAGAGTTTCACATTCAATATCATTGAATTGCGATAGGAGAAGATTGAGAAAGGCCATACCTTTCTACCCTTGGGTTATAGTGGGAGATTGATGGTGCAAATTTTATGTCCCAGTGGATTGAACTTTGACGTTCACAGTGGGGGGCAATCAGATTAAGTGATTCTTTGGATATGCTAGCCGAGCAAGAAGGTGGTATAGCACGTCAGTAATAAAGCCTTAATATGCTTTTGTGTGATGATAACCTAAGCATTAAGGAATCATTTTCATGACATTTTGCATGTCATTCATACACATCTAGTTAGGAGCATTTTATTCGTTCTGATCATGTCATCCTAAACTCTAGGCACAATTAGGTTCATAAAATAGAACATACAGGTCTTATCTCCCTGAGGTTACAGTGGAGTAGACCGAAGACTTTCAGATCTTATCTCCCTGAGGTTACAGCGGAGCAGATCGAAGACATGATCTTATCTCTCTGAAGTTACAGTAGAGTAGATCGCATCAGGTCTTATCTCCCCGAGGTTCTGATGGAGTAGACCGAAGACTTTCAGATCTTATCTCCCTGAGGTTACAGCGGAGCAGATCGAAGACATGATCTTATCTCTCTGAAGTTACAGTAGAGTAGATCGCATCAGGTCTTATCTCCCTGAGGTTACAGTGGAGTAGACCGAAGAATTTCAGATCTTATCTCCCTGAGGTTACAGCGGAGCAGATCGAAGACATGGTCTTATCTCTCTGAAGTTATAGTAGAGTAGATCGCATCAGGTCTCATCTCTCTGAGGTTACAGTGGAGTAGACCGAAGACTTTCAGATCTTATCTCCCTGAGGTTACAGCGGAGCAGATCGAAGACATGATCTTATCTCCCGAGGTTACAGTGGAGTAGACCAAGCCTTCGGATCTTATCTCCACGAGGTTACAATGAGCGATCGAAGACATGAACTTATCTCTCTGAAGTTATAGTAGAGTAGATCGCATCAGGTCTCATCTCCCTGAGGTTACAGTGGAGTAGATCGAAGACTTTCAGATCTTATCTCCCTGAGGTTACAGCGGAGCAGATCGAAGACATGATCTTATCTCCCTGAGGTTACAGTGGAGTAGACCGAAGCCTTTCAGATCTTATCTCCCTGAGGTTACAGCGGAGTAGATCGAAGACATGATCTTATCTCTCTGAAGTTACAGTAGAGTAGATCGCATCAGGTCTTATCTCACTGAGGTTACAGTGGAGTAGACCAAGACTTTCGGATCTTATCTCCACGAGGTTACTGGCGGAGCGGATCAAGACATGATCTTATCTCTCGAAGTTACAGAGAGTAGATCGCATGAGGTCTTATCTCCCGAGGTTACAAAGTGGAGTAGACCAAGAATTTCAGATCTTATCTCCCGGTTACTGTTGAGCGATCGAAGACATGATCTTATCTCTCGGGTTATAGTAGAGTAGATCGCATCAGGTCTTATCTCCCTGAGGTTACAGTGGAGTAGACCGAAGACTTTCAGATCTTATTTCCCTGAGGTTACAGCGGAGCAGATCGAAGACATGATCTTATCTCCCTGAGGTTACAGTGGAGTAGACCGAAGCCTTTCAGATCTTATCTCCCTGAGGTTACAGCGGAGCAGATCGAAGACATGATCTTATCTCTCTGAAGTTACAGTAGAGTAGATCGCATCAGGTCTTATCTCACTGAGGTTACAGTGGAGTAGACCGAAGACTTTCAGATCTTATCTCCCTGAGGTTACAGCGGAGCAGATCGAAGACATGATCTTATCTCCCTGAGGTTACAGTGGAGTAGACCGAAGAATTGCAAATCTTATCTCCCTGAGGTTACAGCGGAGCAGATCGAAGACATAATCCTATCTCCCTGAAGTTACAGTGGAGCGGATTAAAATAAAGGATCTTATCTCTCTGAAGTTACAGTAGAGTAGATCGCATCAGGTCTTATTTCCCTGAGGTTACAGCGGAGTAGACCGAAGAATTGCAAATCTTATCTCCCTGAGGTTACAGCGGAGCAGATCGAAGACATAATCCTATCTCCCCGGGTTACAAGGAGCGGATTAAAATAAAGGACCTTATCTCTCTGAAGTTACAGTAGAGTAGATCGCATCAGGTCTTATCTCCCTGAGGTTACAGCGGAGTAGACCGAAGAATTTCAGATCTTATCTCCCTGAGGTTACAGCGGAGCAGATCAAAGACATAATCCTATCTCCCTGAAGTTACAGTGGAGCGGATTAAAATAAAGGATCTTATCTCTCTGAAGTTACAGTAGAGTAGATCACATCAGGTCTTATTTCCCTGAGGTTATAGCGGAGTAGACCGAAGAATTGCAGATCTTATCTCCCTGAGGTTACAGCGGAGCAGATTAAAGACATAATCCTATCTCCCTAAAGTTACAGTGGAGCGGATTAAAATAAAGAATCTTATCTCTCTGAAGTGGCAGTAGAGTAGATTACGTCCAAGTCAGATCTCCCTGAAGTTGCAGCGGAATGGATAGAAGCAACAAGGTACAGTGGACTGGAGTGAAGCTACTTGAAGAGAAGCGTCAAGAGAAGTCAAGACTCGGCGAAACCGGGCAAAAAATTGGTCTTTCTTAGTCTTTGCTCTGTTATCGTTACACGACAATGAGCAAAGAGGGCAGTATCTGAGACCCAATTTACGCTGACCCACTAACAAAAAGAACCCAATACCCACAAACCCAATAACCCACCTAAACACTAACCCATACCAAGAGACCCAATTACAAGGCCCAGTGGCCCAAAATTTTAAAATCATTTGAAACCCTAATCCCCTAACCCTAGCCGCCTCTTCGATCTTTTCGCTACTACATGCCGCCATCACCTACCCTCTTGCCACCGCCCTTTGTTTAGCCCACTTGCACCACCTGCCCACTGCAAAACAAAGGAGAACACGCAAGCAAAGAAGGACAAAACAGAGAAACAATAATAAAATAAATTGTGTAAAAATGGCTATATAAAGGCCATTCAAATGAATTGTAAGGGGTTCGGCCCCTCTTTCACTATTTCAAGAAATAAAAAAGGGCAAAGAAAACGGATTCAAGAAATTTTTCTTTTGGTATAAACTCTATTTTCTTTTATTTATATTTTCTCTTTATTTTCTTCCATCCAAACTGTTTGATTCTTTATTCTTATTTTTATTTTCTTTTATTTTTAAAAACATATATATATAAATATAATATATAGATTTTAAAATAAAAAATAATACCTTTTTTGAATTTTCCGCCACTGTATACGGTGGCCTGCATTGACGACGAGCTGGCGGCGACGCAGTGGCCAAGTTCGTCGGATTCAGGCGGTGTTGGAGAGGGGAGAGGATATTTTGAGAAGAAGAGTTTTTTTAATGAAAGTGAAAATGATTTTTTGGGGAAACCTTGACTTTATAGGCCCCCAAACGACGTCGTTTTGGGCAAGCCTCTTAGGTACCAAAACAGCGCTGCTTTAAAGCCGGCCAAAACCGACCCGACCTTTGAAGGATCCGCGTGTTTTCGACGGAAGGATAATTGTGTTTTCAGGCCTTCCGCCTTTAAATAATTTTGCAATCAAGTTCTTTCCTTTTTAAAATTCACCTATATTTTATTTTCATTCACAATCTGGTCCACTTTGAAATGCGGTGTTTTGGAGGGTGGGGATTATTTCCATTTTGGTCCCCTCTTCCGCTGCGTGTCACAATTTAGTCTTTTCAGTTTTTTTATTTGAAATTCGCTCAATATTTTTATTTTACTTGATTTAGTCCCTTTTTAGTATTATTATTATTATTATTATTAATTATTGCTAGTTTTATTTTCCTTAAACCTATTCGTCACTGCTTTGATTAGTATGTTAACTTGTTTCATTATTATTATAGCTTTCTTTTTATAATATATGTACATATACCTATGAATATTTTTATATATATATGCATACATAATTATATACATATATATACCTTATAATATTAATGCGTACATACTTTTATTTATTAAATATTTTTATACTCTATATTTTTATACACTTGTATATATACAAACATCTATGTTTCAATTCATATAAATATATGTACGTATACATAGTTATGTGCTTTATGTACCTATTATAATTTGTTTACATGTTTATATATATCTATACATATTTTTATATTTCGTGATAGTTATATGTACACATATACATGTAAATACTTATATTTTATGCCTCATAATATATATATTTTCATATTTTCATATTTTATGATTTTCATCTATTTTCCTTTATTGTTATTGTAATTTTCATGTGTATTTGTTTATTTATTTATATGTCTATTTTTTTTTATGTTTTAGTTTTTTTTATTATTTTATTTTTATTTGTTATGATATATGCACAATTAATTTAGTTTATTATTTGTTTTGTTTTTTTTTTATTCACACAATCATGTTCAATATTCCATTATGCATATAAATATCATATTTCAAAAGGAAAAATATTTCTAAATGAGGCAATGTTTTGCGTTTGGAAGTTCGAGAAAACATGCCCTAAGGTGCTGGGTGTCGATTTTTCTCGTTCAACCAAATAGCTTAATATCCTTTTAAAATTTTAAAATAAGGCAATGTTTTGCGTTTGGAAATTCGAGAAAACATGCCCTAAGGTGCTGGGTGTTGATTTTTCTCGTTCAACCAAATGGCTTAATATCCTTTTAAAATTTTTAAAATAAGGCAATGTTTTACGTTTGGAAATTCGAAAAAACATGCCCTAAGGTGCTGGGTGTCGATTTTTCTTGTTCAACCAAATAGCTAAACATCCTCTTGAATTTAAATTCATGCCATTCGAGTTTTTAGGATCGTATTTTAAATTTCTTTGAAGTTGTCAGTTTTTCGACACTAAGACATTAAGTAATCAACTAGGTACCAATTTTGGGCGTATCGAGGGTGCTAATCCTTCCTCGTGCATAACCGACTCCCGAACCCGTTTTTCTGAATTTCGTGGACCGAACTTGTTGTTTTAATAAAATTAAATTGTTTATTAAAAACAACCATCTTTTCAAGGTGACCCAATCACACCTCATCAAAAAGGATTGGTGGCGACTCCCGTTTTCGTTTTCATTTTCAAAACCCAAGTCGACTCCGTTTTTCATCCAAAAAATGGTGTCAACAGATATGATAATGGAAAGTGAATAATAGCATGATATCGATTATTGACTGTGATATATGGAACAAGATGTAAATCCCTTGAGGGTGCATTCGTATGTGGTAAATGAAATGATTTAGTGATATTGAAAATTATTATGATAATAATACTTGGTAAATGAAGCATGAATACCAAAAGGGTTAATTGATAAAATGACATAAGATTATGTGATCATTGATGTTGAAATAAAACTTAGTTGTAATATATTATAATGCCATTTTATTATGTTTTATTGTTTAATACCATTATGTGTTGATTTTCAAATTATGTTAGGGCAATTGAGCTTTTATTGCTTCACATGAAAAATTGTTTGTTTTCGTGCTCAGATAATGTTAGGTGTTGATATAATAGTGAGTCTGAAAGCATTCAAAGATCCATCCCTAAGTTTAGCTAATGTTTATGATCCTCATTTTGAACCTAGTTGTAATTGGCATGTACCTAGGTTAATAGTATAAGTTATGAATTGTGGTTGATATTTTGGCTATTCGGTATGTTTTGGTCAATTTTGGACTTGTGAAGTTATACTTGATGAATTTCAATGTTTGATTAATGGATTAGTATGCATGCTTATAAGTATTAAGTTACTTACCTAGTCATGTTAAGGCATAATGCATTGAATTTTATGTTTTTGAATGTTTTGGATATGTTTTTGGGAGTTAAATTGGTGCATGCTGATTTGGCATTATAATGATTATGTTTCAGTATGACTAGTTGCCCATTTTGATAAGTTAGAATGTGAATTATAGGTAAAATTTCCCTTTGGTCTCGGGACATCAAAAGCATGTCTCGAGATCTCAAGAACAAAAATGGCCATTTTATGCATTTCTAGGTATAAGTCTTGAGACTTACCAAGAAAGTCTTGAGACATCATGGTTGAAGCCTTAAGACATAGTGGCTTATGTCTCAAGGTAGTAAAACATTGAAGCTAGTGGTTTAAAACAAGGGAGTTACATCTTGAGAGGTAAAGGGGCAAGTATCGAGAAATGAACCCCATTGTCTCGAGAAATCTCTACACTAAAGCTAAAACATAAAACAAAGGAAGCATGTCTTGAGACTTGTTTACCTCGTCTCGAGACATCTGCTTCAAAATTTATTGATTGAGTTAGGATTCGCGTCTTGACTCCACGATTGACCTCGTATGACCCGAGCCTCTCTTTGTAGGCCTATTTGATTGTGATTTAGTATATTTCTATTCACATAATGTGAATTTTATATTTAATCCTTCCATGCATATATAATTTCTATAAAATGTGTCTGAATAGTCTGAGTTGCTCTGGTAACATAATGTGACATCAAACATTCGAATTCAATGAACGAGTCGGGTGTGGTATGTCACAATTTACATTTCATCAGGTCATGTACTATATTGGGTAGTAGTATCCCTATTTCCATTACCTTTAGGTTTAAATTCGAGATACCTAGAATCCATCAATCCTCTCATTTTGAAATACTTCGACTATTGGAAAAAACCTGGTTTGAAAATGGTTTTCTTGTACAACGAAAAATAAAAAATTTAAAAATCGACCCAGTTTGTGATATTTATAGCAATAAACCTTAATAGAATTCATACCTATTTTTTGGATAAGCTGATCCTTAATGTTTTTCGACTTTCAAACAAACGATCTTCTTCACTATTCTCCTACTATGAACTACTTCGAGTGTGGGTTTGAACCAATTGAATCAAAACATAAAATTAGAAAAAGTTTTCCTTTTTGTGGTGAAAATGAAAATTCTCTCTTCTTTAATAGAAACAAGTAAAATTGTTATTCTGAAAAATATGTTTATAAGTTGAGAATAAATTCTCTCTATTTTTCGATAGAATAACAATCTCTCATAAGTTGTGTTAATAGCTCTATTGGTGCCATCTATTTATAGAAAGAAACGATAGAACCCTTTGTAGAGTTGTAGAGGTTTATTTTAAATTGAAAAACAACGTCCTACCTAGAGTAGGATAGGGGTGAACAACTCACAATTTTATTTCTATAGGATTGCCGCCCTCTTCATGCTATATTAGGGGTTTTGGGCCTCTCTTACATCGGGTCCAATTACGAGTACTTTTTAGGCCTTTTTGACCCAATACTCTGTAATGTGATCCAACCTGATTCAACTTTTCTATTTCCAAAAATAAACTTTAATATTTACATATTAAATAATTTTCTCATCCCAAATTTACCTCAGTAAAATTTTTGACAATTTTATCCCGGATAAAATTTTGACAATTTTATCCCGAATAAAATTTTGACAATTTTATCTGAATAAAATTTTGATGATTTTACCCCAATAAAATTTCAAGAAAATTCATTTAATATATCACAACTTAAAATGTTCACTATGACCAAATGATTTATTTTCATTTTACGCTTCAAAACAATCCAAAACATAAACTCATTCTTCCATAATTTTTTAAGTAATCCTATATAAGATTGGAAGTTTCCATTTTCAATTTTATTTCCATTTCCATTTTTGGAAACCTACATTCATTTCCAAATGATTCCATTTCTCCATTTTGGATAAAACTATAATCATTCCTGAATGTTTCTGATTTCTATTTTTCTATTCATTCTGTTCATTTCTATTCAAACACGCAATTCATTTCTAGTTTCAATGAGCTAGCATAGGGACCGATTGAACATATGTAGTTAAGGCTCAAATGATTTATAATTAAGTTTTGACTTTTCACTTATTAATTATGAACTCATTTAGTCACAAAGTTATTCCACTATAGTATTGTGACTGAGCTCTCCTCAACAACATACCATTACGAAAGCAACTACTTAGTGCTCGTCTAATGACCTCGTCATATGTGTGTTACCCTCATAGGATATCCTTAATCTCTTTGGGATAATATTTGTTCTGTGATAAAGTCATCCATCACAAAGATGAACGACCCATGGCCTCGTTTACTTTTCATCAACCATGTAATGCTAATGAGAGGATATCATTCACCCATATTTTGGGCTATGAATTTCACTGTTGTGAATGATGCTACATACTAAAGAAGCTTGTGATGTTTTAGATACATTAAACAATTGGGGTAATTTACTGAAATGCCCACAGAAGATCCACATCTTTACCTTCGACTATTCATGAAGGTGAGTAATTCTTTTAAGATAGCTAGTGTAACTGAAGACACATTGAGATTGAAGTTGTTTTTGTAGTCGTTGCGAGATCGAGCACGAGCATGGCTTAATTCGTTGCCACCATATTCAATTTCAACATGGAAAAAATTTGTTGAACGCTTTTTGGTAAAGTATTTCACACCTAGCAAAAATGCTAGTTGCAGAATGAGATCACTGCTTTTAAAAAAATGGATGATGAATTCTTATACAAGGCATGGGAAAGATTCAAAGAGTTACTACACAAATGCCCTCACCACATGATTCCACATTGTATCCAGTTGGAGACATTTTATAATGGTCTCAACGTACACACAAGGTTGGTGGTGGATACTTCTACGAATGTTGCTCTCTTGTCGAAGTCTTACAAAGAGGCTTACGAGATCATCGAGAGAATAGCTAGTAACATTTACCAGTGGCCGACAAATCAAGCAGCTTCAAGAAGACGAGTAGCTGGAGTGCGTGAAGTAGACACCTTCACTTCACTCTCAGCTCAGGTATCTTCAACCAAATAATTTACTACTAACAATTTTAATCATGGTGCAGCTTAGCCACCAAGTCACTTTGACGTTATTTCCTACATATATTATGGGGACGATCATTCTTTCGAGAATTGTTCATCAAATCTTGAGTCTATTTATTACGTGCGAAATCAATACCAGAATAAAAGTAGACAATGACCATAGTTCAACTTCTATAATCCTTCATGGCGTAACCATCCAAACTTCTCTTAGCGTAACCAAGGAACTGGATCAAACAACAACAACATGCATCATAGATCAAATCAACCTCAAGGGTTCAATTAATGAGTTCAAAAGCCACTGCAAGCTGAACCATCTAATAGTTTGGAGAATTTTTCGAAGGCATACATGGCGAAGAATGACGCCTTAATCCAAAGCCAAGCAGTAACACTGAAAAATTTAGAGAACCAAGTTGGTCAGTTAGCTATGAAGCTTCGTAATAGACCGCAAGAGCCTTGTCCAGTGACACAGAAAATCCAAAGAATTTGGGTGAGGAATACTACAAGATAGTTTCTTTATGAAGTGGTAAGACTTTGTAACCCAACGTGGTTGAGGTTGAAGAAGAACCTATTAAGGAAAAGGAAAATCAACTAATAGTTGATATTCCAGCGCCAGAAAAGCCAGGTGCTGAAAAGTCTGAAGAGGTAAAGTCTAAAGTAGTGAATTCTGATAAGCTAACACCTTCTTCAAATGCAGATACAGTTCCTCAGAAAAGTTGTCCGATTCAAGCTAAGGTTCCAACACTTCCGTATCCATAAAGAATCAAACAACAAAAACATGAGGTGCAATTTAAGAGGTTTTTTGATGGTTTAAAGCAACTTCATATCAATATACCATTGGTAGAAGCCTTAGAACAAATGCCCAATTATATCAAGTTCATGAAGGACATTCTATCCAAGAAGAAGAGACTTAGTGAATTTGAAACTGTAGCACTAATGAAGGAGTGTAGTGTGTTCTTACAGAACAAGCTACCTTCGAAAATGAAGGACCCTGAAATCTTTTCTATACCTTGTAATATTGGAGAATCTTACTGTGGTAAAGCCTTATGTGATTTAGGGGAATGCATCAACTTGATACCTAAGTCTATTTTTAAGATGTTGAGAATAGGTGAAGTAAGACCCATGACTGTGACACTCCAATTGGCGGATCGATATTTAGCATACCCAAAAGGAAATATTGAGGATATTCTAGTACGTGTAGATAACTTTATTTTTCCTACTGATTTTATTATTTTAGATTTTGGAGCAGATAAGAAAGTATTGATCATCTTGGGGAAACCTTTCCTAGCCAATGAAAGAACATTAATAGACGTGTAAAAAGGCAAACTTACAATGAGAGTTAAAGATGACCAGGTAACATTTAATATTCTTAAAGCGATGAAATTTCTTGATTCAACAAAGGAATGTTCAGTTATGGATGAGTTAGAAATTTTAGATTCTATGGAATGGGAAAATAATTTTGTAGAATACCAATTAGGAAACACTTTAAGGTCTGAGCCATTAGAAGATGATAAGGAAAGTATAGATTTGATGGAAGCCAACTTGAAGGACTATGTTCAACTAGCACGGTTTGAACTGTTGGAGTTAGAAGCTCGAGATTACACATAGTCAAAGTTGTCAATCGAGGAACCACCCAAACTTGAACTTAAGGTACTTCCTTCTCATTTGAAATACGTTTATTTGGGTAACAATTTTACTTTGCCTGTGATTGCTTCAGCAGAACTAACAGAACACCAAGAGGAGCAGTTGATCAAAGTCTTAAAGGAATTTAGAAAGGGGATCGGGGGGATCGGTTGGACCATAGTTGATATTCAAGGAATAAACCCGTCCTTTTGTATGCACAAAATTATCTTGGAGGAAGGCAAATGAGCTAGAATAGATGGGAAAATGAGACTTAATCCAATAATAAAAGAGGTAGTTTGAAAGGAAGTTATCAAATGGTTAGATGCGGGAATTATCTACCCCTTCTAAGATAGTTTGTGGGTAAGCCCGGTACAGCGTGTACCAAAGAAAGGTGGAATCACGATTGTCGAGAATGAACGAAACAAGTTAATCCCGACAAGGAGGATCAGGGGTTGGAGAATTTGTATAAACTATAGAAATTGAACAAAGCTACTCGGAAGGATAATTTTCTATTTTCTTTTATGGATCAGATGTTGGACCAACTAGCAGGTAATGGATATTAATGTTTCTTATATGGATATTTGAGATATAACCAAATATTTGTAGCCCTGGAAGACCAACACAAAATGACTTTTACTTACCGATACGATACATTTGCTTTTAGGAGAATACGTTTATGTTTATGTAATGCACCAACTACATTTCAATGATACGTGATGGCACTATTTACTGATATGGTTGAAAATTTTGTTGAGGTATTCATGGATGATTTTTCTGTTTTTCACCAGTCAAAGTGAAAGAAGTGAGAAGTTTTTTGGGCCATGCGGGTTTTTACTAAAGGTCTATTAAAGATTTTTCAAAAATTTCCAAGCCTTTGTGTATGTTATTAGAGAAAACACCACTTTTTTTGTTTAACAAAGCATGCTTGGATGGATTTGAGGAATTAAAAAATTGGTTAATCTCGGCCTGATAATCGTTACACCTAAATGGAACTTAGTTTTTGAGTTGATGTATGACGCAAGCAATTTTGCTGTGGGAGTTGTGATGGGGCAAAGAAGAAACAAAGTGTTTCATCCTATCTACTATGCAAGTAGAACTTTGACATGAGCCCAACTTAATTATACGATAATTGAAAAAGAACTCTTTCCTATGGTGTTTTCTTTTGAAAAGTTCCGTTCTTATATTATAGGTACAAAAGTTACAATGTTTACTGATCATGCGGCCATCAAATATTTAGTCTAAAAAAAGATGTTAAACTGAGGTTAATTCGATGGATACTTTTACTCCAAGAGTTTGACCTTGAGATCCAAGAAAAAAAGGGAGTTCAAAATCAAGTAGCTGACCATCTATCGAGGTTGGAACAAAACAAGGTAACTCATTCACTTGTTCCCATTAATGAAAAATTTCCAGATGAACATATCTTTGAGGTAAATCAAATCCATGAAACTCCTTGGTTTTCTAATTTTGAAAATTATTTTGCATGTGGAGTAATGCCTATTAGATTGACATACCAACAAAGGAAGAAATTCCTTCACGATAGTCGGTATTATTTCTGGGAGGAGCCATTTTTGTTTGAACAATGTGCAGATAATATAATCAGGAAGTGCGTAGCTGGAAGAGAGATTGACGAGATCTTATACCATTGACATTCATTTCCGAGTGAGGGACACTTTGGTGGTTCTGTATTGCAACAAAGATCTTACAAACTGGATTTTTCTGGCCTACAATGTTTAAGGATGCATAGGTATACGTGAAAATTTGTGATAGATGCCAGAGGACCGAAAACATATCAAGAAGGGATGAGATGAGCTTGACAAACATCCTAGAGGTAGAATTATTTGACATTTTCTTCTTCTTATGATAACAGGTACATCCTAGTGGCTACTGACTATGTATATAAGTGAGTGGAAGCCGAGGCATACCCAACAAATGATGCTAAGGTAGTTAGGCGATTCTTACATAAGCATTTGTTTACACAGTTAGGGACTCTGAGAGCTATAATTAGTGATAAAGAATATCACTTTGTACACAAATGGCTTAAGTGGTTGCTTGACAAGTATGATGTGAAACACAAAATTGCCACTGCCTATCATCCACAGTCAAATGGGAAAGTTGAATGGGTAAACCGTGAGATCAAAGGAATCCTTGAGAAAGTATTTCGACCTAACAGAAGAGATTGGTCGTAGAGGCTGAATGATGCTCTATGGGCCTATCGAAAATCGTTCAAGATGTTGTTAGGAATGACTCCTTATCGGTTAACCTTTGGAAAGACATGTCATTTGCTGCTCGAGTTGGAAAATAAAGCTCACTGGGCCTTGAAACAATTAAATCTGGATATAAATCAAGCCAGTGAGAGAATAATTTTACAACTTGACGTGTCGGAGGAATTAAGGTTGCTTTCATATGAGAATGCCAAAATGTATAAAGAGAAGACTAAGAGATGGCATGACAAACGTATACAACCTCAAGAATTCAGAAAAGGTCAAGAAGTCTTGTTGTTCATTTCAAGGCTAAGATTATTTCCTGATAAGCTTAAATCCTAATAGAAAGGACCATACACCATTCACAAAGCCTATCTGTATGGAGTGGTGGAATTAGAAGATAAAAAGAGGCACTTTTAAAGTTAACGGTTATCGTCTAAAACACTTTTGGAATAATAATATTAAATGAGCTGAGACCGCGCTCGACTTAATGGAGCCTTAATTTTTATTTTTTATTTTTATTAAATGGCATGACTAAAAATTATTTTTCTTGAACTAGTACATTAAATTAATTTTGTCTAAGGAGATTGGAACTTAAGCGAAACTATTTGTGACCCCTCTAACCTTTTCTAGGAATTCACTTTAATGTAATTTTTCAAGAAGAAATTTTCTAAGTAGCCCAAAAAGAATTTTTAATTTTAATATTTTTTTTGCAATTTTAATTGTTATTTCTTTATGCGTAATAAGAGGGTCAGGTTGGTTAAAGTACTAATCAATTTATTTTTCTAGTGAGTTTAAATTTTTAGTACAGGAAATAACTGCAGTTTGGGCTAGAGGACCAAAACAATAAAGAAGAGAAAAGACCACCTAATTTTTGTCCATAACAGCCTTTAAAACCCTAAATTTATCGCCACTTTCACTTCCTTCCATAACTTGCCGCCTAAGCATCCCTTGTAGAAATTTTTAGCTAAAATCTTGCTCTAGTTTATCACTATATAAACCCCTTTCTACCATCATATTTTTAACACCACTTAAGCAATTAACCTCAACCCTCACCATCATCTTCTTTCTCCATGCCGTTGGCCTAAGTTCCAAAAGTTTCTCCCCGATATTCCCTTTTTTGTCGCAAACCCTATTATCGCCGCCGTAACCTTTTTGTTGGAATAACTCTTTTCGTCGCAACATCCGTCACTACCTACTCTGTTTGCTGCCGCGATTCTCTTATCGTCACATTCTTTTTTCTATCATAAACCCTAGCCACTATAACCACCTTGTCGATTACTTCTTTTCCCTAAATTCCTTGCCAAAATTCTTCTTATTTTTTGGGAAAATTCACTATGTCTTGTAAAAAAACTAGATTGTCAAATACTTCTGCTGAAAATCCAATTGTGATTCAAGACGAGGAAGCAAGGGAAATATTTGATTCCTTCTTCAAAAATTAACCCATGATGCCAAAAAAGGTTTCAATTTAGAGAGAAATGACAAGATGATTGTGCCTTTGTCAATTCGAAAAATAATTTATGCCTTAAATTGGAATCAATTTTGTGATGTATGACCACTGACTGAAGAAAAATTAGTGTGAGAATTTTATGCCAATTTAACTGTGTCAGACGCTTTTATGGTTGATGTTCGTAAAAAGAAGGTACCTCTTACTTTTAAGTCCATTAATTATTTGATTGACTTACCTGATGTTGAAGAAGATGAATACTCTTCCATGATGACAAATATCAATTGAGATTCTCTTCAACAAGTAATTAATGTTGTTACAAATTTGGGATCCCAATGTATTATATGAAAATACGGTAGTCATTCTTTCCGAAGGGAGTACTTAAAACCTGTAGCTAAGGTATGGTTTTACTTTTCTCGACATAGCTTTATGCCTATCTCACATAGTTCCACCGTCTCGATGGAACGAATGCTTTTGTCGTATGCAGTTATGACAGAAAGGTCTATCAACGTTAGGAATGTTATTCTCAAAGAAATCCAATATTGTGCTAGGAAAAAAGAAGAAAGTGCCTACTTTCCATCATTGATTACTTCACTGTGTTTGGGAACCCAAGTTAAATCAAAGGTGAACCTGAAGGGTCATTATGTTCAAGGTTGCAAAACAAGACATGATCTTGAAAGGTTAGTGGAGAATGTTGAACAATGGAACCAGATTAAGCCAAATGAACCGAATGAACAAAAATCTGATGAGTCGTCAACCAAATCTGAACTGGAAGTTGACTCAATAAATGAAACAGAAGAAGCAGAATCTGAAGAGGAACAAAACAACACTGAACTGAGGGTGGAACCAAATGTTGTTGAACAATTGGAGCCAAGTGTTAATCTTGAGTTGACCGTTCCAATGCCCACTTATTCAAACACTATGAAGAAATCATAATTTTCAACTATGATGAATATGTGGAAATTTATGCATAACCAGCAATAGGCTTATTGGAGATATGTTAAAATTAGAGATGATTCCATAAGGAATACTTTTTAAAATATCTCTAACAATTTCATTCTTGAGTTCCTAGATCATATCTTCAAGTCATGGAAAGAAGAGGACGTGAACACAAACGAGAACGAGAAGGCAAATGAGCAAGACAAGAGAGATGATACAGACGAATAAAAGGGGAGAATTTCTTTTCTTTAGTTTTACTTTTAAGACTTTTATTTATTTTATTTTATGCATAATAAAGTTGAATAATTTGCAAATTAGGAATAAAATAAGCCAATGCTCTTCCATTAATTTTATTCTCTAGTAAAGAACATAGTAGTCTGTCAATGTGAATGTACATGTCTAAGGATTGGATATTTCAAGAAAGACTTGGTACTTAAGCAGTCGTCATGACTCATTTCTCTTTCGTGAGTCTTTTCTGGTGTACAGTTTTCATTCACTACTTCGTTATTTTGCAATGAGGACATTGCTTCTTTTTAAAGGGCAGGTAAGGGTCAGTTTTGTATGATTTTTAAAAATTTTCAATTATCACATAAGTTTGCTGCATTAAAGTGATGTTTAGAAGTATGCTGCAATAAAGTGATGTTTAGAACCAATTTTTGTTAATAAATTATGCAAGTATAATTTCTGATTTTATTTAAGTTCTTTTTATATGTTACCTTAGTTATGATTTGTTTGTATTTTTTATTAGTTTTATATAATCTTTTCCATGAAAACTTATTTTCCTTAGAAATAGGCATGCATGAATTTTTAATTCTGCATGAAGGTTTATGTCTTTAGAATTGTGTTGGTAACTTTCTTGAGGCGAAATCCTAAGAGGCATAAGAATCTAAATATGATTTAGGCATATTTTCTTTGGATCATTTGAGCCTTTCAAGCCTACCATATGAATTTAACCCTTGAAACATTAGATTGAACCATTAAACCTATTTTATTGCAATTCACCTGCATCATAAGCCATATTATCATCTTTTTAATTCTACTCTATCTTGCACCAATCTTAACTATACTTGTCTTGGTGATACAAATTGGGGAGAAAATTCATAAAGATATGCATATTATTTATGATTCAAAAAAAAAAAAAGTGAAAAGCAAAATCTCTATTCAAATATCGAGATATATTGTTGAGCAAAAAAAGTAAAATAAGTATAACTCTACTCAAGTATTGAGAGGTATTGTTGAGCATAAGTTTCAAATTAAGTTTGGGGGTGTTAAAACCCATGAGTAAGAAGGTTGTACCCCAAAAAGATCCAAGAAAATGTTAGAGTTAGGATGAATTAGCCTAAAAATCACTTCTCTTTATCCTTACCTCGAGCCTAGCCCCATTACAACATTATAAAAGGCCTATTGATTTTGATAATTATGCCGACTACATTAGTGGAGAGGAATTACTAAGTGCAACATATGAAGATCAATAATTAAACCTTAGGATTGTTTTGTCTAATTAGATAGGTAAATTTTGTTGAATGGTGAATTCTATATACGACTTTGGAATGCATGCAAATTATGATTTATGATAGCATCTTCTTGTACTTAACATAAAATTCTTGAATAATATTTGAGAGTAATTTATTAGCAAAAGAGATTGTGAGCATAAAATTTGTTGCAACATTATTTTGTGAAAAGTTGATTCTATGTAAATATTGTACAAGATTCCCTAAAATGTTTTCTTTGTATGAAGCATTACTCGAGAATGAGCAATGGATTAAGTTTGGGGATGTGTAAACTCTAAATTATGTAGATTTTTTATAGTTGTTTATATCACCCTTTTACTTATAATTTCTATTAATCCCAGTATTTGATATCTAATTGGGTGACTTTAATTCATATTAAGACATCGACAAAGATTAAGTAAAATTTTCAATTTTATACAAATAAGTATTAATTTTGCATAATTTTATTATTTTATGTTGAGTGTTAATTTTTACTCAAAATGCTGCAGAAGGACAGTTGAATTAATAAAGCATAGGAGCTGAATAATATCATACATGAGCGCAATTTAAATTGTAAATCATGTGGTCGACAAGCTCATTAAATTAGACCTAAGAATTCCATTGGACCCAACTTGGAATATGGTTAATTAAAAGGATTAATTTTGCTATGGATTGGGTGTCAAAAACCGTCTAACAAGGGGGAGAATGACCCAAATTAGCAAAGGCATATGAGCAACCCAGAATAAGCTTTTGGAAGATTTATTTAGAGGTCCTTGTGCTTGTGAAAGAATCAGAAATTAGCTCTCAACTAATACCCAAGAAACCGTCCAACCCCTTGCATGATTCATGCATGAAATCAAGCAACCATCAACCTCCTTTTCCACAGTTCAAGGCCGGCCAATCAAAGAAGAGAACCAAGGGATCTTCAAGCTATTTTAGCGAACTCCTATGCCATCCCTCTATTATAAATACGAACCCTCACTTTTCATTCCATCATCCCTCATCACTCATTCGTCTCTCAATTTACATTCCTCGCATCTTTTCTTCCACTTTTTCCACGCATAAGCCTTCCCATTTCCCCATCTCCTTTAGCTAGCATTTTGCAATCATCAAGAGTTTCTTCTTCCTTAATCTTATTTTTATTCAAAATGTTTGCAATTTGTTTTGATGTTTTTATGTTTTCCATTGACAATGATTAATTAATTTTGTTTTAGCTAGAATGATTACATTAATTTGTTAAAGTTCATTTGATTCTATGATGTTTTGTGTCTTAGTCGTTCATACTTTCAATTAAAATCATTATGTATTTCATTGATCTGCCGTAATTCGGTGTAGTAGGTTAAACTAATTTTTGCACTTTAGGAGCTTGAAAATAAGCATTATTATTAGGTTAAATGATGTTTTAGTAATTTAAATAAAATAAAATGTGCAAATTAAGTCTTTTATTGACCTTAAGGGCCGAATAAAGCCTAAGGGTGAGCTAATGAACTTTGTAAGTGTGCAGGAGACCATTAGAAGGCTTGTTAAACTGATAGTGATCACTATGCCGTAACACGGAGGGTTAGATATCGCAACATAGGGAGCATAATGGAGAAATTCCGAGACTACCTTCAATGTCGCAACATAGCCTAAGGGTATCGCGACATACCCATGAAAACATCCTTAAGAAGAGTATACTGACTTTTATGTCATGACACAGGCCCTGATGTGTCGCGACTTCGGCTCTAGACAGGAATTAATACGAGCTAGGGGGTGTTTTGGTCCACATAATCCAACTTAAAGCTCGAGAACATCAGCTAACCTAGGGTTAAGGACAATGGCCACCTAAAATATATAAATAGGCTTATTTGACACATGTTACGGGGGCCAATTACTTAGCTTAGAATCTTTCTTTTTTGTTTGAGTTTAGTATTTCTCTTTTCTTAGGTTTTAGATTTTTTTCAGTATTGTTCTTTGTTTTATTTCGAAAGACTGGGTTTGTGGATGTGATAAAACTTTGTGGATTCATTATTTTTCATAATAAAAATAAGACTTTTTCTTAAATTGTATACTTTCGATTCAATTATCATGTTTACATGTTATATCGATTTTATATTGTTTATGAAAACCATAAGGAACTAATCCCTCTATGGGGGATTAGTGAGTGGAGGTATGATCTATTAACTGTTTTGTAGGGTTACTCAACGAATCAGCTGTTTAGGAAATGAAGAACCTAAACCCTAGGCTTGACGACCCTAGGAAGTTATCAAGTTGGAATTAACCCAAAATTGGTAGGGTCTATCCATGAACACCTTAACCCCAAATCGGTCTGGACTGTGAGGTTGAAAGATAAGTAGTCCTTATTGATTCATTATTCTAGTGGATGTATCGGAAGATCCTGTTATGATATCAGCTAGTTGATTGACGAGGAACCCAAAGCAACAGTTGATGAAGATTATTGAAGCAAACTAATCACCCGTAATCAGATTTGATTAATTTCACTTTTTAATTTCTATATTCTTATTTACTTCTTATTACTATTATTATAAAAAACCCTAAAAATCTTGATTATCTATATTTTCGTAATATAACCTATTTCAAGTACTAATTAGATATTTTGGTGTTTAGGTTAAAATTGATCTAGTACTAGCCTCCTTTGGTTACAATCCTCGGAGTACTCACCTACTCCATTGTAACTATATTACAACCTGACCTGTATACTTACAGATACTGCCTCATTTATATTTATCTTTTGCTACAGTATTCACACTCTAGATGTTAGTACTTCTGAAGGTAGTCAAGTTGTTCGCGCCATTGCTGGGGAGGCAACGTCACTAGTTCAATTTTAGTTTTTTCACTTCAGTAAAAATAATTAGGAAATTTTTAGGTTATAGATACGATTCATTTAGCAATAAATAGCTACTAACAAAATTATGAAGGTATTAGGGACATTTTTTGATGTAGACTGGCTATGGTCTAGCATTTCTCGTCCCGTCATTCATAGTTCACTTTTTAAATTAAACCTTGCCTTAATAATATGGATTTTTAATAATGTCAGATTCACCGATCATAAAACTGAGGATACCATAGCATTTCTATGGAGATTTGATCATATTTCCGGTACTGTTACTTACGCGGGTATTCCACCATATACTATCAAGTTATTATTAATTCCATTTGCATTAGATGGGAAGGAAAAAATGTGGTTAGAAGCACTTTCCCCAGACACCATTAATACTTGGACTAAGTTTGTGCAGCTATTTCTTTGCCAAGTATTGCCCATGGCCAAGGTATTGTGTATTTACACACAATTGTTTTATTTCAAGTAAAGTACCACTGAAACATTAGGGCAGGCATGGGAGAGGTTTAAGACAATCCTCAGATCCATATTAAGCGGCGGTGTACACTTTGTAGTTCAGATTCAAAATTTTTACTATGGGTTAGACAGTCTGAATAAACGAAAATTCGATATTATGACTAGGGGAAGCATTTGGACAAAAATGAGGAAGGAAGTAATGGAAATATTGGAGAAATTTAACGCAAATGAATCTACCTAGGAGGAATGCTGTGAAGTGGAAACTTGGCAACTGGAACAAGTTGGAAGCAAAGAACAAGGTTACAATTGGTTGGAGTTAATTGCAGAAGAATTAAATGATTACGAAGCAGAAGAAGAGTGGGATGGTGCTGAACAAAAGAATGATCACATGGTATCCCAACTTGACTGAGAAAGGTAGAGCAAGGTGCAGTCGGAAGAAATTGTCCTGAACTAAAAGAAAAAAGGTGTCATATGTTATCAAACCGCCTGAGTTATAATTAAAGTCGTTACCCGATGATCTGTTGTAATTTAGTGTAGCAAATTAAACTAGTTTTCGCATTTAAGGAGCCTGAATACAAGCATTTTTGTTATATTTTAATTAAGTTTCTTTAGTTTTACTTATATCTAATAAAATGTGCGAATTGACTCTTTTATTGACCTTAAGGGGTGAATGAGGCCTTAGGGAGAGCTAACGTACTTTGTGAGTGTGCAAGAGACCATTAGAAGACATTTTAGGCCAATAATTGACGCTATGTTGCTTTCTTATTTTGTTTTATGTTATTTTGTTTTATTATTAGTACTATAAAAATTCCCACAAATCTCTTATTTACATTTCCATACTATAACTTAATTAAAGTATTAATTAGATCTTTCAATGTGTAGGTTAAAATTCATCAAGTCTTTGCATCCCTTGGGTACGATCCTCAGAGTCCTCACCCACTCCGTTATAAAACTATATTACAACTAGACTCGTACACTTGAAGATATCGCCATGTAATTTTATATTTCATTACAGTATTCACACTTTGGACGTTAGTAACTCTGGCGGCGGTCAAGTTGTTGGCATCATTGCTGGGGAGCCAACATCACTGGGTTAATTTTAATTTTTGCACTTTAAAGGAAAAATTAGGAAATTTATGGGTTATAGATACGACTTTCAATTTATTTTGTTAATTAACACGTCTAATATTTGTTTTTTTAGGAAATCTTAAGTACTATCAACCAAGGAGTCAATCAACACCAAGACATGAAAGACTTTTATTATATGTGGCCTGATGAAGACTTAAGTTATGACGAAGATATTTACGAAGGAGTCTATGAAGATTGGGAGATTTAGGAGAATCAAAGATTACTAATGCTAGAATTAAGTCAAATTCGAGGAGAAACCCTAGTTCTTTCCCAAAATGATGATGACTAAGATAATATGCTATCAGAAAGGTACCAAGAGGTGCTAAGTTTGAAATTGAGTAAAGAAGAGAATTTCACTGTTGATACTTGTGAAAAAGGAGAAATTCTAGAGTATTTATTACTTCAGCAGGTAGAAGAACATTCGGACAACTTAACTGTCTAAAAGGAAGATATAGAGCTGATAAGGGAAATTGACAGTAAACTGAATAATCAGATCAACATGGAACTAATTGTCCCAGAAACTGTGGATTACACTAATAAGGTCGAAACACAAGAATATGGTGGAAGAGTGTCTGTCAATTCAGGAATTCCTAGAGCAAAAAAAAGAAAGAGATATTGGTAGACCCAGTTGATGAACCTAAATTGACTATCCTTTGCATGACATCAGTACTAAATTAAGCACCCCAGAAGTTTATAGATCCAGGAATTTTCCAAATGTTGGAAAGAGTGGGAAAAGTATATATTGATAGAACTTACGATCATATAGTAGGGTTCAATCAAATTAAAAAATCGATGTGTATAAGCATCGAGCTTCAATCGTTACAAAGTATTCGAGTTTTATGAGAACCATCAAAGGGAATTATCTTCAGGTCGATAGATGAATTTAAAAGCCCACAAAAGCAGAACTGTAGTAGTACAATGCAATTCTTTTCCCTATCCCTCTACGAATCACTTTAAAAACTACTTCTAAAAAGCCATACCTAATCAATAAGAAGGACAGAAACACTATACACAACAATTGTGAACCACAATCTTCAATCTTTTTCCAGAGCAAAAATGCTAAACACCAATTAAAGCAGTTATACGGGCATATGGCTTCACAAATCATTAATAGTTGTGACCTACAAAAAGAGTTATCGGTCGTTAAAGTAGGTTGAAGAGGTAAATTAAGAGAAAGAGACAATCACAGACAAATAGAATGGCATGATGGTTGTTAGACTAATACAAATAAAAACATTTCACAAGGTTCACCTTGGTGTATTTTGACTAAGCTGACGAACGAGTTTAGCAGCAAGACTTAACATTTCTCCATCGTTTGATTGTTACTAATTGTATACTCCGCTAACAAAATTTTTAATGTACTACAGGTAGGTTAAATACAAGTTTAACAAAGCGTTTGATTCATCCTGAAGATCGAAAACTTGGGAAACAAGGCCAACGTCACGACACAGATGACTCTGTGCCATAACATCATGGGCAGTAAAGAAGAAGTAAAAAAAATCAACTCGATGTCGCGACATCATTAACCTATGTCGCGACACAAAAGACAGTTCTCAAGAATTCCAAAACTATAGCGTGTGTCGGAACATCGAACCCCGGTGTCATGACATGAGTAGTCTGCTAGGGATGTCGAGGCATGGAACCCCTGTGTCGTGACATCTCTGCAAATTTTTACAAGGTCGACCCTACACGGTTGTGCAACCTGGCAGAATAACCATGATTTTACCGTATTTTTAAACTTGAAAACACTTTTTTTAAATATACAAATACCCCTTTAAGCTAATCTAACATTATTCTATCACTTAAACTCTTCCAAAACCTCCTCAAAACCCTTAATCTCTAAAATATTTTTTCTCTTCAAACCCTAAATCTACAATTCATCATTCCCACTTCTAAAGGTTACATTGAAAGGAGTTCTCATCAACAAAACAAAGAGGAAGTATTATTCAAGAAACCCTTATTGATTACTACTCATACTTTTAGAAATATAGTTTTTAAGATGCCTCTTAAAAAGAATAAAAGAACTATTATTCAAGAAACCCTACGTGTTTCCGACCCCATTCGATTTCATAATGCCAATATAGAAAAATATTTTCTGGGGTCACCAGGAAGACCTCTAATTTAGGAACGAGAGTTTGAACCCTCGATGATTCACACCAAAGAGATTTCGACTTTGGTCTGTTATCATCAATGGGAACAATTTTGCATTACTCCCATGAATAATGCAAACATATCTGTGGTCCATGAGTTTTATGTTCCTTAAGGACCAAATGATATTTGCGAATTTCATAAAATCCTATTTTATGCGAAAGATTTTATTGACAATACAGATTTGGAAAGATTTCAAAACATTGACATAGAAGATGTTATAAAATATTTAACACATGGCATGGGTAGTTGGAACTACATGTCAGACACTGAGTTGCCCAAGAATTTTAATCAAGCTATTATGTTTCCCATTGCGAAGATGTGGATGCAAATCATTGGCACTAGAATTGCACCCTCATTAAAGGTCTCTAATGTTATTATCTTTATAGTAGTTTTGTTATATAGTATCCTATAACATAAACAAGTCTGTGTAGGGAGTTGGATCTTTCAAGAGATGAAACAATGAACGGCTCTATAACGACTCTATGCTGTCCATTAGAAGTGCCAATGAACGAAAACGAGCAATTTATAAAACCCATGAGGAGTATCATTGGAGATACATTATATACATAGTATGTCGAGCTCCAGCAGAAGCAAATAACTGAATGGAATCAGAGGAGAAAGAAGAAAATGGACATGCTAGCAACAATTAAGTAGAAAGATCACCCGAAGGTTAGAAAGGGAGTTCGTATAGATATAGACTCAAAAATTGATGGAATGATTCAATGGATGGAGGAAATACGACCAATACTTAAAGAATCCACAAGGATGAATGGGTTACGCACTCCAAGTTATCCCCTAGATATGTTCAGGCCGACTCCAACTCATCAGGATGAGGGGCTTCATCTTGAGGAGGGAAGTACTACTTAGGAGTACCCTAGAATGGAGGACGAATATGAAGCGACATTTTAGCTACAATTTTCTACATCAGAAGGGCTTGTCATATGAAGCCCAACTCACTATGGAGCAAAGGCACTCTCGTCCTCTAGATGATTTGGAGGAGGATTGATTTTTGTTCTTGTTATTTTTAAAAGACTTGTATTAATTTTTGGATGATTTTTAAAAGACTTTGTAGCAAGTTAAACTAATTTTCGCACTTTAGGAGCTTGAAAAAAAAGCATTATCATTAGGTTTAATGATGGTTTAGTAAGTTTAATTAAATTCAATAAAATGTGCAAATTGAGTCTTTTATTGACCTTAGGGGCCGAATGAGGCCTAAGGGTGAGCTAATGAAATTTGTAAGTGTGCAGGAGACCATTAGAAGGCATGCTAAACTGATACTGGTCACTATGTTACAACATGAAGGGTTCGATGTCGCAACATAGGGAGCAGAATGGAGAAATCCTGAGACTACCTTCAATGTCACGACACAGCTTAAGGGTGTTGCGACATACCCCTAAAGACATCCTTAAAAAGAGTATACCAACTTCTATGTCGTGACATAGGTCTTAGTGTGTCACGACATCTACTTTGGATGAGAATTAATATGAGCCAAGGGGTGTTTTGGTCCGTACAATCCAACTTAAAGCTCAGGATCGTCAACTAACCTAGGGTTAAAGACAACAACCATCTCAAATCTATAAATAGGCTTATTTGGCACATGTTATATGGACCGGTTACTTAGCTTAGAATATTTCTTTTTAATTTTAGGTTAGTATTTCTCTCTTCTTAGGTTTTAGATTTTTTTTTCAATATTGTTCTTTGTTTTATTTTAGGATATCTAGTTTGTGGATGCGATAAAACTTTGTGGATTCATTCTTCTTCATAATACAAATCAAACTTTTTCTTAAACTTTATACTTTTGATTAACTTATGATGTTTACATGTTATATCGATTTTATATTTTTTACAAAAACTATGAGGAACTAATCCTTCTATAGGGGATTAGTGAGTGGAGGTATGATCTATTAACTGTTTTGTAGGGTTACTCAATTGATCAGCTGTTTGGGAAAGGAAGAACTTAAACCCTAGGCTTGACGACCCTAGGAAGTTATCAAGGTTGGAATTAACCCAAAATTGGTATGGCCTATCCATGAACACCTTAACCCTAAACCGGTGTACACTGTGAGGTCGAAAGATAAGTAGTCATTGTTTACTTGTTATTCTAGTGGACGTATCAAAAGATCTTGCCAGGAGATCGGCTAGTTGATTGACGCTGAACTTGAAGCGTCAAATGATAAAGATTACCAAAGCGAGCTAATCACACATAATCAAATTTGATCAACTTCACTTTTTAATTTCTCGATGCTTATTAACTTATTATTACTGTTATTATAGAAAAACCCTAAAAATCCCATTTATCTATATTTTTGTAGTATAACCTATTTCAAGTACTAATTAGATCTTTTTGTGTTTAGGTTAAAATTGATCTAGTACTAGCCTCCTTTGGGTATGATCCTCGAAGTACTCACCTACTCGGTTGTAACTATTTTACATCCTAACTTGTATACTTGTGGATACCACCTCATTTATATGACAACACTGAAAAATTTGGGGAACCAAATGGGTCAGTTAGCTACGGAGCTTTGTAATAGACCGCAATGAGCCTTACCAAGTGACACAAAAAATCCAAGGAATTTGGGTAAGTAACACTGCAAGGTAGTTGCTTTACAAAGTGGTAAGACTTTGGAACCCAAGGTGGTTCAGGTTGAAGAAGAACTTGTCAAGGAAAAGGAAAATCAACCGATGGTTGATATTCCAGCAGCAGAAAAGCCTGATGTTGAAAAGTATGAAGAGGTAAAATCTAAAGTAGTGAATGCTGATAAGCTAACACATTCTTCATATGCAGATACAATTCCTCGAAAAAGTTGTTCAATTTAAGATAGGGTTCCAACACCTCCGTATCCACAAAGAATCAAAAATAAAAAATAGTAGGTGCAATTCATGAAGTTTTTGGATGTTCTAAAGCAGCTTTACATCAATATACCATTGGTAGAAGCCTTAGAAAAAATGCCCAATTATGTCAAGTTCATGAAAAAAATTTTGTCCAAGAAGAAGAGACTTAGTGAGTTCAGACTGTAGCACTAACAAAGGAGTGTAGTGCGTTCTTACAGAACAAGCTACCTCCAAAAATAAAGGACCTTAGAAGCTTTTCTATACCTTGTAATATTGGAGAATCTTAATGTGGTAAAACTTTATGTGATTTAGGGGTGATCATCAACTTGATGCCCAAGTCTATTTTTAAGATGTTAGGAATAGGTGAAGTAAGACCCACGACTGTGACACTCCAATTGGCGGAAGAATCTTTAGCATACCCAGAAGGAAAGATTGAGGATGTTATGGTAGGTGTACAGAAGTTTATTTTTCATGCTGATTTTATTGTTTTAGATTTTGAAATAGATAAGGAATTGTCGATCATCTCGAAGAGATCTTTCCTAGCACAGGAAGAACATTAATAGATGTGAAAAAAGGTGAACTTACGATGAGAGTTCAAGATGACCAGGTAACATTTAATGTTCTTAAAGCAATGAAATATTCTGATAGGATCAGAGGAATGTTCAGTAATAGAGGAGTCAGAAACCTTAGTTTCTATGGAATGGGAGAATAATTTTGTAGAATACCCATTGGAAAACTCCTTAGGTTCTGAGCCATTGGAAGATGAAGCAGGTAAGGAAAGTATGGCTTTGATGGAAGCCAATTCGAAGGACTATGTTCAACTAAGACGATTTGAACCATTGGAGAAGCTCAAGAATACACACAACTGAAATTGTTAATCAAGAAACCACCCAAAATTGAATTGAAGGTACTTCTTTCTCATCTGTAATACATTTATTTGAGTAATAGTTCTACTTTTCCTATGGTTGTTTCAGCAAAATTAACAGAGCACCAAGAGGATTAGTTGATCGAAGTCTTAGAGAAATTTAAAAAGGCAATCGGTTGGACTATAGTTGATATATGAGGAATAAGTCCATCCTTTTGTATACATAAAATTATCTTAGAGAAGGGAGAACGAGCTAGAATAGATGGGCAAATGAGACTTAATACAATAATGAAAGAGGTAATTCGAAAGGAAGTTATCAAATGGCTAGATGCGGGAATTATCTACCCTATTTTAGATAGTTCTTGGGTAAATATGGTACAGTGTGCATCAAAGAAAGGTGGAATCATGATTTTCGAGAATGAACAAAATGAGTTAATCCTAAAAAAGATGGTCAGGGGTTGGAGAATCTGTATAGACGATAGAAAATTGAACAAAGCTACTCGAAAGGATCATTTTCTACTGCCTTTTATGGTTCAAATGTGGGACCGACTGGCAGGTAATGGATATTACTGTTTCTTAGATGGACATTCAGGATATAACCAAATAGTTGTAGCCTTGGAAGACCAACACAAAACAACTTTTACTTGCCTATACGATACGTTTTCTTTTAGGCGAATGCCTTTCGATTTATGTAATGCACCTGCCACATTTCAACTATGCATGATTGCACTATTTACTGATATGGTTGAAAATTTTGTTGAGGTACTCGTGGATGATTTTTCTATTTTTGGTAACACTTATGATGTTTGTTTGAGTAATTTGGTTAAGGTAATGAAGAGATGCGAGGAGACAAATCTTGTCCTTAACTGGGAGAAATGTCATTTTATAGTTAAAGAGGGAATTGTTTTAGGATACAAAATATCCAGAAACGGGATTGAAGTTGATATAGCGAAGGTGGATGTAATTGAGAAGTTACCACCACCAGCCAATGTGAAAGGAGTTAGAAGTTTTTGTGCCATGTGGGTTTTTACCGAAGGTCTATTAAAGTTTTTTCGAAAATTTCCAAGCCTTGTGTATGTTATTATATAGAGGCACTACTTTTGAGTTTAACAAAGCACGCTTGGAAGCATTTGAGCAATTGAAAAATTTGTTAATCTCGGCCTCAATAATCATTACACATGAATGGAACTCACTTTTTGATTTGATGTGTGACGCAAGCAATTTTGTTGTGGGAGGTATGATAGGGCAAAAAAGAAACAAAGTGTTTCATCCTATCTGCAATGCAAGTAGAACTTTGACAAGAGCCCAACTTCATTATACGGTAATTGAAAAAGAACTCTTTGCTATAGTTTTTACTTTTGATAAGTTTTGTTCTTATCTTATAGGTACAAAAGTTACAGTGTTTACTGATCATGTGGCCATCAAATATTTACTCTCAAAGAAAGATGCTAAACCGAGGTTAATTCGATGGATACTCTTACTCAAAGAATTTGACCTTGAGATCCAAGACAAAAAGGGAGTTGAAATTCAAGTAACTGACCATCTATCGAGGTTGGAACAAAATGCTGTAACTCATTCGCTTGTTCCCATTAATTAAAATTCTCCAAATGAGCATATCTTCGAGTTAAATCAAACCCATGACACTCCTTGGTTTGTCAATTTTGCAAATTATTTAGCATGTGGAATAATTCCTCTTAGAATGACATACCAACAAACGAAGAAATTCCTTCACGATAGTCGGTACTATTTCTAGGAGGAGCCATTTTTATTTAAAAAATATGTAGATAACATAATCAGAAAGTGCATAGCTAGAAGTGATATTGACGAGATCTTATAACATTTCCATTCATCTCCAAGTAGGGGACACTTTGGTGGTTCCCGCACTATAGCAAAGATACAAGATGGGTTTTTCTAGCCTACAGTGTTTAAGGATGCATACACATACGTGAAAATTTGTGATAGATGCTAGAGGACCAGAAACATATCAAGAAGGAATGAGATGCCCTTGACAAATATCCTAATGGTAGAATTATTTGACGTTTGGGGCATTGATGTATCCCGGTAACAGGTACATCCTAGTGGTTGTCGACTATGTATCTCGGTGGATGGAAGCTTAGGCATACCCAAAAAATGATGCTAAGGTAGTCATGTGATTCTTACATAAGCATGTGTTTACACGGTTAGGGATTCTGAGAGCTATAATTAGTGATGAAGGATCTCAATTTGTAAACAAATCGCTTAAGTGGTTGCTTGACAAGTATGATGTGAAGCACAAAATTGCGATTGCCTATCATCCACAGTCAAATGGGCAAGTTGAACAGGTAAACCATGAGATCAAAGGAATCCTTGAGAAGGTGGTTCAACCTAATAGAAGAGATTGGTTGCATAGGCTCAATGATGCTCTATAGGTCTATCGAATAGCTTTCAAGAAACCGTTAGGAATGACTCCTTATCGGTTAGTCTTTGGAAAGACATGTCATTTGTCGCTCGAGTTGGAAAATAAAGCTCACTGGGCCTTGAAATAATTAATTCTGGATCTAAAGCAAGCTAGTGAGAGAAGAATGTTACAGCTTGATGAGTTGGAGGAATTAAGGTTGTTTTCATACGAGAATGCCAAGATGTATAAAGAGAAGACTAAGAGATGGCATAACAAACATATACAACCTCGAGAATTCATAGAAGGTCAAGACGTCTTGTTGTTCGATTCAAGGCTAAAATTATTTCCTAGGAAGATCAAATCTCAATGGAATAGACTATACACCATTCAAAAAGTCTATCTGTATAGAGTGGTGGAATTAGAAGATAAAAAGAGAGGTACATTTAAAGTTAATGGTTACTGTCTCAAACACTTTTGGACTAATAATATTAAGCAAGCTGAGACCGTGCTCGAGTTAGTGGACCCTTAATTTTTATTTTTTTTAATAAATGACATGACTAGAAATTCTTTTTCTTGAATTAGTATATTAAATTAATTATGTCTAAGGAGATTGGAACTTAAGCGGGACCATTTGCGACCACTCCAATCTTTCTTGGGAATTTAATTTGATGTTATTTTTCGAGAAAAAAATTTCTAAGTAGCCCAAAAGGAACTTTTAATTGTAATTGTTATTTGTTTATGTTTAATAAGAGGGTCAGGTTGGCCCAAGTACTAATTAGCTTATTTTTCTAGTCAATTTAATTTTTCACTACAGGAAAGAACAGCAATTTGGGCTAGAGCCCAAAACAATGAAGAGGAGAAAATACCACCTAATTGCCATCCATAACACCCTCCAAACCCTAAATTTGTCACCAATTTCACTTTCCTCCATACCTTGCTGCCCAAGGATCAATTGTAGCAAAATATTAGCTAAAAATTTCCCTAGTTTATCACTATATAAAACCCTTCCTACCATCATATTTTTCACAGCACTCAAGCAATTAACTTCAACCCGGGCCACCATCTTCTTTCTCATTTTCATCGACCTCAAGTTCCAAAAGTTTCTCCCTAATTTTCCTTTATTTGTCGTAAAACCCTATTCTCATTGCCGCAACCTTTTCATCGTAGCTACTCTTTTTGCCGCAGCTACCGTCACTACCTACCCTGTTTGCTACTGTGATTCTCTTGTCGCTACATTCTTTTTGCTATCGCAAACCCTGGCCACCACAACCACCTTGTCAATTACTTCCTTTCCGTAAACTCCTTGCCAAAATATTTCTTATTTTTCAGGAAAATTCTCCATGTCTTGTAAAAGAACTAGATTGTCAAATACTTCTATAAAAAATCCAATTGTGATTCAAGATAAGGGAGCAAGGGAAAGATTTGATTCCATTTTCAAAAATCAACCCGTGATGCCAAAAAAAGGTTTCAATTTGGAGAGCAATGACAAGATGATTATGCCTTTTTCAAGTAGAAAAACAATTGATGACTTAAATTGGAATCAATTTTGTGATGAACGATCAATGCCTGAAAAGGACTTAGTGCTAGAATTATATTTCAATTAACTATGCCAAATGCTTGTGAGGTTCTTGTTTGCAAAAAGAAGGTACCCCTTACTTCTAAGTCCACTAATGATTAGTTTAACTTACCTGATGTTGAAGAAAAATATCAATTGGAATTTTCTTCAACAAGTACTTAATGTTGTTACAAATCCAGGATCCCAATGAATTATAAGAAAATATAGTATTATTCTTACTGAAGGGAGTACTTAAAACTAGTAGCTAAGGTATGGTTCTACTTTGTTCGATACAACTTCATGTCTATCTCACATAGTTCCACCATCTCGATAGAATGAACGCTTTTTTTCTATGCAATTATGACAGAAAGATCTATCAATGTTAGGAAAATTATTCTCAAAGAATCCATGATTGTGCTAGGAAAAAGAGAAGAAGTGCCTATTTTCCATCATTGATTGCTTCACTGTGTTTGCGAACTGAAGTCAAATCAAAGGTGAACCTGAAGGGGCATTATGTTCAAGGTTGCATGACAAGACATGATCTTGAAAGGTTAGTGAAGAATGTTGAACGGTTGATCTAGATTGAGCCAAATGAACCGAACGAACCAGAATCTGACGAGTCGTCAACCAAATCTGAACCGGAAGCTAACTCAGTAAATGAAACAGAAGAAGAAACTCTGAATAGGAACAAAACAACCCTGAACCGTGGGTGGAACCAAATGTTGTTGAACCAATGGAGCAAAGTTTTAATCCTGAGTTGCCTGTTCCAATGCCCACTTGTTCAAAGACTATGAAGAAATAGAAATTTTCAACTATAACACCTCTAGCCTGTATCCGTCGCCAGATTAGGGCTATGGAGCATTACCGAAGCATAATGTCATACAACGAACAATTTATTATCACAAACAAATCACAAGGTAAATCATAGCAACATCAATCAAAAACATACATACAGTCTCTTATACGAGCCCTCGAGGCCCTTCAAAGACATTAGGAATGATTCGGGACTAAATCGGTAACATATGAAATTTTTTTAAAAAAGGTAATTTTTTTCAAACTGAAGGGGTCACACGGCCAAGAGACACACCCGTATCTTAGGCCGTGTAGGCATTCGAAATAGGGACATATGGCCGCGTCCTAGGTGGTGTCTATACCTGTGTAACTCACTAACTTAGGTCACACGACCAAGCCACACGTCTGTGTGCCAAGCTGTGTACCCTTCGAAATAACCCCACACGCCTGTGTGCCAGGCCGTGTGCTAGGCTGTATAACAGCCTGTCTTGCAACCCTTTGAAAGCTACAGGAGACACACGTGCGTGTCGCATGGCCATGTGTTACACACGGCTTAGACGCACGCCCATGTCTCTGCCCGTGTGGACAAAAAATAGGCCATTTCCAAGCCATTTTTCTCACCCAAACTTACACCTCATGCACAAGCCATTTGTACCTATAATCAAACATTTAAGACACACTTTACATATGCATATTCAAGCTTAGACAACATAGAAACTATGCATTCAACCAATATGCCAAAATGGCACCTCAATTTCAACAATCAAACTTACCTAAACATCTAACCAATTCATTCACTAATTAAACTACCAATTGAACAATTTCAAAGCCACATTTATCCATATGTTCATATACCTAAAATTTCATCCACAACCAATACCAAATGTCCATTTTCACAACTAACATGTACCATACCAATTTGACCAAAAGAAGATTACTATGAAATTACCAAACCAATCCATTAGTAACATTCATGGACTATCTCTATTCATACCATTCACCATTTCATAAAATACCCTTACCATATCATTTCCCTACTATCATTTTAACAAACACAACATCAAAATAACAACCACACCTAAATACCATATAATTACAATATCATACCAACTAGATCATCAACCATAATGTCATATATACAAGTTACACATAATGGCTAAATTTCATCAAACAAAACACTTATACATGCCATTATAACCATGACTCAAAAACATCAAAATCTATCGATTTAGCCGATGGATAGTGTGTTGGTTCTCCGACAAACCTTCCAATTAATTAGCTTCCGATTAACTAGAAACACAAAGGAAATAACACAAAGTAAGCATATAATGCTTAGTAAGTTCGTAATTTATAAACAAAGCTTACCATTTCAATTTATAAGCATAAAAATAATTTGAGATAATCCAACATGACTTGGCATTAGCCTAAACAACAACAACCTTTCAAGTTAGATAATCACATAGCTTAGCAAATCATCTCAAAACATCATAACTTTTATACACACTACTTATGAGCATTCATACTTTCCAAGCATATAGTTAAGCATATTTCAAACATCATTAACTCATACCTTTCCATAATTTCATAACATCACATATTAAGGCATTTATCAAACCTTCCATTTTTCATACCCGTTGAACCAGTAGAATAATATCGGATACTCGGGAATCTCGCACACTGTGTGCTAACATGTGGTCAAAACCACTATTATCTCATATCTCATATAAATGCTCTCCCTCGAGCCATAAGTGGGTTTGCTCACACAAGCTGCCAGTCAGGACGTAGCTACACAATGCTTCTCACACAAGCTGTCAAGTAACTGTAGCACATGCTGGAAACTCAGCCACTGGTAGGACGCACAAGACCAGCACCCGAAACACGGTAACCCCTAATGACATGTCATTTGTATCCTATATATTCCTAAGGTACAAACGAGATCCGAAAGTAGCCGAAACTTCGTTGAATATTGGTGTAGAGTCATAATACCAAGACTATAACATAAAAGCATTTAAATCAAACATAATTCAATGCTAATTAAATATACGAACTTACCTAAACCACGAACAGAGAAATAAAACTCATTAATCCAATACTTTTTCTTTTCCCCGATCTAAATCTGTACGTTGCTTTTCTTTATCTATATAATCAAATTTAACTAATTCAAACTTCACTCTATTCAATTTAATCCAAAAATCATATTTTAAAAAAATTACGCTTTTGCCCATAAAATTTTGAATTCACTACAATTTAGTCCTTAGTTCATAAAACGAAAATTCATGAAATTCTCCATTAACCCTCCATAGCCGAATTTCATATAGGTCCCTAGCAAGCCCTACATTTCATTTATTTCACAATTTCACCATGAATATTTTTTATTTTTCAATTAAATCCCTAATTGACAATTTCATCAAAAATTACTTAACAAAAGTTGTGTAACTAACAACAACCATTCATTTTCATCCATCGAACATCAGAAACAATGCATATACATTCATGGTAAAACCCTAGACTTTTAACAGTTTTACAAATTAGTCCCCGGGCTAGCTAGATTAAGTTACAACAACTCCAAAAACATAGAGATCATTAAAAACGGGATAAAAAAAATACTTACATGCACAAACAAAGGTTGGCCGAACCTTCAAGCTCCTCCCATGGAGTTTTTAAGTCTAATTTTCGGTGGATAGATACATTTTGGAAGATGACAACTTGTTTTTTTCTTTATTTTACTTAGTTTATTTTATTAAATTACATTTAAAACCTTAATATAAAACCTTTAAAACACTTAATACCCATATAAGTCCACTCAGATTATGGATGGTTTAATTACAACATAAACCCTCCAACTTTTATTATCAAGGCTATTTAATCCTTTTAGCTTATAGAACTCAAGTTTTGCACCTTTTCCAATTTAATCTTTTTTTTATCAAATTAAGCATGCAAACGATAAAATTTCTTCACAAATTTTTATATGACACTAATAAAATGTTGTAGACATTAAAATAATAATAAAATAAATTTTTTGACATCAAATTTGTGGTCCTAAAACCACTGTTTTGATTTCACTGAAAACGGACTGTTACATCAACCATGATGGGTATATAGAAAATTATGCATAACCATCAAAGGCTTATTGGAAATATGAAAAAATTAGAGATGATTCTATAAGGAATACTTTTAAAAATATCTCTAAAAATTTCATTCTTGAGTTCCCAGATCATATCTTTGAGTCATGGAAAGAAGAGTACGTGAACACAAACGAGAACGAGAAAGCAATGGAGCAAGACAAGGGGGATGATACAGATGAAGAAAAGGGGGAATTTCTTTTTCTTTAGTATTACTTTTAAGACTTTTATTTATTTTGTTTTAGGATTATCTTATTTTATGCATAATAAAGATGAATAATTTGCAAATTAGGAATAAAATAAGCCAATGCTCTTCCAATAATTTCGTTCTCTAGTAAAGAACATAGTAGTATGGCAATGTGAATGTACATGTCTAAGGATTGGATTCTTCAAGAAAGACTTGGTACTTAAGTAGTCTTCATGACTCACCTCTCTTTCTTGAGTCCTACTTGGTGTACAGTTTTCATTCACTACTTTTTTTTGCAATGAGGACATTGCTTCTTTTTAAAGGGGGTAAGGGCCAATCTTGTATTTTTTTTTTAAATTTTCAATTATCACATAAGTAGGTTGCAATAAATTGATGTTTAGAACCAATTTTTGTTAATAAGTTAGCCCATATACAAATAAAATTTCTGATTTTATTTAAGTTCTTGTTATATGTTACCTTAGTTATGATATGCTTGTATTTTTCATTAGTTTTATATAGTTTTTTCCCATGAAAACTTATTTTCCTTAGAAATAGGCATGCATGAAGGTTTAAGTCTTTAGAATTGTGTTAGTAACTTTCTTGAGGCGAAATCCTAGGAGGCATAAGAATCTAAATATGATATAGGAACATTTCCTTTGGATCGTTTGAGCCTTTCAAGCCTATCATATGAATTTAACCCTTGAAACCTTAGTTCTACTCTATCTTGCACCAATCTTAACTATTTACCTACATCATAAGTCATATTATCATCATAACTATGATATAGGAACATTTCTTTTGGATCGTTTAAGTCATATTATCATATCCTAAATATGATATAGGAACATTTCCTTGAAACATTTCTATTTACCTACATCATAAGTCATATTATCATCTTTTTAATTCTACTTTATCTTGCACCAATCTTAACTATACTTGTCTTGGTGATACAAATTTGAGGGGGAAATTCAAAAGATATACATATTATTCATGATTAAAAAATGAAAAATCTCTATTCAAATGTCGAGATATATTGCAGAGCAAAAAGAGTAAAATAAATATACCTCTACTCAAGTTTTGAGAGGTATTGTTGAGTATAAGTTTCAAATTAAGTTTGGGGGTGTTAAAACCCATGAGTAGCCAGGTTGTACCCCAAAAAGATCTAAGAAAAAGTTAGGGTTAAGATGAAGTAGCCTAAAAATCACTTCTCTTTATCCCAACCTCGAGCCTAGCCCCATTACAACCTTTAAAAGACCTATTGATTTTGATAATTATGCTGACTACATTAGTGGCGAGGAATTACGAAGTGCAAGATATGGACACCAATAACTAAAACTCAAGATTGTTTTGTCTAATTAGATAAGGAAATTTTGTTGAATGGTGAATTCTATTTATGACTTTGGAATGCATGCAAATTATGACTTATGATAGCATCTTCTTGTACTTAACATAAAATTTATTAGCAAAAAGATATTATGAGCATAAAATTTGTTGTAGCATGATTATGTGAAAAGTATATTCTATGTAAATATTGTACAAGATTTCCTAAAATGTTTTCTTTGCATAAAACATTACTCAGACGAGAAATGGATTAAGTGTGGGGTGTGTAAACTCTAAATTATATAGATTTTTTATAGTTGTTTATATCACCTTTTACTTAGAATTTCTATTAATCCCAGTATTTGATATCTAATTGGGTGATTTTCATTCATATTAAGACCTTAGACATAAATTAAGTAAAGTTTACAATTTTATACAAACAAGTATTAAATTTTCCTTATTTTATTATTTTATGTTGGATGTTAATTTTTACTCAAAATGTTGCAGATGGACCGTTGAATTAATAAAGCATGGGAGCTGAATAATATCACATATGAGCACAAGTTAAATTGAACATCATGTAGATCAAAAACTCATTAAATTGGACCTAAGAATTCCTTCAACCCAACTTGTAAGATGGTTGTTTAAAAGGATTAAGTCTGCTATAAATTGGCTATAAAAAATAGTCCAACAAGGGGGAGAATGGCCCAAATTTGGCAAAGGCATATGCGCAGCCCAAAATCAGCATTTTGAAGATTTATTTGGAGTTCCTTTCACTTGTGAAAGAATCAGAAATCAACTCCCAACTAATATTTAAGAAGTCGTCCAACCCCTTATATGATTCATGCATGAAATCAAGCATGAATCAAGCAACCATCAACTGCATTTTCTACACTTCAAGGTCGGCCAATCAAAAGAGAGAACTAAGGGATCTTCAAGCCATTTTTACCAAAATTCTATGTTATTCCTCTATTATAAATACCAACCCTCACTTCTCATTCCATCATCCCTCATCACTCATTCATCTCTCAATTCACAGTCCTCTCATCTTTTCTTCCCTCTCTTTCACGTATAAGCCTTCCCATTTCCCCATCTCCTTTAGCTAGCATTTTCCATTGAGGAAAACCACTCTTGGCTGGCCACCTTAAGGAGCATTTTGCAATCACAAGAATTGGAGGAAACCATCATGATCAGTCTTTGAAGAACCGCTGAAATCATCAAGAGTTTCTTCTTCTTTAGTCTTATTTTTATTCAAAATGTTTGCAAATTATTTTGATGTTTTGATTTTTTTTTCATTAACAATGATTACATTAATTTGATAAAATTCATTTGGTTCATGCTTATGATGATTTGTGCCTCAATGGTTCATACTTCCAATTAAAATCATTATGTATTTCAAGCATTAAAATATGTTTGAATGCATTAGAATTAGTTAGTCAATCCTAATCAGATGATAACTAATAGACACGACAACTGGATGGTGCATGCTTAATTTATTTCCTAATCAGAATAAATTAGAGGTTCATAATAGACTAAGAGAACTTATTACCTTGCATAACTTTAGGTTTATGTTATTAAATTATTTCAAACCTAATCCGTCCCTATTCCTTCACATAAATTCTAAGGATTCCTTAGTTAAATTATGACATTGGTTTATGCATTTTTTTTCTAAGTATAAGATTCGATTGAACTTATATTAGATTCCCAGTTCATTAATGATCGAGTTGCCATGGAACTTTTCCAAACATTGTTAAACATGATTAAAAATGAATTGAGTCAAATGTTGTAATTATTCTAGCTTATTTATGTGATTGTTGTTAAACTTGTGAAAATAACTGCTAAACCCTCACCTTGCATTACATTTCATTCGCATTTGCATTTAGGTTAACTTGCTTTTAATTAAATTAATTTAACACCTATCACTCAAAATTATTGTGTTTCTTCTTAACCAACTTGTGAATAATAAATTTAAAATTATCGATTTAAACGCAGTCCCTATGGAGACGATAACTCTTATACTTACTTATTACTTGCAAATGACTATGTATACTTGATGGAGTTGCCCTTCTATGGGTTCGACATAATTCTGGAGATGGATTGGCTAACTGAGCATAAAGCCAAGATAGATTTTGCATTGAAAAGAGTGCTTTGCGAACTGATGAAAGGGTGGAAATAGTTGTGGTTGGAGAGCGAACCCAATTTCTATTCAACATGGTCTAAAAAATTAGTGCAAAGAAGATGGTGGGTAAAGGTTGCGAAGCCTACCTTGCCCATGTGATGGGTTTGCAGGACAAACAAATAGGGGTTTGCGACATTTACACTGTAAAGGATTTCCTGATGTGTTTCCAAACAAGCTACCTAGTTTACCCCCAGATCGCGAAGTGGAGTTCAACATTGAGTTATACCCAGGTAGTTTGTCAGTATCTATTACACCCAATCGCATAGCACTAATAGAGCTTAAAGAACTAAAGACACAACTACAAGAGTTACTTGTTAGAGGTTCCATTCGACCAAGTGTATCACCTTGGGGTTCGTCAGTTTTATTTGTGAAGAAGAAGGATGGTAGTTTAAGGATGTGCATCGACTACAAATAGTTGAACAAATTAACCATAAAAAAAGTATCCATTGCCATGAATTAATGACCTATTCAAGTAACTGTGTGGTGTCACAGTGTTCTCAAAAATAGACTTGCAATCAAGGTATTATCAACTTAAGGTGAAGCAGTCAAATGTTTTAAAGATAGCATTTAGAATAAGGTATGGGCATTATAAATTTCTAGCCATGCCCTTGGTCTAACAAATGCACTTGATGCATTCATGGACTTGATGAATCGAGTGTTCCATGAACATTTGGATAAGTTTGTGGTCGTCTTCATAAGTGACATTCTGGTGTACTCACAAATTTAAGAAGACCATGATGCTTACCTATGAACCGTGCTACAAATTCTATGAGAGAACCAACTATTTACGAAGCTCAACAAGTGTGAGTTTTGGCCAAAGGAAGTAGCATTCTTGGGTCATGTGGTTTCAATAGAAGGTGTTCATGTAGACCCAAAGAAGATTGAGGCAATTTTAGAGTGGAGATCACCAAAGAGTGTTACAGAGGTGCGAAGGTTTCTGGGGTTAGCATGGTACTATCACATGTTCATTGAAGGGTTTGCCACCACAGCATCACCCTTAACGGAACTATTGCAAAAGGATGTGGAGTTCACATGGACAGAAGAAAGACAGAAAAATTGTAGAAAACTTAAGGTGATAGTCACTAAAACACCTATACTAATTCAACCAGAGCATCGGAAGGACTTTGTAGTCTACAATGATGCCTCGCACATGGGACTTGGCTACGTGCTAATGCAAGAATGAAGGGTGGTGGCTTATGCTTCAAGAAAGTTGAAGCCTCATGAGCAAAACTATGCAACCCATGATCTAGTGTTAGCAGCAGTAGTGTTTGCACTCAAGATTTGGCGACACTACTTATATGGCGAGCGATTTACCATCTACATAGACAATAAGATTCTCAAGTATCTTCTTAAGCAAAAATAACTGGATTTATGAAAGAAAAGGTGGATAGAACTGCTAAAGGTTATGATTGTGTGATAGAATATCACCCTGGAAAAGCGAGTGTGGTTACAAAGGCCTTAAGTAAGAACTCAATGAGTGAACTACGAGCTCTGCTCGCACGTTTGTGTATGATAAGTGATGGGGGACTACTCACAAACTACAAGTAAAACTGACCCTTTCACAACAGATAAAGAAAAAGAAAGTCATAGATAAAAACTTGGTGAGGCGGGTTCGCCAAGTAGAGTAGGGAATGCAGGGAGACTTCGCACTAAATAAGGAAGAGGTACTGTATTTTCATGAAAGAATCTACGTGCCCAGTGACAAGGAGTTTCGACATGTGATCCTTACTGAAGCTCATAGTAGCCCTTACACAATGCACCTAGGGAGAAATAAGATGTACCGTGACCTTCACACACTATATTGGTGGCCTGGCTTGAAGCAAGCTATCACAAACTTTCTAACAAAATGCTTAGCATGTCAGAAGGTGAAAGCAGAGCATCAATTTCCCTCAAGTTTGCTACAACCACTCAAAATTTCAGAATGGAAGTGGAAAAGGATCACTATAGACTTCATTTCAAGCTTACCCTTGACTTTGACAAAGAAAGATGCTATATAAGCGATTGTGGATCGCCTTACAAAGAGTTCACACTTCCTAGCTATTTGCACAAACTATACATTGCAAAAAACTGGTAGAGTTATACATCGCATAGATAGTACGACTCCATGGCGTACCTGTTTCCATTACTTCCAATCGAGATCCTCAATTCTCTTTGAGATTTTGGAAAAGTTTACAAGAAGGTCTAGGTTCAAAACTTAACTTCAATGCTGTTTCTCATCTACAAACAGATGGTCAATCTAAGAGAGTGTTAGAAGTACTAGAAGACATGTTGCAATGTTTTGTGTTAGAGTTCGCAGTAAGTTGGGAACATTATCTGCCTTTGGTAGAGTTTGCATCCTACAATAGCTATCAAGAAAGCATCCAAATGGCACCCTTTGAGGCGTTTTATGGAAGAAAATGTAGAACTCCCTTGTGTTGGGCAGAACTAGATGAAAGGCGAATGGTTGGACCATAGCTAGTTTGCGAAACAGGGGAAAAAGTGAATATGATTTGTGAGCGACTAAAGACCTTTTCTGATTGAAAAGAACCCCACGTTAATTTAAAACAATGAGATATTGAGTACCAAGTGGGAGAGAAGGTATTCTTAAAGGTCTCACCATGGAAGAAAGTTTTAAGATTTAGGTGAAAAGGAAAAACAAGTCCAAGGTTCATTGGTCCATATGAGGTGGCTGAAAGGATCGGTCTAGTGGCCTATCAACTTAAGTTTCCACCAAAACTTGAGTGAGTCCATAATGTTTTCCATGTGTCCATGTTAAGAAAGTATCATGTGGACCCGTCCCATATAGTGTCAGTAGTTGAAGTTAAGGTATGACCTGATTTAACTTATGATGAAGAAACAGTTGAAGTTATAGCTCGCGAAGAAAAAGTCCTACAAAATAAGAGAATTCATTTAGTTAAAGTGTTGTGGCAAAACTACAAAAGCAACGAAGCCACTTGGGAGACTGAGGAAGTAATGAAGCATCAATATCCTCATATGTTTTGACATAGGTAATTTTGAGGATGAAATTTCTTAAGAGGGGGAAAGTTGTAACATCTCAATATAGGAACTAAAAAATTTGAGCCTGGCAAGCAGGTATATGCTAGTAGACCTGGCAAGTTGGTATTCGCTAATAGGCTTGGTGAGCTAGTATTTTCCAGTAGGCTTGGCGAGTTGATGTTCACCAATAGGCCTGGCGAGCTAGAGTTCGCCAAAATGCCTGACCAACTGAGGTCGCCAATGGATTTAACAAACTATGATCCCTAGTGGGCATGGCGAAGTAGGGATTACTAGTGGGCCTAGCGAGCTGTGGTCGCAGTGGGCCTGACAAGCTGTAATCAATATTTTTGGCCAAGATTCAAAAGTAGGAGTAATCAAAAGGAAATTATACCGAAATTAAGAAGTTGACTTACTTTTCTCTTCATAAAACCATCCATGCACGTAAGTCTTTCCTACTTTTACTGCAACTAGGGTATCCTAAGAACATTAAAACATTTAGAGCCTACAAATTAAGCTCTTCTCATTAATAAATTCCATATTATTTTTTTAAACGGGAAAATTCGCTTAAATTTTCCCATCGATTATCTTGTTTTCAAGTTTCTACCTAGAACTTAGCTCTTAGGATCTAACGCAAGACTCTGTTTCTCTAATGTGTTCAAGTTATTAAGAAAGGTTCACAACAAAGGAAACTAGGTTCACCAAAACACAAGCATGTGTGAACCTAGGTTCTCTTATGTTTATGTATGAGTTTTCATGTGCTCAGTCTGTTTGTAACTTGTGTGAGTTTGTGAAATTGTGAAACTGACAGAATCGTCTACAAGCAAAGACAATGGAAAAGTAAAGCTTGTCTAATTTTTCAACAATTTGGGGAGTGTTCTCGCCACATGCATGTGTGAACCATAGCGTTAATCAGGAGCTTAGGTTTTGAACCTAAGTTCTGAGAGTAAGCTTCTCTAAAACTCTATTTTTGTAACTATGTTTAAATATGTGTTTTTATAAACAGTGATATGCAAGCTCATTACTGTGAGCTCAATATGAACAGTGCTCTGCAAGTTCCTCATGATTTGTGAGCTCTATGTTTAAGTATATTTTTTGACATGATAACCTTCTAAAACTGTTGGATATAATGGCATGTCATAGGATTGTGAGTACTCACCTTATGTTTTCTGTTTTGAGCGAAAGGTCCTGAGATAGGTTGGAGAGATAATGGAATGTCGAGCTAAGCTCCATTCAATGGGAAATGTTGGTGTGTTGGAGAGTGCTTAGCTTTATGCTACACTTATGGGACATGTTAAGAATCATTGAGTCATTCTGAGGCATTAAATGGAGATTTGCTTATGCAACAGGAAAAAAAACATATGAATAAGTTTGTCTTTTTAAAATACTATGTTTTATTGTTTTAAGCTAATTAGCAATGAGTATCTACGAAATAAACTTTGCATAAGAATGGCAAACCCAGTTCGCAGTTCTGTGACTTTGCCAAAGCTTTTTCTTAACTTATTATTTGTGTATGCTATGTGGTTATTATTTCCTATATATTCACTGAGTTCACAAGAACTCAGACACTCCTTTCTAAACACTACAGATAGTTAGAATGCACGGTGAGTAGCAACGAGGCAAGTGATCGAGGAGAAGCAAAAATATTGAAAAGGTGATACAAGCGAACTCTGGATTAAAGGTAATGTGGGATTTTTCTTGGGCTTAGAGTTGTCATTCTGTTGACTTCGCCAATTGTTCTAGGACTTAGTTATTTTTATTATTTGTTATGTTTCCCTTTAGTTTTTATTTGGGAACTGATAATACTTATTAAAGTAATCTGAATTTTAAGTATATGAATATAGTCCAAGTTCGATTGAAGTTTTCTTTATTGACAAGTTCACTCTCAAGTACTTAATTTCTAATAATATTATTTGTCAGAAGCAATAGCATAAAATATTCAAATCCAACAAACTTATATTGAGTTTGATAAAGCTGCTGCGAAGTGACAGGGTTGGTGAATTGTGCAAAGTGTAAACCCCTTCAATTGTTGAACTGGTTTTGTGAACCCTTAATGAGTTTTGATATATTGTATAGGAAGAACCCTGTGAACCATGTTTGAAGTATCTAAGCACCTAAAAGGTGGTTTGCGAGACTTACACTACTTAAAGAGTCTTACTCTGAGAAGACTTAGAATGTATGAGCTAAGTAAGGGTGCGAATGTAACACCCCTAACCCGTATCTGTCGCCGAATAGAGTTATGGAGCATTACCAAACAAATAGAACATATAAACATGCATTCATACATTATCATAAACATATTAATAAACGTTCATTCACATTCATATTGTCCATAAATCGAGCTCTCGAGGTCTTAAATATACCTTTGAAATAATTTGGGACTAAATTGAAATCATTTAGAAAGTCTAGAAAAAAGATACAAAAATTTGAATACATGGGTCACACAGTCGTGTGCCTCACATGGCTGAGACACACGCCCGTGTCTCAGGCCGTGTAACCTTTGACTAGACACACGCTCGTGTCTTAGCCCGTGTCCGCACCCGTGTAACTCTCTGAGTAGGGTCACACGATCGTGTCACTCGCCCGTGTGCCAAGCCGTGTAACTCTCGAAATCTCTTCACACGCCCGTGTGCCAGGCTGTGTGCTAGGCCATGCAAGTCACTGACTTGCATGCAAAGGAACCGACAGGAAACACACGGCCATGTCACCAGGCTGTGCGTCACACACGGCTGAGTCACACGCCCGTGTCTCAGACCGCGTGGATCTAAAATTTGCCTAAAATCAAGCCATTCCCAATATTAATTCATGCATAAACCTTTAGGCCTTATGTGCACATAATCAAAGCATCAAAACTCTATCAAAACATACATATAATGACCAATTCAAGAGTCCTAAAATCAACTAGCCAATATGTCGTTCAAGGCACCTCAAATGCAATCATCAAAACTTACTTAAACATACCTCAACTTGACCATTACTATACCATCATAAAACATGCCATTTGAGCCATTCAAAACATACAACATGAGGTAGCTTAATGACACAAAGCATCAAATGATACTAATAAACCATTCTCATCCATTATCAAAAGTGATCAAAAGTACTTTCTAAAGTAAGCATTATAACCTATTATTCATACATAACACCAAAACACAGACACATTTAGTTACTATTTACATATTCATTAAAACATCATTTTAAAACATCTTATACATTCCAACCAAAAATTCAACTACATAAGTTTATACATGCCACTACCCTAGGAGATACAAAAACTACCAACATTGATGGATAGTGTAAGCCGATTGATTGATCCGACCAAAAGGTCAGCAACAAAAATCTACAAAACAATCCACAAAAATTGATAAGCTTTTAAAGCTTAGTAAGAACATAGTATAGCATTTAATCTAGAAATAATTAAATATGATTCATATACTATTTGATTCAAAGTTATCGGAGTGCAAACAGGGGCACAAAAGTGTATTCAGGGGTACCGAAGTACAAACAGGGGCACGTATGTGCAATTCAAGGGTACCGAAGTACAAATAGGGGAACGTATGTGCAATTCAGGGGTATCGAAGTACAAACAGGGGCACGTATGTGCAATTCAAGGGTACCAAAGTATAAACGGGGGCACATAGGTGAAATTCAGGGGTACCGAAGTACAAATAGGGGCATGTATGTGCAATCAGGGGTACCAAAGTACAAACGGGGGCATGTGTGTGCAATTTAGGGGTACTGAAGTACAAACGGGGGCACATAGGTGCAATTCACAATAATCTTCTAAAGACATAGTAATTAAAGCACCAATATAGATACACAAATAGAAATTGTTTACATATTGAAATACCACGAACATACCTTGATGACTAGGACATAGAAATGTAATCGAGCTAATCCATAGCTTTCGTCTTTGCTCGGTTTAAATCCAATTGAGGTTTCTCTTGATCTAAATAAATAATTATATTCAATTAAGTATTTCAATTAATCTTAAACATTCAATTCAATCCATAATTCACATTTATGCATAATTACTATTTTGTCATTAACGTTTTAACTTTTCACAATTTAGTCCTTAAGCTTATAACTTAAAATCTAACCATTTCTATCAAATTCCATGTTAAATAAACATGCAAGGACCTTGAAACTACTCCTATTTATCATTTTAACAATAAAATCGTATAATTTATACCTTTAATAATTTAATCCCTTACTCTAAAATTTATCAAAATCACTTAACAAAACTTGTTTACTTTTAAAAAAAGGTTCATAATCTATCATTTAATATAAAAAATCATTCAAGAAAATTCATTACATAACCCTCAATCTTTAAATTTTTTACAAATTGACCCCTGGGCTAGCTAGATTAAGCTACAACGATCCCGAAAACATAAAAATTATTAAAAACTAACCTTAAAACACCAACATGCATGAGCTATACATAACTAAATCCTCAAAGCACCAAGAATGGTGTTTTTCTTTCCCTATTTCGGTGGTTAAAGTCACTAAAGAAGATGATACAAAGTTTTACTTTATTTTACTTTATCTTAATTTATTAAGTTACCTTTTTAACCTTATTTATTATCTTTAAAAGCATTCAATTTATGCCCATAATTGTCCACTAACCTTATGAATGGTATAATTACCATTTAAGTCCATTTATTTTCAAGTTTCATAACCATTGGATCCTTTTAATTAATAGAACTTTCCTTTTACATTTTTATGATTTAGTCCTTTTCACTTAATTAATCATGCAAACATCAAAATTTCTTAACGAAATTTTAATACAACCTTACTAACATCCCTTAGACATTTAAATATTAATGAAATAATAATTTACTCATCAGATTTGTGGTTTCAAAATCACTATTCTAATTTCACTGAAAACGGGCTATTACAGGAACCCCAATGTTAGATAGTTGAATAGTTGTATATTTTTTGCGAACTAAGGGTTAGCCTATTCTTAACTCCTTTCTCCAAATCTCTATGACTTCAAAAATAAAGTAAGTTAAATCCTTGCATGCGAAGTAGGTTCTCACGTTATTACCTCTGCATATCATGAAACAAGTGAAGTGAGTTCACGAGCTTGTACTATCTAAAACCTATACATGTTTTATTAGTTTGAACTTGTGGTGTGTTGGAGGTTAGGCTGGGCATTATTGGGGAGTCACTTAGGTGGCTAATGTGGCGTTCCATAGCTTGAGTTTGGCGACTGGACCGGGTATGAGTGATAACTCTTCAAAAGAGTTATATTTCATGCCTTTAAACCTAGTTAAATGTTTATACTTAGGTACACTTAGTGGCATTTTAGGATATTTTATTAGTATTTTTATCATTTGAATTAGGAGTTTGGACTGTGTTTACATGTTAGATACTTTTAATTGTATGTGGAAGGGTTGTGTTTAGTGGTTTGGCAAGTGCATGCTGGGTAGAAATAAATAAAGGAGTAAAGGTTTATCGGGGCAAAAGGTTAGACAGTTTGCCACCTTGAATGTCATGAAAATTCAGGAGGATGACCGAGTCCACATTCAGCACATACCAGCCTTAGCCCAACTCTACTTGTACGAAGAATATCTGCCTAAAAAAGAGGAGAGGATACCGTCGGTTGTTGAAGTTACCCTAGGACGAAATGCTTATAAAAATCCAAAGGAAAAAGACTTAAAGAAGGGGGAGAGAGAGTCGAAGGCAACAATAGAGGGTAGTGGCTGAGTAGAGACGGGAAAGAGGAACTTGAAAACTATCCCTCTCAACCACCATAGGACATTGTGCTGTTGGATTGCAAATTGATTTGGTGATAGCCATCTTCCTAAGTTCTTACTTTATTTCTTAATATGTTATTCGATGAATTAATTTGATCAAAATGATGTTGGATATTATTTCAAACTTGAATTTTAGTTGCCAATCCATGAGCTAAATCTCATAGGGTTGGGATTACATGATGAAAACTTTTATTTTCTATAATTGTTGAAGCATATATTTTATTTAATCTACTGCTTCATTTAATTGTTTTTATTTTCTAAATGTATGTGTATATTCTCTAGAAATGGATGAATGTGTAGCATGCCCAAAAACTGAATCAAATTCTGAAAAGGTTGGATTAATTTGACCAAAATTGAATGATATAAGTGAGTATTCGACTGAATACTCACAGTAGGCTCTAGACATAGAGCAACATTTGTATAAAATGAAGACAAAATAGTGCAGGGTACCGTGATAAGGCCTATAGTCACAGGCCAGGTAACTTGAGACCTTGCTTTCGAAAGAAGTAGGTCACTTTAGGTCTCTTCTGAGCAGTAGATTAAGTACAATTATGTTGAGGCATTACTGAAAGTAAGGGCAGATTCTTAGTAGTCCCAACCTTCCAAATCAACATAGTAGGCCTTCAATTCGTTGTCCCAGCATCTTTGCCATAGCATTCTTAGTTATTTATTTGTTCTCTCGATTATTCTCATAATTGCCATTGCATTTTTATTCTGTTTTGCCTTATCATTTTCCAATATTAGTCAGTATACATTTTACACTCACCCTTATTATTTTAATTTATCACTGCGTACTTAACTTGGTTTTGCCATAACAGTAATCACTTTCATAACTTGACCATTTCTAAACCTAATCCGATCCTTGTGGAGACGATCTCACTTATCACTTTATTACTTGATTCGACGTGTATACTTGCACAATTCACATATTATATTCACACACGACAAGTTTTTGGCGTCATTGTCAGGGATTGGTAATTTGGTGTAATTTGGTTTGGTTATTTTACTTAATTCCATTAGTTTTATCTAATTTAATTTAATTTAATTTAATTTCTATAGGTTTGCCATCAGTGCATGATAAGAGGCATTCCTATTAATAAAGAATATCCTTTTGACCCGAATATCAAAAGGACTTTACGAAGAAGGCAAAAAGAACTGTGAAAAACATCTAGGAACAGGAATGAACTTAGTCTTAATGATAATCTAAATGGTCAAGATGTCAGTCCTCCTATTCATAAGGTGATACTAGGTATGAATGATAATTCAAATGGTCAGGGCACTAATCCTCATATTCGTGAGGTAATAGATGACTAAGATAGATGAATTCAAGAGTATGTTGTGCCAATTTTGGATGACCTGAATCCAAGGATAGTAAGACCACAAATACAGGCACAATAGTTTGAACTGAAACCAGTAATGTTTCACATGTTACAAATAGTAAGACAGTTTAGTAGATTACCTACTGAAGATCTAATGCTGCATTTAAGACTTTTTCTAGAGGTTTGTGACTCGTTTAGATAGCAGGGTGTGCCTGAAGACGCTGTACGACTTAAACTATTTCCATATTCAAGAGATTGAGCGAGAGCATGGTTGAATGCTTTACCGTCGGGAATAGTGGCATCATGGAATAATCTTTTCCAGAAGTTTTTGCTATGATATAATCCCCCGAATATGAATGCCAAACTTAGAAATGACATTACATTTTTTCAGAAAATGGAGGATGAAACACTATATGAAGCTTGCAAACGATTCAAAGATTCAATTTGAAAATGTCCAATACATGGATTCCAACATTGGACTCAGATAGAGATATTCTATAATGGGCTGAACGCACATACGAGGATCATAATTGAGGCTTCGGCCAATGGTACTTTGCTGGATAAATCTCATAATGAAGCAAATGAGATTTTGGAAAAGATTTCACACAATGATTATCAATATCCTACCACAAGAGTTGGGACAGGCAAAAGAGCTGCTGGTACTATGGAGTTGGATGCAATCACTTCATTGATAGCCCAAGCATCTTTCTTGGCTAATATGATTAAAATAATGAAAAATCCTACTGTAGTCTAGGTATTAAAATTAGTTGAACTATCATGTGTTTAGGGGTGAGTATTCGATCGAGTCGAGTCTAATTGAGTTAAAAAATTTTGAGTTAGTCGAGTTGACGAATCCTATTTTAGCAACCAAACTCAATTTGAATTTTTTTAATCGGATTGAATCGAGTCAAAAAATTTCGAGTCAAGTCGAGTCGAGTTAACGAATCCTATTATTTATACTCAATGTTGCGTTTATATGAACCGATTATTTAACTAGTAAACGAAGTATAAAATTATTTAACTACATAAACAATATAATGGTTTTACCTTTTAACTTAATGAGTAAACATTTATCAAAACAATGTAGTTGTGCCTTTTAACTTAAATGGTTTTGACTTTTAACTTTAGAAATGGTAAACATTTATCAAAATGGTGTAGTTTTTCCTTTTCTTATTCAGATTTTCGGATAACTCAAATTGTGTAATTCATATTCAAGTTAAACCGAAAAACTTAATTTTTTATTCGAGCTGATCCAAATAACTTGATTAACTCAAATAACTCAAACTATTTAATTCAAAATTTGAAAATTTTATCGAGTTTTTCAAATCGAATCAGATTTTGCTCACCCCTACGTGTGTTTATTGTGGTGAAGACCATGTGTTTGATGAATGCCCATCAAATCCAGCATATGTGTGCTACATGAATAATTTCAACCGGAACAATAGCCCCTATTCCAACACATATAATCCTAGGTGGAAGCAACATCTAAACTTTAGTTGGAATAATCAAGGTGTAGGGAATTTCACCAATATGGCAAGACAAAACGCCATTAATGCACCACCTGGTTATACTCAACCTATGTCGAGGGAAAATATCCAACAAGGTTAGGCATTGGTTTCATCATCATCACCTATTGAAGCTTTGCTGAAGGAATATATGGCCAAGAATCATATTGTAATTCAGATTCAGGCTGCGTCTCTCCAACCTCTTGAGACTCAGGTGGGGAAAATAGCGAACGCTTTGAATTCAAGACCACAAAGGGCATTGCCTAGTGATACCAAGAATTCAATATCACAATGGAAAGAACAGTGCAAGGCTATCACTCTCAGAAGTGGAGCTCAATTGAATGATGTTGCTCAAGATTCCATGGCAGGAGAGGATAACTCAAATAACAGCCATGTAAGGATCTCAGAGTCATCTGAAGAATATACTAAATCTAAATGCTATGGCAGACCCATATCATGTTGTCAACAAGAATGCCACAGCAAAACAATATCAGCAACTTGAAGGAAGACCATCTTTACCTTTTCCTCAATGATTCCATAATTCTAAAAAGGATGTTCAGTTCAAAATATTTTTGGAGGGCTTGAAGCAACTCCATATCAACATACCACTGGTTGAAGATTTGGAGCTAATGCCCAATTATGTGAAATTTATGAAAGATATATTGTCGAAGAACAGCAGATTGGGAGAATTTGAGATTGTTGCTCTCACTAAAGGATGCACAGCAATGTTGACTATTGCGTGTAAATAACTAATGCAATTTTGCAAGTGTACATGTCATTTAAGTACTAAAGTGATAAGTAAGTATCGTCTCCACATGGATCAAAAATTGGTAAGAAATTGAGTAAGTTATTATAATCCTATTAACTATACTAAATAGTAGAAAATGCTCTCAAGTTGAATAGGATGCTTGTATAAGGAATTAATGAAATCAAATGCTAAAAACAAGGAATTGATATGGCAAATAAAATGTAGTGGCAAATTACAGAGAAAATCAAGAGTAATTCTTTTGTTGAATGAATAGGGTTGGAATTATTCACGTGAAATGCTCATATCAAAATAATGTCATGGCAAAATATTGTCTAATCAACTGTTTAGAGAGCCACTATTGTAACCTACCTCTTTCGATAACTAGATCTTAAGCTAAAAAATCTAAGTTACTGTATGTCTAGAGAACTCTAGATTAATAATTTCAATGAAGGTTCTCCTCTGCACAACTCGCAACATCTATGTCTATAGTGCTCCGAATATTCTGTCAAGTATTCGCTTGCATCAAACAATTCAAGATCCAATATATTTAACCTTTTCAGAATTAAAAATAAATTTAAGAACGCAGCACACAATCAACTATGTCTAGAGCTTGCATGCATGTATATGAAATAAACATAAATCGAATGGAACAGTGATACAGACAATCTCAAATCACGAGCATTAAAGATGATAAAGCATTTGAGCATTAAAGATGATAAAACATTCACCCTAATAGCTCCAACCCAGAAAAGATTTAGTTCATGGGTGGAAATTTTAACACCAAATTAAAATCATTCATCAACATTAAAACAAGTTTGAATCACAAAAATCAGGAAAACAAAGGCAGAAAATGCAGGATTTCTCGCCACACTCCAGCATTTTTTTATCTTCCGATTGTACTTGAATATAGGATAGATGTCTCTTCCCCTTCTTCACATCTATATTCCACTCTCTGTAGTTGCTACATTTTCTTTCTCTAGAATTCTCCAATAGAGTTCTTTTCTGTGCAGAGAAAGGAGTGTTGTCACTAGTCTCTTTCTCACGCTAATTCTCCTCCTCTTTTTCTTCTTCCCTCTCCTTCTTTTATTGGGTAGATCTGTCCCACCTCAGCATACATTTTTCATTCCCTTTTTCAGGTTGGCTTTTCTGGTACACACACAGCTGGCTGAGAATGACATGGATAAAATGTTAAGTTATCTTCCCGAAATTGCCATGACAATTCTGTTGGCAATTAAGTCATCTTCTCGAAATTGCCATGGCAATTCTATTGGCAATCAATCTCACCATTTGCCACAGTAATGTTTCACTTCCATTATTTTCCCTCTACATCTTCTTCCTCTTCCTACACCTGTGTTCACACAAAACTACACCTTTCCTCCCCAAGTGATAAAAGTAACAAATAATGATCATTATATTGCAATCCAATTTGTTATGCAATGCTCTAAAAATATCCTAAAAATACAAATGTATTCACTTAATTACAAGAAATTAATTCCATTTAGAAGCCTTAAATATAAATCTTTTCAAGATTTATCACACCCACAAACCTAAATTATCGCTTGTCCTCAAGCAAATGATGTTTGAATATCATGAATGCATGGAATTGACAAAATAAATAGTCACCAATTGTACTGCCAAACCATAATAAGCATACTCTGTACCTCTATTCTCAAAAATATTCTACTGAAACAAAGAAAAATTACTTACAGTTGTTGTAAACATGTTTAGCAAATGCAGTGCAGAAAATGGTTCCTAAAGGTAAAACTTTCTAAATATTTTAGCAATTAAAACTATAGCAGGTTTATCCAAATATACTTAGGTTATCTCTCTCGTAAACTAAGTAAAGTCATGCTACCACCTCCTTTGCTGCGCATACTCCCACGACAGCACCTCTAGTTTCTCGTAGCTCTATTGAATAGAAAATATTGCACTTCTTGAAACAATTAGAGCAGAAGATGTCTCTTTTGAAATCCAGCAGTTTCACCTAACTAAAGAGATCGCGCAGGCCCAGCAACAGTAAGTTGAATATTGGGCTTATGTGAGGAGTAGGGATTTGGCTCTAAGGAAATCCCTGTAAAAGAATTTTACGAAGCCAATGCCAGAATTTCCTCTTTTCCCAGCCACATTGCTTCCATTTGCTAGTGCTACCAAAGAGCCCACTCAAGCTGCTGCTAAAACACCCATTCAACCTACTATTGTGACACCTACTGTTGTGACACCTACTCAAACTGCTGCTGGAAATCTCGAAAAGATGGCATCCCTAAATGATGAGTATGAGGAAGAAGGAGAAAAGGATGATACTTCCACCACTAAAGGGAAAGACCTTGTTCCACCTTCACCACCAGCTCCCATATCTGCACAGGACCACGACATTGATCGTCTGATCAATGAGTTAATGGAGATTGACAAGGAGGGGGAAGAAATTACTCCTAAAAAGAGGAAATGGCGGTACAAGGTCAGTGCCTGAAAATCCACTCGTCAGGCAGAATGAGGTATCTACATGCTAGTTCAAGCCAGTTAAGTTTTTTTCTCTCTTTTATGCATCTTGCATCTCATTTTCTTGTGTCATGGCCTTTGTTGCATACATTTCTCTTTTTAGCTACTCTATTATATATTTGGTCATGCATTGAGGGCTATGCATCCCTTAGGTTTGGGGGTGTGTAGTGCATTTAGGCCGCATTTTATATTTAGTACGTATGGTCACCTTAGTATAATCGTTTTAGTTCAGTTGAATTTATTTTGCCACGACAATGTAACTATTATGTATTGTTTGTCTATGAGGAGTACAATATATACTTATGATGTTCAATGATTAGATTAGATTCTTCAATACACCTAGAACAGGTGACAGTGAATTGGGTGAATTTAATTTAGGATTGGTTGCTTCGAAAATTATTTCCTAGAAATGAGATGTTCTATACTCAGTTTTTTTGGGTTGTAGTGAGTATCTTCTAATGAACTTAGGGACTTTTGAAGCCAAATTCAGTCGTTTTGCCTTGGCATTATTAACTAAAGGATAGTAGGCACTCCAATGCTTAGAATTACCGAATAGGTCAGCACCACTTTGTTTGCTCCATCGTGTTGTTGATTAGAAAGGTGAGTTTAAGTAAGAGTGTGAAATAGAAAGAAAATAAATTAGGGGCACTCCGTTGTAGTGACAGACTGAGTAGCCAAGGAGGTAGTTATTTGCTCCATCCATCTCTAAGTCAAAAGCCATAACTTCAAGAGTGATTTTTGTCTAAATTGTGCCATGGGTGAGTACTAGGTAATTCGGCGTATGCTCCATTGTGATTATCAAGTCAAAGAATTTTGTGACATGCTAAATCCTCCAATATACATATATTTTAGTTAAAAAATAGTAAGCTTGTACAAGTATGCTTAGACCAGGAGTGACCTGGGTTGGGTAACAAATGAACTGAGTAAGCTATGAGATATTTGCTATGACTAGAACATATATGAAACTTAGAAATTCTTGTTTTTAGGGAGCAATTTTCTGCACTACCTTTGTCAAATCAAACCTTTGAAACTCGAATAAGTTTTTAACGAGAGAAGATGGCTAAGAATTGATATAAACATTCGTCTTCAAATAGATTGACAGTACAACATGGGTACATGCACTGGCAATACTACTACATACATGCGTTCATGCACATTTTGCTTGAGGACAAGTATTAACTCAAGTTTGAGGGTGTGATAACTCTTGAAAAGAATTATATTTCATGCCTTTAGACCTAGTTAAGTGTTTGTACTTAGGTACAGTTAGTTTTTAGGACATTTCATTAGTATTTTTATCATTTCCATTAGGAGCTTGGACTGTGTTTACATGTTAGATACTTTTAATTGCGTGTGGAAGGGTTGTGTTTGGTGGTTTGATAGGTGCAGGCTGAGGAGAAACAAATAAAGGAGTAAAGGTTTGCTGGGGAAAAAGGTTGGATAGTTTGCCACCTTGAATGTCGTGGCAATTCAAGAGGATGATTAAGACAACATTCAACACATACTCGTCTCAGCCCAACTCTACTTGTACCAAAAATATCTACCTAAAAAAGAGGAGAGGATATCGTGGGCTATTAGAGTTACCCTATGACGAAATGCTTATAAAAAGCCAAAGGAGGAAACCCTAAAGAAGAGGAGAGAGGGTCGAAGGCAGCAATAGGGGGTAGTGGTTGAGTAGAGATGAGAAAAAGGAACTCGAAAATAGTCCCTCTCAGCTACCACAGGACACTGTGCTACTGGATTGCAAATTGATTTGGCGATAGCCATCTTCCTAAGTTTTTGCTTTATTTCTTAATTTGTTCTTCCGTAAACTAGTTTGATCAAAACGATGTTGGATGTTATTTCAAACTTGAATTTAATCACCAATCCATGAGCTAAATCTCATAGAGTTAGGATTACATTATGAAAATTTTTATTTTCTGTAATGGTTGAAGCATATATTTTATTTAATCTATTGTTTCATTCAATTTTTTTATTTTCTAAATGTATGTGTATATTCTTTAGACATAGATGAATGTGCAGCGTGCCCATCAACTGAATCAAATTTTGAAAAGGTTGGATTAGTTTGACCAAAATTGAATGATACAAGTATTCGACCGAATACTCACAGTAGACTCTAGACATAGAGCAGCGTTTGTATAGAATAAAGACAAAACAGTGCAGGGTACCGTGATAAGGTTTATCAGGTAACTTGAGACTTTGCTCTCGAAAAAAGTAAGTCACTTTAGGTCTCTTTTGAGCAATAGATTAAGTGCAATTATGTTGAGGCATTACTGAAAGTAAGGGTATATTCTTAGTAGTCCCAACCTTCCAAATCAACATAGTAGACCTTCAATCAGTTGTCGCGGCATCTTTGCCATAGCTTTCTTCGTTATTTATTTGTTCGCTCGATTATTCTCGTAATTGTCATTGCATTTTTATTCTTGCTTTCCCTTAGCACTTTCTAATATTAGTCAGTATACATTTCGTACTCATACTTATTATTTTAATTTATCACTGCGTACTTAACTCGGTTTTGCCATAACAATAATAATTATCATAACTTGACCATTTCTATACATAATATGATCCCTGTAGAGATGATCTCACTTATCACTTTATTACTTGATTCAACATGTATACTTGCACAATTCGTATATATATTCACACGCGACAATGGGGTGTTACACTTCCACTTTAATTTCGGTCCTTTGGAGAATTTCTATCAAGAATTCTCACTTTGTGAGAATAAGGCTAACTTAGGTAGGTTTGAACCCAAGAAACCGCATAAGGTCACAAAGATTGCGAGATGAAAGTTTTAGCCCCGTGATAGTTGGTATTTAAGATAAGTTTTCAATGGCGTCGATCAAGATAACGAAAGGATTAAACAATCAAATTGAGCCAATGGTGACCCATAGAAGGGCTAGGAAAGCTAAGCTATCAAGGGAAATGTTGTCAGCTTTGGAAAGTTGAGTGGTTAATCTCGAGGAGTCCATGGGGGATATGAGGAAGACACTCAAGGTAATTGAGGGATGCACCAATGCGCTAGACTCTTTGAAGGAGTAGCTTAGGGAATTTGTGTTGGGGTCTCTCGATTCCAATATTGAAGTGATGCAATGGGTGCTAAATTCCACTACGGAGAGGTTGACAGTGAAGGATGATGCTCTCAAGGCTATGGTGATGACCTTAAAGGAACAAATTGAGAATTTCAAGGGGGACCTCATTATCTGTAAATCCACTTTAGATATTGGAATATTGGCTACGACACCCAAGCATAAGGTGGATATCCCTAAGCTAAAAGAGTTTACAGGGACAAGATCTGCAACCATTGTGGAAAACTTCTTGTGGGGAATGGAGCAATACTTCTATGCCAAAGACATCATGGGTGATGCTACTAAGGTAAATACTTTTACAATTTGTTTCAGTGATGTTTCTCTTTTATGGTGGGGTTGTAGGTCTACAGATGAGAAAAGTGGTGGAACTGCAATTAAGACTGTGATGAGTTCCAGAAGGAATTCAAGGGGAAATTTTACCCGACATATGCTAAGGATGAGGATCAAGTTAAGTTGCACAGGCCTAAGAGACAAGGCAAGTTAGGAAGCATGTGCAGGAGTTCAGTGAACTCATGCTCTAAATTTCTGATATGGGTAAGAAACAGACATTTTTCTCATTTATGGATGGGCTGAAGCCATGGGCAAAGCAAGATTTGCAACGTTGAAGAGTCAAGGAACTTACAAAAACCATGATCGTAGTGGAGTCCTTAATTGAGCTCGTTTCAAGGAAAGACAAGTTTAAGTCTTTCAAACCCAATGAGAAGGGCAATGGTGGGAGAGATGAAGGATTGGTTAAAAAGGGCAATGGTGGCAATGGTGGCAAAGGGAATCCATCTAACGGGAAGTAGAGACCAAACAACCATTCGAGGGACAAAGAGAGTGAAAAGAAACCAATACAATACTTCTTATGTAATGGGTCACATAAAGTGAGACTGCCCATAACGATCTATGCTATCTACAATCATTAAAGAAGATGAAGTGGAGCCTGATGAGGAAAAGGTGTTGAGGCTTGGATCAATGATACTCAAATATGCTAAAACGAAAAGGAACTACAAGCAGAAATGGTTGATAATTTTGGACATCAACATTGCAAGCTGGAGAATGAGTGCTATTATGGATACGGGAACATCTGACTTGTTTATATCGGAGAAAGTCGTGGGTAAATTTGGTCTCTCGGTTAGTAAATTGACTAAGACGATCAAGACGTTTAATTCTAAAGAGGTCCCAACTATGGGCGTAACATAAGGAATTGAACTACAAATCGATAAGTGGAAAAGCAAAGAAGATTTTAAGGTAATTCATTTAGATGATTATAGCTTCATGTTTGGCTTGAATTTCCTTGACTGGATTAATACTTATTTGGTTCCTTTTACTAATTGCATATGTATCATTGATCCTCGTCAACAACAATGCGTAGTGTCGATGAGTTGTGATGAGAAAAGTGGGACCAAGGTACTGTTGGCAATCTAACTAGCCAAGGATGTTTATTATGGTAAAAACATTGACTTTTTTGGAAATGCTAGAGGTACGACAAACTGATTTGAAGCCTGTTGAGCTATCGATGGGGCTGCCACCTATGGGAGAGGTGGGTTGTGCATCAAACTTTGGAAGAAAAGTAGTGATGCAAACTGGGCAGTTGGAACGAGTAAATGCAACGAGCGAGGTACATCTCAAACACTTTCCTAGTGTTTTTCATTTTGACTTACCATTAGCTTGGCAAGGGAACAAGGGCCCTTTCAGAGTTTTGAAGTGGGTAAGTCGAGGGGCTCACAAATCGGAGTTGGCGAGAATACTCAAGGTTAACCCAGTGTTTCATGTGGGCATGACGAAGCCTATTTGTGAGGACCAAGGGGATCTTGACCCAAATAAGTCACAATGTGGGCAAGTAAGAGCGATGGGCTCTTACAAACGAGATGTACGAAAGGGAAAAATAGTTTGAGCTAGGTGACGATAGAAGCCAAGTAAAATGTTTTGAAGAGCGGAACTACCCGACAGAAAGACTAGTTAGGAAACGGTTGAGGCATCAAGAAAGTTCTAAGGCGAATCAAACCAGTGTCATTTCGAGGATGCAACGAGGTTACGAGAATGGGTGGGGGAATGTCACAGGCTACGGATCAAATCCCGTGGCGTATATGCAAAAAGCGTCCTATAGAGGTCAATTGATTAAATGGGGCTCATTTGACCCACTTGAACTGGCCCGATTCATAGAACATGTGGATAAGCCCATCTACTTGAAGCCTTACTGGCCTATTGAAGCACTTTAGGAAAATTAGGGTTGCCATGGTAGATATGGAAACTTATCTTAGAAGATTTAGTTTTGTGATCTTAAAGGTTTATGTAAATCCCTTAAAAATCTCAATTGTAGATATGCTTTAATCTTGACCGTCGATGTAACTCAATTTGTACCGCTGGATTTGGGGGAGCTCAACTATAAATAAATGTCTTCCTCCTCATTAGTAATCACTCAATTGTAATCGTTCAAAGTAATAGAGATACTTTGAGAGAATTTACTCAAACACCTTATGTGTGTTGCTTTCTTGTGGCATTTTTTTGTTCCTTTGTTGCTCTTTCGTTTTTAGTTGGTTCCGTTTTAATTTATGTGCCTTGGAGAATTTCTATCGAGAATTCTCACTTTGCGAGAGTAAGAATGACTTAGGCAAATTTGAATCCAAGAAATTGCCTAAGGCCACATGGATTGTGAGACGAAAGTTCTAGCCTTGTGACACTTGCACATAGCTTTTAACTCTTGGAGTTTAAGTTACCATTTCCATACATGATTCGGGGACAAGGAGATCCTTTTTCTTTTTAGACCAACATTCATGGTCTGTACTCTTCTTCAACCTTTGACTATTTGCTCAGTTTTTAATTTTGGCAATTGTGCTAGTAACTTTCGAGGATAAATAAGAAAAAATAGGAAACTTTTTAAGGACGTGGTCGATTCTTCTACATGAAAAGCATAAAAAATCTTGTAAACAATAAGTTGTTTAAAATGTTTAACTATAATCGATTTCAATAAGGTCATTCAAGGTTTAGCTAGACATAAAGTCAGGCATAACATCCCCTCTCACTTATAAGAGTGTGGTTGTCAACTCGAAGGAGTGGGCCTATGCTATTTCCTTTTTTTAAAATATTTTTCCATTAAATTATTCTTTAGGGAATTCAAGTAGCCTTAGCGAAACAACAATTGAGGATAAAGAAGCCTTTGAAGATCTAAAATTTTGTCCCTGGCGTTTAATAATGAATCAAGGCCGATCTTTTATAAAATTAAAGTAAACTTCTCATGTAACCTAACAATGAAGAAGTTTGATCCCAAATAAAAAATAGTTAACGCACTTTGAAGTTTCCATAAAGCTTGAAGCTTGCTGGAAATATTTATAACCCATAGTTTTGCTGTGAACTTTAACAATACGAGTTCTTGCACATTTTTCATGATACAAAGCCTTTATTCGTCATTAAGGCAAATTTCAATGGCATCATTATTCATTTTCAAAGTTTCTAGAGTCCATAGAGCCAACTCGTCATTATTATTAGGAGGAACATCCTGCATGTGAAGCTTGAAAGATGGAGAGACCATTTTTAAAGAGACTTTGTAAGAAATGCATGAGTTGATGTAGGTGTGGTGAGTTGATTATCATTTATTCTCTTGGTGCTCCTTTCCAGAGAAACTACTTAAGAAAGTCTCCATCGCTCCTTTATTATATAGATATAGAAACTAAATTGGGTAACTGTTTATTTTTAATCTAACTTGACTAATCAATTTAATTCAATTTTTTCTCATTTCTTGGTGTGATTTGGTACAATAACAATAGATATGATTATTTGGTGCTACCTTTGAGTACATTCATCTTTAAAAACAGACCTTACACAAAAAAGCATAAGGACTATTTTGTGAACTATTTTCATGGTAAATTCTACATCAATTTGTCATTAGTGAACAATTTAGTGCACCTCTCTACTCGTGTATTTTTTTTCTTAAGTCACAATTTGATTTCTGAATTATACCCATTTTCTAACTTTTGTATTTAAACTTTTTTGGGTCTTACATAAACTATCATTTTTCTCATTTTACATCTAAAATTACTCACATCCAATAAAATGTACCATGTGTCATGCTTTTATTGGCAACTTTTATTTTGGGGATAAATTGGAATGAAATGTTAATTTAGGTGATAAATTAATGTTAGAATATTTTCAATATATAATGTTCCAATAGTTTCCAATGACAAATTATACGTATCCAAAAGTTAATAACATTTGGTTATTAATCAAGAATTGTAGCAATTCAAATGTAATGAATTATGTCTCTTGTTACTAAAAGTTGTGTTACTTGATTATTAACAAAACATTATGATTATTCAAGTAATATCTAGTAAATAGTTGTGTTCATTTTTAATTGATGTGACTATCCAAATAGACATTTATTGGATAGTTATATCTCTCTGAAGAGACTGGAGAATTCCTATAAGTAGAAGTGGAGTTTCATTTGCATGACACACCAAAATCTCAAAAAAAAAAGTTTCTTCATTCTCCTTCATCTTCTAATATTCAGAGATTATTCTACAAAGAATTGTCGTAAAAGTTCTATATAGAATTTGATAATATTTTGTTAGAGTTGTGTGACCCAAATTCCTATTAAAGAAATAAAATACAGTGACAAAATAGGAGGATCTGTGAGGGCAAAGGTCATAGCCGCCACAGATCCTTATTAAGCATAAAACTAGACTGGGGTTGCGACCGGGGGGTATAGGGGTTGTAGACCCCCGCGGTATGGACTAGGCTGCACAAGTAGAATCTATATAGAACTACTCCTCTTCTATTTGGTATTGATTGCGCAAGCAGAATCCGTATAGAACTACTCTCCTTCTATTTGACACTAATTAGAATAAGGTTTTTCAACCTATAAATAGATGTAGTCGAAACTCCTATTGTATCATTCGAATTTCAACATTAGTAATTTTTTTCTCCTTTTTTCTCCTCTACCCGTGGTCTTTCCCCGAAAAGGTTTCCATGTAAAACCTATGTGTTCTTATTTTTCTTTCTTTATTGTCATTATTAACGTTCAACTTTTACATATTTCTATGCTTATCTCAATGCTTAGTGGACTATTTTTGTTAGTGCAAAATGCAAATAGTCATTGGGCTTCATTTTATGTTTGAGGTGGGGGCGAACAAAACCTTAAAGAAGTGGCATGGTTACACGCCTAGAAGCCTTCGGTTAATTTCTCATAAGTTTAATTTTTATCTCCACACACAAACAATTTTAAGGTTCTAATCTCACAAATTTATGAGAAATTAAAGAAGGCACATCATTCACTACACATTCACGTGATACTATAAGAAAGGTTATCGATAACAAAACTACATTGAAGTAAATGATCTTATTAAATTTTGATTTTAAAAAATCTTTTACAAAAAAAGTACACCAAATTTATTATTTTATTATTGTTGCATAAATTAGATTTGAATTGTTATATTGTTATTGAGGTATTATATGCAAAATATATGAATGTGTCAACCATCAATTCTTGATAAAACCAAATGTTAATTTATTAAATGCATGATGTTTTACACGCATAATTATGGTTGGTATAAAAGAATATAGTATATATGATATGCATATATATATAACAATCATGAAAGAAAGAAAGAAAGAATATGAATAAAATACATAGATGAAATGCAAATGCTCAATTGGGAATGGTTCTATTAGTGGACCGAAATAATACTTCTTATTTTGAATAGTTATGACATTATTCAAATATTGGATGAACAAAACCCTGTCCAACCGAAGCATATGACCATTTGGGAGAGCATTCTCAATCCAAAAAGTTATGCCATTAAGTTCAACAACTACTTTCAAAAGGTGATATTGGAATGGTTTCTTGAAACCAAAATGGATCGACTTGAAAAGGCCACTTATGCACTTATTAGTGCACTATAAAAGACAACAATTTTGAAGAATTGAAACCCAATTCATTTTATCCAATTTGTGAGTGGAGATTTTCATATCAAAAGTATTTTTTTTTCTTTCTTATAAATATAAGATATGGAATGATTTTTTTCATTCAAATCATGCTATTAATAACCAACATTTAGATGTTATTTATGAGACATTAATTAAGCATATTCATTGGCAAAATGATACATTAAAAGAAATTTTATCATATAGATGGAACATATAATGTGAGTCATCTTGGTTGATATAAAATAACCATAAGTTAAACGACTTTTATATAAAATTGCACATTTTTTTTAGTCTATGTTTTTAAGTTTGGACTAGAATTGATTATGACTAGAAATGAAATAAGTCATATCCAATTTGCATGATTAATTTTTCTTGAGAAAGTAAAATAGTGGAAATCATTGACTTATATAATAAGATCACTATTCTAATATGAAATCTTTTAATGAGAATATGAATGTGATAACCATATATTTGAATTCTAGATCATATTATGCATGTTATTGTACTGCACTTGGTTTTTAATATATGGCTTGGAATACGATCTATAATCTCATAGTTCTATAAAGTTTTGAAATATAGTAAAATTTGAAATATATTTTGGAAGTCGTGAATAAAAGATCTTATGAGCATGAAACTTGCAATATAAAGCTATTTGACTCATTTAGGTGATGAGCATAGTTTTATTGATAGTCACAAAATGACTAATAATGTCTTTTATAAATGGTATATAAATGTGATGTTATAGCCAAATGGTTGGACAATTTATGGTCCTCTTATATAACTATATACTAAAATATTATATGAAATACCTTTGTATGTATATGGTTTGTAGAGAGAAAATTATGTTATAATGACTATGAAATGGAACTATGAAAATTGCAAATATGTTATCTTGTTTCACCAAGGGTTTGAGGCATTTTTACATTATAGAATATACTTGGTTCAAATAGACATATGATGCATGCCTTCATATATTTGGCATTTATGAAATTAATTTCTTGGACATTAACAAATAAATAAAATAGACAAGTATGAAACCATTATTATAGGAAAAGATAAAGTGATGACTATAAATTAATAATTGTACAAAGAATATCATGGGTAGCATTCTTTTTGCAAAAATGAATAATTAAATATGGTGAGGATGTTGGTCTTATGAATTTTTCAGACACATAAATATAAAATTTCATTATGTGGTATAGAAAATTAACATAGCTATATTCAAATTTAGAAATTTTAAGATGTGGTACAAACCCATAATATTTAAGTCACCCATGATGAAAACTCGACCCAACTCTTGGTATAATGTCAAGTCTTGAGTTGAATGAGATAAAGTACATCATTAGTATGTGATTGCTAACACCATAAAAATAATATATAATATATCATCTTAAGGTAATTGCTAGGTACTCGAAATGATAAAGGGAAGGATGAGAATTATACTCTTAATAGACCCATAACATAAATATGTTAAAGTGTTAAAATAATAGGAACACTCTTGATGGATTGTACCTATGTGAGTGTGAAGTGTGGTTGCTTTTAAGAACTCAATGGCTTGGCTCTAATAACGCTCATGAAAAAAAGGTTACAGACATATGATCATAATAACAATGTCTTTAGATCTTGTGCATTGACTGAAGTTTAAATCATTATGTGATATGTGTTCGATTAATCAAATGAAATAATTGGTTCAAAATATAGTTTACCATACAATTTCAATTAACCTTAACGTATTTTCACTAAGTGAAGGTTCAATCGTAAGAAACCTTTATTTATGCAATTGATTTTCAAGATTATCAAAATTTAGAATATTTTGAAAATGAGAGAAACCGTTGGAACATTCTTAATATATATAATGTTCTAATAGTTACAAATAAAAATTATAAGTAACCAAAATTATAATACCTAGAAAAGTGATAAGTTATCTTTTGTTACTTAAAAGTTATGTTACTTTATTTATTTATTTTTTCTTTATCATACATTACTATAGCATCTATTTGTATAAGATTAAAATTAAAAAGAAAATCTAATCTTATATACCCCTATTCGATAACATAGCTAACTATAGGACTCGGAGCATAAAGAAAAACAAGTAAAACAAGAGTAATGCTTTATCATCCATTAATATAGCATCTATATCTAAGAGGAAAAAATCAAAGGCTAAACCACCACAAGTTCTGATGATACATCCTAGTAATGCAGATATTAGCAAAAGTTATTATTCAAATAATTGTGTTGATTGTTAATAAATATTACTCAAATATAGTTTTGTCTTTACAATGATTTATGATTTATGAGAACTTTTATAAATAAAAGTAAAATTTCATTTGTATGACATATCAAAATTCAGAACAAATTTTATTGTTCTCTTCCATCTTCTAATATTAAAAATTATTACATGAAGAATTGTTGCAATTCTTTATAGAATTTGAGAATCTTGTTATGCTCACTCAATACTCAATGGATTATTCTCATCAATGCAAAACACAAAAAATTATTAAATTTTGTTGTATTCTTGAAATTAATTTGCTTCTAACTCTTTTGTATATCAAAATATAATTTTAAAAAACATAATTACACGTCATGAAACCTTCAGTTAATTTCTCACAAGTTTATTTTATTCCCCACTAGCATTTTAAGTAAGAAAATGGAAAAAAAAAATTCAGTACCAAATTAAAAATATATATATGACTACAGTTTATATAGCCAAACCGTGACAAACTTTTTTTGTCCTCACAGCCAACATCCTCTGAAAATCAATTGAAAGAGTAAAAGAACCAAAGGCACAAAAAATGCAACATAAATAATCTGAAAAATTAATTTCAATGAACCAATCACCACAGCCCAAAGTCAATGTTTGCCAAGTAATAAAACCAGTTATTCATCTCCCTTCATTTTTCTTTTTACTTTACAGATGCTAGATTCCATATGTACTCCTAACTGTGTCTAGTTTTAATATTAGTAGTTCAGTATAAATATCTCACCAACCCCAAATTCCTGAACACTTTGCTGATAAAAGCATCGGTTGCGAAATATAGTTCTCACCGCTGTAAAAGCAGTCTGAAACTGAAATCGTAAGGCATTACTTGCACAAGCTGTGAAAGGGTCTCTTTCCCATTTCTCTCTAAGCATTTCACTGCTTCATTTCTCACATCATTTGGTAGCTGCAGGCAAACCCAATCCAGCAATGATTCCAAATCCTTTGCAAAGTCAAGCAGATACCAATCCAATAGCTTTGGTATTGTTAACTTGTTTGTTCTTGAAATCCCCACCGCTGCCTGCAGGTAGTCTCTCTTAGCTGTTTCCAACTCTTCTTCGACATGAGCCGCCGTGTATACTCTCACCTTCATTACCAAATCCCACATTTCAGCACTTGAAGAAAGAACGTGATTAATGTTTGATCATTGTTAACTATGAATGTTTCTGACTATCTACGAAAGGAGATTGATTTTGAAGCCAACTTACAGCAGGAGATGACCAGCTTCCACATGCAAGAGCAAATGTAACCAAAGGTTCGGACCATTCGAGACCAAATATATTGCGTGCTTTCACCTCATCATTTTTTGTAGCTTTAGGACAGGTCTTTAATAGAAAGAGAGAAAAAGGGGTAATAATCCAGTTAGCAATATCAAATTTTAAAAGCACAATGAATTCTATCCTCTCCCCTACAGAAGTATATATAAAAGAAAGATGAACAGTTTTTTTTTACTTACAAATTTCAAATGGAAAGGCAGCCTTAATATGAAATGCTCAATTGTTATTGCATTTAGTAAGTGGCCTCCCACAACTATTGTAGCCTGAAGCAGCCATAAAAATTGACAAATTTTAAGTCAAATTGTCCAAAAGCAGATGTCAACAATACTTCAAATATAGCTGTAGCAACCATTGTCTAATATGGTGAGGGCTATAAAATGCACAGTAAGTGTTTTTAGCAGCTTATGATGGGCATAGAAAAAAAAATGGCATCGATAATAGCATCCCTGACAAATCTTAGTAACATCAAATATGGATGACACATACCTTTTGCATTAGTGCTACAACTCTTTCAGGCAACTCAGGAACCCCATGCTCCAAAATTGCCTAACAGAACCATTACGTAAGTGTTATGCTCTTGCTTTTTGCGTATTAAGTTCAGAAAACTTCTCTTCATTCTGGAATGTATTAAAATGTTCAACAAAAAAACGAATTTCTTACATTCATCATACAGGAATTATAAGTGTTAATCCAGAATGCAAGCTTCTGCTGATGGCTGAGACCCTCTAAATTGACAGACGCGAGCTTCCCAAGAAGAAACCTGAAATCATCATCATAGAGACAGGCTGAATAGAAATGTCACAGTTAACATATTATGGAAGGGAAACCAACCCAATAACTTACTTTAGTTTATGGATCAGAAACAAAGCATTTGTACTCCGGTTTAGGTTAATTGTATTCACTTCAATTGCACAAAGATGTTGATAGGGTCCAATATCTCTAGTTTTCAAATCTGAACAGATACCATAAGGGTCTCGGACCTCACTTTCTCTAGGTAAAGTCCCGGATTCCGCAGCTTTATCTTTCAAGGTGCTCAACCTTGCAAAAATTCTAAACAAGCACCTTACGATGTCTTCAGAAATTTTGTTTGGTGCACTATCAACTTCTGATACCTTATCATCTGTAGAACTAGAAGGGCTTGCTTGTGCATTTTCTTGCTTTACTAATCTACCATCTAGCTGGACGGTAAAAAAACCTCAATTTATAAAACCATAATGAAGTGGAAAACTACTGTTCTTTTAACCAGAAATTAGTACATACCTGCACCTTCAGAGGATCCAGATATTTGTCTGCTGAGTCAAGCTTGGTTGGAAGTCTCTTTACTGGGGTCACAATGTTGGATACTTTCTTGTCTGGAGATTGTTTATCCTTTACAGCATTGGCAAATGATTGGTTTTCTTTTCCTCTTACGTCTCCGGAAGCAGAATTGAATTTTGTGGAAGCTTGTTTACCATTTGTTGGCCTGATAAAGCACTGTCCAGCTCGATCGTAAATAGTATCCGGAGGCAACATCTTTCTGCTTGAAACACTTCTGGAAAGAGATGGCTGAGACCTGGCAATGGTTGGTACCAAACTCATCTCGTTTACAGACAAAGACTTCGATCGCTGGTGTTTTGAACTTCGAACCGGAGACTGCTCAACAGTGGATTCATTCAAATTCTCTACATTCCTCTTGGAAGATGCATAGACAGCCTCTTGATAAAGACCTTGCCTAAAACTCACTACTTGCTCTTCAAGCCTAACAACCTCCTCTTCCAAAACAGCTACTTCAGCAAGGAGCTCTAATGTCTACAATCCCCAGAAAAGATAAACCAATTCACTCTCAAAAAACAAATTTTACATAAAACATGTAAAAGTTTCCATTTTTCAAGTATTAGAAAAAATTTTCCAAGAATTTCTTCCTCAAATGTAGCATGCAGTTAAGTTAGACTTACATATGGAGGTAAGTAAGGAGGAAGCCGAGGAAGTGCCCCTAAAGGCCTAGTAAAAGCTCTCTCCAAAGCTCTATGCACATTCTCTTCATGTCTAAGCTTCCTTTTTAGCTTATCAACCTGCAAATTATACCAATACCACCACAAAATTTGTTGAAAAACCGCAAATAGAAACCAAGAGAAAATCAATTGAATAGACCAAAAGAGTGTATAAATTTTGGTTACATCTTGTAATAAGGCTATTTTCTTTTCCCTGATTGATCTTCTCCTATTTGTTACAGCTTTGCTGGTACCAAGTGTTCTACTTCCCTGACACTTCTCCATCTTCTCCTTCTTTGAGTAATCCAAAGAAAAAAAAGGATAAATTTAAGTATATAAAAAATATTTATACAAAGAAATAATTGAAAGCAAGAAACTTAAAGAAGACACTATTCCTTCCTTGAGACAAGTGTGAGGACAGACCTCAGATTTTAGGATCAAAAGTGCTTCCCTACTTCTCTTTTTATGACACTAGCAATAATATAGCAAAATTCCAAAATTTTCAAAAACCCAAATTTTCTTCAAAGTTTGAACTTTTAATCCCCAAATAATCAATCTTTGGACACTCAAACTAACCATTAACAAAAACCCAAATCTTCAAATCTTGTAAAAACCAATAAAAGGTCAAAAGAAAAAAGAAAAAGCAAAAAAAGAGGGAAAAGAGAAGAGAGAAGTTACTTTATTGTGGTGTCTGTCATGATTTAAAGGAGCTTTCATGGACTGAAGAGTGGTGCGGACTCTTGTATTCATCTTTTTTTTTTCTTGGATTTAAAGAATCAAAATCCCAAAACAAAACAAACCAGCAATGCAACAATATCTACACTTTTGCTACTACTAATATTTCCATGACCCGAAAGAAACAATGCAGACAAAAAAAAAAGGAAGAGATAAGAAAACAAAGCAATAGCCATTGAAATTACTCTCAAACGAAATCAAAGATGTGGAAAGATAAAGAAGCAAAAAAAAAAAGGAAAAGAAAAGGAAATTTCTTTGAATACCCTTTGTTTATTCCAAGTTACAGAGCGGGAAACTTGAAAGCAAAGCGAACAAGACACAAATGCCTGCATGTATACATGGGTTTTTACATCGCAAGCTTTTTTGTTTATTTATACAGTAAAAAAAGATCATTTTATATTATAAAATGTTAATTTAAAAGTGTTGAAAAGAGCGAAGAAGCAAAGAAAACGACGAGAGTAGAGCCTAAAATCGCTATTCAGTCCAGGAATAGCGTAACAGTTGGACAGACCATACCCAAAACAAACTGCGGATATATAAATGATTTATTAATAATTCTTAATGAAATTATTTTTTATTTATAAAAACAAAAATTTTGTTGGAGTGAAGACAAGTGTCGTTCACTGGCTTACCGCACTTTCTTCTTCTTCTTCATGTTCAGTTTGGTCAGCTTCTTGAGATCTTGAGAGAAGGTTTTTATTTTTCGTCACCTTCTCTTTCTTTATATAGTACTCCAAATTATTTCATATGAGAAATGTTAATCAGTATCTAATGACCCAATTAAAGTAATATATAAATAAAATTAAAGTTAATTATAGGATTGAAGTTTTTAGAATTGAATAGGACGTCAGTTCGTCGATTCACTCGATCCGTAAATCATTAAAAAATTATAAAAATAAAGAGATTCAAAATCAGTTTTAATTGCTCGATTCAATCAGCTTTTTGCCCGATTGAATCAACATGTACTGGTTCTTGGGTTAATCGATTCAATATCTTCCTCTGAACTAGTATTTCGACTTGCCCTCAGTCCAACTAACTGATTCGACCTGATTTAAATAACCTTGTATTAAATATTTATAATCCTTCATCAACCTTTAAATAAGAGGAAAATGTACTTAAATAAAACAAATTCATGTTTTTAGAATAACAAGGGACACCAACTAATCTAAAACTTAATCCATAAAAACATCATTTTATTTTTTAGTATTCTTATATCCTTTTTACACGTCTATATTCGAAATTTATGGTTATCCTTTTAATAATGTCATCTCTAATATTTAAATATACATTCTTTTATTAAAAGTGTAATATACATTAACACTATACCTAACACTTGCTAATAAAAATAACGTTTTATATTTGCTTTATTCATTTATATTACTTTTTGTTTTGGGTACATGATTCATCTATATTACTTAAAATGCCTTAAACAAAGGCTTAAAGCAAATTGCCTTTTTTAACTAAGCAACCCAACGTGCTAATTAATTATGAGGGGAACCTGTTTCACGTAGTAGGTCCTTCGCTTTTGGGTTACTTTGACGTTGATAAATAAACCTTTTAATAATTTATTTGTTGTTTGGTTGTTTTCTTAAGTTTGTCATCAATTTATTGTGTATATATGTCGTGTACATAACCTTATCATTAGCAATTTGTTATTTATATTAGAAAACCAAGATTTAGACATTACTTATAAATGGCATAAAGAAGTTAATGACAATTGCTGCTATGTGGTATCAATGGAACTGGAAAATGAGGAAAGGGAGTGGCGTCAAAGAAGGTTGGTTCACCTACTCTAAGGCTAAGAGTCAGAAAGGTAGAAGGACTCAGGCAAAGAAGGCTCAAAACTTAATGTGTTAGGATTTTGTGAGTGGAGAGGAGTCCCCCTACTATGTTGATCCTTGGGGTATTTATAGGTAACTAGGGGTTCCTACCTAATTATGTCACTCAGTGGACCCTAAATGGTCCAATGGAGGGTCCAATCGGTTCAAATTGAGATAAGGATATAACAAAAATAATTAAAGCTACTCTCTTATTCAGATGAATTGATTTTTGAAGAAATGAATAGAGATAATAATGAATTTAAATTGATCTTTTTAAAATATTGTTCTAGAAATTTATTTTTAAATAGGGATAACATGTGTATCATTAAACCTACCTAAAATCCCTCTCAAGAGACATTCCCAAATAAACTTTTCTTTGCACAATCATTTTGTCAAAGGAACTCACTAGAAATAGACTCATTTAACCTTAAAGAAATCCTCAAGAAGACCAATATTTGTCACTCTATACCTTTCTAATACTAATTCTCCAAAACAAAACTTTGATTTGATTTAATTAGTCATATCAAGTTAACTCCAACATTTCTTGACCTTATTTCTCGCCACTCTACTCTTGAAACCTAGGTGGTAGAGTTTTTATTCGATAAGACTGACAACAAGCTCCAAATTGCTATAAAAACCCTTTCTTCTTCTCTAGGAAAGGCCAAGCTATCCACCACTACTAAATCTCTACGTAGACCTCACAAAATATTTGTAATAAAGACTTAACAACTCTTGACACTATAAGGTAAATTGCCTCCATTCCACACAAAGACCTCCATTAATAATCCTTGTATTAACAATGAAATTGTTTGTGGGGAAAAGAGAAAAAAAACATGTATTTGCCCATTAAGAGTCACTCCTTCTAGAACTTAAAGCACCTCTAATTGCAACATCAAGTATCTCTCTCTTACTAATAGATCCCCATGAACTGGAACTACCAAGGTAACTAATTTGTCATATTTAGTACACATATTTGCTACTCCTTTGCATACATTTTAGCATGTTTTCAAGTAGAACTGAAATGTTTTAGTTTCATTTAGTGTTTTTAAGTGTCTAAGTAGCACAAGTGTGTGTCGAGTCATTTTTACATATTTTTCAAGTCATTTATGGGTTTCAATGATTTTTTGTAACTAGAGAAAGTTATGTGGTTATATAGGATGAATTGAGAATTGAAAATGTCTCTTTAAGGTGGAATTATAATTGAGGTTGCGACCACGAGTCGTTGAAGTCACAATATTGAAGACAGATGCATGGGAACCCAAATAGATAGTTTTATCGCGATATGGAAACACTTAACACTGCGATGTCACAACCTCACATCGTGACAAAAAGCAACCGATGTTGCGGCGTCACGATGATTCCAAGGGCATTGGCTTGAGTTTTCAAGGGCATTTAGCAATCATTCTTTAATTTAAGCTTAGGAATTATAATAACATTAAGCACATTTTAGTCTTTTAATTATTTCCTATATAAACCAACTTTTAATCTTATTTTTGGGAGAGGAGAGTAAGTGATAGATGATAATTTTAGGGATAGATTAGTGCATAGTTTTCTTTCCAAGTTTCTTAGTAGATTAGATCTTTATTTTATTATGTGTAATTTTTCTATTTCAATGTCAAAACTTTATGATCGAAGAATACTCAATATTGTTGCACTGTAATACCCTTAACCCGATCCGATTCACTGGATCTGGATCTCAGGAGTTACACCTCTACTACAGACTTACATAAAACTATACATACAAAAGTTGGGCTTTTACATCTTATTTAAGAATATTGTTCCAAATAATCTACAACTAGGCGTACTGTAAATAATTACAACCATTGTACAAGACTTTTCAAATAGAGAGGACTTACAAGTGACTAATGTAACTTAACTACATTATTCTATATGTTATAAGCATATTAGTTCTTAGCGATAATATTATCTACAAATGTGCTGCCAATACGTCCTATATGCATAATATACTTTTTAGTCATCTTGGGTGTAACCTTGGCATATTCCTTCCTGGCGTAGACCCAATTTGCTTACCTGTAATATAAAACACTGAGGTAAGTTCATGAGAACTTAGTGAGTTTAAACCTCATTTACCTATTTTGTACTTATGCAACGCATCTGATAACTTTATTGATCCTCTCATTGTTCTCATTGTTCTTTGTTCGGCTACTTGTCTTTGACGAGTGCAAATTCTAGAATTCTATCATTCATATCGTAGAAATCATACCGTACCTTTAAGTCATGCTTTACCCTTCGTCCATTGATACATTACTTACATTCTTTACTTACCCCTTTTTAAGGTCCCTTAGTCATTCTTATTCTAAGTTCCGTACAGATTAAATATTGTTAATCAACTTGATCTTCAAGTCCCCTCATTCTAGCATGTTCCAACTTCGTTGTTCATGTCTTAAGTTTATGCTAACCATGCCAAAATATCTCAACGGAACCATTCCTTAAGCCACAAAAGCTATACCTTTCCTTGAGATAATCACTTATCTCTCGCAGATCCATTACCTCATTCACATACTCCTTTGCCCTTACCTAGTTCCTTAATCATTCCTATTTCAGAGGACCATACAAACAAAATACTCTTGATTCATCGCGTACTCTGGGACATTCCAGCTTCACTGTTCGTACCTTATTACTATGCAGGATTCACCTTAACATTCCATATAGGGCCTTACTTTCAGAGTTTTCCATACATATTATTCCTTTAGGATACCGTATACGCCGTTCTTTCAGAGATCACCTAAAATTCCTTTCCTTTCGTTCATGGTCTGCCATAGAGGCATTCCCTTCAGATGGTTGCCACAAGGGTCATTCTTTTAGACTGCGCCACAAAGGTCTTCCTTTTCAGAGATAGTCATAAACGCTTCCTTTAATAGAGATCGCCACAAAGGCATCCTTTATAGATTTTGCCACAAAAGCTCCATTTATAGAGATTGTCACAAAGACTCCCTTTTCAGATATTGTCACAAAGGCTTCCTTTACAAAGACTGCCACAAAGGTGTTTCTTCCTTTTCCATATTTACAAAAGGGATTTGGCTAAACTCGCATTACGTGAGGTTTTCCCTTCATCGCTTAGGTTGCACAAAAACCCCATTAGATGATAACATTCATTTAGTTGTTCTCATATAACGCAATAGCCCAGCTATGTCTTACTCGATATGGTCATTTCATTTGAAATGTCATGGCCACGGATTTTTCTTTTCAGAGATTCGTATTTACAGTCTTGACGGACCCCTTTAGACAACTTCGGAGATAGACATAGACTCACCATGCATAAACCCATCATTCAATGACTTACTTATAGCAGACATAATCATGCTTTCAAACTCATATACACACCATAATCATTCAAATTCATGCCCTGTACTTAGATTATCAACTTCATACTTTAAGAGTTTCAATTTCACGATTTGGTCACTTAGCATAGAAGTTTTTGAAACGCATAATGCACATGCAAGAGTCAATCTGAGGACTCACTTGACTTTCACCCCTTTTTTTTCATCTCCAAACTCTAGATTCAAACTTTCATTGAATGACCAACAACAATTACTTGGCATGAAGCACTCATCAATGGGGATCCAGACCTACAACTTAGCTTCCGTGAACAAAGGAATTGATTTAGGTTTCTTTAAATCTAGACAAAAAAATATTTCTTGAAGAAAGAAGAGGGAAAACTCTTATTTCTCAATCTTGATTGTCTAAATATACAACCTTTGTCCTTATGAAAACTTAACACGTGTCAAAATCCTATTCTATTTTTCATATGGGTGGTTTACAGTTGTAAGGAAATGTGTACAACAATCCACAATTATATGTATTACATAAATATTTTTGGGTCAAGTCCATCGTTCGTTCCTAACCATCTCATTAGAATATAACCAGCACCTTAATTAGCCAAACTTGGAATAAAATGTCTTTCGGCAATATCCCGATTACTCGAAATTCCTTAACATTTTACTAAGTTCCACTCCTATAGATGTCTCACTTTCTGAGACATTTTCACTCAATATCCCAGTCTTAACAGTTCGCCCAATCTATTCGCCAAAGTATCATTTGGGCGAATAGAACCACGCTACTACTTTCCTCCTACTTGTTCGCCTAACCAAGACTTCGCCCAATGGCGTACCCATAGACTTCAACTTCTTAGTTAAATCCAACACCTTACTTACTCAAAACCTATTTTGAAATTCTTACTCCTAAAATAACACCTGCATACTAGGGCTTAGTCGGGCGAGATGTTACATGCACTTAACCCAATTTATCAATGAGCATTTCTCTCCTTTCTCATTTTTATATTTTGTTCATCAAGTTTTTGATAGAAATTTTTTATGAGAATTGGAATGAAACATGTGTTGTTATGATTATCTTGCATGGATTAATTTTTTATTTGATTAAGTTTTTATTGATATTCGATTGGGTGTTTATTCATTTTTTCCAAACTTCTTAAAATACTAGAATTGACAACTCTAGTAGAACATTTAGACAAATAAGACCGAGAAAAGAATTTTTCGCATAATGATTTGGTATAAATGTGTCGAGCAATGAGACTAAGAGGAGAGCCTAGGTGGTAACAATTAATTGGATGAGACCGAGAGGGTAATATTAATTAGAAGTAGTAAACAAATGTTAATTTTAGAATTAGTTTTACCTTAATTCTCTTTTTGGTTGCACTATTAATTTGTGAATTGATTCGGTTGATAATTGCTCCGGAATAATTAATTTGATAACACCATTTACCAATTTTGACAATCCATTGTGTTTGATACTCGAAAAATTTTGTGTTCCATTGTAACAAATAAATACTACAATTGACCTATGATACTTACAGTTAAAGCCTCATTTCCATTCTTATATATTTTGTGTAAATTTGTCTGGTTGGTGTTCGTACACCATAGCATGGTCAAATTGTTGGCACCATTGTTGGCACCATTGTAACGATGTAAAAGAATTATTAAGTTCAAATTGTTGGCACCATTGTTGGGGATTGTAACGATGTAAAAGAATTATTAAGTTAATTTTTTTTAGAAAAGCAATATTAGTTAAAAGATAAGCAAGTTAGAAAGTGCTTTAATTTTATTGTATAGTTATTTTATTTTACTGTATTTGCTCTTATTTTTATTTTCCTTGTTGAAAATATAACTCTATCATGTACAATAATGGATATAGGTGGTAACCGTGTGATCAACATGATTTCGTTGAGTAGTCCGATTTGATTAAGGGAACTTTGACAACAAACTGAAGCTATGATGGGTATTATAAGGGTCAATAACCTTAGCTATAATAAACCATATGTTAAGATAAGTTTTAGGAGTAGTGGCCATTGCATTTGGCACTGCACATGTTTTATAACTTACCTTATTTGTTGGCATGTTTAACCAAAATATATTAATTATTTGCTTGAATATTTTTGAGGATTTTGTGTAGACAATCTTGTTTTTATTTTTGGAGAAGAGATTGAATCAAGCAATATCGCTTTTCAAGGATTCTTATGTGATCTACTTGTTTTATGTATTAATATATTCAATCCAAGATTATATGGGCTAATTTTATGAAGATTTATCTCAATCCTTCATGTTCTTATATAAAGGGTAATTGATTTGATGAAATTTGGGCAGATCATGTTATTACAAAACTCCGGTAAGGAAAATCTCGAACACACGATCGGAACTCGAAAAGAAAAAGAAGAAATAGGACAAGGCTCCAACTCAATCCTATTAATTAGAGTCACCCATGATGGAAACTCGACTCAACGCTTGGTATAACGTCAAGTCTTGAGTTCAATGAGACAAAGTACATCATTAGTATGTGACTGTTAGCACTATAAATAAATTCATCCTAAGATTAAAGTGCTAGGTACCCGTAATGATAAGGGAAGGATGAGTAATATACTCTTAATGGACCCATAACATAAATATGTTAGAGTGTTATAATTACGGGAACACTTTTGATGGGATATACCTATGTGAGTGGAAGTGTGGCCGCTTCTAGGAGCTTAAGGGCTTGGCTCTGACAGCACTCATGAAAAGAGGACATAGACACATGGCCATAATAGTGTCCCTAGATACTAAGCATTGACTGATGTTGAAATCATTGTGTGAGATGTGTTGATTAATCAAATGGAATAGTTTGTTCAAAGCTTAGTCTACCATGCAATTTGATTAACTTTAACATGTTTCTCACTAAGTGAAGGTTCAATCGTAAGACACCTTTATTTATGCAAATTGATTTCCAAGAATATCAAAATCTAAATATTTTGAAAATGGGGGGAGATTGTTGGAACATTTTCATATATTTATAGTATCCCAATAACTATAAATGAATGGGTGTAATTAAAAATCAAATGATATAACTTTTGACCAATGACCAAAGATTTATCTTTTGATTAATTACACCATTCATTTATAGTTAATTAATATTCAACTATTATTTGTACTTCAATTACATCATGGGTAGGTCGTAATTAATAGGCTTGAGTCCCATCCCTTTGAGGTCCTTTTCTGCATCTCTAGCAAGACTTTTTGTCAAAGGATCGCCAAATTTTCACTTGACCTCACATAATTAATAGTGATCACTCCATCAGAGATTAATTGTCGGACATAACTATGTCTTAATCCAATGTGTCTAGACTTTCCATTATATACTTGGCTATATGCCTTTGCTAGAGTAGCCTCACTATCACAATGGATAGAAATAGGTGAAATTGGCTTAGGCCATAAAGGTACATCATAAAGCAAATTTCTTAACCATTCTGCTTCTTTAGATGCAGCGGCTAATGCAATAAATTCTGCTGCCATGGTGGAATCAGTAATACATGTTTGTTTCTTGGAACCCCAAGAAATGACTCCTCCACCAAGAATGAAGATCCATCCACTAGTAGATGCATGATCTTCCAAACTTGTAATCCAACTAGCATCCGAATACCCTTCTAAAACTGGAGGATATCCATTATAACACAATCCATAGTTAATAGTTTTCTTTAAGTACCTAAGTACTCTATTCAAAGCTTGCCAATGCAAACTACTTGGATTACTTGTGTACCTACTCAATTTTCCAACAGCATATGCAATATCTGGTCTTGTACAAGTCATTATATACATAAGACAACCAATTAGACTTGCATATTTCAATTGATCAATTTTCCTACCAGCATTAGATACTAATTTTAATTGAGGATCCATGGGTGTAGATCTTTGGTATCTGATTGAAGAGATCAAACTTTTTAAGCACATTTTCAATGTAATGTGATTGTGATAAAGCTATAGTGCTTTCATCTCGGGTTATTTTAATCCCAAGAATAACATCTGTTACACCCATATCCTTCATAGCAAAGTTGTTTGACAAGAATTTCTTTGTGTTTTCTATTTGTTCCAAATCCGTGCCAAAATGAGCATGTCATCTACATATAAGCAAATTATGACACCCTTTCCATTATCAAATTTGCTATATATGCACTTATCGATTCATTTATTTTATAGCCATTAGCTAAAACAACCTTGTCAAAATTTTGGTGCCATTGTTTTGGTGCTTGTTTAAGCCCATATAAAGATTTAACAAGCTTACATACCTTATGCTCTTGTCTGGAACAACAAATCCTTCCGGTTGCTCCATGTACACTTCCTCTTCCAATTCACCATTTAAAATGCAGTTTTAACATCCATTTGGTGAACAACCAAATTATATATAGAGGTAAGTGATATTAATAGTCTAATTGTAGCAATTCTTGCTACTGGAGCATAGGTATCAAAGTAATCAATACCTTGTCTTTGTGTAAAACCTTTTGCTACCAACCTTGCTTTAAATTTATCAATGGTTCCATCGACCTTCATTTTCATTTTGAAGATCCATTTACAACTTATTGGTTTGGAACCTGGTGGAAGATCAACTAAGATCCAAGTTTGATTTCCCATTATTGAATCCATCTCATCATTTATTGCTTCTTTCCAAAAAGCAGAGTCTTGAGATTTCACTGCCTCTTCAAATGTAATAGGATCAGATTCGGTATTATAACAATAAGGTATCTTATTGCATATACTTTCACCTTTTCCTTCTACAAGAAACATAATGAAATCTGGTCCAAAATCTTTTACCTTTTTAATCCTCTTACTTCTTCTTAATTCTTGACAAGATTCATCATTATTATCAATTTGTTTCAATGGAATCTCATTCTCATTTGAAGAATGAATCAATTGTTGTGGTTGTAATTGTCTTGATATAGAATTAAATCTATTTTCATCAAAAATAGCATCTCTTGATTCAATAACAGTATTAATTGAAATTGAATCATTTAGTTCAATTACCATGAACCTATATGCCTTGCTATTATGTACATAACCTATAAATATGCATTCAATTCCTCTTTCACCTAACTTTTTACATTTAGGTGTTGGAACTTTTACAATAGCTCTACAACCCCAAACCTTCAAATAATTAAGGTTTGGTTTCCTTTTCTTCCATTGTTCATAGGGGGTTATTTAGTTTCCTTATTAGGAACTCTATTCAATATGTGACAAGTTTGTTAGAACGACTTCTCCCAAAAACCTTGTCCAAGACACGAATATGATAACATTGAATTTACCATTTCAGTCAAGACTCTATTTTTCTTTCAGCTACACCATTTTGTTGTGGTGTGTAAGGGCTGAAACTTGATGGACAATTCAGTGAGTTCAAAATAACTTGGATTATAGTATTCTCCACCTCTATCCGATCTTAAGCACTTGATAAATGATTCACCTGAAGTTCAACTTGATTTATAAACTTTAAATTTATCAAGCGCTTCATCTTTTGAATGCAATAAATATACATAACAATATCTAGAACAATCATCAATAAAAGTAACAAAATATTTCTTTCCACCTAATGTAGGAGTCTTATGCAAGTCACATAAATCACTATGTATCAAATCAAGCAATTTTGTTTTCCTTTTAACCTTAGGGAAAGGATTTCTTGTAATTTTATTCAACATACAGTATTGCATTTTTCAATATTATTATTAAAATAGGAATTAAATCTAATTTATACATGTCATTCAATTTTCTATAATTCAAATGACCTAATCTATAATGCCACAAACAAAATGATTCAACCATATAAGCGAAATAATATTTTTATTCTTATTAATAATATTAAGTTTGAACATGCTTTCATATATATACCCTTTTCCCACAAAAATTCCTCCTTAGACAAAATAAACTTATCTGCCTCAAAAACAAGTTTGAAACCAAACTTATTCAACAGACTTCTAGACACTAAATTTTTCCTAACTTCTGGTACATAATATACATCATTTAAGGTTAAAACCTTTCCAGAAGTGAATTGTAGTTCAACAGACCCTTTGCCTTTAATTGTTGCGGTGGAAGAATTTCCCATGTACAAGACATTGTCATTTTCACATTGTGTGAACTTTGTGAACATGCTTTTGTCTTTGCACACATGTTTGGTTGCTCCGGTATCAATCCACCATGTATTATCATCTTGTGCCATATTAATTTCAGATATCATTGCAACGAACTTTTCGTTATTATCAGCCTTAGAAGATGATTTCTTCTTTAAAAATCGACATTCATTCTTGAAATGTCCCGGCTTTCCACAATGATAGCATGAGCCCTTTTATTTCTTTTTGAACTTAGGTGCTCTATCAGCTTGATTGAACTTTCTTTTGAATGGTTTAGTAGTCTGTACTTCCTCCGTAACATGTACTTTGGCATTTTCAGAATTTAGGTTCTGATCTTGTTTTCGATACTCTTCTTCAATACGAAGATGATTTGCCAAAGCCTCAAGAGATATTTCCTCTTTCTTATGTTTTAGATTTCTTTTAAAGTCTTTCCGAGATGGAGGAAGTTTGTCTATTATAGAGGATACCACAATCATTTCATCCATTTTCATATCATATTGCTTAAATTGATTCAGCATCTTTTCAATATCACGAAATTGTTCCATAACAGAACGACCATCAACCATTTGATAATTATTGAAACGACTGACAAGAAATTTCTTACTTGTAACATCTTTGGTCATGTATCTTGCCTCTAATTTGTCCCATAATTCTTTAGCGGTGACGTCGTTTTGGTAGGTGTCGAACAAACCATCAGATAAACCATTCAATATGTGGCCCATGCACATGTAATCAGCATTGTCCCATTTTTGTCTTTCTCGGGTTGCAGCAACAGATTCGTTTTCATTCTCTTCAGGTCTTGGAGTATCCAAAACATAAGCAATCTTCAAAGTTGATAACAAAAAGTGCATCTTTTTCTGCCATCGTCGAAAATTGCCACCATCAAAACGATCAAGTTTAACAAAGTTGGAAGCCAACTCCCTTAGTGTTCCACTTTCATGTGTTGTGGTAGTCATCATAATATAACCTTAAAATTGTTATTACAAAACTCCGGTAAGGAAAATCTCGAACACACGATCGGAACTCGAAAAGAAAAAGAAGAAATAGGACAAGGCTCCAAGGCGTGTATCAAGCCACTATCTTTAAGGTTATATTCGCCTCCACTTATCTTCAGTGTGCAAATGAGTTCCAAGCAAATTAACCTCGAGGATACAATAAAGCCAATGACTATTTGCGTTTTGCACTGACGAGAATAGTCCACTATGCACTGAGTAATGTGTAACAAAAACTCAATTTCTACAAAGGATTTCTGCAGTAATACTTTATAGAATAATCTAATAATATTAGAAAATGAAGGAAGAGAAGAAATAATATTAGAATTTGTTGATATATTTCCGAATGAAAACCCATTCCTATTTATAGGAATTTTCTTGTCTCTTCATAGAGACATCTTTCAATAGGTGTCTTTATGAATAAATATACAATAATAATTATTCATTTAATTTTGTAACTATTCAAATAATATTTTTTGAATAATTATAATTCTTTTTTTAAAAAATCAAATGATATAACTTTTGACCAATGACCAAAAGATTTATCTTTTGATTAATTACACCCATTCATTTATAGTTATTGGGATACTATAAATATTTGAAAATGCTCCAACAGATCATGGTAAATTGAAGTTTGCTCAATGAAGCTGGGTTCGTGCTCTAAATATGGATGACTTGTTCAACCTTGATAGATATTTTACTATTGAGGCAAGTATGTGAGCAATGGCTCACATAGTGCCAGCGTTAGTGGACACTACAGTTATCATTATGATTGTCTTATTTGGAGTTGATCATGTTTTTAATAAAATCAGTTGGGCAATGAATTAGACGATTTATTGGACATTTGATTGCCTATCTTTAAAGACAAATTCATTTAAAGCAACATATGGATTGGATTGGATCAAGCAATTGAATCCCCTTAAATAAAGAGATTGGATCGAGACTTCTTGAAGACTTATCTATAATATCTCTACATTATTTTAGATTTTATTATTATATTGTATATGTTATTTTAGCTACAATTTTATAAGAGAATTGATTGTATTGATCAAGCATCTTAGTAAGTCTCGAACTCTTATAAATTTGGAAAGACTTGTATGAATTAACACTTATTTAATCATTAAGAAACTTGTAATTGAGAGTATAAACAAGTTTATTTCTTAGTTTACAACCTAAGTTTTCAAGGAAAACTTAGAGGTGAGTGATCTAGATCTTTAGGTACAAAAATGAGGTTACTATAACAGGGTGTGATAGAACCTAAATCATTTATTGTATTAGGATTAAAGATAGTGGATTTACTCAATAGTTAGACTCCCTAAATGTAGGGAAACTGAAATGGATAAACTACTTGTTTTTTTTATTTTCTATAATCTTATTACAGTGCCACCTTTAGTGGCCACTAAAGCTAATACTTAGATTATCACTAATTTCTTTTCAATTTTAAAATATTGGTCCCAACAATTAGTATCAGAGCCTCCAACTTAAAGTAGCTAATGGTGTTTACTGGTGTGGATACTTGTATAAGATGGAAGCTTCATCATTTTTACGACCCCTATGTTGGATAAAGTAAACTATGCTTTTGGAAAACGAGAATGAAAGCTTTCATAAAGTTATAGATGAAAAGGATTAAAGATCAATTCTCAATGGCTAGAAGCATCAAATTACTAATGTTTTAGGTTTCAAAACTCCAAAAGCTGAGATTACTTGGGCCATCAAAGAAGAGTGGCATGCAAATACGAACTGAAAGCCCGTTAAAGCAATCTTTTGTAGTGTTGATGGTCAGGAGTTTAAAAAGATTTCTAAATGCATTACTACATGTAAATCTTGGCTAATCATTGAAACTTACCATGAAGGAACCAAAAAGGTGGATTAATAAAAGATGCAAATGCTAACCACTAAGTTCAAAACCCTAAGGATGTTAGACAATGAAACCATTGGTGACTTCTATGCAAACATATGTAACTTGTCCAATCAAGAATTTGCACTTGGTGATGAATATTCTAACTCAAAATTGGTTAGAAAAGTTTTGAGGCCTCTACCTAAAAGGTTTACGATTAAAAGTCATATCCATTGAGGAAGCAAAGGATATAGACAATATGATGATTGATGAACTAATTGGGTCCTTACAAAATTTTGAGATAATCTTTAATGAAACTAGAAGGAGCAAGTCCAAAGAAACGAGTATTGCTTTCTAATTGACAAGTGCAATGACCATTGGGATTAAAGATCTCTAGTAACAAATAGATTTGTTTGCTCAAAACTTCAACAAGGCATTCAAAAGATGAGCAATTTGAACAAAAGAATTGAACGAGGTCAAAGATTCAATAAGGAAAAAGGGAAATATGCTGCCACTGATGAGAACTCTAGAGTAAAGAAGAAAGGCATTCAATGCTACTAGTGTAAAAGGTATGATCATGTACAAGTTGAGTGTACAAACTTGAGAAAGAAGTATTTCAATGTAACTTGGAGTGATGATGATTCGTCAAGCACCTCAAATTCAAATGAGAAGCACTTGAGCAATTATATTGCCTTCACTACAACTGTTAGTACCTTTGTTTCAACTGACTACAACATCGATGATGATTTAGAAAAAGTTCAGTGTTGAGTTTTTACAAACCTACAAGTCTATGCTGGAAAAATAGGAGGAAGTATATTATGTGAATACAAAGATAGTAAATGAGAACTCTAGACTCCAAGAAGAAAATCAAAAGTTAATCAAATAGATAGAGGTAAATGATTCTCTACATGATGATAAAACTACCCATTTGGAAACTACATAAGAGGATTTTGCAACTAATCAATCCATGCTAGAAAGGGGTAAACTTAATGAAATTCTTATTACTGGAAATAGGATTTTAGGAAAAGGTGGCATTGGCCATCTTGAAAATAAAAGAAGAGTTGTTATTAAAATTAATCTTGAAAAGAAAAGAAAAGTTGTTATTAAAATTCTAACGGTGTTTTTCAAAGCTACCAGTAATGATGATCAAGGTGAATGCTCTATGAAGCATGTTTTGATTCAAGCTAAAAAAAAGGTAATCTCTAATCATCAATTTATTTTTTATTATTTTAGATTTCTTATTCTTATCAGACCTAGATACTTCAAAATATTGAAATATCAAAGTTGGAAGCAAGCAGTGACAAAATCAGTACCCATTACCCAAAACACTGCGTGGGATCAAAAGAACAAATTTGTATAGAGGAAAAATGAGAGGTTGTCTCATGGAATAGAAGAGCATAAGAATAGAAGGATTATCTGTCATTATTCTAGTATGGTTGGTCATATCAAACTGCATTGCTATAAGATGTTGAATGACGTAAGATGGGGAACTGTTAGAAGACAAGTTGTAACTCAACCAAGATACTACCAAAAACAAATATGGTTGAGAAAAGATCAATGGTTCATTAATTCATAAGTGAATTGTGAAGTGGCAACTAATGCAACAACTTTTGAAAATTGGCATGAATATATTTCTACTCCTTCAAAATCTTGTGGTAAAGAACCTTGTTGTTTCATGAGTTACAACTCCCACCTATATAGTAGTTGATGAGTTAGCATCCATTGCCCCCTACTAAAACACCTTATTGATGGGGGTGTATTTATGCTACTATAGAGGGAGAGTCTGTTGATGCTACAACTAATGGGGAGTTTTCTTTTATATCATGCTTGTTATTTTTTTAGTTTATTTATGACATTTTCTACATGTTATTAATTTGTGTTGTTGATCAAACTTCAACAAATGAAGATGTTTCTCCAGTTATAATTGTCTAAAGTTGCTTTGCATTTTTGTCCCAAAAAGAGGGGAGAGTAATTTGAGCTTGAGGGGAAGTTAGAACTTGATTTTACTAATGTTAGTGTTACCTTTATTTCATGAGAGAATTGAATGCATGGCTTTTGGTAAAAGATGCCAAAGGGAGAGATTGTTGAGACAAGCTTTGGGAGTAGTGACCATTGCATAGGTTTTATAACTTGCCTTATTTGTTGGCATGTTTGACCAAAATATATTAGTTATTTGCTTGAATCTTTTTGAGGATTTTGTGCAAAAAAATCTTGTGTTTATTATTGGAAAAGAGATGGAATCAAGAAATGTTATTTTTCAAGGATTATCATGTGATCTACTTACCTCATATACTGAGATATGCAATCTAAGATCATATAGGCTGACTTTATAAAGATTTATCTCAATCCTTTGTGTTTTTATATAAAAGGTAATTAATTTGATGAGATTTGGGTAGATCATTATGGATTGAAGTTTGCTTAGTGAAGCTGGATTTGTGCTTTAAATATTGAATGGTTGTTCAACATTGATAAATGTTTTATTGTTGAGGCAAGTATGTGAGTAGTAACTCACGTAATGCCAGTGGTAATGGCTGCTATGGTTAACACTATGACAATCAACATAACTTGACTTATTTGGATTTGTAAATATTTTCAACTAAATTAGTTTACGTTGACTTAGATGATTTCTTCAATGTTTGATGGCTTATCTTTGAAGACCAATCAATTTGTAGCAACATATCTTGAGGATTGGATTGAACTAGATCAAACAATCAAATCCATTTAAATAAGGAGATTTGATTGGGACTTCCTAAAGACTTATCTTTAATATCTTTACATTATCTTGGACTTTATTATATTGTATATGTTATTTTAGCTGCAATTTCATAGGGGAATTAATTGTATTTGGCCTAGTATCATAGCGAGTCTCAAAGTCTTATATATTTGGAGGGACTTGTATAGGTTTTGTAATCAAGTGAACTAAAACTTATTTGTTCATTGAGGAACTTGTAATTGAGATTGTAAACAAGTTTATTGTTTGGTTTACAAATTAGATTTTTAGGGGAAAATTTAAAGGTGAGTGATCTAGATATTTAGATAGAAAAGCAAGGTTCCTATACCAGGGTACGATATGACTTTAAATCACTTGTTGTATTGAGATTAAAGATAGTGGATTTACTCACTAAGCTAGGCTCCAAATATGCGGGGAAACAGAACTGCATAAAAACTTGTGTTTTTGTTTTCTCTGTTCATATCGCAATACCACCTTTAGTGGCAATTACAACTAGCACTTCAGTTATTTTTCACTAGTTTTTTCTTTTAAGGTTTCAAATATAGGTTCCTACACTATACAATCCACACTGTCTTCAACTCACACATTAGATTCATAAATCTATTCTTTTGTAAGTCTTGGTTGTCCACTAAAGTCAACAATTGGAGGTTCACCACTAAAGCCTATAAGTAGGAAACCCTTTTATGCCACCAGTTCAACAATAGTGGGAATTACGGACCCATGATGAGTTTTCCATGCCTGATTGCATGAATATATGTATCTTTAGCACAAATAGTATTAGCCCCAAGTTGCCCCCTTCAGATAGTCAAAATTCACATGGGAAGAAAAACCAAAGAACCTTGAAAGTGCGACACCCTCCTATACCAAATTTAGCCTTCTATGGCCTAAGAAAGTCTAAATTCAATAGCGTAGAAATATTAGTAGTTCATTTATCGATGGGAAAAGGAAATCCTAAGAACTTAACATCAAGACTACCAATATAGAGTCCCAAAATAGATCCCTTACCTTGTTTTATAGGTATACTTAACATTTTGTTAGAATCTATATTGCGAAGGGTTAAAAAAGAAGGAATTCTCGAATCTACCCTACTAATACGATCAAACCCTCGAAGAAGTGAATCTTCAGTTAAATGCTAGTTTCAATTGGACATGCCATGAAAATTTGCCTTCACCTAAAAAATGCTATCAAAGTGGGTATTAAAAAAAAAGGCAAATTGGAGAAATTTGTGAAGCAACACACCCACTAGCGAGAAGGTGACAATGAGAAAACCCCAAAGTATAACTAAAAAGAGGTGAAGTCTTAGATTACTAATCCAAGAATCAAGGAAGTCCAAGATTACCAGTGCATGACAAAAAATATCTAAAAAAAACCTTTGATTATCATCAATTAAATTTGAATTTTTCTTTGAGGAAAACATACAATATTCCCATAGAGGTCAACCTAAAAACTAGCAAGCTAATCCATTCCTCCGCATCATTAAGGTTACGACTTTGAGCTTTTCCTCCTCAATTAGCGTGCAATCATCACCCATGTATAAAAAGAGGAGCCCCATGACAAGCTATTACATATAACAACAGATGATAGCTTTTCTAGAATCGCATTCTCTTTAGCTTCTCCCTATTGATATTCCCTCACCATTTTACCATAGAAAAGAGATTGTGTGGGAAAACTGTGTCGTTGGGTTAAAAGTAAACTACTAAAAAAACCTTTATTTAATTCTCTTTCATGGGAAAAAGATTGATCTTTAGTTCTCCTCACTGGACATCAAAACATGGGTGCCTCAATTGTCAAAGAAAGGTAAGAACCCAAAGTAGAAACAGTGGACTATAAAAAGTAAAAATGCAAGAGCAAAAAAGAAAAACAAAGGATGAAAAATTATACTTTTCTCACATAGTCTCTAATTCATCTTACATGAACCGATCCACCAAAGGGTGTATAAAGTAAATGATGTCTTTTTAGATTCTTTTACCTTCATGTACCTCGTCTTTGTAATATAATTATTAACCACTTCACCCAAAATAAAAAAAAAGAAATTTTAAATCACATGTATAGAGAAGAGGAAGATCTTAAAGTGGTATTTAATTAAATAAGATGGGATTTAGTAAGACTAAACATAAACACTTTAAAAAAGTTGGGCCAAATTGTCGACAAGCCTTACTAAATGTTTGTATAACAAGAATTAATGAGCATTAGCCATCCTAATTTAAATGATTAGGACAAAGGCAACCTTGACCTCCAAGATGCTTTAAAAATAAGGGAAACATCCTTCAAAAGGGATTGGTTTGCAAAAATGATAGAAGAAAGAAAAGAAACTAGAGAGCTTAAATGATCAAACGCTTAAACATTAAGACCAACTATGCAAAAGCATGTTCCAACAAACGATAAAGTTGGTGGCATATCTTAGAGAGCCTATAAGCCAATGAACATCTACTTGATAAGGACAAGGCCAACTCTGAGAAAAAAAAGTGAAGCCATGAATAGGCTATCTCAAGGATTTGTCTGCCCCAATATGCAAAAAATGTTAAAAGACATCTCATTGTCTCTTTAGATCATCACCTTCATAGTTGCAATTACGAGAATAGTACGTTTTACTATAGTTGGTCCACTAAGGCTGAAGCATCAATACATCAACAATAAAAAATTAACATGCATAAAGGCAAAAGTGATGAAAATAAAGTCACATGAGTTCAATAGAAGCATAATCTTTTGTTTAGCAATTCTACACAACATGAACTCCCATTAGTCACCTTTATCAAGATCCGACCTTGTTCACATGAAAGGCATGGTTAAAAATGCACCCCTAGCAACATAGGATGGTTTGTAGTAAAACACAAGGAGGTGTGCACAAGAAGGATCGGTCGAAAAATAAATAGTTGACTTACAAAGCAATCATATAGATTCAAAGACATCAAGTTGTTAGGCGAATATATAAACTATAGACTAAACATGATGCAGAACACAAGCTAAAGTACAAGGAAAAACTCACCAATAATATTTTAAGACATCATACACACTATCAAAATCACACTTAAAATGCCACCACCAGTAAGGGAGCCCACTGTCGTGTCATCTCTACTTTATGAAACCCTCACCTATTTTGCTAAAGCAATTATCTCTCTAGACATTTCGTTCATTCTCTCATAAACTTGCCATCATGAGACAACTTTTGAGGACATCTCATTTAATCTATTTAGATTCAAAGTTTATTAAGCATCGAAATCTTCAATCAACAACTTTACCAAACTCTAATTTTTAAAGAGAATAATGGACCCATCTGACATGGGTACAAGATTATCTTAAGTTTAAGGGCTATGTCCCTCCTTAAAGCCAAGGAAAGCAGTACGCAAACCACTTTGATGCTTTTAAAAAAGGATAAAGAGTTTAAAAAACCTCAAAGCTAGGGATAATGATACATAAACCCCCCTTTGATGCCTTAAAAAAACATGTTAAGGTAAAAAAAAAACTCAAAGCCAAGGAGAGAGGTATTGAACTTCTGAAGCATGAAGCAAGAACTTCACCACTCTCCAAGGTCGCAAGAATAAAACCCTACAAAACTCCAAGTTTGAAATATCATGCCTTTTTAAAAATTTAGTTTTCACCTAGTAAAACCAACCAATTGTACAGTCGACTTTTTAGGAAAAGTAAAAAAAAGCACTGTTATCATTTCCATTCAAAGTGCACTAAGTACTACTTTTAATTTACCTTTTTCAAGATCACAAATTAGTAAAGCACAAGCATCACAAAATAAACAATAATTAACTGTTAAAAAAATTATCATATGTAGTGCTCAAGAAAAATATACATAATAATAACATATTAATTACAAGAATCTTTGCAGAAGAATAAAGGTGTGATGTACATTGTAACAGTAAAAGTACATAGATAAAAACAACCATGAACAAACTTATACATCAAAATAATCCTCAATAACACCTTAAGATGGCCTAGACTATGCATCTTGTCTCTTCAAGCTTCCCACTAAAGGCTTGAAGGATTGCAAAGGTTGAATGGCTTTAAAATATATAAAGATCAACAAACCTACATCCATCAAATTAAGAGGCTACCTAAAAAGTTACTAGCAAAAGTAAAATCATGAACCAAGCAAACATCGCATGTGAAGCTAGCATCTACATCTTCCCTCACTTTTGGCAAGAACTTCTTAATGTTGTTGATCCGTAATGGCAAACTTTGCCTCTAACTTTTGAACTCTTGAGGCATTATTATCAAGCCTTACATGCATTTCCTAGATGATGTAGTGATGTTTCACTTTTAGAACTTGAATATCACAATACATTTCTTTAACACATTTTTCACCACAAATTCCAACTTTAAAACTTTCTAGCAAAGTTGGTCATTATATCAATGAGTTTTAGCCACTAAGTTTTGTAATGATTGTTACGGGTGATAAACTTAGTCATTTAAACCTTTATAATGAACAACTCATATTTTCTCTTTCTCGATACTACTCTCCAACTTGGACATAATTTTCCCTATCATTTGATAAACAATTGTGAGCTTGTCATATTAAACTATGATGATATTATTATTTAAACTAACATTGCCTAGATGTTGATCCCCAACTATAAAAGTGAATTCTTCCTTAATAAAAATGTTTGCACAAACTTTGACAAACATGAAAGCAAACTCTTCAAGAACAAATGATAAACATCATCGCCATTTAGATAAAGAAGATAATTAAATGTTGTAATTGTACTTACATTGTTAATTTGCAAGAGAACTTCAAAATCCTTAATGATGCCCCCATATCCTTAAACTATAACATGTTTCCCTTTTTCTATAAAAAAAAACTAAGTTCAAAAGGGGAGATAGTATGTTAGCCCAACCATCCTAGAAAGGTTGTACCTTATGGAGTTGGCGAAGCCGATAATTCTACAGAAGAAGCCAAGGGAGATCCTTCCCTTAGCCATTGCTAGAAGAATGCCTTCTCCTCTTCCTAATCTCAGATGATAGTCTTTCAACATGAGTAACTAAAGCATGCTTAAGAATCACATTCTTTAGTGCAACTAAAGCATCTTTAGAGACTACACCTTTTAAGACAACACTTGGTTCACAATTACCTTGCATAAAATAAGCACTTCTTAAAAACAAGGCAACACTTTCAGTAAGCAAGAATAATAAATTCAAGTAAAAGAAAAATACATAACATCAACATCCACGCCTTATCGGAGACCTCCCTAACAACATCATTGATTGGGCGAATTTTCACAAGCATACTAGGGCATTCCTTTCACACCTTTTTCGAACCACACTATTCATTAAAGATTGAATGATTGATGAGTTGTGCCAAGCTTACATGACACTCTATATAATTCTAAATGAGGTCAACATGTTTGGGGACTTTATAGAGCATCCTTTTCCCATCCTTACCACCTATTGGCCATTCATTTCTATGATTAAGCCACGATGACAAGTTAGAACATGCCTAAAGTAGGGTTGGTCATCTAGTATCACACTATTCAAACTCTTCCCTTCAACGTAGAACTTTTAAAAATGAACTAGTGTTAGTAGCTTGTCAATCCACAAAGCTCGATCGCACCTATTTCACTCAGATTGTTTGACAACACTATTAACATACATAATAAGATTATAAGCACAACACTTGGAAGAAGGGAATGCCTATGATATGGGAGACGACAACCCATCTCTTGGCTTGCTCTCTATATGTATGTATTTTATATTTATCTACATGAAAACCCACTCAACTCGAGTCCAAGGGTAAAGCTACTCCACCTCACGTAATGAGCAACATGATCCCTAACTCCATTTATTGTTGAATAACTAAAGGATAAACAAGTTCTTAAACCTACAAAAACAAGGTGAATCACGGATACTCTTGCAATTATAAAAGAAAGCCACAAAAAGGCACAAAGCACACCCCGGTAACTAACCAAGAACAATCCTATAATCCAATATACAATTGCAAGCTAATGATTCAAAGGCAGATGAAAACCTAACTTTAAACAAATAAATGAGAAAGGAAATCCTCTCCTATTCACAGGAACATCACTCATTTCGTGAGACCTTGAGGAAACAATGAAGAGATACTATAATGAGGCAATTAGATTCCTCTCAGTGCCAAAATAACCATCTCCACTTTTATCATGGTGGAATCCTAGTCACCACTTTCTATAAAAGAAGCTAACTCCTCATAGATGGGTATCCTTTGAGGAAAATCAACATTAATTGAATAGTTGACTTTGTCTTTCCTCTTTTCTTGTTGTATCATATTCAACACTACAAAATAACTAGCATAAATGAATCCTCGATTTAAATAAAATTACCGGCAAAAAGGACAACAAAAATATACAGAGGAAACAAAATGAAACAATAGAAGAAAACGAAAAGAGAAGAACTTGTATGACTTAAAACCCCATTTATAGTTATGTGAGTGAGAAATTCAAATAAAAAGGATTAATTCGCCAATCAACTAAGCAAGCATATGATGAACAATCGTAATAAATACGCCACAAGAACAACAAATCAAATGATGACACGTAGAATGTAAGCAAAGGCAATAAAACTACGAGAGCAGGAAATGAGATAACTACCATAAAGACATTCAAATATAAACTCAAGTGTTCATGTAGTTTACTCCTCGCCATGAACATATTACCGAAATAACCTTTCCTTCATTAGTCTCGAGACATACACTTTGTAACATTCCCTTCGACTAGGGGGCAATTGTTATACCTACATAAAATCTCTCCTAAGAAACCTCACCAAATTGGCCTCTCTTCAAGCAATCACTCCACCGAGGGAACTCAGTGAACCTTAAAAAAAAAAAATCCTTGAGAAGATTAATGCTGATTATTCCATTACTTCTTAATATAACTCTGTAGACCAAGCTATCTACAAATATCAAACGTCACTAGATATACGTAATAAAGACTTAGCGGCTTTCAACACTACAGTGTAAACCACTTACATTCCACCCAAATACCCTTATTGCTAAGCTTTGTACCAACATGTGTGTATATATGTGTATATATACATAAATTTTGTGTGAGAAAAACATTTCTATTGTTTAAGTATTTTATCAAAAAATCAGTAGTGGTATGCATATATATTACCGGTATGCTCAAATTATTTTTTATACTTCAAATTCATTTAATATAATTGAACCGTATTTAATATTATTAAATGGCTATCGAGCTTACCTGTATGTGATTAATAATCAAACAGTACATGGATTATTTAAAGGAAAAAGATAAGCAGCTTTAAAGTAAAGTTTGAGAGAGACATTCCCAAGGCATTATATGATAAATAAATATAAAAATAGGAAATAAAAGAAATAAAAATGATCAGTCATTAGTTTGCATGGATTGAATTGAATGATATATAAGCTTTTAGCAGCAGAACCACGTGAGTGTTCATGTGCTCTCAAGCACAGCCATTCACCCAATGGAAAATCTAATCATTTCAGATAAAATATAAAAATGTGATACGAAATATAATAAAGCGTGAAAAATAATATATAAATACAATCTATATATATGAACGTATCCAACTTAATTTATAGAAAAATATGTTTTGCTTAAGTTAATTATATATATTATATATATATATGAGTTTAAAAACATACACTTTATTTTCCATCGTATTACTAAATTCACATTAAAAATAAAAATAAAAATAAAATAAAATTTGTTATAATTATACATTTAAAATTCACATTAAAAATAAAAAACTAAATTAAAACAAAATTGTTATAATTATACATTTAAAAAATTATAATTTATTAGAAGCTGCAATAATTATTTGTTTAAAATAATTATAACTTAATATATAATTATTAGTTAAAAATATTGTGTTAATTTTATTTTAAAAAGTTATACTCACTTGAATAGAATTTTAAGCATATTAATTATCAGTTAATTAATATTAGAATTAATTATGTTAATTTTAAAAAACTTAAAAATATTATTTTGTATTAATTTGGTAAAGTAAAATTATATTGTATGTTGTATTATTTTCTTTCTGTTATTTCATTTTTCTTACTTGTATATAACAGCACCTTTACATCAAATATACTTGAGCAGTTTTCTTTTACTCTTATTCTACATGGTATCAGATGTAAATTTTTTTATTTTCCTGCACTTTCTTGCTTCCCAAACACTTTGTCTCTTTGATCTTTTTTCCTATGATGGCACTCCATGATCCTACGCTACCTTCTAGTCCGTATTATCTTCATCCAAATGAAAATCCAGCCTTAGTTCTTGTTTCTCCCGTCTTATCAAGCTCAAATTATCATTCTTGGTCTCGAGCAATGACAATGGCGCTTTTATCCAAGAACAAGCTTCAGTTTGTTGATGGCACCATCACAGTTTCGCTCCGAACAGATCCTCTTTATTCAGCCTGGGAACGGTGTAATACTATGGTACTTTCTTGGTTGCATCACTCCATCTCGCCTTCGATCATGAACAGTATTCTATAGCTCGATTTTGCTTATGTTGTTTGGCGCAATCTCCGTGAACGTTTTTCTCAGGGAGATGTTTTCCGCATTTCTGATCTCCAAGAAGAGATCAATGCTTTCAAGCAAGATGATCGCTCGGTCACTGATTATTATACTGAGTTGAAGATTCTCTGGGATGAGTTGATGAATTTTCAACCGATTCCCGTCTGTTCTTGTCCAACATCTTGTTCTTGTGGTGTTTTTGCTACTCTTCAGAAATATCATGATAATGATTACATTATTCGATTTCTTAAAGGCCTTCATGATCGTTTTGCTATTGTTCGCTCTCAAATCATGCTCATTGATCCGTTGCCTAAGATCAATAAAGCTTTTTCCTTGGTCATTCAATAGGAACGTCACCTTACTACTGGATCTTCTCAAATGTTTATTAGTAACACACTGCACCACCCTTCTTCCAAGAAATCTCAGGCAAAATCGTTTCCTGACTCACGGCAGTGCACCTTTTGTGGTAAATCCAGACATACTGTTGATACCTGCTATGAGAAGAATGGTTATCCACCTGGTTATAAGTCTTATGGTCGGGCTTCTCATGCACACAGAGTGCTTAATGATGGTGCTGCACAACTCTTGGACTCTTCACAGTCTGTTGCTATTTTGCCATCTGATTCTTCTGTTACTTTGACACAAGACCAGTTACAACAGCTACTTGCATTGCTTCCATCTTCCACCTCTTCCTCCCCACCTTATGTTACCAACACTGCCTCTTCTTTACATCAAATGCCTTCTACATCCTTAGGTAACCTCTTTTATTTTCAATCCCACCATTGGATCATCGACACTGGTGCGACTGATCACATTACACACTCTTTATCCTTTTTTGCCTCTTTTCATTCAATTAAACATGTGTATATAAATCTGTAGAAGGCACCAAAGTCTGTGCTTGAATTTCTGGTACAGTCATTTTCAGTAATAGCCTTTACATTACTAATGTTCTTTATGTTCCTCAATTTACTTTCAATCTTTTATCTGTAACTAAACTTACTGCTACATTACCTTGTTCATTTACTTTTCACAAAACTTATTGCTCCTTACAGGCCCTTCCCTCTTTGAAGATGATTGGTACAACTAAAGTTTTTCATGGTCTTTATATTTTGGACTCACCAGTTCAAACCCTTTCCATTTCTGTTTCCATTGCCTTGTCAACTACCACCACTTCATGTTCCATTTGGCATCATCGTCTCGGTCACCTTTCTGATTCTAGATTGAATCTACTTTCCCCTTACATTCCTTCATTGTCCATGACAAATAATGCAAATTGTAAAGCATGTCATTTGGCAAAACAAAAGAAAATACCTTTTCCTGTAAGCACTTCTGTTTCTAATAAAATATTTGAACTTATTCATATTGATATTTGGGGACCGACTGATGTTGTTTCTATCACAGGTCATCGTTATTTTCTAACCATTGTTGATTATTTCAGTCGTTTCACTTGGATCATTCTATTGAAAGCCAAATTTGCAGTTCGCACTCATATTCAGAATTTTTTCACACTTGTTGAAACTCAATTCTCCTCCAAAATTAAAGTCATTCGAACTGATAATGGCTGTGAGTTTGCTATTCTAGCTTTTTATGCTTCCAAAGGCATTATTCATCAAACCTTATGTGTTGAAACTCCACAACAAAACGGTCTTGTTGAAAGTAAGCACTGACACATTCTTAATGTTTCACGGGCTCTCTTATTTCATTCTGGTCTACCTAAGCATTTTTGGGGACATGCTGTTCTTCATTTTGTTTTTCTTATTAATCGTACCCCAACTCCTCTTTTAGCTAACCTTACTCCTTTCGACAAACTATACCAAACTAAGCCGAATTTTCAGCATCTACGTGTCTTTGGTTGTCTTTGTTTTGCTACCACCTTTACTGCTCATCGTCACAAATTTGATCCTCGAGCCCGTGAGTGTGCTTTTCTTGGATTTCCACCAAATTTCAAAGGTTATATTCTTTTTGACCTATCAACTCATGCCATTTTTGTCTCAAGAAATGTCCTCTTTCATGAGTCAGTTTTTCCTTTTTCTCATCAACCATCTCCTTCCTCCACCCCACAATTGACCTTTGACCCGTCCATTACTTATGATTTGCCACCTCAACCACAGGTTCCACCTCATGTTCCTTTACAACCTTCTAGGCCACCTCGTCTTAGGAAAGCACCTTCTTATTTAGACCAATATCACTATTTTTTAAGCAAGGCTGCTACCAATCATCTTCGATGCTCCACACCCTTTACTCTTGCCATTAATGCTTCTTCTATACCTACAACATATTTACAAGCTAGTAAAATTTCCCATTGGCAAGAAACAATGCAAGCTGAAATTTCTGCTCTTGAACAAAATAACACCTGGATCATTGCAGACTTACCTCCAGGCAAGACTGCAATCGATTGTAAATGGGTCTATCGAGTGAAATATCGAGCTGATGGTTCTATTGAGCGCTACAAGGCTCGTTTGGTTGCAAAGGGGTTCACACAAACTGAGGGTGTCGATTATTTTGATACTTTTCCCCTTAGCCAAGCTTACCACCGTTCGCTTGTTACTTGCAATTGTTGCTTCTAAAAATTGGTTTTTGCACCAGCTTGATGTTAACAATGCATTTTTGCATGGATATTTGACTGAAGAGGTTTATATGTTTTTACCTCCTGGTTTTGCTTCATCCACTCCCCATAAGGTCTGTAAGTTGCAAAAATCCTTATATGGTCTAAAGCAAGCAAGTCGACAGTGGTTTGCTAAACTCACAGCAGCTCTTACTTCTCTTGGTTATATTCAATCCAGTTCTGATTTCTCATTGTTCGTTAAAAAGGATGACATTTCTTTTACTGCATTATTGGTTTATGTTGATGATGTTATTCTAGCTGGTGATCATTTAGATGAAATAGAAAGAGTGAAAGCCTTTTTGGATTCTACATTTAGCATTAAATACTTGGGTGATCTAAAATATTTTCTTGGCCTTGAGGTTGCTCGCAGCTCTGCTGGTATTTATCTTTGTCTACAAAAATATGCTCTAGACCTACTGTCTGACTTTTGTTTCTCAGATTGCAAGCCTGTTAAGACTCCAATGGCCACCAAAATTCCTCGAGATGCCTCTGCAGATTTGCTTCCTGACAACACTATTTTCAGGAAACTTATTGATCGCCTATTGTATCTGGTTTCTACTAGACCTGATCTTGCTTTCGCAATTCAACAGTTGAGTCAATTCTTGGACCGACCTACAGTCACTCATCTTCAAGCTGCTCATCTTGTTCTTCGCTACCTGAAAGGCTGCCTTGACTTTGGTCTTTTCTTTTCTACTTCTTCCTCACCTGTACTGAAGGCTTTTAGTGACTCTGACTGGGTTGGTTGTCCTCTCACACGCCGTTCTGTGACTGGTTATTGCCTGTTTTATGGTGATTCTCTTGTTAGTTGGAAAGCCAAGAAGCAAATCACTGTGTACCGTTCTTCCTCAAAGACAGAATATCGTGCCCTTGCCTCTACTGTTTGTGAAATTCAGTGGCTTTGATTTCTTTTGTGTGATTTGCATTTGTCTACTTCTGGTCCTACTGCCTTGTTTTGTGACAACAATTCCGCTCTTCAAATTGCTGCAAATCCTACATTTCATGAACGTACTAAACATATCGAAATCGACTGTCATCTTGTTCGTGAGAAGGTGTTGTCCAGTGTTGTTAAACTGCTTCCTTGTTCATCCAAGGATCAACTTGCTGATATCTTTACTAAAGCTCTTGCTGTTGTTCCTTTTCAGCTTATTTTGTCCAAGCTGGGATTGTTTCCCATACACTCTCCAGCTTGAGGGGGGCTGTTAGTCATATAGTTTAATTTAATTTTTAGTTAGTTAGTTAGCAGTTATGTTTCTATTATTTTCTTTCTGTTATTTCATTTTTCTTACTTGTATATAACAGCATAAATAGGAGGATAATGCGCTTTAGTACACTCGAACTCATGTCCTCCTACATTGACAACAATGCCCATGCCAATCGAGATAAGCCTCAATCGGCAGAGTGAAGAGATTTAAAAAAAAACTAAATAAATTATATTCGAACTTAACTATTATAAATCAGATGAAATGTTATTTTCTTAACACATAAATATATCTAGATTGGATTAAAAAAGAAAGAAAGAAAGAAAGAAAGAAAAGAGAGAGAGAGAGTCTAGATTCGTCTCCAATAATTTAAGTGCCCATATTAAGAGATTGGTTTAATCCAACTTCTATTAAAAATGAAAAGGAGAAAAGATAAATTGAGAAATGAATGAAAATTATATACAGGGATAGGGTATTTTAATTAAGAAAAAATAGTTCCCTTACCATGTGAATCCCTTTGGAAATCATGAGCACTAAAGAATCATAATTTCCAAGCCTAGATATGCATCATTAGAGAGGGGGGAAATCCAAGTAATTTTTTGCAAAAAAGGGAAACAATAAAAACTCCATTAAGTTGAGAGTTCACACACAACAAAACAACAATCAGATCTTCTGAGATTTCAACAGACTATTAGTTTCAAGACGTCACACACACATAAAAGAACAAAAATTAATTGCAACAAAATGTAAGGTGTAAAATAGGATTAAACACCCAAAGCAAAGATTCAACAAAAAGAAGAAAAAGAAAACAACTAAAATCTAAAACTAATAAAGGTAAGTCTTGAGTTGTATAAAAGTTTAAAACACTACAAAGATATGGTCCCAAATTCTCATGCTGCCACTTCATTTAATATACTTTCTTTCTTTTAGGGTGGTCCCAAAGAAGGTGAGCCTCTTTGGAATTTTGGGTGACAGTAGAAAAGTGGAAGCAAATGCTTAAGTTTGATGCAGCCTATGCAAACAAAGGGCGATATAGCAGATCCACATGCAAAAAGATAAGGTTCTATCGTCCAATTCTCTGCCGAGGACCAACCACTGGGGCAGCACAATCAGGCTTTTTCAAGTGGCAATTTGTGTTTCTGTATTGCGTGTGTTTAACATGTGTTGTACAAATTTTAATATTTTCGTAAATTTTTGGTTTGGTTCTTAATTATCTCTCAACACTTTCAATTTGCTATTTCCTTGATATGGGAAACAACAACCAATATGGAGGCATTAAATTATCATGCAAACTCTAATTTTTATGAAGTATTAGAAATAAGATTTTCCAGATCACATGACATTTGAAAAGGTGACCGACCAGTTGGAAATAATATCATTATTTTATATTTATGTCAATTACCTAGGATTAAATTCTTAAAATAATATTAGAATCCAAATTTATTGTGTTATTTTTGTCTATTGGTAGGAGATCATGGATCTACGTGGCCAAAGACGGAAAATATGGGGCTATACTAATAACACAAACACAATAAGATATAAAAATATAAATACACAAATGTTTTAAAGTACACATAATACAAATGGTTAACCTATTAATATTTATAAAATATCTTACAACACAGATCATAAAATGATGCCAACAGCAGTGGACATCCATCCCTCTACCATGGCCTAGGCAGAAATCAATTTACGAGGGACATGGCGAGCAAACAATTCCTCGACAGATTTTCAGGCTTTAAAAAAAGGGTATAAACTATAAATCGAGAACTGATACTGCTAAAGTTTTTACTGACTACTAAATACAAACACTACTGTTACAGCAGCCAGATCAGTTTGTATACTTGTATGCAATATCAGCAGAGAGGTCCCCAAATGGAAATTCCCGACGGATCACTGTCCCAATTGGCTGTAGCCGTGGTCCAAATAACCAAACGAGCACCTACAAAACTGGACCACATTGGATAGGTGCCCATGCACCAAGATTGAACCTGCTTACAGACTGGAATGAACAACTAGCATTTACCTAGAAGAGAGTTCATCTGCTTGCACCATTTAGTAAGCAAAAGCCAGACACAGAATTTAACAGGTTATATATACAAGACAACCACCAAAGAAAATGAAATGATTGGGAGCTTAGATTTTGTTTGCGGGGTGGTTATGGAACTTTCGACAGAAGATGGTCCCCAGAAATTCCCATATAAATACAGTTTGTTTCACAATCATCTTGTCTTAGTATTGGCTCCATTTCTGGTTCAAAACAAAAGCCTATCCTGACTTGTCGACATCAGTGTCTCAACATGTGAAAATGCCCCTTATCTCAATTCATTCAACGCTCAGAATCATTATAAAGAGAAAGGGACAATATTCAGATAGCTTTTATATCGAATCCCTACCGTGCCTTGATAAGGTTCTGAACTTGTGTGTGCCTGTACGGCATGCATTGAGAGCTGACTAGAATGCTTTGGGTAGTGATGTACGTACAATGAAGTTTGCTAGCCTCTTAAGTCTTAAGTGTGACCCAGTTGACAAATTCTGTTGAAGGGAACAAACTAGACTGCTGTAAGCAAATGCAAAAACAAGTTTATGCAATTAATTTTGAATCAATACTTCCCTTCTCATATAGCAATATATATGCCTTCCAACTTGGAGGACACATGTGATGCGATCTCCCAAATGCAAGAATATTCATGCTTAAATTAAAAGATATAATGATGAAATCCTATTTTAGCCCTGGGCTGATCCGTAATAGGAAAGGTTCATCAGCAATATTATCAACTAATCTATGTGGGTTTGAAAATATAATCTGGTCAGGTGAGGTCGGATAGGGGAGTTACCGATGAGGAACTTCACCTTGAATACAAGGATGCTCCATTTACATGAGAATAAATTGCAGGCCATCTTCATTGCTATGACAGTTTTTGCAGCAGTCTGTATCACATAATTAAGCATGGTTTCAGCCTACAGGAATATTGTCCAGGGCAAAACACTTGTTCAACTTCTACACCAAGTAAATACCTTAATTCTCATTGCTGATTTGGCAGTCAACGAGTAAATACTCTATTCTTTTGAGGTTAGAATCCGCAAGAGTTTCATTAGATCGACCGCTATCAGTAGCATCCACAAGCAGGCAACAGAACAACAACAATCTGGAACAAAATCTTAAATTTACTGTATAAATGTATTAACTCCTCAGACCTAATCTGTAAATCTTTACTTTTATCCCTTGGTAGGCTTTTCAAGGTCCATTAAGCACTTCGATAAGTTTAGGTTTCTAAAAGTAACTATAGATGAGCTTCCAGTCCAACATCTCCATTAAATTCAGTAGACAACAAAAAATTAGTTCCGTTATTACTTTCTACTTTCTAGATCAAGCGCACACACATTGATCTCTGCATAGAGACATGATAGATGATTGTTTGAGTTGGTGAATTAAATGAAGTATGATACAGACACGATAGATAAAATTTTGATTAGCTTATTTGAAACTTTTCATTTTTTGGTGGTTGTTATTAAAAAACTTAGGATCTGTGAACCATTATTGTTCAAGGGTTGAAGGTTAACTAAAATCTATAAGAAAAGATTGTTATATTGCTCACAAAATTTTATTTAGAGCTTTGTTGTTTTATTTTCATTTTCCTTGCTTTTCTTCATGCTGATGAAAAATAATATATATATATTTATTTATAATTGAAAATAAAATCTTTTCAGAGAAGAAATGATATGTTTGGAGAAGAAGAAGAGCACTTTGTATTATAAATTTAAAATATCTAAAATTTTAAAATTATCTAGTAACTGAGATTACGATAAATTTATCAAAAATTAAAATTTATCAAACAACAGAGACAATACAACACAACATTTTGCTCCTCTCCTGCCTTCTTCTTTCTTAAATTTTCTCAATTTTTTTCCCCATAAATGATCAGAAAATCATATAGATAAATCATTAATGGTAGACCAATTGCATTCAAAGATCAAGTAAAAAAATTACTAAAATTAATTCAATATTACTTTTATCCCTATAATAAATGTAGTTTTGCCCAGCCAATTGCATTCAGGCATATAACTGTGGGGTAGCCCCATTTAGTTAAGTCTGTCGCTTTATTTGCTTAAACAATAATGCTAATTTAGGGTTTGGCCTATTCGTTTAGTTGACAAGTGAAGTAGATAACTTTTTCAAATCTATTACAGAGGTTAGGATCAATTTTAGGAAAAAAACAATTAATGCTCAATATTTTGTTAACAATCACTAGCATTTATCTCATAAAGAGTCGACAAAAACTGAAACATTTGTAAAGAGATACAAGCACGAAAGCCCAGGCCCATGATTTACAAAATGGATGAAGCAACAATACAAGGGTTAGTGCTAAAAAACCATGACCTCGACCAAACAAGGAAGTTCATTCTCACAGACTGATCCTTCATATTCGAATCAAAGAAGTTAGCAAAGAGTTCAAGCAGGGAATCATTGCGAAACAAATTCGAAAGGCTTGAGCAATAGGAAAATTCTTAACCAAATGAACAACGTTCAACCACTTGTACGAATAGACGTATACCAGTATGATGGCTTAGTCAAAAGCCAAGTCTAAGAATCAAAGCAAGCAACACCCTTTACTAGACAAGGACAAGATTGCAAACCTTAATAGCTCACCAAGGTGGATGACCAAAACTTGAAAAAGCAACAAAAAGAATAGAATAAAAACATGGTCAATGGCATCAAGCATACATTGGAGCCCCAAGCTTTCGTCTAACATAGGCCAAACCTCCTACGGTGGGGGAGGAGTCTCCTAGAATTGAAAAAAACAGGGAACCACGAAAAATCCACCATTTAAAGGGGGGCACTATAAAAAGCTAGTAAGGAAGGGAGCCAAAGTGGTAACGGCCAAACCTCTACCACAAAGTTATCCGATCATGGATCAATCTTACCCTATCATATTATACCTAGCAAAAACGAACAATGATACCCTTCGTAGAAATTGTAGGGAGAGATGAGAAGACTTATTTTTCTATTGGAGGGAAAAGAGAGCAAGAGGAGAAAGGTCAATTGAGGAAGGGTGAGTGATGGTCGATATGGCAACTAGCTCATCATCGATGAAATCTTTGAAAGAGGAGGCTTTGGATAAGATGTTTGAGAGACACTAGTTGATGGAGCTTAATGAAAACAATAATTATGTAACAACCAAAAATTCAGTGGTTAAAAAATTGTAGGTTTAGGACCTCATTTTTGTAAACCAAGTCTGTAAATATTAAATAGGGATATTTATGGAGTTAGTATATAGACGAATTGAAATTCGGTTAAGTAATTTGGGTTTTTAAGACGAGAAATAGTAAACTAATTTGGTATCTATTTTCCAAGCGGTATCGATACCACTTGAGAGAATTATCGATACCGCTTTACCAGTATCGATACCTACTTTATAATTTTGGGATATTTTGATAAATGGTCCTAATGCATGATTAGTACTTATTTTATTTGTGTATAATGTATGTTAGCATGTTTTCTACCCTCTAGAGTAAGTATGACTACAATTCATATGAATGCCATAATAGTAAAGGAAACAAAATGTAACAGCCCGTTTTCAGTGAAATTGGAATAGTGGTTTCGGGACCACAAATCCAAGGTCGGAAGAAAATTTATTTTAATATTATTTTATGGTCTATAGTATGATAGGAATGTCGTATGAAAATTTCGTTAAGAAATTTTATCGTTTACATGTCTAATTTGATGAAAAGGACCAAATTGCATAAAGTGCAAAAGTTGAATTCATTCTAGTAGCTAAAGGTACCAAATAGCTATGGAATTTAAAATTGGAGGTACTTATATGGCAAATAGACCATTTAGTGTAGTTATAAGATAAGAATGATTATTCATCATTGGAATTTAGTAAATTAGTAAGGTTAATTTTAGAAAGTAAATGATAAAATGATGATAAATGAATTAAATAATTAAATAATTATCATTTTCATCATATTTCCTAAAATAAAAACATGGAAACCCTATTCATGGAAGCTTGAAGATAGACAAGCTTATTTTGCTTAATTAGGTGAGTATTCTTGTCCCGTTTTTAATGATTTTTATGTTTCCGAGATCATAACAGCTTAATCTAACTATCTCGGGGATTAATTTGTAAAACTATTAAAGTGTTAGGGTTTTGTCTTGGTTGAGTATAGTTGATTTATGAAGTTTTATGGTAGAAAATGAAAGGTTGTTGATAGATAAACAGCTTTTGTAAGGAGAATTTTGATAAAATTATGATTTAGGGACTAAATTGAAAAGATGAAAAATTTATGGAAACATCCTAAATTTTGTGAAATACATGGGCTTCTATGGATATGTATGAAAATCAGTTAGGCTTGAAATAAGGATTAAATTGTATGAATTTCATTTTCTGAGCCTAGGGACAAAATTGTAATTAATTAAAAGTATAGGGGTAAAATAGTAATTTTCCAAATATATGTATTGGGCTGAATTGAATATGAATTATATTAAATTGAGTTAAATTTATTCGTATAGATCTGGATAGACCTAACACGGATTTAGATCGAGGAAAAGAGAAAATATCAAATTAGTAGCCTACGAATTTACGTACACTTGTCGAGGTAAGTTTGTGTAACTCAATTGTATATTTATATGTTTTAAATTGAATATTATTGTGTGTGATTTGTATAAAATTCCATGTATAATATCGACCACATATCCCACAAGTACCGAGTCCCGTTTAAACCTTAAAAATTCGAATGATACAAATGACATGTCATTAGGGTTCCCGAATTGGTTGTAATCCTGCATGTGTTGCGTACACACCACAACTCTTATGAGCGTCTTGATATTTGGCTCTCACGAGCTTCCCAATACTTGGCACTCACGAGCTTCCCAATACTTGGCTCTCACGAGCTTTCCGTTATTTAGCTCTCATGAGCTTCCTGATTAATGACTCTCTTGAGCTTCCTATGATACAGCTCACGTGAGCTTCCCGTTATATGGCTCGGAAGAGCTTCCCGTTTACATGTTTGTATAAACATACACGTACATGAATTGACAGATTACAGTTTTGTACACTTTGTGTGTACTACCCGTATATCCAACGATATTTTAAATGGTTCAACGGGCTAAGTTCTGATATGAGATAATATAAGTTCGAAACGAACTATTACCCATATATACATGAAGTACATGGAAATGATATTACTTGATTTACTGAAGCATGAAATGATTGTTACATGTATGTGAAACTTGTTTGATGACTTTGTTCATCCATGATGATGGGCTATTATATGTGCTTATATGGCTAACGTGTTGAAGACATGTGTTTAGGCTTTTGGCCAAGTTGATTGGAATCTGTTTTGTATGCTTACCTTATTTGTGAAATAATGGTAAGTTAAATTCCATGTTATACGAACTTACTAAGCTTAAATGCTTACTCTATTTTATTTTCCCTGTTTTATAGTAATTTGGAAGCATGATTTGGTTGGAAGCTGGTCGAAGTTACTTCACACTATCCATCGGCCCATTTCGGTATATATAGTAAATCAATTTTGGTTATAATGGCATGTATAGGTTAATTTGGCCAAATGTTGGCATGTAAATGTTTTGTTGTGATTAGCTATTTGAATGACTTGTGTTTGATATATTTTGATATATATATATATATACGGCTTATCATGTTTGATGTGTGTTTGATATGTTTGAGTGATGGTGAACTTATAAGTATATTGATGATTGGTTTGAATTGGTATATTTGGCATAATTAAGCATATATGTGGTTGGACCAATAGGTGATTGTGAATGTTGATTGACATATTATAAGATGTTATTTGAGGTGCCTAAAGGCATATTGGTTGTATGTTATGGTAACACATGTTTAGGACATGACTCTAGCTTGATTTAAATGTATTGTTATGGCTTGGTGATGTGCAAATTAATGTGTATAGGTTGATGTATGTGGCTTGAAAAATGACCTATTTTCGTCCACACTGGCAGAGACACGGGAATGTGTCTCAACCGTGTGTCACACACGGCTAGATGACACAGGCGTGTGTCCCTTGCACATTTGAAAATTTTTTAATGTTTTTCGAAAAATTCTTTAAGTACCCGATTTAGTCCCGACTTGTTTCTAATGTGTATTTTGGGCCTCGAGGGCTCACATAAGGGACATTATGCTTGATTACAATTGGTTTCTGATATGAATGTTATATGATATGAAATATCTATTTATTTGTTTTGTAAATTTCGGTAATGCTCTGTAACTCTATCCCGGCGACGGATACTGGTTAGGGGTGTTACACAAAAAGATGAATGTTTTAATAATGAGTCGACTTATGTTATATGCGATGTGAAACCAATTGCAAGGTGAGTTCCAACTGCCATTGCATCTAGGACATGTTTTTTCATATTTGTTTTATGGTTCATGTTCAGTGTTTGTGGCTATCCCTCTTAATAATGTTGTCTCGAAGGTTCGAACCCGCATTCTCTTTTTAGGAGTGCAATGTGCTTTACCACTACACCCAACACTTGTTTATTGGATTAACTCATGTTTAATTTGCAAAAATAAATTGTTACATTCAATACTCACATATATATATATATATAGTTAGTATTTAGTACACTTACTTTTTTTGTTCCACCAACCTTAAAAAATTGTTATGTATCAATTATTTTAAATATTTATTTTTTTAATATTTTATTATACCCTATAATATAATTGTTAATCTTCTAACCCTACTCGTGGAGCTAAAAACTCCACTAACAACAAGGTATATTTTTCATATATATACCCAATATTATTTACTAATTTCAAGCTTGTTTGTCTTACCAGCTATTAGCATGCTTACAGTTTGGTTTTTCCTTTTCTTTTCTTTTTTTTTTATACGAGCATGCTCAAAATTAATCAAGAGTGAAGGGCACCAACCAAAAGAGAGGGTCCCTCCACCAACGTTGAATGCACTAAAGAAATATTTGGCAATTTTGTCCTGATCGATCAAGTCAAATGAAGCAAATGACGAGCCCCAATTCGCCGTTCCTCAACCTCACCACTTAAGAGTTGAATAAATTTGATAATTAAAAATCTCCCAAAAGGACCTTTTTCTTTTTTAATGGTTCCTGCATCTAAGGAAGTCCTCAGCCTCTGCAACTGATGGCATACACAGAAGGAAGGCAGCTAAAGACTTTTTTTTTCTTTCTTTTTTACCTTTTTGGCTTTTGCAATGAACAAAAACATTTGATTCTGTGTCGTGCTAGGCTGTAAAATGCAACTGTACAGTCAGAGAGAGTGGCAAGCACGTGATCTTTTGATTCATTCCTATTCTTAACTGGTCCTGTTACTCCAATACTTAAATTTCCCAATTCTATAGTTTGTGTTGCTTGCCTCACATGGTTTGTGTCTCTTTGAGCTTACTCAATTCTTTGCACATATTTGAAGCATTATACGTTGTATATAAATACATATATGCTCTGAGGGTTTCTCCATTCTTTCAACTTCCTTTTCTTATAGACGATATCCGAAAGAAATGTCAATATTACAGTAATTAGTGAATATCAATCAAACCTCTAATCCGCCATTTGAACTTCAGATTTCATAAAACGGCATGCAACTTAGAGGAGTTTGACATCTTAAGTAGAATAAATAAACTTCTTACACTACATTTGATATTAGTATTATTTTTACGCATTTGTTACGAAAGACTATATTTATCCTTAACTAAAACTACCCCATTCGTCCATCAAGAAGTTATGATGGGCCATCTTCAATTCTATAACCAAGTTGGTAATCTTGTTCATTACGGCTTTTTTTTCCCCTAGCATATACCTCAGTTGCTTGGGCTCCTTTGGATACCCAAGCAATTCCAGTACGGTGTTTAAAAGATTTTTTTGGTGCAATCACACCATTCTTTCTGTTTGGATAATTTTACCCCAGTTTAGTAGACGACCTGGATATTAGTGGGACTAAAATGTTTCACTGACGGAAAAATTATAGGTTTATTTATTTAAAAAATAAAAACAATTTTAGAATTTAATAAATCATTAATTAATTATTTTGAATAAATTATTTATTTTAATTTCAGTCAATTTAAATTATTTATTAGCTCTTCAAATATATTTTATACCACTTTAATGATTGAGCAATAGGCAAAGAAGGAGCTATAAAATGTAAAAATCCACGAATTTCATTGGCTCACTGACTTCACTAAATATATGTTACAAACACTCAAACCTAAGGTACCTGAAACTGAAATTTAAACTAAGATAAGACAACACAAATAGAAACCGAACCACTTAAGCTGAAATCTTTTCTAGGATAGGAATCTGTGTGGCACTATAATACCATCTGTCTGTCTTCAAAGTAAGGATGTTTTGACCTAGTTTTGAATGGAATGGCCGATACCAGGACTGTGTCCAGGAGATGTGCGCCTGAAATCTTGGTCGTTTTTCGGCGACGAGGCTCCAATTACCGCAGTTGGTGGTGAAGGTGGAGACTTGGTTTTGTTAACACCATAAATTTTGGGATCAACAATACTCCTACTTTCCTTTGCTAGGATTCTATTAAATGTTCTCACCTTCTGATTCTGCTCCAAAATCAAACGCCTTCCCTGAATTTCCAGGAAGAGAGCAAGCGAAAGGAGAACAAGAATAGAGAGAAGATTGTTTTGGGCCATATATAATATAGGTAAAGCCTAAAATGTGGAATTAAAACAAGTGAAGAAGAAGATACTTAGCAACTTTGCTTATAGACTTCTTCGTTCCCCATGTTGCTAGCTCTATTTATAGACGAAGATCGATCGAGAAAAGAGGTGTCAAAAGACTGATAAATATATATATATATATATATAAAAGGTGTAAATAATTTACATAATCTTTCTCCACATGCGGCCATAGAGCTTAGGTTATGGTCACTTAAACTCCAACAACAGTTTGCATGGGCCATGCAACTGTTCTTTATTCATTTATTCTCCTCCTCTTCTTAACCTAATGTGATTTCTACTATATATTATTCTCTTATAAGAGTTATGAGTTGTCTACTAATATCAATTAAAGACTTTCAGTCTATCAATATATCCTTTTGTATATGTGATCAATTTTATTGAATACATAGAGTAGTGTACTTAATTAACTTAGCCCCCACCTGCTCACCATTAAGAGTTTATAAAAACATATTTGTGTCAAGAATCTTTTAATATATTGTCTTGTTGTGTACCATGTACAATATATTCAGCTTTCCAACTCAAATTCCCGGCTGTTATAAACCCCCCCATTCTCTCTCTCGTTTCTTTGTAGCTTCTAAAAGTGAAGTGACTTGTAGGTTTTAGAAGCTATGGAAAGCATTTGCAATTGAAGCTGATTTTGCTTTCTGCAACTTCTTGCTGTTGGACCTAACAATTTAATGCTTACTATTTGTTATAATTTCCGAAGGAAAGACTAAACAAGGCTATATATTTTCTGTATACCCGACCTAAAAGAGGCTTAGATAATCAGCCTACACCCACAGTGAAATTGAACTAAAAGAGGCCTTTTAATTCCTTAGATTGGGCTGGAATGGGATGATGACTCCATGCATTCTTTTTTTCTTTACAATAACTTTGGAGGAAATTTTAAAATTCTTAAGTAATTTAGCAATAAGATATTATGAGATAGTAGTATTTGTGTTTTTTAGGTAACATGCTTTTAAAAGAAATTAAGTTGTTGAAATTTCGAGAAATAGAAGTTAATTATAAAAGAAGAGCAATGGTTTTCGAAATAAAATAATACATATTAGTATAAAATATATATGCAATATAGGTGCATCAAATTTTCTACAAATATATAAATATTATGAGTGAATATTTGGTACATTAATCGTGTATTTTTATTTCATAAATAATCTTAAAAATTAACATGTGTATTCTTTTAGATACATTTATATTTTTAATAACTTATTATATCTATATAGGATACTTGTTAACTCTCGATCTGTTTGTGCAGTTTAAAATTTCACTAACAATGTACCAAATATTTTCCCAAATATTATTTTAATAATATAAGGTGATTATTTGATACACTTGTGAAGTCTAAAAATTTCCACCTACGATGGGATAATTTTCCTATAAATTACATAATATATGTTATTTACATTTTTAATAGTAAGATTATGTGAATTAAGGGTATATTTGAACACTACAAATTAATTGTATGGGAGTGTAATTATCAGGATAGCAATTAATTACATCTTTTTAATTACAAACAATTCTTATTCTTAAGATGTGTTTGACTAGTAGAGTGCAATTATATTTTAATTTGAACTTAAAAAAGAAGATAAAAATAAAGTTTTAAAGTCACTATGATTCATTCACCATGTGCTTCTCTCCATTTTCACACCCCTCCAAAGAATTGAATAGTGTAATTAGGAGTGAACAAAATTCGATTCAAGTAAAAAAAAATAATTTTTTTTCGATTTTCGAGTTAATTGAACTGGGTTATTCTTTTTTTTCAAATCAACTCAAACAAGTGGTTTGATTTTTTAAATTTGAGTCAAATTGAATTTTACAACTCAAATAATAAATTGATGTAAATACTCAGTGGGTCCCTGACAGTTTTGAAAATGTGCAAATTGGTCCCTTTAAAATTACAAAAATTCAAAATATTTATAAAATATTTTTTCCAATTTTATAAATATTATATAATTAAAAATATTAAAATTATACAATAATGCTAAATTATACTCTCTTTTTAATTCTAAAATGATAATTTTAAGGCTTTAAACAAATAAATTATCAAATCAAATTTATCATTCCAATTATCTTATCTCTTTCTCTTATTTTTGTTTTGAAGAGAGTTCTTAATATATATATATATATATATATATATATATATATATAATATTTTAATTTAGAATTTAATCTTATTATCATAAAATTTGAATATGATCGATTTATATTCATCTACCTTCCAATATGCCTATAACAGTGGCAACATTAGCAGACCCAAAATTTTATAATTGAAGAATTTATATTAGAAAATATTTGGTAAATTACTATTAAATATAACTACTTAATATAATTAGGTTATTTCATAAAAATAAATATTAATTTTAAACAAATATTTATTTTTAATTTTTATCTTATTAATATAATATTTTATATTATTTTAAATAGTTTTAGATGAAAGATAAATATGGTAATTTGAATATCTACTTTTTTTGAAAAAGATAATTTATTTTAATTTTTTAATATCTACTTAACATTTTCTACATTAGGTCCTGTTTGATAAAGTGTTGAAAAATTCAATCAACTTAAAATTAATATTTTCATCAACTTAATTTATTAAATACATTTGATAACCCACGATGAAAACTATTAGATAGAATTTTTGTACAAAAAGTGTAGAAAATGATAAGTAGATCATAGAGACCTACTTATAAATAAGTTTAATGGTTTTTATTTTATTTAAGATTATATTATATCTTATCAAACAATCTAATTATATTCAGTATTTAATTTTAAATAAAATATCAAACATATTTTATGACTTAAATTCAACACTTAATTTTTAATATTTAATTTTTCAGTACTTAATATTTTAGTTTATCAAACATGACCAAAGTGATAAGTTGCTACCTATTACTTATCTTATTCAACACCTTTTTTTTTGAAAATTTTATATTAAATAAAAATTAAAATAATTATAAAACACATTTAAAATATTAAAGGAATGAAAATTTTAATGATTTATTAAACACAACTTTAATATTTGTGTGTCTTCCACTTTAATTACAAAATTTATTTACTCAATAAAATATGATAATTTTTTTTTTAATTTCATTTTCATAATGATGATGAGTAAAATCCAACCCATAAGAAGAGAAGTGATTATATGAAATTGTGATTACATGTCATCCGTATCCCTTTTCAATGGGAGAATGACCAATCAGAGTTTTCCTCCTGATTTTCAGCTTTTTTCTCTTGAAAGAATTCAAATCTAACTAAAAATGCTAGAAATTAAGAGGAATTGAAAAAGGATAAAAATGACATGGAATCACAGTTTCATACAATCCTTTCTCCCCATAAGAATTAGTAAAATTTATTTACTCAATAAATATTATCTCTGTTTTATGTTATCAAAGATATTATACATATAATTATAATAAAATTATGATATTTTTTAGTTTCATTTCCACAACTAAAAATGTCACTGCTAATCTTATATTATCATCTATACTATTTATAAAGCCTTTTATTGAGTTTGTGTCACACATCAACCGAGTTTTAGTTCCGTTAAAAAATTATTTTAATATCCTTTGCATTTAAAATAAATTATATTTTCTTCAAAAAATAAATTTTATTATTTGAGGATAATTTAATCTTTTATTTTAGAAAAACTAATAAAATATACATATGATTAGATTTGAACCCATGCTAATTGAATTAGAAAATTTTTATTTTACCACTCAACTAAAGTTTTATTTTAATAATTTTTACACTTAAATTTTATTACCTACTTCAGTTGTATATATTATATTTATAATGTTGTTAATTGAGATGGTGTCACAAATCAACTCGATAACAACTTAGGATTTTTGACACCAACTTAGGATTGATGAAAACACCGTGATAAGTAATTGTATTCATTTAGTAATCTTTTTATTTAAAAGATAAATTCATTAATTCATTCAATGAATGGAACCATATAATTCAGAGAAAAAAATAGCAAACACTCGTCGTAGATGGTGAAGGACAAGCTCCATCAACACAACAAAGGCTTTAACTTCAGCATCGATAGATTATTATGACACGTTAACAATTGGCTTTGTCACAACTCAAGCACGACATATCTGGAGTTATTGCAATCACTTAATATGATAAGAAAATCAGCCCCGAATGGTCCAAAGTGGTGAGCAAAAATCAACAAAAGAATCGAGCATTCACCCAACTAGAGAGGATGACAACAAAATCATCCCTAAAATCACTTGTAAAACTAAAATTGCATGCATAAGCAAGACAAAAAAATATGCTATAAGAGCAGACAATAACTTCTAAAACTGAAGACTTATTAAACAATGGGAAAACAAAAAAAATATATAAAACTTAAGACAACATAAGTTCAAATCGACACGAGAAATCATTTATTATTCTAAAATACTCTCAAAACAGAAATAGATTAAGAAGCTGACCAAGAAAAACTACTGGTGGCCAGTGGAGTTTTAGCAAACGACAAGCACCGTCATTTGTCCATAACAACTTGTGAAAACAACAAAAATACCCACAAAATAAATCTGCAAATAGAAATGAGAGAAGACATGTGTAGTGAATGAGAAGAAAAAAGAAAAAAGAGGATGATGGGAGGGGAAAAAGGCGAGGATAGCCAGATCGGAAACTGGCACCATCGCTAAGTAAAACAGAAAATAAGAATTAAATGGCTTTCATTTAGTAATCTTATATGATTTATTCATGTGTTTTAATATTATGTATATTTCATATATTATTATTTAGTTCAAATTGTACATTTCATTATTTATTATATATAATTTTTAAACACAAATTTATTTTCACGCTCATACATGTGTTATTATTATTTTTCTCTCCTTTGCTTTGTGTTCTGCATTATTCATAGCTTAAAAGAAAAACCAAAACAATTGATAATAACTAAATATTACAAATCAAGGCTTTCTTTTTAGAAAAAAAAGTAATATGATTTGCATCAGTGTGAAAATAGTTTTTATGAACAATATGAAAATAGTTGAAAGATAGATAATTAAGTTTTGGTTAAATTGTATTATAAGTTTTGGTACCTTTCATAAATTATCTATATTTTTAGATTTTAAGATTTAGATTAAATTATTAAAATTATTTTATTAAATTTAAGTTCATGAATATCAAATTTTAATTACATTGCTATGAAATGAGTTTTTTTATTCTAAAATATCAGGTCAATAAATTTAGCAAAAATAATATTAATAACTAAAACTAAATTTTGAAATATGAAAATAAATTAATTAAAATTTGAAATTCATATTTTGTGGATTTTGAATTGCGTTGGGTGGTGAATTCAAGGAAAATAAATTTGTATGAAAGCAAACGTGCAAAACGAAATATAGTTATGGGTTGGATTGATAGTGAATTTTTTAATTATATTTTTATTATAATTATAATATTGCCTAAATTGCGGTAGAGTCCTGTCCTTTTCTTCTGCTCTGTCTTCACAACAAAGTTTGGAATCCAATGCTCTCCCTGGCCCCCACTTTCCCTTCCTTTATTATTTAAAATATAATAAATGCACATAAAATATGTATAATATTAAAATGAAAAATGAAAAATTAAATTTTGAGTAAAAAATTTAAATACATCAAATTAAAATTATTAAATAAATATAATTGTTTATTATTGTGTTGTCAATAATTCTGAGTTGGTGTTAGGTTAATTTGTAATACCAACTCAATCAACAATATTATTAATATATACAATTTATGGAAGTAATAACGAGAGCATAATAAAACTAAAATGTATAAAAAAATATAAAAGTATAACTTTGGTTGAATGATATTTAAGATTTAGATCCTATTTGAGGTTTTAAAAATTCAAATTAAAACTATAATATATTAATATTATTATTTATTGGTGATAATTAAATTGTATCTTTAATCATATTTAAAATGTAATTTCATTTATTAAAATTATTTTCACTTAATAAAATATAATTAATATTATTCTTATATAAAATTTAAACATTTTATTTATATAATTTCTTTACTAAAATTTATTATTTTATTTCTCTTAATAATAAAACTACTTTTACTATAATTTATAATTAAAAAATATTAAAATTTAAGATAAGAAGTTGTTATAGAAAATTAATTTAGTGAAGGGTGTGCTTCATACTTTTATGGTTGTTACTATTATAGATGAAAAGATGTTATAAAGAGTAAAACCAAAATATATATAAAACAAAAGATTCTATAACAAACTTGACTGTTATAATAAAATGTTGTTATAAAAAGAGTTGATTGTAGTTTTGAAGTAAGAGAAGAAAATAAGATTTAGTCTTAACCGAATTAGCAGACACACTAATTCTCGGTCGAATCAATTTATTCAGTTCAATTGAATAAATTAAGAAATAAAAATATTAAAAAATAGTGAAAACCGATTCAACCAACCTAACCAATTTGTGTCAACTAATTCAATGCCTTATTTGGACTGGTACTTGTTGGGATATTATTATGGGATATTATCTTTTAGCAATTTGATTCCTAATTATAGGATATTATAAGATATTATTATGGGATTCAGGATGGCGTGATGCTATGCAAAAGGAGATTTGTGCTGTGGACGATAATGATTCTTGGTCTATGGAAACACTTCCTCTTAGAAAGAAAGCATTAGGTAGTAAGTGGGTGTACAAGACTAAATATAACTCCGATGGAAGTATTGAGAGACTTAAAGCTCATATTGTTGTTTTTGGTAATCACCAAGTAGAATGTATTGACTATATTGAAACTTTCGCACATGTGGTGAAAATGGTGACTGTTCGAGCTTTCTTAACTATTGTAACTTCGAAAAATTGGGAGTTACATCAGATAAATGTCTATAATGCACTGAAACAGACTCCTCGGTGTTGGTTTGTGAAGCTTGTTACTGCACTAAAAGGGTATAGATTTCTTCAATCATATTTTGACTGTTCTCTCTTTACATACACTAAGAGATCTGTACGCATTAATGTGTTGGTTTATGTTGATGATTTGCTTATTTTTTGGAACGATTTTGCTACTTTGAAAACTTTTAAGGAGTATATTAGTTCTTGATTCCATATGAAGGATCTTAGTGTTTTGAAATATTTTCTGGGGATAGAGGTAGCTCATAGCTCTTTGGGGTTATTTATTTGTTAATGGAAATATGCACTTGATATTATTTCGGAGGCAGATCTTTTGGGTGCAAAGCCCGTAGGATCACCAATAAAGCAAAATCATAAATTAGCGCATGCTACAGGGACAATTTTATCTGATATAGAGTCCTACAAATAGTTAATGGGTCATTTGATTTATTTGGTAGTAACCATACCTAATTTGGCATACTCAGTTCAAGTCTTATCCTAGTTTATGCATAAGCCGAGACAAGAGCATTGGGATGCGGCTCTGCGTGTTGTCTGGTACTTGAAAGGGTGGTGTGATTCGAATTGGGCTGCTTGTCTGTTAACTTGGCGTTCGCTTACTAGCTGGCTTATCTTTTTGAGACAATTTCCTATTTCTTGGAAAACTAAGAAACAACATATTGTTTCTCGTTCTTCTGTTGAGGTCGAGTATAGGTCCATGACTTTTGTCATTTGTGAGCTCAAGTGGTTGAAGGCCTTGTTATTAAGCTTAGGTGTTCATCATCCTAAAGCAATTCTTTTATTTTGTGATAGTCAATTTACACTGCATACTGCACAAAATCCCGTATTTCACGAGCGTACTAAACATATTGAAGTGGATTGTCACTTTGTTGGAGATGGATGGGTTGATTGCACCTTTTTATGTTCCGACCTCCGTTCAGTTGGCTGACATTTTTACAAAGGCACTTGGTAAATTGCAATTTGAATATCTTCTCAGCAAGTTGGACATTTAGATCTGTATGCTCCACCTTGAGGGGGGTGTTAGGATATTATTATGGGATATTATCTTTTAGCAATTTGAATCATAATAGGATATTATTATGGGATATTATCTCTTAACAATTTGATTTCTAATGGGATATTATGAGATATTATTTTTTAGCAATTTAATTCCTATATAACTATTACTGTATAAATATATATACCATTGAGGTCTATCAGTACCCCATTCAATGCTCAATCCGATCAATCGGTCTAGTTGAGTTTTTAAAAACAATGATAAGTAATAGATGAGTAAAAAGGAGTGGCTTAAAATACCATAATTGCAAGACTAATTAAACTCACATTAGAGCAATATACGTCAGAATTCACTCCAACTTGTAAATTTCAAAAGTCTAGAATAAACACTTAATTAAATCAAATATTGTTTGCGTACCCTAACATTACGTATTAGTTGCTACCCAATGTTGAGATCGTTGGGATAGTGTTATCGAGGTGGGGTTGAATTTATGGACAGTGATTTGCTCCAAAGAAGCATCAGGGAATTTTGGCCGCCTCAAAGATATTATTTTTCCAGTTATGCCGTAACTAGTGCTACCTACCCTAATTTCAAAGAGGTCAACCTAAGCTTCGAAGATATACCAAGTGAAGTGTCAAATTCTTAGGAGTTTATAATTCTACTTATGTTTTAATTACTTATTAAATGATTATCACAAGTTTAACATATATTTCTTAAAATAATTATAATGGATCAATTTTTCTTTTACTAATTAAAAATCCATTTTTAGAAAAACCATGCATCCTTTTATAAAATCAAACCATAAATCCATAAAAATAAAATTTAACTTGAAAATTTATATTTGCCAATGATGAGAGTTAAAAATAATTGAAAAATATAAAATATTAAGTATAAAATAGTTTAAAATATGTTTATTTTATTTTCCTATAAGGGAAATTAAAAATATTTCACTATTAGATCTTGAAAATTTTATATTTCCTAAAAATTTTCAAAATTAAATAAAGATGATTGTATTAGGCATGAATTATTTTAAGTTAAATTATGGTTACGGTTTTATTATTTCACACTTTATTTTGACATGATTTAATCTCTCTACTTTCATAGTATCATTAGTTAGTCTAAATTGTTGGCACCATTAACTGTTAAGATTAAAATGTTGAGACAAATTTGCTTAAGAAATACACATTCTAACTTATCATGCCGAGATAAATTGTGTGTGAAGGTGTTTTAAGAAAATAATTATATAATTTTAAAATCTAAATAGTTGAGGATAATAGTTATTTAAATTAACTAATGTTATTATAAAATAGATGATGAAATTAAATTAAATTAATATATAAAATTAAATTTCAAATGTGATCTAAATTTGATCACTGTATCTTATAAGTACAAAAAGAAGAAGAAAAGAGTAGTGGACACATGTAGGAAGCCTTGGGGATAATTTTAATTACTTTTTAGATGTTTAATAAAATTTTAATATACACTCAATAAAATGATTATAAAGACTCAAAGTCTTTGTTTTGTAATTACAAAATTAATTAAAATCATCAACCCTTTTATTAAATTAAACCATAAATCCGTAAAATAAAAATTTAACTCATTTTTTAATTAACAAGAGTTTACTTTCTTTAGCTGTGAAAACTTATATTGACAAAGTTGTTTTGGTCAATACCTTTCTACTTGAAAGGTAAAATATAATTATAAAATATAAAATATTATATTTTTTTCCATAAGGAGAATTAAAATCAAATAGATTGTTGAAAATATTTAAATTTACTAAAAGTTTTCAAAAACAAATGTTTAAATTTAAGATTTAGTAGATTTGATCCATCTAAAAGTTATATAAATATTTTGACCAATAATAACAGAGGATTAAATTAAGTGAAATTAATATATAAAAATAAATTCTAAATTTGATTATAGTCTTATTCAATGAACAACAGAATTTATGGATGCTTATTCAGTTTGGTTCCTGTATTATAGGTTTAGAAGTAAATTAGTTGTATTATTATAAAAGTGAGTATTTTAGTTTTTAAATATTTAAGGTTGAATGTGAAAATGCTGATTTCTCGAGTTTTAAAGTGTGCAATTAAAATCCTTATCATGTTGGGACATTTTTTTTTCTATATGACTTTTAAACACCTATTTCATAATAGATGGCATTTCATCCCATGGTATAGGGACCTGTCTAGTAATTTAACCATTGAGCTAGAGATTAACATATCTTTGACCTACCAAAAAAGTATAATTTTTTTGAATTTAAATCCACCCTCCAAAAACCAGCAATGAATTAGCTACTACGTGTCTTTATTATATTTTAATTAAAAAAGTTTAATATGCATCACCATGTAATCACCGGCTAATAGCAACAAACCAAATATATCCGTCTAAAACTACAAGCACTACTTATGTTAATTTTTTATGCTACGTTTGGTTAGAATATTATTTTCTCCACATGTTTTAGTCATTGGTTAGATTTAAACTAATAACAAATGGTAATTTTAACCACTTACATGATTTATTTGTGGAAAAAAAGACAACTTTTGCTTATTTTTAAGAGGTTTTATTGTTTACAAGAGTTTTACTCATATTTCTAATTACATGTTTAAATATATACTAATTATTCTTTATTTTATGTCGATAGCATATGTGTTAAATAAGCTTTTACTCATGTTATTACACTAATAACCAAACGTAGCATTAGTGTTTAATTGGTATTAGAGTTGATTTGATGAAAATTCATAATTAGCTAATAATAGTAGCAATAAACTCTCATCTAATCCACTCAAAATTCTGAATTAAGTCACATCCATCGATTGTATTTGACAAATTAAATTCAAAGCTAAACAAATTCACAATTAACACTAAAATTAATCTCTCAACAAAATCATAAAAAATCAAATATAATAATATTAGTAACTAACTTTTATTAAATCAACCCTAAAACCTTAATATCATGGTATCTTAATTTCAATGAAATTTGGAATGTTTTCTAAAAGGAAAATAAGATAAGTTATACTTACATACCCTTCATTTTCCTGAAAATGTAGATCAAATTAGATTTTTAAGAGTTTTTCACTCTCTTTTTTATATATATTTTAGTTTTAAAGTTGAATTATTCATTGAAATGAAATGAATGACAAGATGTCTTTGGACATAAGAGAAAGAGACATCCCTGCCTTGAGAAATAATGTATTTGATGTCATGAATCATTTCCCATGGACAACTTCTTTCCCTTGCATAGCTTTAATCACCACTTTGTTATATGATTTTAGGATCATCTTGCTTTACCCATTTTTAGCGAATAGTATAGAACCAAGCCTTAATGCGAGGGCTTCAACCATGAGTGTTGTAGGGGCAAGCACTATGCATTGGTTTTAATAATATTGTTTCTTTGATTGTTGTGGGGGATGGTAGCAATTCCTACTTCGTCATTCCAATTTGCGAAAAATGTGCCACAATTCACTTTAATTGTAGATGGTGGAGTGTAAACTAGTTGTTACTTTAGTTCACTAACCTCTTAGAAACAATAGAGGGCTTCATTCCATATACGAAAAGGTACTGGCTGGCAGATCTCACCCTTATCCCCGTTGTAGGGCCCAATTTTAGCCCGGCCCGCATAAGTAAAATATAAACCAATAACCAAAAACAATAAAAATAAAAGTCCAATAACAGACACAACATCAGCCCACTAGCCCAATACCCAAAACCCAATAACCCAACATTTTTAGCAGCAAAAAACCTTAGGCAGAAACCTAACTGCCGCTGCTATCGCTACCCCTGGTGCGCCGCACTTCCACGTGTGCCGCCACATCCTTGTACCTACAAAACGAATTATAAGAGTCCAAAAGCAAAAACAAATAGTGTAAAAATGGAAAAAAAACAGAAAAATGAGTGGTATTTACGGGTTATAAAAAGGGCCTCGATTGTATTTTTTTTACTTACAAATAAATAAAAAAATAGAAAAAAGTCAATTCAAATACAAACCATTTTAGAAGGTAGTTTATTTTTATTTTTTTATTTTTTTCGGTTTCATTTCATTCAAAAATAATAAAGAGAAAATAAAAAGATAAAAGTCGTACCTTTTTGCTAGGGAGGTGCCGATTCCGATGAAAATAAGTGTTCCATGGGTTCGAGAACTAAAAAAAACCAAAAAATGATGACTTTTCGGTTTTTCGGCCATCGTGGACTACGACACCGTCGCCGGTGACTGGCGGCTGCCGCAGTGGTCCGACGACCTAGGTTCGGCCGAGGGGGAAGGCTGAGAGAGAGTTGAGAGAGAAGAGGAAGTTTTAAAAAAAAAAAGAGGTTACAAATTTTTTTAAGTTTTTTTTAACTTATATAAACACCCCAAAACAACGTCGTTTTGGGCTTCGCCTTTGATGCCCAAACCGACGTTGTTTCACCCTTGACCCGCGCGTTGACCTGACCCGCTCCAGAGGATCTACGTGTTTTCAACAAAGGGTATATTTTCACGGTCAGTCCTTCCGCTTTTACAGCGCGTTTCAACTTAGTCCTATTTTCAATTTTTTATTTTTTTAAAAATTTGACTGCGTAATTTTGTTTTCATTTCATTTCGGTCCAAATCTGAACGACGCCGTTTTGGAGGAGGAGGGAGAATTTCCCATTTAGTCCCTCCTTATTATTCGCGTGTTTAGATTAGTCCTTCCCTTTTGTGTTTATGTCTGATTTGCCCCAAAACTTTGTTTTAAAGCTTAATTTAATCCTATTTTGTTATTTTGGATATTTTATTATTAAATTAATTAATTTAAAATTATTATTGCTGTTATTATTTTACATTATTCATTTATTTATTATTATATCATTAAATCAATTTGTTTCTACATTATTATTTTCGTTATATTTTATTTACTTATTTAAACATTTTAAATACATTTATTTTATTTTATCTCATATTTATTTTTTTATGTAATTTCAAAACTTTAGACAATTTATTTATTCTTATTATTAAGTGGGAGTGAGAAACTAGCGCTTCATGAGGTTTTCACCTCCGTATAGGATAGTGGATCACTTTCGCGATACATCCGTACCTATGCCTTCGTGAGATTTTCATCTCCGTATAGTCATAGGGAAATGTATTCCCTTGAACTGAACTCAATCCGCATGAGCCTATAATGGGTGAGGATCGAGGAATCTGCTGGTTCAGGTACATTTCTTTAGAACCGAACCACATATAATAAGCCCCAAGAGCCTACCCTAGGTAGAACCATGCCGAACCCCTAGTGGTCGACTGAGTAGATACTTTGTTTATGATTTTTTTGATTGCTTTAAAATTTTGCTCTGAACGTACTGACTTGCTTTGGTTTGATTGTGTTTCATGACATGCTCATCATATAAAAAAGGTGTCGATTCACGTTCAATTACTAAATAGAGAGCTTGCCATGGAGAATGAATTTCTTGATAAAATGGAGGATAATGTGGTTGTCCGAGCATGGTCAGAGAAAATGCAACTTGAGAAAGGTGATAGCTTGACGAAGGGGTACACATCAAAATTATGAGACTTCACTCGTATCAGCATAACTCAAAACAATCTCCAGGAGTTGAAGGAAGTATGGGTCCAATAGGATGATGAAGTGAAATAGTTGTTCTACAGTAACTATGGTGATTTGCCTTATCTACTCGATATCAAGGTACACAAACATTTATTTCGAGCACTAGCCAAATTCTAGAATTCTGCCTATAATTGCTTTACCTTCGGGAAGGTAGACTTAGTACCTACTGTAGAGGAATACATAGCTTTACTACGTTGCCCGAGGATTCAAGTTGACAAAGCCTACTCCAGAGCCATCAATGTCCCGATTTTTGTAAAAAAGTTAATGAACATCACCGGAATGAGTGAACAGTGGGTCACAGCGTGAATCAAGCAAAAAGGAGAGGGCAAATGTATCCCTTGGACAAGTCTGCGAGATTTGATTTTGGCAAACCCAGATACGAAGAAAAAGGTCGATATTTTTTCTTTGAACATTTACGGGTTGATTATTTTCCCTAAAGCGTTAGGACATTTAGATGAAGCAGTTATAGACTTGTTCGATCGACTTGATAGGAGGGTTACGCCTGTCCCAACAATTTTGGCCTAAACGTTTAGATCTTTGAATGCGTATCGAAGGACGGGTGATGGAAGATTCATCGGTTGTGAACAGCTCCTTTTAGCATGGTTCCACAGTCACTTCTGGAAGGTAGATAAAGTTTCTTATCAGGTATTCTCCAAGAATTATTCTCCATTAAAGGAACTAGCAGCTAAACCAAGACATGACAACATTACAGAGGAAAGATGGATTGCAATCCTTCAAAATCTCCAAGATGAAGATGTTGAGTGGAAAGCCCCTTGGTTGGTCCCGATGAGATTTTATATCGATGTGGAGACTTTGACTGGGTCCGTTTACTTGGAATTTGGAGAGTTGTTGGATATGCCCCTTTGCTCGTATTGAGGCAGTATATATCACGGCAGTTTATACCGGTAACACAAAGGTTCGCTCGGTGTGAGTTTTCTTACAAAGGTGATAACTACAATAAAAAGATTCGAGAAATGTCTAACGCTTGGAATCAAATGCGCCAGATGAAAAGATTTGCTGTAGGACCGATGACAACACCTAAATATTTTGGATGGTGGAATAAAAGAGTCAATGAAAATATTCCTGGGCCGAGTCAAGAAGGTGTTCGACTGATGGAAGAATATCTACAAGTGGTCTCATCTGAGATAGAAATCATAAAACAGGATTTTGAAAGAGAAATTCAGAGCTACGAAAGAAGATCGAATAGTTGGAGGAGGAAAAACTGCACTTGAGATTAGATGTTGAAGTTCAAAAGCTAGAAACTGAGAAATTGAGAAGAGGCAAAAATAAGGCTAAAGAGAATTTGGACAGCTTGAAAATAGATTATAAAAAGTTGTGTTTATCGATGAGAACCGCTGGGTTGGGGAAAACTTCATAACTGTGACATCAAGAGATTCGAGAGGAAAATATCAAGGTCGATAGGTGGGAAAGAAAATTTCAAGAGGTTCAAACGTGAAACGAGGCTTTAGAGAAGAGTTTGTCAGAAAGCTGAAATGAAAATGATGAACTAAAAGCTAGAGTGGCTGAACTTGGGAAAAGTCTTCATCAATATCAAAATCGTAATTCTACGATGGAGCTAAGAGCGAGCTTAGGCAAGATCGAGGAAATGAAAAGAAAAGTGGAAGAATTAGAAATGCCATTACAAAACTGTGAAATGCAGATTGAATTCCTTGAAGCCAGTGAAGAGCGTCAGAAAGAACAGCTCCACATTTGTCAGAACCAAGTTAGAAACAGAGATCACATTATGGGAAAGGCTGTGGCTCAGATTCGAGAGGTAGTCGATTACTTACAGACTTTGGCAGTACAAGCTGATATAATGAGTGTAAAGTACGAGCTGGAATCAGACCGGGGGCAGGAGCTAGCTTCACTGCTTAGGAAAATTAAAGTTTTGAGTATTAGGGCAAATCCATTTATGTAATCTGTTTTATGTAAATAATTTTGTTTTCTAGTAAAGTTTCCTAAATGGAATTGAATCAAAATCAACGCATTTTTGCATTTGCATTACATTACATCATATGCATTAAAGTCTATCAAAATATCCTAATTGGTTAAAATCATTTCAGTTAATTTGGAAACCGGCAAAAAACCTACCAACCAAACACCGTTACGGTACCCGAGTAAAAACAAAAGACATGGACCAAAGATTAGAAAAACTTGAACAACTCCGAAGGGAAAGGCAAGACCAACTACAGATGCAAATGCAGGAGCAGCTAGCTAAGATTCAGCAAAGACATGATGGGAAAATGCTAGAATCTCAAAAAAAAATAATAAATGAAAGAAAGAAAGAAAGAAAGATGATGGCTTAGTTGACTCAATTTCTAGCTGGAAGAGTAGATAAAGGAAAGGGCCCCATGGTTAATTCTGGAGAAGATAATGATGAACCACTGTATTATTCGAGTTTTACTCCACCAAATGTATAAACCCAAGCTAAAATGTACCCAAGTAGACCCTCTGTCAGAATTAAGCCTCAGCAATTTCAGGCCAGTACTTCAATGCCAATGAACTTCCAAGCCGGACTAGGTTTTGACCTAGGAGATAACCCTACTAATCTTCCCATCCTCGATTTTGATGAAATGACAAAAAGACAACAAATTACTATGAGTTTCATCACGAGAAAGGGCACAAAATCCAAGAATGTGTAGAATTCAAGGCATTGGTTCAAGGCATGATGGACAATAAAGAAATGGAGTTCTGTGAATAAGTTAAAAAGGAGGGAAACGTTCACATCAATGCCATACATGAAGACACAACTAAAATGGAACCTTGTTAGATATCCATCCTTATAAACCTGAGAGTGTTCTAAATAATTGGACTGCAGAAGAAAGCCCTATAATATTTAGAGCCTACTCAGAGTAATATTCAGAACACACTTGTTGCTTTCAGTCTAGAGGCAATAAAAACTCATTTGTGAAATAGGCTCATGTCTGAATGTCATTATTCTAATGAAATACATCTTTGCGATCATTTTTGAGCCAATATTCTTTCATTCTTTACGAATAATTATTTTAGATTCTTTTATTCTTTTGGATTTCTTTCAAATTATACTTTCATTCATACAAATAATTATTCTTAAATTCATACATTCTTTGTATATTCTTTGGTACCTACAATAGGTCCTCAGATATCAACGACATGAGTGACGCTGCTACAAACTTAGAATTTCTGTTTGAACAAGACATGTGTTTAAAGGGATTTCATGACTTTGAAGATAACGTAGACTGTGGCTTATCTCCGGACTTGTTGAGGATGGTAGAATAAGAGGAGAAACAACTTTTAATGAATTGATAGAAATTGTAAGCTTGGAAGAAGCAAAAAGAGGTGAAGATTGGAACTGACATTACCACAAAGATAAAGCGAGACCTCGTTGAGTTACTCTAATAATTCAAAGATGTTTTTGCCTGGTCATACCAGGATATGCCCGGGTTAAGCATTGACATTGTAGTACACCGCCTTCCAATAAAAAAAAGATTGCAAGCCAGTTCAGCAAGAACTAAAGAGGATGAGGCTTGACATTGTGCTGAAAATAAAAGAAGTCAAAAAGTAATTTGATGTTGGGCTCTTACAATGGGTAGCCAACATCATCCCAGCCCCTAAAAAAGATGGGAAAGTACGAATGTGTGTGGATTACAGGGACTTGAACAAGGCCAGCCCAAAAGACAATTTCCCATTGCCTCACATTGACACTTTGGTGGATAATACAGCAGGCTACTCACTGTTTTCCTTCATGGACGATTTCTCTAGATACAATCACATAAAGATGCATCTCGAAGACATGAGAAAGACTGCATTCGTAACCCTATGGGGAACGTTTTGCTATAAAGTGATGCCATTCGAATTAAAGAATGCGGGAGCAACATATCAAAGAGCCATGGTAAACTTGTTCCATGACATGATGCACAAGGAAATCGAGGTTTACTTCGACGATGTAATTGTAAAATCCAGAATAGAAAAGGAACATGTGCAAGTCCTGAGAAAATTGTTATTAAGATTGAAGAAGTTCTAGCTCAAGCTCAATCCAGTGTTATGATCTTTTGCAAGCATGTTGCATTGGAATAATGATTAATGGACTAACAACACTTTCACAAAGGAAGTTCTGCATATTACTCTAGAAGTTTCTAAATAATACAAGAACTTGAAATAGGACTATTGTTTAGAACGTATCAGATTGGAAATATCTGAGAAGGAAGAGTCTAAATTAATACTATCCCTTCGGATTTTATTGTCAAAATATTGATTAAACAAAATGACAAAATGTCCTGTCAGTGATAAAGCTTAAATGAACAGACAAGCAATGATTGCCAAGCAATAAGAATAAGTTATTCTTGGAGAAGGGAATTCTACATTTGTGCATAAACATCTGATCACGACACCCTAGGAGTGGTGTAAATGACCAAAATGATGGAAGAGGATTCACATCCTATACTCTTGAATTGCAGTAGGAGAGGATGGAAAAAGTGTCAGATTTTATACCCTGGGTCTCAATAGTACAAGACTCGTGACCCAGAAGTAAGGTTGAACCTTGAGGTTACAGTGGGGCAAACTGATTGAGTGTTTCTTTGGGTCTTTTGTCGAAGGTACCAACCGAACAAGAACACGTCAATGATGGAGCCTTAATAAAAAATGAGCAATAACAACTCAAATATTAACAGATCCTTTTCATGACAATCTGCATTTATTGATACACATCTAGTTAGGAGATTTTGATTTCATTCCAATCATAGCATCCTAATCACTAGGCATGAATAAGCCCATGAAATGGATTTTACAAGTCATGTTCCCCAGAGAACAGATTGGTGAAACCACAAATCCTATACCGCTGAAGTTGTAGTGGGATGGATTGAAGTCATTATGGCGAATCTTTCTTTTCGGGCATTGCAGTGGAACAGTAAAGCTGAAGGCAGCAAATATTATTTCCCTGGCGTTGCAGTAGATTAAAGCTGAAGGCAGTGAATCTTTTTTTCCTTGGCATTGCAATGGAATAGATTAAAGTTGAAGGCAGCGAATCTTATTTCCCTGGCATTGCAGTAGATTAAAGCTGAAGGCAACGAATCTTTTTCCCTAGTGTTGCAGTAGATTAAAACTGAAGGACGCGAATCTTATCTTCTTGAAGTTGCAGAGGAGAAGATTGAAGCCACCAGCCTTATCTCCGTAAAGTTATAGCGGAGCAGACTGAAGACAGCGAATCTTATTTCCCTGGCGCTACAGTGTAGCGGATTAAAGCTACAAGTTATGGCGGATCTTATCTTCCTAAAGTTGCGGTAGAGCAGATCGAAGCCACCAGCCTTATCTCCCTGAAGTTACAGTGGAGTAGATTGAAATTGCCATTCTTATACCCCTGAAGATGCAGTGGGTTAGAATGAGGCTACTTGAAGAAGAGAGGCATCAAAGAAGTCGAGATTCAGAGGCCGGGCAACATTTGCCCTTTTTGAAGTCATTGCTCCGTTGTCGTTACACGACAACAAGCAAAGAGGGGCAGCTGTAGGGCCCAATTTTAGCCCAGGCCCGCATAAACAAAATATAAACCAATAACCAAAAACAATAAAAAAAGTCCAATAACAGACCCAACATCAGCCCATTAGCCCAATACCCAATACCCAATAACCCAACATTTTCAACAGCAAAAAACCCTAGGCAGAAACCTAACTGCCGCTACTATCGTAGCCCCTTGTGCGCCGCACCTCCACGTCCTTGTACCTGCAAAACGAACTAGAAGAGTCCAAAAGAAAAAAAAACAGTGTAAAATAGAGAAAAAAATGAGTGGTGTTTTCGGGCTATAAAAAGGGTCCTCGGTTGTATTTTTTTACTTACGAATGAATAAAAAAATAGAGAAATGTCAATTTAGATACAGACCATTTTCGAAGGTAGTTCATTTTTATTTTTATTTTTTTTATTTTTTTCGGTTTCATTTCATTCAAAAATAATAAAGAAAACAGAAAATAAAAAGATAAAAATCGTACCTTTTTGCGAGAGAGGTGCCGATTCCAATGAAAATCGGCGTTCCATGAGTCTGAGAACTGGAAAAACCAAAAAATGGTTACTTTTCAGTTTTCTAGGCACCACGAACGACGGCACCGTCACCGGCGACCGGCGGCCGCAGCGGTGGTCCAGCGACCTAGGTTCGGCCGGAGGCGAAAGGCTGAGAGAGAGTTGAAAGAGAAGATAAAGTTTTTTTTTTAAATGAGGTTACAAATGTTTTTTTTAAGTTTTTTAAACTTATATAAACACCCCAACACGACATCGTTTTGGGCTAGGCCTTTGATGCCCAATACGACGTCGTTTCACCCTTGACCCGCTCGTTGACTCGACCCACTACGGAGGATCCGTGTGTTTTCAACAAAGGGTATATTTGCGCGGTCAGTCCTTCTGCTTTTACAGCGCGTTTCAACTTAGTCCTATTTTCAATTTTTTATTTTTTTTAAATTTGACCGTGTAATTTTGTTTTCATTTCATTTCAATCCATATCTGAACGACGCCGTTTTAAAGCTAAATTTGCCCCAAAACTTTGTTTTAAAGTTAAATTTAATCCTATTTTGTTATTTTGGCTATTTTATTATTAAATTAATTAATTTAAAATTATTATTGCTTTTATTATTTTACATTATTCATTTATTTATTATTATATCATTAAATCAATTTGTTTCTACATTATTATTCCGTTATATTTTTATTTACTTATTTAAACATTTTAAATACATTTATTTTATTTTATCTCATATTTATTTTTTATGTAATTTCAAAACTTTAGACAATTTATTTATTCTTATTGTTAATATTTCTACTATAACCCTAATTTCATCCATTTTATAATAGTTTTTTTTAAATTTTCTAGGATAATTTCACCAATGCTATTCGATGAATTTATTTATTAATTTCTTTAAATTTCGACATTGTTTTGTTATGTATTTTTTATATACTATTGTTTATACCATTATTATTCATTACTATTATTGTTGACTTTTCGTTCTTTGATTAATTAGTATTGAAATGATGTATAGTATGTGACCATTGTTATTATATTTGTTTACACTCGTATTGTAGTCATTCGTCGATTTAATGTTTTATTCATATATCATTTTAGTATCGCATCAATTTCGACCCAAATGCATAAATCTTTAAAATAAATAATTTTTTGGTGTTTATTCTTGTTTCGGGATTTAAGAAATTGTGTCCTAACTCACGGGATATAATTTTTTTTCTCGATTCACAAGAAATCACCCTTCTTTAAATTTTAAAGTAATTTTAACAAAATGATCATATTTTTAAATTTCTTTTTGAATTTTTAATTTTTCGACATTAAGACATTAATTAATCAATTAGGTACCAATTTTGGGCATAACGAGGGTGCTAATCCTTCCTCGCATGTAACTAACTCCCGAACCCGTTTTTCTAGAATTTTGCAAACCAAAATCATTATTTTAATAAAATCAAAACGTTTTATCAAAACGATTGAATTGTAGGGTGATCCGATCACACCTCAAAAAAATGTCGGTGGCGACTCCTTTTTTTTATTTTTAAAGTCAACCCATCTTAAAAAAAATGGTTTCGACACCCACGAAATTCTTTAGCACCACACTTACGGATCTCTCTTACGAGATCTCTTTTAAACTAGTTGGCTGTTGGTGCCGAAGGTGTAGGAGGTACTGGCTGTACCACTTCAGGCTGAGGTTGCTGTGGTTGGAGTGCTTTGGTTGTCCTTATGAACTGGTCAAATATCTATCCCATTATTATGGCGAAAGCAACATGGGAAGCATGTTCGACCGTGCTCGAATCAGTTGCAGGACCCTATCCTTGCGCTGGAGGTACATGGCTCACAATCTCATCATCCGTCGCTTCTATTGAACTTTCAGACGTATTTCTAAGCTACAACAAACTTATGTAAATCAAAACTACAGGGAATAAGCCAGAGATATATCATGCATGACGAGGCGTGTAACATCCCTAACCCGTATCCATCGCTGAAATAGGGTTATAGAGTATTAGCGTAAAAAACGTAACCTATAATAATTTATTTCTAAACAGTTCATAAATCATATCATAGTCCATTCAAACATATGCATATCGTCCCTTATTTGAGCCCTCGAGGCCCTAGAAACGCTTTAAAAACGACTCGGGACTAAATCAGAAACATTTAGAATTTTATGGAAAAAGATAGAAAATTTCACACTGCAGGGGTCACATAGCCGTGTGGCTAGGCCATGTGCCTCACACGGCTAAGACACACGCCGTGTCTTAGGCCGTGTAACAATCAAAATAGGGTCACACAGCCGTGTCTTAGCCCGTGTCCTGCCCATTTAACTCACTAACTTCGATCACACGGTCAAGCCACATGCTCATGTGTCAGGCCGTGCAGCTTTCGAAAAGTAACCTTTAAAACCTACAGGGGACACACGGCTGAGACACACGCCCGTGTGTTAGGCCATGTGGACAAGAAAATGGTCAAAATTAAGCCATTTCTCTCACCCTTTGAAACATGAACCTACAAGCCACTTACACATATAGGCTTTTAAAACATACCCAAATCATGCATAAAATGACCAAATCTTTATACCAAATGTCCATACAACCAATATGCCAAAAGGCACCTCAATCACAATTCATCAAACCTATCAAAACATGTGCATATCTATCCATTTATCAACTAATCACTCCTAGCCTATTTCCATGCCAAACTTACCATATTTGATTACATTTATATCATTACCAATAGTTCATAATTACCTCAAAGCATAATCCATCTTGGCCACATTATAAACATACAAAATATGGCTATTCCAAACATGCATCAATTTAACCATATTAACAACCACCAACAAAGCATCAAAATACCATATGTACCACAAATCCAAAGCAACATTATATGCCATAAACATCAACTAAACATTAGACATAAGTCCACCTATACATGCCATTATAACCATGACCGAAGCATCAAAATCTACCGATATAATCACTGGATAGTGTGATAGATCTCCGACTAACTTCCAACCTAATCGAGCTTCCAATAATCTGAAAAGTAAAGGCAAGTAAATTACGTAAGTAATGAATGCTTAGTAAGCTCGTAAAAGGTAATGGTTAGTAATCTCGTAAAAAGTAAATTAACTGCTGACATATTAGAATAAACATTTAAGCATAAGTTTTGTTAATCTTTAAGCTAACTTTCATTTTCTATTCAATACACCTCTCATGGATAATTGATGTAGCCTTGCATATACATATATATATATTTTTTCCTTATAAGCATTTCATATAACCACTTTACTTAAATGTTTCTTATTACCATAACACTTTCACATTTAACTAATAACCATTCGTAATTCATCATTCGTTTCAAACTTTCCTATAAACATATCATTCGGAATCACGTACTTTCACTAAACAAGATTAAAGCTAAATGAATAAATTAATCATACATTTACGAAGAACTTATAGGCTTAGTATTGAAAATGCTTCATCGTATGCTTCATGTACTATAATAATAATTCAATTGAACTCATTCATATAAGTGTATAAACATGTGTCTTTAACTTAATAATAATCAATATAACAATACTCAAACATGATCAAGTAATTCAATGAACATTTAACACTTAACATTTACTAACATCCTGACTATACATTAGCCTTTAACATTAAGATAATTTTGTAAATTCCATTCGTATTTAGCCCGATAAACTAGTAACTTGACTCGGATACCCGGGTAACTACATCACACCAGAGGCATCATATATGCATAACAAGGGCACCGTAGTACGAACAGGGACACCGAAGTGCAAACAGGGGCATCGAAGTGCAAATTCCGTAGAAGCGCGCATTCTAACCCTATTGGCATGCCAATCATATCCTAGTGATTATTACGTGCAACTGGGCATCTCATGTAATCCATTACCTTTATACATATTTATCAATCGAGGGCACTTCATAGTTTCCGTACACATAATATAATATCAATACATATATTCATACAATCAATGTACTATCACAAAGATTGCCATCATCCATTAATCACTTTCATATTTCTCAATATACATACTGTAACAATTCATAATCATTCTGAAATCATATATATCATATTTCATAAATATTCAATAGTTTTCTAATAAATCATTTCTCACATTATATTCGGTTATAATATTTCAATTCCAGTTCACATTTTAAACATCATATATAAGTATATACACTCATAAATCAACAATAACATTATACCTATAGGTATGTACAATTTTATACCTACAAGCTTACCTAGCTAAATTGCGTAAATGATTAAGTATAAGAGCTATTTGGTAATTTTTCATTCTCCTCGATTTTCACTGATCTTGATATAAATTAATAATTTCATTCGATTTATTAATTTAGATAGTAAAAAAAATTATTTTATGTAATTTAGTCATTTTTGACATTTTTACAAAATTGCCCCTAACATTTTACTTTTATTCAATTTAGTCCTTGAACCTAAAACATGCAAATTAACCATTTTTATTGCAAACCCATGCCAACCGAATATTAATAGCATCCATTTTAGCCTATTTTTGCAATAATTTCACATCAAGTCCTTGAACTATTACTATTTCAACAATTTAGTCCCTATTTGGCAAATTCATCAGAAATTACTTAATAAAATACTTATAAATAACAACTAATACTTCAAATTCATCAAATCTAAAATCACAAAAATTCATCAATGGAAACATTCAAAATCTTTAACAGTTTCAAAAACGAAGGTATGCGCTAGTTGGACCTAGTTGCAACAATCTCAAAAACATAAAAATTATTAGAAATAAACTCAAATTTAGCTTACATGCAAAAGAGGACTTTGACTGAATGCTTAAGCTATCATCCATGCCTTCCTTCTTTCTCCAATTTTGGCAAACACTAAGCAAAAGATGATAGCCTAATTGTTTTGTTTTTAATTTAATTTAATTTAATTTATCAAGTTACCATTTTAACCTTGGGTAATAATTAAATAAAACACCAAATTGATTGTAGTAGAAAAAACATATATTTTCTCCCTATTTATTTTTTAAATTGTTCTCATTTAGTTTCCCTTAGCATACATTTTAGCATGTTCAGTTTAGTAAATTGCATTTTATAACTCAGTGAATCCTAGTCTATTTTATCTTTAATTTTTGCTATCTTTCTGCACTAATGTCGCTACATGAGTTAATTCCAGATTGCGTATGAAATTTTCACCATAGTTGACAGATATCCGGAATGTCGCTGCATGAGTTAATTCTAGATGGCATTCAGAATTGTCACCGTAGTTGACAATTGTCTGATAAGAGCCAACCATGAGTGAGCTGTCAAGTTCGGTGCAACTACCCTATACGAACAAGGACAGAAGAATCCTAAGAGAAGGACACCTGCACTGTTGAGGAAAAACATAAAAGGATAACGTGAGAAGAATGAAGGGAAAGGAATTTTTGGTGGACCACGATTCTCTTACCTTATTTTGAAGCTTGCGGCTATGGGAGTTTGAGCTTCCCTTGGATGAGCCAACATGAAGACTGATGCAGATCCACTCTTGACGAGGAGATCTAAGTACAGAACAATGGGAAATGGATAGACTTAATCGAGTAGCTTAGGAATAGTATTCTCCATTCGATTATTTCTCATTTCTTGAAAACACTGGTGATTACTCTATGTTTTCTACTGTATGGAAGTGCAATGAATGCTTTGTTAAATGTTATCTTGTTAAATCTTATTTTTGTTGTTTAACCTTGGGGGTTTGAATCTTCTAAACACAGAAGTGTTATTGTAGTCACTAACACTTGAAGGTGCAGTGACAGTTTGAGCTAATAAGCTTTTCAGTGAAAGTTGAGTAAGGACTAAAGGAGTTTAGTCCACTTGTTCTTAATAGTGCCCTATTGTCATAATCGAAAGGTGAGGTTAATGTGCATGATTAAGTCTCAGGTTAAACCAAAGAGTGGCATTTGGTAAGATATACATTAATTTTATTACGCCGACAATCACCTATCTTTTATACCGTGTACTTAGTATACTGCTGAAGATTCATGTTGTGGATCCAAGTTTTTTTTATCTTATTGTTTTCAAGTTATTGCTTTAACAACTATACTAACAATTTACCTCGTTTCTATTTAGTTATTGCACTGACATTAATAATAATAGACAACCATCCCTGTGGGATCGATATCTGATAGACTTATATCTGTCTACTATACTTGCATCGACAGTGTATGCTGGCACATTATTACTGTGATATTTACAGCCGATCAAGTTTTTGGCACCGTTACCTGGGATGATGTTTGTTTGATGTTTATTTTTGTTCCTGTGTGTCTTTGTACTTTGTTTTCCTTATATAATATTTAGTATTCACTAACTTGTTTTCTCTTTGCTGCTATTTTTCAATTTCATCTTAAGTGTTTTATGACCAAAGCAATTCAGATTTTCTTGCCGACTTTGATCCATAAATTGAAAGAACTATTCAAAGAAGACTTCGAGAACAAAGAAATATGGATTTACTAAGAGACAATGCAGTCATACCCCTGATACAATAGCCGATAGAACAACAAAATGTTCATGACCCATTGTTACCACAAAATGCTCACATCCACAATAGAACCATATGAGATTGTGTAGTACCTATTCTAGAAGATCTACAACTAGGAGTTGTTAGACCATCAATTCAAGCTGGGAACTTTAAAATTAAGCTAGTGATGTTTTAAATACTGAACTCTAATGGCCAATATGCTAGATTGCCACATGAAGATGCGAGAGTACATCTTAAATCCTTTTTATTGATTTGTGCTTCTTTTAGTCAACAAATAAAGATTTTTTTTTTCACATTTTCATATATGTCATGTAGTCTGCTACTAGACTCATACATAATGTGGGTATTACCGCAACCATGGTCATGTTCACATGCATAACACTAACTTGTTACACATATGTTAATACACACCATGTCAAAACATTGTTAGCAAAGACAACTTACCTTAAACAACTCTATATCATAGAATTTCGAATCCAAAGGAAGCAAAAAGTAACTCACCAGAACTTTCAGGATAAAATCTACTCTATTGGTTCTTTGCCTCGATTGCTAGGACATTCGCTAGCTTCTTGAGCTAAATAAGAAACAATCACAATTATCAGACCATTTATCTACTAATAATTGATCATGCATGCACTAATGCAAAGATGTAAATTCCCTCGACATCAACCTAAGGTTTTCCAAAAACTACTAGTCAGCTGACACTTATCAATGGCGTCTCGAGAAGTTCCTAGAAACCTTTGTTGTTTCCTCTAGAGAAGATAACTTAAAAAGAAATTTCTTAAGGACGTAAGAGAGACCATAGAGAGAAAAGAAAAAGTGAAACATGTTGGTTATAGGCACTCTTTTATAGCACAGACAATGAAAATAAGCTGAGTGGAAAGGTCGGAGACCACACTATCGCCCTTGAATTCAAAGACTAAGCTTGCCTACTAGGATTTGAAATCTATTATTTTACCAAACGCAACTACTACCACTAATTTTTTACTAAACACAACTACTACCACTACTCTGATGTACTATTAGTCCAATCAGTCATATCTATGTCTCTACCTTCTCGGAGTCATCTACTTCGATACCCAAAACAAAACATCTTTCAAATTGAACTTGATAGATCGCATATTAGTCTTTCAATCAATTTACTCATTTCTGATTAGAATAAGGAAATGTTTAGGTTCGTCTACTAATATAAGTTGTCTTTTAGTATTATGATCCACTACGTAATACCACTTAGTATTAGTTTAAATGTTAGAAAACCAGTGAGCAATGTTTGTTTTCTATTTTGCGTACAAAAATCATATGTGGACAATTATACAAAGTATATTAATATAATTCATGATTTTGTTTTATTAACCAATTTGTTCAAAAAAATTACAAGTGTAAATAGACGAAAATACTACACTTAGGACACCAGATCCAACAACTAGCCATTCATGCCAAATTCACAAATGTTCTAATTTTGTACAAACATATATAAATGAAATGAAATACAAAATCAAACATAACATAAAATAAAATAGTCAGTTCCATATGAACTTACATGATCAAAACGTGAAAACAGTGGACACTTTATAGACTAATCTGAATTTTTTGCTTTTCCCCTATAAGCTCCAGTTTGGCCCAAATGTTGATCTATACAATTATTTAATATCACCAATTAATGACACCATTCTCATACATTGTTATAATATGATGAACCTATATGAACTCATTTCTTTATATCCTAAAATTTGACATTTTATTCAATTTAGTCCCTAAACTCGGGATAGTCATAACTTTCAATTCCTAGCCCCGATTAAAAATTTATTTCATATATTCTCATTAGGGACCTTATATTTATATTTCTAGCATAATTTCATGATAAGTTTTACATATATTCAATATGGTCCCTAATGTAACATGGTTAACTAACAAGCTAAATAACTTTACAATCTAGTCTTTTTCATAATCTGAGCTGAAAATATATAAATTTCAAGCCTAATTATTCAAGAAATCAACAATGGAAACTTTATAAAACTTTAAAAAATTCACAAAATTGGTACATGGGCTAGCTAAATCAAGCTCCCATGACCTCAAATCTATAAAAATGACAAGAAATGACTTGAATTACCTATCTAATTTGTAGCCGAATGTTTTTCAAAGGTTGAAGGGTCTTTTCTTTGGCTTTAACAATGGTGGACGGTTGAAGGATGAAGAAAGATGGTGAATGCTCCACTATCTTTAACTTTTATACTTTAATTAACTTAGATTAATTAGTTTAATCATGTTTTCATTAGTTTAATTATCATTTAATCCCATAAAATGAAATATGTCATCATCATCCACCAAAACTTATTTGGAAATGGTCTTATCACCATTTTGACATTTGGCTAATTGCTATTTAGATCTCTTAACCTTAGGCCAGTTAAAAACTTGTAGCGATTGGACTTTTACAATTTAGTCCCTAAGCCTAAATTAACTATTAATTTGGAAAAATTACTAGATCAATATTTAATATATTTTTATAATAATTCCGTAAATATTCATATTTAATATTTATGGACTCAATTTACAAAAATGGGGTCACAAAATCGTATTTTTAGTACAACTAAAAATCAAGTCATTACTGAAATAAAGATTGGAGCTACTAAAATTCTTAACGTTATAATATCTTTCAAACTTGAAGCATGCTAGTTCTTATTGTTTTATTACTTTATTTTACAATATCTACAAATGAAATGTAGATGGAGCAGGAAATACATACGAGTGACAAGAAAAAAAAAAGTATTCGATTTCTTTTTAGAATTTTACTTTTCTTTTCATGGAATACCACCATTTTTAACTTTTTAATAAAATTTATTAGATTTTGGTTTGATTTGGGAAAGGACCATTATGAAATCGAAAAAAGAGAAGCGAACTTGATGAAAATGATGCTAAAGGCGATGGTTCACAGCGGTGGTTAGTTTTTTTTGGGAAAGAAAGAATTTTAGAGAAAATAAGGTGTTTTTTTCTAAAGAAAGAAAAATGAGAGCGAAAAGTGAAAACCAAAAAAATGAGTCAAAGCCATTAAATGCTCGATTAATGATGAAACTTCACGTAGGAGTAGATATCAAAATCTAAATTTTTAATTAATTTCATTTTAGGTCGGATTATACATTTAACTAATTTTGTTTTAAAATCTTATTTATATCATTATATAAGTCATTTTCTATGATTTTATTTTAAGTTTAAAGATAACTTTAGTATTAAATTTAGTTTTTGATTGGGACGCTATTTCAATTTTTAATTTAATAATTTGGTGTGTTGGCGGTTGGAGTTCAGGGGAACTCCCATTGTGGTGTGTAGCGGTGGGGTGGGATCTATTCTGTTAAAATCGAAACTATATGGCATCCATAAAAACATACGCATACAAATCTGGGATTTCTAATATGACATATATATGTATATTGTGAGTGATCTGAAATATAGGTATGCTGAAAGTGTCATTGAAAATTATTTCTATGTGACATATTAGTATGTTTAATCATTTGCATTGGTTTTCTTGTGATTAAACTCACATTGAGCATCATAGCTCACTCCCCCTTTAATTGTCATCCTTACAAATAACCCATTAGGTTAGGACGCGGACGCGACATCCGGAGGGTCTCGGCTCGGCTTTATTTATTAAAATATTTATATTTATTATTTGATATTTTATTATTCAGAGACTGTATTATTTAATTTTGAATTTTTTTGTGGGACTTAGGACTTGTTTTCTTTTAGCATACATGACTTTTAATTTGATTTTAGGTTACTGAAATATGAATATTAATTAGTTATGCATGAACTTCAGTTTTTATGAAAAATACAAACTATTATCACTTTTCCACTGCTAAGTTATAACTAAATTTTGAGTAATAAATAAATCGGTCATTAACTAACTTCTCTTCTAAAATAATCAAATGTTTTAAAATGATTGTTTCCAAAATTCCAATAGCTTATTGGGTCATTTCAGTGGCTAATGTAATCTTTCAAATGCAAGTCTAGTGACTAGGCCGAGTTAGGGAGGTTCCACTTTTCTACCCAACTAAATAGTCGAAGAATTTTTCTTCATGTATAGGAGATTTGCAAAAGAGTGTTTCAAGAAGTAATGTATAGCTTTGTTAAGAGAGAAGGTAATGGCGCTGCAGGCAGGGTTGCTACTCAGGCTAAAAAGAGGCTGAGTCTAGAAGACTGAACGAATTCACCGTCATCTTCATTGGTACATATACTTAGCAGAGATGGCTTGCCAACTTGGCACTATCAAGAATATTTGTTTTAAATGGAAAACGAAATCAGTTAATTTATATATAGTATCCAAAACATTAAAATTTCAAATTGCTTCCCTGCATAGACTTAATACATACGTAAGAAACTATTGACAACATGATCTGCACCGAGTTAAATTCTAGAAATTATTGTACATTTTTGGTTTTTGAAAAGAATAAAGAATGCCCAACTTCTTCCATATATAAGGTGGTCCAAGAATTTAGGAAACTATCAAAATTTAACCAATAAAAAAGTACATGTGAAACGTTAGTGGGCAAGCACTGCACGTTGGCAGAAACCGATGGTTCTATATTGTTTGAGGCAGATCAGAATTGCCAACACTCTGTAGAGTTATAGAGGTTAAATTGAGCAAGACGACAAATTCCATTATCCCCTTTTAAAGTACAAGTTTCATTTTTCATTACACTTTTCATCAATTTTCTTCCTATTATTAATTATGAAACACCGTACTTCAATTCACTTCCATTGAGGATAGTTTAATTAATCCTTTTTGTCTATATTTACCTTTTGGGATAAGGTTTTCCAAGATGGGTGATAATTGATAAAAGTAAAAGAATCTTCAAAGTGTTGGACTCCGCAAGCACTCGAGATAGCTATCAATGCATCAAAAATGGCTTTCCTTGAATCAAGCAGGAGCTCTGTGTTTGTGGATAAAAAACTGATAATAACAAAGGGAAAAAAGCTTAGATTTGAAGAATATTATAAGTATAGACAATTTACGAATCATTTAAAGGATTCATCATTACCTTTTCTACAAACATAATAATCATTTGTATATTGAAAGTGCTTTTCTTTTATGCACTTTTTGATCTCCCCATATTGATGGGCTACAATTCATAACAATATTTTTGGATGAATATTAAAATTATTTTTATTATATATCAATTTTGATTTACATTAAATTTTATTTTGATTCAATTTTAAAATATCACTAATTAGATAAGTTAATCTAGATTATTGATTTGGATATCTGCAGATACTCGATCTGAAATTTGCGGATATAGATACTAAAATTATTATCTCCTGGAGATGCAGATAGACCCCTTGAATATCCATTATCCGAGTCCGCATTTGTTTTTCGAATCTCAAATATCCGCAGATACCTGACTCCGCGTAGCTTTTCTAAAAGTATTTAAAATTTTGATTCCAACAAGATTCAAACACATGACTTTTGACAATTAAAATTATACTTTAACCATTAAAACTAATCTCCAACTTTAGTTATAGTTTACATAAATTATTAAAAAAACATATAAATATCAATAAAAATATTTTCTAAAATTAAATAATTTAATTAATAATAAAATTAAATATAACAATAAATAATAAATATAATAAATTTAAATTTGTTCAAAAATTATCAGAAAAATATATCTTATTTAACCATTTTTTCTCTTAAATCTCATATAGTTTCTCTTAATTTTTTTTGTATTTGCAAATTTAATGAACAACTCAATTAGTTAAATTATTTTCTAAAAAAGTTAACTAATATTTATATAATTAAAATAAATATTATAATATGAATTTATTTTGTAATATGACATAAGTATCTTTAGTACATATTATTATAAAAATAGTATACATACACTTTTAAGGACATAATATATCAATTGTTATATAATTAAATTGTGAATGTATAATAATTATTATAACATTATGATATTACAATGTACATTCTTCTATTAATGATGTGCAACCTAGACCTTAAACATGTAACTAATTTTATGGTATACTATAATATATACAATTAGTATTATATAATAAAGGTATATTAGTTATGTATATTATAATAACATAATTGTATATAGGATTACACATCTAATTCCATTTGGCATGTGGACTGGAAATAACATCATCATATGACAAATTCTACCAGATTGGCTAAAAAGCTTTCTCAAGGATCCCCTTTACTAATAAAAAATGTAAGAAAAGAGAAACAACCGAGTAAGAGTGATTTATTTGAAATAAGAATTGGTTAGTAAAAGAAAATATTTTCAGTAAGAGGGAGTCTAGTTGATGTAACAGAGGAGCCTAGCCTATATACAATTCGTTACATATTTAAGGTTTAGGTTTCATATCATTAATAAAAGAATGCACATTATAATATCATAATATTATAATTATTATTTTCATTCATAATTTAATTATATAATAATAAATATATTATATGTCCTTAAATATGTACGTATACTATTTTATATAATATAATATGTGCTAAATATAATTATGTCACATTTCAAAATAAATTCATATATAATAATACTTATTTTAATTATGTAAATATTAATTAAGTTTTTGTTTAAAAATTTAACTAATTGAATTGATCAAATAATAAAAGGGATAATCACAAGTCTAGAAATTTCGGTGACTCCATCTTATTATTCATTAGGTTTATGAATACAAAAGAATAAGATTTAAGAGAAACTATATGATATTTAAGAGAATAAGATAATAAATGAGATATATCTTTCGATAAAAAATTTGAACATATTTAATTTTATTATTAATTATTCTATTTAATTATAAAAATTATTTTATTGATATTTATACGTTATTTATTAGTTTGTGTAAATTTTAACTAAAGTTGAGGGTTAGCTTTTATGGTTAAAGCATAACTTTAGTCATTTGAATTTTGTAAGAAGCAAAATTGTATATGTTTTGTAACCAATATGGAGTCGATATATGAATCATTATCCGAAGAATGAATGATATTTGCACATAGTTTGCAAATTCTTAGGTAAATTTGTGGATTTTTCTATCACTAACAACCTTATCGAATTAGCACCATTTTATGTTGGATATTATATACACAAACAATTATATTAATTCAATATGAAAATAAATGTATTTATTTATTTAAATGTGTACAATTAAATCAAAATCGAAATTTTATCCATGCATATGAACAACAATACAAGTTTCATGTGTATAATTACACCATATAAAATTCATATATCAAATTATACATTGAAATAATATATGTAAATTGATATTTATCCCAATATTTTTCATATACGCCATATGATTTTTTTTACTATACTTTTCATATAGAGTTTAAAATGATTTGATATAATTAACAAGTGTTGGGTATAGTGATAAGATTTTACATTCTCAAGAAAAACGTAAATTTAAATCTTGAAGATAACATTATTAAAAGGACAACTACAGACCTCAATGAACATGACATAATATCAAATTATTTATATTTATAAAATCATTGAAAGAAAGTTTACTTCAACTTATTAATATTTTTCTTTAATCTTTGGGGCATTGTCCTTTGTTTTTCCCTTCAAGTAGTCTCCACTATCATTTTAACAAGACAAAAGAAAAAAAATTGTGTAACTTTGATGATGATACAATTTGTACATGAAGAAAAGCAGGTAAATTTCATTTCACCATTTAAATTTAATGTTTGGAATTTATATAGGGTACATTGCTCTCTCTCTCCTTTTGAAGACAAATGGATGATCTGTTATCTATCCCAATTGCCATTTCCCTTTGTTTTGTCTAAATCGATGAAGCCAAATCCTTCCCCTGACCATTAGCACCCACTATTCTTCCACAATTCACCAACCAAAATTGTGGACATTATCCCTACCCCCATTTCATGCAATAAATGTGCCCATCTTCTGAAGATAACCCAGAATAAAAAAAACTAAAAGAACTATAATGATCTAAATTAAATTTTAATCATTTTCCAATTATACTAATTATTCTTTCTTTTTTCTGAATTAAGTATTTTAACTGGATGTTCAAAAACAAGCATTTCTTAAGCTTATAAGCACTAATTAATGGAATCTAATTTCAAAACTACGTAGGCTCTTCTCCCACTCATTACTCACGAAGTGTATTCTTTTTTCTCTTTCTTCCAAAGGACTTTAAAAAGAAGTGGAAAGAAGTCTCACTTTTAAAAGAAAAGATGGAGGGACCAAAGGTCCTGAAAATTGTCTCATAACAAAGCTGAAAAGCCTGACTTTAGAAAGAAAATGGATAGCTTTTAGAAATTGAGAGGACCCAAATATATATGAATTATTATTTGATATATAGGTGGCTGAGATTTTTAATCATTATTAACCTTCTCAATCCGATCTAGACATTAAACTTAAATCTAAAATATTACATCAACCACTGAAATGATCCAATACGATCGGAGTTCATAAAACGATCAATTTAAAACATTTATTTTAAAAGAAAATTTAGCCTATTTTAGAAAAACCCAAGAGTAAACAAAACCAATTAATTTTAACTTTTTTTCTTGTAACGGTGACTATTTTTGAAAACTTAATTATTTTCCGATTTATTTACTACTCAATATTATTTACAAATTATCAACGGAAAAGTGATTCTTAACTTAGTTTTAATAAAACTATATTTCATGCTTAATTAACTAAAAACGGTATTTTATCATTTTAAAATCAAATTTGAAATAAACAACTTAAATGTCATGCATGCTACATAAAATCGAAACCTAAAGTCCCATGCCACAGTTCCACATAAAATAATACAATCTCTGAATAATAAACTATCAAATGATAAACCTAAAATATTTTTAATGAATAAAACCGAGCTGAGCCAAGCCAAGCCCCTCCAAATGCCAAGTCCACGTCTTAACCTTGTGGGTTATCTGTAGTGATGGAAATAAAAAGGAGGGAGCTATGAAGCTCAGTATGAGTTCCATCACAAGAAAACCAGTGCAAATAGTAGACAAAACATACATAATAACAATACATAGAATAAATCACAATTAGTTAGCAATACAGAATATCGGTAAATTAGATCGATTCATTAACATAGTATCTCAATGTTCAAAGCCATGTATGTCATATGAATGCAATGCAATTTCAATTAACCAGAATAGATCCTACCCAACTCCAATACACTCCATAGTAGGAGTTCCCCAGAACTCTTCTACCTTTACACCACGATGTGGATGAACCATTAACGTTGTAGATGAATTGCTAGTACGGTGTGGATAAACCACTAATAATAAAAAAGGTGGACGATCCACCGAGGTTCTTTTTGATAAAATAGTTTTTACAGACAAGCTGTTAATAGGCTGTGGATGCACAACACATTTGCATATTAAAATTGTTGATACAGTGTGGATAAACCACTAATCGGTGTAGATAAAAGCTGCTAATATGGTGTGGATGAACCACTAAATGGTGTAGACAAGCTGCTAACACTTCCTTCATATATATAGTCACACCCCATGTAATGCAATATGACAAACTCGAATAGATCAATACGGTAGCATTTAATTATGTTTTTGGAAGAACAATAAGGTAGCAAACAATATGCTTATAACAGTTCAATACAGTAGCAAATAATATGCTTATAACATATCAACTCAATAGCAAAAGTCATGCATATTAAGTGTTCAGTTTAACGGCAACATAAGGCATGCTTATAACAAATTAAAATGGAAACGAATAACATACTTATAACAGATCAAATATGGAAACAAGAATTATATTCTCAACTAATCAATACAGAGACAAAACATATGTTCTTAAAGGACTCAATTTAGCGGCATCATAAAAATGTTATACACAAATATTGGTAAATTAAACGTATTAATTCATGCATATTTATACAAATATAATATTATTTCAGTCATTCAAATCATGAATTCTGGTACTTATTCATAATATTATGGGATTAATTGAATTAACTAAACACTAAAAATAGTTTGGGAACGAATCAGAGACTAATGTAACATCCAATTTTCAGTGAAATTGGTATAGTGGTTTCAGGACCACAAATCTGAAGTCAAAAAATTTAGTTTAATATTATTTGATGGTCTACTGTATGATAGAAAATCGTATAAAAATTTTGTTAAGAAATTTTACCGTTTACATGCCTAATTTGATAAAAAGGACTAAATTGCATTAAGTGCAAAGGTTGTGTTCTAATAGCTAAAGGTATTAAATAGCTATAGAATTTTAAACTAGAGGTCTTTATATAGTAAATAGACCATTAAAATGCTTAGTGGATAAGTATGAATAGTCATAATTGGAAATTGAATGAAATATTAAGGTTAATTTGGGAAATTAGTGATTAAAGTTATAATAAATAAAATAAAATAATCTATTCTCATCATCATCCACAAAAAAAAAAAAAAGAAACCTAGCAATGGAAGCTTGAATTCGGACAACCTTATTTTGCTCAATTAGGAATGTATTTTTGTCCCGTTTTTGATAATTTCTATGTTTCTAATATCGTAGTAGCTTAATCTAACTAGTTCGGGGATTAATTTGCAAAATTGTAAAAGTATTAGGGTTTTTCCATTGATGAATATGCTTGAATTTTGAAGTTTGATGATAGAAAATGAATGGTTGTTGTTAGATAAATGGGGTCATATGATTGTGTCCAAATATGAACGAGAATTTGTTCGATTAAGCAAATATGCTCGAGAATGTATTCCGACTGAGATTGCAATGTGTAAGCGGTTTGAAGATATCTTAAACGAAGATATAAAACTATTAGTCGGGATCCTTTAGTTGAAAGAATTTGTTGTATTGGTTGATCGGACATATAAAGTTGAAGAGTTGAGTAAACAGAAAATACACGTTGAAATTGAAGCCAGAGACTCGAGAAAGAGATTGACGGGAAAGTCATGTCAATCAGCATCGAAGAAATCTAAAGAACAACACTATCGTTCTACTACTTCTGCGGGATACTTCGATAGAGATAGAGGTACCCGGCGCTCTAGTCCTAAATCTCAGGCTACATCTGTAGCGAGTGTGGGTAGTGCTAGAAACACCAGACCCAAGTGCAAGCACTTTAACAAGCTACATCTTAGTGAGTGTCGAATGAAGAGTGGAGCTTGTTTTAGATGTGGTTCCTTTGATCACTATCTTAGAGATTGCCCGAAGAAATCTAAAAAATATAATATTCAAACTTCGAGGCCGAGCAACACAACTGCGAGAGGTAGACCGCCTCGTAATCCTAGAAATGTGAGTGGTAGCCATGGTATGGCGAAAGACTCTACTGTAAGGTTTGAGGCACAAACACCAGTTAGGGTTTATGCTATTCGTGCGTGCACAGATGCTTCTGTGCCAGATGTTGATATCGGTACTTTCTTTCTTATTGATACTGATGCAACTGTTTTAATTGATCATGGATAGACTCATTCATATGTTTGTACGAATTTAATGTCTAGTAAAAATTTACCTATTGAGTTCACTGAATTCGTGGTTAAAGTATTGAACCCTCTAGGTCAGTATATGTTAGTTGATAAGGTTTGCAAGAACTGTCCGTTAATGATTTAGGGTTACTATTTTTTGGCTGATTTGATGCTATTACCGGTCGATGAATTCGATGAGATTTTAAGCATGGATTGGCTAACTCTGCATGATGCTGTAGTAAATTGTAGACGAAAGCATATCATATTGAAATGTCAGAATGGTGAGATGTTTCATATTAAATCAGATAAATTGAATAGGTTGTCTATTGTGATATCAGCTATGCCAACACAGAAATATGTGAGAAAAAGTTGTAATGCTTACCTTGCTTATGTATTGGATACTAAAGTATCTAAGTCAAAGCTTGAATCAGTGCCAGTGGTTTATGAGTATCCCGATGTGTTTCCAGAGGAGTTATCTGGATTACTGCCAATCAGAGAAGTTGAATTTGCTATAGAACTTGTACCGGGAACAACACCAATATCGATAGCACCATATAAAGTGGCTCTTACTGAGTTAAAAGAGTTAAAAGCACAGTTGTAAGAGTTGATTGATAGGGGTTTTGCTCGACCTAGTTTTTCACCTTGGGGTGCACCAGTTCTGTTTGTTAAGGAAAAGGAGGATCGATGAGATTATTCATTGACTACCGTCAGCTCAACAAAGTGACAATCAAGAATAAACAATTTTGGCTATTATCAGTTACGAGTGAAAGATTCGGATGTACCGAAAACGGCATTATGAACCATGTAAGGACATTATGAATTTCTTGTGATGCCATTTGGTTTAACTAATGCACCTGCAATATTTATGAATTTGATGAATAGAATTTTCAAACTATATTTAGATAGATTTGTTGTGGTATTTATTGATCATATATTTCAGACCATATTCTGATATATTTTTTAGATGAGACTGAACATGCTGAGCATCTGAGAATTGTTCTGCAAACCTTGCGAGATAAACAATTGTTTGTTAAATTTAGAAAATGTGAATTTTGGCTTCGGGAAGTTCGTTTTCTGGTACACATAGTATCTGCTGAAGGCATCAAAGTTGATCCGAATAAAATTTCAGTGATTGTTAACTGGAAACCACTAAGAAACGTATTTGAAGTCAAAAGTTTTCTAATATTAGCCAGTTTTTATCGAAGATTTGTAAAAGGTTTTTCGATAATAGCTACACCGATGACATGACTATTACAAAAAGATGTGAAGTTTGAGTGGTCTAATAAATGTCAGCAAAGTTTTAATCAGATGAAAGCCCTGTTGACTAAAGCACCAGTTCTGGTTCAGCCTGAATCGTGTAAGGAATTTGTGATTTTCAGTGATGCATCATTCAACGGATTAGGTTGTGTTTTGATGCAAGAAGGCTTCCAGACAGTTAAAGCCACATGAAAAGAACTATCCGACACATAACTTAGAGTTGGCAGCTATTGTCTTTGCTTTGAAAATTTGGCAACACCATTTATTCGGTGAAAAATGTCATATATTCACCGATCACAAGAGTTTAAAGTATCTGATGTCGCAAAAAGATTTGAATCTGAGACAGCGTAAATGGCTCGAACTATTGAAATATTAAGAGTTAGTTATTGATTATCATTCGGGAAAAGCAAACGTAGTTGCTGATGCTTTGAGTAGAAAATTCTTGTTTGCTTTGCTAGCGATGAATATCCGACTGTCACTATATGATGATGTATCGATTTTAGTCGAGTTAAAAGCTAAACCAACGTTTTTACAACAGATATGCGAAGCTCAAAAATGTGATAGTGAGATGTTAACTAAACGAGTACAGTGTGAGTCAACTTTTGATTCAGAATTTCAGATAGGATCCAATGATTATTTGTTATTTAGAGGTAAAGTTTGTGTACCGAAAAATCCAGAGCTTATACAGAAAATTTTGTACAAAGCTCATAGTGGTAGCTTGTCTGTTCATCCAGGGAGTAATAAAATGTACAATGATTTGAAATAGATGTACTGGTGGCCGGGAATGAAATGTGATATTTCTGGTTTTGTATCTAGATGTTTGATATGTCAACAAATTAAAGTTGAACATTAGGCACCTTCAGGACTGTTACAGCCAGTGATGATACCAGAGTGGAAATGGGATAGAGTTATTATAGATTTTGTATCGGGGTTACCCTTATCTCCGAAAAAGAAAGATATCATTTGGGTTATCGTCGATTGTCTGACAAATTTGACACATTTTATTCTGTTACATACGGATTTCTCACTTGATAGATTAGCTGAGTTATATGTTTCGGAGATTGTCAGACTACATTGAGTACCAGTCTGTTTTATTTTGGATAGAGATCCACGGTTCACATTGCAATTCTGGAAAGAGTTATAGGAAGCTCGAGATTACATTTTAGCACCGTATTTCACCCTCAGATTGATGGTCAGCCCGAGCATGTGATTCAAATTCCCTCAGATATGCTTCAGTGTTGTGTTTTAGAGTTTGAAGGCAATTGGGAGAAATATTTGTTATTAGTCGAATTCGCATATATTAATAGCTTTTAGTTGAGCATAAAGATGGCACCGTATGAGGCTTTACATGGTCGCAAATGTCAAACTTCATTATATTGGACTAAGATTAGTGAGAAAAAGATACACGGGGTTGATTGGATTTGCGAGACTGAGGAAAAACTGAAAGTGATCCGAGATAGCTTAAAAACAACTTCAAATCGTCAAAAATCTTATTCGGATCTTAAACTTAAAGATATAGAGTTTCAAGTCGGTGATAGGATATTTTTGAAAGTTTCGCCCTGAAAAAAAAGTTCTTCAGTTCGGTCATAAAGGAAAACTGAGTCCGCGATTTATTGGGCCATATGAGATTACTGAAAGAATCGAACCTGTTGCGTACTGATTAGCTTTACTGCCAGAACTTGAAAGAATCCAAAATGTCTTCCACGTGTCTATGTTATGAAGGTATCGATCTAACCCTTCACATATTATTTCTTCGACAGATGTCAAATTCCACCCTGACATGTTATACAGTGAAGAAACGATCAAAATTTTGGCACGAGAAGTGAAAGAATTGAGAAATAAAAACATAGCTTTAGTAAAAGTTCTCTAGCAGCAACACGGAATAGAAAAAGCTACTTGGGAACTTGAGGAAGCTATAAGAAAGCAATATACAAACCTCTTTTCTAGTAAGATTTTCGAGGACGAAAGTCTCTTTAAGTGGGAGTGTTGTAACAACCCGTTTTCAGTGAAATTGGAACAGTGGTTTTGGGACCACAAATACGAAGTTAGAAAATTTAGTTTAATATTATTTTATGGTCTACAGTATGATAGAAATATCGTATAAAAAATTTGTTAAGAAATTTTACCGTTTACATGCCTAATTTGATAAAAATGACTTAATTGCATTAAGTGCAAAGGCTGTGTTCTAATAGCTAAAGGTATTAAATAGCTATAGAATTTTAAACTAGAGGTCTTTATATAGTAAATAGACCATTAAAATGCTTAGTGGATAAGTATGAATAGTCATAATTGGAAATTGAATGAAATATTAAGGTTAATTTTGAAAATTAGTGATTAAAGTTATAATAAATAAAATAAAATAATCTATTCTCATCATCATCCACCAAAAAAAAAAAAGAAACCTAACAATGGAAGCTTGAATTTGGACAACCTTATTTTGCTCAATTAGGTATGTATTTTTGTCTCGTTTTTGATAATTTCTATGTTTCTAATATCGTAGTAGCTTAATCTAACTAGTTCGGGGATTAATTTGCAAAATTGTTAAAGTATTAAGGTTTTGCCATTGATGAATATGCTTGAATTTTGAAGTTTGATGATAGAAAATGAATGTTGTTAGCTAAACAACTTTTGTAAAGAGAATTTTGATGAAATTATCGATTTGGGATTAAATTGAAAAGGATGATAAATTTATGGTAAAATTTGTGAATTTTGTGAAATATATAGGATGCTATTAATATGTATAAAATTGGCTAGGCTTGAGTAAGGATTAAATTGTATAAATTTCATTTTTCGAGCCTAGGGACTAAATTGTAAAGGAATTAAAAGTGTACAGAAAAATAGTAATTTTGCCAAAATTCCATATTGGATTAAATTGAATCAGAATTATATTGAAATGAGTTAAACTCATTCATATAGATCCTGCCAGACCTCGTACAAAGTTAGATTGAGGCAAAGAGAAAATATCTGATTAGTCGCCTTCGTATCTACGTACACTTATCGAGGTAAGTTTGTGTAATTAAATTATACATGTATATATTTTAAATTGAATTATTTCTTTGTGAATTGTATAATTGCCATGAATAAATACCGGTTGTATATTAGACAATTACTGAGCCCCGTTTGAAACTTAGGAATCCGTAGGATTCAAGTGACATGTCATTAGAGTCACTGATTTTAGCTCTTATGAGCTTCTCGATACTTAGCTCCCATGAGCTTTCTGTTTTTCAGCTTGGAGGAGCTTACCGTTTACAGCTCGTATGAACATACATGTACATGAATTAACGGATTACAGTTCAGTACACTTCGTGTGTACTACAGTATCCAACGATATTCTAAATGGTTCAACGAGCACAGTTCTGTTACGAGATTATATGAGTTTGATATGAACTATTACTGGTATTTACATAAAATACATGAAATATGATTATTTGATGAATTCAACCATGTGCGTTGGATCTTATATGTGATTTTCATGGCTAATATGTTGGTGATCATGTGTTTAGGCTTTTGGCCAAATTGATTGAGATATGTTTTGTTTACTTACCTATTTTATGGATATATGGTAAGTTAAATTCTGTGTTATACGAACTTACTAATCTTAATTGCTTACTCTATGTTATTTTCTATGATTTATAGTGATTCGGAAGCTCGTACGGGTTGGAAGTTGGTCGGAGCTATTTCACACTATCCATCAGTCCTTTTGGTACTTTTAGTAAATTAATTCCAGTTATAATGGCATGTATAGGTTAATTTGGCCAATGTTGGCATATAAGTGTTTTGTTGAGATTAATCACTTGTTTGGCTTGTGTTTGGCATATTTTGATATACATATATATGTGGTCTTATCATATTTAATGTGTGTTTGATATGGTTGAATGATGGAAAACTTATAAGTATATTGATGATTGGTTTGAAATAGTATATTTGGTATAACTATGCATATATGTATTTGGTTATCTAGGTAAATTTGGATATTTGGTTGACATGTTTTTAAATTGTCATTTGAAGTGCCTAAGGGCATATTGGTTGTATGTTGTGATAATACATGTTTAAGACTTGCTTTTAGCTTGATTTGAATGTCTTGTTATGGCTTGTTGATGTGCAAATTATTGTGTTTATGTTGGTACCAAATTGGGTGAGAAATGTGGCTTGAAAAATGACCTATTTTCATCAACACGGGCAAAAACACGGGCATGTGTCTCAGCCGTGTGTGACACATGGCCAGGTGACACGACCTTGTGTCCCCTGTATCTTTTAAATGTGGCTTGGCCGTGTGGCCCAAGTCGGGAGTTACACGAGCACGGACACGGGCTAGTACACGGCCGTGTATCTCTATTATGAATGTTCACACGGTTTAAGACACGGTCGTGTCTATTGGCCGTGTGAGTCACATGGCCTGACCACACGGCCTTGTGACCCTTGCAGCTTTGAAAAATTTCAATGATTCCTAAAAAATTCTTTGAGTATCCGATTTAGTCCCGACTTGTTTCTAATGCGTATATTGGGCCTTGAGGGCTCATATAAGGGACAATATGTTTGATTTTGATTGGTTTCTGACATGAATGCTATATGATATGAAATGTATGTTTATTTGATCTGTAAACTCCGGTAATGCCTCGTAACCCTGTTCCAGTAATGGATACGGGTTAGGGGTGTTACAACTAATCTAAAAAAAACATAAAATTCTAGGTAAAACTATAAATTTTGAGAAGCAGGGGACACACGGCCATATGACCAGACCGTGTGAGAAACCCTGGACTATGTGTAAGGGGTACACATCCGTGTGGCTAGGCTGTATAACAAATTCTGGCCGTGTGGGGGGTTCTAAGCTGTGTGAGAGTCGAATATTCTATGGTTTCATAGGGACATGGTCGTGTGGTCTACACAAGTGGCCCACATGCCCATGTGGCCCTTTTTAGGCTCGGTTTTACCTGAATTTACTCGTAAAATAACACATATCTTTCACTGGAAGCCTGAACAATGTCTCTTGTGCTCAAATCTGATCCAACGCACCTAAAACAGGTTCTTCAAATGACATTTATACACGGGTTAACATTTGATTTTGGGATTCATCTTAATCAAGAGTATTGAAATGTTCGGTTTAAAACCGAGAAAGATCATAAAAGATTTATTTGCTTGAATGAAAAAAATAGTCTCAAATAGAAGTAATACAATATTTGAGGATTTAATCATAGGGGTCGAGATGAACTTACAAATTTTTGGAAACAATTAAGTATAAAATTGACAATGATTCACTAAACTGATAAAAAGACGACAAAATAGGGGATGATTTGATTCGGGAAATGGAATAATTATCAGTAATGGAGAAAGTTATTATGGTAAGTAAAAGAATGAAAAGAAAATAGGAGTAAATATAAAGATCATGGGGAAACAGTTCTCTTTAGGTTGGAAAAGGAAACAAAATTCTAATATGACTAGGAAAAGGGATTAAATAGCTAGTTTTAACAAATTTTAGAGGGGTTGTATGTTAAATTACCCATATTACCAAATTTAAAAGGAAAATAGGGAGGGTGGTGTGACTTGAACCTGAGAAAGCTAAAAGAAAGTTCAAAAGCTTAACCATTTAAGCTACTGCCTACTCTTGTTTATTTTCTACTTCATTTAATATATATTCTATAGTGACTATATCCTAGTTGCTGAAATTAAAAAGAAAAGAAATGAGAGGGATGAGGTTTGAACCTAGGTTCTCTAAGGAGTGTCCTAACTACTTAACCATCAAATTTAAGACTTATTTCTTGATTGTTCATTTGATCTAACCCCCTATATTTTAGGGTGTTACAATTATTGTCATTATGGTATTGATATTGGTCGAATCAGTTACTACTTATCATTTTGCTCTTAAATCGATAGTCTATATTTCATTTCGGTCAATATCGTTGCATCTTGACTCATACAAAATTTTAATATTTTAAACCAACTGTTAAAATTTTTATTGGAACCATTTTAATTTTTATAATTACATTTAAAATTAATAGTTATTAAATTAAATTATTAAACCTAATAATTTTGAAACATATATATTTTATGGGTAACAACTAGGTTATTTATTAAGGAAGATAAACAAAGAAAAAAACTTTCTTCTAGATACAGTTTTGGAAACTAAGCCAAGGCAGAAAAAGTAAAATTTAAAAATAAATAAATAATAACCTATGTTCTTTCTTTAATCGTGCAAACCCAATCCGATGCTAGACTCGTTCAATTCCTCAGAGCATTCTCAAAGCCTTTCCTTTTCCAAGAGCATGTTCATCTTTCCCTCTTCTTAAGGAGTAAAGTTATGAAAATCCCTATGAAACTAAATAGATTTTACCTCCATTTTACTCTACATTCTAATGTCGTCCTCCTTTCTTTGTTTCTACATATTTTCCTTTCATTTTATTACAAGCTAGATAACTGTCATTCCTTTTTACCCTTGAGCCCTTTCACCATTTCTAAAAATCAGAAAGGTTGCTTTGGGGCTGCATGTCTTCCTCCTCATTTGGCATTTAAATCGATGGTCCTTCTTCAATTTCTATTTCTTTGGCCTCTTCCATTTCCCCAACCCCAGCCACCTTCATCACCTGACTCGCCTTTCAGGCCCTTTATCTCTTCCAATGTTAGTGAGGAGAGGAGGCCTTTGGATGTTTCATGACCTTTTCTAAAGTATTTGATTGAGGTTTTTAGCAGCCCCGATTTTTCCCCTTTTTGTTCAACCATGTTTCTTTCTCCGTTTTCGGCATTCGAGTGACTATCTTTAACCGACCACCTACTGCTTGTCTCTCTCCACCTCTTCAATCTCCCATTCTAGCATTTCATCGTTTAGATAAGTGCTTCATTCTATTTATAACCCCTCTTTTTCTACGATATGGGCCACTACATTTCCAGATATCGATGTCTAACCGAATTTATAGTTTCAAAAATTTAGACTATTTGTTTCCAGATCAACGATATACGCCATTGTAACTAACTCTTCCTATTTTCTGTTTGCCATTTTTTAACCACTATAAGTGTGTTTCCTTTAATAATCACATTTCCCAACCCTAGATCCATCCCCATGTTAACTACTTGAAGACATGCAAGGGCTTCTACTGTAAAAACTGAGGGTACACATTTGTTAATACACATTTAGGCTCCAAGTACACTACCATTTAGATCTCCAACTACCATGCCCGAACATGATTTCAGTAAATGGGCCTGGAAGGTCGCATCGTAATTTATTTTCACAAATGGTTGTTCAGGAGGTTTCTATCATTCTACTTTAACCTCCTAGCAGGTAGCTTCTCTTTTGTTGCATTTAGTTCTAAAATATAGGGTTTTATACATTTTTGCTATTTTTTGGGCTGTTTGCACCACTCTTTTGTGTATAATTTTATTTCTTATTGTTCATAACACCCATATAGCACATGCCACTATTCTACATCCCTAATTTGACATACCTGAAAAAGTTCTGCTACCCAATCTTGATAACTTAGAACTGAACTCTCTTGTGACCATTGTATATTTAATTCCTGCCGTACTTGACGTGCAGTTGTACAATCCCTAAACACATGCTTAAGATTTTTTGCATCATTTGAACATTCGGGACACTCCGTCTTGTTAGTAAGGCACCTCTAATAGAGATTATGGAAGTTTTGGATATGGTTTTTGAAAATTCTCTACTTTGTAATCCTTATTTTGCTTGGTAAATCTATTTGTCATAGCGTTTTTTTTTTGTAAAATGGTATGTAATTGTTCAAATTTTCATTAATATTAAGAATATTTGTACCTTGTATTAAGAATTTGTAACCACTTCTAACCAAGTACTCCCCAGAAGTTTCCTCCTCCAAGCCAACATGTCGTCCTGAGGTGTCTGAGCAAGAGGAATACACAATATTTTAGTGGCTTCATCAATTGTGAATTTATTGGTAATGAGTTGCATTTTTCATCTTTTGTTTTCTTGATCAATTAAATCAGAAACAATATTTATTTGTAAGCTACTAATATTCGAAGTTATTTTGTGATCTGTCAAACATTGATATTACTCCCCGTTCCTACCCACCAACACATACCTCCTAGAAGGAGTCCCTTGCCTGCCCATATGCTCTTCTAGGTATATGAAGGGTGAGTACTGTAACAGCCCATTTCCAGTAAAATCAGAACAGTGGTTTTGGGACCACAAATCTGAGTCCGATAGAAAATTTATTTTAATATTATTTCATGGTCTGTATTATGATAGAAATGTCATATGAAAATTTCGTTAAGAAAATTTTACCGATTACATGATTAATTTGATGAAAATGACCAAATTACATAAAATGCAAAAATTGAATTCTAATAGCTAAAAGGATCAAATAGCTATGGAGTTCAAAATTTGAGGTCCTTATATGGCAAATAGACCATTAAGAGGAGTTAGTAGATAAGTATGATGATTCATCATTAGAAAATTAAATAAAGAAAATGACTAAATTGGAAAGTGAAATAATAAAATATGATAAATGATTAGATAATAAAAATATCATCATTTTATATCGTCTTTCCCAAATAAAAACATGGAAACCCTAGCTATGGAGACTTGAAGAAAGATAAACTTATTTGGCTTAATTAGGTATGTTTTCTTGTCCCATTTTTAGTAATTTTTATATTTTCGGGATCGTAATAGCTTAATCTACCTATCTCGGGGATTAATTTATAAAGAAATCAAAGTATTAGGGTTTTTCCATGGATGAATATAGTAGAATTATGAAGTTTTCTGGTAGAACATGGAAGGTTTTTTATAGATAAACTACTTTTTGTAAAGATGGAAAATTCATGGAAAAATTCTAAATTTTATGAAATACATGGGCTGCTGTTGTGATATATGAGAGTCGACTAGGCTTGGAATAAAGATTAAATTACATGAATTTCATTTTTCGAGTCTAGGGACGAAATTGTAATTAATTAAAAAGTATAGGGGAAAAATGGTAATTTTGTCAAAGATGTGTATTGGATTTAATTGAGTATGAATTGTATTAAATTAATGTTAAATTCATTTATATAGATCCAAATAGACCGAATACAGAGTTAGATCGAAGAAAAGAAAAAGTATTGGATTAGTAGATTTTGCATGCACGAACACTTGTCGAGGTAAGTTCATGTAACTAAATTGTATATTTATATGTTTGAATTGAATGTTATGTATGTGAATAGTGTAATTTCCATGTATGAAAATAATCACAGATCTGACGATAATCGACAAGTATTAAGTCCCGTTTGAATAAATGAAATTCGATGGATATAGGGTTCCCGAATTGGTTGTGGTCCTGCATGTGTTGCGGACACACCACAACTCGAAAGAGCATCCCGTTATTAGCTCTCATGAGCATCCTGGTATTTGGCTCTTATGAGCTTCCCATTATATGGTTCTTGCGAGCTTCCCGTTTGTGGCTCTTATGAGCTTTACGATTAATGGCTCTCTGAAACTTCCCGATATTGGCTCGCTTGAACTTCCCGAAATTGGCTCGTATGAGCTTCCCGTTAATGGCTCTCCAGAGCTTCCCGTTTATGTGCTCATAAGAGTATTCCCAAATATGAATTCGCAGATTATAGATTTGTACACTTGTGTGTACTACCCGTGGATCCATCGATATTTTAAATGATTCAACAGGCAAAATCCTAACATGAGAAAATATATGAATTCGAAATGAATCATTATCCGTATATACTCAAAATACATGGAAATTTGATATTTGATTAGCTCATACATATTTCTTGATATTCATGTAAAATAAATAACTAACATGTTTGATGAAGTTATGTGTTTAGGCTACTAGCCAATTTGCTTTTGATGTATTTTTGTATGCTTACATTAAATGTAAATGAATGGTAAGTTAATTTCCCATTATACGAACTTACTAAGCTTAAAAGTTTACTTTGTTTTATTTTCCCTGTTTTATAGTAATTCAGAAACTCGATTTGGTTGGAAGCTGGTCAGAGCAACATCACACTATCCTTCGGCTCATTTCGGTATAAATATTAAATTACTTTTGGTTATAATGGCATGTATAGGGTAATTAAGCCAATGTTGGCTTAAAAGTATTTTGTTGTAAATAGCTATTGGAATGGCTTGAGTTGGACATATTTGATATGTATATATGTGTAGCTTTATCATGTTTGTTATGTTTTATTTGATTGAGCTAGTATGTATGATATAAATAAGTATCCAAGTGATTTTGGTTAAATAGGTAAGTTTGGATATTTAAACGTATGTGAGGATATATTATGCATAAGACTTGTTTTTGGCTTGATTTGAATGTTTGGTATTGGCTTATGAATATGTTAAAGTGTTAATGGAGGTGGAAGACAAATTAGGTGAGAAATTTGGTTTGGAAAATGGCCTATTTTCGTCCATACGGGCAGAGACACGGGCGTGTGTCTCAGTCGTATGTGACACACAGCCTAGCACATGGGCGTGTGGTTTGGCCGTGTGTCCCCTGCATCTTGTAAATTGTAAAATAAAATACCCAAAATTATTCATACGGCCTAGTACATAGGCATGTGGCTTGCCCGTGTGACCCCTGCACCTATTTAATACAAGTCAGAATGCTTACACGGCATAACACACGGACGTGTAGCTTGGTCGTGTGACCCAAGTCAGTGAGCATCCTAAATTGGATATGGGTTGGGACACGGTCGTTTGTCCCTACTTAGAATGCTCACCCGACCTAAGACACGGCCATGTCGCTTGACCGTGTGAGACATACGGCCTGGCCACACGGGCGTGTGTCCTTTACACTTTGGAAAAATTTTGACATTTTGCGAAAAATTCTCTGAGTACCCAGTTTAGTCTCGACTTGTTTCTAATGTGTATTTTAGGCATTGTGGGCTCATATAAGGGACAATATTATTGAATATGATCGATTTATGATAGAATATTAAATGATATGAAATATCTGTATTTGATTTGTATATTCTAGTAATGCTTCGTAACCTTGCTCCGGCGACGGATATGGGTTAGGGATGTTACAAGTACCTAAACTTGAATTTAAAAAATCTAAGTTCGGATAATATTTTGCTTTAAGGGACCTTGCCAATAACGAATCTAGACTATGTAATAACCTCCACCCTTGTTTAGCAAGTAATATGATATTGAATTTTGCAAAACTCCTAAAACTCATCCCCTTATTCTCCTTTAGATCGCATAATTTAGCCCATTCACACCAATGGATACCTTATTTCTCCCCTGCTTTTGCCACCAAAACCTGTTGATAGTACGCTCTAAATCCAAATAAAGAGATAATAGTAGTAGAAAATAGGACATCGAGTAGGTTGGAATTGCCTGCAATATACTCTTAATGAAAATTTCCTTTCCTCCTTGGGAGAGTGGCTAAATACTCCAACTATTAAGTAAACCCAAATACCTTTTTGGGTCTGAAGAATATCGTACCCTCAAAGCTTGAGAAATTTGATCCCTATTTTGAATCTTCACATTCAAACTAAAGAAAATTAGTGATTTATCAAAATTTATACACTGACCAGAACAACTTTCATATTCTTCCAAATTTTGCTTTAATATCATGGCTCCTCATCTTATAGATTCCCTAAATAACATACAGTCATCAGCAAAAAGCAATTTTGATATCTATGGGTCTCGTCGACAAGTCTTTGCACCTTTATCAATCCATCCCCAATTGCTAATCTCATCAAAGATGATAGCTCTTCGTTGGATATAAAAAATAAATAGTGGCTAAGTGGGTCACCATGATTCAAACTGAAATTTGTCATTAGTATTTCATTTTTCTTCTTGGGTCGTGGATATGAGTAATGGAGAGTGACGTAAAACATAGTATGCCAAATGTCGTAGGTGAAATTCAAGAAACCTCATCCACCAACATGAATTTGCCACCCTCTTGTCTAACCTCTCTTTAATATTGTTTTCAGCAAAATTGTCTCTCTCCCACGTGAATAATGGCCCTTCATATCCAATATCCTCTAGTTGACAGACTGTCAGTGCATATCGAAATTCCTCTATTCGTCTTTCTTCTCTGGGCAATCTCCTTTTTTTGTGAGAGAATACAAAATCTCGTTGAAGTCACCACACACCATCTAAGGAAAACTCTGGCCATGTCTCATTACTTTTAGAATGTTTCAAGCCTCAATTAGGTCTCTTGTGTCAAGAGCTCCATAGAGTCCAATTATCCTCCATTTTTTACTCTCCTCTTCCTCCTAAATCTCAACATCAATGTGATGTTTCGAAAAGCTCCTCTGTGTTGTTGAAACTCCCATACCTAATCCCAGATTAAGCTCACCCCTAGTGACATCTGCCAATACATCAAAGTCATTATAAAAACCAAACCTCCTATGAACTTTTTTCATCTTTGTCGCATTTAATTTTGTTTCTATAAAGAAGACAATTTGGTGATGATATACTTTTAACATATGTTGAAGCCTTTAGATAGCCTGCAGACTCCCCAATCCACAAACATTCCAACTCATGATTTTCATTGCGCCAGATCGGCCTGTCCCTTGACAGCCACCGACATTACTGTGTTATTAGTTTAAGTACACTCCTCGATACCCCTCAAACATTTTGCCTATCTTATCCCATTGATGGGCATCATGGTTTACCTTGGCCTCTTTTTCCATTCTATGCCTTCAATGGGGTGTCTTTGAATCATGTTCCATTAGATCTCGTTCCACGTCATCTAAAAAATTTCCTTGCCTCATGATCCATTCTAAATTCAACCCCAAAACTAGATTATTTTTATCCCTCTTACCTGATAAGTTATTATCCCATAATTTCCTTCTCGTAAATCACTCCTCAAAATTATTAGTCGAAAAAGTTGTCTCTCCTTCCTCACATAGCTAGGCACTCCTAACTGTTGTAGCCCTTCTTGTCGGTACTCATAACGTGATGTCCAACCCATCTCTGTCTCTTGAAAATCTCTTCTTAGTCGAATTGGACAAAAGTTATCTCCATAGCCCAGGCAACCACACAAAAAACAAAACAAAGTAAGTTTCTCGTATTGGAACTTTGTGTATGTATGGTTCGAAAAGGAAATTTGAATTTTTTCGGTGTTTCAGCGAGGATCTCACATCGATTTTTACCTTAATTTTCAGAAAATTCTTACACCCGTTACTAATTTACTTCGCATCATATTCTTCGAAAGGTCCAATAAATTTCCCAAACTATTTAGCAATATTTCTCAAGAAAAATCCCAATGGAAGATCATGAAGTTGAACCGAGAAGAAAGAATAGATTAATGACACTTGCATTAGGTTTTCATTAACATCAAGCCAATGAAAAACCAAAAAATGATTGTTAAACGTCCATGGTACCCCTCTTACCACTCTGTCGATATCCAACTGGTGAAAAAACCTAAATAGATACCTTTTTTCTTCCATATTTGAAATCTGAACACCTCTAAGCAGGTGTCACAGAGTTGCCAAAGTATTCTGCATTGTCGAGAGGTGGGCGACGGTCGCCGTGAGAAAACACCCAACCAAACAAATATAAAAATCGCCTTCTGCGTCTCAGATCCCCCATATAACTACCATTCCTTATTTTCACCATTTGTAATACTCAATCCCGCCAATTTATCTTCCACGATAAAATCTATGCAGCAGTCTCCAAGCAAATCAATAAGACTAGATGAAACACAAAGGAGACAAAAATGAACCTTAGAAGGAAAACAATGGCGTACTATTAGAGCAAACTAGAGAAAAGAAACATTCCAAACCGACAGACCTTAAGCGATGCTATATACTCCTGAAACATATATTTACATATAAATATGGATGTGTATTTGGTACAATGATAGTGTACTTTTTTTATTCCACAATCAGCCTTAAAAAATGTCATGCATCTCTTTTTTAAATATTTATTCTTTTAATATTTTACAATACCCCTATAGGACACTTGCCAACCCTGTGACCCGATTTATAGAGTTTAAAAACTCCACTAGCAATGTACAAAATATTTTCCCTATAAATATATGGAAAATTATTTGATACACCGTCAGTGAAGTTTTTAGATTCCACAAGCGGGTTAAGGGTTTGACAAGTATATTATAGGGTGTAGTAAAAATAAAAAGCTAATTATATAAATAAATGTGACACTTGTTACACCCTCAACCCGCTTGTGGAGTCTAAAAATCTCCACTAGTGATTATCAAATAATTACCCTCTAAATATGTTTATATGGATGTAACTAAGATATATTTGCATGTATATAATATATGGGTTTTTTTACCAAAATAATGCATAATTTATTAAGAAACTAAAAATTAGACTATTAAGATATAGGAAAAATATTTGGTACATTGTAGTGGAGACTTTAGACTACATAAATAGAGCCAAAGGTTGACAAGTGTCTTATAGGGATATAGTAAAAAATTTTTAAAAAGACACATGCCAATTTTTTTAAGGTTGCTTGTAGAATAAAAAAAAAAGTGCATTGCCAGTGCATATATATATATATATATATATAAGATATTTAAATGTATACATAATTTATCCAGAAACTAAAAATATATTTATGAAAAGTATTTAAAAACATTGATAAACCTGAAAGTGTACACTGAAACATGTTGGTATCGGTATGTACCAGTACCAAGACAAAAAGAGTGCGCCCACAGTACTAATTACCTTGTTTTTAAACCACAAGTGGGGTTAAAAAATTGTCATATATCTTATTTATTTTAAATTTTAAATACAATTTAAGGAACCGCATCAATTTCACATTTCACAATCTTGCTTGCGAAGTTAAAAATATCTATTGTCAATGTATTAAATAATTTTCTATATATATATAGGGTTAATATTTTGTACATTGGTAGTGTAGTTTTTAACTTGACAAGTAAAATAAAATTGTCTTGTCTTATTTTTTATATATTCATTTTAATATTTTATTGTATTCGTAAAACACGAGTCATCATATAACTTTATTTATGAAGTTTAAAAACTCTAATGATGAAGTATCGATATTTCATAATATATAAATTAATATTCAAAAGAAAGTACATGAAATAAAATGAAGGGAAAGGAAAGGAATCATAAGGCACATTTTCACCTTTATTTTGAAAAGCACAAATGAAAAGGATTATTTTTATATCACTTACATTGCTTGCTTCCATTTTACTCCTATATACCTTGAAATTCTTCATTTTGCTTTTCCACTTCCTTTCTTCCCTTTTTTTTTTCATTTTGAATTTCCTCCTCCTTTTCTCTTCTCTATCCCTCTTTCTTTTAAGTTTCTTTTTAGCAAATCATGCACCAAGTATTTTAAAAAATTCAATAAAAACAAAGCATTAAATATTAATTTATTAACAAATCTAATAATAAAAAATACTAAATACCTAAAATTAAACAAATCATGAAAATCCCAAAATTATACATATATATATATATATATATATATATATATATATATAACATTGTATACCAGTTTTCTCTTGTATTTATTCGCATTGCATTTAATAGTTTTGACATGCTGGGGACTTTTGCTTGTAGGAGAGTGGGTCTTTTATTGCGATATAAATTTGGAGTACATGGCTTTCCGAGCATTCTCAATCATTATGATTGGCATCAACTGCGAGTTTTGATGCCATCAAATATTCCCACAACACCTTCACATATCTTACAACTTTCAACTTTATATCTCTACAATTCCTTTTTCTTTCTTCTTTTCTTCTTATAAATCACAATTGTCTTCATTTGTTTTACGGTCTACATATGATCTTGTTTAAGTCGACAATGATAATGATATTTAAGTAAAGTCTTCTCAACAATACCAACTCTAAGATTTGAACATTGATTTAAATGTTTGAGAAAAATTACATTTCTACTTCTTCTAACTATTTATTGGTTTTTTAATTGTACTTGTTGTGCATAAAAAATTATATTTTCGTATTCAAATAAAATGTAGATTTTCCATGTAAATATCTCACATTTGAATTATATTTAATGCAATAGCTTTAATAAATTTAACGTTTTTATATTTATTTTAGAAAAATTCATCACAAAAATATCAACATGTAAATCACAATGAGCATATAAATTTAAGAAAATTATTTGGTAAACTGTTAATTGAGTTTTTAAACTACACAAACAGGATGAGAGAGTTGACAAATATTTTATAAGAGTATAATAAAATATTAAAAAACACATATTAACATTTCAAAATTATTTATGAATAAAAAATACACTATCAAAATATCAAATTTTAACCCATAAATCCATACACTAATAATATATAAATTAAAAAAGATTATTTTATATAAAAGAAAAGGTTTGAAAACAAAAATCTAAAAGGCAAAAGCAGGTTGAGATTAAAGTAGACAGTGTGAGGCAATATAGAGTGGAGGTGGAGACACCCTTTGAGTGACTGCCGCCTATGAGTGGCCAAAATCTGTCCTAGTTTTCCGTGCCCACCCTCACAGAAGGGTCCCATCTGCCCTTTCCTTTAATTGCCTTATTCCAAACCAATCTAGCTTCAAACGTATCTCATTTTAATTGTCATTATCAATGGCCTCTGTTAAAATAATGAGATCGATATTCTGGGAATGTAGCATTTGATTTGAAAATATGGAAGAGAAATCATTAGGTTCAGATGTAGTACCAGTTGGAGGGTGTCTTTTTCCTTCAAAATCTATCTCTGCTATTAGTCAATAATCATCTCATTAGAATTTTCTTTAAAAAATTCTTTTTCTTTGCTAAATTCGGACCTCAATCTACTACCATGATATCCCATAGATTTGAAGTTCAAATCCTAATTTTTATGATTATATGTGACATGAATCAATGGCTAGTTAGCAACAATTCACTTAATCATATATAGAAATATATTAAATTTATTTAAGTGTACATTAATATAGGAACTGGATTCTAAGACATATATAAATTTATACTAGGGATATGATCGCGCTTTGTGTGGTTGACCTTTTTTATATTAAACTTTAATAAATTAATTTTAATTATATAAAAATTTTAATAAATCTTTTATCGTATCATAGATATTAACATTTAGCTTTTTTAGATTTGATTTTTAAAGATTCACTTTATAACACTTTACAAAATAAATCCTTGATACATATATATATATATATTATAACATGCACACAGGTATTTGTAAGTACGAGAGTACCTGGTTGTTCCTAAGTATGACTTGGCTACAATGTGGCTTAGATTACTGATTTTGCTTGGAGATTAGTCTCTTTGGCCGAGGTAGCTGTGGTCATCCCATTCTGTTGAAGGGATGGTTATATTTCTTCCCAATGATATTGATTATGTAGTGATGTTTCAAGATATGTTGATTTGTTTTTATTCTCCGAAGTTGTCCTTATATTTTGCAGGAGAAGTCCTTCTATCCTTGCCTTTTATTCTCATGAAGAAGTCCTTGGTTTTTTTTTTTTATATATAAATAAAATGCTTATTTGACATATATACAGTTTCATTAAACAAAATGTAGCTTAATAATGCAATCATCCTGCCAATTTAGTCTTAATTTAATTGGTATCGATATTGTTGCCAGTATAAGAGAATGTTAGTTTGAGTGCGCTGAAGTGCAGTATCCTCTTATTTAAGAGTTGGAGAGGAACCATAAGTAATTCTAAGCATTATATCAGAAAACCAAGACTAAGAATTGTAATACCGCACTCATATGCCATCCTATTTGATATATAGGCACAACAAAGTCATGCAACCTAACACGAAAAAATCAACCAAGTTATAAGGCAAGGATGGAATAAATAATCAAAATTAAAATAATAAAATCAAACTAAAAAGTAAAAGTTAAACATTTATTAATGTAGGATTTACAATGCGGAAGGTAGATAAATTTTGGATAAAAGAAGCAATGAAAAAACGATCAAAGGTAAAATCATGTGTAACGAAGTTATAATATTAAACATTAACATTTAATTCTAATATTAAATACTAAATTTAACCCTTAAAATTATAATATCAAAGTTAGGGAAAAAATGGCTTAAAAGACTTATATATACAATGAAATTAATTGTAACGTTTGTGAGAGGAGAATGTTTGGAGTTACTATTTTATTAGATGCTTAGAGTTACTTTTTTTTTACCTTGATTATTATTTACACATTAACTCTATTTAGAGAGATATTATTTTATGAACTTTCTTTACCATATTATTTATGGTCTCTACCAATTAAAAATAAATATATTATCTTTTTTTCACATCATATACTAATAAGAAATAATGTGATTATTTTATTTGAGGGTTGAAAATATTATATAATGTTGAGGGAATATATATATATATATATATATATATATAAAAAAGTAAGGTTTTGAAGAGAAAATGGAAAAGAAAAAAATTAAAAGATTCAATATTTAAGTAGAAAATGAAGAGTAGTAAGGTGTTATTTTAAATATCTATTATATCTCCATTTATTTTTATAAAAAAATTTGATACAATATTTAGAACTACTCATAGTCATTTTTCAACCCTTTAAGTAGGAGGATAATGTACTTCAGCACATTCAAACCCACCTCCTCCTGTACTGGCAATAATATCGATGCTAAATGAACTCAAACTCAATCAATTTTATAAAACTTTAGAAATATATTATATAATAATATAATCATATTTACTTAAATAAAACAAAATTAACTCTATTCCTATTTTACTATTAAATTGAAGTTAGCATATTAAATTTACCCCTATTTATTCTATAAGGCTTCCTATGAAGCTGGTTTATATATTATATAGATTTGTTACATTATCCATATATAAATTTAGATTTTCTTTTAAACGTGTGTAAGGAGGTGGTAATAAACCAGCTCACCAGCTTGTTGAATTTGTCTTTGGTAGATAGAGATAGTGTTTCTTGCTGGTGGCATGATCCGTTAGGGTGTATTGGTCATTTCATCTATAATGCGTTGTTATTAACGAGATATTCCTTTTTTTTAATTAAAAATATATATAAATTTATACATTAAAGGTGGGCGAAGTCAAAGAGCTAATAACTTGCATGATAGTTCATGTACATATCATGCTAACATAACACTATTTATTTTATATATCATGTTAATAAATAATTAAGAATTATAAGAAATAAAAATAAAAAATTAATCAAAATTAAATTTTAAAAAATAATTAACATAGAGTACACATAAATTGTTACGAGTTGTCATATTTAAAAATTAAACATTTTAATTAATATTCTCATTAACTCTTTTTAAAAAGGTTAATGACTAAATTTGACTTTTAAAAAAATTAAAGACTAAATTTAACTAAAAAATAAGAATCAAATTAACTAAAATATATATATATATATATATATACACATTAAAGACTAAATTTAACATTATAAAAAAATAATCATTCGTATCACTTTTAGAATTTTTAACCATAAGTGGTTGTATAGTTAACTGTATAAATTTATATAATGGTAATGTGTCAAATACTTTATATATTACAAAATCTCCATTCATCATCAAGATTCAAGATTATCGTCTCCCACGTTCATTCTATATGCCCAACTGTTGCGCCGTTATGGCTCTTTATTAAATGATCATGCCCATGCGTGTCATGTCTTCTTGCGTCTAATAATATAGCGGGTTGAGCTTGTTTTATTTAATGCGTAATTTTATATATAAATTTTAATTTTATGTAATTTTATACATAAGATTTTGATATGGTTCAATTCTCACAAATTATTAATATGATTATTGATATAGTATTATTTTATACATAAATAATTATATTTATTAAATATAAAGATAATTTGATGTATTTATTTATTTAAATGTGCATAATTAAATCAAAATAAAAGTTTCATATATATATTTAAATTATAATAAAAGTTTCATGTATATAATTATACTAAATCAAAATTTATGTATCAAATTACATATTAATTAAAATTTACAATCATCCTAAATTAATTTTCTTAAAATTAAGTTTTGTAAATAGAGGCAGTAACTTTGTGAGAGCTTTGTTTTTTGATTTAGTGGTCCAATTCGACTTGATTCTAGATTATTAAAATTTAATATGATTATTAAATACGAGAAGATTTTTAAAACAAACTGACTTGTTAATTAGGCAGCTAGTTTAGAGATTGCGAGACCATGCGGATGGAGGCAAGCAGTTGTGGATCCAGTGATGGGAAACCATAGCTGCCGTAACCATGCTGTACCTCTACGTAGGCCAATTAGAGTTGGGCAAGGCGGCGCAACATTCGCTGCAAATTCCTTCTAAATTATTACCCTAAACACTGCACTCTAATTGGGATGTGCATGTACTTCTTTAAAATCTGGAAATTACTGTCACCATAGAATTTACTGTTTTTATCCATTTAAACAAATGATATTAAAAGCCAATTGAGTTTTTGTTTAATTTATTAAACGTGTATTATCTTTTATATGGGTAAGAATAGTTTACGAATGATCTAGAAATTATATAAAAAGAAAAAACCGATATTAAAATATTTTTGCATTATTTCGCGTAATACCATATATAATTTTTCTTTGGTGAAAAAGAAATCAACTAACTCCATAAACTAGACCATTCCCCTAGGGGGAAACCTCAAACAAGCGTAGATCGTCTCTTTTATCACGAATCAATTTGACCAAGCTATCAACATCCTGATTATCCTTTCTAGAGATGTGCTAAATACTCCAATGCATTATCAGTGACAAAAGCTGATGAATTCTTCTAATCAAAGCAAAATTGGAACTATCTGAAAAGCTCTCCTGGATAGCCTGAGCTGCCTCAAGATTATCAATTTGAATCAACACATTATCATAGCCCCGGTCTATTAAAAGAGTCAACCCATCCAAGATGCTCCAGAATTCAGCATCGGATATGTAACAATTCCCCAAGTATCTGTTGAAGCCAAGAATCCAACCTCTATTTCAGTCTTGCACTATTCTTCTTGCTGCAACAAAACCGACTGCATTTTTTATAGACCCATCAGTATTTAAACAGACCCAATTACCTGTCAATAATGAAAGTGGAATCTATCCCTACGACTCAGTTGTTGAACCCCTATTAGGAGAGGCATATTACTTTGCCCAACTATACGACACCTTAATAGTTTTACTAACACTCCAAGACATATCCTGAAAAATGAATAGATTTTGATTCTTCTAAATGCACCAAGCTAGAATTCTAAAGAGACATTGCCACTCCACATCTCCCAAGCGCCAACCATGCTGATGCTGCAAATTTGATATAAGCCATTCTTGCAAATTTCCCGAGAAAAACCTAACATGCTGCTCTACTGGAATTAGCTGATCCTAAATATTCCTCGTTGCAATACAGTCCTTAATAACATGCAACACATCTTCGGAAACATGCCCACATACCCCATAGGCCATATCATGGCTAAGACCCCGATGTACTCTTTCAGCATTGGTAAACAGGCGCTGCTTGAAAGCGAGCCAAATAAAAAACCCAACCCATTAGGGTCATTGGAATTTCCAGGAGATCTGCCGTACTGTCTCTTTCAGGTTCCACGTACTTTCCCGAAGTTTCTTATATGCACTTTTAAGAGAAAACGAACCTGTTGAGGTACCGCCCCAAATGATCCTATCAACCCATGCTACCGGATGAGGTGGAGGAATCCCAATAATCCTCCAGATCACCTACTCAGGTAAGCAAATTCAGAAGAGATCAAGATTCCAAACAACATCACCTGTAACCATATCACTCGGAAGACAGACCATATCAAAACTGGAATGACCTGGAATCAGCCTAGCAAAAGGCCCCACATTCGGAACCCAGGGGTTACGCCAACATCTGATACTACTTCCATCCCCCATTGACCAAATTAAATTCTCACGGATAAGTGGTAAGGCCTTTGTGAAGGCTCTCCACAAGAAAGAACCTCTTCCATGCGATAATGTTTCAGGCAATCCATTTGAAATCTCATACTTAGCCCATAAGACCCAGACCCAAAGATCATTAGAGTTAGTCACAATACTGAAACTCAACCTCATCATAAAGGAAGTATTGCAATCTTGCAGCTTTTGAAAACCAAGTCCACCATGATCCCAAGGTGAACAGACAGTGTCCCAACTAACCAAAACTAACTTTGTTCCACCATTTGAAGACCCCCAAATAAACAGCCTAACTTGATGCGGAAACCCGGATCTAGAAATAAGAGAAACACAAATTAGAAATAAAACAAGAATAAATAAAATTAGTTAAATAATAATAATAATAAAGAAAAAAAGGATAGATTTGCCCTATGGAACCCTTGGTTAACTTGTAACCAAAAATGCCAATGATTGAGCGGCTCTCTACGAAACCCCTAGAAGAAGAACCTCTAGAAACACCGACGAATAGGAAAGAAATTTGAATATTTGTAACTCCGAAATACCCTCAAAAGTAACAAACTCTAAACTAAATAGCAAGAGAAGAATCACTCTACTCTCAAAAATTTGCCTCACACAAATTTGGAAGAAAACAAATACTTTCTTTTTATTCCCCCCAATGTGTAGAAAGCAAGCCTATTTATAGGCAAAATACAAGAGTAATTGAACCCTAATAAAACTCTTTAAAATTATCTAAGAAAATAAATAAATAATAACCTAACCAATAAAATTACTTAAAATTCATAATTGATGTGTCCCAACCAATGAGAATTAAGTAAATAATAATAATAATAAGATACATAAATGATTAATCCACCAATTTATGGGCTTTCACTATTCCAAGATTGGTTTAGTGAATTACATTCCCGTATTTGTCAACATCACGAGCATGATGAATTAAATTTGTAGCAACAAAGTCTTGGACAAAAGCATTCATCTTTGATTTTAATTGTCGTGCCTTGCTTCGAGTGATTGGACCACTAAGAAAAACAACCCCTTGAGTGTCACCTCATTGGCTCGTATCATTCTCCCCCTCTTCAAGAAGATTCGTCCTCGAATCTGAACCTACATAAAATTCAAAAGGAGAAAGATCAGAAACATTGAAAGTAGCACTAACACCATACTCACCAAGAAGATCAATGCGATAAGCATTGTCATTTATTTTCTCGAGTACTTGGAATGGTCCATCTCCTCGTGCATCAAGTTTATTCTTTCTCTTAGAAGGAAATCGTTCCTTTCTCATATGCACCCATACCTAATCTCCAGGTTCAAACAAGACTTGCTTTCGCCCTTTATTAGCGCGATGTGTATTAGACTCATTCTTTTGCTCAATGGCTTTACGAGCCTTCTCATGGATCTCTTTCACTAAATCAGCTTTCCTTTCACCATCTAAATTAGCAATCTCATTCAAAGGTAAAGGAAGCAAATCTAAAACAGTAAGTGGATTAAAGCCATATACAATCTCAAAAGGAGTAAAACCTGTGGAAGAATGAACAGAACGATTATAAACAAACTCAATATAGGGTATCCATTCTTCCCAAGATTTAACATTCTTACCTATTATGGCTCTAAGCAAAGATCCCAAAACTCGATTTACCACCTCGGTTTGACCATTAGTTTGAGGGTGGCATGTAGTAGAGTAAAGTAGTTTAGTACCTAACTTACCCCATAACACCTTCCAAAAGTGACTAAGAAATTTTGCATCTCTATCGGAAACGATAGTCCTTGGGATTCCATGTAATCTCACAACTTCACGGAAAAATAGATCGGCAACATGGGTTGCATCATCAGTCTTATGGCATGGAATGAAATGAGCCATTTTAGAAAATCGATCCACAACCACAAAGATGCTATCTTGTCCATGCTTTGTCCTTGGTAAATCTATTACAAAATCTATTGAAATGTCAGTCCAAGGTGAACTAGGAACATGAAGAGTAGTATATAGACCATGAGGCATCACAGTGGATTTAGCTTGTTTACAAGTAATGCAAGTAGAGAAAATTTTCTCAACAAGTTTTCGTATGTTAGGCCAATAAAAATGCTCATGTAAAACATCATAAGTCTTAGTGACTCCAAAATGACCCATAAGACCACCACTATAAGCCTCTCGAACCAACATTTCTCGCATTGAACACTTTGGTAAACATAGTCTATTATTTCGAAAAAGATAGCCATCATGCTTATAAAATTTGTAAAATGCACCATGTTCACATGCGTCATAAATGCTTACAAAATCAGAATCAGTGGCATATAAATCTTTGAGATACTCAAAACCTAATAACTTAGTATGCAAAGTACTAAGTGAAGTGTACCTCCTTGATAGAGCATCAGCCACAATATTATCTTTATCTTTCTTATACCTTATAACATAAGGAAAAGATTCAATGAATTCAACCCACCTCGCATGTCGCTTGTTCAACTTACCTTGTCCCTTTAAGTGCTTAAGTGATTCATGGTTAGTGTGAATCACAAACACCTTTGGTAAAATGTAATGTTGCCAAACTTCTAATGCCCTTACCAAGGCATACAACTATTTATCATAGGTCGAATAGTTCAAATGTGCTCCACCAAGTTTCTCACTAAAATAGGCTAGTGGTTTACTATCTTGCATGAGGACGGCACCTATACTTACACCAGAAGCATCACATTTAATCTCAAAGGTCTTTTCAAAATTAGGTAAAATAAGAATAGGAGCATTACACAATTTATCTTTAAGTTCATTAAATGCTAATTTTTGCTTATCTGTCTAATGAAAAGATACATCCTTTTTAATAAGTGTAGTCAAAGGCGAAGCAATTGTGGAAAAGTTACGAACAAATCTGCGGTAGAAACCGGCTAACCCAAGGAAAGACCTTACCTCAGAAACAATTTTAGGGACAGGCCATTCTTTAATTGCCTTTACCTTCTCCTCATCCACATAGATTCCTGTAGAACTTATCACAAAACCCAAAAAAAAAACAAGCTTATCCATACAAAAGGTGCATTTTTCAAGATTAGCAAAGAGTCGTTCATGCCTTAACACATCCAATACTAATTTAACATGCCCAACATGATCATTCAAAGTTTTGCTATAAATTAGTATGTCATCAAAATACACAACGACAAATTTTCCTAAAAAAGATGTAAGTATGTGGTTCATTAATCTCATGAATGTGCTAGGAGCATTAGTTAAGCCAAATGGCATGACTAACCACTCATACAGGCCATACTTAGTCTTAAAAGCAATTTTCCATTCATCACCTTGTTTCATTCTTATTTGATGGTAACCACTTTTTAAGTCAATTTTAGAGAAAATGCATGCACCATTAAGCTCATCCAACATATCATCTAATCGAGGAATTGGATGTCGATACTTTACCATAATCTTGTTGACAGCACGACAATCAACACACATTCTCCAAGAACTATTTTTTTTTGGGACAAGAAGTACAGGGGCTGCACAAGGGCTTAGACTCTTACGAATCAACCCTTTCTCTAAGAGATCTTCAACTTGCCTTTGCAACTCCTTAGTTTCTTCAGGATTGCTTCGATAGACTGGTCTATTCGAAATACTCGAACCAAGCACAAAGTCAATTTGATGTTCAATCCCTCGTAAAGGAGGTAATCCCTTAGGCATTTCAGAAGGAAATACATCCTCAAAATCCAGTAAAAGATCAACAAAACAACTAGGCAAATGTGTATTAGGGTTAGTCAAAACAAAGTTTTCCCTAAACCTAATAATTACAAATGTTTGTTTTGTACAAAGAGCAAATTTGATATCTCGAAACCTAACGAATAAACTCACTCTCTCATCTCGTGACTTGTGTGTGCAATCACTCACCAATGTTGGGCCTTTAAGTTGGCTTTTAACATTAAGGGCCTCTTTACTCTCAGCCTTTTTCAATGATTTTACCTCACTTCCCTTACCCATCTCACTAGCAAGTTTGAGTTGATCATTGTAGACTTCTTGAGCAGAAAGTGGAGCCAAAGTAAACTTCTTTCCAAGGAACACAAAGGTATATTGGTTAAGGAAACCATCATGATTTACTCGTCGATCAAACTGCCATGGTCGTCCAAGTAATATGTGCCTAGCTTGCATTGGAACAACATCACACAAAACTTTATCAGAGTATCTACCAATGGAAAATGAAACTAAGCATTGTTTAGATACTTTTACCTCCCCACTATCATTCAGCCATTGCAAGCGGTATGGTATTGGATGCTTCACACAAGGTAGGCCAAGTTTCTCAACAAGGGAAGAACTCACCACATTGGTGCAACTTCCACTATCGATGATCAATGAACTAGGTTGTCCACCAATCAAACATCTCGTGTAGAAAATGTTATCTCTTTATTCGCGCCCTTCCTCTTTAAACAGGACATTTAAAACCCTTTGAGCAACAAGTGCTTGCTTACCATACTCCAAGTATTCTTCATACTCATCATGAGTATGCACATCATCAGCATCTTCCAAAGGAGGCATCTCATCTTCGTTATCAGACTCAAAATCAACCTCGCCATTTTCTCGAATCACCAATGACTTTTTATTAGGGCATTCTCGAGCATAGTGACCCCTTCCTTGGCATTTGAAGCAGGTAATATCTTTTGGCTGCTTAATGGCACTAGGAGAAGTAGAAGAAGAAGATGGAGCTCGATTAGTAGAAGTAGAACCTTTAAATGAATTAGGCATACCTCTATCTTTGGAGTAAGTTCTAGGCTCATTTGGCTTGAACCGTGCATCTGTCCCATTCCACAATCTATCATCTTGTTTTTTCCAATTTCCTCTCCAAGCAGGATTAGAAATTGAACTAGCACCCCTCGGTGTCTCTTTCTTTCGTAATTGCTTTTCAATGGTGAGTGCGGTTTGAAGCATCTCTTCAACATCCATGTAGTGTTGTAACTCAACTCGATTTGCAATCTCAGGCTTTAGGCTGGCAAGGAATCTAGCTATAGTCACATCAGCCTCTTCAACAAGATTGGCTCTAATCTGAATAGTCTCCATCTCTTTGTAGTAGTCATCCACAGATCTATCTCCTTGAACAAGATGTTGGAGTCTTTGATGGAGTTCTCGATAATAGTATGGTGGAACAAACCGTTTTCACAAGATGCGCTTCATTTCAACCCAAGTAGTAACAGGTTGCTCTCTATAAAGAATCTTGCTTTTACATAATTGATTCCACCATGTTAGTGCATAATCAATGAACTCAATGACGGTATATGTTACCTTTTCTCATCGAGTAATTGTAACAAGCAAAGACGCTTCCATCTTTTCCTCCCAATCAAGGTAAGCATCAGGATCATTCTTCCCTGAGAAAGAAGGAAATTTTGGTTTGGGGGTGTCATTGTTTCGTTCCAACCTTTCTCTAGGTACATAGTCGAACTCAAAGTCATCATCAAAAACATGGTCCTCCCTTCGTTTAAAAGTTTGATCTCGCGAATTTGATCGGCTTATAAAGGCTTCGTTCAACTTCTTGTAATTATCGGCAATGTATCTCTCTTGAGTTGTAAGTTTTGTATCAAGATACTCCCTTTGCTCTTGTAACATCTGGGTCATGCGATGTTCGAATTGAGTTTGCAACTTTTTCATCTCTTTTTGTAACAACTCGACCAAAGGATCGTTCTCTCTTTTTTGCTCATCCTCTTCATTTTTACTAGTTTGGGAACTAGTGAGTGGCATGGTATCTGTGAAAGATCAAACAAACAGGAACAAGAAAGAAAAAATAATAACCTCACTCGTTAGCTCTCAAAAGAATAACTCTCTGAATGATTCAAAACTTGTAAATATGTTTGGAGAAGGTTGCTAATCAAGATCAAATAACGGAGGTGCAAAATTCAAAGAAACAATGAAGACCCTAATTGCTCTAAGAGGCCAATAAACTTGACGAGGCAATTTGTAATGGAGGCTACACGAATGAAGGAATTGTGCGTGCCTCTAATATCTGCTAACACAAGAAGAAACAAAGTGTTAGAAAGCGTAAGAGAAACAAAAAACGTAGACCTGAAATGATCCCTAACTCTAGAGTCAAAGAAAAGCTTTAATAAGAAGATCACTTAAGAAAACTCTACGCAATTTAAAAAAAAACAAAAATCGGAAACGTTTGGTGTCTTAAGATTTTCAAAAATTGAAGCTTTAATTATACTTGAGTCAAGAAAAGAAGAAGGAAAAGAAATTCAATTTTGGGAAAAATAAAAATAAAAATAATAACAATAATAGGAAAAGAAGAAACTTAAATATGAAAGGTAGGCAACTTTTTTTTTGCGCTTTTTGCTTTTTCTTTTTTTTTTTGCTGTTTTTTTTAAGAATAAGAGAAGAAACACAAATAACACCGAATGACCTGAAATTGATACCAACTGATGCGAAAACCCGGTTCTAGACACAAGAGAAACACAAATTAGAAATAAAACGGGAATAAATAAAATTAGTTAAATAATAATAATAATAAAGAAAAAAAATGATAGATTTGCCATATGGAACCCTTGGTTAACTTGTAACCAAAAACGCCAATGATTGAGCGGCTCCCTATGAAACCCCTAGAAGAAGAACCTCTAGAAACACCGATGAACGGGAAAGAAATTTGAATATTTGTAACTCCGAAATACCCTCAAAAGTAACAAACTCCAAACTAAATAGCAAGAGAAGAATCACTCTACTCTCAAAAATTTGCCTCACACAAATTTGGAAGAAAACAAATACTCTCTTTTTATTCCCCCCCAATGTATAGAAAGCAAACCTATTTATAGGCAAAATACAAGAGTAATTGAACCCTAATAAAACTCTTTAAAATCATCTAAGAAAATAAATAAATAATAACCTAACCAATAAAATTACTTAAAACTCATAAGTGATGTGTCCCAACCAATGAGAATTAAGTAAATAATAATAATAATAATAATAATAATAATAAGATACATAAAAGATTAATCCACCAATTTATGGGCTTTCACTATTCCAAGATTGGTCCAGTGAATTGCATTCCCGTATTTGTCAACGTCATGAACATGATGAATTAAATTTGTAGTAACAAAGTCTTTGACAAAAACATTCATCTTTGATTTTAATTGTCGTGCCTTGCTTCGAGTGATTGGACCACTAGGAAAAACAACCCCTTGAGTGTCACCTCATTGGCTCGTATCATAACCATTTGCTCAATTTCCTCACAAGGCCCTTTATGAATCATTATTGATTGCATGAAATAACTAGGGATCAAAAACACGACAAATTGAGCTAGAATGGCCTTTCCTGCTAATAGCAAGTTCCTGATATCCCAGCATTGCAATTTACTACGAACCTTGTCAACTACAAAATGCAAAGTGTTGTTAGTTACTCTATCATGAAAGAGAGGCACCCCCAAATAGGTTCCAAGATTTTGTACTTTATGAAAGCCGATGATATTGCAAATGTGCCTCCCAATATCATCATCTACTCATTTTGAAAACCAGATATTAGTCTTGTGCGCATTGATCTTATGTCCACAATAATCACAGAAAGTGTTTAATCATTCTTTAAGTATCATGGCTTGACTCTCCTCATCTTGACAAAAAAGAATCAGATCATTTGCAAAAAAAAAAAAAGGCGAATGTGGTGGACCTGAGCGAGACAACCAAATAGGAACCCAATGTCCAGAGTTGATAACTGAATGAATGCTATGTTCGAGCCACTCCATGCACAAGACAAAAATTTAATGAGGCAAAGGACATCCTTAACGAACACCTCTTGCTGGCTAAAAATTTTGAGTTGGAGTTCCATTCTACAAAATCTGTATAATGGAATTCATGATGGCTGACATAATAACATTATGGAGCACGTTTAGAATACCTACAACCTGAAGGGATGCACCAATGAAGTCCTAATGCACTCGATCATAAGCTTTCTCTAGGTCGATCTTGACAACCAACCATTTCCTACTCTTCCGCTTGTTTTTCATGGAGTGAATCACTTCTTGTACAATAATAGTGTTATCTGTAGTGTTCCTTTCTATAATAAACCCACTCTGCTCTTGGCCAATAATCCTTGGGAATACCACTTTAAACCAATTAGCAATGACCTTCATAACTAGTTTATAGAGAATTGAACAAAAGCTTATAGGCCAAAACTACAAAAAGTTCTCAGGATCCAGAACCTTAAGAATAAGGACAATTAAGGTGTTGTTCAGTTCCAAGTCAATACACTCCCCTGCAAAAATCTTCTTAACCCAAACACAAACAGATGCACCAACTCGATTCCACTGACTCTGAAATAAAAAGGCATGAAACCCATTACTTCCCAGAGCCTTTAATGGGCATATATCAAACATCGTTGTCTTAATTTCTTCATCGGAGACCAATTTACTCAAGAACTAGGTCTCCCCATCCTCAAGCTGTGAAAACGAACTAACAGGTAACCCCCTTATTGGACTCAGTTTCTCACCTTACCGGGGAAGGGTTGAAGAGGATTAAAGTCTGGAGTCCATGGCTGGATCATGAGGTATTGCCCAAAAATAACCTATGACCCTTAGGTAAGCACCTTCTCGTAATCTTCCCTACTCTGAAACTTGACTAGAAAGTATTCATTCTCAACATCCATGAGATGAAACAGAAGTGAGAGTTTCTAAAGACTATAGATCCTATTATGCAGAATGGTATATGCTAAATTCTGTCCTAACAATTTCACCATCATCGTGGTCGCCATATCCCTTAACAAAATATGTTGTATCCTCTCGAAGAAGTCTATCATAGGTGTCCCATTAACAGTGGACCTTGTGATATCTCCCTTTATGAAACCAAAATCCTCTTCACAAACAGAATCAAAAAAACCCCTTGCCAACACTTTATCCTTCCAGGATATCGCCGGCGCTGAAGACAAATCCATGGCCACGTCTTCTCCCGTATTCGCTTCCAAACCCTTGAACCAAACTCTCTTGGTGTTGTGATCCACATTCAAGGTATTGTCGTTGCCACTCTTCGCTTTTTTTTTTCGTTTTGATATTTTTAATATTTTTATGTAATTTATATTTTATTACTTCATTCACAAAATTTCATTCTAAATTTTAATTATTTGTTTATACAATATTAGTGTGATAGAGGATAAAACGATTTAAACTTGTATTGGATATAAGTCTGACAAAAATTTTAATCATTGTTTTATACAAATCATTCCAAATTTTAATTATTAAACCATATATTAAGAGTACAATATTCTCCTTCCATGTAATAAAGATATCTTATTGATTTAGTATTTTACGAGCTTTAAGTACGAGCACTTCTCAATCCAAATGTTAATGGATTGAGATATGGTTGTCTTTGGATGGAGATTTCAGAAAATAAAATTGTTTCTAGATTATAAAGATGATTTTATCATTCTATCGACAAGTAAAATAATTTTATTTAATATTAATATTATAGATACTATCTAAATGTAATTAATTAATATTATAGTTTTTAATTTGAATTTCTTTTAAAATCAAATCTTATCTAAGTCTAAAATATTATTATAGGTGTATAATAGTTACATCTCTATAACATTCAAAAATTTAGCAGAAGAGCTGATTGTATAAATGATTATACAAATAATTAAATTTATATTTAATATTTTTAAAAATTATCTATCTATATTGATATCAAATTTCTCAATTGAATTAGTATCACAAGTCAAGTAAGCATCAAATAAATTGAGAAATCATTAAAATATTCTTTTATACACAAGATTATATCATTATGATAGTGCTTTTGTATTTTTATATAAAATTAATAAAAACCAATCATAATAAAATTTTAGCCAGTTACACAATAAATTTTAAACATTTAAAAATACAATTTCAACTAACCAATTATTTTTATTTCAATTTTTTATATACATACTTATTCTATAATTTTTTTCACTAATAGTCTAAGCGAGCCATAATTTCGTAATTAATAATAATTATAAGCGGAACTTGATCCGACTTTTTCAAACACTACTCTTCTGTTAATCAATCCGTACCGGAGCATCTCCGGAGGCATAATGAAACTACGTGTTGTGTAATTAGTTTAAAGTTCGGTGTATTCCGTCACAGTTCCCGTTACGACGCCGTCAAAGTCCCCCATTACAGATTCCCCGTCGCTGTTAAATGGACCACCATTCACCCACAATCCACACCCTCTTTAAAACCGCAAAAGAAATCCTCACCGTTCAATGTACCCTCCCCTCTCTCACCATCACCATCATCATCAAAAGCTAACAAAAACCAGAAAATAAACGCTCGAAACCAACAAAAACAAATTATCTCTCTCTCTCTCAAAGAAAGGGGAAAAAGAAAAAGAGAGATCAAGAGTTTTTATTTTCCTATTTTAATTATGAGGAGAAAGTGTAGAACAATTGGAGAAATTGCAGTTATGGAACTAGCTGACGTCGGAGTTCAAACGCGAGCCGTGGCAACAACCGGAAGAGTTCAGAAGAAACGCAGAAGATTAAACGACGGCAACAAAGAAGAGGAACGTAGAAAAGTAACTTCTTCTACAACCTCAACTACATCTTATATCCAGTTAAGAAGTCGGACAATTCTGGCGGATCGCCATCGTCGTGAGGGCAATCTGTGTTTGAGCCTTAACTCGGATCATGATGATGACGTCTCATGTTGTTCAAGCAATATTGAATCGAGTGATAAAAGGATTATGGAATTGCCAGATCTGGAGGTGAATTTCAAAACTTCCTTCTTCTTTTTTTAAAAAAAAATTTACTAGGCTTTGTCTTTACAGATTATTTCGTTTTGTTCCTGCTTTAATTGCAGCTGTTAAATTCGAGAATTTTTTTTAAAATTTTCGCAGGATGAGAGTGTTGAAGTTGAAACGTCCACGCATTTCAGCAGCAGCGAAAGGTAGCGCTTACAATAATTATATGTAGTAAAGTTTAATTTAATTTTTTATTTTAATATATAAGTTACTGTAACTTACTTTGTCACGTCTCTTGAATTCGAATTTCAAAAGCAGTCGTTCATTTTCTCTTTTTCGTTTTAAATTCTCTTTTCTTTTTTCTTTATATACACCTCCGCTCAAACTCTTTTGCTCTTCTTTCTCTCTTCGGTTAATTCTAATTTTAGAGAAACGACACCGTTGAATGAGCTCCGAGCTGAACCAGAAGACCTGGATTCAACGTCGAGGCCATCAGAGACGAATTCTCGCCGTAGGTCAACGGTGGAGAAAATGCCAACCGAAGCTGAACTCGAAGAATTTTTTGCTCCTGCCGAGAAAAAACTTCAGAAACAGTTTGCAGATAAGTATGTTAATGCACATGCACTTTTAAGAAGGCTTTAGATTTTCTTTTCTATTGTTAAATTTTCTTAGCAACCAAACGGCAATTTCGAAACTAAAATAATTCTTTTCTTTTTTTTTGTTCACTGTTTTTAGGTATAACTATGATACTGTCCAAGATGAACCGTTGGAAGGACGTTACGAGTGGATTCGATTAAAGCCATGAATAAAATGTCAAGCAATTACTAATTTATTTAGACGAGGCGATTTGTCTTAGGCACTGTTACTAATTTAAAATTTTAGGTTCTTTTTACATTTCTAGGGTTTTCTTATTACAGAATGACGAAGAAGAAGAAAATGAAGCTTCTTTCCGATAAAAGAAAATTGTAGGAAATCCCTTAAAATTCGTGTCTGTTTCTTCGGCTAAATTCTGCTGTTTCTCTCTTCATTCTTTCTCTGGTACGGCGCCACTGCTTTCGTCAGTTGTAGAAATTCTTATGTTTTGTAGTTATTTTTATGCATTAATTTAATAAAATAAAATTTATAAACAATGACGGAAAAATCTTATTATTTGTTTTGTTTATAGCTTCTTCTTCTTTTTAAAAAAATTGTAAGTAATTCTTCTTTGGATATTTTGGAAATATCCTCAAATAAATGATCTAGATTGTTAAATATGTTAATTAAGATGAGATGGAGCAAAGGGGAATAATGGTGCTGAATGCTGATGTAGAAACCAGGAGAGGCAACTTTACACGCGCCAGGCTGAGTACGTTAGGTACACGTGTTTTGTATTGGAGTCATGATAGTTGATGCAAATCTTATCCCAAATTCCCCATATACGACCGCAATTCCTTACCCTATTTTTTCCAAGTAAACATAACATTTCTTTAGAAGTTGTAGGTCATGTGGCTTGATGGATGCATGAAATATAATCATCAATCCAATGCATGTCATTCTGTTCATTTTATTTTTTCATTAGTATTAATAATGTTTTCAAACATTTTATATCATAATATATTTTGTCTACTAAATTATTGATGATAAAAGAGGTTTTTGATTTAAATAGAGTGAAAATTAATTATTAAAATATTTATTGTTGAGAAGGTTGATTTTTATAGAGAAATTTTCGAGGTGTTATTGAGTAATCGGTTGAATCGTTAACAATGGTAAATATTGTTCCCGTGTTGAGATTTTACCTTCTTCCTTTGTCGAGAGTCTTAAAGGGTTCATGGAGGAGGAGCGTGTTAATTAGTGGAGATACAACTTGCAAGGCTTACGAGAGAGGTGGCAGGATAGCCTGTAACATTAATTATGTAAATCACTCATGTGTGAGGAGCTTGAACCACAAGTGATTTACATAATTTATGTTATACACTACATTGACACCTTTCTCATATGTTGTACAGGTGGTTGTATTTCCACCAATTAAGACACTCCTCTTCTGTGAACCCTTTATGGCTCTAGGCAAAGGAGGGAGGTAAAACCTTGACTCAAGGACAATACCAACCATTGTTGAGGCTCGGTTGCCTACATGACAAACGACACTTCAAAGAATTCTCTTGAAGGAGGCATCCCTTAAAAAATAAAAGGAGCTTAAGTGGTACCATATTTCGGGGGGGGGGGTCTATCGGTTGCATGGGGGACGATTAGGATTGTAAATGAATAGAGCGTTCAATGAACTACTTGTGAATCATTCGTATAATGTTCGTTTACTAAGAGAAACAAACAAATAATTTATGCTCATTTATTAAATGAACAAGTTTGAATAGAGGTGTGTTTAATTCGTTTATATTCATGAACAAGCTCATTTATTAATTGTTTATAAGACTTATTTATTTAAAGATAATATTTTCTATGACAAATATTTAATAATATTTTCCTCTATTTTTACATTTAAACTTAGTTGGTTTATTTATTTAATTCTTCATTTGTTTGTTTGATTTATTGTTTGTGAACATGTTAATTTAATCTTCACAAACATATAAATTAATGAACATGTTCAAACTGAGTTTGAACATTATATTGAAAATTTAAACAAACATGAACAACTTTAGCAAGAACAATACCTTAAGAATCAACCTTATCAAGACATTAATGAGTGTTGGGTTGAATTATGAGTAATGCAACTCTCATTATTTTGGAACGCATCTAATATAGATTAAGGGCCCGATTAACACCCATGAATATCAAGTTACATAAAATTATCTTTATTTAATTTTAACTACTGGGAATATAACACCTTAACGCCCTTAGATGTCAAGTCCTCTTTAATTAAAATTTTGACTATCTAAAAGAACTAATGCTAATAAATGCACTCAATGGAAGACATCCTATATAATTATTCTTTTGTTGTGCCTATAAATACCATTCTCTCTTTATTCTCTTTTTTAATACAACAAAAATTACCTCTCATCGCAAAAATCTTCCCAATCTTTTATTTATTTATTTTAAATTTTAAATTTTAAACTTTATTATACTTTATCAAGGGAAGAGAATCATACTGCTTTAGAAGCTGTGGATATAGCGAATTTTTGACTTATTACTTATGCTAGCATTTATTTATTGTTAATTTAATTTTAGTATTAAATTTTAAGGCTCATAAGAAAACAAGAAAAATCAATTAAGTCTCCTTTTTAACGGGTTTTGTTTTTGATCACGTTGGTAAAATTAATTAACAAACTAAATAGATAGTGACACATGGTAATTTTTATTTGATCTTATAGTTTTATCATAAAAATAATAAAATTATTAAAAATTAAAAAACATTTAGAAAACATTAAAATTGGTATAAATTTCTAAAAATTATAAGACTTGTAAAAATTCATAAAAACTTATAAATATGATAAACAATTATAATTTTTAATAAATTATAAAATTAATAAAACATATAAAACATACTTAACATATTTAAATTTTTGTAAAAACTTATAAATAATATAAAATTTTCATAAAATCTAATAAATTATAAAAATTTAAAGAATAATAAAATAAAAATTATGAAAATAAAATTTTTAAACGCTTAAAATCATAATGAGCACATGACATCAAACCAACTATTGGATAATGAAAATACTTGTCAATCTGTTAGGGCCATTTTATGTTGGATAAAATGTCATTAATCTTCCAAAAATAAAACAATAATTGTGGGACCCTTTATTTGTTATTTATAAATTATTATTACTTTTAAAATTTTATCTTCAATTTTTAAGTACAATCCAGTAGTTTGGACCTTAAAAGGTTGAAAATTATTTTCTAAGTATTGTGTGATCTAAAATATTTTTAGTACGATTAGATTTTTAAACCAAAATTTTCTTCATGCGACAATTGCAAATATTAACATATGTTAGCATGAAATATTCTGACGATTATTCCCATTATCCAACGGTTAGTCTAATGTCATGTGTTCATTTTGAATTTAGGGATTTAATTTCTAAAATAATCAACCTATACATGGATTTTATATATTTTTAATATTTTATGATTTTATATATTTTATAATTACTAGAACTTTTGATTTTTTAAATAAGTTTTTATGCTGTGTTTATAAGTTTTATAATTATTGATAATTTTTAGAGTTTTTATAATATTATCCATTTTTTTGTTTTTTTATAATTTTTATATATTTAAATAAATTTAAATTATTTAAATTATCTTTATCTTTTATAATTATTTTTATAGTTTATTATAATTTTATAAGTATTTATAATATTTATAAGTTATTATTTTTGTAATTTTTTATAATTTTTATAAGTTTATATAAAATTTTAATATTTTAATAATTTTAATAATGTTTTTATTTTTTTACATTTTTTATGTGAAAAATATAAGATTAAATCATAAGCTGCCATCTGTCACCATTTGATTGGTCCATCAATTGATTTTAATGGTTAATGTGGTCTAAGATGGAAATTGCTAACGAAGGGGCTTAATTGATTTTTTTTATTAACAACAAGGGCTCAATTAGGTGCCAATTTAATGTAGGGCTCAAATGATATTTTTCATTTTTTCTTAAATGCCTTTTGCGCGTACCAATAAGCCAATTTTAAATATTGTTGAACATAATTATTAATTACCTTTTTGTTTACTTACTAGGTTGAGGATCAAACACTTCAAATTGGACAAGACACATTTTTCGATATTGACTGAGGAGTAACGTTGATTGAAATCGCATTTAAAGGTTGTGGGTTTTTTTAAGGTAGATAAAATACCTGTTGGGGATCAATCCATATAAACAACGAACAAGAAGAAATCGAGAAGATCAAACACACAAAATTTACATGGAAAAACTCCTCTCCAATGAAGAGGATAAAAAATCACGGGAAAAAGAATACTTCACTAATGAGCAAAAAATCAAAGAGTACAAGATAGAGATAACAACAAACAAACCTTAATCCCAAAAACAAAGCACTCTAGCTAAAAACATGAAAATCCTTTAAAGCTCTCTCAAAACTCTCTCTTGATCTTCTCTCTAAATTTAATGTGATGAAGATATGAAGAATGATAAATTCTAGGGTTATTAAAGCCCCTTTTATATGTTGAAATTCGTGGCTAAAATGACTAAAATATCCTTAAACTAATCAGAGTTTGACTAGGAAAAGAGTAGAGTTTCACTAGGAGAAGAAACTCAGTGTTTGTAGGAAACACGACATTGTCTGTTGTCACAACGTCGGGAAGCTTCTCGTCATGACGTTGCCAGCTAACTTTGGTGTTGCGATACTAAAGTCCTTGCGTTGCGATACGGGCTGCAATAAAGGCCTAAAAGTTTCTGAAAATGAGAGGCACACTCCACAGTACCTCATATTTTGATTCGCTTACTGTTTCTTTTAGCTATGGTGGAAAGGTGGAGATTGAAGATTCTTTCCTTTTTCTTTTCCTATTGTGAAACAACAACCACCTTAGAAGATGTAACCCTAATTAGGGGCATTTCAATTGAAGGAGTTCTTCTAACTGGTATTCTTATAACTGGTATTGCTCAATTTTATCTTAATCTAGAAATGATAAGGTTAATCGAGCATAATCTAGTCAATAAAGATGATATCAACAGTGACTAAGTAAAGTTCACTTGGATGAACACATTGGTTGAGCATTTATAGGAAAACCATGAAGTTCGATGGGTTGAGGGGAATACAAGAGCATATTATTTAGATGACTAATATTGCAGCAAGGCTAAAGACCTTTGGGATTATGGTGGATGACTCCTTTTTTAGTGTAGTTCATTTTGAACTTATAGTCTTTGAATTATGGATCATTTCAAAGTAACTATAATAATATTAAAGATAAGTGGGATGTTAATGATTAGGTTAGTGTAAACTCAAAATTATATAGGGTTTTCTATATATTTTATCACCTTTTTACTTAATAAATATGTTCATCTTGAGTAATTGTTATTAAAATAAGTGGATTTTACTTAATTAGTAATATTGGGAATGAATTTATTGAATTTATAACATATGTGAAATTGTGCTTAATTACATTATTTTTTTACACATTTTATATTATTTCATGTTAATTTATTAATATGTGATTTTTCACTATGTAGGAAGACCATTGAAGATTTGATTAATGTGAATGAAACATGGACTTGCACAAATCAATTCATGTGGACGGCAAGACCATGCAACTTGGGTCATAAGGTTGATAATTTGACCCAATAAAAGATGTGCTAAAAGATAGATATGTGTACTAAATTATTGGACTGAGAAATTGTCTAACAAGGGGGAATTAAAGCCTAGTTTTGACACAAGTAGATAGTTGCCCAAAAGCAAGCTTTAGGGTATTTAATTGAAGATCCTTATAGTTGGAAAATAATTAGAAATCAGCCAAACAACTTTGCTATTGAAATTGTCCACCCTATAGCTATTAATAGCCTTGGTTTGAATTCAAAATGAGGAGACCAAGTTATCCCCTTTTTCTATGAATTGTGGCCAGCCATATGTGAGAGAAAAAAGAAGAAATTTAAATTCTATTTTTAGCAAACTCTACCCCTTACCTTCACCTATAAATACCATGCACCTATCACTTCTCAAATCATCCTTGATCCCTCATAACTCATTTTTCTTCTCTCATTAGCATTTTCTCTACATTCTATTTTCCTTTTCCTTCCCCTTGCATAGTCGTCCATTTCCCTTTCCATCCTTTAGCCAACATAAGCTTTGTTAAAAGCATTATTTGGTCAGCCACCTTAGGAACTCCTTAGCAAAAGAAGCATAAAGTAGAACGGAGGAGCGCATCGATCAGAATAGATCCGAAAGGCTACTAAACTAAAATTGAGTTTACTCTTTCCTCTTATTATTTAATTTACTTATATGTGCTATGTGTTTATTATTTTTGACATCAACGATGATGTTTTAAATCATATTTGATAGGATGATTATGTTAATTCAATAAGATTTATTTGATTCATGTTTAACATGTTTGTGCCTCAGTTGATCATGTTTTCAATTAAAATCATGATGCATTTCATTCATACATGATTTAGTGCACTTAGATTAGCTGAGCGATCCTAACCAGACGACGGTTAGTAGACACATAATTGAAAAGTGCAATGCTCAATTTAGATCATTAAACCCGACTAAGTTGAGGTTCATAATATCTTTAGTTAACTCTATTATCCTGCATAGTTTTTAGGTTTATTGATTAAACTATTGCAAACGTAAATGTCCCTGTAACCTCGCATAAATACTAAGAAACCCTTAATTAATATGATCAGTAAAATGCATATTTAACTAAGTAAAAGACTCTGAAAGGACTTAATTTGGTTTCCAAACTCATGAAAGGTCGATTTGCCATAGAAGTATTTTCGAACATTGTTAAACATGATAAAGTAAATTGAATTGATTAATATAATTATCCTAGCCCATTTAATGTTCATTGTTTTTGTTGCTAAAGCCATTCATTCATACATTCAGTAAATTACATCTAGATTAAAACTGCATTAGGGATCACTCTTTGCATTTATTTAATTTAATCATCACTATCCAAAATTATTGAGTTTTTACATCAAATTGTTATTTCTAATTTTGCAATTAATTAATTAAGCTTATACAGTCCCTGTGAAGACAATAACTCATTTTACTTATTACTTGAACGACTGTGTACACTTACGTATATTCCTCCTTACAATTAGTAAGCTCGTTCAAGTTGAAGTAAGATTAGAGAGTCAAGGAAGTAATTCCTTGAACCTTGTGGGTTAAGGAACTTGCAAAGGGCTTAAGGTGAAAATTAACAGGTTTAAAAGGAAGAAAAACATGCCTATTAATGTATCTAATGGCGAGAAAAAAATGAATGGAAAATAATTTTCATTTTGATAAGAAATGAGGACACTATAAAAAAGGTTGCCAAAACACAAAGCTTGGTTCAAAAAGAAAAGTACTTATTATGTTTCTATTTGTTTTGAATTAAACTTTATTGAAGTTCCTAATAATAATTGGTAGTTTGATTCTAGTGCCACTACTTATGCATTCAATATGATGCAGGGATTCCTTTTAATCCAAACCACAATCCTAAATGAGGATCTCATATATATACATATATAAGAATCATATGTAGGTTCTGATTGAAGGTATGAGGACTTATTATTTATTCATCGATATTGGCTATCACTTAGATCAATTTTAGACTCTTTAAGTATCTTCAATTTCTAGGGACTTTATTGCTACTTCAAAACTTAATGTTTATGAGAATGATGTTAAGTTTAGATATAGTTATTTCGTTTCATTTAAGAATAACACTATTATTGGATTTGGAAACATTATTAATGGTTTTATAAAATGAAACTTAATAATATTTTTACCGAATCCTTATTTGTTGATAATATTAATGTTGGAACAAAAATAATATGCTAAATGAAAATTTTGCTTACTTGTGACATAAATGTTTGGGTCATGTATCCAAAGAAAAACTATAAAGATTAGTAAAGAATGAGATTATATTGAATATAGATTTTACTAATCTTGGTCTATATGTGAACTACATTAAGAGTAAGCAAACCAAACAAATTAAGAATGGTTCCATAAGAAGCATTCAAGTTCTTGAGACAATACACATTTATATATGTGGACATTTTGATGTTCATCTTTTGATGGTAAATATTATGGGAAATACATTGAATCGAGATAATTTTTAGGTTCATTTGCAAAATTCCTAAAAATTTATGGCATTTGTGCATTATATTATGCTACGAAAACACCTCAATAAAATGATGTGACAAAAAGACATAATTAAACTTTAAGGGATATGGTTAGGAGTATGATGAGAAACTCCTCTTTACTTATGGCATTGTTGATACATGTACTCGAAACTACTTTAAATATATAAAACAGGGTTCTTAGTAAGGAATTGCCAAAATCTCCTTTCAAGTTATGGACTGGAAGAATACTAAGTCTAAGGTACCTATATGTTTGGGATTTCTAAGTGGAAGCAATAACATATAATCCACATGAAAGAAATTAGATTCTCATACAATAATTGAATACTTTATCAATTATCTAGAGAAATCTAACCATATTTTGAGAATTGTAGAAACCGGTAATGTTAGATTTTTAAGAATGATAATGTTAATAAGAGTGTTTCAAAAATAAGTTGCAAATATACAAGAAACTATAGTAGAGTTTTTTGTTGGAATCTAGTGCCCTTAGTGTAATGATTTTTCTATATGTACTTGTAATTTTTCAAATAAATTGGTTTAATAAAATATCCATTTGTATCACTAATATCTTCGTATATTGTCCTCAATGGTTTTTGCATGCCAAGAAAATGAAGAAAATATTGACTAATATTAGTAGATAACCTAAACACGTCTAATCAAAATTGAAAAAAATCGATTGGCAAACTAATATGTCATTTATTAAAATCTATTTGGGGAGATACCTTGTCTTGGGTAATGGAGCGGATGACTCCTAGAAGATAGAGATATAGATGTGATTGACTAGATTAACAGTACATCGGATAGGACCCAAGTAGAATAGATCCTAGATTTGTTTATGGATTTATTCACTTGTAACGTTCATAGTGTGATGACCTGGCATCACTTGTAGTAGTTATTCTAGGTCATTTTCGCACTTAATGAGTTTGTTTTCTAGCACTTTTATAATTAAATATCGCATTTGCGGTAGTAGTAGGTTAGGATTAAAAGGTAATAAAAATAAGTGTTTTTATACATTTTTTGCTATTTTAATGACTCACAAAGCTAATTCGAGCCTTATGAGTGACTAACGAGCTATTTAAGTGTGTAGGATACCTTTTGAGGTCCAAAAATACAAGGAATAATGATCGGGCCATGAGACGAGGAGCCCAATATACGAACAATGCTGCCAAGGACCAGGAAAGCACTCAACATTGTCACAAGGAACTACCTCTTGTCACACCGATGAGATAAAATTAAAAAGATATGGCACAGCGTCGATGTTGGGACAAGAAACATTCCAATGTCTTGGCGACGCGACTTAGCGTGGAAGAAAAAGACTGATTTCTTTGGACGACACAATTCAGAAATTTTCATATTTGGACTCTAACTTTTAGCATAATATATTATTCAGTGGTATTTAAGTGTATCTCGAGATACTTGGTCACCAAGTAGGTTATTCCCTATATAAGAAACCTTAGGGTCACCGGGATTGCAAACAATTTTAGACGTAGATAGTTTTCTATTCAATTTTAGTTTTCTTTTCTTTTTATGTTCGTGTAGTCGGAACTTTTTTATTCCAATGTAAAGAAAATTGCGAGCAAAGATTGCTCCAGATCCGCACTTCAATATAATTATCAGTGAGCATTCTCCTATCTCTTTCTTATTTTATTTATGCTTCGTTAGCTTGATCAATTAACTATCATATGAATGTTAGAATAATTTATTGTGTTTATTTTATATCTTGCATGTTTTGATTATTGAACTAATTAATTAATCAAGTCGATTAATTAACAAAAGAATAAGAGTTCATAATAGGATTAGTTGGTATAACTTATGTGTTCTTAAACAGTTAGAATTGGCAACCTTCATAGGTAATCATAAGGGAGACGAGATCGAGAGATAAATCCAACTGAGTAAATCGTAGTTATCGAGGCAGAGAAAGTGAGGTCGAGAGATAAGTGAGTATTCATCGATTAATTAATTAGTAGAGTTGGGAGGTAATACTAGTTAATTAATAGCTAATTCATATTAAAACCTGAATTCTGAAATTAGTTAATCTTTTGTTTATTAATTAGGGATTTAATATATCATAGACTAGAGGCTCGTGTTGTCGACACTAGGAATAGGAAAGTCCCTTAAGTTAATTTAGGTTTAATAATTTAACTATTTTAATAAATATATTAATTTGGACTTACACTACTAATTTGTGACTTAATTAGATTAGTAATTATTTTCTATAATTAATTTAATAGTAATTTCTCCAATTTGCGTCCCTTGGGTACAATTCTCGAATACTTATCGGTGTAACATTGTAATACAATAAATATTATAATTTAACCCGTACGCTTGAAGAAATCACCAATTTAATTTAATATATTTTTGGTGTGCTATTTTTACTATTAACGTTCACATTTTTATAGGCGGTCATGTGACATACCTTAATCTTGAGTGTATGATGGATTATATATGTGTGAATTGTATACTTTGATATAAATTAAAGCCTAAGTTCAAATAGATAAGGAATCGAAAGTTGGTTTGTCGAGTATACGAATTTTGCATTATGTAGCATTATTCCACAATAGTGAAATTTATAACCCAAACAAATGGTAAATAATATCCTCTCATTAGCATGACATGATAGATGGAAAGTAATGTGGCCACGAGTCTTTTGTCTTAGGATAGATGATTTAATTACTATTTAATAGTAATTGACTTTTCATGAAGAAAGATTTAATGGCTACCATGAGATAAAATAAGATCACAGTAAGAGAACAAATATATCCCAAAGAGATTAATGATATCCTATGAGGGTAACACACTTATGACAAGATGATTGGACGAGCACTTGAAAAGTAACTTTTGTAATGATATATCAAAAAGGAGAGCTCAATCATGATACTTTAGTGGAATGACTTCTTGACTAAATAAAGTTGTATTTAATAGGCGAAAAGTCGAAACTTAATTAAAAATTATTTGATCCCTAATTATATATATCCAATCAGTCTCTCTGCTAGCTCAAGATAACTAGAAACAAATTGCATGGAGAACCAATAATAAGAAATGAATGAAAAGGATGAAGTAAGAGAAATTGCATGTATCACTATCTGTAGTGAATGTGTTTTCTCGCTAAGTACACAAGATGACTTAGAAATTAATTTAAGTTCTTCCAATTATTATTTAATCCATTTTTAATTAAATAATTGAAGTTCAAAGCGAGAATTAAATTAATCGGTCATTAAGGGTTTGTTTAATAAGATAATTAAATATAATTTTCCTCATGAATTCTAATACGGTACATTTGCCATGACTTTAAAAAAATTAAAATTTGGTTGAGAAAATAATTTAATTGCCAACGGACTCTCTACGTTGCCATGGTCTTACACATTATTTCCCATATTTATTATCCTGGCAGACTCCATTGGTTGTTATAGTCAAGCCATCTTACACTTGTAATCCCCATGTTTAATGTCCTGGCGGACTATCCATTGTTATCTGTACCAGTAGGCTTTATTGGTTTTCATAATCAAGCTATGATCTTACACCTTAAACCTCTTTGAGGTGTCACCTCGAAGGACTTTACCGTCATTGCAGTGGCGCCCATAAAGCTTGTTGATTGCCATCACAATGTTACTCTATGGAATCTAATAATTATCGTCATAGTGTCATCTCGAAGGACTATTCGATACCATTCCGTTTCACATTTAACCTTGATGTTTAAACATTATAGTGTCTCATCCGCAGGGCCCAAAGCTTCGCACATCACAGTTTGCACCTAGCAACACTGTATGGCAGAATTTAACGGAATCCGAAATCCCTATTCATCTACCCATTCCTCGATTTCTCCATTTCCAACCTTAATGCTTGAACACCGAAGTGTTCCCTCCACAAGGACCGGAGCTTTACACATCACGATTTGCACTTAGCAACACTGGATGGTTGTAACAGAAACCCTCTTCCCTAAAACTAGCTTCGTCTTACCCGTAAAAAATCTCCCCTTCGTACTCTGCCGTTAAAACATGCAACACTTGCAATTCATTAACGTACTTTCACGAGTTATGCTACCTTTTAGATAGAGAATCATAACTATTACATGCATACTAAACTACATTGGTGAATACTCATATACCCCTACAATCTTATACATGCTTAGCATTCACAATCAGTAGAGATCATACATCATCATATGACTAAACATCATGCCATCCACACAACATCCTAGGAATGGAGTACAGAAACTCACCCGAATTTCCCTTATTCCCATTAGCTTAGCTTGTCCAATTGCTAAGAATACTTATTAGTTAAACTAAAGGTGATAGGTACTTAAAAACCCAGAATCATGAATTATACATAGTAGTTTAAGAATACTTACTCTACATCTTCCTTCTATCTACAAGTACCGAAAGGTAAGGAAACTTACCAGTTCTCGATTTTCTTTGCTTCTAAACTTCATATCACACGATGAACGCAACATGCAGAGCTTTCTTCAACTACATCTTCTTCTTTTTCGAAGTGGTTGAAAAAGACAATGTTATAGAAGGAGAAAAACTTAGTAAAAAGAATTGAAAAGAATTATGTTTCCACATACACCTAATATATACTCCTAAAGAACGATCTCCACAGACCAAAACAACTACTTATTCCTAATCATTCTGTCCCCCAGTATGGAACCAACCAGTTCTATCCTAACGAAACTAGAATTGATATCCAACTAGTCATAATTCAACCATTTAATTTTTTTTGAATTTCCTAGTGGATCCCGACAATACACTAGTCCTTTCAATTTAATGCTAGCTTTCTTTAATTTTGGGTCAATAAAGACAACCGAGTGTTACAACTCCCTCACACTAAAAATTTTTTTTCATCCTTGAAATTTCCTCTCTTACCTAAAATTTTAAGGCAAACTCCAAACTAGTTTTCCTTGTCTAAGAAAATTGTCTGTATACCTAAAGGTAGACACCTCTATAATTTCCACTTTTCATAATGCTGGCCTAACACTTATAAATTCATATTGATCTTATTCCACTCAAACAGTGGCTTTTATCCTTACTCCATACAAGGTAGTTAACTACATAAGGACTATTTCATAATCATTCTAGTGGATTCTTTCTTGCACCATCGGCTAGGCGTTTGGTCAACACAAGGCCAATGGGTGATTCCTTGATTAACATTCATCATCTGGCGGGCATTTCCACTTTTATGGTTAACAAAGGGTGTAAGAAAAACCTTCTTGGTAGGTAACGTGTGTTAAACATTGGTTGGGTGACCTGAACCATTTCTGGAGATTTGAAATTTATCTTCCCATGAATGTTTGGTCATTTAAAATTGAGATATATAGAGAAAAGAAATTGCTGTCACTGGATTTCGAGTTTCTTTTCAAAATTTACCTTTCGTTTAATTCTTCTTCAAAACCTTCGATTTCCTTTCTTCCTTTCCTCCTTTTCCCCTCCCATAGTTTTCCCTTTTGTCTTTCACAATCTACTGAAACTTTGTGATGCCCCAAATTAGGCCATCGTCAGGAGGGAAAAGAAGGGACTACAATGATTGGAATTGGAGGGGTCAGGGTGGCAATATGCCTTCTTTAGCACGGGTGCATGGGTCATCTGATCACAGATCCAAAACGCCCATTGAATTGTTGTTTTACAAATGTACAGCTAGTTGCGAGGAGATGTTAAAGCATTTATTATTTAGAGGAATCAGATTGCCCAATTTTACCTACGATTTTGAAATCGTAGTCGTAGAAGGAGATTCCAGTTGAGTGACTCCTGCGATGGGTTTAACCTTCTGTCAAGCTCGACCGAACATCAAATTTTTAGCTCGAATTAGAGTTTGAATAAGCTCGTTTATCAATTTTTGAACTCAAATTCAAACCCAAGCTCAATTAAACTCATTAGTATTCAAGCTCAAACTCATTTGTATTTAAGCTCTTTTTATATAATAAGAGTAAAAATATTATCTCATATCATAAAATATATTTAAGCCATTAGGGCTTCCATCTTCCTTTACATCCTTCCTTCTGTACGGTGTTGAATATCTATGGGATTAGACCCGAGCCACTTATCAATCCTTGTTGGTGGACTATGGTAGCTTACTTCGTTGATTGTAATAAAAACTGTAGGCTTTCATTCCTTGCCATATTTCAACATTTTTTCCAATTGGAGGTCATTACCTAAGGGATCTCAACTAGAACGGTCTCCTTCCTCACTCTCGAGGGCCATGAATCTATAATTTAAAGTTCCTCTTCAATTTTAAGTTCAGATTGCCACAAGTTCATACGGGTGAAAAAGAAGCTTGATGGCAGCTTTGGCTTTCCTACGAGGTGGTTTATCCCTCACTAGTATGTTTGTCTTTAGTGAAAACCAATCGCCTCTAACCTTTCTAGGTCACAGTACGACCAGACAAACTCCTAACAGCAAGGAACATTTTTCTGTTATTGTTTAGAAGAGCAAAGCCCTAGTGGCTTTAGATCAATGGGTTTAGAATTGGGAGTGGACCCCAAAAGAGTCAAGCCTACCAATGAAGCATGGCCTTATGGAGCTTCTGATATGTTGGCCTAGTCCTTAGTGAGGAGAAAAAGAGAGCCTTCCACCTTTCAAAGTATATCTCTTTGACGCTTATCTCCCTCAACACTTGATCTTGAGGGTGTTCTTTCTCACTAGACCCTTACTAATCCTATTGCGGACTCTTAATTTGTCATTGCAGGTTCTTATATTCCCTTTAACACATCCTCCACAGATGGATGTGGAGGCACTTATGAAAAATACGCAAGAAGTTGTGGCGGTAGCTGGCGTTTGGACTCGGGAAGTTAGTAGTAACTGCATGAAGTATATGCTAGAAGTAGAGTCCTCCAATCTGAGGGAAAATAGCGAAGCTAGTTTCGTTCGCCACAAACATGGTAAAGAACCCTCGATCTCATAGAGGAAATTCCTTGGCTCTTCCTAAGTCATCTCCATTCCACCCACCAAGCCAAATTATAATGCAACCCCCTTCTCACACCCATCGACGTCTCTACCCGGGACTTCAATTTAGGTTACTACTAGTTTCACCTCGCACACCTCCCTGATTGACGCCATGGACTATACCCTTTTTTCTAATGAGGTACAAACCTTCTTTCCATGGAGAAGGCATATCAGTAAATATTAGTACCCTTTTTCCCCACTCATAATTTAACAAAAACAAGATATGGATTTGCTCCTAAAGTTGATGGAACTCACCTATCCATCTTCTTCCTCCGAGGGTATTCACAAGCCCACCTTCGCTAGGTTGGCAGGTTCTTTCTCTATAATGGCTGCGGAGTGGGAACTTATGACTTGGGCTCTCCAAGAGGCTTGTAGAAAGGTTGAGACACGTCGGGTTGATTATGAGAGAACCATCCTTTCGGGATAACAATTACTCGCCCAACTTCGCCAATCCCATGATGCCCTATTTCTACAAAATCACGAACTTATTCAATCCGTCTCCGCATGGAAAGCTACATACCAAGTATCGGTGACTCGAGAAAAAGATTGAGAAAAAAAGGTTCGCCATCTAGAGACACTAGAGAAACAACACGTAGCTAATAAAGAGCAAATACAAAAAGAGAACAACGAGGCCTTGGAAAATTTTATGGCAGATACCAACAAAGGTATTGAGGTATATTTGCCAGTTTTAAGGTACATCTTGATACTGCCCTTGCAAGTAGCTATAAGTCCCTTCGATATATGCTACATGAACTTTAAACGTTTATGGCTTCTCGCCAGGACTGACCTTGGCTTCGATGTCCTAAATCGCAAGGGGGATGTGTGAAGGAAATTCCAAAAAAAATAGAATGAGTCAGGAGAAATCTTCTATAACCATTATTCAGACATATCCAACTAGGATTCCTTAGATGGTATTACCTTCGATGATGGAACCCCTTATGTTGCCGCCACCTCCTCTACCTAAGGGGAAGCTAATGTTGAGAGGGAGGAAAACACAGAGGAAACGACTGATCCACCAGTTAGGGATAAAGCTTAATTCTTTATTGTACTTATACAGATCTTTTGAAGTAATTGAAACTCTCATACTATCTTTTCTCATCCCTCTATCTCTATCGTACTTTCCTTTCCTTTTGTGACGCTTGTCACCAATCTTACAATGATCCGTCAACCTACACTTATTCTCATCACATTTACCATCTTACAACAACTTGAAGGGCTAAGCCAGATCTAATTTATCATGTATATAGGGTTTATTTGATAACTTCTCATGTCTAAAGGATCGGCTAAACTGAAGCTCTGATACCACTCAATTTGTAACACCCTTTACCCATCTTGATCGTGAAGTCTGGGTATCAGGTGCCATAACAATTCGACTACCTTAACACAATTTTATTCTATTTTGAATGCATACTTAGACAACTTAAGCCTTCAATTTACTCTCTAAAATCTACAAACTCATCATACTAGTTTCAATTTCATCCAACCTGACATTGTTAATTAATTTAGCGATTATTTATAAGTTTACATTATGCCATAATACAGGCTAAAAATAACTCCAACCCTAAGCGATGGCCTCTATTGTTGCCCCTTTATATACATAAACAGTTATCGTGCACCACTTAACTCTAGAAGAGTCTAGCTTGGTCCCTCTTGATGTCCAAGTATTTATCTAACATGCATTCAAGCAATAATTTTATAAGTTCAAAGAACTTAGTGGTATCTCCACATAAATAACCTATCGTCAAATATAAGAGTTAAATTGGGTCAATTTCCCACTTAAGGAGCTTGTTTTCTATGCGATTTAGGATTTTATATTACATTTTTAGTATTTAGGTATTAGGATTAAATATTAATAAAATAAGTGTTTTTTAAACATATTTTATAAGTGTTGTGACCCAATAGGCCAACACGAGCCTAGGTAGTACTAATATGTTTAATTAAGTATGTAGGATGAAGAATTAAAGGGGTATTCAACATGAAAGCAATGGATGAGTAATGCACAAGCTTCTTGGGACGTCAAAGCACAAAAAAAAAGACTAAGGCATATTTTGCATGCCGTGTCACGCCACAGACATAGAGTGTCATGAAACAGTTCGACATGCTGCCTAAGAAATCGAGGCTATTTTCGTCCACCCAATCAACTTTATACGACCTAGGATGTGTCGAAGACCTAATTTGGGCTGCCAACACTTATATAAATAAGACATTAGGGGTTTGATATAACGAAGTTGTCCTAGACACCTTCCAAACCCCTAGTAGCTTAATAGTAAGATTAAATTAATTTTCTTTCGACTTTTCATAACTCTTTTGTTTTTCCTATAGGGATCAGTTTTGATCCAAGAGTTTATTTATATTATTAAAGTATTTTAGTATACTTTATCTTTTCATTCGGTTTATTTCTTTATTCCAATATTAAATCCACAATTATTCAAATCTCTTGTCTTCCAAATTAATCGTGTTATTGACATGATTTATTCAATTGGGGTCGAGATTATGAATAACATTAGTGGTTTAAGGACGCGTATTGTATCGTGGTTTACACAAGTGTACATAGTTGTTCAAGTAATAAGTAAGTAAAAATGAATTATCGTCTCTACAGGGACTGTATAAGCTTAATCAATTAAGTGCAAAATTATAATTAACAATTTCATGTAAAAACTCAATAAATTTGGATAGTGATGATTAAATTGAATTGAATGCAAAGAGTGATCCCTAATGCAATTTACTCTAGATGCAATTTAACTAAATATATGAATGAAGACTTTAGCAACAAAAACAATCAACATTAAATGGGCTAGGATAATTATATTAATCAATTCAATTTACTTTATCATGCTTAACAATGTTAGAAAATACTTCTACGGCAACTCGACCGTTCATGAGTTTGGAAACCAAATTAAGTCATTTCGGAGTCTTTTACTTAGTTAAATATGCATTTTACTGATCATATTAACTAAGGGTTTCTTAGCATTTATGTAAGGTCACAGGGACATTTACGTTTGCAACAGTTTAATTACATAAACCTAAAAACTATGCAAGGCAATAGAGCTAACTAAAGATATTATGAACCTCAACTTGTATGGGTTTAATCAACTAGCTGTCGTCTGATTAAGATCGCTTAGCTAATTTGAGTGCACCCAATCATGTATGAATGAAATGCATCATGACATTAATTGAAAACATGATTGACTGAGGCCTAAACATGAATAAAATAGATCTTATTGAATTAATATAATCATCCTAGAAAATAGGATTAAAATATCATTGTTGATTTTAAAAAAATAAACTCAAAGCAGACATGAGTAAAATAAATAACAAGAGGAAAGAGTAAACTTTATTCAGTTCAACAACCTTTCAGATCTATTCTGATTGATGTGCTTCTTCGTTCTGCTTGATGTTTCTTTTGTTAAGTGTTTAAGGGGTAGCTAACTAAAGAGTTCCTTTCACAAAGCTTTTGAGGCTAAATAATGAATGAGGGATGGACGGATATGCAAGGGAAAAAGGGAAAAAGAATTGAGATGAAAACTAGTGAGAGTAAGAGAGGAATGTTGAGAGATGATGGGTGATCTTAGAAGTGAGGGATGACAATGTATTTATAGGTGACGGTAAGGGTTTAAGTTTTCTAAAAATAGGTTTAAAATTCCATCCTTCCCTTTCTCATATGGCCAGCCATGTTTCAAAGAACAAGGGATGACCAGGTCTTCTCAATTTGAATTTCAAATTCAAGCTAAAAATAGCTATAGAGTGGACGGTTTCAACAGAGAAGTTGTTGAATTCTGATTATTTTCCAACTGTAAGGACCTTCAATTAATTATCCCAAAACATATTTTTGGCAGCCACCTTTAATTGCCGAATTTGGGCTCTTAGCTCCCCTTGTTGGACAGTTCTTCAGTCCAAAACTCAGCAGACATATCCATTTTTCATCACCTTCTTTATTGGGTCAGGCAGTAAACCTCTTGCCCCAAATTGCATGGTCTTGCCGTCCACATGGATAACTTGTACATGTCCATGTTTTATTTATTTAAATCATGTCTCCAATGGAGCTCCTACATAGTGAAAAATACATAAATTAATAAATTAACATGAATTAATATAAAATATGCATGAAAATCATGTAATTAACATAATTTCACATACTTTCTAAATTCATGTCTAAAATTACTAATTAAGTAAAATTCACTTATTTCAATAATAATTACTCAAGATAAACACATTTATTAAGTAAAAAGGTGGTAAAAATATATAGAAAAACCCTATATAAATTTGAGTTTACACGTATGCATATGTGAAAAGTTATGATAGATGCTAGAGGACTGAAAACATATCAATGAGGAAAAAAATGCCCTTGACAAACATTTTAGAGGTAGAATTATTTGATGTGTGGGGCATTAATTTTCTAGGCCCGTTTCCTTCTTCTTATGGTAACAAGTATATCTTAGCAACTGTCGACAATGTATCCAAGTGGGTTGAAGCTGAAGCATACCCAACGAATGATGCTAAGGTAGTCATGCGTTTCCTACCTAAGCATATGTTTACACGGTTTGGGAATCTAAGAGCTATAATTAGCAATGAAGGATCTCACTTTGTAAACAAATGGCTTAAGTGGTTGCTTGACATGTACGACGTGAAACATAAAATGGCCACTACCTATCATCCACAGTCAAGTGGGCAAGTTGAACGGGTAAACCGTGAGATCAAAGGAATCCTTGAGAAGATGGTACAACCTAATAGAAAAGATTGGTCTTGAAGGCTCGACGATGCTTTATGGGCCTATCAAATTACTTTTAAAACACTGTTAAGAATGACTCCTTATCGGTTAGTCTTTTGGAAAGACATGTCATTTGCCGCTTGAGTTGGAGAATAAAGCACACTCGGCTTTAAAGCAATTAAATTTATATCTTAAGCAAGTAGGTGAAAAAAGGATGTTACAACTTGATGAGTTAGAGGAGTTGAGGTTATTTTCATACGAGAATGCCAAGATGTATAAAGAAAAAAATATAAGATGGCATGACAACTGTATACAACCTCGTGAATTCAGAGAATGACAGAAAGTATTATTGTTTAATTCGAGGCTAAGGTTATTTTTGAGAAAGGTTAAATCTTGATAGAAAGGATCTTATACCATCTATAAAGTTTACCCATATGGAGCGGAAGAATTGTACAATAACAATGGAGGTACGTTTGAAGTTAATGGTCAACGTTTCAAACATTATTAGGATGGCGAATTTGAGCAAGTTGAAACCTCGTTCAATTTAATGAACCCTTAATTTGTATGTTTTTATTTTTAATAAATGGCATACTTATAAATTATTTTCTTGAATTAATACATTAAATGAATTTTGCCTAAGGAGATTGGAACTTAAGTGGGACCATTTGTGACCCCCTCCAACCTTTCTTGGGATACTAAGTTGATGTAATTTTTCGAGAATGAATTTTCTAAGTAATCCAAAAGTTTTAATTTTAATTTTAATTTTAATTTCACAATTGAAATAGAAAGTTTAAGAAATTCCTAATTGATATTGATAAATAGTGCAAATCCAAAAAAGTTGATTTCCTTTACAATAAGATCTCTTGATAGAAAATAAAGAACAAATAAACTAAAACTTTGAAAACCTAATAAAGCAAGAAAACAAAACTAAACCTAAAGAAAGAATCTAAGCTATTCAAATGATGTCTATAATGTGTGCCAAAATAGCCTATTTATAGCCTTTAGGTGGTCGTCATCGTTAACCCTAGGTTAGTTGACATTCCTAAGCTTTAATTTCGATTATGCAAACCAAAACGCCCTTCTTTCGTGTTTTATTCTCGTCATAGAGTCGATGTTGTGACACACCAACACTTGTGTCTCGACATAGCAACCAATATGCTCCTCTACAGCCATCTTCAAGGAAACACCAACGCCTATGTCGTGACGTAGCAACCAGTATACTCCACTGCAGCCATCTTTATGGGTATGTCACGACACCCTCAGCCTTTGCCACGACATTGAAGGCAGTGTCTTACTTTCTCCATTCTACTCTCTATGTTGCAACATCGAGTTCAGTATTAGCCCAGAATGCCTTCTAATGGTTTCTTGCACACTCACGAAGCACGTTAGCTCTCCCTTAGGCCTCATTCGGCCCTTACGGTCAATAAAAGACTCGATGTGCACATTTTATTGAATATAAGTAAAAACTAAAGAAACTTAATGAAAACATAACAAAAATGCTTGTATTCAAGCTCCTTAAATGTGAAAACTAGTTTAATCTGCTACACCAAATTACGACAGAACACTTACCTTCCAATATGCATAATTAGCACCATCAAGCTTAAAGGGTCGTGTTACTAATGAACCTTTCGTTTAAAGCAAATATCAACTCTAGGAAATCCACTAGTTGTGTTTAGTGGGGGCTATGATACCAATTTTTAGTTTTGAAATAGATTTTTGTAAGCAAAAATTGAGCAGTGCTAAAAGCAATACTAGTGACTAGTGCCAACTACTTCAAGCACTGGGTATGAACAAGGCAAAAAAATGATCTGATCCATCCTGTAACAGCCCACCTAGCAAAGACTATATCAAGTTATTATTTGGCGTGTAAGTCTGTAACACCCTATACCTAGCCCAATCGTCGAGCCCGAGAACAAGTTGCTACACCACTGTCTCACATCGTATACAACATAAGTCGACACATTATTAAACATACATCTTTTTGTTTCCTTTATTATTATGGCATTCATACGAATTGTAGTCATACTTACTCTAGGGTGTATAAAACGTGCTAACATACACGGTACAATCATAAAATAAGCACCAAATAAGCATTAGGATCACTTAGCAAAATATCCCAAAACTGTTACATAGGTATCAATATTGGTAGAGTTGTATCGATAATTCTCTTAAGTGGTATCGATACTGCTTAGAAAATTGATACCAAATTAGCTTATTATTTCTCATCTTAAAAACCCAACTCTTGGAAAATATCTGTACCAACTAGTGAAATTGACTTCCTGCACTTCGAAAATTGCAGAGGTATCGTATTTAAAACCCGAATATCGATACCTCTATTCCAAATCCTAAAAACACATCATATATCATCACATAGATAATTCCAAACTAGTTCAAAACATCATGTATCAAACGCCACATAAATTTAGAACCAAAATGTCCCAAATATCAGTCCCAAACATCAAGTTTAAAGTCAACAATTTTCCAAGTATAATAGGCATGCAAACAACTAAAAATCATAGCAAAGCAAACATAACATCTACCACATTGCCTTTTATTCCTAAAACTCAAGTAAATAAATTAACACATATTAATAGCAACTAAAAATTCTGGCTTGGATCAACCTTCGAGACCACAACACTCACATTGACTACTTATCTGCAATGGTTAAAGATGAGTGGGTGAGCTTAACAAGCTCAGTGAATGCTCAGAACAACCACTATGCAAACAAGTCAGCATACAGTCACATAGTCATAACATATTTAACTCTAATATTATATTTTGCACGTTTAATCATATTTTATTTATACTATTACACATTTATCACATTAATCACATGATTATTTAAGCATATATCACAACACATATAAATCACATTTAATCACATTCAGTTACATTTTATGATAGTTTGGCTCTTGAGATTATGAAACATTGGGGACTCTATCACCACACAGCAGATACACAAATCTCCAATAAACCAAAATGACTCATAGAATGGAACATGTCCTATAAGTGAAGCATATAGTGAACACTCTCCAACTCACCAAACACACATATCCCGATGAATGGAGCTTAGCTCACATTCTTTTATCTCTACAAAAATTGTCCCTGGGACTCAACGCCTTAAAAATCACATCACAAAGGTGAGTACTCACAATCCTATGGCATGCCAACTATATTCAACGGTCTCATAAGATCACAAGGCTAAAATATCCATATTATTCATAAATGATAAAACAAATATATTTTAATCCCATTTTTAATGCATTTTTGGATGATTATTTATGCAAATTGGTGATGAAACCATTACCGAGGTACCATAACACAAACTTTCGAATACCTTAAAGCTGAAATTTTTAAAATACCCTTGAAACTTCTAGACCTAATTTTGGGGTGTTACAAAATTAATTAAGTCAAGGGTAGAAAATGAGTAAGTTAATGAAGTATTTGTTTTTTACTATGTGCCATATTTTGTGGGATTTGTCATTCGGCAAACTCTAGGTTTTAGCAAACTTAGGGATTGGTGGACTCTTCTGTTAAGTTATTCGCCAACCCATATGTTTTGGCGATCTCGTTAGTTCGCAGTAGATAGATTTGTTTTTGTGTTTAATATATATTACAATGGCTTAGTTAGTAAAGTTGGAGTTTAGTTAAGACCTAGTTAGAACTGAACTAGGGTACTGTAGACGATTAGATTTTTAATTATGTTTTTCTCTAACTTTTAGAGTGATCATGAGATCCTCTAACTTCCACTAAGTTTTGTTCCTGGATGTCTTTGCTATATAAGGATATCTAGCTAGCATATTTTTACGTTTTTGCGTACTTATTCTTCTTCCTTGCATTCTCCGCTAAATATTTAGAAATTTCTAAGTTGGAATCATTAACGAGGAGTTTCCAGCTTACTGGTAATTTCTGCTAAAAAAGCTAACGAAGGTTCAAGCAATAAGGGAAAGGGACCTACTAAGTAGATTACTGTAGTAGACTTTTTGGTGAGTTCCTTATTACTTTCGTGTGTTATAAATCCTCTTATGATATAAATTGTGTAAAGTAAGTGTTCCCTCTCAATAACAAAATGTGTAGTGTCTGCTTTTGTGGTGTTAAATCAGTATTGTCAGCGTAAGTATGGTTAGTTCATGTTTCAATTAAAATAGCCTCATTACTGCACAAACCTAGTGCCATTTATATATGAAAGGTGATATGTGATGAAGGAGAAGAATATATGTTTGTGATGCCTCTAGTAGGGCAGTTATATTGCAAATTAGACTGGCTGATCACGAGAAAACATGTTCAGCTAAACAGAAATGATATGAGCTGATTGATATGATTCTGATTCTGAATTTTAGGTTTGAAATTGGCATGAGTATAAAGTCATGTGCAAAACGTTCTTATTGTATTAAGTTATGGTTAAACAGGTGAATAATGTTCGCCCATGAGTCGTGTTAGAGTTTGTCTAAGAACTGTGAACGGCATTGGGCGTATTATGTTTAGTATGTCTAAACCTCTATGAAAGGTTAAGTATAACTAAGAGGACTGATGCTTGTCTACCAGTAGTATCCTTGTATATCGTTTGTGTTACATTTATAAATGGAACTCACTAAGTTCGTTTGAACTTTCTCTGTTAATTTTTCCTTCTTAGGCGTGTTGATTGAAGAAAGGGATTTTGTAGAAGGGGACTACGCTAGAGTTACTATTGGTAGTGAACCACTTGTCTAGTTTTGTATCATGAATAATCTTGTGGAAGGGTGGCGTGTAGACTTGTTTGTAACCAACTCAGTAATAATTTATGTCTTTAATTAAAACACTATTTTCTGAGATATTTTATGAACCCCTGAAATATATGTTAAATTTTATTGACTATGGATTATTAGATCATCTTTTAGGCATATACATCAAACTATTTTGAATGATGTTTAACTGCCACTGATGCACTTGAAACTTTTGTATGGGAAATAACCCATATTGTGATTTATACATAACTATGTTAAACTTTATAAGGCTTTCGCCAAATATTTGTCTAAAACTGTTTTACTTGACGTATAATTGATTTGATTGTTTTGTTGTTATACTGGGGTTTACGCCAAACTTGGGGTATATGTCGAGACCACAAAGCTTTAAAAAGTTCAAGTATTTTTGTCAAATTCATTTGGTTTTTAAGTTGTTCATACCCGACTACATTTTTGTTTCCATTTGTTCTTCTTCCTTGCGTTCTCCACTAAATCGTTAGAAATTTTTTTGTTGGAATCTTAACAAGGAGTTTCCAGTATCTAGCTGACACCATTTTTAGTACCAATTTGCTGGTAATTTTTGGTAAACCCTTAGGTTATAATAGAAGGAATTTACGTATTTACAGTAAAAAATGCTAGCTAGATATCCTTATATAGCAAAGACATCCAGGAAAAAAACTTAATGGAAGTCAGATGATCCTATGATAGCTCTAGAAGTTTGACAAGGAAATGATTAAAAATCTAATCATCTGCAGTACCCTAGTTCAGTTCTAACTAGGTCTCAACTAAACTCCAACTTTACTAAAAGAGCCATCATAATATATATTAAACACGGAACAAATCTATTAGCTGCGAACTAAAGAGTTTGCCCAAAACATCAAGGGTTGGCAAATAACTTAACAGAAGAGTCTGCCAATCCCTAGAGCTTGCCAAAACCTAGAGTTCGCCAAATGGCGAATTCCACAAAATATGTCACATAGTTAAAAAAAATACTTCACTAACTTACTCATTTTCTACCCTTTATTTAATCAACTTGCATGCCAAACTTTACCTTGATATAGCCTTTATCGGGTGAGCTGCTACACATCCAACTTGGGAAGTTGATTACTTCAATCCAAATCCAAACAAATCTCCAAGATATGTTGCTGTGTAGGTTGAATATAAAAGGTAGGTTGGTTGTCGTCCAAATTATCAACTAGAATTAAAGCCTAAGGATTTTTGTTGCCAATTTTGCTAACTTCAATAGGGCAAGTTTCTATACGGGTAGTGTTAGACACTAGCTGGCACTGGTCTTAGGCACTATTTAAAAACTATCTTAACAAAATTAAATCCCAATTTTAAGTTTCATTATGTTTAGGACAAAGTTTAATTATATTTAGTTTTTTAACATTTTTAGTATGAATTTATTAGATTTAGATTTGAATAGGTTTATATTCTAAGTATTATTAGATTTAGATTTTAATTAAATTTTAGGTTTTAGAATCTTATTAGGTTTTATTAGATTTTGATTTAGTTTAATTTCATTTTAGGTATGTTTAGATAAGACCTTTAATATTAGATTTGGAGGCTAATTAAAAGTTTTCAAAATAGAAACCCTAAATATCGAGTCTTGTAGTACTATATTTAGATAGGTGTTGTAGGGGGTGCTCTAACCTTCCTTACAAATAACTGTACTCTTAAACTCAAATTTTGGTAATAAGACAAATTCTTAGCTTTTAAGATTTTTCCTTAAGATTAGTTCTAAAACATTAGGCAATAGGTGGCTAATCGACTTATCTCAAAATTGTTTAATGGTGACTCTATTTATTTAGGTCTTCATGTCTAGCTTGCTAGGTCTTGAGTCTAGCACGTTCTGACATGTGGTCTCGATACACCCTCAATAGAATGCAAAAATGAGTAGTATCAAGGTCCATGTATCAATACCTTTGCTCTATTTTGTCTAGGTTTTTTTCTTTTTTACTTCAAACAAGTCTCGAATAACCCATTCGTTTACATATCCTTTGTAAGAGAAGTTGGAAAATTTTCCAAAATGCCTTAAATAACCTTAAAATGTCATTATTAAGTGTTAAATATAAACATTAAGTATAATGAAATTAGTGCTAAAATGTGGCATCCTTTGCTTGGGTCATTGATTAAACTCGAGTAAGGGGTGTTACATTTGTTTTAGTATCAGAGCATATGTTTAGTCGGTTCTAGGTTTATAAGCAAGTTTAACATTTCTTGGTACATAGGAATTGATATGAAAAGATGCAATTTTGATCTTGATAATAATTAAACTCGTAATTATATATTAGGGATGTCAATTGATTCAAGACAAGCAGTTGATGAGGAAGTAGAAATTTTTGCCTCAAATTTGAATAGAGAAAGGTTAAATCAATTTATCGTACTCTTCTTTTTCTTCAAATCCAATAGTCGGCTTCAACTTCGCAACAAGTAATTCTTTGTATTTGTAAGTGCAACATTATTTTAAAGATCTTAGTATTCTTTTTTATGAAATATTAGATTTTAATTTGTGTTATATTAAGATCCTCAAGTTTTTCTTTTTTTGAGAATATCAAGTTTTCCATATTCTTTTGGATAGTTGTATTTATAGAGTTTTAAGATGGTTTTTATGCTATATTATTAGACAATTTAATATATGTAATAGGTCAATTTTGGCTTGGGCCCAAATCACCAAAATAAAATAAAAACCCAATAAAAAGTCAAAAATTAATGCCCAAATTACCAAACCCAAAACAAGCCCAATAACCTAAAAACTAACCCTAGCCCACAATGTTTTCAAGAAACAAGAAAAGAAAACCCTACTAGATTCCTCCAGCAACCGCCGCCGCTCCTCTAACATCAGTCATGCACATCTCTAGCCACCACCCACGTGTCCCCTCCACGTCCTTCACAGCTGGCCTTTTGTACTTGCAAAACAAACGAAAAAGAAAATAATAGTGTATTTTGATGGCTATAAAAGCCATCCAAGAAACAATTATAAAGGTTTTTTTTACGAAAAATAGAAATCATAAAAAGAGATTGAATCAAAAAATTTTGAAACACAAATACATTCAAAGGTAGTTCTTTTCTCTTTTCTGGTGTTTCATTTCATTTCATTTTTATTTTTTTGATTTCATTTTGTTAAAAAATAAAGAAAACAAAAAATAAAATGGATAAAAATCATACCTTTTTTGCTGGAGAGGTGCAGATTCCGATGAAAATTGGCTTTTTTAGGCCAAGGGAGTTGAAAAGCCCAAAAAATTGACTCCTTTTGATTTTCTGACCACCGTGGATGAAGGCACCGTCGGCGGCGACCGATGGCCGCCACGATGGCCAACGGCCGGATCCTTGACCGGAAATTAAAAGAAGGGGAGAGATGTTGAGAGTTTTTTGTTTTTTTGAAGAAGTGAGAAAATGAAGTTAATTTTTTTTATTTATATAGAGAAGAAAAACAACGTCGTTTTGCTTTGGGTTTTTAATAGCTAAAACGGCGCCGTTTCTGTCCGTATATGACCCACGCGTAACCCGACTCGAGGGAATCTGCGTGTTTCTGGTAAATGGGCTATTTGTGTGGATAGCCCTTCCGTATTTTCAATTTTTTCCAATTTAGTCCTTTGCGGACTTTTTCCTTTATTTTTAAATTGGATTTCAAATATTTTTTACTTTGCAATTTAGTCCCTGGCGCGCTAATTCCTTGGGGAAGTGACGCGTGTCCAGGAAATGGGTTTATTACCCATTTAGCCCTTCTTTCTTTGCGCATATTGCATTTTAGTCCTATTTCGATTTTATTTTTAAAATTATTACGAATTTTGCCTCAAATTTTATTCTGATTTCAATATAGTCCTTAGATTAGTTTATTATTGTTATTTGTCTGTTAATCTGTTATTATTGTTTATCTGCATATTTATTTATATTCTTTTGTTATTTTAAAGTTTAATATCGTCTTACTTTATATTATTTTATTTGTTGTTATTATTATTGCTATTCATGGCTATTATTTATCTTGTTCTTTTATTGTTAATATTTGCATTAAAATGATGCTTGCTATTATCGATGATGTTATATGTGCCATGATTTGTTCATTAATATCCTCATTGTAATCACTCGATAATTTAATATGTTATTCGTATGTCATTTTAAGTATTATATTAGTTTTCATTCAAATTAAAAAAAAAGATTATAAAAATTATTAATAAATAATACATCGTATTTTGGGATTCGAGAAGATTGTGCCCTAACTTACTGGGTTCCAATTTTTCTTGTTAAATCTAAGTAATCGAGCATCTTTTTTAATCAAAGCATATAAATAAAAAGGTCATTCTCAGGAATTCGATACGTTGTGTCCTAACTCATTAGATATGGTATTTTATTCTCTCGAGACGAGGATTTTTTAAATAAAGGCAATATTCTATGTTTTGAATTTTGAGAAATTGTGCCCTAACTTACTAGGCTTCGATTTTTCATATGACTTAAGAAACTGAATATCCCTTTTTAAACTTCATTGCATGAGTTTTAAAAATTAAAGCCAAGTTCATTCTCAAAGGTTCAATGTGTCGTGTCCTAACGTACGGGATGTGACATTTTGCTATCTCAAGACGAGAGAGTCTTTAATATTTGTTTCGATCTATTCAAGTGTTTTTTTAAATAGCATTATAAAAAAGGGGATCGTATTTTAAATTTCCTTTCAAATCTTTGGCTTTCGATACTTAAGACATTAAGTAATCAACTAGGTACCAATTTTGGGCGCATCGAGGGTGCTAATCCTTCCTTGTACGGAACCGACTCCCGAACCCATTTTCTAGATTTTATAGACCAAAAATTATCGTTTTAGTAAATTTAAACTTCTATTAAAATGATTAAATTATGAGGTGATCCGATCACACCTAAATAAAAAGGATTGGTAGCGACTCCATTTTTGTTTTTAAACCAAAAAGTCGACCCTTTCTAAAAAAAAGGTTTCGACAATATTATTTATTAATATATGTTTATAATAAATTTATTTCTAAAAATACATTTTTGAGAGAATAACTTGATATCCACAGATGTCGCTAGATAATATGTGTCATGCATGTTAAGTGGTAGTACACACAAGTATATTTAGAGGATCTCAACACCCATGAATTTCAAGTTAATTTTGAGGAGATTTGATCGGGCTATTAATTTCCTTAAATCCCAACCATTCCTAATTAATATAGTGGAAGCTGACTCTTACAGTTGTCAAGTTCTATAAATACCCACCCTTACCTTCCCTTTCTTCCTACTAAAAACTTTATAATCTTTGCATTTCTCAAACTCACTAATTACACCAAAAAATTTTGCTTTCATTTACATATTTATCATTAAAAAAAATGGTTAGACCACATTACCAACTATGCTCTCAATATTGTGAAGGCACCATCTCAATTTTTTTATTTTAAATTATTGTGGTAAGATTTTCTTTAAATTTCAATATTATGGTTATATTATACATTTAATAGTCGATAGACTGAACTCTTCGGGTCTGACACAATTTATACTTCTTGAAATCTGATCCTCAAATCGAGGAACTCTTGAAGGATGTTGGTTTGTTAATGGCATCTAGGGCGGAAAGGTTCCGCATCATTTTGAACTTGGTTGCCACCTTGGTGAAAAAATGAAGGCTAGAAACATTTACCTTCTAGTTGCCATGTGGGGAAGCCACCATTATATTTGAATATTTCTCTTTAATAATTGGTCTTCAAATCGATGAGGAGGCTGTTAAAAATAATAAAACGGTTAGAGAGGTAGTTAGTGAAGGTTGGAAGGTTAGCTAGTTTGTTTAAGAAAGTAAGTTATCTGTGAGTATAAAAACGATGGTCTGGCTTTGTATTGAGGCAAGTAAATAGTCTAAGTTTATTTTTGTAAACATAGTTCATTTGAGTAAACGATTGTTTGAAGAGAAATTCTAAAAGTTACCTAGCTTTCTTCATGGTATCAGTCGCTAGGAGTTTTTGATCATGGCAACTACAAACTCTGTTGCGTCAGACTCTGCTGAAGTGCATGGCTCCGTGTTTGCTGCTGAGCGTGGTGAATTCGTTTCCTCGCCATGACGTTGTGAAATTTGATGAAGGAACATTCCTTCAATGGAAGCAACAGGTGAGATTCATTGTTAATGGTTATGATCTCTTTGGTTTTCTTGATGGATCTATTGCTGTACCGTCAAGGTTTGTGCAAGCACCGGATGGTGCACTCGTTGTCAATCCTGTGGCGTCTGTGTATCGGTAACAGGACAATCTTCTCACGTCCTGGCTTCTCTCCACCATAAGTTCATCCGTTCTCTCCTCCTTTATGGATGTTCAATCGGTGAACGATGTGTAGACCACGGCGTTGGAGATGTTCGCGACCGATTCCGATCAAAGGCAGTTCCAATTGCGTCATGAGCTTCACTCTCTCAAGAAAGGAAGCATGTCGATTCGTGACTATGTCGCGAAGTTAAAACATGTGTGCGCCCTATTGGAGTCATCTGGAACCTCCATCTCTATGGCAGAAAGGACGGCGGTGCTTCTTGCGGGGCTTCCGTCTGAGTTTGAAGGTGTTGTATTGTCAGCTTCATTGTCTCCGACTCTGTTGCCATTTCCGCGTTTGATTGATGCTTTACTAGAGTGCGAAACTCGGCATGCTCAGTCAAGCCAAGAGGTGCTGTATGCTGCAAATCTGGTGGAAGATGTGTCCACGGACGGTTCGTCGCGAGGAGGTCGATCGGGGGCGCGTGGTCGTATGAGGACCTTTCGGCCACGACTCTAGTGCCAAATCTGTTCTCGGTTTGGACACGTGGCTCAGAAATGTTATTATCGATACCATCGTGACGAGTCTTCTCCGGTGCAACCTCCGATGCCCAGTCAGATGCCGAATCTCCACTCCGGCGATAGTGGCTGGCCGTCTCAATCAAACACAAGACCTAGGATTTCTAATTTTGGTCAACAATATTATGGGACTAATCAAGTTAATTGTGCTACAGGTCAAAATTGCTTTGGGCCTGGTCAAAATTCATTTGATTATGGTCAAAATTGGTGTGCTGAAAGGGAATTCAATGAACAGCGTGGAGGCCAGCAGGTTTGGCCAAATGGTTGGTCTAGGCCGAGTGGTGAACGGTGTGATTTCAGGCCTCCAACTCCTGGGCCTCAAGCTAGTGGGCCGAATGGTGGTGTTTATGGCGGGCTTGGCATGGCGCCTTCTGTTGGGCTGAATATTGGGCAGCATGGTGGGCCAAATATTCCTCCTCCGATGCCCGCAAATCGTTTGTGAATAATGTTCAGCTCGATCCGGCTAAACCGACTGGTGACACGACAGTTCCGTGGCGGACCAAGCCGCGTGCGCGTGTGTTTTCAGCTTCAAATCCGTGTTTTGGACTTCCTAGACTGGGAGATATACATGCGTCCGATAACTCTGACCCGTCGATATCCAGCTCTCATATTAACTCTGATCGACATAGAGTGAGTGGGGATGAGTCTGACTCGCCGATTCCTGGACCAGTTGGGATGTCGTCTTGGTATCCTAATTCAGGAGCCAGCAATCATGTTTGTCGGGACCCGTCCAATCTATATCATGCCAATCCTTATTCAGGTACGTCTTCTATTTTAATGGGTGATGGTACACCCGCAATGATATCATCCGTTGGTCAAAGTGTTTTACCGACACGGTCTAGGTTGCTTCAGCTATCTAATGTTTTATGTGTCCCAACTATTCGGAAAAATTTGTTATCAGTATCTCAATTTGCAACTAATAATGGGGTGTTTTTTGAGTTTCACTCTACTTATTGTGTGATTAAGGACAACGTGACACAGGAGGTTTTACTGACGGGGCATATTCATAATGGGCTATACCGGTTCTCTATACAAGATGGTGTTCCTAGTATGTCTGCTGCTCAGGTAGATTGTTCGACTCCGACTACCGACAGTGAGTTGTTTTCATTATAGCATAAGCGTCTTGGACATCCGTCATCTATTGTTGTTAAAAATGTTTTACATAAGTGTCATGTTCCTTTGAATAAAGTCTCTATTAGTGATGTTTGTACTGCTTGTAAAAACGGTAAACTTCATAAGTTTCCATTTTCAGCCTCCAATACTGAGTATACCGATCCCTTTTCGTTGGTTGTATCGGATGTATGGGGACCTGTTTCGGTTGCTTCTAATAACAATTGGTACTATGTGTCGTTATTGACATGAGTTCTCGATTTACTTGGGTATATCTAATTCGGCAGAAGTCACAAGTTATGACCTATTTTATTCAGTTTCAGAAACTTGTTTACAATCAGTTTGGCAAGACCATCAAGCAATTCCAGAGTGATTGGGGTGGTGAGTATCGCGCGTTGGCTTCGATTTTAGCGTCCCAAGGCATCATTCATCGTGTGTCGTGTCCGCACACTTCTGAACAGAATGGTGTTGCCGAGCGTAAACATCGACACATTGTGGACATGGGGCTTACACTTTTAGCACAAGCGGGACTTTCGATGGAGTTCTGGGCATATGCGTTTACATGTGCCGTTCATCTAATAAATCGTCTTCCCACACCAGTGCTGGATGGTAAGACACCATATCATGTGCTCTATGGGCAAGACCTTTCTTATGATCATTTGTGTATTTTTGGGTGTTGTTGCTATCCGTTATTGCGCCCGTTTCAGCATCATAAATTAGAATTTCGGTCTCAACCGTGTACGTTCTTGGGCTATATCCCTTGTCACAAAGGATATCACTGTCTGTTGCCAGATGGTCGCATTATTGTCTCGCGACATGTAGAGTTTGATGAGTCACGGTTCCTCTCTCCGACGAGTGTGTCTAAGTCACGGGAGGTGAGTACTATACCTACCTACTTTCCTGTTCTTGAGACTAATCCGGTATTGGAAAGGAATTCTGGTCCTGGTAATGTTTGTCCACCTAGTGTATCTGGGTTTCTGAGTCCTCAGAATGGAGTGACTGTTAGTCCAACAAATACTAATTGTCGTAACACTCCCTCGTTGAATGAGATGTTGACTGAAGGTGATAATGATCATCATGATTTCTTGAATTCTAAAACTCAGTCCTCCACGCATGTTGTTTGAGTTCCGTCTGACCCTACAGGACCAGATGTGTCAGTGCCTAATGTGAACGTTCATCCTATGACCACTCGTTCGAAGGCTGGTATTTTTAAACCTAAGGCTCTTGCGGTCGAGGTTGTCGAACCATCAACGATTGAAGAAGCTGTCGCTAGCCTTGACTGGCAAGCTGCTGCTCAAGCTGAGTATGACGCTTTAATACGGAATGGTACCTGGGTACTTGTTCCTATGCCATCAGGTCGTAAAGTTATTAGTTGCAAATGGTTGTTTGAAGTAAAGAAAAACCCAGATGGCACGGTTGAACGATACAAGGCACGTCTGGTGGTAAAAGGCTGTTCTCAAGTTTCGGGGTGTGATTTTCAAGAAACATTTAGTCCAGCTGTAAAACCTGCTACTATAAGGGTTATCTTGTCCATTGCGGTTACTAAAGGATGGTTGCTTTGACAAGTTGATGTTAACAATGCCTTCTTAAATGGTGATGTTGATAGTGAGGTGTTTATGCAGCAACCCCCGGGATATGTTAAGCTTGGTTCTGATGGGCGACCTTTGGTCTGTCGTCTAAAGAAGGCGTTATATGGTTTGCGTCAGGCTCTACGAGCTTGATTTGAAAAGTTGAGAAATTTTCTTCTGACAGTTGGGTTTGTTGGCTCTAAGTCGGATGCGTCTCTATTTGTTCGAGTTCGCTCGGATTCCACTCTATATGTTCTTGTTTATGTTGATGACATTATCATTACTGGTAATTTGGCGTCGTCTATTGACTGGTTTGTACAGCTATTGAATGATGAATTTTCGTTAAAGGACATGGGTGATTTACACTATTTTTTAGGAATTGAGGTTACCAGGTCGTCGTGTGGAAGTCTTCATCTTTGTCAAAGGAAGTATATCCGGGATATGTTGAAGCGTAGTGGTTTGGCAAGTGCTAAAGGTGTTCATACGCCCATGATTAGCTCGTCGCACATTTCTAAGAATGATGGTGATTTTTTATCTGATCCAACTGAGTACAGAAGTCTGGCAGGTGCGTTACAATATGTGGTTCTTACTAGGCCTGATATTGCTTATGCGGTTAATCGGGTATGTCAGTTTATGCATCATCCTACCACAGTTCATTTGGCTGCTCTTAAAAGAATATTACGATATTTGTCTGCTACTCTTGATTTTGGAATCGTTTTTCGACGGTCTAATTCTCTCTATTTAGTTGGGTTTTCTGATGCAAACTGGGGGTTGGATTTTGATGATTGGCGGTCTACTTCGGGGTACTGTGTCTTCTTTGGGTCTAATCCTGTTTCATGGTCATCGAAGAAACAACAGGTGGTATCGCGTTCTACGGCTGAGGCTGGATATAGAAGTCTTGCTGCTGTTACAAGTGATGTTCCGTGGTTACTTTCGTTGTTACGAGAGTTGCATATTGGGTCTGCTTCTCCACCAAATATATGGTGTGATAGTTCTAGTGCAGTTGCAGTTGCTGCTAACCCTGTGTTACACTCCAAATTTAAGCATGTGGAGTTAGATTTATTTTTTGTTCGTGTGAAGGTTGCCGATGGTTCGGTTTTTGTAGGGGAAGTTCCTACGTCCGATCAAGTTGCTGATGTGTTAACCAAACCATTGTCGCTTTCCTATTTTGCTCGATTTAGAAATTTTCTTCGGGTTTTGTCAATAGAGAAGATGGATGCATGTTAAGGATAATAAAACGGTTAGAGAGGTAGTTAGTGAAGGTTGGAAGGTTGGCTAGTTTGTTTAAGAAAGCAAGTTATCTGTGAGTATAAAAACGATGGTCTGGCTTTGTATTGAAGCAAGTAAATAGTCTAAGTTCATTTTTGTAAACATAGTTCATTTGAGTAAACGATTGTTTGAAGAGAAATTCTAAAAGTTACCTAGCTTTCTTCAGAGGCAATGATTGAACCTAATGACATCGATGTCGAGGATGTATGTTGTCGATTCTTAGATCTCGTGTCATCAGAAAAGGATTGCATGTGGCTAATTCTGGCAGCCAAATCAAGAGCCAACATACATGGGAAATTTGCTTATAAAACAGCCCTCATACGTGCATTATGGCAAGTTTATGGTGAGATTATTTGAAAGTGGATTCCAATTTGATCTGCAATTCTATAATTTCATTGGTCGAAGTAGATCCTTCTATACTCGTTTCAATTTTGATTGCAAAGATTTGGAATCAATTCCATTATTTTGTTTCGTACAAGAAAACATGGTAGACGAAACAAAAAGGACAGGGTAGAAAACATATATGTTCTCTTTGAAGGTCAACTAGGAAAACGCACACACAATGCAAGAAAAATAAGGATTGAAAGGGAGAGGGTAGAAATGCCATCCATTTCAGGAGAGGACTCTTTACCACTTACCTGTCATGTTGATATTTGTAGAAAGTTCATAAGATCTTCATGGGTCATATATGGTTGTTATCATCATCTATTTTATTTTATTAGTTTGTTGGGACATTTTGATAGTAGTCAGGAGAAATAGATTTACTACGTAAAAATAAACTAATTTACATCCAAATAAGAGTTTTTGCTTCATCCCCTAGACACATCATACAAAAACCAATGAAGGGTAGAAGTATGTTGCTGCTAAAGGAATATTTAGGTGATTGTACTATCAGGAAGTGGGTTCATTGCAGTGTGGGATTGGCTAGAATGTCAAACATTGTAGATGCATGTCCCTTTCTGAAACATAGATGACGAACCATGTCTAGAATTTGGCCCTTTTCCTCTCAAGAAAAAGGGACATTGAAACTCAGCATGTCATATCAACTGATCAGACGAAGAAATTTAATCATCTAGGTGCAAGAGAAGTGGCTCCTTATGCAATTTATTCTATTGACTATACTTGTATGAAAAGAATGAAACATTGTCACATGTTGAGAGTGTTGCTAAATGCGACAATATCTCCTTCTCCTGATGTATAATAAAGTTTTCCATGATCATGCGTGTATTATGCCTATGAAGCTTAAGCACAAGTGCTCCGATGTTAATTAGAGTTGAGAAATGACAAGTTCAACTTCTATGGTTTTGTCCTAGTATAACTAAGTTGTTAGTTTATGATTTATCTTGTCTTGTCTGAGACTACTTGAGGATTGTTCACTTGAGGTCATTATGATATTGTTAAATGTTGTCATTTGTCTATTTCTCTCTTTAGCGATTGCATAAACCTTGTTAGATAATTTATAGCTTAGCACATGAAATATGAAACTTAATTTTGGATCTGTTAAATGTTATTATTTGTCCATGATGGATATTATCATTTCTGCAAAGGTGTTAAGATATATATTACATTATAAGGGCAAAGGATTTGAGTGAACAGGATGGGCCCCTAGACTCCTAAAGTTGGATGTTCATACAAAACAAGGTGATGGTGGCAAGTTGAGTGGTGTCCTTGTTTGGTATCTTAAAGATCATGCTTTCATGTCAGAAGGTTTGCATTATAACTTAATTTCTGGAAAAAGAAGAAGATGCAGAAACTGGTGAAAGAGCTGTACAACTACAAAGAGGAAATGTCCAAAATCTCTTCCACTAGTTTCCGTTCAAAAGAAGAATAAGATGTCTGGCCTACAGATCATTAGGCAGCCAGCAAGAGGATGAGATAATAATGCATTTTTGAAGCAAAACTTAGCCGAGTTGAAATTGAGACTTTGCAATATAAGGCAGAAACAAATGAGCTCAGATTTGATGTACCACTGGTTCATATACATATGTACATGCATTATGTCAGCGACTCTAGCAAAATGGCAACCCTAGTTTGTTTCAAAGATGTCGACAGGAGATTAGTAGGTAGTAGGAAATCTGTAAACTGTAGTGAGATTAGTTGTCTCTCTCACTCAGGTTTCATTGATTGTTATGTTTTTTACAGTTTTGTTTTTCCCCAATTCCTTGGATGATTATGTGACATTGGTGGAGGATTGATGCTACCATACCGCTTGCTCTCTCTTGAATGAGGTTTCATTACTTGGTGAAACTGTGATCAGACCCGACAGACAGGAACACTACGAGGCAAGTGTTCCTGCTTGCCACATTTTTTGTAAATTAACTTTCACGCATTTAGTTTATGGTTTAATGAAAGTTTAGAAAGTAACTTGAATCCTCAACCACTTTTGAATCCTAAATCAGCCTAAAAGCTAGCACTCATTTCCTTAAGCAAGTAATAAACAATATGTAGAACAGTGGTGCATTAGCTGTCACATTCATTGCTGATCACTTGCCAGTCCTTCCACTCCTCTTCCGCCGTCCCACCTCCCTATGTAAGAGTTACTAACATGTGCCCAGATCCTGTTTCTCTTTTTTTCATGCATTAATTTATAGGCATCAATGGAAATTACATGAGTAGATCCAGGTTAAAAAAAAAAAACATGACGAAAGGGTCCAGGATAGATCTATGAATTGCTCAACATCAGAAACAAGTTCTCTTGAGCTGCAAATATTTTTTACAAACAAACAGCCAGATACCCATCTCCTTGGAGATAAATGGAACACTTGTGACTACACCTCAAATGAAGAAAAAAAAATTTAAAACAAACCCCCCATTAGAACAAGTTTTAAGACCTACAAATTTATCCAAACCTCAGGTCATTCCCAGCCTTCCCTTTTTCTTTTCTTTTTTTCTTTTTAAAAAAAAAATGCTCCTTAACTCTACAAGTTATACCTTTCAAAAAGTGCAACTATACTCAAAAGTCCACATCTCAGAAGCTTGACCCCCCTTCACTCAAAAGGTCCTGCAACAAATAACATTGATGAAATTAGATTAAACAAACAAACCTTCATATAGTTAGCTTAATAAAGGGAAAAGATAAAGAAAAGAGTTGTTTTATTTCTCTCTCTCACCTGTGAAGTCTTGTTAACACGGGTGTCCTCGTGAACAAAACCAGATCTTTTAGTATTGTTACCCAATCGCTCCACGGACCCTTCACTCTTGTTAGCATTTTTGGATCCAATGTGGGTTCTCTTGAGACTTAGAAATCCCTTCCACCTTGTGGAACCCTTGGAAGGGCTGAGTGTCACATTATCATTATCATCATCCTCAACAAGAAGTTCTTCTCTCAAAGTCCTTTGCATATGATTGCTACAAGTATCTTTAAATGGCAAAAGCTTACCCTTATAGAAAAGCTCATCAGCACTCATCATGGAGTAGTTTGAGACTGAGAATTCAAAGTCTGAGGAGACTGGAGCCTCCCTTGAGCTCCTCTCTTGTCTCGTAATCTGCTGAGTCTCCACAAAGTCATTTGAGAATGATATTCTTGGGCTCATTGGGGCGCAGTGGTGATGACTTTTGTGCTCGGAGTTATTATACATTTCCAAGCATGCCATGAGCTTTTAAAACATGGAAAAAGGAAGGAAAGGAAACCAAGTAACCCTAATAAATTCTATAGGGACACTCTTACACTATTACAACTTACGAAGTAGATGTTTGTATTTATATCTAAGGAAGTAGGGGGGGGCGGGGGGCGGGAGCATGATGAGTTGATGTTATGTGTTTATCTTTTGAATTCATGCATGTCATGTCCATGATGTGATGCTTTTTGTCATGACATGTTAATTAGCATTCAATGATGACCAATTTGGAAGACAGAAACAGAATCCCTCAAGTATTATTTATATGCTATTTTTTTGCTTTCGTCTGGACATAGGAGAAGTTACTAAGAAGCTTTCTTTTCCTCCAAAGTTGTACAATAATCGATAAAAATAATAAATAGATAAACACTCCTCTAGAAACAGTCCTTGGTCATTCCACCCCTGTGAATTCTTTCCCACCGTAAAGTTAGTGGCATAGTTAAAATATTAAATACTCATACGTGAATGTGATACAATTTTAATTATATATAAGATACAGAAAAAGGTTATCCCTAAAAAAAATAAAGTTATTTTCAACTTTTTTTTATTATTTTGATAAGGTTTTTGTTTTTTCTATTTATTAATTTAGTCCTATAGTTTTATAATTTTTCTTAATTTAAAAATAATTTAATAATATTATCTACAATACTCCTATATATTTTCAATTACTTATGATTTTTTTTCTTTTTCTTTTTAATAAAATTTTACTATTATGAAATTAACATAAACATTTTACTCTCTATGATCTTAGGGCTCAACAAATAAATTCAATTAATTAATTGAAAATTCATATTACCATATTTAAATGTTTAAATAATAAATATTTTTAAAAAATTATTTTAATTTTAACTAAACATTAAAAATTTAACTAATATATTTTAAAAATTATATTTATTTCCATATATCACATGTAAATTAAATTAAAATTTAAGCAATGCATTAAAAACTACATTTTGTAATTTTAAATAACTTAATTAATTACTTTTTAATACATAATGTTAAAGAATCGTAATTAGAATAAATAATAAATGTTAATAGTATTTTAATTTATTCTACCAAAATATAAAATTTACATAACATTATTCAAAATTATATATTTTAATTATACAAAAACAAATTAAGTATTATTATAAAACATTTTAGAATCCATAAATGAACAACATTAGTATTTGTTAATGTACATTTAAATTTTTACTATCAAAATTTATTAATTTTAAATTAACATTATACTTTTATAAATTATGAACTTTTTTCGCTTTAAATTTTTACTTTTGTTTGGCTTTGAATGTATTTAATTAATTCAAGTTTATTTTAAACATTAATTTATTTTATTCTTAACATATATTGATCATAATAGAAAGTATAATGATTCTACAAATTAAAAATTTATATTATATTATTTTTACTTTCTCAAGCATAATATTTCTAAACACTTTATAAATTTTGTAATAAATTTTAATTGATACATACAATCAATTTTATGTATCGCATGGGAAAAGAAACTAGTATATATATATATATATATCATTTATATCTATGTAATATATACAACATAAATACCCTTTAAATTTTTAAACTAATGAAGCTATGTTGTATAAATATGTAATTTTATTATTTTATTTAAATTAAATTAATTAATATCTTTTTGAAAGAATTTATTAACGATAGAAAAAACCTTAAAAAGTCCCAAAAAATATAAATAAAAAGCACATAAGTCAAAACGCAACTAGGGGTGTTCATTCGGTTAACCGACCCGAAATAACATTAACCGAATTAATCGACCTTTCAAAATCTTTAACCGTTAACCGAACCGAAATTTTTTCGGTTAATTCGGTCGGTTAACCGAATTAACCGAAAATTATATGTTTTTTTATTTTTGGTTAAAAATTAACCGAATTAACCCAATTAACTGAATTATCCGAATTATCCGAATTACCCGAATTATCCGAATTATCCGAATTGAATCACTACATAATTAAATTATTTTTAGACTTTTAGACTTTAGTTTTAGTTTTAGAATTTTATTTTTATTTATTAAATTATTTGTAATTTTTTTATGATTGGGTTGGGTTGGTTAATTGGGTTGGGTTGAATACTTGGGTTTGGATTGGGTTTAGGTGAATAGTGGGCCTATTTATATATTATAATTTTATTTATTAATTTTTTCAGTTAAACTGAAAAAATTCGGTTAACCGACCGGTTTCGAACCGAATTAACCGTTAACCGAAAAATTAAAAAATAATTAATTGACCCCCGACCGAAAAAATTCGGTTAACCGACCGAATTCGGTTAATCGGTCGGTTAACCGAATTTTTTCGGTTTTACCCGAATTTTGCACCCCTAAACGCAACTATATCAAACCAAAAGAAAAGACCAAAACATTACACAGCTGAGTAAAAAAAAGACTCAAAATGCCAACACTAGCACATCCCAACAGTCTAAAACCAGTGGAAGGAGAAAAATGAAACAACAAACTGAAACATAAGTAGCTGAACGCGAAATAGCGAATCCGCAACTACTTTGCCATCAACAAAAAAATAAAAATAAAAATCATAAGCAACAGGATGACTATGTCAACACCTGATCTTACTCACTTGACTGTCTCTTCATTGATTTCTCCGGGGCAATAACAAAAACCCTGCCACGTACAATTAAATCAGCACTAACTTGGAACACATTACTGAAACAAGTAAGCACTTCAACTTAACAGTTAAATATCCTCACTGTTTGTGCTACAATCAACGTCTTCAAGTCCACTCCATTTCAAGCAAACTTCCTTAATTGCCATATTTCAGCGAGTAAGGGGCTAGCAACACAAGTTTTTATTTTTATTTTGGTTCATCCTTATTTTCTACTATTCTTTTTAGGTCTTCCAAGCATGACTTTGACATGAATGGGTAAAGTGGGATCATCCTTATTAGGCCAGAACATTTTTCCCCTCACAAGTTGTAGAACTTGGCTTTAGTTTGCAACATATTTCTCCCTACTATACCATGGTGAAACATATGATTTGGGTGCTTTTTTATCATGGTACATTGCATGTAATATCCCTTCTCCAACCCCGTCATCGCGTCTTAGCTATGAGATGCTACATTCGTTGTCGGAGCAACAACGATCAATTTTACACAAGTTTAATCATTAGACATTTAAATATGATACTACATGCGTATAGCATGATATATGATCATTTTTGGATCATATACAAACTTACAAAAGCTCATTTACCATCTTAGGGTCGAATTAGAACCTATCTGCAAGGTTTTCAAAACTTCTCAAGCTAGAATCGTGACTTTCATAGCACAATGTCGCGATCTTAAAGATAGTAGGCTAGCTTCCTAACCTAATGGCCAAATTGTAAAATTTCTAAACTTCACCAAGGTGACGTCGCGACATCAAACAGAGGACGTCACGATAATGATGATTGACGTCGCGACTTCCTCGATAGATTACTACAATTCTAATTCCCTCTTAATTTATCCTACCATTTAACCAAATATACATTATATTAAAACTCAAAATATTAACAATACCATATACATATGTTAAATTCCACATTCCAAACCATATAAGCCTTAACCATTCAAAAACTATTACATTTCATGTACTCATTTACATCATTTTATCATTTATAACTTAATAATTGGTTGAACCTAGGTACATTCCGTTTATTATTTTTATATGTTTATATTTTGAATTTAACTTTAAATTTTTCCTTAATTTTTATTTTATAGTAGAATGTTTTGTTGAGCTTCAATTTTTAATTATAGTTTTAATTATATTATAATTTTTATTAAAATTGTAATATATATTTATTAAAATAATTAGTATAGACTAAATTCTAAATATTAGCAAAGTAGAGGAGATCAATATTGTAATTTTACTATTATCTTATAGGGCAAAAAGAAAAAGATGTGTGTCAACAAAATAGTTTAGAACTTCTTTTATATAAATAACTAATGAAATTATAACATTGAGGTACCAAATTATGTAAAATAAAAAACATGAAGATTAAATCTTAAATTGAGCATAGTATAAAAATCAAAGTTGAAATTTGATATTTTTATATAATTTAAATAAAATAAAAGGAAAAAATTAAAATATAACCATTTATATTTATAATTGGAAATAAAAAAAGAAAAACTTTGCACATGTGTCAAAGAATAGAATAGTTATTTATTTATATTTTGGATTCAAATTTAAAAAATTCCTTAAATTGTTTTAAAAATTTTCCTTAAATTCTTTTTAGTACTATTTGTACTTAAATTATTAAATTAATTTATTCTATTAAAATCTAACAATAATTACATGCATAACACATGACACTAAATAGATGTCCTTAAGTTATTACTAGAATTTCTCACACTTTTATGTAAGTCAAAAAAAATATTTTAAGTAAAAATTACTCTAGTCCCTCTCAATTCCTAAATTAAGTAAATTGGTCTCTCTTAAAAATCAGGATAATTTAATTTTGTCAACTTCAAAGTGAATAATTAAAGACAATTAATCACGGCGTTAATGTTTTCTGTCAATCGTACATAATTTTGATTGGTATAATAATAAATTTAGCCCTCAAAACTTTCACATTCTATCAATTTGGTAGTGACTCAAAAAATTTAGCGTGAACCACTTATGTAAATGTGTAAATGTTGAGGCTAAATTTGTTGGTTGTTTAAGAATCTAGATTAAATTGACAAAACATGTAAACATCAAGTGTTAAATTTGTTGTTATACCAATCAAAATTAGGTACAATTGACTGAAGACATTACTGTTAATTGCTCATTTTCGAAATTGATAGGATTAAATTGCTCTAGTTTTTTAAAGGTATCAATTTACTCAATTTCGAATTTGAGAAAAATTAGAGAGGACTTGTACCAAATATTTTACACATAAAAGTTTGTTTAAAAATAATCATATTTAAAATAATTAATTTTTTTAAAAGGAATTGAAGAAAATGCTAGTCTATTTTATTAGTTTAATTAAAATGTTGAACTTTTAAGTGGGCAGTTACTTCAAAGTAATGGATAAGTTTAGGTGAGTAGTTATTTGTGGATAAATTTTAAAAAATAAAAATTTCAAAATACTTAGTTAGCCCCTAATTACCCTTTTAATTTAAAAATTCTATTGTAATTTCACCAACTGAACATTGGTGTCATAAATTGAGTGACAGTAAATTTTTAAAGGTAAAAGAAATATTATTAAAAGGAAAAGAAGAAAATATTGAAAATCAATAGAAAATTAAACCTAAGTTGTTCGATTCTTAGAACATTAAATACATTGAAACGCTTTTATCCTTTTATTTAAATATTAAAAATAGTTATAAGTAATTTTAAACATTGTAATATTTTAAATGTTAAGGGGACCATGAAAATCATATTGGTTCCACTCCTATTATCTGGTACACTTACTAATTTCAACTACTAATATAGTGAGACTGCGCAACATAATCTCCTGGCTAAAAGTAAATTGGGACTGGGTAGCATTCAATGGACCTGTCTTTTATTTATGGGTGCAAATATTGAATCTTATTTTCACAAGAATAGCATCTCGCAGTGATGAGCAATGTACCTAACCAAAAAGCCTTTTTCCTACTTTCTTCTTATTTTATATTTTTAAACTTAATTATTATTTAGCAAATACTATACGTAATACAAAAATATATTAAAAATAAAATGAATGGGATTTGGTGAAGAAGAGAAAAAGGATTGAATGCAATAAAACAGCAGTGTTATTTAAGGGGTAGGATTTTGCGCTTTTTTGCAAACTTCAAATAATAATTTCTTTTTATTTAAACCTGAATTACTCGAGAATGTTGATTTTTAACTATAATTACTGCATTAGGTCGATTTTGAGAAAATGCGTCTATGGTAGGAAAATGCTTTTATTTTTGTGTACTTTTAGCTTTGGTCAGATGGTTAAATATTGATATTTATATACTTGAGTTTCGGGTTCGATTCCCCTCCTACTCATATTTATATTTTTTATTTCAAGTTTTTTAAATATATGAGTTCTTTGGTTAGATAGTTAGATAGTTGCAATTATATCCTTGAGTCTTTAAGTTTGATTTCTCTCTTACTCATATTTGTACTTCTTTTGTTTTTAATTTCATGTTACTTCAAGCCTTTTAAAATATTAATTAATTTTTTAACATATTAACTTTTTGATTAGATGGTTAAATAGTTGCAATTACATTCATAAGTCTTGAGTTTGATCCTCTATTATCACATTTGTACTTTTTTATTTCATGATGCTTCAAGCACTTTTTTTTAAATTTTAATTAATATTTTAAACATATTATCTCTGGTTAGATAATTGCGATTAGTTCTATTATTTTTATAAACATATATTTTTTATTTAAACCTTCTTCTGACCATGCAAAACAAATAATAACATTTTATTATTTAAAAGAAGAAAAAGAGAGAAGAGTTTCAGTTGCTTCGTTCTCCCTTGACCCTGCTTTGACTTGTAAGTACAATTATCAGTGAATGAGCTGGCGATACCGACGGATCAAAAGGACCACGTGATCTGGGGTTCTTGTTTTCCCCCTCTTGATTCAGATTTTGTACTTGTATTGTATGATGGATCATTTTTCAGTTCCTTTTGCGATGCCCTCTTGCTTTTAATTATTCCCTAAATATCCTGGTTCAGGGCTTCTGATACTCTTAAGCAATAACAGGTAATCTTCTTTTTTTATTGAGTTTAGTTGTCATTACTAAGGTCCATGTTATCCGAACCTTGTTTTTATTATTATCAAAGTATATATGAAAGACAAAGCAATAAAGCATATTTGTGGTAAACACAACTTCATATCTTTGAAAAGAAATTTTGAGGTTATAACTTACAACAGAAAAAAGGTCTCCAAATTAAGCAAATTGTAGCATAGATAAATTTACAATCTCTTATTTTGTACAACTTGAAAACATAATTAGGAGAAGCAACGAGGAGGGTCAAATCTACCGAGATCAGTTCAAATTTTATTCCTTTGACTAAAACAAATAAAATAAAGAAGGGGATTTTGTTTAAAGAACACTATAAATTAAAACCCAATTTAGAAAAAACTAAAAAGAGCAATAATCAAAGTTTTGAAAAAAATAATGAGATAAGCTTCTAATCAAAGTAAATTCTCTGTCTGATTCAAAGGTTTGATTGTTGATGCAAAGAGAGATTTTAATTTTCTTTAATAAATTGGTTATAGTTACCAACAATTGCTAAGTAACCTAATTTCTTCTTACCTTCTCGATAATTAAGACAATCGTCATTAATTATTTTCCTTATTATTGACAAATAATCTTATAACAATCGCTAGGAATTTAATTTATCCGTAGCATTGAGAATGAAAGAAACACAATCCTAACAAACAAATGCACAATCATAATTTATTTAAGCTAGATCGCATGCCTACACTACATAAATTATTATGCAATCGTCACAATTATTAGAAATCAATCAATTTACCAATTACCTAATCGACAAAGTTACCAAATATTGGCCATATATTTAACAAACTTGAACAATTGTAATTAATCCAACAGCCATGCAAATGTCAAAGAACAAAGAAAAGGTTAAGAGCATTTAGATATCACAAACTAGTGAAATCAAACTTTGAATATTACTTCAACTAGAAAAGAAGAGTTTAGCAATCCATAAGAAAATAAAACACAAATTGAATTAAAATTGAAAGCGAAAATAATTCGTCTCTCTTGTAAAATCCTTTTTATAGAGTTTATGGAGTTTTAATTGACTTCAAATTAGAGTTACCAAATTGACTTAGACTTAAATACTTAAAAATACGAAAGTAGTTTTGCATCTCCGTTTAAAAACAACAAGCGGACCCACAAGGCATGAATAGTAGCACGTGCGGCTTGGTGAAACAATGCCGCGTCACGAGGCTCGAGGCACTAGATGCTGGGCTAGGGCACCAACTGTTGCATTGGGTCAGCACCGTGGCGCTGGGTTGTGAGGCTGCTACCCAATCGTCCTTGTTTGAGCCTTCTTTGAAGATGCTCCTTCCATCCTCGATGACTCGCGACACTATCTTCCGAGCTCGTAGGCACCTAACCTAAATCACGGAAATACTCGAAACAATCACTTGTAACCAACTAACATAAAATTAAACTAGAAAAAAAAAGAGAAAAATAACAAAGCATGCATAAACAATACTAGAGACACAAACGAAGCTAAAACCCGGAATTTCGTTCATGAAACAACAAAAAAAAAAAAATAAATATTGTATTTTGGTACATCACGTGGTCACGTGCAGAACTCTTTGTCTTCCTAACATTATGCTCTTTGTCTTGAACTACATGACAATAGCAAATCATGAGTCATTGGGGATTATCTTCATTTCTTCTTTATATATATACACATCAGCTTTTATATATTTACAACCTTTTCCCAGCTGTGAACATGGAAAGTCAGTTGAGAAGTAGATTTTAGAGTACCCAAAAGTACATTCGCATTTTAGTATGAATTCATGAATAAGAACCCACAGCTTAGCTGATACAATTGAAATCTAAATCCCAATATCTACCAATAAATAAATAAATAAATAAAATTGTCTCTTCAAAGAGTTGTTGCTATGAATTCCTCACCTATCGAAATTAATAAACAGTTGTTTGTTCTATTCACACAACAACACTACATAGATGTTGAGGATCTAATTAAATATTAACAAAATGGTTAGGTTTAGAATCTAGCAAAGGGCAAGCACACATTCATTTGGATTTTGGAGGTATTTCTTTAGTTTTTAAATTAGGCGGTCAATTGTAGGACATGTGGGGGAGGAAAAGAAAGAAAAAAACAAACAACACTGGTCTGGTTTTACTCATGATTCTGACTCACATGACTCGGGAAAGCTCTTTGCTATTTTAGATTCAGTCAAATGGGGTTATGTCACTAATTTATCAATGCATTCAAATTGGAACTTTTATCGAGTTTAGTTTAGTTTGGTTTTAATTGATAATTTCTTTTTAACTCTTAAATACAGATGATACATTTCAATGCACTTGAACTCATGTCTTTTTATACTGATAATAATACCGATGACAATCAAAGTAAAACTAAATTGGTGGAAAAAAAAGATTTAAAATTATTTAAAAAATATTAGGCGAAGAAAATTAATCCATTTGACGTGTCCACATGTGAAAAACGTATGAATCAACATTCTATTAGTCTTAATAGATTATAATATATATATATATATATATATATGACTCCAAAATATTGGTTCAGTTAGATCAATTGACAAGTGAAGAACAACAAACCAAAAGGAAAAAAAAGAAAAAAACCAAAAAATTGCTTATGCAGTTCGAATCCCTCTTACGTGCACAGGATCTTGCCAAGAGAGTTAGGAGTGAGCATTTGATTAAATTGAATCAAGTAAAAAAATTTCGAGTTAATCCAGTTAAAGAGTTTTATTTTATTATCTTAACTCAATTTGATATTTTTCTGAATCGAGTCAAGTGAAATGAAATTCAAGTCGAGTCGAATTGAGTGAAATTGTCCGAGTTAAATAAAAAATTAAATATGTCAAATTAAAATCGTGTTACATTATAACTAATAACTAATTTCATATTAGAGCACATAAATTTGAAACCACATATATTTGAAAAAATTTCAAAGCAAAATAAGAAAAAAATATACTTTAGTATGATAAACTTAAATAAATAATTAACTTATTTAGGTCTAAAATTATTATTTTAGAGAATTTTAAAATTTTAACTTTCTTAATATATTCTTTAGAATTTATTTAAATTTTATATAATTTATTTAAAATATAAATTTTGGAATTTTTATAAATATTTTGAATTTTCAAAATTATTTTGTAATTATTTTGTAATTTTTGTTGAGAGAGACCAATTTGCTCATTTTCAAAATTGATAGGGACCAAAGCGGTATTTATACCAATCTGTTATTCAAATTATTCGAGTTATTCGAATTATAAAATTCAACTCGACTCAAACTGAAAACTCGAATTACTTATTTGAGTTTACTCGAAAAACTTGAATAACTCGATCTGATTAACTCAAAATTCAAAAATTTCCCTTTTTTTCAAATCGAATCGAGTTTTACTCACCCTTAAAGAGAACTAATTCACTATTCTTAAATATATACAAGTAATGATTTAAGTCCTACTACTCACTATGTAGCAATCTCACTATTAAAATCTAGACCACTCTCCACTAAGTCTTACCCTAAAAGCTTAGCTGTAAAATTGAGTAATAACTTAAGTTTTACTTGCACAAAATGCACTCTTAACATGTTCCTTACTTGAATAAAATATAAGTGCTAGCTCACCTAACTACTAACTATTCAAGTTTATCATATATAAGAGTTTTAGGCTTGCTAAGATACAAATCAATTAAATTCGAATTCCCACCAATTAGCCAACCAAAATGAGGTGCAATTATCTTCATAAGTATAGAGGCCTTCAAGATATTTTCCAGCCAAGCTCAATCAAATATTGTAACACCCTATACCTGACTCGATTGTCGAGTCTGAACTATAGTGTGTCACATGCGTTGCGGAGCAACTACAATTAAATCACAATTTAATGATACAGTTTATATATAATAAAATTAATTGAATATAAGCGTCAGCACATATCTCACACATTTATCAACTATGAAAATTATAATTTGCATATACTTTTGTACATACGCATATTGACCTTATATATATTTCTACTAGAATATAAAAGATAACATTTAATTAGAAGATCATTTGATTGCCGCAAAACTTAACCTATTAGGTACATGCCAAATATAAATAAGGTTGGAAATAAAGAATCACCGGTAAACCTCTGATTGTGGATTGAATGTTGAGGTCGAAACTCAGAAATTATTAATTAGATCTAACATGTGTACGGAGAAGACAAACCGTACGCTGAGTACAACACTCAGTGGTAATTCTATAATTTAAGTATGTAATATTAGCATTAAAAATTCTACCCTAAGTAAACATGTATACCTTTATGCACCTGTCTACCATATACTTGTAACTCGGAGTTACCAAGCTTCACATTTCAAAATAAACCTGTTATGTGTATGAGACTAGCATTAACTCATCCCTCTTCAATGTAATATGTAGAGACGTTTCATTATAGTTATAGTAATAATAATATTTTATCAAATTTCGATATCAACCATTTACCACATATGCAGCCCAATATGCATCAAGCCCAAAAGCCTAATTTACAAACCCAAACACTAAAAAACCTTAGACGGCCCAAGTGGCCCACTATCTAAACATTTTCAGAAAAAGAACCTAACCCTAGCCCCCTTTTCAGCTGCTGCCGCCTCACCTTTCCCACCCGTGCCTCCATACCGCCATGTCGACCTCTGTACCTGCAAGGACAGACAGTAGAGAGGCAGTAGAAAACGAGAGTAAAAAAACGAAGCAATAAAAAACAGAAGAAAAAAGAAACCTTTTAAAGGTGGTCTTTTTATTTTTCTTCATTTCCTATTATTTCTTTATTTTTATTTTTTTTAAAAAGAACAAACGAAAACAGTAAAAAGAGGGGGGAAGATCTTACCTGTTTTTATTTTGTGCCGTCGTAGGAGGCCGAGGTTCGTCGTTTCCGATGAAAAATGACATTTTTTGGACTTGGGGAGTCGAAAAGCCAAAAAATAGCCCTTTTCGATTTTTCGGCCACCATGTATGGCGGCACCGTCGCCGGCGACCGGCGGCCGCCACGGTAGTACGGCGACCGGAGCCATGGCCAAGTTATGGAAAGAGGGGAAAGAGTTTGAAAGGTTTTTAAAGTTTTTTTTTAAACAAGGAGTTAATTGATTTTTTTCCAAAAAAATTGATTTAAATAGGAATCCAAAATGACGTCGTTTTGGGCAGGCCTCTCAGGCACCAAAACGAAGTTGTTTCACCGTTAACCCGTGCGTTAACCCGACCCGCATGGAGGATCCGCGTGTTTTTGATAATCGGGTTATTTACCCTTTCGGTCCTTCCGCCTTTTTGGGTTGTTTTAATTTAGTCCTATTGGCACTTTTTATATTTTATAAATTTCTCCCCTGGAATTTTTTTACTGTTTTCAATTTAGTCCCATGTCCTCTGAGGGGACGCATGTCCCAAGAATTGGGATAATTTCATATTTGGTCCCTGTTCTTCCTTCGCGCGTTTAGTTTAACCCTTATTTTTGTTTTACTGGCTTTTGTTATTTTTAATTTATACCCCGAATTTTAATTCGATTTTAATCTCGTCCTCAGTCCATTTAATTAATTAATTAATTTTTAAAAATACTCTTTTATCATCATTTATTTTAAGTTTTTTATATTATTTATTTTAAGTTGTTTTACATATTATTTATTTAAATTTCTTTTATATATTGTTTATTGTAAACTATTATATATATTTCAAATTTTGATATATATATTAAAAATGTTTTATATTTTTTAGATTATTTATTTTAAATTGTTTTATTGTTATTTATTTTAGTTTTTATATTTTGTTTATTTGAAACTTTTTATTATTTATTTTGAATCATTCTTATAAATCATTTACTTTAAAGTATTATTTACTTTAAATTATTTTATATATTATTTTGTTTCATTTTCTTTGATTGTTAATATTGGTATTAAAAATGATGTGTTGTGTAATTATTGCCATTATGTGTATTATAATTCGTTTATTCGTATTATTCATGCTATTGTGATTCATTAGTGTATCATTTTGTTCGTAAATTATTTCTCTATGTTATATATTATCATTCCATCACATTTTATTAAAATCACTTCAAAACTTCCTTAAAAAAATAATAAGGCAATGTTTCGTTTTTTGAAAATTCGAAAAGTCGTACCACAACCTACGGGGTTTCGATTTTCACTTAAATCTAAACAACCGAACATCCTTCTAAATTTAAAATACCTATGTTTTAAATAAAATAAAGACAAGCTTATTCTCAAAGATTCAAAATGTCGTGTCCTAACTTACAGGATGTGACATTTGTTATCTAGAGACGAGAGGGTCTTGGACATTCGTTTCGATTTATTCAAGCAATTTTAAAAAAATAATATTAATAAAGAGGGATCGTATTTTAAATTCTTTTCAAATTTTTAATTTTCGACATTAAGACATTAATTAATCAACTAGGTACCAATTTTAGGTATATCGAGGGTGCTAATCCTTGCTTGTGCGTAACCGACTCCCGAACCCATTTTCTGGAATTTGTAGGCAAAAAATTATCATTTTAGTAAATTTAAACTTTTATTAAAATGATTAAATTATGAGGTGATCCGATCACACCTAAATAAAAAGGATTGGTGACGACTCCTTTTTTTTCGTTTTCAAAATCAAAGTCGACCCCGTTTTCAAAAAAATGGTTTTGACAGCTTGACGGCTCCACTTGGGACCTAAAAATAAGAGAGTCAAGCCACGTGTTGATTATTTTTTGTCTAAAATTGAAAACTTGGTTTAAATTTACGATCATTTTGTTGCATTTCATCCGTTTTTGTTACGATCTTCATCATTTTGGTTTATAATCGTTTTACTGGTTTGAATTTTTGATATGCTTCTGCACATTGCATTACATGATCACTCGATTATACCCTTTTTTAAGTGGGAGTGAGAAACTATGCCTTCTTGAGGTTTTCACCCCCACATTGGATAGTGGATCGCTTTCGGGATATATTCTTACCTACGTCTTCATGAGATTTTCATCTCCGCGTGGCCATAGGGAAATGTATTCCCCTAAACTGAACTCGGTCCATATGAGCCTATAATTGGTGAGGATCGAGGAATCTGCCGGTTCGGGTACCTTTTCTTTAGAACCGAATCGCATATAACGAGCCTTTAGAGTCCGCCTTAGGTAGAACCATACCAAACCCTAGTGGTCACCCGAATAAGTGCTCTTGTTGTTATTTATGTTTTTGTACTGACGTATTTTCTTTTGTTTCGGTTATGATTCCATTACATTTTCATAATAGAAAAGAGGTGTTAATTCAAGTTCAGTTGCTAAATAGAGAGCTTGTCATGGAAAAAGGATTTCTTGATAAAGTGGAAGACAATGTGGTCGTCCGAATAGGGTCTGAGAAAACGTAATGAGGGAAGGGTGATAGTCTGATGAATGAATATACGACTTTGCTTAGTTGCCCATGGATTCAAGCTGACAAAGATTATTCGAGAGCCGCCAACATTCCAACTTTCTTAAATAAGCTAACGAGCATCATGAGGATGAGTGAACAATAGGTCACAACTTAAATCAAGCAAAAAGGAGATAGAGGAGGCACCCCTTTGAAGAGTTTGCGAGATTCGATCTTAACATACGGATATGAGAAAGAGGATCGATGTCTTCACTTTGAGTATTAGGGCAAGGTCGTATATGTAAATATCCATTTTATGTAAACAGATTTGTTTTCTAGTAAATTTGTTCTAATAGAATTAAATCAGAATCAATGTCTTTTTGCATGTATCTTTTCCATTTATTAACAATACATTTCATTGCATACAATAAATTTCTGAAAATTCAAAAGTCCGTCGAGTTCAGAACTCTAGTACAGAGCCTGATGGATGATAAAGAATTGGAATTCTTTGAAGATATCGATGGTTCGGAAGGGAAAGATGTTTGTACCCTTGAAGAAGGAACTAAAAAAAAAAACAACCTATCAGGAATTTGTTACTACATCCCTAGAGGCGTTCTAAGCAACTGGACTGTGGAGGAGATTCTTGTATTTTTTAGGACCATTTCAGAGTAATATTCAGAACACTCTTATTGCTCTAAGCCTGGGAGCAATAGAAATCTTTTTCTGAAAAAGGCACATGTTCACTATTTTTTATTTCAACGAAATGCATCTTTGTGTCTCGTTTTGGCAAACATTTTTTGTTCCTTCTATTTCATTCATACCCATACCACACAGATAATTATCCTTTGATTCATTGGTTCTTTGAGTCTTCCTTCATTCCTATAATAGATCTCCAGATATCAACGATATGAGTGACATTACTATTGACTCAGAACCTTCTTTTGAGCAAGATACGTGTCCAGATGAACCTCAAGACCTTCTTTTGATTCACTTATCTCCTGATTTGTTAAGGATGGTAGAACAAGATGAAAAACAGATCCTACCTCGCAAAGAATCAATAGAACCTATGACCTTTTTCCATTTGAGGCATGGATGTCATTGGGCCGATCTTGCAAAAAGCTTCTGGCAATCATCGATTCATATTTATGGTCGTCGATTACTTCACCAAGTAGGTGGAAGCTACTTTATACGCCAATATCAAAAAGTTAACAGCCAGCAAATTCTTGAAAAAAAGAAATCATGTGTCGGTATGGAATGCCAAAAATGATCATATCTAACAATGCACTGAATTTGAACAACAGTATGGTATCAAAAGTTTGCAGTCTGTTCAAGATTAAACGCCATATCACCCCAAGATAAACGGTGTAGTAGAGGCAACCAAAAAGAAGAAGAAAAAGATCATGGAGAAAATGATTAAGACTCATAAAATTGGTATGAGAAATTACCATATATGCTTATCAAATGTCTGTTAGGACCCCCACCGGGCCAACGCCTTTTTTCAGTGATTTGCAGAATAGAGGCAGTTGTGCCCATTGAATTCGAAATTCCTTCTCATCGAGTGTCGGCTAAGCTGAAAATGAATGAAGCAAAAAGGATCAAATCTCAATATGATCAAGCAAACTTGATTGAAGAAAAGAGGTTGAAAGCTATTCGTCATGGTTAAATATACCAAAACTTATGACGCGAGCTTATGACAAAAAGGTTTTCTCTAGAGAATTCCATGGGTGGGGTCTGGTTTTGAAAAAGATCCTTCCACACAAGAGAACTTTAGAGGAAAGTGGATGCCAAACTAGGAAGGACCTTATATGGTAAAGAAGGCCTTTCCTAGAGGAGCTCTGATTTTGACCGAGTTAGATGGCAAAGAATCTGTCTAATCCTGTGAATTCAGATTCAATCAAGAAATACTTCATTTAAAAAAAAGAAAAAGAAAAAAAAGGAAAGAAAAAAGGAAAAGGGAATGAAAAGAAAGAAAAAAAGAAAAAGGAAAAGGAGAAGCCAAGGTGAAAACCCACAAATTGCGCCTTGAGACCAAAGGGGTTTTGAATTGAAAACTCAAGAATGGGCAATTCAAATTTTTGATCAAAGGTGGGGAATATGGTAGTCTTTTCCTCTCCGAATTAACGAAAAGGAGGGACGCTACATCTTGGGGCATCAACAAAGTCTTCCAGGACTTTTAAACACGTATCAAGTTCAAAGGGTCCTCGAGAAGTTTTGAGCATAGAAGCTCATGCTATGATATCTAGGGCACCTATTTTCATCTTATTCATTTCGTATCTTAGTAAAATTTTCTATCTTGATTAATTTATTCATTTCGAGCTTTGCTCTTAATAAAATTTCATCTTGTCCATTGTGATAATCTTTTTCAAGTATTTTTTATTGAAATAACGATTAATGGACTGATAATATTCAAGCAAAAGAAGTTCTGCATATTACTCCGAAAACTTCTAAATAGCATAAGGACCTGAAATAGAACTATTATTTAGAACTAACCAAACTTAAGGGTTGGAAACATTTGAGAAAGAATAGTCTAAATTATGGCTATTTCTTTGGGTTTTCTGTCAAAGATACCAACTGAACAAGAAGGCAGGGTAATGCGTCAGTGATAGAACCTTAATGAACAAAGAGCAATGACAACCTAAGCATTAAAAAGGGATCATTCTCGAAAAATGACAATCGGCATTCATGCAAATATCATTCATACACATCTAGTTAGGAGCATTTGATTCATTCTGATCATGGCATCTTAATCACTAGGCATAAATAGGTCAATGAAATGGATTTTATAGGTCATGTTCCCTAGAGAATAGATCAACGAAACCATAAATCCTATATCCCTAAAGTTGCAGTGGGATGGATTGAGGTCATTATGGCAGATCTTATCTTCCTGAAGTTGCAGTGGAGCAGATTGAAGCCATCAGCCTTATCTCCCTGAAGTTACAGCAAAGCAGACTGAAGACAGCGAATCTTATTTCCCTGGCGTTGCAATGGAACAGATTAAAGCTACAAATTATGACGGATCTTATCTTCCTGAAGTTGCAGTGGAGCAGATTGAAGCCACCAGCCTTATCCCTCTAAAGTTGTAACGAAGCAGACTAAAGATAGTGAATCTTATTTCCCTAGCATTACAGTGGAACAAATTAAAGCTACAAATTATGGCGGATCTTATCTTCCTAAAGTTGCAGTGGAGCAGATTGAAGCCACCAGCCTTGTCCCCCTGAAGTTGCAGCGGAGCAGACTGAAGACAGCGAATCTTATCTTCCTGAAGTTACAGTAGAGCAAATTAAAGCTACAAATTATGGCAGATCTTATCTTCCTGAAGTTGCAGTGGAGCTGATTGAAGCCACCAGCCTTGTCTCCCTGAAGTTGCAGTGGAGCAGACTAAAGACAGTGAATCTTATCTTCCTAAAGTTGCAGCGGAGGAGATTGAAGCCATCAGCCTTATCTCCCTGAAGTTGCAGCGGAGCAAACTGAAGACAGGAAATATTATCTTCTTGAAGTTGCAGTGGAGAAGATTAAAGCTACAAATTATGGCAGATCTTATCTTCCTGAAGTTATAGTGGAGTTGATTGAAGCCACCAGCCTTATCTCTCTGAAGTTGCAGCGGAGTAGACTGAAGACAACGAATCTTATTTCCCTGCCATTGTAGTGGAACAGGTTAAAACTACAAATTAGGGTAGATCTTATCTTCCTGAAATTGCAGTGGAGTAGATTAAAGCCACCAGCCTTATCTCCCTGAAGTTGCAGCGGAGCAGACTGAAGACAGCGAATCTTATTTCCCTGGCGTTGCAGTGGAACAGATTAAAGCTACAAATTATGGCGGATCTTATCTTCCTAAAGTTGTAGTGGAGAAGATTGAAGCCACCAGCCTTATCTCCCTAATGTTGCAGCGGAGCAGACTGAAGACAGTGAATCTTATTTCCCTGGCGTTGCAGTGGAACAAATTAAAGCTACAAATTATGGCTGATCTTATCTTCTTGAAGTTTCAGTGGAGCAGATTGAAGCAACTAGCTTTATCTCCCTGAAGTTGCAGCGAAGCAGACTGAAGACAGCGAATCTTATCTTTCTGAAGTTGCAATAGAGGAGATTGAAGCTACCAGCCTTATCTCCTTGAAGTTGCAGCGGACTAGACTGAAGACAGTGAATCTTATTTCCCTAGCGTTGCAATGGAACAGATTGAAGCCACCAACCTTATCTCCCTAAAGTTGCAGCGGAGCAGACTGAAGACAGCGAATCTTATTTTTCTGAAGTTGCAGTGGAGTAGATTGAAATCACCAGCCTTATCTCCTTGAAGTTTCAGTGAAGTAGATCAAAGCTACAAATCTGTTCTCTCTGAAATTATGTTGGAGCAGATCAAAGCCACAATCCTTATCTCCCTGAAGTTGTAGTGGAGCAGGATAAAAATATACAAACCTTATCTCCCTAAAGTTGCAGTGGAGCAGGTTGAAATTACCAATTCTTATCTCCTTGAAGTTGCAGTGGAGTAGATCGAATCTACAAGTCTCTTCTCCCTGAAATTACATTGGAGCGGATTGAAACACCAATTCCTATACCCCTGAAGATGCGGTGAAATGGAATGAGGCTACTTGAAAGAAAGAAGCACCAAGAAGTCAAGATTCCGCAAGACCAGGCAAAATTGGCCTCTTTAAAGTCTTTGCTCCATTCTCGTTACACAACAATGAGTAAAGAGGGGCAGCTGTAATAGGCCAATTTTGACTTGGGCCCAAATCACAGTTACAAAACACAAAATAAACCAAAATAATAGTCCACAGTCCATTTACCACATATGCAGCTCAATATGCATTAAACCCAAAAGCCCAATTTACAAACCCAAACACTAAAAAACCCTAGACGGCCCAAGTGGCCCACTATCTTAATATTTTCAGAAAAAGAACCTAACCCCAGCCCCCTTTTCAGCTGCTATCGCCGCACCTTTCCCGCTCGCACCTCCGTACCGCCACGTCGACCTCCGTAAGTACAAGGATAGACAGTAAAGAGGAAATAAAAAACGAGAGTAAAAAAAGGAAAACAAAATACAGTTGTAATATTTTTGGCTATCAAAGCCACTGCACAAGTTGTAATTTTTTTACGAAATGGAAATTAAAAAAAATGAAGCAATCAAAAACAGAAGAAAAAAGAAACCTTTTAAAGGTGGTCTTTTTATTTTTCTTCATTTCGTTTTATTTATTTATTTTTATTTTTTTAAAAAGAACAAACGAAAACAGTAAAAAAGGGGGAAGGTCTTACCTTTTTTTGTTTTGCGCCATCGCGGGAGGCCTAGGTTCGTCGTTTTCGATGAAAAATGACATTTTTTGGGCTCGGGGAGTCTAAAAGCCAAAAAATAGCCTTTTTCGATTTTTCAGCCCCCGTGTAAGGCGGCGCCGTCGCTAGCAACTGACGGCCGCCACGGTGGTACGGCAACCGTAGCCATGGTCGGATTCTGGAAAGAAGAGAGAGAGTTTGAAAGGTTTTAAAATTTTTTTTTGAAACAAGGAGTTAAATGATTTTTTTCCAAAAAAATTGATTTAAATAGACATCCAAAACGACGCCGTTTTGGGCAGCCCTCTTAGGCACCAAAACGACGTTGTTTCACCCTTGGCCCGTGCGTTAACCCGACCCGCAAGGAGGATCCTCGTGTTTTTGATAATCGGGTTATTTACCCTTTTGGTCCTTCCGCCTTTTTGGATTGTTTTAATTTAGTCCTATTGGCACTTTTTATATTTTATAAATAACGCCCTTGGAATTTTTTAACTGTTTTCAATTTAGTCCCGCGTCCTCTGAGGGGACGCATGTCCCAAGAATTGGGATAATTTCATATTTGGTCCCTGTTCTTCCTTTGCGCGTTTATTTTAACCCTTATTTTTGTTTTACTGGCTTTTGTTATTTTTAATTTATACCCCGAGTTTTAATTCAATTTCAATCTCATCCTCAGTCCATTTCATTAATTAATTAATTTTTAAAAATTCTCTTTTATCATAATTTATTTTAAGTTTTTTTATATTATTTATTTTAAGTCGTTTTACATACTATTTATTTAAATTTCTTTTATATATTGTTTATTGTAAACTATTATATATATTTCAAATTTATATATATATTTAAAATTGTTTTATATATTTTTAGGTTATTTATTTTAAATTGTTTTATTGTTATTTTTTTAGTTTTTTATATTTTGTTTATTTGAAACATTTTATTATTTATTTTGAATCATTCTTATAAATCATTTACTTTAAAGTATTATTTACTTTAAATTATTTTATATATTATTTTGTTTCATTTTCTTTGATTGTTAATATTGGTATTAAAAATGATGTGTTGTGTAATTATTGCCATTATGTGTATTATAATTAGTTTATTTGTATTATTCATGCTATTGTGATTCATTAGTGTATCATTTTGTTCAGTAAATTATTTCTCTATGTTATATATTATCATTCCATCACATTTTATTAAAATCACTTCAAAACTTCCTTAAAAAAATAATAAGGCAATGTTTCGTTTTTTGGAAATTCGAAAAGTCGTACCACAACGTACGGGGTTTCGATTTTCACTTAAATCTAAACAACCGAACATCCTTCTAAATTTAAAATACCTATGTTTTAAATAAAATAAAGACAAGCTTATTCTCAAAGATTCAAAATGTTGTGTCCTAACTTACAGGATGTGACATTTGTTATCTCGAGACGAGAGGGTCTTGGACATTCGTTTCGATTTATTCAAGAAATTTTTTGAAAAATAAAATAAAATTAATAAAGAGGGATCATATTTTAAATTCTATTCAAATTTTTAATTTTCGACATTAAGAAATTAATTAATCAACTAGGTACCAATTTTGGGCGTATCGAGGGTGCTAATCCATCCTTGTGCGTAACCGACTCCCGAACTCGTTTTCTGGAATTTGTAGGACAAAAATTATCATTTTAGTAAATTTAAAATTTTATTAAAATGATTAAATTATGAGGTGATCCGATCACATCTAAATAAAAAGGATTGGTGGCGACTCCCTTTTTTTCATTTTCAAAAGCAAAGTCGACCCCATTTTCAAAAAAAATGGTTTCGACACCTATCATCATGCCAAATTTACCATTAATACAATCAACATATGTACATGCTCCTAACCAATTACTTGTATTTCTACAAGCTCAAGCACACAAATGGCAAGAAATATCAAGAAAAAACATAAGAATTTCACATAAATTTTCTATGTTACCCCTCACACTTTAGATAACACATTGTTCTCAATGTGTAGCCCTGTAAAAGATAAGGAAAGAAGTTACCCAATTGATCGTGACAGTGTCATAGACAATTGATAAGTGCTTCCTCCTTTTATCATTAAAAGTTCAAAATCGTTGTGTTTTTTCCATATAGGGTTCCTACATAGAAAATTTAAACACAAAACAACTAATAATCTGTTATCACTCCTACTTCTAACAATTAAAAATAAAAAAAATTAAAAATCATCCAAAAATTAATATAATCTTGAAAAACAAAAATTCAGTCATCCTTCTCAAAATCCATCTCATCATCTTCCTCCCCCTCCTCAATTCCTTCTTCTTCACTCTTCTACTCCTCTTCTTCTTACTCTGGATGTGGCGGCCCAAACATATCCAACATATAATTAGACACCCAAATATTGTTTTGCCGCGTGAATTCTTAAAAAATCGGGCCCAACTCGTGCATCCTGTGTATCATCCAGTCTAACTTGAGATGACTGCTTTCACCAATTTCTTGTTTAGTAGTCGATTTTACTCTCTATTATGACAAAGTTGGAGCAGCCATCATCTCTTGCTGTCGTTTATTCCACTACTTAATTTGTTTAGCTTGAAGCTCAGTGTACTCAGTATATAGAGTTTCGCCAATTATGCTTCGAGATGCCTTCATTGATTGCTCCGTAGAGGCCATCGAAATGCTTGCTATTTTGCATAAGCCTGTCACTAAGTGGGGAAAGAAGACTCCACTCTTTGTCCTTTAATACATCACTTCATATTGTTGTATATCCACGTTCCGATGCATACCTATTTTTTTTGGAAAATGACGTAAAGCAAAGCCGCTCGAAAAGTATTGAAGTTAAAAACATTCAAAGCAAGAGCTATTCTAGTACATAGAAATTGAATCCACGTCTTTACTTCAGGAAACATTATTTCTTGATTAAAGGAGTTTGGAATATTAATACCTGAGCGAAATTTCCATTTGCCCCTCCCCTTTGTTAAGAAGTTTATAATGTTGTCCATATTTATATCTCGAAAATATCCAAACCGATTTCTTCTAGAAAATATTTTTCATAAAATGGAGCATTATAAAATTCACAAATAACCTGAGCGGTAATTTGTACTTCTTTCCCTCGCACAGGTATCGTTTCCTATGTATGACCTTCGGCTTTTCTAGACTCTTGGTCCCATAAAGATGCATAAAATTCCTAAACTACAGGGACCACAGCAGAGTCTTTTGGGATCATACAAAAAAGTTCTCATCTATGATATCTAACCAAAGGCCATATATCCTAACAGAAACCATCAATAGTTCAAATCCCCTCTCTTGAATAAATGTTTTTCCCTAAAGTTCTAAAAAATGTTTTTCAACTGTTGGATTTGGGAAATTAGAGGGGTTCGAAATTGTCAATGGTTCTAGTTCGTTGGTTCTCCTTACTTTTCTTGGAGGCATTTTATTTGAGTTCAAAAACTAATGAACTAACAAACAAATTTTCCAGTGGAATAGTAAAAATAGGAGTTTAGGAACCCTTAACCTCAGAAGATGTGTTGGATTCCTCGTAATATTTTTTTGTGGTCGCTCCTTTTAGTGTTTTGTTTTCCACCAATTGTGGCAATCCTGCATTTAACTAATAGCAAAGAAGGGTTGTAGATTTAGGGTTTTAATGAAAAAGGGTTTTGGATTTGAGAGAGTTTTGAGGTGCTTAAAATGTTAATAATAAGTTAGAATGTGAATTTAGGGTATTTTTAAGTTTTAAAAATAATGATTTTAGTGTTAAAATTTGGGTATAATAGTGATTAATTCACCAAGTTGCGCAAATGGGTTGGGTCAAACTTGTAGAAAATTGCAGTGATGTCGTGACATAGGGGTTCTGTGCCGCGACATCCTTGACAGTTTGTAGTTATTGCGACACCATGGTTCGCTGTCGCGACACACTCTAGAATTTTGGATTTCTAGGTAAACTAGCTTCAATGTTGCAGCACACAAAGTATGCGTCACGACATCACGATTATTTTCTTAATTTCATCGATTCTGCCTGTGGCGTTACAACATAGAGTTGCCATGTTTCGACAGTGGCTCTGTTTTTTCCCAGACTTCTAATTTCTAAAGTGTCACGATTTTTATAAAACTTAAATTTGATAAAAATTAAAATATAAACTAAACAGTTAGTTAAATATACAATAATTTACAAAGAGTTATGTTGACACCATTTTTTTGATAAAACGGGGTCGACTTGGTTTTTTGAAAATGAAAACGAAAATGGGAGTCGCTACCAATCTTTTTTGATGAGGTGTGATCGGGTCACCTCGAAGAATGACTATTTTTAATAAACGGTTTAGATTTATTAAAACAACGCTTTTGGTCTACGAAATTCAGAAAAATGAGTTCGGGAGTCGGTTACGCATGAGGAAGGATTAGCACCCTCGATGCGCCCAAAATTGGTACCTAGTTCATTACATAATGTCTTGGTGTCGAAAATTAAAAACTAGAAAAGAATTTAAAAATACGATCCCTCTTTACATTGCGTTATTTTAAAAATGACTCGAATAAATCAAAATGAAAAATGCCTTCTTATCTCGAATTAACAAGATGTCACATCCAGTAAGTTAGGACACGACACTTCGTATTTTTTGAAAGTAAGCTTGCCTTTTATTTTGTATTTAAACCGCATGCCTTTTAATTTTAAAAAGGATATTCAGTTATTTAGAATCAACACGAGAAAAATCGAAGCTCGGTGAGTTAGGACACGATTTTCTCAAATTTTCTAAATACAGAATATTGCCTTTATTTTCAAAATTTTATGTGTTTGGAAATTTAAAAGGATATTTTTGCTATTCGGGTTGAACGAGAAAATCGAGACTCAGTAAGTTAGGGTACAATTTCTCGAATCCCAAAACGTAAAATATTGCCTTATTTTAGAATTTTTTTGAATAATGACGTTTACAACACTTGAACAAGGTGTATTTGTTTTGTTTGTGATAAAATAGACCGGTTTATTATTATGGGTATATACAAATCAAACATAACTTTGAGCGATGAAATGAAATGAAACGATAATATAGAACATGAAATGATAATTCACGAATAAAATATCACGTTAATAAATGACAATAATGTGAAAACAAATGAACAAATTACGCGTGTATAATGATAATAATCATACCACATGCATCACTTTAACACGCCAATATTAATAATCCGAGTAAAGCGAAATAATGGAGAACAATTTTACGTAACTAATATTATAAAACAAATAACATATGAGATCGATTGAAATGAATGGTAAATATCTCAAGCAAACAAAATATGAAACTTAAAATGAAAAATACTAATATAGTTTAAAATAAATAAAATACAATAAATAAAAACACAAAACGGTGTCCTTTTCTTTATCAAAATAAAAGATAAAAATAATTAAAAGGTTAAAGGACAATATATATATATATATATATATATATATATATGATAGTTTAAAACAAATAATGTAAAATAAAAATTTTAAATAAATATTAGGTGAAACATTTAAAATAAATAATATATGTAAAACTTAAAATGCATAATAATAAAGAAGAGTTCTTTAAAAAATAACAAATGAATTAATTAATAATAATTTTTTAAAAAAAGAATAATAAATTAATTAAACAAAATAGGAAGAAATTAAAATCGGGCCCAAAATTCGAGGTTTAAATCGCAAATAAATGAAAGATGATGTTCGGGACTGAAATGAAACGCGTCCAAGGCTCGAAGGACCTTCAGGGAAATATTCCCCAGTCCAAGACGCAACGTTTCAGCCGAGAGACTAAACATGGTCGAAGGACCTGATTGCAACAGAATCAAAATTTGTAGCCCAAATCTAAAAGAAATAAAGAGTCGTATTGCACCTCAACGCAAGATGGATGGATTAAATGCATAAATTACCCATTAGGGCAAAGCATGCATGAGATCCCCATCAAGCGGCGCCGTTTCGATCAACATAAAGCTAAAAATTTCTTGCTTCTGCAGTTTCATTTTTTGCAAAGAACACAAATAAAAAATAAAGGAGAATCCCTTTTCGCTAGGGTTCTATGGCTAGAAGCCCCGCCGTAATGCCTCCCCACCGCCTTGGGTGGCGGAGCCCTATGAGGCGTCTCCCACCATCGCTTTGGGCGTGTTCGAGACCAAGGCTCAAAGCGGGAAAGCGAGGGAAGCGGAAGCCTCGCCTTCCTAAACTTCGTGTCCGACGACGGCGAAGGGGCAAGCGATTCACGACTTCAGGGGCCGATTCAGGTGAGTCTTTTCTTTTCTCTTTTTTGATTTTTTTTAATTACTTTAAAATAGATTTGCAAAGAAGAAAAAAATAAAACAAAATAAGATAAAATAAATAAGGGAAAACGAAGAAGAAATAGCAAGGATTCAACCTTTTAAAATTTCTATTCCGCTTTTTGATTTTTGATGTGGGTTTTACAAAGAAAATCCAAGAAGAAGAAATATAAGCAGTGCTTGGGGCTTTTATAACCCGATTACAAACGCTTTAATCTCTGTTTTGTTTTTTTTATCTCTCTGCTACGTGTTTATTGCTCTTTGCAGGTGGTGTCAGAGCATGCGGATGAGGCGATAAGCGAGCCATGGCGATGTGAGGCGTCTTGGGGAGGTGGCGGCGCACGGAGTAGAGGCTTGAAGACCTAGGTGCGGCGCACCTAGGTTTTTTATTGGCTGAAATGCGTTTAGTTTTTTTGTGGGCTAGGGTTTATTTTTGTTTTGGGCCATGGGCTAGATTTGGGCTTGGGTTGTAAGCCCGGTCAAATTTGGGAGTTTATAGCTGCCCATCTTTGCTTATTGTCGTGTAACAAGAATGAAGCAAAGACTTTCAAAATGCCAAATTTACCGGGTCTTGCAGGATCTTGACTTCTTTGGCTGCTTCTCTTCTTCAAGTAGCCTCATTTTAGTCCGCCGTATTTTGTTACTTCAGTCCACTTTATTGCACTTCAGAGAGATACGGCTTCAATCTACTTTACTGCAACCCCATGAGGATGAGATTTGTGGTTTTAATCCGCTCCACTGCAACTTCAAGGAGATAGGATTGGTTTCCTTCGTCTGCTCCACTACTGCTTAGGGAGATAAGACTTGATGCGATCTGCTCCACTACTGCTTAGGGAGATAAGATCTGGTTTCTTTCGTCTGTTCCATTACTGCTTATGGAGATAAGACTGGTTTCTTTCGTCTGCTCCACTACTGCTTAGGGAGATAAGACTTGATGTGTTCTGCTCCACTACTGCTTAGGGAGATAAGATTTGGTTGTGATCTGCTCCACTACTACTTAGGGAGATAAGATCTGGTTTCTTTCGTCTGCTCCACTACCGCTTAGGAAGATAAGACTTGATGTGTTCTGCTCCACTACTGCTTAGGGAGATAAGACTTGATGTGATCTGCTCCACTACTGCTTAGGGAGATAAGATCTGGTTTCTTTCGTCTGTTCCACTACTGCTTAGGGAGATAAGACTTGATGTGATCTGCTCCACTACTGCTTAGGGAGATAAGATCTGGTTTCTTTCGTCTGCTCCACTACTGCTTAGGGAGATAAGACTTGATGTGATCTGCTCCACTACTGCTTAGGGAGATAAGATCTGTAATCTTCAATCTATTCCACTGTTGCTCAGGGAGATAGAACTACTGGCTTCAATGTACTCCACTGTAGTCACAGTGAGGTAAAATATGCCATAATTGATCTGCAATCTATTCCACTGCCAACCAGGGAGATAGAATTATCGGCTTCACCGTACTCCACTGTAGTCACAGGGAGGTAAAATCTGCCATATTTGATCTGCCTTGCTGTCGATGCAGGAGGGCAAGATCTGCTATCTTTAGTCTGCTCCACTGTTAGTACAAGAAGGCAAGACTGGCTTCTTCGATCTGCTTCGCCGTCAGTACAGGAAGGTAAGATCTGCTATCTTCAACCAGCTCTACTGCAACCGATGGAGGCAAGGTTTTGTTTTCGATCTGCTTCGCTGTTAACGCAGGAATGCAAGATCTGCTATTTTTAACCAGCTCCACTACAACCGAGAGAGGCAAGGTTTGTGTCTTCGACCTACTTCGCTGTCAATGCAAGAAGGCAATATCTGTTGTCTTCAACCAGCTCCACCCCAACCGAGAGAGGCAAGGTTTGTGTCTTCGATCTGCTTAGCTGTTAATGCAGGAAGGCAATATCTGCTGTCTTCAACCAGCTCTGCTACATCCGAGAGAGGCAAGGTTTGTGTCTTCGACCTGCTTCACTGTCAATGCAGGAAGGCAAGATCTGTTGTCTTCAACCAGCTCCACCACAATAGAGAGAGGCAAGGTTTGTGTCTTCGATCTGCTTCGCTGTTAATGCAGGAAGGCAAGATCTACTGTCTTCAACCAGCTGTGCTACACCCGAGAGAGGCAAGGTTTTGTTTTCGATCTGCTTCGCTGTTAATGCAGGAAGGCAAGATCTGTTATCTTTGACTAACTCCACTGCAACTGATGGAGGCAAGGTTTTGTTTTCGATCTGCTTCGCTGTTAATGCAGGAAGGCAAGATCTGCTGTCTTTAACCAGCTCCACTACAACTGATGGAGGCAAGGATCTGTTTCTTTGATCTGTTCTCTGGGGAACATGACCTGTAGAATCCATTTTATAAACCTATTTATGCTTAGTGTTTAGGATGACATGATCAGAATAAATCAAATGCTCCTAACTAGATGTGTATGGATGATATTTGCATAAATGTAGAATGTCATGAGAATGATCCCTTTTTAATGTTTGGGTTGTCGTTCCTCGTTGTTCGTCAAGGTTCTATCATTGATGTTTTCCCGTTCAGCAAGTATCTTTGACAAAATATTCAAAGAAATAGTCTCAATTTAGACTATCCTTTCTCAAATGTTTCCAACCCTTGGGTTTGGTTAGTTCTAAACAATAGTCCTGTTTCAGGTCCTCGTATTATTTAGAAACTTTCAGAGTAATATGCAGAACTCCTTCTGCATGAGCATTGTCAGTCCATTAATCGTTATTTTAATGAAAAATGCTTGAAAAAGATTATCAAAATAGACAAAATGAAATTTTGTTGAGATTAAAGCTCTAAACAAACAAATCAATCAGGACAGCAAATTTTGCTGAGATACGAGATGTATAAGATGAAAAAGATTATCACAATGGATAAGATGGAAATTTGTTGAGAGCAAAGCTCTAAATGAACAAATTAATCAAGATAGCAAATTTTGCTAGAATACAAAATGAGAATAAATTAATCAAGATGGCGTATTTTGTCAAAAATACAAAAATGAATAAAATGGAAATAGGTGCCCCAGATATCATAGCATGAGCTTCTCTGCCCCAAACTTCTTGAGGACCCTTTTGAACTTGATATGTGTCTAGAAGTGCTAGAAGACTTTGTTGATGCCCCAAGATGTAGCATCTCTCCTTCTTATTAATTCGGAGAGGACAAGACTACCGCATGCCCCACCTTCGATCAAAATTTGAATTGCCCATTCCTGGGTTTTCAATTCAAAACCCTTTTGGTCTCAAGGCGCCCTTTGCGGGTTTTCACCTTGGCCTCTCCTTTTTCTCTTTTCTTTTTTGTTTTTCTTTTCTTTTTTCTTTTTGTTTATTTTTTTCTCAAGTGAATTTTTATTGCTTGTATCAAAATTCTCAAGATTAGGTAGGTTCTTGCCATCTATCTTGGTCAATACCGACGCTCTCCTAGATAAGGCTTTCCACATAAGATCCTTCTGATTTGGCATCCACTTTCTTTTGAAGTCCTTTTGTATGGAAAGGATCTTATTTGATATCAGGTTCCCCTCATGGAATTCTCTGGGGCGAACCTTTTCTTTGGTAAGCTCGCATCATTTGTTTTTGGTGTATTTGACCATGACGAATAGCTTTCGACCTTTCTCTTCAATCAAATTTTAACTGATCATATCGGGCTTGGATTCATTCAGCTTCATCCAACTTCAGCTCTGACAAGACTCAAAGGGAAAGAATATCGACTTCGATGGGTAAGACTGCTTCTATTCCATATACCAATGGGAAATGAGATGCCCCGGTAGAGGTTTTTTTGTTTTTTTTTGTTTTCCTCCACTGAGTCGTTCATTTTGGGGCGACATGGTGTTAATCTTGAATAGACTGCAAACTTCTGATATCATGCCGTCGTTCAAATTCAATGCATTGTCTGACATGAGCCTTTTGGCTTTCCGTACCGACATATGATTTCTTTTTTAGGAATTTACTGACTGTCAACTTTGCGATATTGGCATATGAAACCTCTACCCACTTGATAAAGTAATCGACGACCACAAAGATGGATCGATGACCGCCAGAAGCTTTTGGCGAGGTCGGCCCAATGACATCCATGCCCGTCATAGAAAAAGTCTATGGAAAAGTCATAACATGAAGAGATAAAGGAAGCACATAAAACTTGTCTTCGTAAATTTGGCCCTTATGGTGTTTCTTGGTATAACTGATGTAATCCCGTTCCATGGTGGACCAGCAGTACCCAAATCTCCTGATTTGCTTGGCCATTGCAAAATCATTAGCATGTGTTCCTCAGACACCCGTATAGACCTCTCCCAAGATCTTCTTTTCCTTAAGGGCGTCCACACGTCTTTGTAGCTCAAGCATATCTTGATCATGTGAAAACATCTTTGAATTCTTGGAGTAACTCAATGACATCTCGCTTCGTCTCTGCAGTGATACAGGCTCTAATTTTCACCTTTTTCTCTTCTCCTATGCTCACAATTTCCAACTGATTTTTTTGTAAGGTAGGATTTGCTTTTCGACTTGCTCTACCATCCTTAATAAATCAGGAGATAAATTACAGTCTTGATCATCTTCGAAGTCTTGAGGTTCCCCTAGACACATACCTTGCTCAAAAGGAGATTCTGAGTCAATAGTAGTGTCGCTCATATCATTGATATTTGGAGACCTATTCTAGGGACGAAGGAAGGCTCAATGAGTTAATGAATAGAAGGATAATTATCTGTACGGTATGAGTATGAATGAACTGGAAAGAACAAAAGAATATTTGCCAAAACAAGACACAAAGATGCATTTCGTTGAAATAAAGAATAGTGGACATGTGCCTTTTTCACAAAAGGATTTTCTATTGCTCCCAGGCTTAGAGCAATAAGAGCGTTCCAAATATTATTCTGAAATGGTCCTAGAAATGACAAGAATCTCCTTCACAGTCCGGTTGTTTAGAACGCCCCTAGGGATGTAGAAACAAATCCCTAATAGGTTTTTTTTCTTTCTTCAAAGGCGCGAACATCTTTCCTTTCCATACCATAGATATCTCCAAAGAATTCTAATTCTTTATCCTCCATCTAGCTCTGTACTAGAGTTCTGAACTCAAAGCATTTTTGGATTTTAGGAAATTTATTGTATGCAATGAAATGTAATGTTGATGCATGAACGCGTATTTTTGGATTTTAGGAAATTTATTGCATGCAATGAAATGTAATGTTGATGCATGAATGCGTATTTTTGGATTTTAGGAAATTTATTGCATACAATGAAATGTAATGTTGATGCATGAATGCAAAAAAGAGACGTTGATTCTTGGTTCAATTCTATTAGAACAACTTTACTAGAAAATAAATCTCTTTACATAAAACGGATATATATACGGCTTTGCCCTCATATGCGGAGACATTCGATCCTCTTCTTCATTCGAGCGTTAAGATAAATCTCACAAACTCTTTAAAATGAACATCTCTTCTATCTCCTTTTTTTGCTTGATCCGGGCCGCGACTCGTTACTCACTCATCCTCGTGATGTTCGTTGGCTTCTTTAAGAAAGTTCAGCGGCTCTAGAATAATCTTTATCATCTTGAATTCTCGGGTAACAGAGCAATAGTCGTGTAGTCCTCTATTAAACTATCATCCTTCTCTTATCACGTTTTCTTGGACCATATTCGGACAATCGTAATATTATCCACTTTATCAAGAAACCTATTTTCTTATGACAAGCTCTCTATTTAACAACCGAACGCGAATCAACACATCTTTTTATGATGAAAATGCAATGAAATCATAACCAAAAAGAAAAGAAAACAGGTTAGTACGAAGAAACAGCAAGCAAGAATAAATAGAACACATATTCGGGTGACCACTAGGGGTTTGAAGTGGCCCTGCCTAGGGTAGGCTCCTAAAGCTCATTATATGTGGTTTGGTTTTAAAGCAAGGGTACCCGAACCAGCAGATTCCTTGATCCTCACCCATTATAGGCTCATACGGACCGAGTTCGATTCAGGGGAATACATTTCCTTATGGCTGCACGAAGATGAAAATCTCACGAAGACATAGGTACGGATGTATCCCGAAAGCGATCCACTATCCTGCACGGAGGTGAAGACCTCACGAAGGACTAGTTTCTCACTCCCACTTAAAAGGTGTGACCTTCAGTCATGCAATGCAATGCAGCAGTATACCAAACTTAAACTACCACAGCAATCAAATCACAATGATAAAAACCGAAATAAAGACGAATGAAATGCAACGAAAGGATCGTACATTTAAACCAAATTTTTGATTTTCAACAAGAAGACAAAAATAATCAACACATGGCTTGACTCTCTTTTTAAACATCCCCAGCAGAGTCGCCAAGCTGTTGACACCATTTTTTTGATAAAACGGGGTCGACTTGGTTTTTTGAAAATGAAAACGAAAATGGGAGTCGCTACCAATCTTTTTTGATGAGGTGTGATCGGGTCACCTCGAAGAATGATTATTTTTAATAAACGGTTTAGATTTATTAAAACAACGCATTTGGTCTACGAAATTCAGAAAAATGGGTTCGGGAGTCAGTTACGCATGAGGAAGGATTAGCACTCTCGATGCGCCCAAAATTGGTACCTAGTTGATTACTTAATGTCTTGGTGTCGAAAATTAAAAACTCGAAAAGAATTTAAAAATATGATCCCTCTTTACATTGCGTTATTTTAAAAATGACTCGAATAAATCAAAATGAAAAATGCCTTCTTATCTCGAATTAACAAGATGTCACATCCAGTAAGTTAGGACACGACACCTCGTATTTTTTGAGAGTAAGCTTGCCTTTTATTTTGTATTTAAACCGCATGCGTTTTAATTTTAAAAAGGATATTCAGTTATTTAGAATCAACACGAGAAAAATCGAAGCTCAGTGAGTTAGGGCACGATTTTCTCAAATTTTATAAATACAGAATATTGCCTTTATTTTCAAAATGTTATGTGTTTGGAAATTTAAAAGGATATTTTTGCTATTCGGGTTTAACGAGAAAATCGAGACTCAGTAAGTTAGGGTACAATTTCTCGAATCCCAAAACGCAAAATATTGCCTTATTTTAGAATTTTTTTGAATAATGACGATTACAACACTTGAACAAGGTGTATTTGTTTTGTTTGTGATAAAATAGACCGGTTTATTATTATGGGTATATACAAATCAAACATAACTTTGAAGCGATGAAATGAAATGAAACGATAATATAGAACATGAAATGATAATTCACGAATAAAATATCACGTTAATAAATGACAATAATGTGAAAACAAATGAGCAAATTACGCGTGTATAATGATAATAATCATACCACATGCATCACTTTAACATGCCAAGATTAATAATCCGAGTAAACGAAATAATCGAGAACAATTTTACGTAACTAATATTATAAAACAAATAACATATGAGATCAATTCAAATGAATGGTAAATATCTCAAGCAAACAAAATATGAAACTTAAAATGAAAAATACTAATATAGTTTAAAATAAATAAGATACAATAAATAAAAACACAAAGCGGTGTCCTTTTCTTTATCAAAAATAAAAGATAAAAATAATTAAAAGGTTAAAGGACTATATATATATATATATGATAGTTTAAAACAAATAATGTAAAATAAAAATTTTAAATAAATATTAGGTGAAACATTTAAAATAAATAATATATGTAAAACTTAAAATGCATAATAATAAAGAAGAGTTCTTTAAAAAATAACAAATGAATTAATTAATAATAATTTTTTTAAAAAGAATAATAAATTAATTAAACAAAATAGGACGAAATTGAAATCGGGCCTAAAATTCGAGGTTTAAATCGCAAATAAATGAAAGATGATGGTTCGGGACTGAAATGAAACGCGCCCAAGGCTCGAAGGACCTTCAGGGAAATATTCCCCAGTCCAAGACGCAGCGTTTTAGCCGAGAGACTAAACATGGTCGAAAGACCTGATTGCAACAGAATCAAAATTTGCAGCCCAAATCTAAAAGAAATAAAGAGTCGTATTGCACCTCAACGCAAGATGGAGGGATTAAATGCATAAATTACCCATTAGGGCAAAGCATGTGCAGATCCCCCATTAAACGGCGCCGTTTCAATCAACATAAAGCTAAAAAATTTACTGCTTTCTACAGTTTCATTTTGCTGCAAAGAACACAAATAAAAAAATAAAAAATAAAAGGGAGAATCCCTTTTCTGCTAGGGTTCTAAGGCTAGAAGCCCCGCCGCCGTAACGCCTCCCCACCGCCAAGTGGCCGAGCCTGCATGAGGCATCTCCCCCCATTGTGGAGCGTTCAGAGACCAAGGCTCCGAAATGGGGAAACGAGGTGAAACGGAAAGCCTCTGCCCCTTCTTAAACTCGCATTCGACGACGGCGAAGGGCCGACGGTGACGACGGCTTCAGAGGCCGATTCAGGTGAGTCTTTTCTTTTCTCTTTTTTGATTTTTTTTAATTACTTTAAAATAGATTTGCAAAGAAGAAAAAAAATAAAACAAAATAAGATAAAATAAATATGAGAAAACGAATAAGAAATAGCAAGGATTCAACCTTTTAAAATTTCTATTCCACTTTTTGATTTCTGATGTGGGTTTTACAAAGAAAATCCAAGAAGAAGAAATATAAGCAGTGCTTGGGGCTTTTATAACCCGATTACAAACGCTTTAATCTCTGTTTTGTTTTTTTTTTATCTCTCAGCTGCGTGTTTATTGCTCTTTGCAGGTGGTGTCAGAGCATGCGGATGAGGCGATTGGTGAGCCATGGCGGAAGGGCTGTGAGGCGTCTTGAGGGAGGTGAGGCGCCTGAGAGCAGAGGCTTGAAGACCTAGGTGCGGCGTACCTAGGTTTTTTCTTGGCTGAAATGCGTTTAGTTTTTTTGTGGGCTAGGGTTTATTTTTGTTTTGGGCCATGGGCTAGATTTGGGCTTGGGTTGTAAGACAGGTCAAATTTGGGCATTTACAAGTTAAATATCAATTTAAATAATCAAGTTTTACTGTTGGATTCATCCGATAACACCTTTAATTTACATAAGGACGATTCTCTGGTTCTTTCAGTATTAGTCCATTGCCAGTCATGCCACTCCACCTTCTTCTACTTACCTCTTTCCTTGAACTTGTTCTTTTAACCTGCATGGATTAAAAGAAGTACACCCCTTAATTCAGGATTATTAGGGTTAGAAATAGACAATTCAGTGCAATGTTCCCCTATGTCCCTTTTATTTCCCCCACTCTGTTGGTAGCCACATTTAAAAATTTCTGTCTCACCGTTGATCTTCATTGTTAATTCATTTTTCTCCAGACCATTGGTGGATTTTGACATTGCTAAAAAGGGTCTCCCTAATAGAATAGGTATCTCATGATCCTCTTCAAAATCTAATATTACAAAATCTGTCGGGATTCTGAAACTACGCACTTTGACTAACACATCTTCCAGTACTCTTTTCGGTTGTATTGAAGATTTGTTAACCAATTATAGTGTGATCTAAGTGTTTTCGAGGTCCCCTAACCTGATTTTTTCATAAATAGATAAAAGCATTAAATTAATGCTAGCTCATAAGTTACATAAAGCTCTATTAAAATGAATGCTCCCTATCTTTATGGGAATTGTAAAACTTCTCGGGTCTTTCAGCTTTTGGGGAACCTATTTAGAAATAATAACACTACAGGAAACACTTATACTAACTTGTTCACCTACCTTAATTTTCCTACGCCTAGATATGATTTCCTTTAAATATTTGGCGTACTTAGGGAAATTTTCAATTAATTTAATTAACAACAGGTTGACATTTAATGTTTTGAACAATTTTAGAATGATTGCATACTCGTCTTCATCCCATTTTTGTTTCTTTTCAAACCTTAAATGGAATGGCTCTTGTGTTTTGGTAGGTTCTTTAGTTTTCTCTTTCTCCAGCTCAGCTACCGAGTTAGTTACCTTTTTTGGTTCTTCGTCAGCTTCTCGAGGGTCTTCTTGAAAATCTTTTGCATTTTCACTTGTCTCCTCTCTTGCCAGGTTTTTTGGGCTACTCAAGATTTTTCCCGAACGGAGTGCGATTGCTTTTACTTACTCTTTTCCTTCTTTTCGGGAATTATTTTTAGTATTGCTCGGAATGTCGGTGCCAATGTGCCTTTTAATATCTCCTATCATACTCATCAATTCCATTAAACATAAAAAAAATGACCAACACTTTATGATAAATCAAGAACTTCACCAATAAAAAAAATGAATTCCATGTGTTTTTGGTGTCGCTACTAAAGTAAGCATAGTAGAGTGTGGGATACGTTTAAGTCACCTAACATCCTTGTGGAGACAACGTGCTAGTCATTAAGACACTTGGAGAGCCTCAGAAGATGTGATTAATTAATGGAAGAGTGCGAGAATGAGTAATGATTAAAGATAATCATAATTAGGATTTGAACTTGAGTATCTATAAATAGGATAGCGTGATAGTCGAGAGAAGATTTTTTATTCATCTTCTTTACTAGACTTTGTTATCATCGAAGAAACCATGAGTGTTCTTCTTTGCTAACGAATGTGTTGATTATCAAAGCTTAGGAGAGCTTCTATACTAGTTGTCTACTGGTAAATTGTTAACCTTTCCTTTAAGCTTTACCAGATAGATAAAAACTAATGTTAGGGTGGTTTAGTGGGAATTTCTTTGAGTACTAGGTATGAAGGAAACTACTATCCAGAAATTGTTTGCATGTCTACAGATTCTTGATTTATCATAAAGTGTTGGTCATTTTTTTTATGTTTAATGGAATTCATTTGTTTTAGCTAAAGAAATGGGAGAAGGTCCTAGTATTAAAAGGAAAAAAACAGTAGAGTAGAAAATCTTTGAGTAAAGTATTCTGGTGAGTTCCTTTGTACCTTGTGTCTGGTATATACATTAATTTGTTTAACCTTTATCACTGTACAACTAGGTAACTGCCTTTTTCCTTTTTCTTTTGTGTTCATGTCTAAGGAAACATATTCAAAGATTTAGTGCATGCAAGGTTATATACGGTTAAAAAAAACCTAGAAAACCTGATATATACATGGTACAATTACTCCTTCTTTGGATCACAAGCTCGGTATCTAGACTGTTGTAATGAGGAAATAGAGGGATGTTGTGTATCATGAAAAAAAGAAGACACAGGATATAATGTTTTGGCTTTAGTATGGAATTTTGATGCAAATTGTGACTTGTGAAAACCCGGTATTACAAAGGAACACATATATGTTCAAACAAGTAGGGAAGTTAGGAGGATACAGATGTGATGGTTGTTACATAGCTCTGATGAGTGGATATAAAAATACAAGAAAAATTAGTTCTTCCGAACAAGGATTAGAAGCTAGTAGAAGAAAGAGAGTACGTGAGAAAAAGGATGCATGTGGTAGTGCACATTGCATGAAATGTAAAGTAAGCCTGAGCTGTAATAGGGTAGTCCACATTGCATAAAATGTATCCCCAGAGTAGTTTTTCCCGTGATTGTCATGTATGAGTTTAAAAATCAATTTGTCCGCTAGAAGGCTGAGTTTGATTGTAGTAGTATCCGCTAGTTAATCTACAGATCAAAGAAATGTATCTGCCAAATATGATGAACTAGTCTGTTAATTTGAGCTCTATTCCTTAATGTCTGATACTAATATTGGTGAATTTTATTTCTCCAAGAAGACAGTAAGTTCTCACGAACTTACACAATTTCTTCTTATTTTCAGGTTCTTAGGTTGAACGTAATGATTAAAAGGATACAACAAGATCTGCGGTTGATATGCGAATTGTGCAATTATACACTTCAAATCAATTAATAAAGTAATAAGTGAGATTTTCTCCACAGGGATCGAATTAGGTATACAAATGGTCAAGTTATTATAACAAAGTTAGATTAATGTTATAGCAAAATAATGATAAGAATGTAATGGTAAACAAAATGAATATTAATGTGAACATAATGTGTAACTTATGAATAATTGAAAATGCAATGGCAATTATGAAAATGATATATGAATAATATGTCACTGAACAAGTAAACAACTAGGGATGTGATGGAAAAGATACTACAGCAAGGGATAAGGGATGTATGATGTTGATAGGGAAGGTTGGAATTACTAAGAATCTACCCTTACTATTAGAAATACTTCAGTAAAATCGTAATCAATCTACTGCTTAGGAGAGTTCTAAAGTGGTATGTTTCTTTCGAGAGCAAAAACCTCAAGTTACCTTGCCCGTGTCTATAGCCATTTAATACGGTACTGATAACTCTTGAAAAGTGTTATATTTCGAGCCTCTAAACTTGATTAAATGTCTGTACTTAAGTAGATATATTTGCATTTTAGGTTATTTTTAGAACATTGCATAATAACACTTGGACTATGCCTTGAATGTCATTTTATGTTACTTTTTTTGTTGGGAGAAAGAGAATTGGTCGTTGTATGCAGCAGGTGCAGAAAAGATGAAAGAAAGGAGAAAAAGAAGGAAGAGAATGAAAGAAGTGAAATATTGCCATGGCAAAAGGTTGGATGGATTGCCAACATAAATGCCATGGCAATTCCAATATAATGCTAACGCAGCACTCATTCCTCATCACTCTCAGCCAGATGTCCGTGTACAAGATAAATCCAACTAAAAAAGAGGGAGAAAAGTGTGTGCTGTGAGAGGGGGAGCTACTTATAAAAGAGGAAAGAGAAAAGAATGGATAAGAGGATTTTTTGGAGAGAGGAATTAGAAACTATTTAGGGATTAGATTTTCTCTCCAGAAAAATTTGGTGGAAAATTCCAGAGAAAAGAGAGGAGGGTAGCAGCTTAAGGGAAGAGCAGAGAAGCAAGGGAAGGGACAAGAAATTAACCTTGGGTCTTGCACAATTCAGCAGCATCGAAGTGAAAGCTGAAGTGGCGAAAGCTTCCTACAGTTCTACCTTCATTCTGTGAATTAATTTCTATGATTTCTAAACTGTTGATGATAATGTTGAATGTTATTCTGATTTTGGATTTTAAATCTCAACCCATGATCTAATCTCATTTGGGTTGGAGTTATTTGGGTGAATGTTTTTTCATCTCTAATACCCGTGATTTGAGATTATCAATGTCACTGTTTCATTCGATTTATAACATAAATGTTGCTAGTTGTACAGAGAAGAACATTCATTCTAGTTATTAAGCCAGAGTTCTGTAGACATAAAGTAACTTAGATTTCTAGCTTAAGATCTAGCTACCGAAAAAGGTAGGTTACATTAGTAACTCTCTGAGTAGTTGATTAGACAATATTTTTCCATGACATTATTTTAATATGAACATTTCACCTGAATAATTCCAGCCCTATTCATTCAACAATAGAAACACTCTTGTTTTTCTCTATAATTTGCCATAACATTTTATTTTCCATATTAGTTCTTTGTTTTCAGCATTTGATTTCATTAATTCATTATACAAACATCTTATTCAACTTGAGAGTATTTCCTGTTGTTTAGTATAGTCAATAGGATTATAATAACTTACTTAATTTCTTACTAATTTTCGATCTCTGTGGAGACAATGCTTTCTTATGACTTTATTACTTGAATGACATGTACACTTGCACAATTGTGTTAGTTATTTACACACAATAGGTCCCTTGTAGTGTTTCCTTCTGTATGAACGCTGCTCTATGTCTAGAGTCTACTACAAGTATCTATCGAGTACTTGCTCATATCATTCAATTTTGGTCCAACTAATCTAACCTTTACAGAATTAAATTAGTTTATGGGCATGCTTTAGAGTCGTCCATGTCTAGGGATTGCATGCATACAATTTATAAATAAAAATATTTGAATGAAACAGTAAATTAATTCAGATCTATGCTTCAATCATTAAAGAAAATAAAGGTTTCATCATGTAATCACAACCCTATGAGATTTAGCTCATGGGTTCGCAAATAAAATTCAAAACCAAAATATCATTCAAAATTGTTTTCATCAAATCAATTCACGAAGAAATAGTTAAGAAATAACAGAAGAATGACAATAAGATAACTTTCGCGTAGCTAGTTCACACTAGCTTTCTCCTTCCATCTCTACTCAATCGCTACCCTCTAGTTTCGTCTATGGATCTCTACCCTTATTCTCCGTTAAGGGTTTCCTCCTTTGGCTTTTTATAAGTTTTTTCCCTAGGGTAAATCCAACAACCCAAGATATCTTTTTTTTTAGATTTTTCTTTTAGTTTAAAACCCCTTCCTTTAGGGTAGGTGGTCATCAGCCCATGATCTCATGATCTTTTTCCTTTTTTTAAGCAGATTTTTTGGGACAAGTAGAGTTGGGCTAAAACTGTTATGCGTTGAGTGTTGACTTGGTCTTCCTAGAATTACCATGACATTCATGTTAGCAAACTGTCCAGCCTTTTTCCATGACAAACCTTCATTTCTTTATTTCTTTCTTCGCATCCTGCACCTGCCAATTACTACCAAACAAATTCTTTCTACAAAAAAGTAAAAGTAACATATAAAAACATTTAAGCATAGTCCAATCTTCTTAATGTAATGCAATTAAAATTACGAATGGAATATCCTAAAATGCAACTAAATTTACTTAAGTACAAACAATTAGCTAGGTCTAAAGGCTTGAAATATAACTCTTTTCAAGATTTACCAGCGGTTATTTGTGAGCCTTATTATTTTCATGGGTAACTATTGATAATATGAATCATTTTCTCTTGTTTATTAAACATAAAAATTTACATGGCCATTTATACTAAAAGAGTAGGCCTAACTAAGAAAACATAATCAGTACATTAAATCAATAATCCTAATTTTAATCTAATCTAACCCCTAAAAATCAGTAATGAGATTAGCTGAGATAAGATGTCAACACTCCCCCTCAACTTGTTGCATAGATGTCTCACATGCCTAATTTGCAAACCAAATTATGACAGCTTCTGTTGTTAACTCCTTTAGTGAACACCCCATAAAGGAATGGGAGGTCTTGGCTTTTGCGATCTCCGTCTCGTCAACCTGGCTCTTCTTGGTTGACAAGTGTAGAGGCTTCTAAACCATAGGGACACGCTATTCTATCAAGTTATGAGCTCTAAGTATTTTCCTAATGGTGATTTGTTTCATCCTAAAGCTGTGGATAAACCATCCTACACTTGGTCTAGTATAAATACTGCTGCAAAAACTCTTAAAGCTGTCTTCGAGTGGCAAGTGGGAAATGGTTAAAGATAAACATTAGAAGGGATAACTGGGGCTTTGAAGGCTTAAATGGTGATACGTTAAACCCTAACATTCCAAATGCGCATGAAAGAAAGGTGAGAGACCTGTGGAGCATTGACCAGCGAAGTTGGAAAAAAGAGAAGGTGAGGGAGCTTTATAGGGGACAAAATTTGTAATTTACCGCTTAATGGTAGAGATTCTAATAACTGGGTGGTGTTGTTTCATAACCCTTATGGCTACTTCATTTCTAAAACGGCGTACTCTTGGCTCCTTCTTAAACAAATTTGTTTTGGCCATCACAGGGCCTGCTGGAGAATCATTTGGAAGTTCAACATGCTTCCGAAAATACGTGTCTTCGCTTAGCGTGTGGGTCATGAGATCCTTCTTACGAACGTAAAAGTTTCTTCTATTTGCCATGGCTTTCTGAAAGACTGTCCGAGATACGGTGCAAGTGCTAAAACACTGATCCATACATTAAAAGATTGCCCGAATGCCAGGACCATTCTTACTATTAGAGGGTTAACAAGTTACTTATGAAGAATTATGCTTGCTGCATTGATTGGCTCGAGGATGTGATGCGCGTGCTGGAAAAAAAGCTGTTGCTGGCTTCTTCACTACTCTCTGGAATACCAGGAACAACCGCAATAACCACATTTTTCAGAGCAAAGAGGATGAAGCTAGGGTGGTACGGGAGAGAGCAAAAACCCTTAGTAATGAGTTTTGAATCCATAATTTGGTTAACGATCCTTTGATTTCGATTGCCCCTATTTGTCATAAATGGAAAAAGCCTCCATGTGGGTTCGTAAAAGTTAACTTCAATGCTTCTGTTGCTCCTAATAAAACTGGTTATGGGATGGTTGCTAGGGACGAAGATGGCTTTGTTGTAGGAGGAGGTGGGGATTTTAAAGAGGAAGCGTTGACCGTTGAATGGGCGAAAATCTATGCTTTTGAGGAAAGCTTGAAGCTGGCAAGGACATTGAATATTTCAAAAGCTTTGTTTGAGACTGATTGTGCCAGCCTAGTAAATAGGGTGAGAAAGCGTGATTTGGACATCACCATTATGGGCACACGCATTAAGGAAATTAAAAAAACTATGGAAAATTTTGAGTCTATTTCTATTTGTTGGACCAATCGAAAATGTAATAAGGTGGCCAACTTTATTTGTAAAGATGCTATTAATAAGTCTTGTATTTGGACCTTTGTGATGGATTATCCCGATAATATCCATGCGTTGGTGATAAATGATTCTATTAATTAAGTGGACCTTTTTCGATCTTTTTTTCAAAAAAAAAAACCTAATATTTAAGCGAAACCCAAGTTTTAATGCAATGCTAAAAATACTAATGAAATGTCTAAAAGGCAACTAGATGTACTTAAGTACAGGTAATTAACTAGGTCCAAAGGCATGAAATATAACTTTGTTCGAGAGTTATCAGCTCCTAGCCAATCACTTGTATTTCTACAATCTCAAACACACCAAATAAAATAAAAAAATTGAAGAAAAATGCAAAAATTGAAAAATAAACAAGTTTCTTATGTTACCCCCACACACTTTAGTTGACACATTGTCCTCAATGCGTAGCCCATAAATAGACAAGGAAAGCAGTTACTCAATTGATCGTGGTCGTTACAACTACTAATGGTGGGTGCTTCCTCCTTTGATCGTGTTAGCTCGAATTGTTTGTGTCTCTTCCGTGTTGGGTTCCTACAGAGAAAACTTAAGCAAGATGCAATAAAAAGACTACTATTAGTCCTACTCCTACAAAGTTAAAATTAAGAAATATCCAAAAAAATTAATACAAGCCTTTTTTTTTAAATAACAAAAATAAAACTCAATCCTCATCCAAATCATTTAAAGGACGGGAGCACCTTTGCTCCATAGGTGCCTTACCCTTGACCAAGCTACATTTTTTATGGGAGCTCCCACCTTACAATTGTCGGCTCAGGCTGTAAATTACAAGTTCTTTTGGTGTCAAATATTACGGTTGGAATGTCGCTTCATATTCATCCTCCGTCCTGGGATACTCTTGGACAGCACCTTCCATTTCGGAATCAGCTCCCACACCTTCTTCTACATGTTGAGTCGATATTGGACCAAACATATCTGTAGGATAATTAGGTTCTGTCAGCCTATTTATTCTCACAAATTCCTGAAGCACAAGTCTCATTTCTTGCATAAATCTGGCCATACCATCAAGTTCTACTTCTGTGCTTCCACAAGCTCCTTTTCTTGCTCTCAATTGTTCTTTGTTTTTTAACAAAGCCGAAACATCCGTCTTTTCTTTCCTTGGTTGGTTACATTAAGTAATCTGCTTGCGCTGAAGGTCAGCATACTGTGTATATAATGTATCTTTGATTATGCTCCATGTTGGCTTCATCAATTGTTCGTTTTCACTCATGGGTGCTTTGTCCTTTCGACTTAACGTTGTCACTAAATGAGGAAAGAAATGTCCAAATTTCTGGCTCTACACACATCGTTGCATTTCACGAACAATCCAATGCCCTGCACAAATATTTTTCGCTACAATATGCCATATAAGAAAACAGCTAGGAAAATACTAACATTAAAAACGTTTAATGTGGGTGAAATCCTAGTGCCAATGAATTGCATCCACATTTTGGCAATCGGAAAAATGATTACCTGATTAAAATTCGTTGGCATCTCTGCATCTGGTTTATAGTTCCCAACCCCTTACCTTGATTCAAATACTTTGTAACCTCTTCCATATCGATATTATTCAATATATCTAAGGCAATTTCATTAACATAATCTTTTTCATAAAATTGGACTTCATAAAATTCATAAATATCACTAGGGTACAGTGGTACTTCTTTCCCTTGGACCGTGATAGAAGTCACATATAGCCCTGTCCCGTCTCACACTATCTAATGCTTAAGTGAGGCATAAAATTTATGGACTATAGGGACTACTGCATTTTCATTAGGGGTGAGACAAAATTACTCCCAATGATGATATCAGACTAACGTCCAAATTTCCTTGCAAAGAGCAATAAAGGGTTCGAACCCTCGTTCCTGAATCAATAGTCACGCCTATGACTCAAGAAAACATTTCTCAACCTTCAAATGGTGGAAGCATACAAGATCGAAAACACGGGGTGTTTCTAGAACATGAATTCTCTTGTTCTTTCTATTAGGCATATTATAAGCAATATTTCAATAATGATATGAATAGTAATTAATAAAACAGTAGAAAAGGATTTAGAATACTTGAACCTCAACTTTTGTTGAACTTGTTTACACCTCATCTTTGTTTTTTCAATGACAACTCATTCCAATGTAGCATTTTTGAATTTGGAATGAAAGATTGAGATTTAGGGTTTAAATATGAAAGTAGTTTTAGGATTTAAGGGTTTTAAAGGGGTTCTAAATGAGGTTGGGTGTTAGAATGAGGTTAAATTATATTAAAGGGATATTTTTATGTTTAAAAAGAATGTTTTGACAATTAAAAACTAGGTATACTAAAGGTTATTCTACCGAATTGTGTGAATGGGTCGGGTCGACCTTGCAAAATTTGCAGCGATGTTGCGACACAGGGGTTTCATGTCGTGACATCCCTAGAAGACTACTCATTTTGTGACTCAGGTTAGTGATGTTTCAACATCGGGTTGATTTTGAACTTCTTTGTTACTGCCCACGATGTTGCGACATAGAATTGTCTATGTCATGACGTTGACCTTATTTCCCAAATTTTCGATCTTTAGAATACTTCAAGTGCATATTAAACCTATCTTTGACATACCTGTAATGTATTAATAAATTGTTAGTGAAATATACAATATGTACAATTGGTAAGATTCTTACATAAGGATGTTAGGTCTTACTGTCGAACCCGTCCGTCAGCTCAGACAATACACACCGATGGACTCCCCTAATTTGTCTCAATCTGTATTAGTCCAACACCCATCGTGTAACACCCCAAACTCGGCCTAGACATTATGACCGAATCTGGTGATGTTACATGGTAGTGTGTTTGAAAATGGTAAGTTATGCTGAAAAACTGTAACTTTGCTTAAAACATTTTCCACTTAGAAACTTTTAAGAATTTCTTATTAATCCTAAAGTCGTGTTAATTAATCAATTGAAAATTTTCAAAACGTTTAATCTATGCGGACACTTTTAAGACAGTATGTGTATTTGTGTATATTTTGTTAAAACGTTTGATTCATTTTCAAAACTCGATTATTCCTATCACTAACAGTTATAAACCAAAACGATATAAATCCCAAATTAAAAATAAAAATCCAAACAGGCCATTATTATAGTAAAATACCCCCAAAATAAAATCAAAATTATAATTAAGTACTAAGTCGAATTAAATAAGTCGTGTGGCCACCACTGAGTCCTCCATCGCACCGATCCGCCTATGTCTAGGGATTACTTGTACAGTCAAATCAGAATTGTGAGTTTACGAAAACTCAATGTGTAATCCAATATAAAGCAAACAGACAGAAAGCAATCACAGTCTGGGCCTAAGCCATTTTCAATGTCAGAGACAATACCAGTTTGGGCTTTAGCCCATCTCAGCACACAAGCAATCATGTGTTTAGACCTTGGCCCATTACAGTAACAATAATTAGTACAGTAACAGATTATACAGTATACAGGTCCTACCCAGCCAACCTCTACACTCCATCTCCGTCCAACCCTACACTCCATGTGGGGATATAATCAACTCACCCATCCTTACACTCCAAAGTAGTACCAAATGCGGCAGTAGACAGTAGTTGCAGCTGAGCTGCCAGTAAGTTAGGCTCGAAGCTTTTTAGTACACTTCCTCCAATCAATATCACTCCCCAACCCAATGCAATGCATCATACAATCATGTCATGGTATCATGTATAAACAGTATAGAGTATATAACATGCTCAAAGTACAAACATACATATCTATCTCATATAGCCATATAACAGTCTTTCAATCATTTCAGTCAATTAGAGGTCTAGATAAACTTACTGGCCCTTCAGTAGATTCACAGTCGACTTGGACGATCTGTGCAACCTTAGCAGCCAAACAGAGAAAATGGGCCTACAGGCCCATGTTGCAAGCCCAGGTAGGCCCACACGCTCGTAAGGCCCACACAACCCAAAATGCTCTTGATCGTGTGGTTCACACAGTCTGGCCCAATATTCCCACATACTCATGTGGTTAACCTGTGTGGGGCCCATATGCTAGTGTGGCCCACATGACCCAACTCGACCTGACCCATGATTCGCACATGGCTACTCGTCGATCACGCGCCCATGTTCGATCTCATGGCCTACTAGTTAGAGCCACACGCTTGTATGGCTTCAACAATCACATTTTTTGGCTTTTCACCGATTTTCATTTCCAGAGTTGTGTTTACACACTTGGTTTCTATTCGCTGAGAAAGAAAAATCCCGAGTCTTTGAAACCTACATTTGACCAAACAATCATCAATTAATCACTTGTACTCTTACCCAATCAAAAACACACGGGTTAACCGAGCGTTAACTAGCAACAAGGTTACCTTCAAACAGGTAAAGATGGAGGTTTTGCCCACTTAACGACAATTAATGATCTTCCACCCCTTGAATCAGTTTCTAAGCACCAACCAAAAACATGTAAGCATTGATCCAACAAGAAAAAAGCTAACTCTATACTATTTACCCTTACCATCAATCGTGATTAGAAAACCAACTACGAAGAGAAAGAACTTAACAGAAAATAAAGAGCGCTCACCAGAGAACAAAGGTAGGAATACAATCGGCTGTACGAGGAAGAAAAGAATTAGGAAGACAGGAGAAAGAGAAAAATAACAATACTAAAATTGGTTCAAAGAACTAGGAGTGACTGATAGGGAGTTGAGAGTAAAAAACAAAACAGAATCTGAATTTGCAAAAAGAGAAGAAGAGAAAAGGAGCACTTAGGAGAAATTTTGGCTAGGAAGGGAAGGATTTGCCATCAACAACTTGGGAAAAATTTGTGAGGGTACCAAAATTTTGAAAAAGAAAACCCATTCAACACAACCTCGCACCACATCCCTTAATCCTCTCCTCTAAATTCTCCAACCACTCACTATCCAAACCCTTTAACAACCGAAATTAACCCCACTAACCTCCTAAAAATCGACCACACATCCCCACACTCATCAAACACTCAAATTTCGGTCAAACTACAACACCTCCATGGCCAAGCAATAAAAAATTAACTTATTTGTTTGCGCAGAGCCTCGAACTCCTGACCTTGGGCACACCAATCCACCACTTAGCCACCAGACTGTAAGCCCATTTTTGACATGTTTCTACAAATAATTAATTAAAAGTCTGTTGTCTATAGATAGGGCTTTATTCATTTAAAACAAAAAATTTTGCCCAAGTCAAGACTTAAACCCAAGACTTCTCAGACACTACCAAAACACATAACCACTAAAGCTGACAGATATTTGTGTCACAAACATATAAAAATAAATATAAGGGATTTTTAGTGTGTTACAACTCTACCCCCTAAAAGAAAATTTCGCCCTCGAAATTTTACCTGATCAGAACAGATGAGGATACTATTGTCGCATCGCTTCCTCAGGCTCCCACGTGGCCTCCTCAGAGCTATGATTACGCTAAAGAACCTTAACTAGTGGGATGGATTTTCTTCTTAGAACCTTTACATCTCGCTCAAATATGTGAACTGGCTACTTTTCAAAGGTCAGATCTGGCCTAATCTCGATATCCTCAACAGGAACAATATGCGTGGGATTAGAGCGGACACGCCTCAACATAGAGACTTGAAACACGTCGTGAATCTGATCCGATTCTGAAGGTAATTCCAACTGGTAAGCAAACTGGTCCTACTCGCTTATGCACACAGTAAGGTCCAATAAATCTAGGGCTGAACTTGCCCTTGCGACCAGATCTCAGTACCTTCTTCCACGGTGAGACCTTGAGAAAAATGAAGTCCCCCACTGAAAACTCAATCTCTCGATGCTTCAGGTTGGCGTAGGACTTCTGTATATCAGATGTCGCTTTCAGTCTGTCTTGAATCAACCTAACTTTATCTTCGGTATCAGAAACTAGCTGAGGGCCCAGAACACGCCGCTCGCCCAACTTAGTCTAACATGAAGGTGTACGACATCTACGACCATATAATGCCTCACAAGGTGCAACATCTGAATGCTAGACTGATAGCTATTGTTATAAGTAAATTCTGCTAGCGACAAGTAATCCTCCTAACTGCTTCGAAAATCAATCACACAACTCCTTAACATGTCCTCTAGTATCTAAATCACCCTCTCTGACTGACCGTCCGTCTGAGTATGGAACGCAGTATTGAAGTTCAACCTTTTACCCAAAGCTTCATTTAGCTTCTTCCAGAACCGAGACATGAAGCGAGAATCCCTATCAAATATGATTGAAACCGGTACCTCATGTAGTCTCACTATCTCAGACACATATAATTTAGCTAGCTTCTGCAGAGAGTAGTTGGTACAAATCAGTATGAAGTGGGCGGACTTGGTCAATCGATCCACGATAACTCATATAGAGTCCTTCTTGGTAGGTGTGAGGGGTAACCCACTAACGAAATCCATAATCACTCTCTCTCACTTCCAAAGTGAAATCTTGAATGGCTGCAACAATCCCGAAGGTAACTGATGCTCAGCCTTAACCTGCTAGCATGTCAAACACTTGGCCACAAATTCAGTAACCTCCCATTTATGATCTGACCACCAGTATAACTCACGAAGGTCTCGGTACATCTTGTTTCTGCCAGGATGCATAGCATAAGCGCTACTATGTGCCTCTCTCAGTAGAGACTACCTCAATTCAGTATCTTTCGGTACACAGATTCTCCCACGAAAATAGAGTACCCCTTTACTATTCAGTCTAAAATCCTCGGTATTCCCACTCTCAACCTGTCGGAAACAAAGACCCAACGACTCATCCTCTATCTATTTACCCTTAATCTGCTCTATCCACGTCGGTTTAACTTGAAGTTCAGCCAACAAACTACCATCATCAAATAAACGGAGGCGAGCAAACATCGCCCTCAGGTCAGTCATAGCTCTACGGCTCAGTGCGTCGGCCACTACATTAGCCTTACCAGGGTGGTACAGTCGTAGTCCTTAAGCAGCTCAATCCATCTACACTGCCTAAGATTCAGCTCCTTCTAAGTAAAGAGGTACTTGAGGCTCTTGTGATCGGTGTAAATGATACACTTCTCACCATACAAGTAATGCCTTCAGATTTTTAGCGTGAATACCACTGCGGCCAACTCCAAGTCATGCGCCAGATAGTTCGCCTCATGAGTCTTAAGCTGACGAGACACATACGCTACCACCTTAGCCTCTTGCATCAACACACATCCCAAACTGACATGTGATGCATTACTGTAGACAGTAAACTCTTTTTCAGACTCTGGCTATATCAAAATAGGGGACTTAGTCAATACAGTTTTAAGCTTCTCAAAGCTCTCTTGCTGAGCATCAGTCCAGTTAAACGACACATCGTTACATAACAGCTTAGTCAAGGGTGCTGCAATCAGTGATAAACCCCCTACAAATCGTCAATAATACCCTGCCAGTCCTAGAAAACTACGAATCTCAGATATAGTCTTTGGATATTTCCAATCTAACGCTACCTCAATCTTTCGATGATCGACCCAAATCCCCTCAGCAGAAATCACATGGCCTAAAAATGTTACTTTCTGTAACCAGAACTCAAATTTACTGAACTTGGCGTACAGTTGTTTCTCTCGCAAAATCTGTAGAACCACTCTGAGGAGTTCATCGTGTTCATCCTTAGTTGTTGAATACATCAGTATATCATCAATAAATACCACTACGAACTGATCCAGATAGGGCTGGAACACTCAGTTCATCAGATCCATAAAAGTTATTGGTGCATTTGTCAGTCCAAATGGCACCACTAGGAACTTGTAGTGAACATAGCGAGTCCTAAATGTCGTCTTATGCACATCAGCCTCTTTAACTCTCAACTGGTGATACCCTGAACGTAGATCAATCTTGTAGAAAATTGAAGCACCTCGGAACTGATCAAATAGATCATCTATCCTCGGTAGGGGTACTTATTCTTAATGGTCAACTTATTCGATTGTCGGTAGTCAATACACATACGCATGGATCCATCCTTCCGTTTTACGAACAAAATTGGTACTCCTCACAGAGACACACTAGGGCGGATGAACCCACGATTCAGTAGCTCTTGAATTTGAGCCTTAAGGTCCACAAGCTCTTTCAGTGCCATTCTATAAGGGGCAATCGACACTGGAGCTGTACCAGAAAGGAGTTCAATCCCAAACTCTACTTCACGATTTGGAGGTAACCCAGGTAGCTCTTCAGGAAAAATGTCCAAAAACTCCTTAACTGTTCTAATATCCATGACTGAAGAATCCCCAGAATTTGAAACACTGATATAAGCCAGGTACGCCTCATATCCCTTACGAACTAGCTTTTCGGCCCTCAATGCAGAAATCACATTCGATAAGTAGTTCTGGTGTTCCCCACCTACAACTACCTCGTTGTCCTCCTTAGTTATTAGTACAACCCATTTAGTGGCACAATCTAAGCTCACTCGGTGTTTATCTAACCAGTCCATGCCCAATATCAGATCAAATTCTCCAAGCGGTAGTTCCATAATATCAACAAGGAAGATAACCCCTTGTACCTCTAAAGGGACATCTCTAAATAACTTATTAACCCTGACGGACTGCCCCAATGGACTTAATATAGTAATTTCACTCAAAGTACTCTCAACCTGAATCCCCTAGTTTTCAGTAACAGAACAGACAACATAACAATAAGTGGATCCTATATCTATCAATGCAATATAATGTACATTATGGATAAAGAACGTACTCGTGATGACGTCTGGAGTATCACCATATCCTCACTGACGTGCAGCATAAACTAGAGTCGACTGCCTCGCCTCAGTATGTCCAGCACCTCTGCCCAGTGCTCTCTGACCACAGCCCAAACTATTACCACATCTGGCCTGACCCCGACCTCTCGGTGGTTGATGAAATACTCTTGGCAGATATGCAGTATTATTACTCAGAGCTTGCATTTGATCGAACCTTCGTAGACACTCTCTAATACGGTGTTCTAGAGAATCATACCACTAACATGCCCTAGTTATTTTCCAACACTTGCCCTGATGGCGCTTACTACAGTCAATACATAGCGGCTGTCCAGTAGCAGCAATGGGAGCCCCAACTCTGATCGGCCTATCAACTTTGGCCTTCTTCTTAGGTCTTAAAATGAAACTCGAGGGCTCCGAATCCCTCTTATTCCTACCTCTTTCTCTATCACGATTCTGATGCTCAGTACGTTTCACTTCCTCAGTGATCTTCACCTTATCAACCAGTGCTGCAAAATCTCACTCCCTCTGTGGAGCTATCAGAACCCTCAGAGTATCCCTAAGGCCATCCTCAAAGCGAACACGTCGCTCGTACTCAGTCGCCACCATACCACGCGCATAGCGGCTCAATCGTAAAAACTCAGCCTCATATTCGACCACTGATCTATCTCCCTGAGTCAGATTCAAGAACTCTCTCCTACGGGCATCCACATAACTGGCACCCACATACTTTCCCTGGAAAGCGGTCTTAAAGAACTCTCAGGTCAGTCGATCAGGCTGATTGCCCTTCTTAACATTGAGCCACCACTGATAAGCCTCATCTCATAGCAACGATACAGCACCCTTTAATTTTTGCTCAGGGGTGCAGTCCAGGTCGTCCATAATTCTCTATGGCCTCTATCCAGTACTCAGCCACATTAGGGGCAACTCTAGTAATACCCTTGAAAAGCTCAGCTCCGTTAGACCGAAGTCGTTCTATAACCGACCCGCGACTTCCAGCTCTAGTATTGGGCCCAACGACCCTCTCTAGAATCTTTAACATGGCTTGGGACAGTGCGTCGTCCCCAGCCGCTCGATCTTGTGACCCAGTCTCAGTGACAGGCGACATCGGTATCTCGCTAGTGTCTAGATTTGGCATACTGCCCAATGAAGAGGACTTAGCTCGAGCCCCTCTACAACCTCTACCTCAGCCTCTAGTACCCCGTCCACGAACACATCGTGCGCTTATCGTCTAGTCGCACTTACCTGTATTAAAAGTTTTATGAATCAGTTTACAGTTCATTAGTTATTAGCAGTTGTTTTACGGAAACAATTCAATAGTTTAGAGTTTGTTTTCGTACAATGCAGTGTCTATCAGTGTTTATCGATTTTACTATAGTATCAGTATACACAAACCTGAGTGTTTACTATAGCATTTTCAGTTTATACCATCTATAGCACTTTCAATTTTTAAACAGATATCAGTTCAGAGAACTTACAGGATCAAAGTCGGAGACTCGGTGTACCACACATTCAGTAAAAATATTTTAAATCATTCAGAAATCAGTGCTTTAAAAACCAAGTTTTGAACACCCAAATCCATAGCTGAGTTTTGCAACCTGGCTCTGATACCACTAAATATAACACCCCAAACCCAATCTGGAGTTATGGTCGAATCTGGCGATGTCACATGGTAGTGTGTTTGAAAATCGTAGGTTATGTTGGAAAACCGTAACTTTGCTTAAAACATTTTCCACTTAGAAACTTTCTTATTAATTCTAAAGTCATGTTAATTAATTAGTCGAAAGTTTTCAAAACGTTTAATCTATGCGGAAGCTTTTAAGACAGTTTGCGTATTTGTGTATATTTGGTTAAAACGTTTGATTCATTTTGAAAACTCGATTATTCCTATCACTAACAGTTATAAACCAAAATTATATAAATTCCAAATTAAAAATAAAAATCCAAATAGGCCATTATTACAGTAAAATACCCCAAAATAAAATCAAAATTATAATTAAGTACTACGTCAAAATAAATAGGTCGTGTGGCCACCGCTGAGTCCTCCGTCGCACCGATCCGCTTATGTCAAGGGGTTACTTGTACAGTCAAATCAGAATGGTGAGTTTACGAAAACTCAGTATGTAATCCCGTATAAAGTAAACAAATAGAAACCAATCACAGTCTGGGCCAAAGCCTTTTTCAGTGTCAGAGACAATACCTGTTTGGGCTTTAGCCCATCTCAGCAAACAAACAATCATGTGTTTGGATCTTAGCCCATTACAGTAACAATAATCAGTATAGTAACAGATTATACAGTATACAGCTCCTACCCAGCCAGCCTCTACACTCCATCTTCATCCAACCCTACACTCCATGTGGGGATATAATCAACCTACCTAACCCTACACTCCAAAGTAGTACCAAATGCGGCACTAGACAGTAGTTGCAGCTAAGCTGCCAGTAAGTTAAGCTCGAAGCCTTTCAGTACACTTCCACCAATCAATATTAATCTCCAACCCAATTCAATGCATCATACAGTCATGTCATGGTATCCTGTATAAACAGTATAGAGTATATAGCATGCACAAAGTACAAACATACATATCTATCTCATATAGGCATATAACAGTATTTCAGTCATTTCAGTCAATTAGGGGTCTAAGTAAACTTACTGACCCTTCAGTAGGTTCACAGTCGACTTGGACGATCTATGCAACCTTAGCAGTCAAATAGTCAAAATGGGCCCACAGGCCCATGTTGCAAGCCCAGGTAGGCTCATATGCTTGTGGGGCTCACGCGGCCCAAAATGGCCTTGATTGTGTGGTTCACACAGTCTGGCCCAATATTTCTACATGCTCGTGTGGTTACTTGTGTGGGGCTCACGCGCTAGTGTGGCCCACATGGCCCAACTTGGCCCAATTCGGCCTTGCCCATGATTCGCACATGGCCAGCCTTGTTGATCACACGCCCATGTTCAATCACATGGCCTACCACGCGGATGACCGCACGCCCGTGTGGCGTCGACAATCACATTTTTTGGCTTTTCGTGCATCTTTATTTTCAAAGTTGTGTTTACAAACCTGGTTTCTATACGCTGAGAAGGAAAAATCCCGAGCCTTTGAAACCTACATTTGACCAAACAATCATCAATTAATCACTTGTACTCTTACCCAATCAAAAACACAAGGGTTAACCGAGCGTTAACTAGCAACAAGGTTACCTTCAAACAAGTAAAGAGGGAGGTTTTGCCTACTTAACGCCAATTAATGATCTTTCACCCCTCGAATTAGTTTCTAAGCACCAACCAAAAACAGGTAGGCATTGATCCAACAAGCAAAAAGCTAACTCTATACTATTTACCTTACCATCAATCGTGATCAGAAAACCAACTACGAAGAGTAAGAACTTAACAGAAAATAAAGAATGCTCACCAGAGAACAAAGGTAGGAATATAGTGCGCTGTACGAGGAAGAAAAAATCAGCAAGACAAAGAGAAAGAGAAAAATAACAACTACTGAAATCGGTTCAAAGAACTAGGAGTGATCGATAGGGGGTTGAAAGATAAAAACAAAACAGAAACCAAATTTGCAAAAAGAGAATAAGAGAAAATGAGCACTTATGAGAAATTTTGGCCAGGAGGGGAAAGATTTGCCGTCAACCACTTGGGAAAAATTTGAGGAGAGGGTGCCAAAATTTTGAAAAAGAAAACCCATTCAACACAACCTCTCACCACATCCATTAATCCTCTCCTCCAAATTCTCAAACCACCCACTATCCAAACCCCTTAACAACCAAAATTCCCCCACTAACCTCTTAAAAATCGGCCACACATCCCCACACTTCTCAAACACTCAAATTTCGGTCAAACTATAGCACCTCTACGACCAAGCAATAAAAAATTAACTCATTTGTGTCACAAACACACAAAAATAAATATAAGGGATTTTTAGGGTGTTACACATCGTGTCATTCTATTCGTCTGTAGCTGTTTCTTTCCGCAGGTCGTAACTATTAACTATTTGCAAAGCCACATAACCATGCAACCACTTTAGCCTTTGCTTAGCATACTTACTTTGTAAAGAAGTCGAAAAGTATGGTTCATACTTGTCGCTTGTTATGTCTCTACTCATCTCATTGCTCTAGAATAGTTTTTCAAGTGTACTTAAGGTGATGATTCGCACAAAGCGTGGCAAAGGAAATAGCAAGGAACTTTGCACTGAGTCTCTTAGATTCCAGCTCTATAGGTTTTTAAATTCATCCATTTGATATATTTTAGGTTCCTCCATTTATCTACCGATAGCTTTCTTGCATGGCTCTTGCAATGACAAAACTTTCTGTAATGTCTGCAGCTCAAGGCCTATGCTCATTAGTTGTCCAACTTGATCAAGTCTTGCTATATAATCATAGGTCATGTCTATGTATATTTTTTTCAATTCTATTCAGCATTAGGAAAATTCCTAAGCCATCAAATCTCTGATGTGCTTGGTTTAGGACTAAGGTCAAGCAAAGGATAGTCAATTCAGGTTCATTAGCTAGAATTACTAGAATCTCTTTATATTACTCTGAGGATTCCTAAATCGACAGGCATTCTTCCACTAGATCAACTATTACCATTGTTTCTATTGATCGGTTTGTGTTATACTACTATTGTATTTCAGCCTTATGGTTGGAACCCAAAATTTCTTAGACAATGAGTTCCATGTTGATCTGATTTTGCAATTCGCTGAAATTTTCCCTTACTAGCTCTATATCTTTTTCTTTAACCGTTGCATTTAATTTTTCTGAATGTTCTTCTATCTATTGAGATAGATAATAGTCTAGGATTTCTCCTTTTTCACAAGCATCAATAGAGACATTCTCTTCTCTGCTCAATTCTAGACTTAGCACTTCTTGGTACCTTTTTGAAGGCATATCATCGTGGTCATTATCATCTTGGGGAGGAATTGGGATTTCTCCTTAGAGTTGACTGAATTCAAGCATTAGTAATTATTGATTCTCCTGGATCTCCCAATCTTCGTAGAATCTTTCGTAAATATCTTCGTCATAGTCAAAGTCTTCACCATACTACATATAATAAAAGTCATGCATGACTTTGTGTTGACTGATTAATTGGTAAACGTTGTCTAGTATTCCAAAAACTAAATGTTAGAATTTTTAATTGAAAAAATAAATTGGAACCTAAAAATTTCCTAATTATTCTTTTGAAGTGCAAAAATTATAATCAATCTAGTGACGTTACCTCCCTGGCAATAGCAGTAACAACTTGACCGCCTCCGGACGTACTAACATCCAGAGTGTAAATACTGCAATAAAATATAGAATGACAAGGCGACGTCCGCAAGTATACGGATCGAGTTATAATATAGTTTTACAATGAAGTAAGTGAATACTCCTAGGATCATACCTAAGGGAGGCGAGTGATAGATTAATTCTTACCTAAACACTAAAATGTCTAATTAGTACTTTAAATAAATTATAGTACAAGAACATAAAATAAAGGTTTTTACAGTAATAAAATAAAATAAATAAAATTGAAGAGATAGAAGATTAGAGGAAATCAAATCTCGATTATGGGTCATTAGCTCACTTCGGTAATCCCTATCAACTGTTACTTCGAGTTCCTCGTCAATCAACTAGTCATTTCCCTAATAGGATCTTTCGATCTTTCACTAACATAACGGGTCAAAAATATCGATCTTCCACTACTTATCTTCCGAGCTCATAGTCTAGACTAGCTTCGGGTGAAGGTGTTCACGAATGGACAATATCAATTTTTGGTTAATTCCCACCTTGAAGACTTCCCGTGGTAGTCAAGCCCAGGGTTTGTTTCACGTTCTTCCTTTCCCAAATAGTTAATTTGTTGAGTAACCTTATAAAAAATTAATATATCATACCTCCACTTACTAATCCCCGACAGAGGAATTAGTTCCCCATGGCTTTCATAAACAAAATTGAGTAGATGGAAGAATTAATCTTAGTGAATGAATTGAAATAGAGAGTTTAAGAAAAGCCTGATTGATATTAATAATAAGCGTGAAACCATAGAAGTTAATCTCCTTCACAAATTAGATCTCTTGAAATAAAAAAACGAACAAATAAACTAAAACCTAAAAAAACCTAAGAAAGTAAGAAAACTAAACTAAAATTAAAGAGAGAATCTAATGGAATGGTATCCATAACATGTGCCAAAGGATCCTATTTATAGCCATCAGGTGGTTGTCGTCCTTAACCCTAGGTCAACTAACGTTCTTGAGCTTTAAGTTTGATTGTGTGAACCAAAACGCCTCAGCTTCGTGCTTAATTTCTGTCCCAGTCAATGTCGCGACACAACAAGACCTGTGTCGCGACAGAGGTGACAGTGTACTCCTCCTTGAGACATCTTCAGGGGTATCTCGTGACACCCTCAATCTATGTTGTGACATTGAAGGCAGTTTCGTACTTTCTCCATTATGTTCTCTATGTTGGACATCGGGCCTCCCGTGTTGCTACATAGCATCCAATATCGGTCTAAAATGCCTTCTAATGGTCTCCTGCACGTTCACAAGGTATGTTAGCTCTCCCTTAGACCTCATTCGGCCCTTAAATTCAATAAAAGACTCAATTTGCACGTTTTTTGAATGTAAGTAAAGCTAACGAAAATTAACTGAAATATAACGAAAATACTTGTATTTAGGCTCCTTAAGTGCGAAAACAAGTTTAATTTTCTACACCAAATTACGACAGATCACCCTTATAGACTTCATCACTGTGAATAGACACTAACACACTTGACCGACTCTTCATGTATTGACACAATTTAAGAATTCACACTTTGATCTATTAACAACACCCAACTAACTCACACCTCATCACATACATTCCATTTGTGCTTATACAATCATACTTCATCATCAAAATATTTATCACATGTTTAACTTATCAAATTCCATACGGACTACACATGCAAAACCCAAAAAACATTCATACAATAGTATAACCCTAATATTATACTTTTCTGATGTCGGTTTCATAGTTCATTTGATTTTCATAGATATATCTAGCATACATGGTATACATGTAGGAGTCAGTTTAGGGACTCACCTGACATCCACAAATAGCAGCTTGAACTCTAGATCCAACAAGAAATTGCAGCTACCACTGCTTAAGAAATGGAAGAATGCCATTATAACTCATTCTTAGCCCTTTTTTCTATCAAAACAAACCCAGATAATCCCTTACATAAAACTTTACTTCCTCATCTTACTGTCAAATCCTTATGGTCCTAATCTTTCATAGCATAACATGTAAAGTCATAAAACTTACCTTGACATGGTGTAACTACTGATAGAGACCCAGATCTACAGCTCTATCTTGAGGAAAAAAAAACATTGTAAGTTCTTTAAGATTCAGGTAACAATACTTCTTGAGCAAGGAAGAAGAAAAACTTTCTCTTTTGCAACCTAAGTATCTATATAAATAACCTAAGCCCTTATTGAAACTTAACACGTGTCTTAAACTTTCAAGACTGCCTTAATAAAATGGTTTACAACTGTAAATGGAAATTTAATATTTTATATTTCTGGTCCAACCCTTTGTTCCATCCAAACTACCTCGTTAGTACGTAACTAACTTGATAACCCAATAAACTAAGCGAACAATACCTTTGGCGATAACCCAATTCACCTAAAAATCCTCATTATTTTTACCAATCTCTTATTCTCTACAACTCAACAGTGTAACAGCCGCCCAACGTAGACCGTATAGATACTGATTGGTGTATAGTCATATAAGCCAAGGGTAGTAAAAGGATTAGACTAGTGACTGGTCTGTTATATGTTTGGGTAGCGTGTTATGAGGATTCTTTAGTGAAGAACGCCTCGCTGGAATTTACCATTTAGTGAACTTTAAGGGTTTGACAGACTCTTTTGTGAGACAATCTACCAACCCCAGATACTTTGGGCGAACTTGTTAGTTCACAGAGTGATAGAATTATTTTACGTACTTTAGCAAGAAAACGATGGCTCGATGAGCATCGTTAGAATCTAGTTAAGATCTAGTTGGAATTGAACTAGAGTACTATAGATGAAAGTTTGATGTGTTTAGGTAGTTGATTGCCTCTGGACGTACTAACATCCATAGTGTGAATACTACAACTAAATATATGGAATTGAGGTGGTGTCCACAAGTATACGGGTCAAGTTGTAATATAGTTACAACGAAGTAAGTGAGTACTCCGAGGATTGTACCCAATGGATGTGAGTACTAAATGAAAGTTAACCTAAACGCAAGTAGAATTAGTTAGTAGTCTAAATAAATTATATTACAACCAAATATAAAGAAGATTTTTTTGGGTTTTTATAAATATGAATAAAAATTGCATAAATAAAAAATATTTCAGAAAACTAATTTCTAGACATAATCACATGTAAACATGGGTGATTAGCTCACTTTGGTGGCCATAACTAACCCTATTTCAGGTTTCGATTCAATCAATTAGTCGTTACACTAGCAGGATCTCTTGATCTTCCACTAAATTAACGAGTCAGCAAGACCTACTTATCTCTTAACCTCACAATCCAAACTGGTTTGGGGTTAAGGTGTTCGCAAATATGCCATATTAATTTTGGGTTAATTCCTACCTAAATGACTTCCTAAGGTCATCAAGCCTAGCATTTAAGTTCTTCCTCTCCCAAACAGTTGATCCGCTAAGAAAATCTTACATAACAATTAGTCAATCACACCTCTACTCGTTAATCCCCCATAAGATGATTAGTTCCTCATGGAATCCGTAAACATAATAAACTTAATAGTAAAGATATGCATAAAGAATAAATCAAGAATAGATTTTAAAGAATCATGTTTGTATTCGATTGATCATGTTTACAAAGCAAGTTCTTCAAAGAACATGAACAGAAAAGAACTGAAAATAAACCTAAAGCCTATAAGAAAGGAAAACTAAAACTAAAATTACACAGAAAAACTTATAATATGAAAAGTTGTCTCTCTCAAGTGTCTTATGAGTCTATTTATAGTGGTAGGGTTGGTCGTCGTCCTTAGCCCTAGGTCAACTGACATTTTTACGTTAATTTTCACTGTGCGGACCAAAACGCCCTCAACTCGGTAATGCTTTCACGTACAGGATCGGTGTTGCAACATCTAGTACTTGTGTTGCGACATCGAAGGCAGTTTGCTTGGCTTCAGGTTCAGCTTCATGAGTGTGTTGCATCATCCACTGGCTATGTCGCGACACCAAAGGCAGTCTTGGAATTTTGGCAGTTTGTCCAGTATGTTGCTACATTAGACTCCCGTGTTGCAATATTGCGACCAACCTCCACTAAGGTCATAAAATGACTCAAATTACACTTTTTAGTGAATTAAAACTAAAATGGAAAAACTAAATAAAGCATAGAAAGATTGCTTAAATTCAAGTTCCTTAAATATGAAAACTAGTTTAATCTGTTACACCTAATTACAGCAAATCAAACTCCCCCACACTTAAGTCATTACTTGTCCTCAAGGAAAGAAATAAAAATGAAATATAAATGGCATCCCTTAAACAAGTATGATACAAAGACTGGTTTTGGAACATATAGCTAGGAGAAATCATATATACACATAATTCTAGCATGATATGTAAACAATTTACTATTTTAAATCTCAAACACATAAGTTTAGTATATTACAAAATATACAAACAATAAGGTCTTCAAATATATGGATCCATCAATAAATCATACATGTAATTTGATTATCCTAGCAAAATACAAACAATTGATATTGTAATTATTCAATATGATGTTAATTCATTAACAAATTTACTTAGATCACATAAGGCTTTTCGACTTGTAACGTTCTGATGCTTAGGACAAGTATGGAATTCAAGAACGGGAAGCGTCAAAATAGTTTCAAGCATGAAAGTAGTTTGACACATCGTATTGTTCCCTAGTCTCCCCCTTAATAACCCTTGCCCGTTCACTGCCTTATTTCTCCTTCTTTCACCTTCCTTATTTCTCCACGTAGGAAGCCACAGCATAATAAAGTAATTATGGCTAGCTCACGATTTTTTGTGCACTAATGGTTTATTTTTATACTTTTATGACTATCACATTTGACTTTTTTAACACATCTCACTCACAATGTTTTTTTTTCAAGTACTTTTTTTACTTCTTTTAAATTTTCCAGAATTTTTCTTTTGTTTCACACATATTGGCTAACCTATAATCAATATATCACACTACTTCTTCCTATTTCACTTTGATTTTTACAAAATCCACTATGATGTATCTATTTAACCCTTAATACGTATGGCCAGACGTCTAAATTCTTGCAATTACATGACCAAAGAAAAAAGGTAAGTACAAATTATTTTGGCTCGGGTTTTGTATAAAGGTTCATCAAGAAGTGTTTTCTGGCTCAAAATAGGTACTAATGATTAATAAATAGGGTTAGATTTTTGGCTCTAAGTTATACCAAACAATGTCTTAGGTCATCCCTAGGTATATCAATATTCACAAATTTAATCAATCAAGTAATCACAAATTTAACTATTTATCATTCATACTAGCATGCTCGTTTCCCTATATTCTCTATGTCATTTGGTATATTCAATTACTTAATGATTCTTTACAGCATAATATGTAGAACATAAAAGTCTAATAATTGAAAATTGGAAATCATTCACTATCATGCCAAATTTACAGTAAAAACAATCAACCTATATACATGCTCCTAACCAATCACTTGTATTTCTACAAGCTCAAGCACACTTTGACAAGAAAAATAAAATAAAATAAAATAAAAACGAAAACAAAATTTCCTATGTTACCCCCCACACACTTTAGATAGCACGTTATCCTTAATGTGCAACCCTGAATAGATAAAGAAAGAAATTACCCGATTGATCGTGACATTGCTATAGTCTAATGGTAGGTGCTTCCTTCCTTGTTCGTTGAAAGCTCGTAATTGTCGTGCTTCCTTCATGTGAGGTTCCTTTATAAAAAATTTGAAACAAAAAATATATAAATAGAAATTTAATGTTACTCCTAGTCCTAAAGCAATAAAAATTATCCAAATTAATTACAACCCAAAATTAAAATTAAAAGTTCGGTCAATCCTCATCTTCCTCCTGAGAATCCATCTCATCCCCCTCCTATTCGGCTTCCTCATCTTCATTATCGTCCCTTTCCTTGCTCTCTTGCTCTTCTGCTTCATGGTGGAAATGCATTGGATCAAAAATATTTGGTGGATAGTTTGGTACTCTCATGTTCTCTTGAGAATAAAGCTTCAATAAAAACAAACAATTATGATAAAAAGTCAATGTCCTATGAAATCCTTTGAAGAATTATATTCAACAAACTCCACAAATGACTCTAACCAAACCCCTAAGGCCGAACCGTAGTAAATTGGAGGGTGACGAGTTCTACCACGGCTTCAAAACCAAAAAGAAAGCCTACTTCAAAAATAAACAAAAGAGAACACAAAGAGAAATAACTCAAAGAGTTGAAATTTATTAATTAAGATTCCTCTCTAATTAATAGTTAAAATACCTTTATATAGGCTAACTAAGTACATCCAAATAAAACTCTAAAGTATACTGAAACTCTAATTAATTTAAATAAGAAGTAATTTTAAACTAAACATAAAACTCCTAAACAATTTTAAATACTTAAAAATGTCCTAAAATTTTGAAATAAATAAATAGAAAATAATAAAACCTAATATATAAAATATTAGGCTCATATACCATAAAAATTAAGCCTAAAAATTGAACCTAATATGATTTAAACTTGAATTAAAGCCCAAAACTTGTAATTTCCCGTAATAATCTCATCCAAAAATTCTACACGTGCAATCTTCATTTAAATGGTCATAACTTGAGCTCCCAAACTCGAAATTGAGTGATTCAAAGAACATTTCAAAGATAAGAGATAGTTCTTCAAACGCTATGCAGACATATCAGCCCTAATTTTCTGGATCCCATCCAAAAATTCGTCGCAAGTTGACTAATCTTTTGAGCTTTAAAATTGACATCTTAGTGGAATTTTCTTTAATAAATTTCATCCTATCCATGCATGTATCAATAATTCAACTACATCAAGTATTTCAATCATTCTATGTTGTGTATGGACAACTCAGTGAAGTAGTTGATGGTCACCTTATATATGGCCAGGTCACCCTCTTCTCATACCCCGTCATTGTTAAGTATTTTTTTTAATAGAATTTCCTTTTTTTTTTTTCATAGCGGAGGCTTGAGCATGAAAGAAAGTTGTGTTTCTATCCCCTTCTCTAAGCCACCAAACCCTCGACCTTTGTAACCAATACCATTCTTCTTCAAGTGCATTATTAAGTTGGCTTTCAAGAGATTTTTCTTCGGCTAGTATGGAGGCATTCGGTTGGGATATTCTCAAGTCTCGGAGTTGGTTCTAAATAAGCCACTCTTGCTACTGAGCTCCCCAATGTTGATTGAATGCCATCTACTTAGATCATTCCCCACTTTTTTCAGCCAACTTCAAAAGTTCAGGTTAATTGAGTCTTGCAAGGTCCTCCATAATACTCGTTTGCATTCATCATTTTTGGTCCATGAAGTTTTAAAAAGGAATTACTTCTTTTTCCATCTACTACTAGAGTGGATCTCCTGTGTTAAAGACTAGAGGGCAATGAACTGGTTCGGTCCAAGCTATATGTTCTGCCTTAAAATGTGGGTATTTGTTACACAAATCCGTGGTTGCCATCATACGGTTAATTTGTTCTCTTATAAGATCATTTCCATCTGTATTATTTAACCAAGTGAACCACATTCTTTCAAACCCCAAGTTGTTCAGATTGGATATCATGTTGGAATTTTTTTTTGTTCATTTGGTGGATGTTTCATAGGGCACCTCCGCTTTTATCGCCATCATGGTCGGTGTCATTGAAATCTCCACAAACAGATTGATTATCCAAGCTAGTGAGAGTGTTCCATGAGATGTCCCTTAATCTAGCTTTAGGTTCCCCATAGAATAAAATCAACAGCAAAACAATTTTGGAAACAACATTGTCGTCTCACTCTGTCCATTTCCTGTGCAGTCATGTGGTCTCATAGAGGAAAGCAATGTCGGTTTATGAGTTTGTGTTTCAGACGAAGGAACAATAATATCAACTTGTAGAGCTAGAAGGCAAGCAAATTATATGATTTTATCAAATGATATTGGAGAAATAAAAGATAAACAAATTATTACAGAACCTGGATTGAAATAAGTAGGAAAATCCACAAAGCAAGCGGACAGATTCATTATTAATACTACATAGACACATATTTGTTAAATAGTTATACTTGCATTTAGTGGTTTGCAAAATCCAATCACCAATCGCTTTGATAAATTTTCATATGCAAGCGTTTCTGAGCATAATTCACCAGCTTCTCAATCTCCTTGGCGTTCTCAATTTGGCCATCATGGTTGCAATCCGCTTCTTTCATCCCTTGACGTGCTTTCCACCATCCAAACCGAACTCTCAGGCTATGCAGTGCCTCTTTCAGCTCTTCCTGGTTGATCCGCCCGTCGTGATCCGCATCGAAACGCCGGAGCCATGCTTTGAATTCATCCACCGTCATTTCGTTGCTTGGTTGGACATCGATACACCGCATGATCGCCATGCCTCTGATAATTCTAATGAAAGAACTGTATGTGCTTTTTATGGTGCCAATCTACCATGAGATGCTTGAAAAGATTGATTTTAGTGGCAAACAGAATAATCTAATAGCCATGGGTGGCTATGCTACCTTTATTTTTGTCGCTATTGTTATCAGAATCTTTTATATCTTTAGAAGATCTTTTTCTTTGTTCAAATTTATTCAACTTTATTCTTCATACTCATGCGACCCTCCCATCGATATAAAGTTAGCCAATAATTTCATCATAAGAAGACTATACAAGATGATGCACATTTTCGTTGAAAGATTTATAATAGCAAAACCATTTCTGGTTCAATTGAATCAGTGTAAATTCAAGGGCCATGAGCTGTACAAACGCATTGAGTATCATATATTTAAGTTTAAAAGGGGTTCTTCCTCTTGGGAGGGCTACTTGCATTGGAGCTATCATTTCAAAGCCTTTAATTTTGACCTATAAATATTCAAAAAGAAATTAATGTTTGTAACGAAGATGAATTTAATAAAAAAATAACGATACTAGCAATTGGATTTATATTTTTAAATTTTAAAAGTGATGAGATTAAATTCTTTAAAATAAAAATAAAGGATTAAATTCCAAATATAAAAAATTGAAACTAATTTATTGGATTATGAATGTAATGGTGAAATATGAGTGTTCTTGATTCTAAAGCTTCACTATTTAGGGTTCATTTGATTGATGATAAAATGTTTTCCGTAAAATGATTTCGGAAAATGTTTTACTTTTCTATAAAATGACTTCTTGGAAAATATTTTACGGTGTTTGATTGAATCATGTAAAATATTTTCTCTTGTTTGATGATTTCTGAAAATATTTTCCGGAAAAGTTGTTTTTACATATATTAATATATATTAATAATTTTTATATTTTAAATTGTTTTTACATATATTGCAATGATTTATTTATAATAATACTCAATAATAAGCTACAATATTGATTGTTATAAATTGAAAAATATTATCCACAATGAGTACTAGTAAGAATATTGAATAATTATAAATTGCTTGAAACCATAATGAGTACTAGAAATAATATTATCCAAATACATAATTAGTAGTACACCACATAGTAACAACATTGTACAAGTGCATAATATTACACCACATAAAAGTATCAATATCTTCAACCCTGAGAAAATTTTTGAAGCCAAATTTTTCTATGCTTCTTACTTTTAACTAAAAACATTTTGGCATCTGATTCATAACTCCCTAGATAATCACACACAGAACACAAGAATTCATCATCAAATCCTTCTTCCTCCATCGACATCACTTGTTCGTAAAGCTGTGCTGTCTTGTCGGCAGTAAATTGTTTCAAAGCATTAGCAATTTCGTCAAGTTGCTCACCCACAATTTTAATTTGTTCATCAACGAGACTTTCTTGACCACTTTTTCTTTTACGTTTGGATGTGCCAGATGAAGATACATTTGTTCTTACCTCTTCCGCCTCTTCATTGTCGCAGTCTACAGGCATTGAATCTTCATTACCATCATCCAAATCTATGTCAAGAAATGTTACGGCAAAACTCCTGTTGCCATATCTTTGCCAACAACCACTGACCATTTCATCATAATGATCAATGCTTTTATTCAAAAATGGTTCATACTTCTTGTGTGCCTGTTGGATATTATACACAATTAGAATAACAAGTAAAAAACAATTGAAATATACTTAACATATATATACATATATTACCATCACTGTTGCATCGTATGTCGCTCTATCACATGTGATCATTTTCATGTTATCATCCCATCCAAAACCACTTTCACCTCGAATTTTGCATATAATCTGCCACTGGTTTTTTACTGTCCTCAAATGATTTTCCACGTGCTTCGTATCGCATTGGACTTGGAATCTAGAAGAAATGGCGTCGACAACTCGATTAATAAGCGATTTGAAAGTATTAGAAGGCTTATTTCCTTTTCGAGCCTCCTCTGCTAGAATTTCAAGGAAAACATGTTCCATCGGTTTTGTCCACCTGAATTGCTTGAAGGTCCCTTCTGTGTTGCCCTTACCCATTCTACATTAAATAATTATCATTGTCAATAATTTCAATATCCAACAAGCTTAAAACATAATAATCAATTCAATATCCAACAATGTTAAAACATAATCAATATCTAACAAATTCAAGACATATATCAAAATCCAACAATCTAAAATTTGACAATGTTATTATCCAACCAACATTTACAAAAAAAAAAAAACAACATCAGTCTAAAACATACATAACATAGAAATAATAACCCTAAGCCCTAAATCTACCTAATATTTTTAGCCATATAATCAGTCCACATAGTTTCTGCAATCTCATCTCTCTTAGCAGACCATTCTCTTGCTTCTTGTCTTTCTTCTCGCTCCGTGAGAGTTTGTATTATCGAATCAAACTCAGACTCCTCGTATAATCCTTGATTAAGTAAATCACTAGGATCAACTCCCATTATATGATTATGAATGATACAACAAGCCAAAACTATATCTACTTGAGTTTAAAAATTCCAAAATGGTTCAGCATCTAATACACGAAACCGTTTCTTCAAAATCCCAAAAACACGTTCAACAGTGATCCGTAATGATGAATGTCGAAGATTAAAGAGTTCCTTTGCATTTTCAGGCCCTTCAGCACCAAACTCTTTTAAATGATATCAGACACCACGATATGGGGTAATACATCCAATTCGGATGCCATATCCAGCATCAGCAAGATAATATTTACCTACAATTTTACAATACGTAATTAATACTGATAAACTATGAGCTTACTGGAACTATTTGTGATAAATATTACCTTCTGGAATTCTTACTCCTCTTGGGCGTGAAAGTGCATCACTTAAAATACGAGAATCATGTGCACTACCTTCCCAACCAGCTAGAACATAGGCAAATTTCAAATCAAATGTAATGGCAGCCAATACATTTTGTGTCGTCCCCCTTTTCGCCACTGAAATCTTCCTTGCATGCTAAGTGGAGCGGATGCACGAATATGAGTTCCATCTAATGCTCCAATACAATCTTTAAAATAAGGATAAAACCTTGGATTGTTTCTAATTTCACTAGGAGTTGACTCATCGGGTAATCTAATAACTAGTCTATACAATTTCAAAATAGCTCTCAATACAACCCTAAAGTAATGGTGAATGTATGAATTGATCTATAATATCTAGATCCAATCACTCGAAACCTTACATTATGACCAATTATATGTAAAAATATAACTACTTGCTCCCTAATATCGATGATTTAGGCGATTGTAACAAATTATTCGTACTAAGAATATCACATAAATTAAAAAAGGCGATCGGTCTCATCCTTATTATATCAATGCAATGCTGGTCACCACTATATAAAATACTATTAATATAGTTTTCTCTTTCATAATCTCGATTCACACGAGGGCGAGAAGCAATTTCCTTCCTAGTTTCTAATTTTTTAATCCAACGAGCCCCAAAAGCTAAAACTGAAGCCACAACTCCGGCAATTGCCATTTGATTTTGATTACGATCCATCTACACAAAATAATGCCACACAAATATATGATCACTACTACAAAAGATGCAAGATTTTCATAAGATCACATAAAGTTACCATGACTAAAAAAGTGCATACATACATATCAAGCTAATTATAATTGCCCAATAATAATTTTTTTAAAGTAGCACTTAAATATTGATCATAGTTAATACAATACTTCAATTGGTGCAAGAGTTTGTTATATATTATTAAGTTACCAATACATACATATATTGATCATGTGTTTATAAAGAGTTTTAAATTATAATATGTTTCATGTATTTAAAGAGTTTTAAATATATTGATCATGTATTAAAGTTACCATGACTTAAAATATCTTTCATGTATTTGTTATATATTGATCATAGTTAATAATATGTTTTTATAAAGTTACCATGACTTAAAATATATTGATCATGATTTTATAAAGTTACCATGACTTAAAATATATTGCCCAAAAGCTATTAAATGTTGATGCCTCTTTTTTTAAATATAAAAGAGTTTTAAATACTTCAATTGCTATCAAGTGTGTTTTCTTTTTTATTTCAATATAAACAAAAAATTTGAGAATGTTATAAATTTTTTTATTTCTATTTTTATAATTTTTAAATTATAAATTGATTACTTTTATAAAAATAAATAATGTTTAAGTGCCTTTGCTACAATTGCTATATATACGATTAAAATTTGGACATAATTAACAAAAATATCGGTCTTATCATAAATATAATGACTCATCACGCCATTTCCCAACAAATTACAGAAAAATGTAAATCAATAATAAACCATACCCAAACACATCCAACAACCATTTAATTCACTTATCATAAATCAAGCACACCACAAACCTCTTATGAAAATATCGACCAAGGCCACCAACACGAGTACGAATCTTTGAGGTAGAGGCTAGGATGACAAGAACTATACTGACTAGAGGTCAAGCATACAAAAAATTAGAACCGTTAGGAGCAATAAAAATAGAAGCTAAGACAACATCAGTCTTGCCATCATTAATAAACATAATCAAAATCCAAATCAATAAACATACAAAAATTGGGTCATCTTCAACAGTTTATTTTAACACAATTACATCCAACTTGTATATAATTAAAGACAACATCACATGTTTTTATCTTTTCACTTCTATAATAATTAAATTTATATCGATATTAATTAAAAACTCCAACATTTCATCCATAATTCCTAATATAATATTTAATCATCCTCAACAACTCTCATTACCATATTAACAATAATCAGAGAATTATGAGCTAAAAACATGTGAACTTCGCTCGTGTGAATGGAAGTAAAAAGAAAATTACTTATTCATAATTTATGATTAGTTTCTTTAAAAGAATTAACTTATTTTTAAAGGCAATTATTATATAAAATATCCAAAAGCCGTAGCAGTATCTACATATAATTCAAACTGATTTGTCAAAACATACTAACCCAATGGAGGAAAAATACATAAAAATGAAACTCTAATATATTTATAATTTAGTTTTCAAAACAACCTTTATTCATTTATTTTCTTTAATTCCCACCTTTATTTCATGTTTCTTTAACCCAAATTCGATGTGTTTAATTCAGTTGATTATGCGAGAGGAGAAGAGTTCAAAGAAGCACCAAATTTACAACAAGGAATTCCGGGCTATGTTAGATGGTTTAGATGAAGAAGACGACTTAGAAGAAGGTGGTCAAGCAACAGAGAAGAAAAGGCGTTTATCTATGCATCAAGTTAAGGCTTTAGAGAAGAATTTGATGTGGGAAACAAGTTAGAACCAGAGAGAAAAGTGAAGTTAGTGAAGAATTGGGGTTCTGACCAAGGCAAGTGGCTATTTGGTTCCAAAACCGGCGTGCTCGTTGGAAGACCAAGGTGTTGGAGAAAGATTATGCAATGCTTAAAGCTAATAGAGAGAAGGAACCTCTTTGGAAGTCTTTTTCCTAAATTGTTCATCCCCCTGCTATAGATTAGCGAACAGGCGAACCACGAGCCTGCACTTGATCTAAAGCAATGATCCAAAGCTATCCCATAGATCGGAGTGAAAAGAAAGAGTAGAGAGAAAGAAAACCGAAGCTATCTCCTATAACAACGAAAGTTGGAGTAGCAGGATTCGCATATATACCAGTGTATGTGAGAGTTATTGAATTATTCACACCTATAAAATGATTTGGGTGATTTGGGTGATCCACGACTGCAGACAGGATCAAGTCAGAGACCTATTCCATATGAGCTAGGTAGCCAATGAAATGAGCTACCCATTGAGAGAGCTTAAACCGATGTCCCTTGCCACTGTAGCTAAGAGTAGCTTCTCTACCGCACCTCCAAAAGCGGGTATAACCTTACTAAAAGTGGGGCTTCACTGCTAGCAAACAACTTTTGTCCCGAAATACAATCTCAATTCCAATCTTTCTTTCGAAGCTCACCTTCCGGACACCAGTAAGGAAAGGTCAGTTTAGGGCGTAAAGCAAACCGAACCAAAAGAAGAAGGAAAGGAGTGTATAACCATGTCGTGTAGGAGCACAAAGCAAACAAGAACAAGTCAAAACCAACAATGTAGCACAAACAATCCAACAAAAACAACCAATAACAGTTTAATTACACATGCAGTTCAAAAAACCAAATAAAACCATTTTCGACATTGAAACATAAAATTTCCCACAGAAACAGAAACAGAAAATACAAACCCAGCATGTCTTACCTGAAATTTCCCACAGATCTGACGGAAATGGTGGTCGGAGAGAACGTATTGTGGGGGAAAATCAGTCGACAGATCTTGTGGGGGTTTGGAAATGGAAGGAAATGAAGGAATGAAGGTATTAGAAGCTGGAGAGAAAATGGAAAATGTCTTACCGAAATGAAGGGCGTAAGACATTTTCCCCAATTTTGTAATAGGTTTTCCCGTGTCTTGGAATTGGTTTTACAAAAGTAAAATATTTTCCTGCTACCAAAACTGGAAAACATGTAAAACCGATTCCGGAATTGGTTTTCCCCTATCAAACACAGCCTTAATTTTGTTAACTTTGTCAGATGTACTGTTTGCAACTAGGCGTTGTGCCACTTTGTTATACATATTTTGGTTTATAATTGAAAGTTTTAGAATATTTTGAGACAAAGTTTAATACAATGATAAAAATATAAATTTATGAATAAAAAACTAAATATTAACAGTATTTTATAAATAAAACCAGATCTTTTAGGGATTTATTTTTGAAGTCTTTCTTTCATAATATAAAATTCTATGTAAATTTCTTAACTTCTAATGGTTTTATAAAGTCGATTATTACTATAGATTATGTAGAAAAACAAACTGAAAGAACAAAAAAATTACTAAATTTTGTATTGAAATCATTCGGAATCGAAGTTAAGCGGAAAATTTAATCACATAAAAAATCAATCTACAGTGAGAAGCATCAATAAGAAAACCAAATTTATGACGATTTTCTTTTAAAGCAAATTTATAAATTCATGTGTAGAAGTGAAGGGCACTCCTAAACAGCCCATTTTGATTTACAGACGATAAAAAGAAAAGGCTTGACCACTGCTTTTTTGGGCTATTGGCAAAAACTTACAAGGAAAATTCCTTAGAATGAACTTTTTCATAAGTTTTAATGTTACGTAAAGTACTATACAAGCTGTAATAGCATGTACAATTAGGTAATGTTTTTGTAATTAGTGTTACAGAAAATATTACTAGTATAATCAATAATGTGTAATATGTAATTGAATGTTGTATAATTGAATAATGTAATTACATAGTACTACAAAAACTGTAACAACTTGTGTAATAAAGAGTTTTTATTTTGTTTGTCACCATGACCCAAAAAAAGAAAAAACAATTTCCCGAATAAAAATCGAACCTCCAACTATATGAACATGAACAATCACTACACCTAGATAATGTTATATAATGTTTGTAAAAATGTGTAATTGCATAATTAGATGAATATTACAAATTCGGTAATAAATTGTATTATTAGAGATTATATGAGAAGCATTTTTAACAGTAAATTTACCGTCCAAACTAAATATTAGGGAAACCCAAAGCCCATATAATTCATTACTGGATGGGGAAAAAAATTAGGTGGATGCGTCATGTATAGAGAGCTTTTAATAAATGATGATCAAACCCCAAGACTTTATGCGTCTTACCAAAGTGGGACATGATAGTGATGGGCAAAGGCAACGAGTGAGCCCACAACCACCACCAGCTCCTTCAAACTAAACACTACATCGCGTCTTCTACCCCCAAATACACCCATCTCTTCCTACATGGACAACTCAAAAACCAATGACAAAACTGCTATTCACCACTACTATTGCAGCAAACTTCAATCAAAAATACCAGCAGATATAAAGTTCCATTCCCATACTAATCCAAGCGATGCTACCACAAAAAAATACTGTATGGTTAAGGAAATGCTTGGCTATCGGGTCATCGAAGCTTTATTTTCCTATCATCACGAAGATGACGAACCATTATTGGTTTGTTTAGCGACATAAATCTGCTTCATCTTTGAAGTGGGGAAGTTCTTGTCTCCACCCATGGATTGGTTCCTTCCTTGGAAACCTGTTCTACGTTGGGTCCATTCACCCGCTCCATTCTTTTGTGAGACCGCATTTCCTCTCTGATGATTATACCAGGAAGAGTTACCATAATGCTGAGGAGAAGCTATATTCTTCTGCTGGGAAGAAGACTGAACAGCCTTAAGAGCAGTATTTGTGCTCTGCCTACTACTTCTAATGCCATCATTCTTGCCAGCATCAGCAACTTTAGTAAGGGACGGGCTTTTAGTATCATGTTGTGCAGAAGCAGCAGGGATGGTGGAGCTAGATGGTTCCACCAACCCTAGTTCATCAGGCAACTGGGTTATGGTTGCATCTGTTGCCACAGGAAATTTCCTAGAGCTGTCAGAGGATGCTGATGTTCGGGAGTCTGAGAACCTATTGCTACTCAATGACTGGTCAACAGGAGGCCCATGGCTGAACTGAGAATGTAGTACACCTGCCTGTTGCTGCAATGGCATTGAAGGTGCAACAGACTGCATAGGTGAAGCCGGAACATGAGACCAACGAGCTTGGACAGACATGTCGGGGGTCGACTGAAAGAAAAAGTTTCAAGATATGCATTAGTCAGATCAGAAGGAAAACAGGAAAGGGAAAAAGGGAGATACAAAAGAGTGCATGGGGGTGATGGCAAAATTGTCAACAGCACCCCCCCCCCCAAAAAAAAAAAATCAAGCATTAAAAGTGCACCTACTCATCAAACCCAGCAATAACATTGACAACTACATCTAATAACATCCATTTAGACCACTCACTTTCGAGTAAACAAATTTATTTGGTAGAGAAGGATAACCACTCCAAAACAGAAAATAGAAAAGACCACCCCGGTTATTATAGATGCTGGAAATTTAATAGCTTTAGATTTGCTCAGAGTTTTACCTGGAAAGGAGAAACATCAAACATAGCGAGCGGGGATGCAACGGGCAGAAGAGGTGACCCAGGGCCAGGGGGAAGATGCTGGATTTGAGCAGGTATGTTGCTAGAATTCCCCTGTGATGCTGTCATATTCAAATTGTTCACATCACCTTCACCAATTGCAGATGAAGGGGGGTTGTGCTTCCAGTCAGGTTGTTTTCCAGATGGGATGTAGGTTGTACCCATGAAACTTAGTCCAAACTGCCCAACTGGAGCAAAATGGTTGTACACAACCATATGTGGTGGACCTTGAACCCCAGGGATACCTCCAGGTGGGGTGATAAAATGGCCGGTGAATCCTGTTGGAGGACCATAGAATGAATCTACTCTGGAATGGCATTGTTGCCAGGTCCCTAAGGGACCTGAAGCAGGTGTGCTATTCTTCTGGGACTGCGATTGGGTAGATGAAGATTCCTCATGAGGTCCTAAGGCAAAAACTGGACCCCCCATCATGGGAATGTCATAGAAGGGGAAGTGCGAAGGAGGGCCTCCAGGAAAATGAGAAATCATCTGGCTTGAAGAACTCTGTGGACTGGCTAATGGAGGCCATAAAGAAATTGGTGGGTTCTCAACAGAAAGATCTGCAGGAAGAGAAACACTGAGAGACTCTTCAGCCTTTGATTGACTTGCTAACTGCTGACCACCATCACCTGCAAGACAGATGACAAAAAGGCAATACGGGTTAACATCCACACAAGCAAAAACACACATGACTCCTACAGTGATTGCAGATCTTACCTGTATTAATAACATCAATGTCTACACCTCCAAAACCTTTATTATCTGAAGCTGACACGATGCAAGTACTCATTCCATTCCCTACAATCTCATCACTAGATATGGCAGCAACAGCAACAGCTGAAGCAGCTGCTTCAGCTTCACAGTCTTCCATATGGACACAAGATTCACTTGCATGTTCCTCTTTTTTGAAGAAAAGGGCGCAATCTTTCTCGGCTGCTGAAAGATTGCAAGGTATTTGAATTTCTGATCGAGATGAACCTGGGAGGCCGATCCCATGTGAAACAGCACGGCTGCTAGGAGGAATAACTGTAGGAGATGTAACTGCTCCTGTATAAAGTGATGATATCCTTCAGATACAGGGCAACAATAATTCTATGAGTCTATATAACATCAGTAGATACACCAACCAAATTGTATTTTCTCCCCGGCTAGCAAAGAATTTATTGGACTTGTAGCATTAGAAAATGACTTGTCCTTCAATAGTATGGATGATGGTGGCGGCATGCTGGGGTCGGTAACTGAGCTATTGCGATCTCCAACGGGAGCACAAGTATCGAACTGAACAGGCTTCATAGCATCATCAAGTTGGGTCTGTGTCAATGTCATCACCTATAGATTCAACCAAATCGGTTTCAGACTTCCACAGATTTATGGTCCAATCATATTAGAAGAATGAGTATCAGCATCTACAAGCACAATAGTTTAGAATACACTCGGGCTAAAAGGAAATATAAATGAACCCATCAAATATGCCTATAAGCACCCTGGAAACACAATATAATAGTAAGAAATGCACATACAAACATGCATGAAGGTGTGCAAACACATGTATAAAAAGATAAATCAGAGCACCACACAGACTGAACTCAATCTGAACCTAAAGATGTTGAAGAAAATTTGAGAAAGAAAGCAACCAAGAGAAGTAAGAGCTGACTGTGTTTATGGATGCAAATCAATCTGATTCCAAAGTAAAGATAAAAACTCAAGAGAAAACTGTGTTGTAAGATAAAATAAAAAACTTCGGGAAAAAGGACTCAGTGAAAACTCAAGAGAAAACTGCATTGTAAAATAAAATAAAAAACTTCGGGAAAAAGGACTCAGTGAAAACTCAAGAGAAGATGCACAAAACAGATTTACTAGACAGATGGCAACGTTAAACTAGAACAAATAGTTAACATATCGGTAAATGCAGTTATGCATACCTTCTGATTAATGCACGAATTACCCCACGAACCAAAAGATGCCTGAACATTGTCAAAAACCTTATTCTTGCTCTCAAACATCAAACCTGATACCAGGCTTGGTCCCCCGACCGAAGTGGTTTGAACAGAGCTTGGCTGGAGTGACCTGTAGAAAATCAGCAGAGTCAGCAATCTGTATGCATATTTTGTATCAGTTATTTTTAGGCGAGATGTATACTTCACTGCCTGCGCTCTTATATCAGCTTGTACATCAATTTTACTGGCATGAGTACCAATTGGAGCCAAAGGTTGGGATACTGTATTTACACCAAATCCTGCTGATAGTTCAGTATTTGCCAGATTATGTCCCTCGGAGGTGACAAAATCAGTGCGAACATTGTTCATTACTCCATTAGCTGAAGCAGAATTTCTATTTGAGCTTTGTGGGATTGAACGAGGTTTACGTGGTGGCTGTCAAAAAATAAATGAATGATGTTAAACAACTTAGGGTGGGTTTGAATGGGCGATTGGGTGCGGTGCATTTAGCTTACTTTTTGTCTCATGCTACAGTATCGCTACAGTATCTAATCTCACCGCCACTGCTGTTTTTACACTAACCGCAGGTAAACACACCGCCCATCAAAACTCACCCTTAGTCTTATTGCATTGGACCAGTAAAAACAAACAGAAAAAACATGTTATAGTAAAGTGAAGAAAAAAGTTAAAGTTCAAAGTATTACAACCTTTGCAATCCGAGACTTAGCTTTGATTTCTTTTTCTCTCTGCTCGCGCCGGTCATTCAGCACTTGCCTCTTTGATCTGACCTCAATGAAATCATCTTCATCGCTGGCTGCTTCTATTCCAGGTTGCTCATAAACACGCACTATGCCACTTTGCAAAGGAGCATCCACATCTTCCTTGATATTCCTCTTAAGATTACCTTTACCAGAGTATGTGATATTCTGACTCCTCATCAGTGAACCTTTTCCCAATCTCTTCTCATTCCTGTTTCCTGTTTCCATCTCCTGGGAACTGCCTAGAGCTGAACTTGGGCATTCAGATTCAACTGTCTGTTTTGACTTACTCACCACAATTTTCCTCATCCTATTAGTTACGGAAAATCCAGTACCCCTTCCATTGGCACCAGAATTTTCATCCAAACCTACTTGATTTGTGTGGTTTGAAGAAATGATTCCAGAAGGCTGCCTCTTACCAGAATTTTCCCTAATTCTAAACTCTGTTCGAGTGCATCGAGGCCTCCTTTGGTATCCAGTAGAGTCTTTGCGAGAGGATCCCGAAGCAAGAAAACCTGATCTTGAGTTAGAACCTTTAGCTGTAAAGACATACTTTTTTCCCCTATTATTATAAGTTTGGCCCCTTGGTCCACTTAAATCTTCCTCTTTTGAAAGTGAGTGAGATGATGTCAGAACAGTTTGAAGTTCACCTTCTGATTGTTTACTAGACAATGCTTTGAAGTTTCTATGAACTGAATTCTGGTGCCCCTGGTATTCAGAAGAGAAACCTGACTTGAACCTAGTTGCACCAATATTTGAAATCTCAACAGTACCATGCTGTGTCAGAACACTTTTTCTGCTTTCTCCAGCTTGTGTGGAACTTTCCTCATTCAACATGTTGTCATGCAATAAATGTAAGGACCTCAGAAGACCAGACTGGTTATCATCCAAAGGAGATGAAACTTCACATTTCATCATATCAAACCCAGAAGTATCTTGACTGGGTTGAACAGGCAGAGGAGCTCCAGGGTTTGGGTTTGGGTTTGGGTTCAGGGAGAAGTTGGCTGGAACATTTTGCAGGACAGAAGACACAGACTGAGGAGCTAAAGGAAGCGATCCCTGGGAAATCGGAGATGTATACCTTAACTGACCAAACTGAAAGAGAGGTTGTGATCGGTGCATTTGGGTGACAGATGGGGGGCCAACCTGAGGATGCAGATGAAGAGGCATCTGTATGGAGCCAATCTGTATGGCTGGAACTGGAGAGGGTATTAAAGAAGGGCCTGAAAACAGCCCAAATTGGAGCTTAACAGGTACTTCGGTGTGGTTAGTAACAGAAGTAGAGGTAGGCATGCTAATCTGACCAGAAGATGAATGGGAAGCCATGTTGACAGAATAGGGGAGATTATGCTCTGTCGATACACCAGTACAACTAGTAGCATCCACATGATCAATCAGCTGAGATGCTGTTGATGCTTGAGGAGAGGTATTAGGCTGAGTAGTCAGATCCTGCACTCCCTTTTCGGTTTCTTGAAGGATTCTAGAAGAACTATCTAAACCCTCTGGACAAGGAGCATCCATGGACTGAAGGATTTTTCTATCACTATGCATATCATCCAAAGATATCTTTTCTTCAAGAGAGCCAATAGAAATCTGTGGTATCACATATGCAGAGTCCTTCTGTGAACTTTCAAATTCATCATTTGGCATGCCAACCTCAACCCCATCATTGAAGCCTAAGACCAAGTTGTCCATCATATCAGGGGACTCATTATCCTCTAGATGCAACTCATCTAACTCTCGAGTCAGGTCTATATTACCATCATCTCCTTCATGCACTTCATCTTCTTCCAGATATCCATCTCCATCCTCATCATATTCTTCTTGCTCCTGCAACAGTTCATTGTTATCAACAGTCCATTCCTCATCATCACCGGCCGAAATAGAACTTGATGCAGTCCGCACATTCTCTTTCCCAGCTTCAGACTGTAACACAAGGGGTTTGATTTCCGGCCTTGACAAGTCAACCTCTTTATTCTCTTCAGCTGATAACATTGCAGAACCTCCAGACTCATCCAAGTCATCATGAGAAAGATGAATAGGAGAAACAGGGGGGCTTGAAACAGACAGAGATGACTGTGAGTCGCACCTTGCTGCATTGCCATCCAATTTCTGAACCTCATTATCAGTATTATCAGGCTGAGTATCTATAATTCCTTGCTGTCCAAGATCATCTTGCTGACCACCATCATAAATGATCTCCATGCTAGATCCACATCTTGTTGCCTGATTGTACTGTACCTCATTTTCTAGGAATGTTGATGGACCAGGATGCTCATTCTCAGCTCTATATGAAGATTTCTGCATTGAGGGCATAGATGGAGGAGGTAAAACACGAGGTTGCCTCACAGAATATTGTGACCTCCCAAAGGAATAAAGCCCATCATCCTCAGGGTTGTGATAGAATCTTTCATGGTAAGGCGGATAAATATTACCACGAGAATGCTGCCCCCATGTCACATCACCATAATTATCAGCAAGATTCTCATGATATTCAGATCCAATCTCAGCATTTCTACCATAATGATCGGCCCCAGACCCATTCCACCTCTGACCTTTTGGCTGACCAAAATTATCTAAACTGGGTTCAGGAACCCCTGCTCTAAAGTGAGGCCTGGATGACAGGTACGGAGATGCTCCCTGAAACTCTTTCCTGGGAAATGGTCTACTCACAGTAGATACATCTTGCCTGGGGCTATGGTGTCCATTCTCTATCTCCTGCCCAGTGAAGGCAGAGTTGTTTCCATACTCAAATACATCTCTCTTCCATGAATTAAAGGGCTTATCTCTATCTGAAAATGAAGCAGCAGCATAAGACAAGCTAGGCCTAGAAGCCGTCTCAAAGGATCTATTTAGACCAGAAGAATCAGAAGAAGCTGAAGTTGTGATTCTTTCCACCATCCTTTCACCATCTTCCCAATCACTCACACCTGTTGCTTTTGATGCATCTGTTTCTTTTGCCATCCCTGGTATTTTCTCATCTGCACGGACACCCTTCACTGCTTCAGCCTGCCTCTTGGCAATCCTTTCTTCCAACTCTAAGAGTTTTTGTTTAGCAGCCTGCTTTCTTCTTTTCTCCTCCATAACTATCCTGCGTTTTTCCTCTTCTCTGGCTATTCTCTGTTCTTCTGCCCTTCGCAAAGCATCTAACCTCTCTTGTTCAGCTCTCCATGCAGCTTCCCTGGCCTCTTCTTCTAACCTTCTCTGCTGCTCTTCTTGTTCCCTTGCCAACCGCTGTCTCTCCTCTTCTTCTCTACGAGCTAGCTCCAGTGCTCTCTCCTGTTCCTCAATAATTCGCTGCCTCTCCTGTTCCTGCATTTTCTGCACTCTCTCAAGTTCAGCCTCAAATGATTCCCTGACAGGGTCATGAAAATCAGTTTGCTTAACGGTATCTTTCTTCTTCTTAACAACCCCAACAAGGTTTGCAGAAAAAGGATCCCATCCATTAAATCTCGTGGCCCCAAAATCCTTCACCAAAGGGTCTTCTAGATAAGATTTTTCGTTCTTGGACAAAGGCCGTTTGTCTCTACTGAAATTAAGTATAGGATCATTAAGAGAAACTGCTTTCCCACCCAAAGGAAAAGATGGTTTTGATAAAGAACTGTTCTGGAAAGCATTGCCTTTGTGTCTATTGTACTGTTCATTGCCATAACGCTCCCTTGTACTCCTCTCTGACCCTCTACTATTAAAAGAATCTGCGGAGTTGTTCCAAGCTTGTCTTCCTCCATTTCCATAACCCAAATCCCTCCTTCCATTATCACCCTGAGCATTGTCCCGGAAAGACAAAGTGTACTTATTTTCCTTTTCTCTGTTCATACTTGAAGGCCTTGTGCCAACACTATTTCTGTCTCTAGCAATCTCTTGAGTCCCAATTCCATCTTTAGGAAGAGGAGAAGAGGCTCTCCATGCATTTCCTTCACGCACTTCTCTACTTGGTAGTCTTGCATCGATGCTGTAAGGGTCCAATTTAGCGACTTCACTGGAAAGTGTTCTTCCAGCATCATTGTCACGCAGTCCCCTCCTGTCAAAAAGACCGTGAGCTGGTTTATCTGGAAGTACACCAGCCCTTGGCATTTCGAAATCTCTATCCCAGTACGCTTCAGTTTTCGAATAGCCCTGATCCCTCCTGTGGTCCGAAACATGACCCGTATCACGCTCATCATCAGCCCAATCAGATCTTGGATTCAAACGAACCAAAGGAAGTGGCCCCGGGAAGTACTCATCCTGCTTCCTGCCTTGTTCTAATAAACGAGAACCACTTGTACGACGAGCTTCTCCACCTTTCTCACTCAATTCACTGTCAACGGCAATTCGCCCTGACCGCAATTGAGGAAGCATATCAGTAACTGAATTTGATCGCGATCCGTCCCCATGCTTATCAGACAACTCCTGACCTGCCATCGCCAATTGCTTCTGCTTCTGATTCAAACCATCTGTCTGTTTCTTTTCAGCCCCTAATACAACAGGTAATGCTGCTTGCAATGAAGGAAATTCCTCTCTCTTCAAAACTGTAGCTTTATCCAAAGGCAGAAAACCTATCGCTGAAGCAGACATGGAGGAAGTTGACCCTGACCTAACAGAAGGCGGCATATAAACACCACTACTTACCTTAGTCATCCCATCATCAGCATTCAAACGATCAACCCCGTCATTCACATGATCATCACCACCAACCAACCCTTCTTTCTCCTGCCAAGCAACTGAACCGGGTTTAGCCCATCCCATTCCGGACGAACCAGGCCTTGGCCCACTCACGGAAGCGCCTCCACAGGCGGGCACACCACCGGGTCCCAAAGAATCAAATCGCTCATGTTCCTTTCGCAATGATGGTAAATTCAAGGGGGGTGGAACAGATAACTTGGACCCACTCTTTTGGGAGCTACGAGGACGTGAAAGAACCACCATTCCTCCACTGCCAGCACCGGCACGTGCCCGATTTGACTCATAGGAACCCGAATGATGTGAATGGTAGTGCTGTTTAGATGATTGTTGGGCATAATACTTGTTCAGATTCACTGAAACGAACTTATTCCCGCCACCGGAATTTGCCATGGGAGGGTCCGACCCGAGCTGTTAACCCGTTTGACGGATGCCGATGATCCCCGCCAAAGTATCAAAGTCCTAACCCTAGATTTTCCCTCCCTCAATATTCCCTGATTAAAATAATTATAAGAAACACAATATAAACAAGAATAAAAGAACAGATCAATCTCACTGTAACTACGAATTGAGAAGGGGGGATCCAGAGTTTTATTCTAGTTTCTAATTAGGGTTTCGGTTTTGTATTCTTATTTTGTATATTTTACTTTTATTTTTTTAAAAGGAAATAAAAAAGGGAAGAAAAATGAAGCGTAGGATAAGGACTTACCTCCAGATGCGTAGGTTAGAGACACAAAATGCTAACGTGCGCACTCCAAAACCGGATAGCGAGAGAAGAGTTGGAATGGGAGAGATGGCAAATCTATATAAATATAATTAATACTAAAACATAGATTTAGAATATACGTACAATAACAATAAACAACCAAATATATTATTTGAAACTAATTAATCATAATAATAACACAATAAATATGTACCATATTAAAATAAAAAATAAATTAAATTATAAGTAAAATAAAAATTAAACACATAAATACATATGATAAAAACACTAAATGCACTATAATATTAAAAATATATAAAAATATTAAAATGATGATTTAGTTTAATGGTAAATTTAATATTTTACTAATTCAATTGGCACGTGTTTAAATCTCATTATATACATATTTTTGTTGGTTTTGTTAAAATAAAAATACTAAAATACTCTCAAATAATATGATTCACTTTAAATACAGAAGGACATTTCCATAATTCCCTAACCAAGTTGGTACTTGGTTAACCCGTGACACCAACTTATTCAAAGATTTGACTCATTTTAAAAATGAAAAGACATTTCTATAATTTTCTAACCCAATTGGTACCCAGTTAACCTGTGGCACCAATTTAGTCAGAGGTTTTATTAATAGTATAAATATACAACTAATGGGGATAATAATTTGTGCATGTTAAAATAAATATGTATAAATATATCAAAATGAAGCTTTAGTTAATTGGTAAATTTAAGATTTTACTAGTCCAATTGGCTCGGGTTTAAATACAACCATATGCATATTTTAATATTAAAATGAAGATATTAAAACATTCACAAATATTATAACTTATTAAAATTACAAAAGGACATTTTTTAATTTTTAAGCGAGTTAGTGATCCAATTGAAGGTGACATCAAATCAATAAAACACTTAATAAATAGTATAGATATACAACTCTGGAGATAATAAATTGTGCATATTAAAAATGTATTAAAAAATCAAAATAATGTTTTGGCTGAACAACAAATTTTAGGTTTTACTAATCCAATTGACACGAGTTTAAATCCCTTCATATGCATATTTTTCTTAGTTTTTGTTAAAATAAAAAGACTAAAATATCCTCAAATCGTGTGACTCATTTTAAATACGGAAGGACATTTCTATAATTTCCTAATCGAGTTGGTACCTGGTTAACCCGTGACACCAACTTAGTCAGGGATTTGACTCATTTTAAATACGAAACGACATTTCCATAATTTCCTAACCAAATTAGTACCTGGTTAACCTGTGACACACCAACTAAGTTAGGGGTTTTATTAATAATATAGATATCCAGCTAATAGAAATAATAACTTGTGCATATTAAAATAAAATTGTATAAATACATCAAAATGAAGTTTTGATTGAGTGGTAAATTTAAGATTTACTAGTCCAGTTGACTTGAGTTTAAATCCAACCATTTGCATATTTTAAATGGTTTTTATTAAAATGAAAATATTAATATATTCACAAATATTATAACTTATTTTAATTATGGAAGGGCCTTTTCGTAATTTTTAACCAAGTTGGTAACACGGTTGGGGGTGACACCAACTTAATAAATAGCATAGACATATACAACTGGTAGACATAATAAATTGTGCATATTAAAAAATGTATAAAAACATCAAAATAATGCTTTAGTTGAGTGGTAAATTAAAATTTTATTTATCCAATTAGCACGAGTTTAAATCTCTTTATATGCATATTTTTCTTGATTTTTGTTAAAATAAAAAACCTAAAATGCCCTCCAATGATATGACTCATTTTAAATATGGAAGGACATTTTAATAATTTCCTAACCAAGATGGTACCAAAGTTAGCCCGCAACACCAACTCAGTTAGGGATTTTATTAATAATATATATAATACATATATATATATAAGTGCTAGTTGTAAAGAACTTTTAACCCCTTTTATGGGTTAGTATTTGGTACATGATCTGCCACAATTTGCTGTGGCAAATTAGAGCCCTTTCGATACTTAAGGAGTTTGTTTTCGGACCATTTTATCAGTATTTCAATTAGTTTTCCAATTTAGTATATGAGATGCAATTTTAGTAAAATAAGCATTTTTACGTATATTTTGGTATTGTAACGACCTGGTGGGTCAATATGGGCCTAGGGTAGGATTGATGAGTCAATTTAGTGTGCAGGACATCGTTTTCAGGCCAAGGAGCACCAAGGACGACATTGGTGTCGTTGGCCGCCTATAAATGTGTTATCGTTTATAGTATAAATCTCACGCCAAAATTATATAAAAGTAAATCGATGGTGTCTGCAAGTATACGAGTCAAATTGTAATATACTATTTGTGTTGCAACGGAACACAGAGAAGTATTTTAAGGATCGTACCCAAGGGAGGATGGAATAAGTCTATTGAAAATCTCTTTACAATAATAAGTCTAAATAGTAATAATTAAATGCTATATTGCGATAAATCATAAAAAGAGATGAATGTAATAAATTAAATAACTACAATAATAAACGATAAAATACACAAACAACTAAACAAACTAAACCAATCAGGAAGATTAACTCGTTTTAGGAGTTGTAATTAACTTCGAATTAAGGTTTTAGGGTGGATTAGCTATCAATTAACCAATTATTACCTCTCGGCCTCTAACTGATTAATCAATTGGTTGATACTCGCTTATCTCTCGACCTCACTTTCTCAACCAGGATAAATGTAAATTTATCTCCCGATCTCATTTAACATATGATTACTTCCTAGGGTTATCAAGCCTAGGGTTTAAGAACGTGTAATTTAAACCAACTAATCCTATCTAGAAACCCTAAGGGATTTAGCCACTCATGATATTTATAATCTTAATCTCAATTGAAATAAACATGTAAACAATACAAATAAATTGAAAGAGAAAAAAGATTAGAAAAATCTTGATTTGATGTCGATTAGAGTGCGGAGTAACAAATCTCTTGATTGGAATAACGAATATTGTCGCTTGCGAAGGCAAATAAACTAAAATACTTCGATTAAATTAAAAAACTCTTGGATCAAAACTGATTCCAAGAGAGAAGAACAAAGAGTTTATGAAAAATAAATAAAAACTTAATCTAATCTTACTCCTAAACTAAAAGGGTTTTTTGATGCTTTTAAGACGACTTAGTTGCATCAAACCCTAAGGTTTTATTTATAGGAGTGTTGGCAGCTTGAATTAGGTTTTCAGCACATCCTAGGTCTTCGTATAAAGTTGATTGTGTAGAAAAAATATCCCCGAAATACTTGGGCATCACGTCGGGTCTATGTCGCGCCATGCAAGGCCTATGGTGCAACACGACATAGGTTTTGTGCCTCCTTTGGTTCATTTCATTCTTTGACGACTTGAGAAACTTGTGCATCACTTATTGCTTGCTCTTATGTCAATTGGGCCTATAATTCATCATCCTACACACTTATTTACACCAATAACTACCTAAGGTTCGTGTCGGCCTAATAGGTCACAACACTTACAAAATTTATTAAAAAATACTTATTTTTCTAACTTTTACTATGAACTACTTAATATAGAAAACGTAATAATTAATACTAAAAGTACTAGAAAACAAACTCTTTAATTGCGAAAATAGACCGAAATTACTACTACATTTGACGATAGGTCAAATACCCCCACACTTAAGTCTTTACTTGTCCTCAAGCAAATTAAACAAAAAATAAAAAATAAACATGCAATAAAAGAAAATGTACTTGAGCTAGCTTGATACAGGAAATTTGATAGAAATATGTTAACAAGATAGTATAAATAAACATATAACTCTAGCATGATATACAATTGACTCACAATTCCTAAAATTAGACGACTTAGTTCATTAAGTTACAAAACAAACAAATAAAAGAATATTAAATATAAGTTTCCATCAAAACAGGTATATAAATATACAATTATGTTCAAATGAATATAAGTAGTAAAAATATCAATCCTTGGCAAAAATTTCATCCACATAAAGTACTATCTAAGTCACATAGGACTTTTCGGCTTGTAACGTTCTGCGGCTTAGGTTGGTTCGAAATTTAAAGAATAGGCTTTGTCGAAACCATTTTTTAAGAAAGAAAAAAAAAGGGTGTGTTGACTTTGAAAATAAAAATGGGAGTCGCCACCGATCCTTTAAAGAAGTGTGATCGGGTCACCTTGAAAACAGTTTTAGGTCTACGAATTTTGAGAGAAAGAAGGGTTTGGGAGTCGGTTACATACGAGGAAGGGTTATCACCCTCGTAACGTCCAAAATTGGTACCGAGTTGATTGTTCAATGTCTTAGTATTGAGAATTTGAAGAGATTTTAAAATATGATCTTTCCCCTTTTTTTATTAATGTTAATTTTATAAAAGATGCATGGATAAATCGATGCAGATACCAAAGACCTCCTTATCTTAGAGTAATAAAATGGCGCACCCAATACATTAGGGCATAACATTTTTAGTCCTCGAGAATAAGTTTGTCTTTTGATTTTCAAAACTTGCGTGGTGAGGTTTAAAAAGGATATTCAATTACTTTAAGTCAGATGAAAAATCGAAACCCAATACGTTAGGGCACGATTTCTCAAAATTCCGAGCATTGAATATTGATCTTATTATTTTTTAAATCCTCATTTCGAGAAAATGACGTATCACATCCAATACATTAGGACACGACTTATCGAATTCCCGAGAGTGGGTTTTACGTATTTTGATTAAAGAAAACTTTTGATCATTTAGATTCAACAAGGAGAACTGGAACCCAATACATTAGGGCTCAATTCTCTCGAGGATTCCAAATATCGAGTATATGTGTTACTTTGAAAGACTTTTGTATAAAATTACTTTGACATTTGTAATCTTTTGAAAAAAACGATTGCATAATAGTGTACAATGCGAAATAACAATTTATACACTAAAGCATACGCCAATACATAACAAAGATTCAATATACGCGAATAAATAATATTATATACATAAGAGCAACAATTCTTATATCCTATATTATGCAAATACTAACATCCACATTAGCAAGTAGAATGAATTAAAAGTCAATCTTATAGAGGTAACAAGCAAATTAAATAAAATGTAACAAGTTTCTTAATAAACAACACTAAGCAATCGTGAAATAAGGAAATTATATATTAAGAGATTTAAAATAAGTGATATATATATATATATGTGTGAAAATTTGAAATAAATAAAATACAATTAAAGACAAATATGTCATAAAATAATAGTAGCTCAATAATTTTAAAATAAATATTATCAAAATACATAAAGATATATATATTAATTTAGATAAATAATACATATAAAGAAAATAACAATAATAATGTAAATAACATACGTATATACTAATAATAGTAATAAAATAATTAATAAATTAATATAAAAAAACCAATGAAAAAAAAGGGTTAAATCACAATTAGATCTAAATTAACAAGAAATTAATGTAATTAAAACAAAGCGGGGGATTATATCGCAACGCGCGAATTATATGAGGGGCTGAGTGGGAAATATTCCCTCCCTTCCAAAACGCAGCGTTTTATGTGGATCAAATCGAAACAAAAATAAAATAAAAGATTAAATTTAAAAAGGAAATAAAAATAAAAAGGGTATTGAATTGAAATACCGCGCAAAACAAGAAAGACTCGGAGCGCAATTACCCCTCCCCGTACCAAACACGCGGATCTAGCCGCAGTTGGACCGGGTCATCGGGTATGGGCCAATACGGCACTGTTTTGGAGCCACTGATCAGACTCCAAACGGCGTCGTTTCACAGTACGCATAAAGCCTAAAAGACCTAGGCATTAAGCCATTTCTGCCAGTCCTATAAACCCTAGCTGCTCTCCACTTAAAACTTAGCCTCCCAAACACCGATTAATCTCCGCCCAAACACCGACGGCGACGGAGGGAGCGAAGATCCAACGGTGCCGCTAAAAGGTAATTCCCCTTTTATTTTATGTATATCCTTATATATCTATATATAAGAAAGAAAGAAAGAAATATGAATCGAAAAAAAGAGCAAAATCAAAAAGAAAAGGAAAAAGGAAAGGAAACTTGAAAGATCACCTTTCAAAAAACTCCTCTATTGCTTTTTTGATTCTTTCTGTATATTGATTGTGTGTGTAACCTTTACAAAATTTGGAAAATGGCTTTATAGCCGAAGATAAAAACAAAAATCAATCCAAAATACAACCAATATCTTTTTTTCTTTTTTCTTTGCTGCCGTTTTCTGTTTGTTTTTTTGCTTGTCTGCTTGTGTGCAGGTACGGCCGTACGAAGAGGGGACGTGGCATGTACGGAGGCTAGCTAGAGGCGTTTGGAGGCACTGATGATGGTGCCCGTGAGGAGGCTCGTCATGCGCAGAGGGTTAGGCTGCGGCGCATGAATTTTCTAGGGTTTCTTGTTTCTAATTTTTTTGGGGGCTGCGTTATGATTGGGTTGGGGGTATTGGGCCTGATGTTGGGTAGTGGGTTAATTGGGTTTGGTGGGTAGGACCAGGTTAGGGTCTGTAACCGGGTTTAGTGACTGGGCTTCAACCCGGATTTAGCCCATTGTAATTGGACTATTTACTGGACTTTAAATTTTGTTTTGTTTTGTTTTGTTTTTGGTTTTTTATTTTACTAACGGGCCGGGCAAATTGGGCTTACTACAGGCTTAATAAAACGGTTAAGCACGAAAATAGTTTGGGCATTATATTGTCCCCAATACTCTCCCCAATTTTGAATAATCTCACCACCTTATATCCACTTCTCTCACCTTCTTTTCTCTCTATCATTAAGGCATCGTATAGTGTTCATGAGTAAAATCATCCGAGCTCATATATTTTTTTTGAACAAATGTGAGCGTACTTTTTTTTTCCAAATCACTTTGCTTTTATTTTTTTCTTTGATATTTTCTCGATTGACATTTTGCCTTATTTTTCTACAAGCTCAAAAATCTTATACTCACTATATCATACAATTCTTTAGTTCCACTCATTCTTTTTCTTTTGAAACCACCGTAATGTATCTACCTAATCCTTCAATATTAATGGTTGGATGTCTAAATCCGTGCAAGGACCTAGAAATTAAAGGATCAAATAAAATGTTCTTTAGGCTTAGGGTTTCATTTATGGTTCATTAAGAAAATGGATTCAGGCTCAAAATAAGTACTAGGGAAAATATTTAAGGGATAGCTTTTTGGCTCAAAAAATTGTCTACCAAACAATGTCTTAGGTCGTCCCTAAGTAATTCTATACATGGATTAAATCGGCCAAGTCTATCAATTTCTACAACCTATATTTCAATTAAACATGCATGCTATTTATATATCTATTTATCATGTTATATATTTATCATCTTAAATCTATTCACAGTGTAACAAATTGAACTGATTAGTCTAAAATTAGAAAATTTAGAATCAATTATTATCAAACTAAATTTACAGTTTATTCACAAAATCCTATTAACATGCTCCTAACCAGTCACTTGTATTTCTACAAGCTCAAGCACAAAGAAAACATGCAAAGTAAAATTTTTAAAATGACTAAAAACAAAGAAAAATAAAATAGAATAACAAAAAATATTTTAAAAAATTTTCTAAGTACCGCCACACTTTATTCGACACATTATCCCTAATGTGCAATAAAATATAAAGGAAAAAGGTTACCCGATTGGCATGATTCATGCAATACAATTGGTGGTACTGTTCCTCCTTTCGGTTTTAACTCAACATGATTGTGCTTTAAAAAATTTGAGGTTTCTACTAATAAAAACTATACAAAACTACATATATAAAATATTACAATTCTAACTAAATAAAAACCATAACAAAATAAAAATCACCCCGAATAAAAAATAGAATTCTAGGCCAAATTAAAATAAAAAATGTTCAAAATTAATCGGAATCAGGCTCCGACTCTCCATCAGCTTTGTCCGGTTTGCTTTTTGAATCTCCTCGAGATCTTCTTCAGAATCTTCTTTGGGATCTTTCTTGTCTTTTGATTCCTCCTCTTTTTTCGTCTTGCTCAATTCAGCCTTTACCTCGTACTTAGCTATTAGAAATTGTGGCAACTTCAAACCGTTTTTCCTCGCATAGTCCTCGTTTACTAGTCCAGCTTTTTGCATCCACCAAACTATCCACTCGGAATTGGATAGCACATTCTTGCCTAGATGTGGTTTTTTATTTATCGTTTTTTCATTTCCTATTCCATGTAAGATATTCCACACTTGTTTCCAATATCGGAAACTTTATTGGTTGTAAGACACGACCTAGTCGTCCCACCAACACCTTTGCCTGTCGCCATAAGGCTATCACTAAGTGCGAAAAAACTAATTCCACTTTATTCTGTTGGGAAATGTGCTCATATTGTAGTAAACATGTAATTATTTTCTATGTATTTGAATGATGAATAAATAAAGTTAATTTCACATTTTACTATTATGTCTTTTGTGTTTTTGTCTTTCATGTTTTGCATGCACAGCAAAATTGTGACAAGCAAATATTAGCTCATTGATTGTCTAAGTTCAAACTTATGATAAGTGGCACTTTAAGAATGTTTACGTTATGAGAAAGACAACTTACTTTAGTAGATAATCTAAACGAGTTCGTAATCCCGTAAAAGAATCAAAGTGAGCATTTGATTCAAATACTTAGAAGGATTATTATGTCGTCTACAATTCCAATTAGGGAAATAACTAGTCTTGGCTATCGGAGTAATTGACTCCATGGGTAGAGACATAGATATATTCATTGGAAAAATGATACATTGGACTAGACTCAAGATGAATTAATTTTGAATCTGTTTTTGAATTAATTCACTTATGGTGTTCATGGTGTGATTTACCTAAATCCTAAGTTAGTCACTGACCATGCGTATGTAACTCATGTGCTTTTATATAATTGGAGGCTTATGCTCTAAAGATGATTAAGCCCATAGTCGATATGTTGGGTACATGACTTGTGTATGACATGGCTTTACTAGCAACAATAGAATTCATAGATCGAATAAAGAGTTAACGATATTCTCTCATTGGCATTGTGTGGATTGATAAATATGGAACGTGGTCATGGGTTGCTTGTTCTCAAATGAGCAACTTATCACATTCATTTGTTGAAAGTGATCATATTAATTATTAAGAAGATACAATGGTGACAATGAGATAAAATATGATTGTATTGAGTGAATGGATTTAACTCAAAGGAATTGAGAATATCATATGAGGGTAATACACACATGACAAGGTTATTGGATAAAACAATTGGTTGAATTGCTTTTGTAAAGAGTATACAATAAGGAGTTTTTAATCATGGTACTTCTTGTGGACTGACTCCATAACTAAGTAAATTGCGAATTATCGAATGCTTTTGGACATAATTGCAATTACTCGAGAATTTGATTAAAGAATTTTCTTGAAAAATTAATTTGGAAAATCTAAGTGATTTTTGGGAAATTAATTTTGATCAAGTAAATTTAAATTCACCAAATTAATTGAAATAAATATGATATTTTTGGAAATTAATTTTCAAGTCAGACAATTGTCCCATAGGTAATTGAATTTGGAAATTGGACTTGAGATCGAAAATTGGACTCAAGAACCCAAAATCGAGACTAGGACCCAAAAACTGGTTGAATCGGGCTTGACATGTGAAATCAGGCTGACAGTCCAACCAGTGGCAGGACCGGACCGGTCAAGCCGTCATTGGCCCGGACTGAACAGACAATAACTGAATTGGCTCGGGGTACCGTGAGGGTGCCACGCCTGTGATGGCACCGTTGGACATGACAATGTCGGCAACAACGACGACGAGATTCCAGTGGCCGGCGGGTGGTCCTTCCACGATTGATCAATAGAGGAATCACACTTCTACTAGGACTCTATTGAGACTCAACTTATCTTGATAGTATTTTATTAATTTAATATTAAAGTGATTATCTTAATATTAAATTTAATTTAATATTTATCTTATAGATAAAAATTCTATTAATTTAATAGATTTAATATTAAATTTAATCTAATATTTATTTTGAAAAGTATTATATTAATTTAATATTAAAGTGATTAAGTTTAATTATAGTTGAACTTTCTAAACTCTCCCAATATAAAGAGAGCCTTGAGTCATTATTTTTCATAGATTTGAATTCAAGAGAAAGTTGTAAAGAGAATTTTTTGAAGAAATTATTTCAAAAGATTTCTAGAAATATTTTTCTTATTTACAACTTGGCCCAAAAGTTTAGAGAAATTACGAAAGTGCCCCACTAGTAATTTTGTAGAAAATTTTCTAATTCGAAGCAAGCCTACACTTGGTAGACGTGATGTCACACCCCAAGTCTAGCGGATCCAAGATTTAGGCATAGAGTCTCAAAGTTATCTGTTTGGCGTAGTGTAATCCGTCATGTTACAGTCTTCTGGCGAATCGGAGTGGGCGTATATAACTGCTGTAATAGGCCAATTTTGGCCAGGGCCTAGATAAAAAATAAAACACAAAATAAACCAAAATAAAATACAAAAGTCCAAATACCAAGCCCAAACTTACAAACCCAAATACAAGCCCAAAAAATTAAAAATCTAACGGTCCTTTTGCTATTTTATTTTATTCAATCTGTCCTTTTAATTTTGCTTAAGTTACAATTAAGCCTTTTTTTCACTTGTTTATTTATTCATTATTCCTTTTATTTTATTCATTCATTTATTCATTTACTTATTTATATATTATTTATTTATTTATTATTTTAATCCTTCTTTGTTATTTATTTATTTATTTTTGATACTTTCATGTTTATTTTTTTATGCATATTCCACTTTCTTTTATTATTATTATTTTTTATGTATATCATGGTTTAATTAACATTAGATTTAATTTATTATTACCATTGCTTATTTATTGTCTCATTATTATAGGCATATCTTCAGTTCGCTTATTCGCTTCATCATTTTATTATTGTTCCAATCATGTCGCGAGTTGTGTTTAAATATTCATTCTTTACACTATAATCCAAATAAAATAATATGCATAGTTTTAAACATTACATGTGTATTTATTCAAAAAAGAATTTGAAAATAAAGGCAATATTCCGTGTTTGGAGCTTCGAGAAATCGTACCCTAACTTACTGAGTTTCGATTCTCTCATTGAATTTAAATAACCGAATATCCTCTTAAAATTAAAATACATAAGTTTTTAAAAAAAAACATAAAGGCAAGTTCATTCTCAAAGGTTAAAGGTGCTGTGTCCTAACTTACAGGATGCGACATTTTGTTACCGCAAGATGAGAGAGTCTTTAACATTCACTTCGATTTATTCAAGCAATTTTAAAAAAAATAACATTAATAAAGAGGGATCGTATTTTAAATTCTTTTCAAATTTTCAATTTTTGACATTAAGACATTAATTAATCAATTAGGTACCAATTTTGGGCGTTACGAGGGTGCTAATCCTTCCTCGTACGTAACCGACTCCCGAACCCTTTTTTTTAATTTTGTAGACCAAAATTATTATTTTAATAAATTAAATCATTACGAGGTGACTTGATCACACCTCATAAAAATGATCGGTGGCGACTCCCTTTTTCGTTTTTAAATAAAAAGTTGACCGATTTCAAAAAAATGGTTTCAACAACTGCCGAGTAAGAAAGTGGAGATTCCATCTCAGGTTATTCTAATATATTAAAAAAAATATTTTGTTAAGCAAAAAAGTGATTATGGTATGAGTAACCGCCAAATGTATAGTACGCCTTATTTGTTTGAAGTATTGTGCTAAGTTGGGTTGTAAAATGACCTGGTTAGGAACTAACTAGATTTACTGGTCTAAAATCCATTATGCGGAATTATCATTTATGTATCTCTCGAAATCTGTAGGCCATTAAGAAGGAAAAATTTTGAATTAAGTGACACTTGTCAAATTCCACTAAGTAGGATGGGGTTATATATATTTGTGTGAGAAGGTTCTGAGAAAGGTTTGTCTTTATACAACATTTCTTTTTGATTCTTTCTTCTCAATTATAATTGTATTTCTTCTCTGTTAAACTAGAAGCTAAAGTCTTTGGTTAAACAGAAGATGTTCCATCTCCTGGTAAGTTTGATAACTTTGCATGTTAAGAGTAAGGATATTATGAAATATATAGGCAGTAAGTTATGAATAAGAGGTACTGCATTGAGGTTATCTGTAGATGAGATGTTAGAAATCTATCTGTAAATGAGTTTTAATGGTGGATCCATGTTCTTTTAAGCAGTTGATGTTATTGGTTCGTGAAAGAAGTTCAGAATTGAGGATTATGACCTACAACAAGGTGAGTCTCAGATGAGTCTTTAATATCTACTCCTACAAGTCCTTCTAGATAGATTGCTTGTGATCGATGTTTAAGGTGAGTTTTTGTACTCAACCTTTGGGTGATTGATGATGTTGTGCTGCTTGTATGATCATTTATCTATATCTTCTCTGAGGTTGTTTAAATCCATGGTTGTGTATTAATATGGTGAATGGTATGATGTGTATGCATAACCTTGTGTAAGTATGTGTATGCTTGCAAGTATGATCACTGGATGTTAAATGGTTGTGAATTGACGTATTGATAAAAGTCGTACTATACATTATGGTAATAAGTACAATGATTTGTGTGAAATGCATGATTATTATATGCAGATTACGGAGGGAGTTACCTTGACGGGGTAGATGAAGATATGAAAAAAATGCGTCATGGTGGTTCGCGATGGAATGTGCAAGTATGCACAGTCGTTATCAAGTAATAAGTGAGTAAAAAGAGTATCGTCTCCACAGGGACTGTATTGATAATCAACAATTGTAAAATTAATATTTACCAAGTTGATTATTAAAATAAAATAATTGAAAGTAATGGATGTTCTAATTAACTTAAATTAACAACTAATATGCAAATGAAAATGAAATAAAATGCAATGAAATGGTTAAGCAGCAGCTCACAAGATTTAACAACAATAACATGAATAAGCTAGAATAATTACAACTCTTGATTTAATTCACTCACAATTATGCTTAACAAATGTTTTGAAAAAAATTCAAGGCAACTCAATTATCTATTAATTCGGAATCTAAAATTCATAAGCTTCATCAAAGTCTTATGTTTATCACTTAGAAAAACTTGCATATGTCTATGTTAAAATTTAACTAAGGATTATATTTTAAGCCACCATTACTTAGAATTTATGCAAAGTAATAGGGACATATATGTTTGAAACAATTTAATCACATAAATCTAAAGTTATGCAAGGTAATGGGGTTCTTTCAATTATTACAAACCTTTAACCTATTTCTATCGAATATAGATTAAACATGCATCTTCCAAATATGATGTCCATTAATTACCATCCGGTTCGATTAAGCAATTAATTTTAATGCATTCAAACATATATTAATGCATGAACAACATAAATTATTTTAATTGGAAGCATAAATAATTGTGGCATAGAACATTATAGACATAATTTGAATTAAATAAATCAAGGAATTGCAATCATTTTAGAAGAAACGAATTAAATCATCATCATTAAATGAACAACATTAAAGTAATCTGCAAGCATGTTTTCAAACTTAAAACAATTTAAATAAGAGGAAGAAAAACTTTAAGAAAATTTCAGTGATTCTCCGAAAACTGTCCGTGGTGGTTTCCTCCTAATTCTGTCGTTACTCCGATGCAAACTACTCCTCAAGGTGGCCAGTTGTAAGAGCTTCAACTCAAGAATTGCTTACTAGGTGAAGTCTCAAAGAAAGAGTGGAGAATATGAGAGAAGATGGAAGGCTTAGGAGTGGGAGAGAATGGAGAATGAAGATGTTGAGAGAAGAGAGAATGGTGAGTGAATGAGTGAGTTGAGAGGTGGTATTTATACATGAGGGAAGACTTGAAAGTTTGCTAAAAATAGCATGAACATCCCTTGAAAGTCTCTCATGCATGGCCGGCCATAATTTGTGGAAAGAGAGGTTGATTTTTGCTTGATTTTAGCTTAATTCTTGCTTGATTAAAGGAAAAAGGGTTGGACGACAACCATGGGAATTTGTTGAGGCTATTTTGTGAGTTTTTACACATGTAGGGGCTCTTAATTAATTTTTCCAAAGCTAGTTGGGCTTCTCATTTCCGAATTTGGACTCTTTCTTCCTTAATGGAAGGTTTGGGCTTCAATGTAAAGAGCAGACTTGTTCCTTTCATCAACCCATTTCCAAGCTGGGTTAGAATTAATTCCTTGAGTCCAATACTTAAGTTTTGCCATCCCATGCTGATTAATGTTCAGCTCATGTCTATGTGTCTTCCATAATGGTTTCAAACATCCAGCATGTTAGTGTACCAAGATGCAATAATTTAACAAAAATTATTAATTTCCAAAATGTAGCAACATAAAATAAAATTATATAAAATTAGTATTTAATTACTTAAAATTACAATCTTACTTTAATTTTTCCCAATTTCTCAAACATGTACTAAAAATACACAAATTGCTATCAAAATGTTCAGAATTTGCATAAATTCCTAGTTAAAAGGTGCTCTAAAAGTCTATATAATTTAGAGTTATCACATCCCCAAACTTAATTCATTGCTCGTCTTGAGAAATATTTTATACAAGTTCACAAACATTTCAAAGAGCAATTGTTGCATGTAAAATGATGTGCAATTTTGTGCAAGTATACACGTCAGTTCAAGTAATAAAGTGATGAGTGAATATCGTTCCCATGAGGATCATATTAAGGCACAAAATTGGTCAAGTAATTGTAATATGATTAATGTCATAGCAAGACTGATGAATAAGATACTATGGTAAACTAAGGTAAGTATGCAGTGATAATTCAAAGAAATGATGATATATGCAATAGATGGAATTGATGAATAATTGGAAATGTTATGCCAAAAGTGAGAGCAGAAATGTAATAACAATAACGAGAGTAATTATTCGAATAGAATGTAACCAAAGAAATAAACAACTAAATATGTTGTGGCAAAATTACTACAACAAAGAATAAGGATAGTGTGATGTTGATTTGGAAGGTCAGAATTACCCAGAATCGACCCTTACTGTCAAAAATGCCTTGGTAAAATCGCATCTACTTTAAGAGTTCTAAAACGGCCTGCCTCTCGTGAGAGCAAAACCTCAAGTTACATTGCTCGTGTTTATAAGCTTTTTAGATATCTTGCATGGGTTCCTTCTGTATGATCGGGACTCTATGTCTAGAATCGACTTCAAGTGTTTATCAAATACTTGCCAATTTCATTTAATTTTAATCCAACCAATCCAACCCTTTCGGAACTAGAATTAGTTTATAAGTATGCGAATAGTCTTCTAAGTCTAGAGATCATTTACATTTTAAATAAGAACTAAGAACGATCAAATGAAATAGTAAAGTAAATTAGATATATATTGCATCCATAAAAATAGTTTAAGGTTTCATCGAAAGTAATCCCAACCCTATGAGATTTAGCTCATGGGCTGGGAAATAAATTCCAAACCAAATTATTATCGGACATTGTGTTCAACTACTTCAATTCAATCTTTCGAAGGAACCCTAATGGAAATAATGGAAGAACTTTGGGAAACAACTTTTGCTTGCCTAGTCCACACTTCGGCAGCACAGTGTCTTGTGATGGCTGAGAAGGATTGCCTTCGACTTCCTTTTCTTTGCACAGCCGAACCCTTATTCACGCCTAAGGATCTCTCCCACTTTTTTTGTTAGCCATTTGTGAGGTTCCTTTCATTTTCTTTTATAGATAGATTAGGCTAGGGTTGGCTAATAGCTCGTGATTATCTTCTCCGTTTTTAGGGGGATTTATCTAGTACAAGTTTGAATTTGAGCAGGGACTATTGTGCGAAAAGTGTTGACTTGGTCTTCTCGGTATTGCCACGACATCCGTGCTAGCAAACTGTCTACACTTTGCCTTGACAAAACTTCACTCTGTATTTCCTCCTTCCAAAACTGGTTCCTACCACACCAACACAAAAAAATCCACTGCAAGCGATTAAAAGCACCTAATTCCAACACAGTCCAAGTCCTAATGCAATATTAAAAATTCTAACTAAAATGTCCTAAAATACAGCAAAATGTACTTAAGTACAAGCAATTAGCAAGGTCGAAAGGCATGAAATATAACTCTTTTCAAGAGTTATCAAGAAGCTTGCACAATATTTAAGCAGAATCAATTCTTCACATAATTATGCATTAACAAATTTATGCCCACAAACTCTTCTTATTGGTAAGTTTCTCACATGTAAATATTATTTCAAAATTTTATATCAAGTAAAAGAATATGTTAACATAAATCATAATTTGCATGCTTTTACGAGTCATGTAAATTCTACCATTCAATAATTCTTATTTTATTTTAATTAAGCAAGACAATCCTAAGGTTTAACAATGGTCTTCATATGTTGAACTCAGTAATTTCTATCCACTACAGTAGTCGGCATAATTATCAAAATCAATAGTCGATAACACCCTGAATTTGGGGTTAGAAGTTTTGAGGTATGTGCTTAGGGTCAGTGTGTGGGTTGAGCACTTGTGTATATTTTCGCATTTTGTTGCCAGAATGGGCCTGTTGGTCTAGTGGTTGGTTGTGTGTTAGTGTACCTTAGGGTTTTGGGTTCGAGTCCTTGTGTATGTGTTTTTGAGGGAGTAGTGTTATTTTGAAATTTGTTTTTATTTTTAATTTTATTTCTTTAGTTTTAAAATATTGAATTATTCTTTAATTGATTTATCAAAAATCTTTTCTTACATTCTCTTCTTCCTCTCTCTTTTCTTTTTTATTTATCAGTTCTTTTTGTCACGTAAAATTTTCACTTTCTTGCTTCCCAATATCGAATTTTTGATTCCCGTGTTCTCGTAAGAGGGTTAACATTCATGTTCATCAGAATTCTTATGTGTAAGTGTGTTCTTTTCAATTGATAATTTGTTTTCTTTCTGTGAGTCTTCAATTCTATTTGGTTGACATTTTCTTTCGAAAATATCTTGTGGGTGATCGTAATTGAGTTTCCAGAAGTGGTGGTTTTGAGATGTTGATTGGGTTTGGGCATTTTGAACCATGATTAAGGCGTGTGTTTGGTGACCCTTCCTTATTGTTATCGAATTTTCGACTTGTTTCCTTGAAATTCGACATAGTTTGTGTGCCTTTGAAATTGACCAATTGAAAGGTCGATTACTATGAAATGGCTTCAAATATGGTGTGTTTTTGGTATAATTCTGAGTTGTCAAGGGCTGATGTAACACCCGTAACCCGTATCCGTCGTCAGATTAGGGTTACAAGGCATTACTGAACAAAACATAGTTCAGCACAGTCATTTATTAAAAATGCAAGCACAAAGTAATTTAATCTTCTTTACAAATTTTTTTCCGAACTCAATTAATAACCAACCTCTTATTCCTACAAGTCAAATTCGTATATTAAACCATATCAACCCATAACACACGGCATATTATTTATTAGCATATAAGTCAATAGCAAACATTACAACATGGCAAAATATACTTTCGATACTACTAATTTATGTGCAATTCTCCAGAATAACAATAGCTATTTCTAAGCTTAATTGTCGAACCAAACATACCAAATTCATATGCTAAGCATCACGCCAAAATTTCATAAACACAAACAATTCATTTCTCATTTATTCAGCTAGCAAATTAGCCTCAAAATTCATACCAATTCCACCATTCAATATTAAGCTAATTATACTATTTCATAACCCAATACAAACATTAATATGTCACTCTATAACTATATATATAACCAATGAAACATACCTAAAACATAATCATTATTTACTTTTTTAAATCGTACCTAAATAACCAACCAATCAATAATAGAACATATTCCTTCTTTGCCATCACAAACCACACCTAAATAACCAATACGCAATCAATGTATATATTCGTCATATAACCTATAGGAACATATACACCATGAGTAAAAAAAATACATCCATCATTTACCTCATTACTCAAGCTGAATTATATGACCATCCACACAAGATATACCATATAACATACCTCCAAAATAAGCTAATTACATGGTCGATTTATACATCATACTTAACATTACTTTCAAGTCATTTTGCATGGCCATAAAATATACCATTCAAAACAAAGCATATCGAAAATAGCTTATACATCATTTACAAGCCAACTCACATGGCTAATTTCATGTCTCAAAACATATCCCATTGACACTAGCCTATACATGCCATATACCATATATACACAACTTAAAAGTACCAAGTAGATGGTTGGATAGTGTGACGTAGTCTCTAACAATTCCCGAATTCGAGCTAGCCTTGAATTCACTATAAAACACAGGAAAAACAAACAAGGTAAGCTACAAAGCTTAGTAAGTTCGTATTAAATATACTCAACAATTCATAAAACACAAATCATCCATTTGAACAAATTAATGTATAATTCATGATAATATCAAACCTTCCACAAGCTTATTCTTATACTTATATGCAACGTTTTGACCTTTTCTATTTGAACTTCATACTTACATTTACATACCTGTACAAATTCATAACAAATTCATACCTTCTCGTAACACTATCGAATACTCAATGTTTCGCACACTAAATGTCATCGCATAGCCGAAGCTATTATAATCCCGCACACTAAGTGCCTTACATAGCCAAAGCTATCTCAGTCTCACACACTAAGTGCCATATATAGCTGAAGCTATTCCCAATCGCACACTAAGTGCCATAAATAGCCGAAGCTATCTCGAATCGCACACTAAGTGCTAAACATAGTCGATTAATCGTCAAACATGACCGTATTCTCATGTATAAAATTTATGCAATATCAAAGCATTCAAAGCATAATTGTAACAATGTTTATTACGTACGAACTTACCTGGGATGCTAAAACGGCGAATCGAGTCGTTTAGTCGATAACTTTAGTTTTCCCCTTATCTAGGTCAAAATTCCATTTTTCTTGATCTATATAATATCAAATTCCACTTATCCAATCACTAGTTTATTCAATTTAATCCAAAACACACATTTGGGCATGTTTACACTTTTGCCTCTAAAGTTTCACATTTTTACAATTTAGTCCCTATTTCACAAATACACAAAATTCATGCAATTTAATACCTTCCTAAGCTAGCCAAATTTTCCTAGTGCACATATCAGCCCATATTTATCATTTATTCACACATTTAACCACACATTTTCACATTTTCACAAATAAATCCCTATTTGACATTATTATCAAAAATCACTTAACAAAATATGATAATCTATCAACAAATATCCATTTTTCATCATCAAACATTTAAAAGCTTAAACATTCATCAATGGAAATTCAAAAAAACATTGACAACTTCAAAAGTTAAGGCATGGGCTAGCTAGAATACAAAGCAACAATCTCAAAAACATAAAAAATATCAAAAACCAAGCTCAAAACACTTACCAATTAAGCTCCCAATTGACCGAACCCTAAAATGAACTAAATGTTTTCTTCTACCACCATATTCAGCCAAAGAAAGATGAAATGAAGCTTAGTTTTTGTTTTGTTTTAATTTAATTAAATTTAAATCATAAATTACTTAATTAACCTTAATGAAATAACATTAAATATATATAATGGTTGTCCATAAATGTCCACTTACACAACCAATGGTCTAATATCATAATAAGGACCTTTGGTTTAATAAATCATAGCAATTAAACAAATTTAACATATAGAATGCCATTTTTGCATTTTACGCGTTAAGTTCTTTTTCTCAAATTGAACTATTAAATGATAAAATTAAATCACGAAACTTTCACACATATATAATCACATGCTGTAAACACCAAAAATAATATTAAAATAATTTTCCAACATTGAATTTGTTGTTCCAAAACCATTATTCCGATTTAGCTAAAATCGGGCTGTTACAACTGTCCCCCCTTAGGAATTTTCGTCCCCGAAAATTTTACCAGTGAATAAGTTCAGATATTGCTTTCTCCCACATAGCTTCTTCAACCCCATGTCGATGCCATAATACTTTTATAAGTGCAATTCTCTTATTTTTCAACACTTTGATCTCACGAGCTAGAATTCGGATCGGTTCTTCACTGTACGATAAGTCTGACTGAATTTCAATCTCGGTTGGGGAAATAACGTGTGATAGATATGATCGATATCGTCAAAGCATAGTTATAGGAAACACATTATGTATCTTTTCTAACTCAGACGGTAAAAACAGTCGATATGCCATTGGTCCAACCCGTTCGATAATCTCATAAGGTCCGATGAATCTCGGACTTAACTTACCTTTTCTGCCAAATCTAAGTATTTTCTTCCACGGAGATACTTTCAAAAACACTCGATCCCCAATCTGAAACTCAATATCTTTTCGTTTCAATTTTGCGTACGATTTCTGACGATCTGGCGCTGCTTTCAGACTATCACGAATCACTTTCACTTTCTGTTCAGTATCTTTAATCAAATCGACCTTGTGAATCTTATTCTCGCTGAGCTCAGTCCAATACAAAGGTGTTCGGCATTTGCGACCATATAAAGCTTCGTAAGGTGCCATTTTAATACTCAATTGAAAGCTGTTATTATACGCAAATTCAATCAACGGAAAATACTTTTCCCACGTACCTTCAAACTCAAGAACGCAACATCGTAACATATCCTCAAGTATCTAAATAATTCGCTCAGATTGACCATCCGTCTGTGGGTGAAAAACGATACTGAAGTGTAGCTTTGTACCTAGTGCATCTTGCAGTTTCTTCCAAAACCATGATGTGGACCTCGGATCTCTATCCGGAACAATAGAAATAGGTACTCCGTGCAATCTAATAACTTCAGAAATATACAACCCAGCTAACTTATCAATCAAATAGTCTATTCGTATTGGAATGAAATGAGCTGATTTCGTCAATCTGTCAATTGTAATCCATATCACATCTTTCTTTTTCGGAGATAGAGGCAATCCCGACACAAAATCCATAGTCACTCTATCCCATTTCCACTCAAGAATCATAATCGGCTGCAATAAACCAGACGGTACCTGATGCTCAGCTTTAACTTGCTGACAGATCAAACATTTAAAAACAAACTTTGAGATGTCATGTTTCATACCAGACCACTAGTAAAGTTGTTTCAGATCGTTATACATTTTCATGCTTCCCGGATGAACGGACAAACGACCACTATGAGCTTCATTTAAATCATCTTAATTAACTCTAAATTTCTCGGTACACACATTGGACCTCTGAATCTTAAACAATCATTAGCATCAACTCGAAACTCTGAATCAGAATTCAAATCACATTGAGCCTGTTTTGCTAACAATTCATTATCAACTTTTTAAGCTTTGCAAATCTGTTGCATAAATAACGGTTTTGCTTTCAACTCAGCATAATCGAGCCGTCATCAAATAGAGCCAACTGAGTATTTATTGCACGTAGAATAAGCAAAGATTTCTGACTTAAAGCATCAGCAGCAACATTGGCCTTTACCGGATGGTAGTCAATCACTAGCTCGTAATCTTTTAACAATTCAAACCATCTTTGCTGTCGTAGATTTAGATCTTTCCGAGTCATCAATATTTTAAGCTATTGTGATCAGAATAAACATGACATTTCTCACCGAATAGATAGTGGCGCCAAATCTTCAACGTGAACACGAAAGCTGCTAATTCCAAATCGTGCGTCGGGTTATTCTTTTCATGCGACTTTAATTGTCTCGAAGCATAAGCTATGTCTTTGCTTTCCTGCATCAAAACACAGCCCAAACCATTCAACGATACATCACTATAGATAATGAATTCTTTACCCGATTCTGGCTGTACTAATACTGGAGCTTCAGTCAAAAGAGCTTTTAGCTAATCAAAACTTTTCTGGCACTTGTCTGACCACTCGGACTTAACATCTTTCTGAAGTAGTCTCGTCAACAGAGTTACAATCACTGAGAAACCTTTTACGAATCATTTGTAATAACTAGCGAGTCCCAAAAAGCTTCGGACTTCGGATACAATTTTTGGAGGCTTCCAATCCAATATTGCTGAAATCATGCTCAGATCGACTTGAATACCCAATGCTTACACAATATGACCCAGAAAACCAACTTCTCGTAACAAAACTCACATTTATTGAATTTTACAAATAATTGTTTATCTCGCAAAGTCTTTAGCACTATTCTCAGATGTTCAACATGCTCAGATTCATCACGGGAATAGATCAAGATGTCATCTATAAACACAACAAAGAATCTATCCAAATACGGTCTGAAGATCTGATTCATTAGGTCCATAAAAATAGCAAGTGCATTCGTTAGTCCGAAAGGCATAACTAGAAACTAATAATGCTCATAACTCGCTTGAAAAGTAATGTTCGGCAAATCGGAGTCTTGAACTTGCAGCTGATAATAACCTAATCTCAAATCTATCTTAGAAAACACTGTAGCTCCTTTCAACTGATCAAAAAAATCGTCTATTCGAGGCAGAGGACATTTATTCTTGATGGTCACTTTATTGAGCTGACAATAATCGATGCATATTCTCATAGTTCCGTCTTTCTTTTTCACAAACAAAACTGGTGCACCCCAGGGAGAAAAACCTAGTCGTGCAAAACCTCTATCTGTCAACTCTTGCAACTAATCTTTCAACTAGACTAAACAGTGACTCTGATACCAATCAAATGTACCACCCCTAACCTGTATCCGTCGCCGAATTAGGGTTACAAGGCATTACCGAACAAAACATAGTTCAGTACAGTCATTTATTAAAAATGTAAGCACAAAGTAATTTAATCTTCTTTACAATTTTTTTTCCGAACTCAATTAATAACCAACCTCTTATTCCTACAAGTCAAATTCGTATATTAAACCATATCAGCCCATAACACACGACATATTATTTATTAGCATATAAGTCAATAGCTAACATTACAGCATGGCTAAATATACTTTTGATACTACTAATTTATGCGCAATTCTCCAGAATAGCAATAGCTATTTCTAAGCTCAATTGCTGAACCAAACATACCAAATTCATATGCTAAGCATCACGCCAAAATTTCATAAACACAAACAATTCATTTTTCATTTATTCAGCTAGCAAATTAGCCTCAAAATTCATACCAATTCCACCATTCAATATTAAGCTAATTATACTATTTCATAACCTAATACAAACATTAATATGTCACTCTATAACTATATATATATAACCAACGAAACATACCTAAAACATAATAATTATTTACCATTTAAAACCGTACCTAAATAACCAACCAATCAATCATAGAACATATTCCTTCTTTGCCATCATAAAACCACACCTAAATAACCAATATGCAATCAATATATATATTTGGCATATAACCTATAGGAACATATACACCATGAGTAAAAAAAAACATCCATCATTTACCTCATTACTCAAGCCGAATTATATGACCATCCACACAAGATATACCATATAACATACCTCCAAAATAAGCTAATTACATGGTCGATTTATACATCATACTTAACATTACTTTCAAGCCATTTCGCATGGCCATAAAATATACCATTCAAAACAAAGCATATCGAAAATAGCTTATACATCATTTACAAGCCAACTCTCATGGCTAATTTCATATCTCAAAACATATCCTATTGACACTAGCCTATACATGCCATATACCATATATACATAACTCAAAAGTACCAAGTAGATGGTTGGATAGTGTGACGTAGTCTCTGACGATTCCCGAATTCGAGCTAGCCATGAATTCACTATAAAACACAGGAAAAACAAACAAGGCAAGCTACAAAGCTTAGTAAGTTCGTACTAAATATACTCAACAATTCATAAAACACAAATCATCCATTTGAACAAATTAATGTATAATTCATGATAATATCAAACCTTCCATAAGCTTATTCATATACTTATATGCAAAGTTTTAACCTTTTCTATTTGAACTTCGTACTTACATGTACATACCTGTATAAATTCATAACGAATTCATACCTTATCGTAACACTATCAAATACTCAATGTTTCGCACACTAAATGCCATCGCATAGCCGAATCTATTATAATCTTGCACACTAAGTGCCTTACATAGCTGAAGCTATCCCAGTCTCGCACACTAAGTGCCATATATAGCCGAAGCTATTTCCAGTCACACATTAAGTGCCATAAATAGCCGAAGCTATCTCGAATTGCACACTAAGTGTTAAACATAGTCGATTAATCGTCAAACATGACTGTATTCTCGTGTATACAATTTATGCAATATCAAAGCATTAAAAGCATAATTGTAACAATGTTTATCACGGACGAACATACCTGGGATGCTAAAACGGTGAATCGAGTTGTTTAGTCAATAACTTTAGTTTTCCCCCGATCTAGTCCGAATTTTACTTTTCTTGATCTATATAATATCAAATTCAACTTTTTAAATCACTACTTTATTCTATTTAATCCAAAACACATATTTGGGCACGTTTACACTTTTCCCCCAAAGTTTCACATTTTTACAATTTAGTCCCTATTTCACAAATACAAAAGATTCATGCAATTTAATACCTTCCTAAGCTAGTCAAATTTTCCTAGTGCACATATCAGCCCATATTTATCATTTATTCACACATTTAACCACTCATTTTCATATTTTCACAAAAAAAATCTCTATTTGACATTTTTATCAAAAATCACTTAATAAAATATGATAATCTATCAACAAATATCCATTTTAAATCATCAAACATTTAAAATCTTAAACATTTATCAATGGCACTTCACAAAAACATTGAAAACTTCAAAAATTAAGGCATGGGATAGCTAGAATACAAAGCAACAGTCTTAAAAACGTAAAAAAATCATCAAAAATCGAGCTCAAAATGCTTACCAATTATGCTCCCAATTGATCGAACCCTAAAATGAACTAAATTTTTTATTCTTCCACCATATTCGGCCAAAGAAAGATGAAATGAAGCTTAGTTTTGGTTTTTTTTAATTTAATTAAATTTAAATCAGAAATTACTTGATTAACCTTAATGAAATAACAGTAAATATATATAATAGTTGTCCATAAATGTCCACTTACAAAACCAATGGTCTAATATCATCATAAGGACCTTTGGTTTAATAAATCATAGCAATTAAACACATTTAACATATAGAATGCCACTTTTGCATTTTACGCGATTAAATCCTTTTTCTCAAATTGAGCTATTAAATGATAAAATTAAATCACGAAACTCTCACACACATATAATCACATGCTGTAAACACCTAAAATAATATTAAAATACTTTTTCAACTGCAAATTTATGGTTTCAAAACCACTGTTTCAATTTTGCTAAAACCGGGCTGTTACAGTTGAGGACTTTTTCAACAAAAAAGGAGCGTTCTGCAACCAGTTTCAGTGTGGTTTCGTGACCACATAAGTGGCCACACAGGCGTTTGGCCCACATGGGTGGTTCACACGGCCGTGTACAATTGGGAATTAGGGTTTCTTGTCAAATTTTGGTGCCACATGGCCGTGTGGCTAATTTTGGGGATTTAGGGATTTTTTAGTCATTTTTCACATAGGCGTATGTTCTGGACAGATGAACATGTTCTATAGGACACAGGCGCATGAGATTTCCAAACGGTTGTTTTTGTCCTGCACCTTATTTTAGCACAAATAGTCAGAGATTTACACGAGCTGTCCACACGACCATGTTCCTGCACACACGGGTGTGTGACACCTTCACACGGCTGTGTGCCCCCTTTCATGAGCGTGTGCCCCTCATATGGGCGTGTTGACCCCCCACACAGCCTAGGCACTTCCGAACGACTTAGGCACTTGGTCGTGTGGCCCTCTTTTGCCAATTTTCGTACTGTGGTGGTTTTTGATCTAATTGTGTTTCTGTGTGTTCTAACCCTTGGCTAGGTCTTAGTAAGGGTGGTCGGGACTCTATTTCAACTTGGACTTATGCATTATTCGCAATCATAGCTCTAGATAAATGGTTCACTTAAGTGTTAATTGATGTTATGCTATAATGATTCTGAATCTGAGCAATTTTATGTGTGCATTTCTGATTCTGTATTCTATTTCAGTATGTCTGTTTACAAATAGTGCGTATTTTGCTTTTGCATCGATCCTTTTGGGTTTGATTGTAAAGAGAAGGAAGTTTGATCTATTCTAGGTAGTTTTAACTGTAACACATTAGTACAGCGATTTACCGCACTATATTACACATATGTCAGCTTTGCTGCATATTAAAATTTGAGTGGCTTAGTCCACATTTGTGGCATGTAGGGTTGAATGGGCCTTTCGAGGTCCTATGTGGTGTGCATGGTTGGTTTAACTTGATTAACTCATATGTGGTATGAATGGGGGGTCGGAAAGGTGTTTGGCTAGATGGGTGGGTTTCATATTGATGCATTCTTTATGCATTTTGTCTATTTTTTTGATTGCGAGGCTAACTATTTATAGATCGATGTGTTTCAGCACTGATACGTTTGATTGTTTGTGGTGACTATTCGTATATCAGATTGCCATTGAGATATTTTTTATTGTGACACTTGACTTTCATTTTTCGGTCATTTTTAAACTCACACTGAGCTCGTGTAGCTCATCCCCTTAGTTTTTCCTTTCAAGTATTGTTGATTTCTGTGGATGGACTCGGCAAACTAGAGTTCTCGGATAGACACCATTTAAAACCCGCTAATAAGTTTTCCCATTTTGATAAGTTGTTTGGACTGTAAATAATTATAAGAACTGTGGTACAAGATTTGTTTTGGGATTTTTGTAAATCCTACTCTGGATTGAACTTCTGAAATTTGTGAATTTATGTTCTCGAATATTTTAAGTATAATTTAAATTTTCTGGTTGAAATCTAAATGATTAAATGTTTTGGTTTGAATTTAGCAAAATATAATCGTAATGGAATTTTAAGTAATACGTTTTGATTCCAGATCACTTCAGAGATCAAGGTGACATTCGGGATTCGTTCTAAACTTCTAGGCTAGATTTCAGACGTTACATTTAGTGGTATGAGAGCCAGGTTTACAAAAACTTGGCCTGTGTTTCTACGTTTTGTGTGTGCGCGTGAGTGTTTAAAATTTTCTTATCATACCACAGTGTTTTGAAATGATTTGTGTTTTGGAAAAAGCTTTTGTGAAAACGAGATGTCCGAGACTCTCTTTCTGGTCTGTGTAAAACTTAGGAAGTTGTAAGAGTAGTCCCGTAAGATTCGAACTATACTGCTTAGGTATTCATTTTGTATTCCATGTTGGAAATTGTAGACTTCTCTAGAGATTAATACAAGGTTCGATATAGATTTTGATGGTAAGCGAGATCGCAAGGATCAGTCTGGTGAGGCTTTCGAAGAGTCGTTAGCTTCTTCGAGACATGTGTCTGTTCGAGAGTCATAAGTCAATACGATTTCGCCAACTTCGAGTAGTGATAACTCAAGTAGGTGCGTAGATTGTAGGAAGAAAAGAGATCGTAGTCCCTTGAGGTTGGAGCCTTGATCTATGGAGCGCGTGAGGACGCAATTGAGTGTTAGTAGTAGTTATGTCAAAGGTTCAAGTAGTGGCATGGATGTTCTAATATGTAGGCATTGTAGAAAGTGCCATCCGGGCAATTATTGGAAAAAAGTGGGACCGTGTCTTCGATGCGGGTCTATAGAGCATCGGATTCGGGAGTGTCCATGTCGACATTGAGATAGGTATGGTTGTAGGTTGTTGTGATGCTGTGTGTTACTTGTGTGAATGACTAATATGGAAAAGTCCTATAGAACTATCTTGCAAGTGCGAGTCTGCAAGGAAATAGGAGTTTTACAAATCAGCCAAATATCATATTCAAGACCACAAATGAGGAAGCTAGATTGGGTTTTTCTTACAAAAGGGTCTATGAAAGGGCTAAGTAAAAAGAAGATAATCGTCTGGGTAATATCGTAAATCTATGTTGAGTTCAGTGAGGAATAAATGGATCAAGGTAAGGATCCGTCGTTGTGGCAAAGACAATTGCAAGTCTAATCGACAATTCGTATATTCGCTTGTATGGTTCTCTTTGACGAGCTGAGCCGAGAAGGTGAAATGGAAGTCTATGATGAAGCCAAACACGGTTAAGTACCAGATTAGGGTTACTTGAAAGAGTACACCTACAACTATGTTAGCCGATATGTCCTCAAACGATTAATATAGAGAAAGTATGGGTGCTGACAATGCTAGTCTAACTGTGGAATCCCCTAAAAAACAAGGAGTTTTAATCCTATGCATGAAATCTTACTTTCCCCCAAAAAATAAGAGATTTCTATGAATACTGATGTACAGGATCTCACTAAGTTCATCTAAACTTATAAATCTACTGGCTTGTATGCAGGGTAAATGAATGACTTAGGGATCATGTGGAGGGACCAAGCCAAACATCGCCAAAATTGCTTTAAAGGCGTGATAGTTGTATCATGCAAATAGAGGGGCACCCCTAGAGGCCATACCTCAAGGATTTAGTGTATCTGTAGTGAAGTCTAAAATTAAAATTTGTAAATAATTATCCATGCTTAATAAGGGAGAATATATGTAAGAACTTAGCGCTTGTATGATAAGGAATATAATAGAATTTTAAATTTTGGAATATGATGTTTTTCCTGAAATTGAGCAAAATTAAATAGTAGTAAGGTATGTATAATTTGGTGTTGTCTAATTCTATAAGTAAGTCAGGTTAGAAATTTATTTAACTTATCTGAGTTGATTGTGACGCTTGGTACCCGAACCCAATGATCGGTTCGGGTATAGAGTGTTATTGTCTGCAAGTATACTAGTCAAATTGTAATATAGTTTTGTACAACGGGGTATAGGAAATACTCTAAGGATCGTACCCAATGGAGGATGGATTAAATCTAAAATTATTTCTACAATAATATGTCTAAACAATACTCACCAAAAATCATATTACAATAAATAATAAATAAGGAAGATTAATATTATGCAAGAAAATAAAATTACTAGAAAGAATTAATCAACAAAGAAATCTCGATTAACAAGCAGAAGATTAACCCGCTTCAATGGTTGTAAATAACTTTAGAACTTGGATTTTAGTGAATTAGCTAATAATTAATCAATTATTCCCTTTCAGCCTCTAACTGATTAACTAATCGATAAATACTCACTTATATCTTAACCTTGCTTCCTAAACCAAGATAAATTACAATTTACTCAACAAACTTATCTTTTGACCTCGTTTTACCTAGATGACTTCCTAGGGTCGTCAATCCTAGGGTTTTAGCATACATAATTTAAATTAACTAATTCTATGGGGAACCTGCGTTTTTCTGTTAATTGCTCCCACATTCGCTTGTTAACCTTCCTAAAGGATTTAGCTACTCAAGAATCTTGAAACAATTTTCCTAAGAATTAATTTAATCATGAAAAAACACAAGTTAAAATAAAACAAAAGGAAAATCTATATTTATTCGTTTGATAAACTAGCTGTGCTTGGTTCTACGAATTCTTTTAACAGTTACAGAGATATCGATGTTGACAGTTACGAAGTGAAAAAAAAAGATCAAAATACTTAATAATGAAGTCTTGGACTCAAATTGAATCCAAGTTAGAATAGGAAATAAAAGTTGTTTTAAAAAAATTAAAACCTAATTAAAAACTAAGTTTAAAACTAAAACTTAAATTCTACCCTAATAACTTGCCTCATTTTCTTAATATAAGCTTTGCTATTTGATTTGACGTCAAATGTAGTACTTATTGTAGTATATTTTTGTACTTAAAGATCATGTTTTCTAACTATTTTAATATTAATTATTGCATTTTTAGTAGTTAGTAGCTAAGTAGTAAAAGTTAATAAAATAAGTGTTTTTGACACTTTGTTGAGTGTTAGTGACCCATTAGGCCGACACGAGCCTTAGGTAGGTTTAATTTGTGTATTCAAGTGTACATGATGCTTAATTCTATGACCAATTGACGTAGAAACTTGGGACGAGTGTTGCACAAGCTTTCCAAGCCGCGAAAGCATGACAGGAACTTCCAAGCCCACAAAATGAATATTGTGTAGTGACACACAAAGTCTATGGCTTGACACGCCCCGTGTTGCAGCATAACAACCCCATGTTGAGACATAGTAGCTCTTGTGTTGAGACGTAGCTTGAACATGGGTTGATGACATCAACGGTCGTGTTTGACAAGATTTTAAGATACCGTTTGATATCTTGAATTTATTAGTATTTGGGGCATATCAAGCATAAAGTGCACCTATTTTAGTCTATAAATAGAGGGTCTTGTACAGAAATTAGGAATCAATCCAATCAAACAAATAGGCTTCTACAGACAGTTTTCTTTCTTCAGTTCTTCAGTTTTAATTTTCTTTTATTCTTCTATAGTTGGAATATCCTATTCCGATATGAAGACATTTGTGAGTAGAGATTGTTCAGAACTCGCGCTTCAATATATTTATTCATGAGCATTCTCTTATCTCTTCTCTTCTCTTCTTTTATTTATCTTTCGTTAATCTAGCCAATTAATGTTTGTATAAATATTAGGATAGATTATTGTGTTTTATTTATATATTGTATAATTCAGTTATTAAACTGATTTATTTGTTAAGTGATTATTTATCTAAAATTGGTTGCTTATTAAAGAGTACTTATTATATTTAGGGAGCGACGCCCTTGATAGAATATCTACATAGGTGAGACCAGAAGGATATCATGTCGTGTATAAATTGTGCCAAGTGGTGAGACTGAGAAGGTATTCGTATGCCTAGGAAGAGACCGAAAGGGTGACTTAGGTGGTAATCCTTAGTGAAGATGAGACTGAAAGAGTATTCTTAGCTAAGGGTGGTAAATAACTCAATAAAGGATAATTAATTATTTAATTATATAATTAAGGATTTAATCGATCATAGGCTAGCGGCTCGCATTGTTAACACTAGGAATAGAAAATTTCAGTAGGTTAATTTAAGTTAGTTAATTTAATTAGTTTAAATAATATATTTATTTGGATCAACACTACTAATTCATGACTTGATTAGATTAGTAATTATTTTTTGTAATAAATTTAATAATAATTTCTCCAATCTGCAATCCCTTGGGTACGATCATCGGAATACTTATCAAGTGTTTCGTTGTAAACAAAACTATATTACAATTTGACTTGTATGCTTGCAGTTATTGAACTTAAATATTTATATTTTTATTTGCGCGATTTTTACTCTAAACGTTAGTAAATTTGGAGGCGGTCACTATTTATAGGAAAAGTTAGTTGCTCACTTAGGTCAATTACAAGCCTTAATTAGGCTAAGTATGGATTGTGCAGATGAAAACACCCTTAATAAATTTTTGCCCTCCTTCAGACCTGTGTTGTGACACAAGCTTATGCGTGTCATGACACACAACTTCGAGTATTAAATCTAGAGCTCGTTGGGCTATGTTGCAACCCTGGAAGCTCGTGTTGTGACCCGATTGTCATTCCTAATGCTTTTGGGCCTAAAAATAGGTGTCCTACATATTCAATTAACTCATTAAACTACTTTAAGGCCTGTAGTGGCCTAAGAGGTCAACTAACTCAAAATTATGCAAAAAAATGCTTATTTTGCTAGAAATTAAATCTAAGCTACTAAAACAAAAATTGCAATAAAATGATCTAAAATGACTTAAAAAAGCCTGTTAAGTGCCGAAAAATACCTAATTTGCCACTACAAATTATGGCAGGTCACTATTGGATTATCGCCATCTAGGATCCGACACTTCATTGCTTCACCTAGCAGCAGGATGCTTTTATTTCTCTCCCACAACCCCATTTTCATGATTTAGGCTACTCCCATTTCATTCGCGGCTACTATGGGAATAACTTTTTCTTTCTTTTCCTCTGGCTACTAAGATGTTTCAGTTCGCCAAGTTGGCTCTTGTCTGCCCATGGATTCAACAGTAGTTCAAAAGGTTGACCTATTTGGGAATATTTGGATATACACTTCTTTTCAACTACCCAAAAGCGTTTCGTTTACTACGCCCTTCCTGGTCTTTTGGTGCCTAAGTATCCACCATAAGCCTTTTCTCGTTTTAACCTCGCCCTTAACTTTCTTTACTTTAAGGCTATGTCATCTTAAGGTAATTCCAAACAAATTTCAAACGTAAGCCCATTTTCAGGTCTAGCTGACCATAAGCTTATTTCACAATTCACAAAATTAATAAAAAATAAAAAATATTTTTATATTAATATTTAATCCATCTTACGACGCTTAGGACCCGAAGCTAGTATCCCTTTTCCTGTAGCAACTTTGCACATAGCGAGCTCTCCCTCAAGCTCCTTAATTTACATCATCATGGCTTCAGTATCCTCCTTCAGAGTCACAATCATAGCTTTGAGAGCATCATTCCTCTTAGTCAGATACTCATCAATGGATTTGAGAGCCCATTGCACCTCTTCTTCATTACCATTGATGGAACCCAACACTTGTTCCTTGAATTGATCTTTCCTCGAGTTTAGTTCTAAGGTGTGTACGTCGACTACCTTAAGGGTCTCCGTTACATCGCCTATAGAACCTTCGAGTTTGACAGCACTGCCTTCCAAAGCTAACAACATATCCTTTGATATGCTAGCTTTCCTACCCAATAGGTCTCCTTAGGCTCAGTCAACCTGTCTACTTCTTACGTCATCTCAACCAGCGCTTTACTGAACACTAGTCTGATGCCAACTGCCACAGGGCTAGAACTTTAATCTCACAAACTGCGTAACCTTGGGTAGACTTAACTTCAAGTATGTCTAAGTTAGCCTAACTCTTGAAAGTGAGAATTCACAAATGAATTTCTCTAAGGCACCGAAATAAAGCGAAAGCAAACTCAAAGCAAAGAAGTAACGAAAGAATAAAAAAAACCCACAAGAAAACAATGCACACAAGGTGTTTGAGAAAATGCTCTCAAATATATTCACTAACTCTGAAATGGAATGAATACTATGAGGGGGAAAGCTCTATCTATTGTTGAGCTCCCCTAGATCCAACAACACTAATTGAACTACATCAATGGCTGAGATTCATGTTTATCTACAAGATGAGAATCCTAAGGGATTTAAACACAATACAATATTTTCTCTTAGGATTACAAAATATTCAACATGATAACTCTAGTTATACTAGAGTTTTTCTTTGGGCCACCAATGCTTCAAGTAGAAGGGCTTCTCTATGTGTTCCACGAAGCGGGTCAGTTTATGTGGGTCAAATGAACCACATTTAATCAGTTGACCTCCATAAAACGTTTTGTATATATTCATCACAGGTTTTGATCCGTGACCCTTAACATGTACGTTATGATAATGTTATTCGTACTTCAAATAATGAAGATCCTATCTAAATTACGTGGCAAGTTTGTCGAAATTCCTTCCAAAACAGATTTAATTCACTTGATTTTGCCCCAATCTGGCGTGCATTAATGCATCAAACTAAAAAAAAAACACTCAATCCATTTAAAAAAAAACTACCTCTTAAAAACTATCTTTTTAAAAATAAAAGGAAACTATATCATTCTTTTCTTAAGAACCATTACTTATTTAAATAATATTTTTACATAATTTTTTAAACTACTATTTCGTTAAATTATATATATGTATTAAAATAAAATTCTTTAAATTGATTATTTTATTAAATTAAACATTAGCTAACTATTATTTTTGTTTATATATCTTGCTTTAATTAACAAATAACAATAAACTATTATATATTTATTTTTGTTAAGAAAATTATTAATTTTATTTTATTTCATTAATATTAAAGTCATTATTAAAATAAAGTTATTTAATTTTTGTTTCTTATTATTACTTTTTTATTTTTATATTAATGTATAAATAATTTTTTTGTTAATAAAATTAAAATGATTTATCTAATACGACTTGTTTTGATATACAAATCGATATAAATGACAATGTATAAGTAAACAATTATATATAATTTTAATTATATTTTATTTATTTTACTATGATCAATCATTAAATTCTTAATAATGTAAATTATTATATTATTTTTATTAAATTTCAATACAATATAATAGAATAAATATCTAACTTCTTTTATTAAAATGCTTCCTATTTCAAACTTAATTGATGAGTTTTGTTAGTATATTAGCAATTGATAGTGAGGTGTGGCAAGTTAAAGTGAACATACCTTTTATCACATTCATACACGTAAATATAAGAATAATGGAAGAATAGAACATAGAAAGTTGTTACTATAGTTTGGACATAACCTACGGGTTCTATCCAAAGAAGAATTCCACTATTAAATCTTATAGTACAAGTAATGGTTTAAGTATTATCTATCATAACTCTCGGATAATTGTAGCCCCACCCAATAACATTTAGTATGAAGTTTCCCTACTCTCCTTGCCTATTGAAGGTAAAAATAAATCACTTAAAAGTGAATAACAAAGCACTCTAAGGTTCCTATTTAAATAAATAGAATAGTACACTCAATTCGTATATCAAAATTCACCAAAGCTATTTGTAAATTGTAACACCCCATACCCAATCCGATCGTTGTGTTCGAGCTATGGGATGTCACATTTGTTGTGGAGCAACTACGGTTTTCAATTACAATTCAATTCAAAAATTTATACATACTCTTGAGTTTAATACATCATTATAACATGTTATACAGACATATCAGAGATTTATACGAGCTTACGAAAGCTTTTTCAATAACTCGAGGTCGTTTAAGGACTAAAATGCAATATTTTTTAATTTACCGAGTTGGTGTCGCGACGTCAAGGATATCACGTTGTGACCTTGAACAAACAGCAAGTGTCGTCGCGACATCGGAGGTCCTTGATCGTGACGCTACTCTATGTTGATTTAATGTCACGACAATGGGGGATCGAAGTCACAATGTCACCTACTGTTTATACAATATTCCTAAGCATTATTTCATAATAGCTTAACACAATTGATTATATGCATATCTAATTTCATTTAAACATCAATAACTTACATACACATTCTAACAACCCGTTTTCAGTGAAATCGGAACAGTAGTTTTGGGACCACAAATCTGACACCAAAAAATTTATTTTAATATCATTTTAATGTTTACAACCTGTTAGTAAGGTTGAATAAAACTTTCGTGAATAAATTTTATCGCTTGCATGCTTAATTTGATATAAAGGACTAAATTGCATAAAGTGCAAAGTTTAGGTTCTATTAGAAAAAGGTGTCAATTTGCTATGAAATTAAAACATGAGTGGCCTTAAATGGTAATTAGAGCATAATTATTTTTTGTGGACAAATTTGGACAATAATTAAGCATTATAAAGGATTATAAATAAGGTTATTATGATAATTAATAAAATAAACTAAAATTAAATTAAGAAAAAGAAAGACATCATCTTTGCTCATCATTTTACTAACCGAATATTAGCTTGGGAAGCCATTAAAGACCATCCAAGCATTCGTCCATCTTTAGTTCTCATGCATGTGAGTATTTTTCGTCCCGTTTTTAATGATTTCTATGTTTTTGGAGTCGTTGTAGCTGAATCTAGCTAGCCAGGGGACTAATTTGCAAAAATATTAAAATTATAGGGTTTTAACATGAATGTATGTTAGTTGTTTTTTATTTTTGATGAATGAAAATGAATATTGGATGCTAGTTGAACAACTTTTGTTAAGGAATTTTTGATGAATTTGTCATTTTATGATTAAATTGAAAATAGGAAAATGTCCATGGTGAAAATGTGAAATAATTAAAATTTAGGGCTTGCTAAGGGCTTAGATGATATTCGGCTAGCATGGTTTGGGACTAAATTGCATGAATTTTCATTTTTATAAGCTAGGGACTAAATTGTAGTGAATTCAAAATTTAAGGGTAAAAGCATAGTTTTTCCAAAATATGATTTATTTTGGATTAAATTGAATAGAATGAAATTTGGATGAACTAAATTTGTTTTTATAGATCAAGAAAAGCAACGTACAGATTTAGATCGGGGAAAAGGAATAGTATTGGATTAATCGATCGTATTTCTCCGTTCGTGTTTGAGGTAAGTTCGTTAATTTAAAAAACATTGAATTATGTTCGATTTAATTTTTTTATGTTATGTATATTGAAATTACGACTCTACGGAAATATATAATGAAGTTTTGGCGACTTTCGGATCCCGTTTGAACCTTTGGAATATATAGGATACGAATGACATGTCATTAGGGGTTACCGTGTTTCAGCTGCTGGTCTTATATGTCCTACTGGTGGCTGAGTTTTCGGCTTGTGTTATGGTTACTTGACAGCTTGTGTGAGCAGCACCGTGTAACTATGTCTTGACTGACAACTTGTGTGAACAGACCCATTTATGGCTCGAGAAAGAAAATTGATACGAGATATGAGATAGTAATGATTTCGACCACATGATGGCACATAATGTGAGAGAGTCCTATGTATCCGATATTATTCTAGTGGTTCAATGGGTATGAAAAAGGGAAGGTTTGGAAAATGCTTCAATAACTATTGCTATGAAATTATGGAAATGTATGAGATGATGATGTTTGAAATATGCTTAGCCATATGCTTGAAAATATGAATGCTTATAAGTAGTGTGCATAAAAGCTATGATGTTTTGAGATGATTTGCTAAGTTATGTGATTGTCTAATTTGAAAGGTTGTTGTTGCTTAGGCTAATGCCAAGTCATGTTGGATTATCTCAAATTGTTTTTATGATTATGAATTGAAATGGTAAGTTTTGTTTATGAATTACAAACTTACTAAGCATTATGTGCTTACTTTGTGTTATTTCCTTTGTATTTTTAGATAATCGGAAGCTAATTCGGATTGGAAGTCGTTGGAGATCCATCACACTATCCCTCGAATATATCAGTATATTTTGACGATTTCGAGTCATGGTTATAATGGCATGTATAGGCATTTTGTTTAATGATTTTAGCCATTATGTTTAGCTTGTATATGTGTTATTTTGGTTGATGAACTAGTTGGTATGATATTAAGATTATATGGTATTATGTGTGGATGTTAAATTGATGTTTGTGTTAGTTAAGTTGATGCTGAGAAAATGTTGATGGAAATGGTGGTTTTGGTCTAATTGGTAAGATACATAATAGGTATGCAAATTGTAACATCCCGATTTTGGGCCCAGTCGGAACAGTGGTTTCGAGACCACAAATTCGATGAGGAAAAATTTATTTTTCTTATATTTTTATGGTCTACGATTTCACGGAATGATTTTGTGAAAATTTCGTTCAAAAATTTCGACGTTTGGGCACTCAATTTAGTCAAAAGGAATAAATTGTAAAAACTGTAAAAGTTGAGTTCTACATGTTTGAGGTGTCCAACTGTTATGAAACTTTAAATTGGAGGTCCTTATATAGTAATTAGACCATTGATTAAGTTGGTAGACAAAAATGAACATGAGATGAGTGAAATAGAAAATTTTTAAGTTAGGAACAATTTGGTAATTTAGTAATAAAAAGAATTAAAAAGGGAATAAGATGGCAAAATGTGCTCATCTTCTCCATGGTGAACGAAAATAGCAAGGGGGAAGCCATAGTTAGGGTTTTCAAGCTTCCAAGCTCCATAGTAAGTGATTCCAAGCCTCGTTTTTAATGTTATTTACGTTTTTAGAGTCCCGATAACTTGATTTAGCTTATTCTAGTAATAATTTAACCTAGGGTTTATATTTGGAAAAATACCCATAGGTGAAATGTGTCTATTTTGATATTTTATGGTAGAATATGAAGCTTAAAATTATGTTAAACAACTTTTGCTAGTCAATTTTAATTGAAAACGAGTATATTGACATAATTAGTAAAAATACCTAATGTTCATAAGTACATGCTAGAGTGGGAATTTGATGTTGTCATAGAAGGGAAAAATGTTCAGCATGTCATAAAACATAAGAATAAGAGATGAAGTTTAATTTTCGAGCTTTTGGGAAAAAGTGTAATTATGCAAAAGTTTAGGGGCAAAATCGTAATTTTTCCAAAGTTTGAGTTAAGGATTGTTTTGATGAATGTGAGTATTAAATAAGCTAAATTTGCTATTATAGATCAAGAAGAACGAAATTCGAAGTTAGACCAGGGAAAGAAAAAGATAGAGGACTAAGTTGCTAGATTTGGTCAAATTTTGTACCGAGGTAAGTTTACGGTAAATAAATACAATATTTTAATAATTATTATTAATTTTGTTATTTTCCAGCAATTATATATTTATTTCATGAATTTATTTAATGTTGACTCAAGTATGAGATGACAGAGAATCAGTGTTAAAAAGTCCCGTTGAAACATAAGGAATGTATCGGATACAAATGTCATGACATTTGGGTAAAGAGATCACATGTAAGACCATGTCCGGGACATGGCATTGGCAGCAAGATAAGAGGTCCCATGTAAGACTACATATAGGACATGGCGTTGGCACCGAGATAAGAGGTCCCATGTAAGACCATGTCTGGGACATGGCATTGGCACCGAGATGAGAGGTCCCCCGTAAGACCATGTCTGGAACATGGCATGGGCACCAATATAAGAACTCCCATGTAAGACCATATCTGAGATATGGCATTGGCAGTACAGGAAACATCCCATGTAAGACCATGTCTGGGACATGGCTTTGGCATATTATTATCAGATATGAGACCCAAGTATCCTTATTATTCCAATGTGACTCAACGGGCTAGAAAATAGATTATGTTCTATGGAAGTTCAAGTAAAAGTATAATTAGCAACTTCAGGTGAGTTATAAGAGTTAAGAATATGTTATGATATCAGTGAGAACCAATATTTCAGCAAGAGAAAAGTAAGTTGTAATCTTAAGCTATCTAAATAGGCAAGTAAATAAACAAGTAAATGAGAATAAGTAAAGAGGAAACTTAAGAACATGATACTTGCATATCATTATTTGTGTTAAATGTTGTTATTTATTTACTTGTAAACTTACTAAGCTTTATGCTTACTTCTTTTATTTCTTTTTCCTTTCATTTAGTATTATCAAGCATAGTCGAGATCTTGAAGACGTCGGAGAGCGTTCACACTATCAACCACCACAACTCGGTATTTTAAGACGATAAATGTTTCGAGCTATGGCATGTATAAGGACTTAGTCATTTCGATTGTATACTCTTAAATTATGACCAAAATATGATATGTAAATATTTGATGATGAATAGTTGTTAAAATGGCTAAGTATGAAGGTGTTTGTTGCTATAAAAGTCTAGGCGATAAATTATGCATAGAAATCATGAAAAAGTAAAAATTGGCAGTGAATCAGTTTTAAGACAGCAGTAGTGACGTGATTTTGAAAAATCACCAACGATAGTAGAAAATGAATTAGAGGGTGGATGAGATATATAATTAAATATTATTGAGTCTATTTTCATATAAAAATAACAGTGTAGACAAAGGAATTATGTATTCTGAGATATTTACATTTTAGTTAGACAAGGTCAAAGTGGTTTTTGGAATCCCCTATTCTGACTTTGGAAAATAATTAAAAATTGTACAGAAATATTTATGAGTTTTAATTTATATTTCTAGATTCATTATTGAGTCCATTTTCTTTAGAAACAAGTGATAACACCATATGGAGTCTTTACAATACGATAATTAAATTTTAGTGACGAGAGGTCAGGACAGTCGATCAATGAAACAGGGGAGACTTTAACTAATAAACTGTACTAATTGGCTAAACCAAAAATTCTGAAAATTTTATGGTAAAAATATATATGAGTCTAGTTTTAGGGAAAATTTATGGATCTAAATTTCGAGTTTCGTAGCTCGAGTTATAATTAATTTAGTGACTGCTGCGCCGGTGGACAGTTTTATTGTGAATAGTGAAATAAATTATTTTTATTTGTTTAAGTAATCAGAAAATTTTTAATGTTCCCGGTTGGGACCCAAACCATTTCCGTTGCATGTTTTTGGGTCTCGAGAGTTATTTTAGGGACATATTGATTAAATGTGAGTGAATTAATTTTAAAATCAATTTTTTTATGCTCCGAACTAGTAAGTTAAGTCAGGTAACGCCTTGTGCTCGACTCCGGCAACGGTCTCGGGTAGGGGGTGTTACACAAATAGTTATAATGGTACTTATTGTGTACATATTTTTGGTGTATGAACAATATGGAAAATGTGGCTTTATGTTTGTCCAGTTGGTATGATTTGAACATGAATGAATTGGATAGTTTTTTAGGTAAATTTGATTGTGGAAGTTGATGTACCATTTTGGCATATTGGTTGTATGGATAGTTTTAGGTTGTTTAAGCTTGAATTTTGCATATGTTAAGTGAGTTTTGGATGCTTGATTATAGGTGTTTTTGGCTTATAGAAGTGGTATGAATTTGCGTGAGAAAAATGGCTTGAAAATGGCCTATTTTTCGTCCTCACGGGCAGAGACATGAGCGTGTGTTCACACATGGCCCGAAAACACGGTCCCCTGTAGCTTTCAAAGGGTTACAAGTCAGGCTATTACACGGCCTAGCACACGGCCTGGCACACGGGCGTGTGAGGTTATTTCAAAGGGTACACGGCCTGGCACATGGACGTGTGGCTTGGGCGTGTGGCACAAGTCAGTGAGTTACACGGGTACAGACACGAGCTGGGACACGGCCGTGTGTCCCTATTTTGAATGCCCACACGGCCTACGACACGAGCGTGTCTCTTGGCTGTGTGAGTCACACGGCCTGGCGACACTGCCATGTGACCCCTGCAGTTTGAAAATTTTTAATTTTTTCTGAAAAATTTCATATGTTTCTGATTTAGTCCTGATTCATTCCTAATGTCTATTTTAGGGCCTCGAGGCTTGTAAAAAGGACCGTATGTATGATTTTTAGTTAATGTTGCTATGATTTATGTGATGAATTGTTAATGTTAAATAAATGTTCATTGTATGATGTTATGATTTGGTAACACTCTGTAGCCCTAATCTGGCGACGGATACGGGCTAGGGGTGTTACATTTATTAATATCAGAACTACGGTTTAGTCGATTCTCTGGCTGAATGTAGCTTATGTGAGTCTAGATATACATTTTATTATATAACCTTTAATAGTGTGATATCTCCTCACACGTTTTGAATTATATTTTCATATAGTAATGGATTCGAACAGAGCAGACTTCGATAATGTAGAAAGTAACGCGCAAGCCTCCGTTCACGGAGCAGCGTCATCTAGTTCTAGGCCTGCATTTGAGGGACGGGGAGGAGAGGTTAGAGAAGTCTTCTTTCAAATGATGAACGAGTGGTTCACAAAGTTTGTTAGAACAAATCTGGCTGCTCAACGACCTCCACCCCCACCTATTCCCCAACCAGTTCTCATAGTTCCTCAAGGTTTAGAACCTTGACGCACGAGTAAGCCGCCTGTTGATAAAATCCACAAATATAGGGACAAAGAATTCAGGGCTATAGTTGATGATGATCCTCAGAGAGCTAAGTTTTGGTTAGAGAATACGATCAAAGTCTTTGATGAGTTATCATGTTCACCGACAGAATGTGTCAAATGTGTCAAATGTGTCATATCTCTATTGAATGATTCAGCATATCAGTGGTGAAACACATTGATTTCTGTAGTACTGAAAGAGCAGATTACATGGGAATTCTTTCAAATCGAGTTTATAAAGAAATATATAAGTCAAAGGTTCCTCGATCAGAAGCGCAAAGAATTTCTTGAGCTTAAACAAGGTCGTATGACAGTATCTAAATATGAAAGAGAGTTCGTCAGATTGACTAAGTACACCCGAGAATATATTCCAACCAAAATTGCTATGTGTAAACGGTTTGAAGACGGGTTGAATGAAGATATAAAGCTTTTAGTTAGAATTCTCGAGCTGAAAGAATTTGTTGTTTTGGTTGATAGAGCACACAAAGCCGAGGAGCTCAGTAAAGAGAAAATAAAAGATGATTCGGCAGCTAGAGATTCAAGAAAGAGATCAACTGGAAAATTGTATCATTCATCGTCAAAGAGATCGAAGGATTACCATAATCGTTCAACCGCTTTAGTGGGATATCTTAGCAGAGATCGTGGTAAGCAACACGTATGTTCTAAAGCTCAAGCTACATCAGTAGCAAGCGTTGGTAGTGCTAAGGCCAACAAACCTAATTGTCAACGATGTGGGTGACAACACTTTTGCGAATGTCGGATGAATGACAAAGCTTGTTTCAGATGTTGTTCGCATGAGCATTTTATTCGGGATTGTCTTGAGTTACCTGAAAAAGACAAAATTCAGACTGTTCGACCGAGCAATACAATTGTGAGAGGGAGACCGTCGAGGAACCCTGGAAGTGTGAATAATAGTCAAAGTGCGACTAAGGACTCAACTGTGAGGTCCGAGGCACGAGCACCAGCTAGAGCTTATGCAATCCGTACGCGTGAGGAAGCTTTTGCTCTAGACGTTATTACTGGTATTTTTTCTATCTTTGACACCAAATTTATTGCTTTGATTGATCATGGATCAACTCATTTCATATGTGTGCACGAATCTAGTGTCAAGTGAAAGTTTACTTGTTGAGTCCACTGAATTTGTGGTTAAAGTATCAAACTCCCTAGGTCAGTATGTGTTAGTTGATAAAGTCTGCAACAACTATCCTTTGATGACTCGGAGTTATAGCTTTCCAACCAATTTGATGTTATTACCATTTGATGAGTTTGATGTGATTCTGGGTATGGATTGGCTAACTCTGCACGATGCTGTAGTGAATTGTAGACGAAAGCTTATTGTACTAAAATGTCAAAATGGTGAAACACTTCGGATTGATTCAGACGAGTCGAGTGATTTGCCTATTGTTATTTCATCTATGTCAGCGCAGAGATACATGAGAAAGGGTTGCGATGCATACCTTGCATATGTTCTAGATTCTAAAGTGTCTGAGTCGAAACTTGAATCAGAGAGGTCAAATTTGCTATTGAGTTAGTACCGGAAACATCACCTATATCGATAGCTCCGTACAGAATGGCTCCTACAAAGTTGAAAGAGTTGAAAGGTCAATTGCAATAGTTAATAGATAGAGGTTTTGCACGACCTAGTTTCTCACCTTGGGGTGCACTGGTTCTGTTCGTTAAGAAAAAGGACAGGTCAATAAGAATGTGTATTGATTATCGACAGCTCAACAAAGTTACGATCAAGAATAAATATCAATTTCCATGAATTGATGATTTATTTGATCAGTTGAAAGGTGCAACGGTATTTTTGAAGATTGATTTACGTTCTGGTTATTATCAATTACGAATTAAGGATTTGGATGTGTCGAAAACTGCATTCAGGACTAGGTACGGACATTATGAATTTCTTGTGATGCCGTTTGGTTTAACTAACGCACGTATAGTATTCATGGATTTGATGAACAGAATTTCCAGACCGTATCTAGACCGATTCATCGTGGTTTTTATAGATGATATTTTGATTTATTCTCGAGATGAGCCTGAGCATGCCGAACATTTAAGAATAGTATTGCAGATCCTACGTGAGAAGCAATTGTTTGCTAAATTTAGTAAATGTGAATTTTGGCTTCGGGAAGTTAGTTTTCTAGGACATATAATATCAGCTGAAGGCATCAGAGTTGATCCGAGTAAAATTTTAGTAGTTGTTGAGTGGAAACCTCCTAGAAACGTATCGAAAGTTAAAAGTTTTCTGGGATTAGCTGGTTATTATAACAGATTTGTCAAAGGATTCTAGATGATGGCTACTCCGATGACGCGTTTATTATAGAAAGGTGTGAAGTTCGAATGGTAAGAGAAATGTCAGCAAAGTTTCAATCAGTTGAAAACATTGTTGACTGAGGCACCAGTTCTAGTTCAGCCTGAATTGGGTAAAGAATTTGTAATTTTCAACGATGCATCTTTGAATGGTTTAGGCTGTGTTTTGATGCAGGAAGGTAAAGTGATAGCTTATGCTTCTAGACAGTTAAAGTCACATAAAAACAATTACCCGACACATGACTTAGAGTTGGAAGGAATTGTATTTACGTTGAAGATTTGGCGACATTATTTATATGGTGAAAAATGTCATATTTATACTGATCATAAGAGTTTGAAGTATTTAATGTAACATAAATATTTGAATCTGAGACAACGCAGATGGCTCGAGTTACTGAAAGATTATGATTTGATTATTAATTATCATCCGAGTAAAACAAATGTAATAGCTGATGCTCTGAGTAGAAAATCTATGTTTTCTTTCCAAGTGTTGAACACGCGGTTGTCATTATCCGTTGATGGCTCGATTTTAGCTAACTTAAAAGCTAAACCGTTATTCCTACAACAGATTTGTAAAGCTCAAAAATGCGATGATGCGTTGATAGCTAAATGAGAATTATGTGAGACGACTCTTGATTTAGATTTTCAGATAGGGTCCGATGATTGCTTACTTTTTAGAGGCAGAGTTTGTGTATCGAGGGATTCAGAGTTGATTCGAAAGATTTTGTACGAAGCTCATTGTGGTAGATTGTCCATTCATCTTGGTAGCACTAAAATGTACAATGATTTAAAACATATCTATTGGTGGCCGGGAATGAAGCGTGAGACTTTAAATTTTGTATCGAGATGTTTAGTATGTCAACAAGTAAAAGTTGAACATCAAGTACCTTCTAGTTTGTTGCAACTAGTGATGATAATGGAGTGAAAATGGGAACGCGTTACTATGGATTTCGTATTGGGTTTACCCCTATCTCCGAGAAAGAAGGATGTCATTTGGGTTGTTGTTGATCATTTGACGAAAACAACACATTTTATTCCGGTACGTACAGACTACTCCCTTGAGAGATTAGCTGAGTTATACATATCTGATATTATCAAATTACACGGGGTGCCAATTTCTATTATTTCAGATAGAGATCCTCGGTTTATGTCACGATTTTGGAGTAAGTTGCAGGAAGCTCTAGGTACGCAGTTACATTTTAGTACTACATTTCTTCCAAAGACAGATGGTCAATCCGAGAGAGTAATTCAGATAATTAAAGATATGATTCGTTGTTGCGTATTAGAATTCAAAGGTAACTGGGAGAAATATTTACCGTTGGTTGAGTTCGCGTACAATAACAGTCATCAGTCAAGTATAAAGATGGCATCATATGAAGCATTGTATGGTCATAAATGTTGAATTCTTTTGTATTGGACCGAGCTTAGTGAGAAAAAGATACACGGGGTCGATTTGATTCGAGAGACTGAAGAAAAAGTAAAATAAATCCGTGACAGTTTGAAAGCAGCTTTAGATCGACAGAAGTCATATACAGATTTGAAACGTAAAATTATTGAATTTCAAATCGGCAACCAAGTATTCCTAAAAGTGTCACCTTGGAAAAGAGTTTTTCCTTTCGGTCGAAAAGAGAAGCTCAGTCCGCGGTTTATCGGGTCGTATGCGATTATTGAAAGAATAAGGCCAGTGGCGTATCGACTAGCTTTATCGTCAGAGTTAGAAAAGATTCATAGTGTGTTTCATGTATCCATGTTAAGACGGTACTGGTCAGACCCTTCGAATATAATTTCTCCAGAAGATGTTGAGATTCAGCCCGACATGTCATATAACGAAAAACCGATTAGAATTTTGGCACGAGAGATTAAAAAGTTAAGAAACAAAAGCATAACTTTAGTAAAGGTTCTTTGGCAACGTCACGGGATAAAGGAGGACACCTGGGAACCCGATAAAACTATGATAAAACCATATCCGAATCTATTCTCTAGTAAGATTTTTGGGACGAAAATTTCTTAGCGATGGAGAGTTGTAACAACCCCTTTTTAGTGAAATTGAAACAGTGATTTTGGGACAACAAATTCGAAGCCAAAAAATTTATTTTAATATTATTTTAATGTTTACAGCATGTTAGTAAGGTCGTATAAAAATTTTGTGAATAAATTTTATCGTTTGCATGCTTAATTTGATATAAAAGACTAAATTGCATAAAATGGAAAATTTAGGTTTTATTAGAAAAAGGTGTCAATTTTCTATGAAATTAAAACATAAGTGGCCTTAAATGGTAATTAGACCATAATTATTTTTAGTGGACAAAGTTGGACATTAATTAAGCATTATAAAGAATTATAAGTAAGGTTATTAAACTAGAATTAAATTAAGAAAAAGAAAGACATCATCTTTCTTCTTCATTTTACTAACTGAATATTAGCTTGGGAAGCCATTAAAGACCATCCAAGCATTCGGCCATCCTTAGTTCTCATGCATGTGAGTATTTTTTGTCTTGTTTTTAATGATTTCTATGTTTTTGGAGTCGTTGTAGCTTAATCTATCTAGCCCGGAGACTAATTTGCAAAAATGTTAAAAGTATAAGGTTTTACCATGAATGTATGTTAGTTGTTTTTGATGTTTGATGAATGAAAATGAATATTGGATGATAGTTGAACAACTTTTGTTAAGGAAATTTTGATAAATTTTTCATTTTGGGATTAAATTGAAAATAGGAAAATTTCCACGGTGAAAATGTGAAATAATTGAAATATAGGGCTTGCTAAGGGCTTAGATGATATTCGGCTTGCATGGGTTGGGACTAAATTGCATGAATTTTTATTTTCATGAGCTAGGGACTAAATTATAGTGAATTCAAAATTTAAGGGCAAAAGTATATTTTTTCCAAAATATGATTTATTTTGGATTAAATTGAATAGAATGAAATTTGGATGAACTAAATTTGATTATATAGATCAAGAAAAGCAACGTACGGATTTAGATCGGGGAAAAGGAAAAGTATTTGATTAATCGATCGTAGTTCTCCGTTCGTGTTTGAGGTAAGTTCGTTAATTTAAAAAAATTGAATTATGTTTGATTTAATTGTTTTATTTATGCATATTGAAATTACGACTCTACGGAAATATCCAACGAAGTTTCGGCAACTTTCGGATCCTGTTGGAACCTTAGGAATATATAGGATGCAAATGACATGTCATTAGGGGTTACCATGTTTCGAGTGCTGGTCTTGTACGTCCTACCGGTGGCTGAGTTTCTGGCATGTGTTGCAGTTACTTGACAGCTTGTGTGAGCAGCACCATGTAGCTACGTCCTGACTGATAGCTAGTGTGAGCAGACCCATTTATGGCTCAAGAGAGAGCATTGATACGAGATATGAGATAGTATTGGTTTCGACCACATGATGGTACATAGTGTGCGAGATTCCCCGTATCCGAAATTATTCTAGTGGTCCAACCGGTATGAAAAAGGGAAGGTTTGACAAATGCTTCAATAAGTGTTGCTATGAAAGTATGAAAAGGTATGAGATGATGATGTTTGAAATATACTTAGCCATATGCTTGAAAATATGAATGCTTATAAGTAGTGTGTACAAAAGTTATGATGTTTTGAGATGATTTGCTAAGCTATGTGATTGCCTAATTTGAAAGGTTGTTGTTGCTTAGGCTAGTGCCAAGTCATGTTGAATTATCTCAAATTGTTTTTATGATTATGAATTGAAATGGTAAGTTTTGTTTATGAATTACGAACTTACTAAGCATTATATGCTTACTTTGTGCTATTTCTTTTGTGTTTCTAGATAATCAGAAGCTCGTTCGGATTGGAAGTCGTTGGAGATCTATCACACTATCCATCGGTTATATCGGTATATTTTGATGAATTCACTAAAGGACAAAAAAATCTGCTCTTCTTTTTGTTTTTTAATGTTATTTTCTTGTTGTTTTCTCCTTATTTTGCTATAAATTTACTATTATGTTGCTACTATTTTTTTGTTATTGTTTGGATATTGTATAAAACTTATTTTATTGTTAATTTTGTTATTATTTTAAAGGCATTTGTTAAATTTGTTATTATTTTAGAGGCATATGCTTGTTAAGTTGCATCTATCTTAGTGTAATTTAAGTATACATATTTTTTAAATTTTATTTTCAATTTGCTGGGAAATATTTATTTTGATATTTTTAGTATTTTTGATGTATTATATATATTTAAAAATTATATTAAAAAAATATAAAAACAATATGGGCGGGCCGGGTCGGGCCTAGGTTTTAGTACTTTTATCCGAGTCGGGCTTGGGTAAAATTTTAGGCCCATTTTTTTGGGTCGGGCTTGGGCCTAGCAAATGGGCCTAAATTTTTAGTTGAGCCCGACCCGACCCATGAACACCTTTAATCATGACCTTTACTTCTTTAACCTTAACCATTTCAACCAATTGGTTAAAATATGCAACAAGTCCTTATACTCTTCATAAGTTTGGGATTTAGTCATTCTACTTTTATTTTCAAGAATTTAATCTCTATACCTTTTTTATTGTAAAATGATGGTCCCATAGTTAACCTCATTAAACTTCTTCTATAAAATTTACTGGTTTGATAGTTTGAAATAAACAAATACTCACTTTCATAGCCATGCAACAAGAAAAATGATGTCGTAATGGACCTGGAATATTTCATAAAAAAATTAAGCAGTGTATCATTAGACTTGCATTATTAAATCTAAAAAGCATAGGGACTAAATTCCAAATATTTGAAGAGTGCGAGGACTTGAGCACGTTTTAACCTTAATTTTTATATTGATTTTTTATGAACTTGACACAATTGCTTTCACTCATATCTTGGGTATGCCATAATCTAGTATTGATAATGTTGTTAATTGAGTTGATGTCATAAGTTAACACCAACTCTGGATTTAATGAGTGTTTTTTTTTTGTTAGTTACCACTCCACCTATTATTTAGTGGTTAAACAAATATTTTATGACTATATTTTTAATGTTGATTTTTTCTTTCACCAACATGTTAACATGCTGACATTTTGTTAACATGTTAAATAATACTTCAAACATGATAATATTTTAATGTGATACAGAAAAACGAGAATATGAGCTAGAAAGCAATTGGAATGAATTAATATTTCAAATGTATTTACCTATTTAAATTTCTTTTATTTACATTTTAAACTATTTTTTATTTTAATTTCATGCATATTGCAAATATGTTGTTATTATTAGATTCAAACCGTATATTTTATTATTTATTAGATATTGTTACTATCATTTTCTTATCTCACACTTCAATTATCTTATGTGTGATGTTACTTTAATAATATCATACGAGAAATCCTATCATACGCATATGTGTGTGAAAACTATATTTTTGGAATACAAGGATGTGTTGAAAAATAACATACAATAAATAACGAAACATATGGTTGAAACTAATTAATAGTAACGTGTAATATACACGATGTTAAAATGAAATAAATTAGATTAAATTATAAGTAAAATAAAATGTAAACACATAAATACATCAAATTAATAATATTAAATGCACTATAATTGTTTATCACGATATTGTTATTAATCTTGAGTTGATGTCAAGTTAACTTGTGCCACCAACTCAACCAATAACATTACCAAAACTAGAAATTCTATCCCACGCGTATGCATTTGGAATCTACGTTTATAAAACATGGAGATGTGTTTAAAAATAATATTTAATAAATAATTAAACGATAGTCTAAAACTAATTAATAATAACAAATGAAATATATACTATATTAAAATGAGAAAAATAGATTGAATTGTGAGTAAAATGAAATTCAAGCACGTAAATACATCATATTAATATTTCTAAATACACTACAATATTATCACGGTGTTGTAATCAATCTTGAGTTAGTGTCGGGTTGACTTGTGATAGAAACTCAATTAACAACATTATCAATATATACAATTGATAGATGTTATAAAGTATGTATAATACAATTAAAATGTAAATATTATATTAAAATAAAACTTTGGTTCTGTGATAAAGTTAATATTTTATTTGTATAAGTAGCACGGGTTTACATCCCACCACATGTAATTTTGTATTGATTTTTTTGAAAAAAGACTAAAGTATACTCAAATAATCTAACTTATTTTAATTATGGAATGACATTTTCGTAACTTCCTAATCAAGTTGATGTCCGGTTGACTCATGACACCAACATAGTTAAGAACTTAGATAATAGTATAAAAGGTATAGATATAAAATTGAATGAAGTGTGCAGAATAAAATTAAAATGTATAAAAATATTAAAATAAAAAATTATTTAAGTGGTAAATTTAAGATTTTGCTAACTCAATTGGCATGGGTTCAAATATCATCATATGCATATTTTTATGGGTTTTAAAAAAATAATTTTATGGGGTTTTTAAAATGACTAAAGTACTCTCAAATAATATAATTTATTTTAAATGCAAAGGACATTAAAATAATTTTTTAATCGAGTTGGGACACGGTTGATGGGTGACACCAACTCATTAAAGAACTTTATAGATAGTGTATATATATATTTCATGTATAATCATATTAAATTATTTATATATATCTAAATTAATCTATTTTTTTAGTTTCCAACATTATGTTTAAAATGATTTTTTAACTTTTCATTTCAAATTTTGACAAGAACTTCAAACACTTGAAACTACAAACCATATTTTCCACGACACTTTTTTTCTAAATTAAGCTTTTCAAAAATAGTTTTCAACTATAATAACAATACCAAAGTAGCCCTAAATTAGTTCTTTATAACAACCTCTTGTGTCAAATTTTAATAAAATTAATTTTATTCTTAAATGAAACAAAATAATAAATTTTAGTTAAGATATTATTTCAATAAAATTGTAAGTTTTATATAAAAATATTTTAATTATATATTATAAAATAAAATAATATTTAATAAATAAAATTAAAATTTTAAATTATTAAATATATTATCTAAATCTAATTAATTAATATTATTAATATATTATAGTTTTTAATTTGAAAGTTTTTTTTTAAAAATTCAAATATTATCTAAATCTCAAATGTTGTTATAGGTGTATAATAATCATCTCTATAACATCCAAATTTTGGCAGACAAATGGGATAGAAGAGAGTTAATTGTATAAATGATTATATAAATAATTAAATTTATATTTAATATTTTAAAATTTGTCTATCTACTAAAAATCTTTTAGACGCATATGCATGTGAAAACCATGAATTTAGAACATAGATGTATGTTTAAAATAACATACAATAAATAATGAAAGCGTATAATTTAAAACTAATTAATCATAATAACATATGAAATATATACGATATTAAAATAAAAATTAAATTAAATTGTAAGTAAAAAAATTTAAACACATAAATATATCATATTAACAATATTAATATCACTACAATTGTATATGACGATGTTGTCATCAACCATGAGTTAGTGTCAAGTTAACTTATGACACCAACTTAATTAACAATATTATCAATATATACAACTGATAGAAATAAAAGAAATTATGCATATTAAGATAAAATGTATATAACACATTAAAATAAAATTTTCGTTGAGCGGTAAATTTAGAGTTTTCTTGATTTAATTAACATGGGTTCAAACCCACCATATATATATATTCATTTTATTGATTTTTGTTAAAATAAAATAATAAAGTATCATCGAATAACATAATTTATTTTAATTATGAAAGGATATTTTCATAATTTTCTTAACTAAGTTAGTGCTCGATTGACTCGTGACATCAACTCGAATGAAACTTATATAATAGTATAGATATACAATTTATGGAAGTAATAAAATGTGCATAAAAAATTAAAATACATAAACTTTTTTAATAAAAATAGTAAAATTAAGATTTTATCGTTTCAAATGGCTGAAGTTGAAGCTCAATAGTATTCAAATTTTTTATTGGCTTTTTCTAAAAATAAAAACACTTGTTTTATGGTGATTCAGCCCAATCAAACATCCTCCGACGCGCCTCTTGCAGTGATGTCAATCTTTCCCACAACTCAAAACCATATGCATCAAACAAATTGAGCGTGCAATTGTGAGCTTTTAGTTCAGTAAACAAATATTGCGAAGGTTAAATTCAATTACTAATCCCTGTACTTTGCAAAAACTGTAGATGTAATCCCTGCACTTCAATTTAGCAATATTAGTCCCTGTACTATATGAATTTGACTCGTATGAATTTGATTCAAATAGTACTCATTACATTCGTTTGGTTAAATTCAATTACTAATACTATATTATGCGTATAGTTGTAGATCTAAACCAAAATTTCCAACTGGATCATTCTAAATCTACGTACTTTTTTTATTTTAAAATTTCAATCTTGATGCAAATAGTTGGATTTTTAGTGAGCAATATGTGAAAATAACAGGCTGACATAACATTCCACATATGATAAATTGTTTTCTGCATCAAATTTTGGAAATGAATTTAACAGTTATAGTTTGGTGAGACTGAAATTTTAAAATTCAAAAAATACAAAGACTAAAAACAACCAAATTATAGGGACTAAAACCACAAACATGGACTAAGCAGAATTTAGCCAATCTCGAATCCCAGCATTCACGTCACTTATACTATCCCCAAGTTGAGGTCTACTTTGGGACGGCAAAGAACCAAATTGAGAGTGCAAAGACAGTAAGAAGCCCGTATCTAGAACTAAGAAGAGACCGTAAGAAATACTACAGGAATAATGTTCAGTGTCAATGTCTCAACAACTCATACACCACATGCTATGTTTGAGCATTTTAAGTGCTGTAAAGAGTTCAAAAGGATTGTTTTGTCACCGTTAGGAAATTGAAGATGACAAAAAATCATCATAATATCTCGGAAATCTGCAACAAGATTACATTTCATGTTAATACTGTATTGCTACCATGTATTTTGATAGACAACTTAAAAGAAATATGATAGGTAAGCTTTCAAAAAAGAAACCAGCAATAGATTATCACTTCACTTTGAACAAACAATATTTACGGGTCCTTGTTGTCAAGTGCAACCGATTGGGCATCCTTGTTAATGCGATTTTAACATTTTAAAGATCTGTAAAACAAAGAACACAAGCAAGTACCGTACTTACATTAATAGGCATCTCAGCTATGATAAGGCCACTGCTTTCTTCTAAGCTTTTTAGAGTTACTACTTCGCCCCCAACAACCATATTGATCACGATTCCATCTGCATACGATTTAGTGAAAAATCATTGTGGGAATTGAACATGATGTGCCAATAATAAAATATTACTGCAAGGAAGAAACCTGCTGCCAAACACGAAGTCAAGCGCCTCATATACGTTTCCTGCAAGCAAGCACAAGTAGAACTAGAAAAGTCCGTAAAAAGATCGCTGACAAAAGGTTCTATTAAACAACACGTAATGACACAAAAACAACATTCAAAGAAAATGAAAATGTTGTATTTCACTATCCGAAGTAAGCTCATAGATCAGAAGTCAGAGCGTAACCAACAGCCACCACATCAGCTTGCTAATATCTACTCAAATTCTACCTATGGTTAACTCATATGGATGATAAATTGATAATCAAACACTAAAATCATAAATTTGCTAAAATCTTACTTTAATTACTTCTTTATTTTAAAAGCAGATGCAAACTAAAACTTGACATACAGGCCCATGATATCCGACATCTTTTTCATAATTCCGAATTTGATGAACAACTTAATCAGCCAAAAAAAGGATCAAATAATTGCGAAAAGCAAAACAAGCACTTGAACCTTTGCTAATCTAATGAACCAAAGTCAGGTAATGATCGAAACAGTATTATAGCAAACAACAGAGAATTGAATCAACAAGTTGTGAGCCAACATTACAAACTTGGTCCCTAAATTCTATAACAACATATAAGCCACAAACTTGAACAGGTTTCGGTTATGTGAGTGATAAAAAGAACAATGATAAAATTTACCTTCTTTGTTGGCAATTCGTAATTAATCAAAACACGAGCTGACATAGGGGATTCCCCAGAAGCAAGAAGCGGAAGGCAGGCATCGGTTACGACGATCATACAAGATTTCTGCTCTTCTTTATCAATTTCATGACCATCTCCTGTCTCAACCGCAACATGTTGGCTCCATTTCATCGTTGCTTCCCTGAATTTCTCCAAAAATAAACCTCGTTCCGCTTCAGCTTGGTCGCTGAACTGACATATAGAAGGCTAAATATAAATTAATAGTAAAAAAATGGTTATATAAATGAAAGTATAATTGTTAATACAAAATAATTACCAAACAGGACAAGGAAATGTAAGGGAGATCCGATACGGCGGAGCAGAGGGCGTCGAGCTCATCACGTGAGTTGCAACATACTACTATCGGAAGGCACGGGCGTCGACCCGCCACTCCTAGGAGATCAATTAACGTCTCCTGCAAATCGCAATTTCAGTTTTTCTTTTTTTAACTTCAGAATTTAGGAAAAACGCAAATTTGAAAATAGATCGAAGAAATCAACGGAGGGTAAGAGAGGACCATTTTGAAGTGGAGTCTGTCTACGGCCACGTAGAAGTGTCGGAGTTGATTGAAAGAACTGAAAATTCATGAAATTTATTGCGAAAAATACAATGAAAAATAAAAAATTTTATTGGATTAAGTAAATAAAAGGGGAAACAAATACCTAAAATTAGACGGGGATTGACATGGAGGAGATGAAGCTTCGATTGCATCAATAGCCATGATCTCTTCCTGTCTGTATTTTCTGATTGAATTTCAGTCCAAACATTCACTCTTAACCTCCTTAAGTCGAGGTTAAAAAATGAAATTTCATTTCGAGGTCAATCCTTTCTAAAAATGTATGTTTGAGTTTAAGTTTTATTTACTATTTAATCCCAAATTCTATATTTTTTTAATTTTGATACTTGGAATTTTTTTGGGTAAACAGCATCTAAAGTCACTAACTATTAATAAATTTATATTTGATTACTCAACTTCAAAAATTTATAGATTAGTCATTAAGTTCGAAAGTTACAAGCAGGTCATTGTTCAGTTAAGTTTCTCGTCACACCCCAAAAACCAGATTAGTAGAACTGGGTAAGTAGGATCGAGGGTTAACGAACCGGAGCTCGTAAATAGGTTAGATAATTAATTAATTCAAAATTAATTAAAAAATATTATAATTAATAATTTTAGGTTAGGAAATTAAAATTAGGTGTCCAAGAATTAATTTGGTTAAAATAGATTTCTAAAAAAGAGGTTTGATTTGAAAATAATTGTTAAATTGATTTTAATTAAAAAGTAAGGACCTATTTAAAAAAGGGAAGAAACTGGAGGTGGTTAAATGGGCAATGGCCCAATTTTTAAAAATTTGGTGCCTATTTAACAACCCCCAGGTCTCCTTCCCTCTCATTCTTCATCTTTTTCAAAATTTTTCCAGACACCAAATCAAAATTTTTTATCGGAAATTAGTTTATCTTTTTTTTTTTATTCCTAAGCTCTCTAAACACAAAATCTCTTTTCAAATTTGCATGAATTTGATGAGCCAAATATATGAATTTAAAATTTGCATGTAGTTATAGGAACAAAATAGGTAGACTGTAGCTGTAAACTATGTACTTGACGTGATAAGTGTGTGTGAATTGTGAATTTAATTGTTGCGTGTGTGAGTAGATTGTGCATTAACGGTTGCGTGTGTATGGTGCATATTACTAATAGTGAGCTATTGCACTAAGTGAGTATATATATATGTTTGTGAGCTATTGTACTAAATTGGTAGGTGCATATATAATATTAATATGTGTGCATGGTTTTGTTACATATAATATAAATATGGGTGTATGGTTTTGTTATATATAATATATATGCGTGAGTTTCGTGTTATATGTAATATATATGTATATGGTTATGTAGTGCTTGCGGACGGATACAAAAATAAATAATATAATGCAGACTTTTATATGCGAATTCTATTGATAATGCACATTTATGCATGCACGAACCCGTATAAGAATTATGAGTTGTATGATAATGCAAGCTCTGATTAATGCAAAATTATATTATCGTGAAATGCTAGGTACGAGCTCAACTGTAATGCGAACCAATTATATTTGTGTATTATGTAATATTGTGAATCGTGTTAACTTGGCGAATTATATTATTATAGCGAACTGTGTTAATTTGGTGATTTGTATTAATATGACAAACTGTATTAATTTGCCAAACTGCGGATTGTGAGATTTTGAGTTGTATTGTATGTAAGCTAAGTTATTTTATGCCCTATGCTAAATAAAATATGCAAGCTATAATTTATGTGAGCTATGTCATGAATGATATGTGAATTGTGATTATGAGTGCAATATATGTTGTATGAAAGTTTTATTATTTGCAAATCATGATCTATTGCGAATTGTGAATTGCGAACTGTGCTATATTGTGCGAGCTCTGTTTAATTATGAGCTCTATTATATTGAATACTGTGAATGTGTTAAAATAGATATGTTGGCATTGAGACCTTATGGAACCATTGGATATAGTTGGCATGCCATAGGGTTGTGAGTACTCACCTTTTTTTATTGCGATGGGCATTATGGCCCAGAAATGAGTTGGACATATAAGGGAATGTCGAGCATAGCTCCATTCACCGTATATAGCGCGGCGTGTTTGGAAAGTGTGAGCATTCGTGCTACACTTATATTGGAGACAACGTAGAGCTCTTTTAAGTCAATAGCGAGGCGTTATATGGAGATCCGTTTATCCAATGTGTAGTGATAGAGTCTCTTATATGTTTCATAATCACAAAAATGCCAATTTATCATTATTTGAAATATATGAGTTATGATGGAGTATGAACTATTATTCAATATGGACTAATATTTCATATAAACTATTATTTTGCATGAGTTGTCATTTGGTATGAACTGTTATTTTATATGAACAAATGTTTGATGATAATTGATAATTTATGCGATCTGCCCATTTTATGCGAATTACTTATTATATGTGCACAGCTTATTTTATGAGAACTGTTGTGTCGTGTGAGTTACTATTTTGTGTAGACTGTAATAATATGTGAACCATTATAATATGTCACATTTTAACCTAATTGATGTGTTTATTTGTAGTGTGTTTGAGCACTCATTGAGCTTCAATAAGCTCACCCACTCTTTTATTATATTGTAGCGATTTAGCTCGTGAAAAGGTGGGGAAGTGAGCCATCCAAGTGATCCAAAACGAGACTATATCTGGGTATGTTGTTGTGTTCTCGAACCCAATGAGAAAGGCAAGGTGTGACCAAATTTTGGGATTTAGTATTAGACTTACTTATAATTGTCGAGTTGTAATTGGACACTATGGACTCTTTAATTGTTTGGTTTAAAAATTTTATCATTGCGTTAGATAGATGATTGAATGATGGATTATGATTGTTTGACAATTGATTTGAAAAATTATTCTACTAATTTGTAAGTACAGGTTGAAGATTCGTTGGTCATCGAGGTAAGCCTTAGATGTTTTATGTGTAGTTTGGATACAAACATGTGCTTGGTATGCATGAGATGTAATACAAAATTTGGTCAAGACATTTAAACTGTTAAATGCCTACTAACTAATTAATTAATAATGTTATGAGGTGAGATGCTTTTGTAATTTTTCCAAAATAAGACTTATACGCTTAATCCTACAATAGTATTGTTAAACTTTGTGAAATGGAGTTTTTACCAACATATTACTATATATTACGTTTTAAATCTAATTATACATTTTTAAACCGAACGATTTTCCAAGTCCCTGCAAATATAGTTTTTTAAAAATACCCTATTGTGTGCATGTATGTTTAACTGAAATTTTTGAGGTAATTGCTAGTTAAATACTAAACTACGAATTAGTCTTGTTGTTGATTTGATGTTCAGAGTAGCACAGCAGAAGAATGATTTTAGGATTTTAAGTATTCTCTGAATGATTGCGTGGTGTGATTGGCGGGACAGTGTGTTTTTGTGGTGTTTTGACAGAGAGTCACTCCAGTGATTAATGTGATGTTCGAAATTTGGGTCAGATCGTCCCGACTAGGTTTGGGGCATCACATTCCTAACTAAAGTTAGATGTGGAAAAGGGTAAATTTACAATTTATTCAATGAATTATTAATAACTTTATATTTTTTACTAAATTATTAGTAAATTTATAATTTATAATTATTATATACAAATATTTGAAGGAAATTAACAAATTTGACTTGACAATATAGGTTTTATCGTAATAACTGATTTTATTCTAACTATTAATATGAAAAAATTCTTCACGGTGACTAATTTCCTTCTTGTTTAGCACCTAATTAAGTATACATCACGTTTGTAATGATTATTTTATTTAATTAATAATTAAAGAGATGTGCTGCTAGATTGTCTTATAATTAAAGACTTATTACTTCATTATATAATTTTGAATATTAAGACTAATTTTTTAAATCGAGATATTATACAAATTAAATCTTTCATATTACATAATAATGATTTGGAATCTTTAGAATAATATGTTTTTCATGAGTTTAAAAATACTTAATATGGAATTAGAGTTGACAATTAGACTTGACAAAGAACACCGATAAATTGTTTTTTCCTATTGGCCTTTTCTTTTAATCACACAAACCTTAAGTAATGTCAACTATTATTTTATGTGTAATTTTGTGTATAACCGTAATAGGTAGACGAATGATCAATTTATAATGATCAACTTTTAATTCGATATGTCCATCAAGTAACTGAATGAATAGATAGAATTTAACTTCTATTAAAAGTAAAATGTTTATCCCCTTCAAATTGGACCGTATTATTTTAGACTTAATTGGGTCCACATAGTTAGGCTAAAATCTTACATTCTTCTACTTGGCCCAATGAGGTAGAACATAAAGTTTAATAGAATAAAGAATGAGCGCACATAAAAATAACATTAATCATAATTACCACATTATAGTGAATTGCAAACGTGAGTCATGGTGATTGTATATAGCTTAAGCCACATACTTCCTTTCATATACTACAATATTGCAATTCAATATAATATATTTTTAAGTAACTATAAAGATTTTCCTATTTTAAATTATTTTAAAAATTGCATACGCACAATCATAAGTAACAGGAAATACGTCCATTTTATTTCAAAAATACCATAATTGAGCTCAGAGTGTCACAATATCATAAAATTTCATTCATCAATACAACCAAGACCCATTTTATGTACATGTTCTTTAAATGTATTTGGTTGTAAGTCCTTTAGCTGACAAATCTGCAATCATCAGATCAGTTCTAATATGCTTAATAGACACTTTTTGTGTAACACCCTTATACCCGACCCGATGGTTGAGTCTAAGCTACAAGGTGTCACATTCCTTTCTAGAGCAACTACAAACAATAATATACAATTCAACTTCATTATACGATTAACTACAAGTAAATCACGTGTATTAAACATTTCATTATTATTTTCGGACCTTATACGAGCTTACGGAAGCTCTTTTATTAACTCGGGATCGAAATGGATCAAATTGAAAAGATTACAAAACTTTGAATTGATGTCACGACTTCGGAGATTTTCTCATCCCAGCGTGACTCTTTGACTAGGGTTCATTGGGACTTCAAGTTACATTGTCGCAACGTGGACCCTAATCTACTTCTAATCACAACGTTAGGGGTTCGTCATTGCGACGTGACATCTTGTTACTTTCAAATTAAACCTGTTACAAGATAAAAAAGACCTTAAATTACATATATACATTCCCAAGCAGCCAATTCACAAACCTACCAAATGATTTCAAGTGAAAGTATACCAAATGGTAGTCACCAAAGCATCGGCTATTCAAACTAACTTCAACCATTTATACTCTAAAACCAACCAAAATTTATTAAATTGCATAACCATTAATCTTAAGACTCCAAAACAACTATATGAACATATTCAAACACAATTTTTAAGCACTTGCATAAGATCACAACATGTACAAATTAACCATTTGAAACATTTAGCTAAGTATTTCTAGGTACATGCCATAAGACCAAAACGAACAAACTATACAAACTTTGTTGAGTCAAAATCGACGGTGTGGATGTTGACTTCAAATCCCAAGGCTTCGAGGAGTACCTGAACCTGCGTACGGAGAAAACAAACAATATGCTGAGGAATAAGGCTCACTGGTACATTTACAATTCAAGTATATGCAACATAAGATTTAACATTATAACCAAGCTAAAACATGCAATTTGCACATAACACCTAGCCAATATATATACTAAATATTAACCTTTTTATCATCAATCCAAACATACATGTTTATATCAATTACCAAACAACGTAATCAAATTTTACCACATATATGTGTTGGAAAAATTCCGATTAGAAAATGATTTTCTTACATAGCGAAAAATAAAATTTTTGAAAATCAACCCTACACATGTGTTTTTGGATAGACAGATCATTGTCGTTCCTGGCTTTCAACCAAACGAACTTTTCCGCTATTTTCGTACCACGAACTACTTACAAGGAGACATTGACGAAAATACTACACTTAGGGCACTAGATCCAACAATATCCCAATTGCCCTAGTGAAGTAAATGAGTCATGTTTTGTACTCTTGTACCCTCCATATGTTCCCCAGAGAGCTCTCTAACTATTAGAGTCTTGCCAAAATAAATCCTTAGGTTTTGTCCTCAGATGCGATCTTTGACTATGTCCATTATTCTGTTAAACACTATCATCTTTCTTATGATACTTTGCATCAATGTGGTTTTCCTTATGTGGTTTCTTTAAGCTTTAGCTATACCTGCACTGTTACAGTGCCATAGCTTTTTCATACCTCATATTCATTCTTTCATAGTGAAGTTACTAGTGGAACCCTACTTAACACTTATTCACATAGTGGACTTGCCATCTAGGATAAAAGCACAGCTCGACATTGATTTCCTCAAATCCTGACACGTTTCGAAGTTAGAATCAGTATATCCGATAAAAGTAAGATCTCCTTTGGAATACATAAGCATATAATCCCTCCTCCGTAAATACTTGAGTATATGCTAGTGTCTTGGTCCTGGATTCTTCTGATATCAACATACCAACCCTACTGCAACACAGATATCTAGGTGTGTGCATAACATAGCATACATGAGACTTCCTACTGCTGAAGCATAAGGAACCTTTCTCATGTTCTTTCTTTCTTCTACTATCTTATGATAATCCTCTAAAGAGAGATGAAATCTCAATACGGAAGGTTGATCTCTCTTCTTCAAATCGATCTTTTCATAACGCTTCAATATCTTATCTATGTATGAAGCCTGAGACAATGCTACCACTTTTCTCTTTTAGTCCCTTATGGTTCGAATGCTTAAAACAAAATTAGCTTTTTTCAAGTCGTTCATGCTAAACTATTGGGTTAACTGCAATTTAACCGATGACAATGTCCCTATATCATTCCTAATGAGTAGAATGTCATCGAGATATATGTAACGCTCGAGTTTGTGCAAGTGTACATAGTCGTTATGAAGTAATAAGTAAGTATCGAGTTATCGTCTCCACAGGGATTGTATTTGTGCTAAGTCACTTAATTTGTAAAATTATATTAACAATTTGAAAAATAAAAACAAAATATATTTGAGAAGTGGTATAAACTAGATGCAATGATCCCTAATGTAAATTATCCTAATATGCAGACTATATGAATGAGATAGATTTTAGCAAAATTTAACACAATTTGAAACAATTATAACATAAATAAACTAGGACAATTACTTTAATTAAACTTAATTTATTATCATCATGCTTAATAATATTCGGAAAAACATTCTATGGCAACTCGATCTTTCATGAGTTTGGAAACCAAATTAGGTCCTTTCGGAATCCTTTACTTAGTAAATGCGCATTTTACTGATCCTTATTTACTAAGGGTTTCTTAGCATTCGTGTAAGGTAACAGGGACGTGTTAGGTCTGAAACAATTTAATCACATAAATCTAAAAACTATTAAGATAACATAGCCTGGTTATGGTTGTAATGCAACCTACAATTTAATCGGGTTAGGATCTAAATTGAGCATGCACATTTCAGTTATGCGTCCATTAGCCGTCGTCTGGTTAGGATCGCTCAGCTAATTCAGGTGTATTTCAATCACGTATGAACGAAATACAGACTTGATTTTAATTGAAAACATGATTGATTGAGGCACAAACATTATAAGCATGAATCAAATAAATATTATTTAATTGAAATAATCATCTTAGCTTGAATAAAATTAAGCTATCATTTTTGTAAACAAGAAAAAAGAACTCATAGCAAACATCTTTAAATTAAATTAAAGAAAAGAAAGATTAAACCCAATTCAGAGTGGCTGTCACCCAAGACTTTGACTGACGAGGCTCTTTCGCTTCTTTGCGTTGCTCCTTTGCTGACGGTTCTCCAAAGTGGCCGACCAAGGGCTCTTTAAGAGGCTAGTTTGCTAAAATCCTTATGCAAGGATGATGATAGGCGTGAGAGCTAAGAGATTTGAGAGAGAGAATGAGAGATGAAAGGGATGAGGGATGATTGAAAAAGTGAGAAATGAACTTTTATTTATAGGTGAGGCAAGGGAGCTAGTTTGCTAAAAATAGGAGTGTCCATCCTTTGAAACCTCCTCCAAAAGTGGCTGGCTTTAAACTGAGGAAATGTGGTTAATTTTTCCTTGATTTTTGGTTAATTTGAATGCCACAACAACTCAGGACTAAGACTCGGTCACCAATAAATCTTCGGGAAAATCTCTGATTTCTTTAACTCTTCAAGGCCTTGTATAATTAAACCAAAAATTGGTTTATAATCAGCCATGTGTAGCTGAAAATTAGGTTGACGTGGTCCCCACTTTGGACGGTTTTGCAATTAGAAGAAAACTCTCAGACCTGTCAAAAATAACAGATAGTTTAGAGGACCAAATGAATTAATTTAACCACTTTAATTAATCAATTTACTTAATTAATTAAACCCAATTTTATTAATGAAATATTTAAAATGAATTATTAAAATATAACATTATATTTTATTATTTAATTTAATCATGCATGGCTCACTTCATAGCTTAAAAATATAATATGCTTAAATTAATATAAAATAAGTCATTTTATGCATGAAAACTATATAATAAAACATAAAATCACATTTTCATAATTTCTATGTTCTAATTTTATATTTTCACATATTTCATTAATTTATTAAACAATTACTTGGTTTTAACAACAATTTTAAGTAAAAGGTGATGAATTATATAGGAAAAATCCTATATATTTTTACATTTACAATATAGAATGAGAAAAACTACTTTCCATCCCCTTAACGTTTATAAACACAAGGTTCATCCATGTTTTTCTCAAATCCAAAAGTCTTAATCACTTGATCAAATCTTTGATTCCATGAGTAGGATGCTTACTTAAGTCCATATATAAATCTAAATAATTTGCAAACTTTATGTTCGTTTCCTTTAGCTATATATCCGGTGGGTTGTATCATATAGATGTTTTCTTCAAGATAGTGATTCAAAAACGTTGTCTTTACATCCATTTGCCATACCTCATAATTGAGAGCCGCCACAATGTATAGTAATATGCGAATTGACTTGAGCATGGCTACCAAAGAGGTCCCTTCGTAATCTATACCTTCTTTCTGAGTATAACTTTTTGCTACAAGTCTGTCCTTATAAGTTTCCACTTTTTCATACATATTTCTTTTCCTCTTATAGATCCACTAACATCTTATGGTTTTTATCCCTTCCGGTAAGTCTATGAGTTACCATATTGTGTTGGAGTCCATAAAATCCATCTCAACTTTTATAGCTATTTCCCAGAGCTTGGAATCAACACTCTGCATCACTTCGTCATACTTGAGTGGGTCATCATCTTCCTATTTAGCATACTCAATGTTAGAAACAGTTCCACCAGATTGGAAGAAATCAGGCCTAGGAGGGACCCTCCCACCGTGATGAAGCACCCTATGTTGTTGATCGTTTGCAGGTCTACTATTAGGAGTTGGTTCTAGAATTAATTTTTTAGGGTTTTGTATATTTCCCGAAAGTTCCTCGAGTACCTCTTTACTCCAAGGTTTGAATTCATTCATGTAACTTTCTTTAAGGAAGGTAGCATGGGTTGAAATTATAATAGTTTGCTCTTTCAGGTTATAAAATAAACCACCATTTGCTCCATTTGGATAACCTAAAAAAAGCACAATTTTATTTGTGAGTCCAACTTCCTCGCATCTTTATCTAATGCGTAGGTCAGGTATCCCCAAATACTTAAATGGTTTAGATTTGGCTTCCTGTCGTGCTACTATTCGTATGGAGTTTTTGATGTTGCCTTAGTCGGCACATCATTCAGAATATAACAAGTTGTTTGTACCATATATCCCCACAAATAGATTGGCAGCTTTGAATAACTTAACATCGAACGTACCATGTCTAACAGTGTCCAATTCCTTCTTTCTGCCATGTCATTTTATTGTGAAGTGCCTAGCGTGGTTTACTGGGATAGAATCTCATTCTTTATGAGGTGCCCTGAGAACTTGGTTCATGAAAATGTACAAGTGTACACAATCATTAACAAGTAATAAAATGATAAATATAGGGTATTATCTCCACAAGGACTGTATAGGCAAATGTTGTGAAATAAGACTTAGCAAATTGGTAGTGAAAATAATTAAGGATGATTTAGACTAACTACTATGTTTTAAGTAAAAATTACCTAAGTAGAATTAAATGAAAGGAAAACATAGAAAAAACAACAATTCCCAAAACAAATATCAATGACATAAATGTGTTAGATTAATTATCTTCTTTAACTATGAATTATTAAAACCAAGTAATGATGTTATGAAAAATCCATAACAACTCGACTATTCATTAACCCATGAAATCATACTTATTAAATTATTAATTTTTTCTAACACAAGTGTATGTTAAATCAACTTAGTAATTTTCATAAGCGACCATTCATATTGTGTGTGTCAATTAGTTACAATCTAGGTATGATTAAATAATTAATTTAGTTGCACCTACACATTCATAATGGATGAGATAGCATGTCATAATTTTATTTGATTGAATGAACAACCAAGGCACATAACATCATTAACAAAATTTTAATAAATCTAAGCTAAAGAAAAAAATCAATCTAATAACAATAAATTTAAGCCATTATTATTAAGTTGAAAACATAAAAATATTTTAAAAGCATGTTCATCAATGGAAAACAAAATAAAAGTAAAAAGAAAAAGAACAAGAACAAGAAATCAAATCCAATGTTTTTCTACTTGTGCTCCTTTCCTTCTTTCGTTTTGCTTCGCTTGTCTAGCACAAATCTCCTTAGGAATACTGAAATGTTGCTACCCAACACTCCTTGGAATTGCTTCTCTCAACTTTCTATGATATTCTCTCAAAAGGGAAGTAGGAAAGTGGAAGAGAGGAGAAGAGAGGATGAGTTAGTGAGTGATGAAATGAGTGATCAGCTAGGGCCTGTTTATACATGAGGGGAATGGTTATTTTTATCAAATTGAAACCTTGAAAATATCTCCCCCCATGGCCGGCCCTTGCTTTAAGGGAATGATGTTGATGGCTTTGCCATTTTTAGCTTGGTGCATGAGAGAAAAAGCTTTAAAAGTGGAAGGGGTTTAAAGGGCAATATGATGAAGTTTTATGGCTGTTTTATAAATATTTTAATCAGCCTTGGATGACTGATTTGGGCTCCTTGATGGATGGTTGGGCCTCTTTCCCTTAATGGGCAATTTATGCTCTTTTCTTCTTAGCAGACTGTCCAATTTTCTTGCCCAATTGCTGAGTTGGGTCAAGTATGTCCCATGATCTATTTAATCCCTTAATTGGGGCATCCAAAGCTAATTATTAATCAGCCCTCCTATGCATAGCTTGTGTTATAGGGATGCTACAACATTTGAGCTCCAAAATGCGACCTCCAAAACTACCTTTTCTCCAGATGTACTGAACTGCTTAAAATTTGGCAAAATTGTGTAAGTTTAGCATATAAATAATTAAAAATAGAGACTCGTCTTTAATTTTTTTCAAACTTAGATATTTTTTAATAAAATTACAAAACTATGATAAAAAACACTCGAAATTTGCATGAATTATTAGTCAGAAAATTCTATAAAAGTCTATATATTTTGGACTTATCAAAACTCATCTGACAAATATTCCCCACCTTGATATGATTGAAGTTTCTTTATGGATAAACTTAGTTGTTTCTCTACTTTAGCACGAAACTCTTTCAATTTATCAAAGGTTTCACTCTTGCGGTGCATAAGGTACACATACTCATATCTGGAATAATCATCAATAAAGGTTATATAATACTCGTAACCACCTCTTGCATTGACACTCATGGGGCCACATACGTAAGTGTGCACAAGTTCTAGGGATTTTACAGCCCTCATTCCTTTTGCATTAAAAGATCACTTGGTCATCTTACCTTTCAAGCAAGATTCACATTATGGAAGATCGATTTCTTTAAGTGAACCTAAGGTGTTGTCTTTAACAAGTCTAGTGACTCTTTCTTGGTTAATATGACCAAGTCTCAAAAGCCAAAGGTACACCTTATTAGAGCGAGAAGTTTTAAGTCTTTTATTCATTATTTCAATCTCAAGCAGTATGTACATCTGGTTTGATAAAATAGATTTTATTTGACATCCATCCATTACAGATAAGATTGCGGTTTCTAAATATTGCAAGTCCATTATTAAAAGTCGCAATCAAGCTATTGTCATATAAACATGCAACTAAAATTAAGTTTCTTTTGAAACTTGGTACATAAAAACGTCTTTCAAAATAATCTTCCTAAAATTATCAAAATAAAGATGTACATCTCTCACTGCTTCACCTGACATATTTATCTTATTTTCGGTCTGTAACGATAAACTCTTATTGCTAAGATCTTTCGTCTCCTTGAAGAAACACAAACATGATTAGTGGCTCCCAAATCAATGACCCAGTGGTCTATTGAATCCTCCATTAAACAAGTTTATATCATAAAGATTTTTATACCTTTGCCTTTGTTGGCTAGATATTCTTTCCACTCTTTACAAATCACATTGAAATCCCTTTCTTATTGCAAAAGAAGCATTTAAACTTAGATAAGTCATTTTCTAGATCTCTTCCTTTCCACTTGAGGTGGCCCAGAGACCTTAGCATTGCCTTTCTTATTGCGCTTTCCATTCTTTTTTGAGTAAGAAGCGACAACTATATTTGCTTTTTCTCTTCGGACTAGCTAACTGCCATTCAACATCAACTCATAGGATTGTAACTCCTTCATGAGTTGGTAACTATTAAATTCTTGTTGTCAAGGTTATATGAAGTCCGAAAGCCAGAAAAGTCCTTAGACAAACTTTTGAACACCATCTCAATTTGAGTGTTTTACTCCAAGTTGGCCTTATTGCCTATGGCCTCAGTAAAGTATCCCATAAGATTTATTATATAGACTTTGACTAGAGTACTGATCTGCCACAAATCGTAGTGGCAGTTTAAGTACTTTTCAGCACTTAATGAGCTTGTTTTCTAGTCATTTTAATGTCTTTTATTTCACTTTCACATTTGATAGCTTAGATTCAAATTATTACAAAATAAACATTTTTACACATTATTTCGAGTTAGTTAGCCTATTGAGTTGATGTAATACTGGTTAATTATTTCGACAACTATATTAGTTTTTACTCATAGGAAAGTGAGGTCGAGAGATAAGTGCGTATTGGTCGATTAATTAATTAGTAAAGGCCGAGAGGTAATTCTGGTTAGTTAAAAACTAATTCCCTAATAAAACTCGAATTTTAAAGTTGATTGCAACCATTAAAGCAAGTTAATCTTTTGCCTGTTAATCGAGAGATTTTCATTTGTTAACCTTGTTTTAGTATTTTAGTTTTTATTTTACAACTTTAATCTTTAATATTAATTTTCATAATATGATTTTGAGTAATTATTGTTTAGACCTACTAGTGTAGACAATATATTTAGATTTAATTCAACCTCCCTTGGGTACGATCATTGGAATAGTTACCAATATTCCATTGTAACACTAAACTATATTAGAATTTTTGCATGAAAATATCGCACTTATTTTATATACTTTTATTTGCACGATTTTTACTCTAAAAGTTCTCATGTTTGGAGGCGATCAAGTTGTTGGTGTCATTGTCGAGGAGGTTTCGACATTAAATTTAAATTTATTTTCTGTAATTAGTAGGATAAATGGGAAAATTAAAAATTATAGATATGAATTTTATTTTATTTTATCTTTTTAATTTTTATTATTATTCAGTACTGATTTTGATTTTTCTGTCTCTGATTTTAGTTTATGATAGGAAGTGGAATTATTCTAATCGAGCCACATCCTGATCTGGAGCGAATCATGAGATGCAACCATCACTTGATGAAAAATGATCCACTTGTTGTAGTTGAATTGCCTCAATAAAATCCACAATTTGATGATCAACCTGAACCACAAGCAAAGATCTATAGAGAGCTACTGATGGCTCAAAGGACGTTGCGTGAGTACGCATTACCAAAGTAGATGTTGTGTGAGGCGGTATTGAATGACCGACGATCAACGCCAATAATTTTGAGATCAATACGGCTACTAGACAAGTGATCCAAAATATGTTGCAGTTCCAAGGGAACATGATGGAGGATCCAAACTAACACCTAAAATGGTTCCTCCAGTTGTGCGATACTTTCAAGAACAATGGGGTAACCCATGATTTTGTTTGTCTTCAGTTATCTCCCTTTTTCTTATGTGACCACACTACTGACTGGTTGGATTCATTAGAACCAGGTTCTATAACCACTTGGGACAAATTAGCGGGAAATTTTCTACATAAATTTTTCCCAATAAGCAAATCCATTCAATTCCTCCGTGAAATCTCCAACTTCAAGCAATTTGAATGTGAAAATTTATACGAAGCTTGGGATTAATTTAAGTTACTATTGAAGAAGTGTCCCCATCATGGAATGCAAGAGTGGCTCCAGATGTAAATATTTTATAATGGTTTAGAGAAAAATTTGAGGTTCGCACTATATGGTGTATCCGGAGGAGCCTTGATGAACCACACGTACGAGCGAACTTGTCAAATAATTGACGACATGGCTATGAACTCATATATGTGGCTGAACGAAAAGTTCACTTGCAATCCAAAACCAACACCTACGAAAGTGTCGCGTGTGAATATAATATGCGAATTGTCAAGTATACACATTGAATCAAGTAGTAAAGTGATGAGTGAGTATCGTTGTTGTGTGTAAATGTGTAATGAAAATGTGCAAGTATACACGTCGATTCAAGTAATATACTGATGAGTGAGTATCATCTCTACAAGGATTAGAAATTGATTAGAATTGGTAAGTATTACTGCAGATTTAACTAATGAATATGTGCAAAAGAAACAAAGAATAAATTGGTGAAGGGAATGAATGAATGAACTATTAATATCAATTATAACTAATAAATGAAAAAAAAATCTAAATGTCGTGGCAATTCACAAAGAACAATTAAAGAGTATTTCTACTATTGAATGATAAATGTTGAAATTACTTAGGGAAATATTTTCATAACATAATAATGCCATGCAAAATTTGACTAAACTACTGCCCAGAAAATTACTAATGCAATCTATTTCTTTCGAGAGGTAGACTTTACTTATTATTCAGAGTCTCTGTATGTTTACAAGACTCACGAATGATAACCACACTAACGTTCTTCACCTGTACAAATCACACCTTTTATGTCTAGAGTGCTGCGAATATTCTTTCGGGTAATCGCCTGTATCAATCATATCATGGGCATTACAGGTAATTCAATATTCACCCAAATAATTCCAACTGAAAGAAAATTAGATCATGGGTTGGGCAATGAAATCCAAAATTAAATCATTCATCAACATTCTTCAAGTTTACGAATCACATAAATTAAAACCAAGAAAAATAGAACAAAGGCAGAACTGCAGGAAGTTATTGTTACACAAAACCTAGGGCAGATTTCTCTTCCTCTCTTCGCGTCTGTGATCTCCTCTTTTTAGCTGGTACCCTCTTCTTCTCTTTTGAATTTTCCACATAGTTTTCCCATAGGATTCTGTTGCAGAGAGAGAAACTATTCTCTTTCTTTTCATTTTTTCCTCACAATATGTGTGTCCTTCTTCTCTTCTCTTTCCTCCTTTTATAAGGTAAACCCGTCCCTCTCGACACATATATTTTGCTCCTCTTTTTTAGGGTGATTTATCTGGTACACGTACAGCTGGCTGAGAGGGTCGTGGATTGAGTGCTACGTCATATTCTTGGAATTGCTATGGCATTTCTGTTGGCAATCTATCCCACTATTTTCCATGGTAATGTTTCACTTCCTTCATTCTCTTTTCCTCTTCCTCTTTCCTTCTTCTTACCTCTTTCATCCTACTTGTACCTACTACCAAAGACTACCAAACCTCTTTTCCAGCAATTAAAAGTAACTTAAATTTATAGTTAAAACACAATCCAAGTTTTAGTATGTAATGCTCTAGTAATAAGTCTAAAATGCAAACATATTTTCTTAATTACAAGCAAATACTTCAGTTTAGAGGCCTGAAATATAACTCTTTTCAAGAGTTATCAAATGTTCCCAGGAGGATTGGATTAGTATTCTTTGTCTAAATTATCACAATTGAGTAGAAAAGATAAATGAATCGAATGATATTTTTAGAAATAACAATGCAATTAATAAACTAAAAAATGAAAGTAATAAAATGTAATATCGTAGACTACAATTACAACAAATCGAATAAAAGCACTAAGGATTCTAGCAAGATCGGAATATTGATTGAAAAGACTGGGATTACTAATGAATTATTTATAACCCAGGAACAATGCCATGGCAAAAATATGGTAACGTACTACTTGATTGGGTACTAACATGGTCTACCTCTATCGAAAGCAAGACCTAAAGCTGCTCACTCTTAAGACATTATACATCTATAGGCTAAGAATTAGCAACCATGACTAAAGCACAATCCTCTAAATCATATAAGGTAAAGCTTTATGTCTAGAGTTTACACAAGTATTTCACTCAATTCTCTCATATATTACCCAATTTTGGTTCAAGCAACCTAACACTGTCGATATTAAGTTACTTTCAAACTTATCAAGCATTTATCAATACCCTAATAAGCATATAAACATAAATAAACATTGGGTAAAATAGTAAACCGAATCATATTCATCCATAAACATTCATTAGAGTTAAAACATTATCAAAAGTAATCCCTAATTGTGCTAAGTTAGCTCATGACTGGGTACGCCAATTCAAGAATTTTAATATTATCAACATCCCAAAATAACAGTTTAAACAACAACTTTAGAACAAATTGCAGAGGAAGAAATCCGGGTTCAGAATATGAATTCCCGCAACTTGGCGTCTGGTGCGCGTCTTCACCCGAGCTCCCAAATGCTCAAATTACTCTCCTTGTCACAAAGAGACCTCTATCAAAGCTTCATATTGTCAATCAGTCGTACCTTCAGCTCACATTAATGCAGACCTCTCTTGTTGCCGCCAAATGTTTTTCTCCCCTTCCTCTTTTTTTCTTCTTTCTTTTTGCTTTTATACTTGGGTCCTCCTCTAGGGTAAAAGTCGTAAGCAAATGATTGCTTTTTCCCTAATTTTCAGATGGATATTTTCTATTACACGTGCATGTGGGGGGACCAGCTGCTGAGTGCTCTTATTGCTATATTTCTTCCTCAAACCTATCATTCAACCACCACAAAGCCTTTCCACCTACAATTAAAAGTACAAATGCACTAAAGTAATCACCATCCTAAGTCTTTACATGTAATGCTCGATTAACTCAAAATAATCATGCAATTACCTAAAATGAAACTAATTTTACTTAATTACAAGCAGTTAACTAAGTCTAAAAGTATGAATTATAACTCTTTTCAAGAGTTATCACACCCCCAAACTTGAATCATTACTTGTCCTCACGTAAATATGCATGAATGCATGAATGTAAAATTTCCATTGTACATAACCTCCTTAGCTACTCAGCCTATTAATACAGTGAAGTGCCCCTAATTGCTTTATGACACACCTTGTCTTAAGCTCACTTTTCTAGCCAACAGCACGATGGAGCAAACAAAGTGTTGTTGACCTATTTGGCAATTCTAAGTATTAAAGTGTCTACTAGTAATTTTTTAAATAATGCTTTAGCAATTTTATTGAGTTTAGCTTGAAGAATCTCTAAATTCATTAAAAGAAACTCGCTATAGTCCAATTGTAATTGATGTTAGTATATCTCATTTTTAGGATTTGATTCTCAAGCAACCTAACCTAAACTAAATTCACCTAATCCATTGTTGCATGTTCTAGGTTTATTGAAGAATTAAGCTCATCATTGAACATCACAAGTAAATATTGTAGTCATAACAGTCTAACCAATTCGTGGCAGTTACGTGGCAAAACAAATTTGGCTATACTAAAATGCCTATACTAAAATGAGTGTGCTTACTAAATACATAATGCATCCTAAATGCTCAATACACCCCAAACCTAAGGGATTCATTGTCCTCAATGCATGAACATCTATGTAACATGAATATAGGACTATATATATACAAAAAATGTTATAGTAATATATATATATATATAAATGCATGAATATATAAGGGGAAGAGAACACCCCTGACTTGGATGTTGGTAATTGTTTCTTCATTATCTGCAGGTGGATTTGCGTGCACTATGCTTATAACATAGCTTCCTTTTCATTGAAGGGTGTATCATATCCTTCCCTTCTTTATCAGACTTAGTGATCTCATTAATGATGCAATCAATTTTATGGTCTTAGGCAGTCATGGCTTCAGGTGGTGAGGGTGGAACAGTTTCTTTGCCATTCTCAGTGGCTTTAATGGCAGGTGTGGGTTCATTTTACTCATCTTCGTCACTCTCAGTATTCAGAGATTTTTTTTTCAGGCTTCTCCTCAATTGCTTTCACCATGTCAGGAGTAGCTCTCATATTCGCAAATTTGGCCTTGTTATATTGGATTTCAATTGGTTCCTCCTTAGCCTTGGAAAATGGTAACAAAGCTTTTGGGAAATTAGGGAAGTCAAGCATAGGCTTGGTGAAGTTCTTTTGCAAGTACCGTCTTAGAGCCATATCTCTGTCCTCCACATAGGACCAGTAACATGCCTGCTGTTCCTGGGCCTTTGTCATCTCTTCAGCAAGTTGAAATTGTTGATTCTCAAATAGAGACATTCTCTGCTCCATTTTCTCTAATAAATGTAACACTTTTTTTTCAAAAGAGCTCTTAGATGGTGAAGCTTCTTTGTGGGAAAGTGCTTGACAGAGGAGGTGGGTGCCTTACTACGCTAAGTTTGTTTTGATGTGTCCACTGATAACTCTTGACAAGATTTATATCTCAAGCCTCTAAACTTGATGAATTTCCTGTACTTAAGTGGATATATTTGCATTTCCAGGTTATTATTAGAATTTGCATAATAAAGCTTGGATTGTGCCTCGAATGTTATTATATGTTACTTTTATTGTTTTGAAGAAAAGAATTGGTTGTTATATGCAGCATGTGCAGGAAGGACAAAGAGAATGAGAAAAATGACGAAGGGAATAAAAGAAGTGAAATTTTGCCATGGCAATTCCAGGAAGATGCTGATGCAGCAGTCAGTCTTCGTCACTCTCAGCCAGCTGTATGTGTACCAGATATATTCACCAAAAAAAAGGGAACAAATATGTGTGTTGAGAAAAGGGGGACCTACCCTATAAAAGAAAAAAGAGAAAAAGAAGAAGAGGAGTTTTTTTCTCTCCAGAAAAGAATCTCATGGAAATTTTGGAGAAAAGGGGAAGAGGGTAACATCTTAAGAAGAGAGCAAAGACGCAAGGAAGGGGACGATGCATTCAACCTTGGGTCTTGCAAGATTTGGTAGCATCAAAGTTAAAGCTGGAGTGGTGAAAGCTTCTTGTAGTTCTACCTTCATTCTATTAATTGATTTCTTTGATTTTTAAACTATTGATGATGATGTTGAATGATGTTGATATTTTGGATTTTAATTCCCAACCTATGAGCTAATCTCATCAGATTGGAATTACTAGATGAATTTTTATTACTTTTAATGACCATGATATTATCTTGATTAGGTCTACTGTTTCATTCGATTTGGGTTATCTTAAATGCATGCATGCAAGCTCTAGACATAGATGAATGCATGGCATGTTCTTAAACTTGATTTAATTCTGAAAAGGTTAAGTGAGTTGGATTGTAACCGAATGATTCAAGCAAGTACTCAAACAAATACTCGTAACACTCTACACATAGATTTGTGTTCTGTACAGAGAAAGGAATGATAGTGTTAGGTATCATTCTTGAGACTTGTAGACATACAAAGTCTTGGAATGGTAGCTTAAATTCTATCTCTCGAAAGAAGTAGACTACAGTAGTTATACTCTGAACAGCATTTTGGTGAAGGTTTTGCCATGGCATTATTATGTTATAAAGATATAATCTGAGTAACTCCAACCTTCCCTTTCAACAGCATAAATCCTCGCAACTTTGTCCCATAGATTTGCCACAACAATTTATTCAGTATTTGATCTTAATATTTCATACATTAATACTCATCATCAAATTATTATTCTGCTCATTTTGCTAGAGCTTAATTAGTATAGTTCGTAGTGATAACTCAACAATTTTAATCCATTTTAAGTAGTACTTGATTCGACATGTATACTTGCACATTCACATTACATATTCACACGCGATAAGTTTTTGGCACCGTTGCTATGAATCGGCAACTTGGTGAAATTTGGTTGTTATCTATTTAATTTTTTTTAGTTTTAGCTTACTTAGTAGTTTTTTAATTCCTTTTCAAGTTTGCAGCTAGTTTATGATTAGAGGTATTCTCGAGAACAAAAAGTGTTCTTTTGACCCAGATATTGAGAGAACTTTAAGGAGAAAGAGAAAAGAATTGCGAGAAATAGCAAAGATTGGAAACGATCCAGGCAGAGAAGATCTATTACATCCGAATGGTAGGGATGCTGATACTCCTCATGTGATAGATGATAGAGAGAAACCCATTAGAGAACATGTAATGCCAATCTTAGATGATTTGAATCTAGGGATTGTCAGGCCACATATTCAAGCTCAACATTTTGAGTTGAAACTAGTGATGTTTCAAATGTTACAAACAGTAGGACAGTTTAGTCGATTACCTACTAAAGATCCACAGCTACATTTAAGACTCTTTTTAGAGGTCTATGAGTCATTCAGGAAATAGGGTGTTCCTAAAGATGTCCTAAAACTTAATCTATTTCCTTATTCATTGCGAGATCGTGTCAAAGCATGGTTGAATGCTTTATCGTCAGGCACAGTGGCAACTTGGAATAAACTTTGTTAGATGTTTTTGTTAAGGTACAATCCTCAAAATATGAATGCCGTATTAATGAACGATATTACCTCTTTTCAGCAATCTGAGGATGAGACATTGTATGAAGCTTGAGAGCGATTCAAAGAATTAATTAGAAAATACCCGATGCATGGTTTCCAAGACTGGACGCAGATGGAAATGTTTTACAATGGATTAAATGCACATACAAGAATGGTAGTTGATGCATCTGCCTATTGCACTACGCTGGATAAATCGTATAATGAGGCATATGAGATTCTGGAAAGGATAGCCAACAATGATTATCAATATCTAACTATAGGAGTACGGACTGGCAAAAGATTTTCTGGAGCTATAGAGCTTGATGTGATCACTTCATTAACAACTTAGGTATCATCACTAACTAATATAATTAAAACAATGAAGAGACCAATTGCAGTGTAAGAAATGAAAGTAACCGAGCAAACATGTGTTTATTGTGGAAAAGATCATGTTTTTAATGAATGCCCATCGAACCCAGCCTCAGTATATTACATGGGAAATTTCAATCAAAATAAGAACTCATATTCCAATACATATAATCCAATATGGAAACAACATCCTAATTTCTGTTGGAGTAATCAAGGGGTGGGAAATTCCAGTAATGTTGTTCAACAGAATGTCACAAGTGCACCACCTGGATATAATCAACTCATGCCACAAAAAAAATGTTCAGCAAAGTTTAACATCATTTTCTTTATCTATGGAAGCATTGTTGAAGGAATACATGGCCAAGAATGATGTTGTAATTCAGAGTTAAGTTGCATCTCTAAGAGCTTTAGAAAATCAAGTGGGGTAAACTGCCAATGCATTAAGCTCAAGACCACAAGGAGCATTTCCAAGTGATACTAAAAATTCAAGATCTCAAGGGAAGGAGCATTGCAAAGCCATTACACACAGATGTGGTACTCGCTTACCTAGAGTTGTTAATGATGTCGTGTTGAAGAAGATAGCTCAGATTTCAAACATAACAAGAATTCAGAACCAATTGAAGAATAATCTACAACTGAAAGGATCAAACGGAAAAATGTTGAAGTAGAATCAGCTTGTGCTACTAATAAGAATGCCACAGTAAAAACACATCAACAATTTGAAGGAAAGCTTCTGTCACCTTTTCCTCAGTGATTTCAAAACTCAAAGCAAGATTTTCAATTTAAAAAATTCTTGGATGTCCTGAAGCAACTTCGTATCAACATACCATTGGTGGAAGCATTGGAGAAAATGCCCAATTACGTAAATTTCATGAAGGACATATTGTCAAAAAAGTGCAGATTAGGGGAATTTGAAACTGTTGCTTTCACTGAAGGGTGCTAGCAATGTTGATGAACAAATTACCACCAAAATTGAAGGACCCAGGGAGTTTTACTATTCCTTTCTCAATTGGAAATCATTATGTAGGCAAAGCATTATGTGATTTAGGTGCAAGTATAAATTTAATGTATATATCTATTTTTAGGAAGCTAAGAATTGGGAAGGCAAGACCCACAACAGTAACGCTGCAGCTAGTTGATTACTCTTATGCACATCCGGAAGGTAAATTTGAAAATGTGCTGGTAAGAGTTGACAAATTTATTTTTCCAGCAGATTTTATTATTTTGGAATGTGAAGCTGATAAAGAGGTATCAATTATTCTTGGAAAACCGTTTCTAGCCATTGGTAGAACATTAATTGATGTGCAGAAAGGTGAATTAACAATGAAGGTTAATGACCAACAAATAACTTTTAATGTTTTCGATGCTATGAAGTGTGTAGATGACAATGAAGAATGTCATGCCATTGGGTTTATCGACACAACAGTAGAGAAAGAATTGACAAAATTTTGTCACAACAATTATGACAATGAGGTAAACCTATTTAAGTTGACTGAAGTGGAAATAATTGAAGAACTTGGTGAACTGATGGAGACCAAGAAACTTCAGAATAGATCAAGGAGGAGTTTTGAATCTTTAGATTTATCAGATCATTCTTTTAAGCCTCCTCGACCTTTCATAGAGGACCTTTCTACTTTGGAGTTAAAGCTTTTGCCACTACATTTAAAGTACGCCTACTTGGGAGACAACAACACTTTTCCAGTAGTCATCTCTGCAGAGTTAACATTTAATCAAGAGGCTAAATTGTTAGTAGTCTTGAAGAGATTTAAGAAGGTGCCAGGGTGTATAATTAATGATATCAAGGGATTAGTCACACCATCTGTGTGCATAAGATTTTACTCAATGATTGTAATGGCAATTCTATTGAGCAGCAAAGAAGACTGAACCCCATTATAAAGGAAGTCGTAAAGTAGGAGATTATCAAATAGCTCGATGCTAGAATAATATACCCTATTTCTGAAAGTTTGTAGGTGAGCCCTGTTCAATGTGTACCCAAAAAAGGGGGTGTCACTGTCGTGAGCAATGACCACAACGAGCTCATTCCAACTCGTACTATCACAGGATGGAGATTTTGCATAGACTATCGAAAACTTAACAAAGAAACTCGGAAGGACCATTGTCCTTTGCCATTCATCGATCAAATGTAGACAGATTAGTAGGGAAAACCTTTTATTGCTTCTTGGATGGTTATTCGGGGTATAACCAGATTGCTATAGCTTCCATTGACCAAGAGAAGACCATGTTCATATGTCCTTATGGAACCTTTGCTTTCAGACGAATGTTGCTTGGATAGTGTAATGCCCCTACAACATTTCAGCGTTGCATGATTGCAATATTTTCGGACATGGTGGAGAAATTTTTGAAAGTTTTTATGGATGACTTCGGTGTTTGGCGATACTTTTGAGAGTTGTTTATAAAATCTGGAGCTAGTTCTTTGTCGTTGTGAAGAAACTAACCTTGTTCTAAATTGGGGAAATTTTCATTTCATGGTTTGTGAAGGCATTGTTTTGGGACATAAAATTTCACAACAAGGGATTTCCATAGACAAAGAGAAGATTGATGTTATTGAGAAATTGCCACTACCCACAACAATTAAAGGTATTTGAAGTTTTCTTGGCCATGCAAGATTTTATTGACGATTTATGAATGATTTTTAGAAGATATCCAAACCCCTATATGCATTGTTAGTACATAATAGAGCTTTCATTTTTTATGAGCCTTATGTGTAAGCATTTAAGGAATTGAAAAAGAAACTGGTAACAACACCATTTGTCATAGCACCGGACTAGACATTACCTTTTAAACTTATGTGTGATGCTAGTCATTTTGCTGTAGGAGTAGTGCTTGGGAAAAGGAAGGATAAAGTATTTCATGCCATCTATTATGCAAGTCGGAAACTAATAGATATGCGGTTAAACTACACTACTACTGAGAAGGAAGTATTGGTTGTGTTATTTGCATTTGACAAATTCAGATCCTATTTAGTTGGCACCAAAGTTACAGTTTATACGGATCATTCTGCAATTAAGTATTTGGTGACCAAGAAAAATACAAAGTCAAGGTTAATTTGGTAGATATTACTGCTACAAGAATTTGATCTTGAAATTTGAGATAGGAAAGGCATAGAGAATCAAGTGGCTGATCACTTGTTGAGATGTTTTTATTCAAACATTGTGCATATCAAATAATTCAGAGATGCTCCAAGGCTCCCACCAAAGGTATATTGATGTGAAGTTGCATAAGGACATCCAAGAATCGCCGGAATTGTTGGTCTTATTTGTGATTCTGAAATCATTAGGGAAATGGTGGAGGTGAGTGAACTTCAAGTTGCAGTGATTGTTTTACCTAGGCATTGTGTTCAGCATTGCTATCTAAGTTTGCTTTGGCATTTCTTGGTCCAGTTTTCTCTTTTTTGGTGCTCTTCTTTGTTGTTCAGAGTTTTGCTTTTATCAAATTTTGAATTTGTTGTTTCAGCAAAAACACTCTTTTCAACTCTATCTAATTGTGTGCCACTTCTAAGAGTGATTGCTTTACAATGTTCTTTCCCATGTGGTCTTGCATTCTCGGTATCACTAAGCAAACTTCCTTGTGTTCTTGAGTTCAAAGCACTAGCTATCTGTCCTACTTGGTTCTCTAAAGCTTGTAAAGATGACACTTGGCTCTAGATCGCAGCATCGTTCTTGGTCATATACTCCTTCAATAAAGATTCAATAGATGAGGACGAAGATGACGTCTCCCCCTATTGAACTCATTGTTGAGGTAGTACAGACTGATGGACACCAGCTGGGAAATTCATGGAATTGGGTTTGACAACTGTGTTAGAATTTCCAGCTCCTTGATTGTTCCACCTAAAATTTGGGTGTTATTTCCAACCAGGATTATACGTGTTGGAATAAGGGTTGTTGTTCATATTGAAGTTGCCCATATAGTAGACAGATGTTGGGTTTGAGGTACACTCTTCAAACACGTGATCCTCACCACAGTAAACACAAGATAACCCAGATGCTTTCAGCTCTTTCACCTTACTAGACTTCTGCATGGTCTTTATCATGTTGGCTAAAGAAGATACATGAGTAGTAAGTGATGTAATTGCATCCAATTCAAATGATCCAGCTACTCTCCTACCAGTTCCAGCTCTTTTTGTGGGGTATTGATAATTGTTATTAGCGATTCTCTCCAAAATATCATATGCTTCATTGTGGGACTTATCCAACCAAGTTCCATTTGCTGAAGCATCAACCACTATCTATGTCTATGCATTGAAACCATTGTCGAACATCTCTATTTGGCTGTAGTGCTAAAATCCATGCATAGGACATTTCTTAAGCAAGTCCTTCAACCTTTCCCACATTTCATACAGTGTCCATCCTCTAGATTCATAAACGATGTTATGTCATTACTCAGTTAGCATTCATATTGCATGGGTTATATTGCAGTAGAAATCTTTGACAGAGATCCTTCAATGATTCTACTATTCCGTATGGCAAAGCGTTGAGCCATGTTCTAGCACGACCTCTTAAATAATAGGGAAACAACTTGAGTTTTAAGGCATTTTCAGGGACACCTTGTTGTCTGAAAGAATCATAGAACTCCAAAAAAAGTCTCAAGTGCAATCTAGGATCTTCAGTTGACCTATTAGGTCAATACTAGCCCTAAGGTGGTTTTAACACTTTAATTTAGTGTGCAGGATACTTATTTTGAGACCCAAAAGCATCAGGAACGATAGCCGAATTGCAACACAATCAAGCCAATTCAAAATTTTACACTCGAAGTTCTGTGTCACTACATGCCTTAGTCTGTGTCACAACACAGGTGTGACATAGGGTAGAAATTAAGCAAGGATGTTTCCATCCGCACAAATCATATTTTATGCGATTAAGGCTTGTATTTGACCTAATTAGGGCTACTAAACTCTGTCTATAAATAGTTAAGTTGAGCAAAGCTTAGGGAGCTTTTGTCAAGCCATCTTTAGGTTTTAGTTTAGTAGATTTAGGTTTTTAGTTTAGGTTTATTTTTATTTTAAAATAGTTTTATTCCGTGTTCTTCGGCTTGGATTACATTTAAGTCCAAGTCATTGTTATTTTAGATTTTTGTAATTTTATTTCTCTTCTTATTTACAATCGGCGAGATCTCAATCACTGTTAAAGGATTTCACGATTCCAAGCAGATCAAGTTCATCAAACAAACAATTTCTATCTCTTTCTCTTTTACGTTAAATTGTGTTATTGAATGATTAATTTAATTGTGGAAAATATGATTGTTGAGTCCATGAGTGGCAAGATCCTTAGGGAGATTAACGAGTGGATATGGGAGTGATTAACGAAGGAATTAGGGTTTTTCGAGTAGAGTCAGTTGATATAAATTCATGTGTGTTTAAACCTTAGGATAGACGATCCTAGGAAGTAATCTAAGATAAACGAGGTCGAGAGATAAGTTTACTAAGTAAATCATGGATTTATCCAGACAGGAAAGTGAGGTCGAGAGATAAGCGTCTACTGGTCGATTAATTAATCAGTAGAGGCTGGGAGGTAATACTAGTTAGTTAATAACAAATTCCCTAATAAAACTCGAATTCTGAAGCTAAATCACTCATAATTTACTAAGGCGTAGAATCTAAATCTACCAACGAAAACTAATGAACTAATTACAAGGCAAAAATACCCTCAATCTTGCCGTTTGAATCTTGATCTTGCGGTTCCCTAATAGCATAAACCCGAGTTGGACCAACGAGTCACTACCCAACCGGACTCCCATTACCTCTACTGCGACCACGGTCTCTAGTAGACTTAGATACAAACACAGAACTCTAAGTCTGCGACACTTCAACTCTATTTGGGCAATCTCTTAGAAAATGTTCCTTCGAACCACACTTAAAAAAACCACTTATCAACTTACGACACTCTCCAGGATGCCTACGCTCACAATGTGCACAAAGCGGCCATCCAGAACCTCCCATCAAACCTCCAGCACTAACCACAACACTGCTCTATTGCTTAGACTGACTTGGTTGAAACTCATGTGGTGTACTTCTATCAGAACCCTGGATATCACGTTTTTTCTTAGACGGCTGTCCAGATGCACCATCAGAAGTCCTCTTACCAGATTCAGTTACCATAGAACAAGGCGACTTAGCTAAAGTCTCCTCAACTACTTTAGCTCTCTCAACTAACTCATCAAACATCTCTACATTCTAAGCTAACAAATAAACCCGAATATCATGATTAAGTCTAAAACAAAACCTCTTACAATGGTCCCTCTCAGAAAGAATTATCTCCAGAGCATACTAACTAAGTCACACAAACTCAGCCTCATAATCAGCCACTGACAAATCACCTTGAACCAAATCCAAAAACTCACGCTTACGAGCCTCCATATGCTGCTCACCCATAAACTTCCTCTTACAAACCTCAAGAAAGTAATACCAAGTCAATATATCAGAAACAGTACCCCTCCTAACTGTACACCACCAATGATGAGCTTCACCATCGAGTAAAGACACAGCACAACCCAACTTCTCCTCGTTAGAACAAGACATCTATTTGTGGATCCTTTTAGCTCCCTCAAACCAATATTAGCTACGGTTGGATGAGTACCTTTAACCCTAGAAAATTCTTTCCCACCTAACACCCGTAGACGTTCAAGCGACAACCCCTGATTAACACGTACAGGATTGGCAGGTGTAGGAGCAGGGTTAGCACTAGCAATCCGCTGAAACGCTCCAATCATAGCTTCCATGAAAGGGCCTACACCCTTATCATGTATGTTCACTCTACACAACCGTACAGGAGGTGCAAAAGATGTACCATCCTCTTGAGCACTAGCTCTAACATTAACACGTCTAGGAGGCTTATCTAATCTAATCTAGCATACAAACAAACAAATAAACGATGTGAGTGGCGAGGGAAATAATCTAAGTCTCATTCCTACAAGCAAAATTTAGGATTAAAGGCAATGTGTTCCCATTCCCACCCCACATGCAATTCAATCAAAGACATTTCAAATAGATCCATACAATTCAAACAAAGTTATATCATAATTCGAAGAAAACAGAGAAATTTAGACTCATGAGTTTTGAAACTCCAACACACAACAATCACCTAGGTCTGAGAGTTAAATAACCTAAGTTTTGATACCACCAAATGTAACACCCTATACCTAGCCTAATCGCTGAGCCGGAGAATAGGATGCTACACTACCGTCTCACATCACATACAACATAAGTCGACACATTATTAAACATACATCTTTTTGTTTCCTTTATTATTATGGCATTCATACGAATTGTAGTCATACTTACTCTAGGGTGTAAAAAACGTGCTATAACATAAATTGTACCATCATAAAATAAACTCCAAACAGGCATTAGGATCACTTAGCAAAATATCCCAAGACTGTTACGTAGGTATCAATACTGGTAGAGTGGTATCGGTAATTCTCTCAAGTGGTATTGATACTGCTTGGAAAATCGATACTAAATTAGCTTACTATTTCTTATCTTAAAAACCCAACTTTTGGAAAGTATCGGTACCATTGAAAAAGTATCAACAATTTTACCCTGAGTATCGATACTCGTGGCAAAATATTGATACCAACTAGCGAAATTAACTTACTGCACTTCAAAAATTGTAGAGGTGTCATTTTTAAAACCCAAATATCGATACTTCTGTTCCAGACCTTAAAAACACAGCATATATCATCACATAGATCATTCCAAACTAGTTTAAAACATCATGCATTAAATACCACATAAATTTAGCACTAAAATAACATATTCACGTTTCATTAAGTCATAAAACCAACATATACTCCTGCATGCAATTACACTCAACTCACTTATATATAATTCATTTAACAATAATTCATCAAGACTAAACAACGTATACATGCTTTAATAACCCACAAGTCTAGCCAATATATTCACATGCATTAACAAGTTAAATGGAAACAATTCAAACCATAATTACATACGCAACTTACTATAAGAACATACTAACATTTTCATGAAGCTTAAATAAACTTATCTAACATATTATTCAAATGTTTAAGCATCCATCTCACACCGTATTACTATAACAATTAAGATCATATTTAAACGATAATTTACATAGCAACCACATACTCATTTAGGCATACATCACTTTACACATGTACATTTTAAGATAATTTGACACTTGAGGCTATGAAACATAAAAGTGAGCTCTATCACCACACATCGGATACACAGATCTCCAACACACCAAATGACTCATAGAGTCGAACATATCTCAAAAGTGAAGCATAAAGCTAACACTCTCCAACACACCAAACATGTCCCATTCAATGGAGCTTAGCTCACATTCCCTTATCTCTCCAACATGTCTCAAGGCCTCAATGCCTAAATCACAAAACACATATAGCTAAGTACTCTCAATCTTATGATAGACCAACTATATCCAACGACTTCATAAGGTCACAAGGCCAAAATATCAACAATTACACAATTCTAATTACTGATTTAATGCACATCATCTCTATTTATATTCATCAATTCACATCACAAACTTGTACACAATGCACGCTTATTGAAGTCACATTTAATTGCACTTAAAGTGCCCATCACATATCTGACCACATATGTGTGCATTAAAATCAATACATCATATATCACATACAAGTATTCCCACATATTACCTGTCATAATAATATCACATTCCACAATTTAAAAAATATATACTTACCGAAATTTCGCTCGCTTTTGCTACATATTTGCATTATTAGCATATCATTATCACTATCATTTGGAGTACATATCATGCCCACCACACAATTCACAACAGTCATCACACATGTTTCATAACACAATATCTCATCATAATAATCAATCCACAATTATTCACATAATCACATAATTTAAAAAAATAAGATAAGGGAAATAGAAAGCTTACACTCGAAATTTAGGATAAGGGTTTAGGCTATTCTTAAGCTCTCAATTAACACTATGAATTGTGTCTACTAGCAACGATTCCAAACACTCACCGATTACACTAGTTTTTCCTTGCCTTTATCTCTACTCGAAGAATGCTCCAACGGTTCTAGTGCTTCACACATAATAACCACACAATTTACACAATCAATATTCAGCCAAAGACTCACTTAAACCAACCAAAAATGCAAGTCTAAGCTATATTCCTCATGAAACTTAAATTTCGACTAACAAACTTAAAACTCAAACATATTCCTCTATACTTAATATTTTTACCTAAAACTTATTCCGTTCATCTAATCAATCACCTACGACTAATTCTCAACCTTTAAACTACACAAAACTACTGAATTCATGGTATCAAAAATTTTGACATGTTTATGGCTATTTTCATGAAAATTCATTAAATCCCTACAAATCCTTAATGAAACTTTAAAGTAAGTTCAGAAACCTTCTAATCATGTTAAAACAAGTTGAAAAATACTTTGAAATCATGTTTTTCCCCAAAATCTCAAAATCCTCCACTAACAACCCAATTTTTGGCTTTTATTTAAGACATGCAATTTAATGGCTAAAAACTTAGTTTTAAAGACTAAAAAAATTTAAAACTAATGGGAAGATGAATCGTTACCTTAGTTGACAAAAAATTGAGAGTTTGATTAAAAACCCGAAAAACTCACAAGTTTGACAATAGAGAAATTAATGGTAATTTTGGGTGTCCTTCTTGGTTTTTAATGGAGGTTTAAGGCTTGAATGTTGATGGAAATCAAGATATTATAGTATGGAAATAAAAAACCGATTGGGAGAGTCTTGGGAGAGTGTGGGACAGTAAACCAATTAAATGAAGAAAGCTAACTGAAAACAAGATATAGGTAGGGGTTTAATAGGTTCAATTTTAAAATTTGGTATAATTGCTTCTTAAAAACTCTAAGTTTTGACTCTTTCACAAATTAGTCTTATTTTCAAAATTAAAGGTATTTAAAACTCATTTTAAGAAATTTATTTAATTTTCTAAAAACCATAGTAAAAAAATATTACCAATAAACCATGTCACAAAATTTCGAACACTCTAAGGCTAAAATTCCTAAATTACCCTTAAAACTCCTAGACTTTATTTTGCAGTGTTACATGAGTGCCTGGAGGAAAATTGTTATCAACAACTATTTTAAGTTTCTCATAGCTCAGGACAATCATTAGGTTCCTTTTTCATTCCTTATAGTTATTTTCGTTCAGTTTGTTTTAAATAAGTATGTTTAATAAGAGAGTTGGTGTCATTTTCGAACTGAAACTAGAACATTCATAATATATTTGTATTAAGCAAATGTTTGAAAACACTTTGCAACATTAGGATATGCATTAAGGTGATGCATGCATCTTACATTAAACCTTGAAAAAATTTGTAAGCTATTGCAACGATAATTCTTACACCCATTGAATCAAGCCATCGTGGGTTGATCATGAACAACTAGTAAGAACATGGATTTCCATCCAGTTAGTACATGAACCTAATTACTTAGGCATTCACACATACTAATAATCGTGTAATGTTACTTAACTAGAAGATCTTGAGTGTATAACCATCAACTCAACACCTATTGCATCATGCACCACAAATGATTCACCGTGTGATAATCTCACCGAGTAACATGTTGTGACTGGTTGTCCTCTTTGAAGACAAAACTTCTTGATATATCGAACTATAATACCTACCATAGAGGTCGGTTTAACTATGATATGATTAGAAGAAATTTCTGCTTACCTTTAGGAAATCTCCTTAGTGAAATCCACATGAAAATGTCTACCTTGGTGCAGGTCCGTTTCATGCCATCACAAAAGACCATCGATGGAGGCCGTAAGTCTTGTTTAGGGACCTTCTCCCACTCAATATTTTTAAAAACATGCAAGGTTTTTAATGTCTAGTTTCAATCATGAATGATCAATATATGCATGACAAGTACATGTGACATTCTTTACTAATCTATATGGCCTGCATACCTCATATATGCATGAACATACTTTCGCAATCAAATAAATATCATCATGCTTATGTCATAAATTAAAAGAATAAAATTTAAATGACTTTAACCGACCAAAATTTCCATAATTCCATCCTAGAAAAATAAAAACTGTACTATTGGTATTCAATTTTGTCACCACAAGCTTCTACTATGGTACTGGTTCACATTTTTGTCATCCCCGTCTTTCCACCACCATTTTTGAGTCCTTGCCATCTTCGAGCCTCCGGTAGACCATCAATAGCCTCCTACTGTCGGACCACCGTTAGTCACTTACCGGTTTGACTAGGTCGGGTTTGCGTCATCTCGATCAATCTTAATACGTCTCAGTTCTTCGAGTTTCGTCAAAAAAATTAAGGTTACAAAATTCCTTTGTCCGTTTCCAGCTCACATATTAATAATAAAATAAAACTTTGGCATAAGATGATAGTCCATGATCTAAATTTTACATGCCCGATAAATTAATAAATTACAATTAAATTTCTAGGGATCACAATTTTGACAAAATTATTTTATCATCTATAACAATAAAATAATATTATATATTCATTCGCATACATTCCCCTAAACATGTATACAATTACAAGAATATCAAATCTTATCCAATATAATTAAATATGAAGAAGAGAGAGAATTTTGGTCTCAATTTACACTATAAACAGAGCACAACTTGGCACTCTGATATCAATTGTTGGAAAAAAATCTAGTTCGGAAATGATTTTCTTGCATAGCGAAAAATAAAACTTTGAAAATCGACCCAGTTTGTGATATTTATAGCAATAAAACCTTGACCAAATTTGCATCTATATTTTTAGATAGATGGATCCTTATCATTCCCGGCTTTCAATCAAACGATCTTCTCCACTATTCTTATACCACGAATTGCTTCGAATTTGGGCTCGAACAATTCGAATCAAACTCAAAACTAGAAATAGTTTCATTTTCTTTAATGTGAAAATGAAAATTTTCTTCTCAAATAGAAATTGATAGAATCATTTTTTTGAAAAATATATTTAATCCTTAGAGAATAAAAGTTTCCCTATTTTTAGGTAGAATAATGATATTTGAAAGTTGTGTGTGTAGTCCTACCGGTGCCATGTATTTATAGGGAGAGAAGGTAGAACCTTGTTGAATTGTAGAAGTTTATTTCAACTAGAAAATTGAACTCCTAGTCAAACTAGGAACATAGGGGCATCAACCCTAGTTAATAATATTGCATTTGTTGTCCCACCCTTTTACATAAAGGGCTTTTAGGCCTCTTTCATATCGGGTTCAATTACAAGTACTTCTTAGGCTTTTAACTCAATACTTTATAATTTGATATAACCCAATATTTATTTTTCTATTTCTCAAAAATAAACTTCTATATATTTCCAATTAATTAATTTGCTCAATCCAATTCTAATTTCGTTAAAATTATGACGACTTTACTGTAAAAGTATCTATGAGAACATATATTTAATATTTCTTCATTCAACGGTTCACTATGACCATATGATTTATTTTATTTTCGAACTTCATTTAATTTGAAAAACATAGATTAATTTTTTAGGTCATTTTCATTTTTCATTTTCATTTAGGAGAAAACCACATTCATTTCCAAATGATTCCATTTCTCCATTTTCATTTTCATTTTCATTTTGGAGAAAACCATAATCATTTCCAAATGTTTTTTTAGTTTTTCATTTTCACCATTTCTATTCATTTGATTCAACATGCACTTCATTTATGCTTTCAACGAGCCAGTGGAGGGATTGATTGGACATGTGCAATTGAAGCTCAAATGATTTATAATTAAGTTCCAACTTTTCACCTATTAATTATAAACTCTTTTAGTCACGAAGTCATTTCACTATAGTATCATGATTGAGCTCTCCTCAACGGCATACCATTACGAAATGAACTCAATTAGTGCTCGTCCAATGACCTTGTCATAAGTGTGTTACCCTTATAGGATATCCTTAACCTCTTTAGGATAATATTCGTTCTCCCAATATGATTCTATTTTATCTCATGGTAATCATTACATATTTCTTCATGAAAAGTCAATTACTATCAAATAGTAATCAAGTTATCCATCACAAAGGCGAACGACCCATGGTCACGTTTACTTCTTATAAGCTATGCAATGCTAATGAAAGAATATCATTTACCCATGTCTAGGGTTATGAATTTCACTATTGTGAATGATGCTACATATTATAGAAGTCATACACCAAATATACCAGATTTCGGTTCCTTATCTCTTCAAACTCAGGATTTTAATTACATCAAAATATACGAGTAACGTATTCATAGTTCGTCATCCATTCAGGATTTAGGTATGCCACATTATGAATGTCACAAGTTTATAAAATCTTAAATGATTTAGGATCTATTCTTCTTGGGTCTAGTCCAATGTACTGTTAATCTAGTTAGTCACATATATGTCTTTATTTTCTATGAGTCATGTCACATCCCAAAAATCGGGTTAGTAGAATCAAGTTAGTAAATAGAGGGTTTGTGAATCAGAAACCAGAATTAAGTTAGATTGTTAAAATAAATAGGAATAAATAAAATAAAATATTAAAATAATTAGAATTAAAAGCCTAGGTTAAGAAATTAAAATTAGGTGTCTGAGAATTAATTTGCTTAAAATGGATTTTTAAAATAAGATCGGATTTGAAAATAAATTAGAAAATGAGTTTTAATTGGAAGCAGGGACTAATTTAAAAAGAGGAAGAAACTGGAGGTGGCCAAAAGGGCAATTGCCCAATTTTTAAAAATTAGTTGGCTATTTAAAGACCACCCATGTCTCTTCCCTCTTATTTCATCATCCACTCAAATTTCTATCTGAGGTTTCTCTCTCAAATTGATTCATCCTTTTTTATTTTCTACCCATTCAAACACAATTTTCTTCTTCAATTTTAAAGAAAATTCATCTTTTCTCCTTCAATTTCACCATTGTTCTAAGTACGTTTTAGCTCGAATTAGATCCTCAACCCATTGATTTATTCAAATTGACGTAACATTCTGACTTCTTATGATCAAACTAAATATGTTGTTATTTCAATTCGAGTTTTAATTGATTTAATCAAGATATTGATAGATCTAATGATTTTAAATCGATTTTTGGCTTGAAAATGATAAATCTCGTAATACCAAGCTAAGTTACTAATTTAAAGTTATTTTCAACTTATTTTGATCTAATTAAAAGGTTTCTAAACTTAATTTAATGAATCATTAATGAATTTTAAAGAATTGGATGTTTTCCCTTTTAATGTTCATACAAGCTTAATTTTCTAAAAAGTTAGATCTGAGTAATTTAATGAAATTGATTGTTTATATTTGTAATTAAATTATATTTATGATGTTTAAAACTTATTTAAGGTTTAGAAATGAGATTTGAGTGTTAAAACTTCTATTTTGGCAAAACTAGCCAATTTTCAATATTGTGAATGAGAAGCTGAGATTTGTGATTCTAGAGTGATTTGAATGTGCTTGTTGCTATTTTTAATTTATTTACATTTTTTTATGTGTATGTAAAGTGAAAAATCAATTGGGAGCTTTTTCAAGCAAGGACAAAGGCAAACAAAAAGCTTACTTGAGCTTTTGTCATTAAAGCAAAGGTTGCAAATGTGAGTGACCTGGTGTGCTATAATTAATGCACAAATCAAAGTGTTAAAGGGGAGCTTAGGTAGCCTAATCACCTATCCTAAGTTCCAAAAGTAAATTTTCTTGAGCTATGATACCTTGCAAATAAAGCTTACATGTGATGTGATGTGCTTAAGTGTGTAATGTGAGTATATGTGTTGAGTACATGTCCAAATATGCCTTATGATTAACTGGTTTTATGCACACACATATGACATGAAAGTGTATGTGGCTCAATGAGCAAAGTTATTGCACTTGAAAGTGCATTACATGACCATGTGATAAGTGTTTGATCATGATAAGCATGATAAGTGTAAGTGTGCATAAACCAGAAAATGAATGTGTAATATGGATATATTGGCCTTGTGATCTCTTGAAATAATTGTTTATAGTTGACATGCCATAGGATTTGAGTACTTATATATGTGTTTTGATATTGGAACATGTTGGAGGGATAAGGGAATGTGAGCTAAGCTTCATTCATGGGATATGTTTGGTGTGTTGGAGAGTGTTAGCTTAATGTTACACTTACATGGGACATGTTAGACTCTATGAGTTATTGGTGTGAGGGAGATCCGAGTATCTGATGTGCTGTATTTTTATACATATTTTATAATCACAAGATGCCAATGTATCAACATAATTAAATGATTAATGGTAATAAATGTTATGTGCTTTCTAGTCTTGTTTTAAACCTTTGATATTGTGGTTTATTGTAGCATCTTAAGCACTCACTAAGCTTGTTTAAGCTCACACTCTCTTATGTTTATTTCGCAGAGAAATAGCTTGTGTGGAGTGGTGAAGTGATCAAGCTTGTGATCCCAAGCCAAAGCAACTTAATTGTGTATGTGAGATGGTTGTTTTGGATAATAAAGGATAACAATGTGGGTTCATTTTAAGGGATTAGACTTTACTTTTGTTTTGGTTTGTAAATGGACATTCCATGGACTATTTAAGGACTTTTATAACTAGTTTTTTAATGCTTTCATTATTGGGATTGTGGCATTAATGATGCTAGATGAATGGCTAGGTTATATGTTAATTAGCATGCATGTGCCTTAGTTAATTGTGGTTATAAGTACTTAAATGACTGGATGAATGCTTGGAAAAATGAAAAATGTTAAGGTATGGACCTATACTGCACTTCAAATTTCCTTATATGCAAAGTTGGTATGTTGAGTAGATTGAATTGGGACTTTAGAAATGCATGCTAGCATAGATAATTTAATTGAATGTTGAAGTATGTTATTGTATGATTTAGTGTAAATGAGCATGATTTGTATGATGTATGTATGTCATATGACATGTTAGAATAGAGTAATGAGCATGAAAACACGAATTGGTATGTGTAATGGAGTGTCAAAGTGTCATATGCAAGTTGTTGTAATTTTTCTACAAATACTAAAATTGACGTTGTGACGAGCCATAAACGACATTACAAGTAGGGATCATCGTTAGGACGCCATTTATCACGTCATCAGGATGAAATCCCCTTTCCAAGCAATGCCTTGACGGGAATAATTGCTTCATCACAATGTGGTAGACCATGTTTCCTGGGCATGTTTTGTTATCTTTGCAATTTGACCCTAATTTTCGTATTATGTAATTGGAATCTTTAAACATGTTAAAATAATCTAAAAATATGCATGATTAAGTCATATGTGGTTAATTTCATAATTTTACTCTTAATTTTGTAATTTTTTTTAGATATTTTGCAAAACTTACGATTTAGTCCTTTAAACTTGGTTTTAAAATTAAACAAGATTTACTTATCATTTTGAACTGAAATTTTCAAATATGGTTTTAAAATAAGGTGTCTTAACTATAGGTAGGTTTAATGGGACAAATTACGGTTGTTCTGCACGGTAGTTGTAAAATGACATTTTTACCCCTATTCTTTTTTTTGTATTGTGATGGATGAAGCATGACTTAGGGTTATATGTTTATTCTTAATGGATAATTGAACAATATGCATGTATTGCGTGGTGTGAATGCTGGTTTCCATGGCATGTTTTGGTGGTCAGTAAGGAGAGTTACGTAAGTGGCTAATGTGACGTTCCGGATTCAAGTCAAACCCTCCTAGCTGAGTTTGAGATGCCACAAGTGATCTGCTCTAATGCCCAAGACAAAGCATCTCCCCAATTGGACTTGATAGTCGGCATATTAGTCTTTCAATTGGTTTGTTAGGTTCATCTACTAATATAAGTTGTCTTTCTATATTACGATCCGACCACGTAATACCTCTTAGTATTAGTTTAAACGTTAAACAACTAATAAGCAACATTTGCTTCCATTTTTCTTTGTGTACAAAAACCATATGAGGGAAATCATTGACCTACCACAAATCGTAGTGTGGTTTAGGTACTTTTCGACACTTAAGGAGCTTGTTTTCTAGCCATTTTAGTATCTTTTATTGCATTTTTATTTTTCTAAGCTTAGATTTATTTTATCGCAAAATAAGTTTTTTACGCAATATTTTGAGTTAGTTGATCCATTGGGCCAATACAAGCCTTAAGGTACTTTTAATAAGCTTCATTGAATGTGCAAGACACTTATTTTTAGGCCTAAAAGCATCAGCAACGAAAACGATAGTTAAGTTGTAACATAAAATTTCGGGGCCGCAACATAACCGAACCAATTCAAGAAGTAACATTTGAAGTTGTGTGTTGTGACACGCATAAGCCTATGTAATGACACAGGTCTGACGAAGGGAAAATTTCATTAAGGGTGTTTTCGTCCGCACAACCCATATTTAGTGTGATTAAGGCTTGTATTTGACCTAATTGAACAATTAACTTTGCCTATATATAGTTAAACATAGGTTAAGTTTGGGGAGCTTTTTGCTAAGCCATTTTTAAGGTTTAGTTAGTAGATTTAGGATTTTAATTTAGGTTTTATTTTCTCTTAAAAACATTTTTATTTCTTGTTCTTCGACTTGGATTCGATTGGAGTCCAAGTATTCATTCTTAAGTATTTTCATAATCTTCCTTTACGTTTCTCTTACAAATGGAAAAATCTCGCTAGCTGCTAAAAGATTTCGCGGATCCAAGCACATCCACTTAATCAACCGAATCAATTTCTATCATTCTCTCATTTTAATTTAATTTGTGTGTTTTGCATGATTAATTTAATTTTGATGAAGATGGTAATTGAATCGATGAGGGTTTCTTATACGAATTAGTTGGAATAAATTTATGTGTGCTTAAACTTTCGGATTGACGACCCTAGGAAGTAGTCTAGGCTAAACGAGGTCGAAAGATAAGTTTATTGATTAAATTGTAATTTATCATGGTAAAAAAAGTGAGATCGAAAGATAAGTGTGTATTGGTCGATTAATTAATTAGTAGAGGTCGAAAGGTAATATTGGTTAGTTAATAGCTAATTCATTAAAAAAAAACTCAAGTTCTGATTTTAATTACAATCATTGAATCGAGTTAATCTTCTGTCTGTTAATTGAGACTTTCTTCGTTGATTTATTTATTTCTAGTTATTTTATTTTATTTCATAATATTAATTTTAATATTCTTATTTACCGTAATATGATTTTTGGTGATTACTGTTTAGACTTATTACTATAGAAATAATTTTAAATTTAATCCATCCTCCATTGGGTACAGTCCTTAGAATACTTATCGGTATTCCGTTGTAACAATTTTATATTACAATTTGCCCTGTATACTTGCCGACACCACTGTTTAATTCCTTATCTTTTGTTGCAATATTTTCTATCCAAACATTAGCATGTGTGGCAGTGGTCAAGTTGTTGGCATCGTTGCCAGGGAGGTTTCAGCATTAAATTTAAATTTATTTTTTTGCAATTAGTAGGATAAATAGGAAAATTAAAAATTATAGATACGATTTTTTACTTTAGTTTTTTTTTCCATTTTTTGTTTGAATTTTGTTTACTAATTTTTATTTTTTTGTCTCTGATTTCAATTTATGACTCGAAGTGGAAGCACTTCAATCGAGCCACATATTAATTTGGAGCGATTTTTGAGACACAATCGTCAATTAATGCAAAACAATCCACTCGTGGTAGTTGACTTACCTCGGGGAAATCCACTTAAACCACAAGTACAAATCCGTGGAGAGTTACTTATGGCTTAAAGGACATTGCGTGATTATGCACTACCAACATTAGATGTCGTGCAAGATAGCATTGAAATACCAACAATCAACGCCAATAATTTTGAAATCAAGATGGATATAATTTAGATAATCCAAAACACCTTGCAGTTTCGAGGGAATATGATGGAGGATCCAAGCCAGCATCTAAAACGATTCCTCCAGTTGTGTGACACTTTCAAGTACAACGGGGTAACCAATGACTTCGTTTTCGGTTATTCCCTTTTTTCCTTATGTGACAACGTCGCTAATTGGTTAAACTCTTTAGAAATAGATACCATAACCACGTGGGACAATCTTGCAAGAAAATTTATGCACAAACTTTTCCCCATAAGCTGAAGCATCCAGCTCAGACGTGATATCACACATTTCAAGTAATTAAAAGGTGAAAAATTGTAGGAGGCTTGGGATCAATTTAAGTCACTATTGAGGAAGTGTCCCCATCATGGAATGGAAAAATGGCTTAAATTGAAAATATTCTACAATGGTTTGGATAGTAGTTTGAGGTCCAGATTGGGTGGTGCATTCGGAGGAGCCTTGATGAACCACACATATGAGCGAGCCTATCAGATAATTGACAACTTGGCGATGAACTCATATATGTGGCCCAACAAGAGGTTCATTTACAACCCAAAACCATCAACGACAAAAGCTACCCAAAAGGTTGATGCATACCAAAATAAATTTGGAAAAGTTGAATTGTTTGGAAGCAACAACTAAAGCAACCATGACGGAGCCAACTCAAAGCCGTGGAAAAAATTTGGAAAACCAACTAGATGACGTGAATATGTGGGTAATAGGGGTGGAACTCCTTATTCGAAAGCGTACAATTTCATTGGAAGGATCACCCAAACCTAAGTTGGGGAGGTAACCAATGAGGTGGAAACTTAGTACAACCGAGCAAATCCTCTATACCAACCTCCACACTTGCAACGATCTCAGGATAGATCCATGGGGAATGACCATACTGTATGTGGTCAATGTCTAGATCGAATAGTAGGAGAAATGCAATCAATGAAAACAGATATCCAACAGGTATAGTCTGAGTGTACCTTAACCCTTAACACATTAACTGATCTAAAGGACCAAATGAGCCAGATGTAAACATCTGATTTAATATGATTTAACTATACTAATTTATACATAGTACCAACTAGAGGAAAATGCAATAGTTTTCTAATACAAAACCCTTACCCAATATAATATATTTAATTAATAGTCTTCTTATCTTCATTCTCAATATGATATCTGTTACAACGTATATCCTTTTAAAACAAAATAATTTATTTGAGAATAACTAGAATATAGTGCATTAATTATTACTTTGTTTCTTGAATAACAATGTAATAGTTCTTCTAGAGCCCTCAATTAATTTTGTACTATGAGTTAACATGTTCCATTACAACATTGAATATAGGAAACAATATATTAGCTCTTTTGGAGCCTTAAATTAATTATTACCACCAAAGATTGGTTCATTCATTACCAAACAAGAAAATGTTTTTTTATCCTAATGATAGTATGCATTATTGTATTGTCTACGGGACATATGTTTTCCTTTCTTTTAAGGAATATTAATTAAATAATAAAAATTCAAGTATATGTAGGTACATAACCAACAACTTTTCATAAACTGTTTCTCTTCTTTGAAGGGTTATATTGAGAACTCTTGTTCTATTATTTATCTCTATATTTTCACTTCTAGTGGTGAGAAGAATTATTATTAATAAGAAATCCAATGATTAAGTAATTAGTGCCACAATCCATAAAAAGGATGCAAGTCATACTTAGGGTGGGTTTGGATGGGCGATTGGGTGCGGTACGGTGCAGTGCAGTGCGTTTAGCTTACTTTTTGTCTCACTCTACAGTATCGTTACAGTATCTAATCTCATCGTCACCGCTGTTTTTACACTAACAGCAGGTAAACACATTGCCCATCCAAACTCACCCTTAATGTTTAGGCATACTATAGGTAAACAACCAATGACCTTTCATACCATATCGACAACAAAATTTATCTTCACTCATTATAGGGTTTTCTTAGGAATTCTTATTCTATTCTTATTTATCTTCATTTTTCCACTTTTGGTGGTGAGAAGAATTAGTATGACGATTCCTCTTAAGATTATTATATAGCCACTTACTACATCCATGTCAAATAGTACGTCTTTATATATTGTTACATTCACTTCAAGAACGGAGCAAATCTAATATGACGAGTTTTATGGTTTTTCATTTAATAGCTTCTTATTTAATAGTTCATTTGAAGCATAAAAATTGAAAAGTTTTTTCTAACAAATCCTCATCAATAATATTCTCCTCACATAATTTTAATTAAGAACTCAATATTTTAGAGTTATACTTACTCACGCTTTAAAATATTACAACTTTAGGTGCATTCAACCGTAATGAGATTTAGATAGAATTATCATATTATGTTACTCATATATTTCTTTTAAAATATTTCACAATTCAAGTTGATCTTTTACAATCAAATATTTTGCTTTCAACCTTTTATGGAATGATGACAAAACTTATATTTGAGTTGACAATCAATATATATTTAAACAAAAACATTTGATAAGAAAATAATATGTAATCAAATATAAAGAAACATGATATTAATATATCCTACAAAAACCCATTCTTTTAAAATATTAATAAATAAGAAAATAGTTTTCGACTTTTTTTCCAAATATTATACGACATTAGAAAATCTTTTGAAAATAATATATTACAAAGGATTATTGGTAAACTTTATAAACCCATCAATATTTAATAATCTAACTCACTAATTCAATTAGATTTAAAACAAACAAATAATAATCACATTATATCTCAATTAAAAAACATCAAGCTCCTTATTAATCTAAAATTTGTCTAATAAGGGCTTATTTAGTAGTGCTTAAAAAATATTTTTGGCTTAAAAACACTTTTAGAAGAAAAGTTGTACTAAACAAGTTGTTTTTACTTAAATTTTTGCTTTTCAAAAGCACTTTTGAGAAGGAGAAGCTAAAATTTTAGTTTTTCCTCTCCCAAAAGCACTTTTGGTATTTAATTATTTTTACCCTCCAATAACATAGTACTCTCCTTCTTTTTTCTTGATGTTTAATTACAAATGTGTTAAAATCATTAATTAAAAATAAAAAGTATTTTTAAAATAATTAATATCTAATTACAAATATTTAATGGATATATTTAAATATTTAAAATATAGTTTATATATTCTAATTAAATTTTATAAATAATTAATATTTATTACTTAAAATATTTAAAATTTATATTTCATATATTAAAATATTAACAATAAGTTATAATAAATTCTTTTATATTCTTACTAAAATATAATTATATTAATTAATTTGAACATTATTTAAATGCATATTTATTACTTGATAATAACATGTCTAAAATGAACATTTTATTTTTCAAAATCACTTTTGACAAAGAATGTTAAGCATTCAAATATTAGACTAAACTTTTCAAAATTATTTCTCAAAATACTTTTTAAAAGTACTCTTCAAAAACATTGCTAAATTAGCTATAAATTCAAAATTAAGAACCAAACTCAATGTTGAGATTAAATCTTTCAATATCCTTAATAAAGAAATAAAACAAATTAATCATAGAATAAAAAAATCTCAATATAAAACATTAAATAAATATTTCCTATAAATATCTGCATAACTTCAATATTTTCCCGATAATTTTATTTTCTTTCTTCTATGCAAGAGGAAACTTAATTTATAAATATCTTGGTATATAACCTTAAAGATCTTAATAGAGCCAAGTGGTTGAAGTTAATTAAAATATTCTTTAAGGTGAATTTTATTTCTGTTCTTCAACCTCCCACATGAGATTAGAAAAAATAATGAAAGAAGCAATTGGGGGTGCACATCTTTTGGAGGTGGCGATTTAAAAAAAAAAAAAGAAAATTGGATAAAGCAAAAGAGAAATAAAATGAATAAGAATATCTATAATTTTTCCTAAGTTTATATTTATATATAAAAATATAAAAAATAAAATTTATTTCTAATGAATATTTATAATAGTAATAAATATATATATATTTAAAGAATAAAAACAAGTAGATAGAATTGCCATAGTCTATAACTCTTATCTCAAGGTAAAAAACAGAACTCTTACCAAACAACCAAAATTATAATCTAGGGTAAGAAGTACAAGCAGTGTTAAAAAAAAGAGAGAGTACATCTACAGTTCTAGACTTTCAAAGGGGCTAAAAACATGTAAAACCAAATAATTGGGGCAGAAAATATGAATAAACATATATAGAGGGGAGCAAAACAAATACACATTCCTTTTTTATTTTTTTCTTCTCTCTTCCTTTTTAACTCCTTTCTCATTTCTCCTATTCTAATTCTTCTCTCGCTCTCTGGTTTTGGAGTGCGCACGTTAGCCTCCATTGTCTCTATCCTACACACCCGGAGGTAAGTCCTAAACCTACGCTTCATTTTCTCCCTCCCCCCCCCCCCCCGTTTTTTTTTAATTAAAGTGAAATATAGAAATCAGCATACAAAACCGAAACCCTAATTAGAAAGTAGAATAAAACTTTCGAGCCATTTCCCCCCTTCCCATTTCGTAGTTACAGTGAGATTGATCTGTTTTGTTATTCTTTTTTATTTTGTGTTTCTTATAATTATTTTAATTAGGGAATATTCAGGGAGGCGAAATCTAGGGTTAGGACTTTGATGCTTTGGCGGGGATCATCGGGATCCGTTAAACGGGTTAGCAGTTCGGGTCGGACCCTCCCATGGCAAATTCCGGTGGCGGGAATAAGTTTGTTTCAGTCAATCTGAACAAGTCTTATGGCCAACAACCATCTAAGCAGCACTACCATTCACCTCATTCGGGTTCCTATGTCTCAAATCGCACACGAACTGGTGCTGGCAGTGGAGGAATGGTGGTTCTTTCGCGTCCTCGTAGCTCTCAAAAGACTGGGTCCAAGTTATCTGTTCCACCCCCCTTGAATTTACCATCCTTGCGAAAGGAACATGAGCGATTTGATTCGTTGGGATCCAGCGGTGTGCCTGCCAGTGGAGGCGTTTCCGTCACTGGGCCAAGGCCTGGTTCGTCCGGAATGGGATGGGCTAAACCCGGTTCAGTTGCTTGGCAGGAGAAAGAAGGGTTGGTTGGTGGTGATGATCACGTGAATGACAGGGTTGGTCGTTTGAATGCTGATGATGGGATGACTAAGGCAAGTAGTGGTGTTTATATGCCGCCTTCTGTTAGGTCAGGGTCTACTTCCTCCACGTCTGCTTCAGCGATAGGTTTTCCGCCTTTGGATAAAGCTACAGTTTTGAAGAGAGAGGAATTTCCTTCATTGCAAGCAGCATTACCTGTTGTATCAGGGGCTGAAAGGAAACAGACAGATGGTTTGAATCAGAAGCAGAAGCAATTGGCGATGGCAGGGCAGGAGTTGTCCGATAAGCATGGGGACAGATCACAATCAATTACAGTTATTGATATGCTTCCTCAATTGCAGTCGGGGAGAATTGCCGTTGACAATGGATTGAGTGAGAATGGTGGAGAAGCTCGTAGTACAAGTGGTTCTCGTTTATTAGAACAAGGCAGGAAGCAGGATGAGTACTTCCCGGGGCCACTTCCTTTGGTTAGTTTGAATCCAAGATCTGATTGGGCTGATGATGAGCGTGATACAGGTCATGTTTCGGACCACAGGAGGGATCAGGGCTATTCGAAAACTGAAGCGTACTGGGATAGAGATTTCAATATGCCAAGAGCTGGTGTACTTCCACATAAACCAGCTCATGGTCTTTTTGACAGGAGGGGACTGCATGACAATGATACTGGAAGAACACTTTCCAGTGAAGTCGCTAAATTGGACCCTTATGGCATGGATGCAAAACTACCAAGTAGAGAAGGGCGGGAAGGAAATGCATGGAGAGCATCTTCTCCTCTTCCTAAAGATGGAATTGGGTCTCAAGAGATTGCAAGAGACAGAAATAGTGTTGGCACAAGGCCTTCAAGTATGAACAGAGAAAAGGAAAATAAGTACATTTCATCACCTTTCCGGGACAATGCTCAGGGTGATAATGGAAGGAGGGATTTGGGTTATGGAAACGGAGGAAGACAAGCTTGGAACAATTCAGCAGATTCTTTTAGTAGTAGAGGGTCAGAGAGGAATACAAGGGAGCGTTATGGCAATGAACAATACAATAGACACAAAGGTGATGCTTTCCAGAACAGTTTTTTATCAAAACCATCTTTTCCTTTGGGTGGTAAAGCACTTCCTGTTAATGATCCTATACTAAATTTCAGTAGAGAAAAACGTCCTTTGTCCAAGAATGAAAAATCTTATCTAGAAGATCCATTGATGAAGGACTTTGGGGCTACGAGATTTGATGGATGGGATCCTTTTTCTGCAAACCTTGTCGGGGTTGTTAAGAGGAAGAAAGACACAGTTAAACAAACTGATTTTCATGACCCTGTCAGGGAATCATTTGAGGCTGAACTTGAGAGAGTGCAGAAAATGCAGGAACAAGAGAGGCAGCGAATTATTGAGGAACAGGAGAGAGCATTGGAGCAAGCTCGTAGAGAAGAAGAGGAGAGACTTCGGTTGGCAAGGGAACAAGAAGAGCAGCAGAGAAGGTTAGAAGAAGAGGCTAGGGAAGCTGCATGGAGAGCTGAACAAGAGAGGTTGGAAGCTTTGCGAAGGGCAGAAGAACAGAGAATAGCCAGAGAAGAGGAAAAACGCAGGATAGTTATGGAGGAGGAAAGAAGAAAACAGGCTGCTAAACAAAAACTCATTGAGTTGGAAGAAAGGATTGCCAAGAGGCAGGCTGAAGGAGTGAAGGGTGGTAATAATTTTTCTACCGGAGTGGATGAGAAATTACCAGGGATGGCCAAAGAAAGAGATGTATCAAAGGCAACAGGTGTTGGTGATTGGGAAAATGGTGAAAGGATGGTGGAAAGAATCACAACTTCAGCTTCCTCTGATTCTTCTGGTCTGAATAGATCCTTTGAGCTGACTTCCAGGCCTAACTTCTCTAATGCTTCTTCTTCATTCTCAGATAGAGATAAGCCCTATAATTCTTGGAGGAGAGATGTATTTGAGTACGGAAACAGTTCAGCCTTCACCGGGCAGGAGACAGAGAATGGTCACCATAGCCCCAGGCAAGATGTATCTGCCGGAAGTAGGCCATATTCAAGGAAAGAGTTTCAGGGTGCACCTCCATACATGTCTTCTAGGCCTCACTATAGAGCAGGGGTTTCCGAAACTAGTTTAGATAATTTTGGTCAGCCAAAAGGTCAGAGGTGGAATGTTTCTGGGGCTGGTGTTGATCATTATGGTAGAAGTGCTGAGTTTGGATCTGAATATCATGAGAATCTTTCTGATAATTATGGTGATGTGACATGGGGGCAGCGATCTCGTGGTAATATTTATCCGCCTTACCCTGAAAGATTCTATCACAACCCTGAGGATGATGGGCTTTATTCCTTTGGGAGGTCAAGGTATTCTGTGAGGCAGCCTCGCGTTTTACCTCCTCCATCTTTGTCCCCAATGCAGAAATCCTCGTATAGAGGTGAGAATGAGCATCCTGGTCCATCAACTTTTCTAGAAAATGAGATACAGTACAATCAGGCAACAAGATGTGGATCTAGCATGGAGAACGTTTATGATGATGGGCAGCAAGATGATCTTGGACATCATGGAATTATAGATAATCAGCGTTGTAATACTGATAATGAGGCTCAGAAATTGGATGGCAATGCCACAAGGTGTGACTCTCAGTCATCTCTGTCTGTTTCAAGCCCTCCTGATTCTCCAGTTCATCTATCTCATGATGATTTGGATGAATCTGGAGGTTCTACAGTGTTATCAGCTGAAGAGAATAAAGAGGTCAACTTGTCAAGGCCAGAAATAGAACCGCTAGTGTTACCTACTGAAGCTGGGAAACAGGATGTCCGGACTGCATCAAGTTCTATTTCTGCTGGTGATGATGAGGAATGGACTGTTGATAACAATGAACAGTTGCAGGAGCAAGAAGAATATGACGAGGATGAAGATGGATACCAGGAAGAAGATGAAGTGCATGAAGGAGATGACGGCAATATTGACCTGACTCGAGAGTTAGACGAATTGCATCTAGAGGATAAGGAGACCCCTGACATGATGGACAACTTGGTCTTAGGCTTCAATGAGGGGGTTGAGGTTGGCATGCCAAATGATGAATTTGAAAGAAGTTCAAGGAAGGACTCTTCGTATGCAATAAAACAGATTCCTATTGGCCCTCTTGAAGAAAATATATCTTTGGACGGTATGCATAGTGATACAAAAATCCTTCAGTCCATGGATGCTCCTTGTCAAGAGGGTTTAGATAGTTCTTCTAGAATCTTTCAAGAAACTGAGAACGAAGTGCAGGATCTAGTTATTCAGCCTAATACCTCTCTGCAAGCAGCAGCAGCATCTAAGCTCATTGATCATGTGGATGTTACTGGTGGCAGTGGTATGTCGACAGAGCATAATCTCCCCGACTCTGTCAACACGGCTTCTCATTCATCTTCTAGTCAGAGTAGCTTGCCTACCACTTCTGTTCCTAATCACACTGAAGTACCTGTTAAGCTCCAATTTGGACTGTTTTCAGGTCCTTCTTTAATACCATCTCCAGTTCCGGCCATACAAATTGGTTCCATACAGATGCCTCTTCATCTGCATCCTCCGGTTTGCCCTCCATCCCTCACCCAAATGCACCCAACACAGCCTCCTCTCTTTCAGTTTGGTCAGTTGAGGTATACATCTCCAATTTCCCAGGGAGTGCTGCCTTTGGCTCCTCAATCTGTGTCTTTTGTCCAGCCAAATGTTCGAGGCAACTTCTCCCTTAACTTGAACCCTGGAGTTCCTCTGCCTGTTCAGCCCAGTCAAGACACTTCTGGGCTTAATATGATGAAAAGTGAAGTTTCATCTCCTTTGGATAACCAGTCAGGGCTTCCAAGGTCCTTGGATTTATCACAAGGGAATGTGTTGAATGAGGGAAGTTCCACACCAGCCGGGGAAAGCAGAAAAAGTGTTGTGGCACAGCATGGTAATGTTGAGATATCAAATATTGGTGATAATGCAGCTAGGTCTGAGTCAGGTTTCTCTTCGGAAGACCAGGGGCACAAGAATTCTGTTCATAGAAACTTCAAAGCATTGTCAAATAAACACTCAGAAGGTGAACTTCAAACTGTTCTGACATCATCTCACTTAGCTGCAAAAGAGAAAGATATAAGTGGATTAAGGGGCCAAACTTATGGTATTAGGGGAAAAAAGTATGTCTTTACGGTTAAAGGTTCTAACTCAAGATCAGCTTTTCTGGCTTCCGAGGCCTCTCACCAAGACTCTAGTGGATATCAAAGGAGGCCTCGACGAGCTCGAGCAGAGTTTAGGATTAGGGAAAATTCTGAAAAGAAGCACTCTTCTGGAATGGTTTCTTCGGACCACCCTAATCAAGTGTTGCCAAACTCAAGTACCAATGGAAGGGGTACTGGATTTTCTGCAAGAAATAGGATGAGGAAAGTTGTGGTGAATAAGTCAAAACAGACAATTGAATTTGAATGCTCAAATTCAGCTCCAAGCAGTTCCCAGGAGATAGATTCTGGAAACAGGAATGAAAAGGGATTGGGAAAAGATTCTTTGATGAGGATTCAGAATATCCCACATTCTGGGAAAGGTAATCTTAAGAGGAATATTGAGGAAGATGTGGATGCTCCTCTGCAAAGCGGCATAGTGCGTGTTTATGAGCAGCCTGGAATAGAAGCAGCCGGTGATGAAGATGATTTCATTGAGGTCAGATCAAAGAGGCAAGTGCTGAATGACAGGCGTGAGCAGAGAGAAAAAGAAATCAAAGCTAAGTCTCGGGTTGCAAAGGTTGTAATGAACTTTGAACTGAACTCTTTTCTTCACTTGACAATAACATGTGTTTTTGCTTTGTTTTTTCTGGTCCAGTGCAATAAGACCAAGGTTAATATCATTTATTCATTTCTGACAGCCACCAAGAAAACTTCGTTCAATCCCACAAAGCTCAAATAGAAATTCTGCTTCAGCAAGTGGAGTAATGAACAATGTTCGCTCTGATCTTGTTACCACTGAAGGACGAAATCTGGCAAATAGTGAACTATCAGCTGCATTCAGTGCAACTATAGTATCCCAGCCCTTGGCTCCAATCGGTACTCCTGCGACTAAAACTGATGCGCAGGCTGATATAAGAACGCAGGCAGTGAAGTATACACCTCTCTTAAAAATAATTAATGCACCTTCAAAAAAAAAATATTCATACAGATTGCTGACTCTGATGATTTTCTACAGGTCACTCCATACAAGCTCCCTTCAAGCCACCTCAGGTGGTGGACAAAGCCTGGTATCAGGATTGATGTTTGAGAGCAAGAATAAGATTTTTGACAATGTTCAGGCATCTTTGGGTTCGTGGGGTAATTCATGCATTAATCAAAAGGTATGCATAACCGCATTTACTGACTTGTTAACTACTACTAGTTTAACTTTGCCATTTGTTTCTAGTAGATCTGCAAGACTCATAGGTTCTGGTGCTTACTGGTTTTGCCCTTTTGTGCATCTTCACATTGGTTTCCACCGGTCCTTTTTTTTGCCACATTTTTACTTCTATCTAACAATGTAGCTTCTGGTGCCTTTGTTGTCTTTATCTTTGGAATCAGGTTGATTTACATACATGACACGTAAACATGCTCAGCTCTTACTTTAATTGGTTGCTTTCTTTCTCAGATTTTCTTCAACATGTTTAGCTTGGACTAGAGTTCAGTATGTATTGTGCTCTGATTTATCTTTTTGTACATGTTTAGCATTACTTTATATTCTGCATTCTAGATTGATCATGATTGAACTGTTTTAGGCTTGTTAATCTGAGTTTTATTTATTTATTTATGCTTTTAGTTTGAGTGTATTCTAAATTTCCGTACTTGTGGATGCTGATACTCTTTCTTCTAATATGATTGGACAATAAATCTGTGCAAGTCTGAAACTGATTTGGTTAAATCTTATAGGTGATGACATTGACACAGACCCAACTTGATGATGCTATGAAGCCTGTTCAGTTCGATACTTGTGCTCCTGCTGGAGATAGCAATAGCTCAGTTACTGACCCCAGTATGCCATCATCATCCTTATTATTGAAGGACAAGTCCTTTTCTTCTGCTGCAAGTCCAATAAATTCTTTGCTTGCTGGGGAGAAAATTCAATTTGGTTGGTTCATTCTTTCTGATATCATTTACATTCTTGGAATTACCATTGCCCTGTATCTAAAGGATATCTTTGCTTTCTACAGGAGCAGTTACATCACCTACAGTTATTCCTCCTAGCAGCCGTGCTGTTTCACATGGGATCGGCCCTCCAGGTCCATCTAGATCAGAAATCCAAATCCCTCGCAATCTTTCTGCAGCCGAGAATGATTGCACCCTTTTCTTTGAAAAAGAAAAACACCCAGTTGAATCTTGTGTTCATATGGAAGACTGTGAAGCTGAAGCAGCTGCTTCAGCTGTTGCTGTTGCTGCCATAACTAGTGATGAGATTGTGGGGAATGGGATGAGTACTTGCATCGTTTCTGCTTCAGATAATAAAGGCTTTGGAGCTGCAGCTATTGATGTTATTAATACAGGTGGATCTGCAATCACTGTAGGATCCCTGTATGTTTTACTTGTGTGGAGGTTAACTTGTGTTGCCTTTTTCTCATTATTTTGCAGGTGATGGTGGTCAGAAGTTAGCAAGCCAATCAAAGGCTGAAGAGTCTCTCAGTGTTTCTCTTCCTGCAGATCTTTCTGTTGAGAACCCACCAATTTCTTTATGGCCGCCTTTACCTAGTCCACAGAATTCTTCAAGCCAGATAATTTCTCATTTTCCTGGAGGCCCTCCTTCGCACTTCCCCTTCTATGACATGAATCCCATGATGGGGGGTCCAATCTTTGCCTTTGGACCACATGAGGAATCATCGTCTACCCAATCGCAGTCCCAGAAGAGTAGCACACCAGCTTCAGGTCCCTTAGGGACCTGGCAACAATGCCATTCTGGAGTAGATTCATTCTATGGTCCTCCAACGGGATTCACAGGCCATTTTATCACCCCACCTGGAGGTATCCCTGGGGTTCAAGGCCCACCACATATGGTTGTGTACAACCATTTTGCTCCAGTCGGACAGTTTGGACTTAGTTTCATGGGTACAACCTACATCCCATCTGGAAAACAACCTGATTGGAAGCACAACCCTGCTTCCTCTGCAGTCGGTGAAGGTGATGTGAACAATTTGAATATGGCTACTTCGCAGGGTAATTCTAGCAACATACCTGCTCAAATGCAGCATCTTCCCCCTGGCCCTGGGTCACCTCTTCTGCCCATAGCATCTCCACTCGCTATGTTTGATGTTTCTCCTTTCCAGGTAAAAGTCTTCCAAATTTACTTGTTTATAGAATATTAAATTGTTTACTTGAAAGTGAGTACCTATATGGATTTTCTAGATGTAGTCATCAATGCTTTTAAACTGGATTTTTTTGAGGTTTATTGCTGGATGATTAGAATTATCGTTATTGGATTATTTGACAGTTTCACTACCACCCCCGTGCCGTCTTTGCTTCTCCCTTTTTTGCTTTCCTCGGTTTTTCCTCTGATCTAACTAATGCTTATCTTGGAACTCTTCCTTCAGTCCACCTCAGATGTGTCTGTCCAAGCTCGTTGGTCTCCTGTTCCTGCTTCACCTATGCAGTCTGCTACACCATCAATCCCATTGCAGCAACAGGCAGAAGGTGTACTACATTCTCAGTTCAGCCAGGGGCCTCCTTTGGACCAGTCATTGACTAACAATAGGTTCCCAGAGTCCCGAACATCAACATCCTCTGACTGCTCTAGGAAATTTCCTGTGGCAACAGATGCAACCATAACCCAGTTGCCTGATGAACTAGGGTTGGTGGAACCATCTAGCTCCTCCACCATTCCTGCTGCTTCAGCACCACAAGATGCTAAGAGCCCGTCCCTCATCAAAGTTGCTGATGCTGCCAAGAATGATGTCCTAAATAATGATGGTATTAAAAGTAGTGGGCATAGCACAAATTCTGCGTTGAAGTCTGTTCAGTCTTCTTCCCAGCAAAAGAATATATCTTCTCAGCATTACGGGAACTCTTCCTGGTATAATCATCCGAGAGGGAATGCAATCTCGCAAAAGAATGGGTCAGGTGAATGGACCCATCGTAGAATGGGTTTCCAAGTAAGGAACCAATCGATGGGTGGAGACAAGAACTTTCCCACTTCAAAGATGAAGCAAATTTATGTGGCTAAACAGACCAATAATGGCACGTCAACATCGTCATGATGATAGGAAAATAAAGCTTCTCGGACTTGATAGGGAAGCATTTCTTTTCACCAAATGCAAAATTTTTGTTGTATCGCTTGTACTGGTGAGTGGTTTTGGAACTTTATATATCCGCTGGTTTTTTCTGATTGGAGTTTGCACAAGTGGTGTTGGTGAATAGCAGTTTTGGTATTGGTTTTTGGGTTACTATGTAGGAAGAAATGGGGTGTAGTTGGGGGTTCAGTTGGGCCTTTGCTAGAAGACTATGCAGTGGTTTTTGTGTGAAGGAGCTGGATGAGCCCCGTCACTCTTTTATGTTCCACTTTGTTATGGTGCGTAAATGTCTTTGGGATTTGATCATTTATTATGAAGGATCCAGCTGATATATTTTTTTTATCTTACTAATGATATAAAAAATTAAATATAATATGGGCCTTGGGTATATGACGTCTATGAATTCCCCATTTGGAGGGTAAGTTCAATGTTAGATACATGTTTCTTGTGCCTCATAATCAAAGCTGCCCTTTGTAGTCTTAGGGACTACATCATACACGCTTTGTGATATAAGAGTTCCATTTCATTGTAACACGACTCTTTTACGATTTAATTGCTAACAATTTTTTTAAAAGTTCATTATAATAATTATCTTGTTATTATTATATTAAAATATGTTGAAATAATATCAAATTTTGCAAAAGAATTTGTGAAATAGGCCTTCCGTATCTTTATTTTACAAAACTAGAATTGGATGAACAAATCAAATTATAAAGATTATTAGAAATCATTACTTAAAAGTAGTTATTTAACTCAAACTCATGGAGATTCTAGTGGTTCTTCCAACGAAGACAATAAGGGTACAACTTGTCAGAATGAGAAAGTGGATTCAAATGTGGTGATACAAATGTGGTGATAGAGGTGGAATTGGATCCGAATCCATTGCTATCATGGAAGGAGAGGCTGTTAGGGAAACGCTCTCGTGACTTAGAAGGAAGATTGGCGGGTCAAACATCGATGAAGATGATGACTTTGCCTTTGTGGAAGGAGACGTCATGAGATCCTTTGTCAATGGTATTCCATTAATCAAGTTCTCGGAGAGAATCAATCAGTTGTTAATCAAGGATATGACCTACACTATTGTGATCAAACTATTAGGTAGGAGTATTAGGTATGCTATGCTGCAAAACAAAATCTATGCACTATGGAAGCCTAGTCAACCCTTTAACTTGATGGATATTGTGAATGGCTATATTTTGGCCAAATTTCAAAATTCGGAAGATTATGAACGAGTCCTCTCCTAAGGCCCTTGGATCATTTTTTGGTCAATATTTGATAGTTTAGCCATGGTCCATTGAATTTGACCTAGCACAACCTTTTCCTAGTGTGGTTATATCCTGGATTAGATTCCTAAAACTACCGGGCTACATGTATAAAAAGAAGATTTTATGGAATGGGGTTCCAACTCCAAAGTTTTAGCCTCTAAGAGGTGTTTAACAAGGCTGCATATTATCCCCATGTTTGTTTGTGCTTTGTATGGAATGGTTAGGACATGACATTCAGTCGACAGTTCCTAGTGAAAAATGGAATCCTATTAGATTATCTCGATCAGGACCTGATTTATCTCATTTATTCTTTGCTGATGACTTTGTTATCTTCTCTAAGGCAGACTTGAAGCATGCTATGGTTCTCAAGGAAATTCTTAATGATTTTTTTGTTATTTCAGGCCATCAGGTTAATGCTCAAAAAACTATTATGTTTTTCTCTAGAGGATTGGAAGATAAACTTAGTGATAAATTGAGTAACTTGCGTGGTTTTCAAAAGGTACACAATCTTGGCACCTACTTAGGCATGCCGTTATTTCATGACAGAGTTATCCGTTCTACTTTGAGGTTTGTGGTGGAGAAGGTACGAAGAAAATTGAATAATTGGGATGCTAAACAACTTCCGATGGTAGATAGAGTCACCCTAGCTCAAACTGTCCTTCTTTCTATCCCTAATTATTTATGCTATTTATGCGAATTCTAAAGGGGTCTGTGACGAAATTGAATGTTTGGTATGATAGTTCATATGGGGTTCTTCTAACAGGACGATGAAGATGTCCTTGGTTGATTAGGATTCTATTTGCCAACCCCGTTCTTGTGGTGGACTCAAATTTCGACATTTAGAGGATCAAAATTCCTCTTTCTTATTAAAGCTGAGATTTAATCTTGTTTCAAAAGACGATGCCTTATGGGTTCGAGTTCTTCGAGAAAAGTACAAGATGAAGGAAAAGGTGCTTGATAGTATAATGCAATGAAATTGCTCAGATGTTTGGAGAGCCCTTACTAAGGTATGGCCTCTTTTGCGAGAAAACTTATGTTGGTTTGTGGGGACTGGGAATTCCATCAGATGTGGGAAGGATCCTTAGGTTCCTAATGTAGGTCCTTTGATTAATTATGTACCTTCCTATAACAATCTTGTGTTAGACTGCTTGCTGTGTGACATGGTTTCTAGTGATGGGGCATAGAATTTGGACTTGTTAAAGGGTCTGGTTGTTGGAGGATATTGTTAAAAGAATTGTTAGCATCCCTCATTCGCATCCTTCAGAAGGGAAAGATAGAAATCACTGGATTGGCACCTCTACTAGGTCATTTTTGGTAACTTCGAGAGAGTTCTTGGCACTTTAAGGATGGACAGTGAAAGGTTGCTTAGAAGTTTCTAGGGCCTCAACGCGTTTGATTATTCTCATAGTTAGTCTTCAAGGAATGCCTTCTAACGAATATGGAACTGGTAAGGTTGGGTATTGGCCAAAGTGGTTTGTGTTTGGTTTATGGGCATTGTGACACCTCTAACCTGTATCCGTCGCTGAACTAGGGTTATTATGTATTACCGGACATAACATAACTCAGAATAATTACAAATTAAAATTTTTTTTTAAACATAACCAACTACATAGTCTATCAGAACAAACCTCATAACTCATTAAATAAAAAATTTCTTTTCATTTATGCACCATAGCCGAAGACATAATAAAACCAAACAAATTATAAGCTCAACGATTTAAATTTTTATGCAGATAATATGCCATGACCAAATTATTATAGTTCTAACATTATGAGCACATGATTAAATCTAATATTACATACAACTTCCATACACCTGTACTATTATTCATAAATACTAAACTCAAATCAACCTATGTATAAATCATCATATCATAGCCAATTAGATTATATATATATATATATATGTCATTTTATCAAATCCAACTTATACCCAATCAACTTAATCTCATTCAATACATACACATTCAACATGTATTTTACCTTAAAATCAAGTCAACCACCCTAACATCACATATTATATCCGTAATCCAAATAATTAATTTGAACATACAATTTACTTAATCATCTCCATCCAACATGTCAAAAACAATAAAACCAAATATAACATATTAACAATCATACCATAGCCGAATATATGTCATACCAAAATCCAACAAACCATGCACAAAATAACATGAACATATACTACATCTTAGACCATTAAAGCATATTCATTAATACCAAATTCAAACCAAAAAAGATAAGCCATTTTCGCATGGCTATTAATTACACCTATATACATTGGTTCCAAAATCAACATTTCAACTACGCTATACATGCCATTTATTCGAAAACGACTTGGTAAAGTACCAAATTATGGACGATAGTGTGACAAGCTTCACAGACGATCCCTAAACATGTAGCGATCACCAAAATCTATACATCAAAACAATTATCCAACACATTGTAAGCTAATTTAGCTTAGTAAGTTACAAGCAAATAAACTCTACAATTTAACTTGATATCTCGAATAATATTTAACCATTTCATACTACTAAATCATCTTACCTTTAGCTTACCATATCATAAGATAATTATTAACTTAATACTATGATTTAACTAAAATCAATATAATTACTCAACCATAAGCATTTCTTCAAATTTAAATACAAGGCCAAATACATTATGCATTTCATCATCATGTAATATAAAGAATCATCTTATATATATATGATTCCAAATATAATCACCACATAGGTTTAATACTTACAAAGCTCAACCTTGAATACCACCATAACGATTATTACTCAAGAACTCCAAGTATTTACTCATTTTACTAATCATGATTTCTCAATAAGTCAAATACTCAATGCTAATAGTGATTCGAAAATATTTAATAAGTTCGCACACTTAGTGCTTAATAATCAAACTCGCACACTTAGTGCTAATCTCATTATCATAAATTTTTATACCCACACACTTAGTGTCGAAAGTCAACAACTCAATACATCTTATTTCAATAATTTTATCACTACATGTATATATATATATACCATTCAATTCAGCATAATTACATAGATACTAAGATGATTTAAAACGATACAAAATATATGTTTAATAACTTACCTCGGATGTCATCGAATAACAGATCGACTACTCAACTACTTTCGAGTTCCCCCGATCTAAATCCGATTTCTTGGTTTCTCGATCTAAACATATTCAAATAAATCTCATTTAAACATATTTTCATTCAATTTAGCTATACATCATTGGAAGATAAAGCATATTCCGAGGGAGAAAAAGCAAGCTGCGGATCGTATTGCAAAGATGGTTACAATAAAGAGTACTGATATACAAGTCTTCGAAGACACTCCTGAAGAGTTATTACCAGTTCTTGAGATTGATAGAATAGCAAATTTCAATTATGCTAGTTTAGTATAGTTAGTTTGTTCATTCACAAAAGAAAGAAAGAAAGAAAGAAGTTATTCTAAACTAGATCAGTTAATCAAGAAATTTTAGTTTAATTACTTAACTTTTAAAATCCATAATTTGGCCATTAAATTTTACGTATATTAGTATTTGATCTCCATAATTAGTGGTTCATTGTCAATATGGCTTTTATACTGATCGAACTGTCAATATTTTTAATTTCCTAGAATAATCTTTTGATTGCTTTTATTTATTTATTTATTTTAAAAATATGTTGGGTTAGTACTTAAATAAGCATTCACCTTTTATAAAATTAAGAAATAAAGTTCTGCTATTTTGTTCTACGAAATCGAGGTTTTATTTTAAACTTTACTTTATTGTAATTATTTCTTTTAAATTTGAAAATTTTAATAAATAAAATTATCAAAAGTATTAAAATTCTTTACTTATATATAATATCCATTTCTTTTAAATAAATTTAATTACTTATTAGAAATCATATCAATCAATGAAGAAATTCAAACAAAAATATGAAAGTAAATATTAATCATTTCACAAATATTAGTCATCAAATTGTAATTTTTTACATTTATATGATGTAAATAAAAATTTGGATACGGTCACTTTAAAATTACTTTATTTATATTTTCATCAGTTTAAATTTTTTTGTCAAAAATATAGCATTACAGTTAGCAAGTACTTCTGTTTTTATCACCATTTTGTTGAAAACCAAACAGAAAGCTACCTACGATGCCATATATTAAAAATAAACATTGAAATAAAAAGATTACACATAGGAAAAAATAAGTTTAGAATGGCCGAATGATGATGTTTCAATTAAAGAAAAAGAAAACATTAAAAAACAAAAAAGAAGTGGGTAAAAACATCGAGATAACTTTTTTAGGGGAAATTTGGGTGATTTAGAGCCCTAAACCATTGGAATTGTTTGTTAATAGCGAAAATTTTTGAATGAAATTTATTATTTGAGACAAAACGAAGAGAGATCAGTCTTAAAAATCGTTAATTGAGTGGAATAAAATTATTTATAGATGATAGAAAGCTACGTTAGAAGAGGAAGCATTAATTATATATGGTAAGTGTGAAATTTATAAGTTTTAGTATGAGTTTTGTAAGAATAATTTAGGTATGGTTGGGTTTAGGGTTTAAGATTTGTAGAGTTGAAATTGACGAAAATTTGGTTTGAATGTATGTATTATTTGGGTTTTCATGTTTGGGGATATTGTGGATGAAATATTTTTATTACAATCAAGTTGGAAAGTTTTGAAACATAAACCCTAAATAGCCATTAAATTGGATGGGAAGTAGGTCCCCATAAAGTATAAGCTCAAGGGTCATGGTCTGCCTTGAGATCAGGAATACTGTTGTCGTAGGATGGCTGGAGCTATCGACTACTTCATTGAGTTGGACCAATTAATTATTGAATTTATACGTTACCCCCCAAAACACAGTACTACGTAGAGCTTTACAGTTTTTTATTCTTTTTGCTTATAGTTTTTGATAGGGGTGACTAAAATTTAATTCGTTTTGAAAAAATTTTGTTTCGAATTTTAAGTTAATCGAATCGAGTTAAATTTCATCATTCGAATAACTCAAATAATTTGAATAATAGATTTGTGTAAATACCCTTTTACTCCCTTTTAGCTTTGAAAATAAGTAAATTGGTCACTCTCAAAACAAAATAATTCAAAATAATTTTAAAATTTAAAATTTTATATTTTTAAAAAGTATACAAATTTTAAAAATTCTAAAAATATATAAAAAGAGTTAAGATTTTAAAGATTTTCTAAAATAATAATTTTGGGACCTAATTAATGATTCAAATTTATCAAGTATCTTATTTTTTTTATTTTGCTTTGATTTGTTTTTCAAATATATATGATTTCAAAATTATGTGTTCTAACATGGAATTAGTTATACAGATAACAATATTTTTATTTGACATGTTTAAATTTTTTAAATTTAACTCGAATAATTTCACTTGATTCGACTCGAATTTCATTTCACTCAATTCGATCTGAAAAAAGTTTCAAATTGAGTTAAGATGATAAAATAGGACTCATAAACTCGATTAACTCTAGATTTTCACTCGATTCGATTAAACGCTGACCCTGAATCCTAAAAATCCTGCTCTTTATTCATTACGAGTTAGTATATAATATATAATATTAACTCAAGGCCTTTTGTTGGTATTTTAATAGTCAGGGTGTGCGAATAAATTGAGAAATTTAGGATTCTTTTTAAGTGCAAGTTAATATAAGATTTTGCTTACTATAATGTGTAATTATGAGCTGACATTGGTAATATTCTTTTAACAGAATCAAAATCGAAGTACTTCACCATTGTAATGCATCATGGTGGCTACCTATTTTAGTCACCAACTTTGAAATACAGTGGGAAAAAGGTAGTCTACTTTGATAACTGTCATATGGAAGGAAAGTCTATGCTTGAAATAAATGACATGGTTAGTGAAATAGGACTGAAATATGATGAGGTAGATCTTTTTTGGCAAGATTCAAGGGGTATATTAAAGCGTTAGGCCTTTGAAAACTGATGATGACGCAATGAATATGGTTGCATTACTTCCTAGGAATCATTACATGCATGTTTATGTTGAGGAGAATTAATGAAACATTTGGTACCCAACCAGAGATAGTAGGAAATGAAAGTAGGGAATGTAGGGCACCATTGCTATCAGAGTCTGATTTTGAAGATTCAACTTACAATGCTTCTGAAATAGATTTTGAGTCTGACTTTTGTGATAGTGACAATGACATGGGTCGTGCTGATGAGGATGTTTTTAATGCAAATGTTGTTGAGGGAGTGAATTAGACCTAATGGGTCTTGGGTTTAATGGTGTGATGGTTGAGAGGGACCCTGAAAGTGGGAACTCTGAGTCATTGCACAGTGTGCGTTCTTCTGACTCAGAGGGCGATAGGTTCCCTGAATTCAACAAAAGGACAGATATGAGGAATCTTGAGTTGCAGGTTGGGATGATCTTTGCTAATAGGGAGATTCTAAAGGAAGCAATTAAGCAATATGATAGGTTGAACCGGTATGACGTAAAGCTTGAGAGGAATGATAGGCAAAGGGTGAAGGCTGTTTGTAGGCAAGGTTGTAGTTGGATCTTGTGGGGTTCTAAGATGAATATTACCCATCAGATCATACATGGCAGATCAAGACTTTGAATAATCAACATTCTTGTTTGAAAGACAATAAGAATAGGAATATTACTGCAAAATGGTTACCAGTGCACTATCCAGAGAAGTTTCAAGTTGACCCTACATACACCATTTGTAGTTTACAACAGGATGTTACGAGAGATTTCCTCATTCATGTCACCCATACCAAATGTGCTAGGGCAAAGAATAGGGAACTTGAAATGGTTCTGGGTAATCATAATAGACAATATGGGTTTATATATAACTACCTTGGTGAACTTAGAGCCAACAACTCTAGGACCATTACCATTTGTAAGTCGAATGAGAGGTTATCCCAGAGAATGTATATTTGCCTCGGCCAATGTAAGGAAGGGTTTAATGCAGGGTGTAGGCCAATTATCAGCCTTGATGGTTGTTTCTTGAAAGGATATTATGGAGGACATTTACTGTCTACAGTTGGGATAGATGAAACAAATGATTGCATCTATCTCATTGCTTATGCAGCAGTAGAGAATGAGAATCAGTCTTCTTGGTTCTGGTTCCTTGCACTTTTGGCAGCTGAACTGGACATTCAGAATAGCCATCATTAGATATTTATGTCTGATAGACAAAAGGTAAGTTTCAAGCTGTATTTGTATATTTTGTTTTACAAGTTTTCCCAATCACTAACTTATATATTTTGTATAGGGTTTGGTGGAGTCCATAGCTGAATTGTTCCCTAATGCAGAGCACAAAACATGTCTCAGACACTTATTTACCAACTTCAAGACCAACCACAAGGGAAAGGCTTTGAAAGATACACTGTGGAAAGTTGCCAGAGCAACTTATGCCAGAGATTTTGATCAAGCAGTGGCTGACTTGAAGAATTTGTCAGTCCCTGCACACCAATGGTTGGAAGGGAAAGACCCTAGACAGTGGTCAAAATCCCATTTCTCCTCAAGAGCCAAATCTGATATGTTACTTAATATATAACCCGTCAGATTGTTTTAATAAGGTATCAAAGTGTTTCATCAATTAACTTGATTGCAAAAATTATGCAAAGGATAGCTAAAAACCAAGAAGAAGCTCAGAAAGTTAGTGGGACATAGTGTCCAAAGATTCAGAAGAAATTTTCTTATATGAATGATAAGGATTCCTTACTTTTGGCTTTTATATTATTCCCTCCTATATTTCTTTTTTCAATTTATAAATTTCATAAACATCCTTTAAGTGTGCAAAACAAACTAATAATAAAAAGAGATAACTAAAATTTATAATTATCATACAATAATAAAAATCAGTTAATTTTTCATATCACCGATCAAAATAAACAGTGACCAAAATAAGATACACAATTTATTCAATTTTTAACATTTCATGTCACATCTCAAAAATAAGGTTGGTAGAATCGGATTAGTGAATCGAGAGTTAGAATTGGATCTTGGAATTAGGTTAAAAGTGTCTAAAAATAGAATAAAATATTAAAATAATATTTAGGATTAAATAATTAGGTAAGAAAATTAAAATTAGGTGATTTGGAATTAATTAATTCAAAACGGATTTTTAAAAAATAAGATCATATTTGAAAATAATTAAGAAAATAAGCTTTAATTGAAACAAAGACCAATTTTTAAATGGGTAAATATCCATCGGCTACTCAAGCTGAGGCTAGATAACGTTGGGAAGAGTCTGATGAGATAGGTCGTTGTTATATGCTGGCAAGTGTCTAGTACTCTGTATAAGCAACTGAAGAGATGTAAGACTGCTAAAGCGATTCTAGATAAGCTAGAAGACATGTTCGGAGGCCAAGTTGTCTTGACTCGACGGTCTTTCATAACTAGCTTGATGAATGCCCAGCAAGAACATAATATCCCTGTCAAAGACCATATGATCACTCTTATGGGCTATTTTGTCGATGTTACAGACAATGAGACCAATCTGGACCAAAACACTCAAATCAAGATGGTGTTCAAAAGTTTGCCAAAGGGTTTTGCTGGTTTTTGGAGCGCATATAACCTTGGCAATAAAAACCTTACACTTACACAACTCATGAAGGAGTTACAATCCTATGAGTTAATCTTGAACAACGGTCAGTTGGTCCAAAAGTAAGAAGCGGATATAGTAGTCAAAAGGGAAGGGAAAGCACGCTAAGAAAGACAAGGCTAAAGTCTTTGGGTCACCACAAGTGGAAAGGAAGATAACCAACAAGCCTAAAGACTTATCTAAGTCTAAATGCTTCTTCTGCAGCAAGAAAGGGCACTTCAAGGAAAACTGTAAAGAGTGGAAGGAATACCTAGCTACCAAAGACAAATGTATGAAACTCTTAATGATAGAAGCTTGTTTAGTGGCACTGGGTCATTGATTTAGGAGCCACTAATCATGTTTGTGTTTCTCTATAGGGGTTTGAGGAGACAAAAGATCTTAGAGATAATAGCTTATCATTGCGAACCGGGAACATGACAAGTGTGGCAGCTGAAGCAGTGGGAGATGTAGGGAAGACTATTTTAAAAGACGTTTTCTATGTACCAAGTTTCAAAAGACACTTAATTTCTATTGCATGTTTATATAAAGTTGACTTGATCGTGACTTTTAATAATAGAATTGAAATATTTAAAAATCACAATCTTATTTGTAATGGATGGATGTCAAATAATCTCTATTTTATCAAACTGAAGATGTACACACTACTTGAGACTAAGTTCAAGTGATATGACCCTAAGGTCAAGTGGCTTTAGAAAATTAGGTATTGGGACCTCGTTTCTTTAAACCGAGCCAAAAATATTTTTAAAAATATTTTTGGAGTGTCATTAAGGTGGTATTAAAGTTTCGTTGAAAAATTTTAACGTTTCAATAGTAAATTAAGCGAAAAATACTAAATCGTAAAAGTTGAAAAAGTCAATCACTATTAGTTTAAAGGTGTTAATTGATTAAACAATTATAATTGGATGGCCTTATTGAGTAAATTAAACATCCTAAAGATAATGGGACGTTTGGATGCTTTAATTTCTGTTAATTATAATGTTTTATATGTTATTATTATATGATAAAGATAAAATATAGAATAAAAAGGTTAATAAATTAAAACAAAAGTCTTCTTCTTCTTTAACACATCAAATGACCATGGTAAAAAAATGGAGAGCTTCAAGCTTCGGACTTGCTTTGGACGATGCATGTCAGTCCGTTTTAGCCCCATTTTTAATAACTTTTATGTTTTTGATATTTTTACAACTAGGTCCAGCTAGTCCGTACCTTCGATTTTAAAAATGTTAAAGATTTTGAATATTTAAATTGATGAATATAATGATTTTTTATGTTAAATGATGAATTTGAAATGTTTGGTGATATTTAAAAGTATTTTGTTAAGTGATTTTTGATAAATTTATCGATTAGGGACTAAATTGTTAAAATAATAAAAGTACAAGGATTTGATGTGAAATTGTTGTAAAAATTGGCTGAAATGGGTACCATGAATATTCGGCTTATATGAATTGGCAATAAAATGGTTATTTCGATGTTTTAGGTGAGGACTAAATTGAATAAAAGTAAAATATTAGGGTAGTTTTATAAAAATGTAAAAAAAGACTAAATTGCATAAAATAAGTTTTTTTACTATGTAAATTAAAACATTGAATGAAATTATTAATTTAGATCAAGATCGAGTGAAAAATCGAGGAGAATAGAAAATTACCAAAATGCCCCTATACTTTGACATTTCTGCAATTTATCCAGGTAAGTTCGTATGAACTATATTATGTGTAATGTTGATTAAATTGAATGTTAATATATGATTCTATTGAAAATGAATCAATATATATATATGTTATTATACAATTTATCATGTCTTGAAACGACTTAAATCCAATGACGTACAACGATTATCGAGCCCCGTTTGAACCTTAGAAATTCATAGGATACAAATAACATGCCATTAGGGTTTACCATGTTTCGGGTGCTGGTCTTAAATGTCCTACCGATGGCTGAGTTTCGGCATTTGTTGCGGATACTTGACAACTTGTAGAGTAGCACTGTGTAGCTACGTTCTGATCGACAGCTAGTGTGAGTAGGCCCATTTCACAGCTTGAGTGAGCATATATGTAAAGGAAATGATAGACTATATGGTTAGCACACTTCATGTGAGCTATCCTACGTATCTAACGCTATTCTAAACGGTTCAACGGGCATGAATTTACAAGGATATGGTAAGATTTCTATATGAACCAAGACATGCATGTATGAAAGACTTTGAAATGGTGAGCTACATGGAAAATATGTTATGTTGAGATGGATGATAAATCCAATTGAATCATGCTCAAGTATAATGGTTATCCATGTCAAATTCATTTGAATCATGTTTAAATGAACTAACATGTGTTGTTGATGTGCTTAAGCTTATGCCAAGCTTGTGGATATGATTGATGTTTATAAGTATGCTCGTACTATGCATATGAAATGGGTAAAAAAAGGGAATGAAACGATAAGTACATAATTGGGATGTATTATGATGTTATAAAAGTTTTAATGTGATAAATAATGTATTTATATGTGAGCAAATTGCTTATGCTATGGATGAATCTACCTATGTCATGGATAAATGCACTAAATTGAGAGTTAATAAGGTTGTTTAGGCTTATGATAAGCATTAGGGACAGAATGGAAAGTAAGTAAATAGAAAGATGTATAATCTTATAAAAGTTTGATGATTATATATTATGTCTCATGAAATCCTATCATGTTATGAATGGTCAATAAATATGCGATATTAATGAACTTATTCATTTGTGAGATGATAATTATGGTTTGATAAATCTTGAGGCATTGGTATAGGTTTATATTTAACCTATAAATTTCATTATGGAAATGAAATATTATGTTTATGGTTTATACGAGCTTACTAAGCATTCATTGCTTACGTAGTTATCTTTCTCTTACTTTACAGATTATCGGAAGCTCGATCAGGTTGGAAGCTAGTCGGAGATCCATCACACTATCCATCGATTTTATCGGTAGATTTTGATGTTTTTAAGTCATGGTTATAATGGCATGTAGGTGTTTTGTGCTTGATGATATGGCCATTATGTTTGGCTTGTAAATATGGTTTATGATTGATGACATTTTAGCATTTTTTGGCTTGATGGCTAATGTTGAAATGGTTTAGTGATGATATATTTTGAATGGCCAAATTGGTATGCTTGTGTGTGATGTTGGCATGAAATGTTGCTTTGAATTGTGAAACTTATGTTATTTTGATGCTTTGATGGTTTGCATGCTTTTGGCATTTTGATGCTTAATGGTTAGTGTTTACAAGATCAAATTGATGTATGGTTTGTGGCCAAAGTGGTAAGTGTTGGCATGGTTGCAAAATGATCATTTATGGCATGTTCTGATATAGAATTTAATCAAATATGTTTGGTTGAATTATGACCATTTGGACATTAATTTGGTACGTATATATGTTGGTTGTTGGAACCATTTGGAAATGGCTAGATTGATAACATTTAAATGGTTTTGATGCATGTGAGAAATGGTCCAAAGGATAAGGCCATTTTGATATGTTTTGATGTGGAAACAAGTTAATGGATAAATGGTTAAATATGCACATGTTTAGGTGTGTTTAATGTATGTGTTTGAGGTGCCTTTATGGAATATTGGTTGAATGGAAATTTGGTCATTTGAAATTGGTCATTTTATGCATGTTTGAACATGTTTTAATACCTTTGTCATATGTACAAATGGCTTATAAGAATGTGCTTGAATTGGGTGAATGAAATGACTTGAATTTAGCCTATTTCTTGTTCATACGGCCGTGTGTCCCCTATAGGTTTTTAAAGGTTGCATTTCGAAAATTACATGGCCTAGCACATGGGCATGTGGTTTGGCCATGTGACCCAAGTCAAAGAGTTACACGGGCACGGACACGGGCTAAAATGACCGTGTGTCCCTATTTTGAGTGTCCACACGGCCTGAGACACGAACGTGTGCCTCAGTCGTGTGATTCACATGGCCGTGTGACCCCTGTCTTCAAATTTTTTGACTTCTTCCTAAACTTTTTGATTGTTTCCAATTTAGTCCCAAATCGTTTATAAAGTGTTTCTAAGGCCTCGAGGGCTCAAAAAAGGGAAGATATGCATGTATTTGAATGAATTATGATATTTTTTATCTAATGTTTGGAAATCAATGTTTTAAGTTAAATTTTTTTTGTAATGCTCTGTAACCGTATTCCGGCGATGGATATGAGTTAAGGGTGTTACAAAACTTCTCACTCTAATGAGACGTACCGAGAAAAAATCACTAGACTTGTGAAAGACGACATCTTAAGTTCACTTAAAGAAGTTGATCTTCCACAAAGTGAATTTTGCTTGGAAGGTAAGATGACTAAGCGATCTTTTAATGTAAAAAGAACCAAGGCCAGAAAACCCCTAAAACTTGTGAACATTGACGTATGTGGTCCCATGAGCGTTAATGCAAGAGGTTGTTACGAGTATTATGTAACCTTTATTATGACTATTCTAGATATGAGTATGTATACCTAATGCACCGCAAGAGTGAAACCTTTGATAAATTCAAAGAGTTTTGTGCAGAAGTGGAGAAACATCTAGGTTTACCCATAAAGGCACTTTGGTCTGATCGAGGTGGGGAATATTTATCTGATAAGTTCTTAGGGTACCTCATAGAGAATGAGATTCTATCCCAATTAACCACATTGAGCACTCTACAACAGAATGGCATTGCAAAGAGAAGAAATCGAACATTGTTAGACTTGGTATGTTCGATGGTAAGTTATTCGAAGCTACCAATCTCTTTTTGGGGATACGTTGTACAAACGACTTGCTATATTCTAAATGATGTGCCAACTGAGGCATTATCAAAAACCCGATATGAATTGTGGCATGACAGTAAACTAAATCTTAATCATTTTAAGATTTGGGGATGCCTGACCCATGTATTGGATAAAGATGCAAGGAAGTTGGTCTCACAGAAAAAATTGTGCATGTTTGTAGGATATCCAAAGGGAACAAAAGGTGGTTTGTTTTATAACCCAAAAGAGAAAACTATTATAGTATCAACTTATGCTACTTTCTTTAAATAAAGTTACATGAATGATTTCAAACCTCAGAGTAAAGAGATACTCGAGGAGCTTTCGAGAAATATACAAAACCTTACGAAAACGGTTCCAGAACCAACTCCTAATAGTAGACCTGCAAATGATTAGCGGCGTAGGGAGCTTTATCATAGTGGGAGGGTCTCTCATAGGCTTGAGTTCTTCCAATGTGGCGGAAGTGTTCTTAACACTAGGTATGCTGAATAGGAAGATGATGACCCACTCACATATGATGAAGCAATGCAGAGTGCTGATTCCAAGCTCTGGGAAATAGCTATGAAAGTTGAGAAAATATATGTATTCCAACTCAGTGTAGGAACTTGTAAACTTACTGGAAGGGATAAAACCCATAAGGTGTAAGTGGATCTACAAGAGAATAAGAAATAAACTTATAAGGTCAGACTTGTAGCAAAAGGTTATACTTAGAAAGAAGATATCGATTATGAAGAAACCTTCTCTCCAGTTGCCATGCTCAAGTCAATCCGCATACTACTATCCATTACGGTGGCTCTTGATTACAATACCTGAAAAATGGATGTCAAGACAGCGTTTTTGAACGACATATTAAAGAGATCATCTACATGATGAAATCCACCGGATATATAACGAAAGGAAATGAGTATAAAGTTTGCAAACTTTTTAGATCCATATATGAACTCAAGCAAACATCTCACTCATGAAATCAAATATTTGATTAAGTGATCAAGACTTTTGGATTTGAGAAAAACATAGATGAACCTTATGTTTACAAATGTTTAAATGATGGAAAGGTGGTCTTTCTCAGTCTATATGTCGATGACATTCTATTAATTGGAAATGATGTATGGACATTGTCATCGGTTAAACTGTGGTTAACCTAACAATTTAGTATAAAGGGCTTGGGAGAAGCTAATTTTGTTCTAGGTATTCGAATCCTAAAGGATCGAAAGAACAAAATGATAGCATTGTCTTAGGCTTCATACATATACAAGATATGGAGCGTTATGGAATGACCGATTCGAAAAAGGAAAATCAACCTTCTGTATAGGTATTTCATCCTCTTTAGAAGACTATCCTAAGACGGCGGAAGAAAGAGAGAACATGAGAAAGGTTTCTTATGCTTCGGTAGTAGGAAGTCTCATGTATGTTATGCTATGCACACGCTCAGATATCTATTTTGTAGTAGGGTTGGTAAGTCGATATCAAGTGAATCTAGGACGAAGACATTGGCAAGCAATTAAACATATACTCAAGTATTTACGGAGAACGATTAATTACATGCTTGTGGATTCCGGAGGAGATCTCACTCCTATCGAATATACTGATTTTTACTTACAAACGTGTTGAGATTCGAGGAAATTGACATTAGGCTGTGTTTTTGTCTTAGATGGCAAGTCAATAGTATGAACAAGTGTCAAGTAGGGTTGCATTGCTAACTTCACTATGGAGGGCCGAATATTAAGTATGGAAAAGCTATGACACTATAATAGTTTGGTGTAACACGCCAAACCCGGCCTAGACGTTATGGCCAAATCTAGAGATGCCACAAGGAAGGGTTTTGAAAACTGAGTCATTTCGATCAATCATTCAAGTTTTATAACCCATATTCATTTATATCAAATATCGAAAACATGATTTAATTAATTAATTTCCTAAAATGTAATTTTCAGCGGAAGTTATAAAAATCATTGTATTAGAAAATCCCATTCGTATTTTTGGAAAACCTTTGTTTTAGTAAAATCGTGTTTTATATAACCGTCGCAAATAAAGTGTTAAAACGAAAATCCAAATCCCAAAATTAAACCAAATAGTCCAGAAAGTCCAATAATTACAAAACTTCTAGAAATAATCCTTAAATTAAAATAAAATCCATTATTTTAAACAGTTTACAACCTCGTGGTCGCCATGAGGCTCCGTCACACCGATCTGTCTAAGCCTGTGGATTACCTTAATAGAACAGACAAATAGATGTGAGTTTTCATAAACTAAATGTGTCACCCAACAGAAATAGACATTCAATACATGCAAAAATCTCATATACAGTCAGATACAGATTTGAACTCATGTCCATTTCAGATACAGATAAGCAATACAGAATTGCAGAATTATACCCTCATCCTCTACACACCATCTTTGACCATCTCAACACATCATGTGGGGTTAAAAACACCCACCCATCCTACACACCATATAGTATCGATGCGACACATTGCAGATAATAATTAGTCAAACTGCCAGAATATAGGCGAAGTGTCACCGTAAAAATCACTTCATCCACATATACAAAACCCACCCCAATCACAGATACAAAAATAACAGATACAGTAATATTATGCGTAACATGTTCATATATAGATTGCATAAGTATATATATACTTTAAACAGAACATACATACACATCGGAATCCTACAGAAGACAACCTATCAGGATATCAAATCACATAACTCAGGATTTGGTTTGCCCTTATCGACCCTCCGATAGGCCCACAGTTGATCGGAACGAACCGTACGACCATAGGGAAGATTTTAGAATTACGAGCCCACGTGCCCGCTTGGCTTGCCCGTGTGGCCAACACGGCCTGGCCCAAAACCCACACGCCCGTGTAGCATGCCCGTTTGGGCTTATACGCCCAACTTGGCCTAGCCCGTGCGACCCACATGCCCACACTCGCACCACCACACGATCATGTCTTGCACGCCGCCATGCCCTCGTCAAACACATGGTCGTGTCTCGCATTCTTTTCGAACCAATTTTTTAGCCACAAAAGCGAAGATCACATTAGACAGATAATCTCGATGCTCATCGATTATAGCCACCTCCCTATCATCCTCGGTCCTCAGAACGACCCTCTTAGTTGCGCAATCCAATCTAACCCGGTGCTCAACTAACCAGTCCATACCCATAATTAAGTCGAACTCCCCAAACGGTAGCTCTATTTGATTTGCTAGAAACACAGTCTCTTGTACTTCTAACGGTACATTCCTATAAAGTCTACTTACTTGAACAGACTGCCCGAACAGACTCAGTACGGTAATTTCACTAGAAGTGCACTTCACAGAAATCCCCAAGTTTCTGGAAACAGTACAAGCTACATAGGAATGTGTAGAACCTATGTCTATCAGAGCAGTATAAGGGACATAAAAATAGGAACCCCCACTCTAACAGGCCCATCAGGTTTGGCCCGTTTCTTAGGCCTCTTAACAGAACTAGAGGGCTCTGAATCCCTCTTATTCTTGCCTCTCTCTCGACCCCTATTTTGGCGCTCCACGCACTTAACCTCTTCGGCGATCTTCACCTTATCTACCAGAACTGCGAACTTTCACTCCTTCTATAGAGCAACTAGTACCCTCAGATTATCCCTCAATCGTCCTTATAACGGACGTATTTTTCATACTCAGATGCCACCATGCCTCAAGCGTAACGCTCAACCTCAAAAACTCGGCCTCATACTCGGCCACAGATCTATCACCTTGCGTGAGATTTATGAACTCACACCTAAGAGCATCCACATAGCTTACCCCCACATACTTCCCTTGGAAAACAGTATTAAAATAGTCCCAATTCAGACGATCTGGCTGAGTACCATTCTCAATCGACAACCACCACTGATACGCCTCGTCGTGAAGCAAAGAGACTGCACCTTTTAGTTTCTGCTTAGAAGTACAGTCAATGTCATTCATGATCCTCTCAGTGGCCTCCAACCAATACTCGGCCACTGTAGGAGCGACTCCAGTGACACCCCTAAACAGCTCAGCTCCATTGAACCAGAGTCGTACAGTTACCGACCCACGGCCCCCAAATAGTATGGGGTCCAATGACCTTCTCCAACACCCTCAACATGGCTTAGGACAGTGCGTCGTCCCCAGCCGAGCGGCTTTCAGACCCAGTCTAAGTAGCAGGTGAAACTGGTGTCTCACTCTTGTCTAAATTTGACATACTGCCAAGAGAGGAAGACTCAGTTCGAGCCCCCTGCAGCCTCTACCGCGCCAACAAATACCACGAGTTCTACGAGCGCTCATTGTAAATTTAAATTTTTATCTACATTATAAAATTTTATATATGATTTCCAGTATTTATTAACAGATATTTTGTGTGTAAATTATCAGAAGTTCAGACGTGCTTCAGAGATTTTAGTCTATAGCTAGCTTAGTATAATTATCAGAAAGTGCAAACTACAGTGTTTCCAGAGTATTCTATCTAAGTTCAGAAATACTTACAGGATCGAAGCCAGAGACTTGGTGTGCCACATACTTTCTCAAATTGTCCAAATTATTAGAAAATCAGCTCTTTTTGAAACACAATTTTAGAACCCAAAATTCTTAGTCCGAGTTTTGCAACTTGACTCTGATACTACTAAATGTAACACCCCAAACTCGGCCTAGACGTTATGGTCGAATCCAGAGATGCCACAAGGAAGGGTTTTAAAAACTGAGTTATTTCGATCAACCATTCAAGTTTTATAACCCATATTCGTTTATATAAATATCAAAAATTTTATTTAATTAATTTATTTCCTAAAACATAATTTGCAGCGGAAGTTATAGAAACCGTTGTATTAGAAAATCCCGTTTGTATTTTTGGAAAACTTTTGTTTTAGTAAAACCATGTTTTAGATAACCGTCACAAATAAAGTGTTAAAATGAAAATCCATATCCCAAAATTAAACCAAATAGTCCGGAGAGTCCAATTATTACAAAACTCCCAGAAATAATCTTTAAATTAAAATAAAAGCCATTATCTTAAATAGTTTACGACCTCGTGGTCACCGTGAGGCTCCGTCACAACGATTCGTCTAAGCCTATGGATTACCTTAATAGAACAGACAAACAGATGTGAGTTTTCATAACCTAAATGTGTCACCCAACAGAAATAGACATTCAATACATGCAAAAATCTCATATACAGTCAGATACATATTCGGACTCATGTCCATTTCAGATACAGATAAACAATATAGATATGAAGAATCCTACCCCTATCCTTTACACACCATCTCCGACCATCCCAACACACCATGTGGGGTTGAAAACACCCACCCATCCATACACACCATATAGTGTCGATGCGACCATTACAGATAAATTACAGATAATACGCAGTCAAGCAGCCTTAATATAAGCGAAGTGTCACCGTATAGATCACTTCCTCCACATATATAAAAACCACCCCAATCACAGATACAGAAATAACATATACAGTAATATTATGCGTAACATGCTCATATACAGATTGCATAAGTATAGATATACTTTAAACACATAGACATACATATCGAAATCTTACATAAGGTAACCTATCAGAATATCGGATCACATAACTCAGGGTTAGGTTTGCCCTTACCAACCTTATGGTAGGCCCATAATCGATCAGAACGAATCGTGCGACCTTAGGAAAGATTTTAGAATTACAGGCCCATATGCCCGTGTGGGCCCACACGCCCAGCCCACATTCCCAACTTGGCCTAGCCTGTGTGGCGCACACGGCCACACTCCCACCACCGCATGGCCGTGTCTTGCTCGCGGCCATGCCCTTGTCAAACACACAGTTGTGTCTTACACATGGCCACCTACACGGCTAGGCACACGTCCGTATGGCGTCGATAGAATGGTTTCTTGGTTTTTGTTAAAGCTCAATTTTCTTTATTTTAGGAACACACCTGATACGGTTTCAATGCAAAAACACTCTTGAACCACACAGCACCTAAGATTACCAATAAAACATCGAATTAGATGCTTAAAACCAAACTAAAATCGAAACCAAGTCGGTTCGTTCATCCCATTAAACAGCCAAACCCTTACCTTCAATCAAACAACAGTAATTCTCATGCAACTAATTCACCGACGGATGATTTCGAGCCCCTTGATCTTCCCATAAACGGAATTAATAAAAATCATAAATAAAGAATTACCAATCGAAAGCCAAACTACTCCTACCCAAACTTACCGAATTAAATAACAATCAAAATTTTGACAGAAGGAAGTAACAATTGCACCATGATGCCAATCAATCAACAAAACACATGATTTAATTGAAAACAAAGTTTGAAGGATTGAGAGAAAAACATGGAGAAGAAAAGGAAAAAGAAAACATTAAACAAAGGGAATTCTTGAAAACAGGAAAAAATAAAATAAAATAAAAATTAAAACTAATTTGATATTCCCAACCCCCCACTGGCACCTCAATCTCAACCACCTAAGAATTTTAGCTCTACCGAAACTCTATTAGACAATCGAGAAAAAATTTACACCCACACTCACGCAGGGATTCGAACATAGGACCTCCAACACATCAACTCCTTACCACTCGAACCAGCAGGCTCATTCTGATACAAGGGTAATGCTTAGATCTAAAATAACAAAATTATCAAATGTGGGACTTGAACCCAAGACCTCATACACACACACCCAGAACACTTAGCCACTGAATCAGATACACATTTGTGCCAGAATTTACAGAAGCATGAATAAATAAATCAAGGCGTTAAATGTGGATATAGCTAAACCTAAATTAACCACATAAGGAAAAAACACATAAGGGAGATAGTGGTGTTTGACGGAATGGTAGACGTAGTCAAAGATCGCCTATGAGGACAAACCTTAGGGATTTATTTAGCCAAGAATCTTATAGCTAGAGATCTCTTTGGGAAATATATGGAGGGGCACAAGAATAAAAAACATGACTCATCTACTTCACTAGGGCAAATGGGAGACTGTTGATCTAGTGCCCTGAGTGTAGTATTTTTGTTTAAGTACACTTGTAATTTTTTCGAACAGATTGGTTAATAAAACCATTCATGAATTACATTAACACTTTGTATATTGTCCTCATATGGATTTTGCACGCAAAACAAAATGAAAGCAAATGTGGCTAACTGGTTTTCTAATGTTTAACTAATACTAAGTGGTATTACATTGTCAGATCATAATACAGAAAGACAATTTGTATTAGTAAACAAACCTAAACATGTCCTTAGTCTAATTAGAAATGAGCAAAGCAATTGTAAGACTAATATGTCATCTATCAAGCCCAATTAATGAGATGCCTTGTATTGGGCATCGGAGTTGATTACTCCTAAAAAATAGAAACATAGATGTAACTGACTAGACTGATAGTACATCAGATAGGACCCAAGTGGAATAGTCCCTAAATCTATTTTTGGATTTATTCACTTTTGATGTTCATAGTGTAGCATACCTAAATCCTGAGTGGATGGCGGACTATGTATGCGTGACTCATACACTTTGATATAAGTAAAAGCTTGAGTTCATATAGATAATGAACTGAAAGCTGGTGCGTTGGGTGTACGACGTCTATAATATGTAGCATCATTCACAATAGTGAAATTCATAACCCAAAACATGGGTAAATGATATATTCTCATTGGTATTACATGGTTAATGAAAAGTAAACATAGTCACGGGTCGTCTTTCTTTGTGATGGATGACTTGATCACTATTTGACAATGATTGACTTTTCACGAAGGAAGATGCAATAGTTACTATGAGATAAAATAGATTCATATTGGGAGAACGAATTTTATCCCAAAGAGATCAAGAATATCCTATGAAGGTAACACACTAATGACAAGGTCATTTGACGAGAACGGAGTAGTTACTTTCCTAATGGTATGTCGTTGAGGAGAGCTCAATCACAATACTATAGTGGAATGACTTCGTGACTAAATGATTTTATAATTAATAGGAGAAAATATGAAACTTAATTATAAATCATTTGAGCATCAACTAAACATGTTCAATCGGTCCTTCCGCTAGTTCGCTGAAACCAAAAATGAAATACGTGTTTGAATAGAAATAGACGGAATGAATAGAAAAAGAGAAATGTGAAACATTCATGAATGGTTATGGTTTTCTTAGAAATGTAGAAATGGAATCATTTGGAAATTACTTTAGGTTTCCAAAAATGGAAAGGAAAATGGAAATAGAAAATTACAATCCTATTTAAGATTACTTAAAAAATGATGGAATAATAAGTTTATGTTTTTGGATTTTTTTGAAGCCTAAAAATGAAAATAAACTATTCGGTCATAGTGAACATGTTGAGTTGTGACATATTGAACAAATTTTCTCGAAATTTTATCGAGGGTAAAATCGTCAAAATTTTATCGAGTGGTAAAATCGTCAAAATTTTGCTAGAGTAAAATTAGGATGAGAAAATTATTTAATATGTAAATATTAAAGTTCATTTTGGAAAATAAAAACAATTGAATTGGATTGGATCACATGACAGAGTACTTGGTTAAAAAGGCCGAAGAAGTACTTGTAATTGGACTCAATATGAGAAAAGCCCAAAACCCCTCATATAACATGAAAAGGGTGGCAACCCTAGTAGAAATACAAGGGTGACTCATCACCCCTCTTTTACTTTAAGTATAATGTTGTTTTTCTATTTAAAATAAACATCTACAACTCTACAAGGGTTCTACCTTCTCTTCCTATAAATAGATGGCACTGATAGAGCTATTAACAAAACTTTTGAGAGATTGTTATTCTGTCGAAAAATAGAGAATTTATTCTCAACTTGTATATATATTTTTCAGAATAATAATTTTACCAGTTTCTATTAAAAAGAGAGAATTTTCATTTTTACCCCAAAAGGAAAACTTTTTCTAGTTCTATGTTTTGATTCAATTGGTCTGAGCCCACACTCGAAGCAGTTCGTGATCGAGAATAGTGAAGAAGATCATTTGGTTGAAACTCAGAAAACATCAATGATCCACTTATCCAAAAAAATAGGTATGAATTCATTTAAGGTTTATTGCTATAAATATCACAAATCGAGTCGATTTTCAAAATTTTAATTTTCTGCTGTGCAAGAAAACCATTTTCAAACTGAGTTTTTTCCAACAGTATACATGTGCTATGTGTATATGGAAGTGATTATAATTGCTTTGCTGATCTTATGCACACCTAAATAAACTATATGGAAAGTGGCTCTATGAGCAAATGTGAAAGCACTTAAGAGTGTAATGAAAGTGATTGTGAATAAGTGATGTTGTTAAGTGAAAGTGTGCAAAAAAAATAAGTGAATGTGTACAAAAGTATGTATGTTGGCATTGTGAACTCTTGAAACCATTGGATCCCCATGGCATGCAATAGGATTGTGAATACTCACCACTTATTGATATTGTTTGGGTACTGAGGCTAAAAATAGTATTGGAGAGATAAGGGAATGTGAGCTTAGCTCTATTCATGAAGATAGTGTGGTGTGTTTGGAGAGTGTTTGCTTCATGCTATACTTAAATAAGATAGCTAATGGACTCTATGAGTCTATTGAAGTGTTTGGAGAACCACTTATCCAATGTGTTATGTTATATGCATGTTTCTTGGTCTTAATTATGACAATATATCAATATGAGTGCTATGAGATATGCTTGATAACTTGCCATGATTGATAGAAATAGTATTCTTTCGTTTAACTATGGATATTGTGTTTACTTGTGGCAATATTTGAGCACTCATTGAGCTTGAAAAAGCTCAAACTCTCTTATGTAAATTATGAAGAGATATAGTTGAAACAAGGAGGAGAAATGAGCTACCAAGTGATCCAAAGCAAGGTAAATTGTCTTGAATATGTGCTGTGTTTTCTACTTCACTAAGGAAGGCAATGTGAGACCAAAACTGAGGGTTATAGAATTTACTAATTACTGGTTGTAATGGACTTTTTAAGGATTTTTTTAAGGATTTTATATCTAGTTTGTGATTGATTGTTTGATTGGATTTAGTGATTGAATATGCATGACATGATTGTTGAAGATGCATGATGAATGGTATGTATGTCTACTAGTGAAATGTTGTTATATATACTCAAAGGGTATACTAAACATTTTGACAAGTTTTAAATGTCATATTGGTATGAAATGTACCTATTTTTCACTTAGAAATGCATGAGCTGCAAATTTGACATGTTAAGTAATTGAATTGTGACTTTAGGATTGCATCCTAGTATAGCAATTTACTTGAGATGTCAAAGTATGTTAATGCATGATCTAGAGTAGTTAAGCATGATTTATATTATCTATGTATGTTATTTGATATGTTAGAATAGGGTAACTGGCATGAAAACACAAAATGGTAGGTGTGTAGTGTTTAAATTTGAAAAGTGCAAATTTTGGGCTGAAATTGCAACTGTCACCTCGACATCATTTGGATGCCGTCTCGACGTGGAATCGTCATTGTGACGTCCTTTGTCACATCACCCCGATGAGAGACCCCTTCCAGAGCTTGTCTTGACATGCTGCATCGCGTTGTCTCGACGTGGCTCCTGACTTGTCCAAGGCATATTTTCATAGCTTTACAATTTAGTCCTTACATTTTTGTGATGCAATTGGAGCCCAAAATGTTAACAAAATGCTTTAAAAATTCGCATGAGTGAGTTTTATCTGATTAATTTCATAAATCTATTTTAAATTTTATAAAAATAAATTTAAGAAATTTTGACAACTTTATGATTTAATATTTAAACCTTCATTTAGAAATTAAAAGAGATTTGCTTGTCGTTTTGAACTGTTTTTTTTAAATATTATCTTAAAATAAATTTTATGATCTGTATGTATAGTAAAGTTGGAAATTTATGAATGTTTCGTGTGATGCATGTTAAATGATATATTTACCCTTGATGTAGTTTTGGTCAAAGTAGCGCTACGGGAGCATTATTTTGGGTTTGCATGTTAATTTGAACTAAATGTTTGACATTTAAGCATGAATTTCGTGGTGTGATTAGTGGTTTTATGGTGTGTTTGGAGGTCGGTAAGGAGATTCACATAAATCGCTAATGTGACGTTTAGGATTTGGGTTGGTCCATCCCGACTAGGTTTAGGGCACCACATTTCTACCAATAATCTAAGTCTTTTACAAAATCCTTTATCCTAAAACCTGAATTATCATTTTAAACCATAAATATTAAATTAAACCTTAAACCCCAAATCAAAATCAAAATCAAAATTAATTAAACCCTAGCCCCAACTACTACCCCTAAATCCCAAATCACACCTTAAAGCTAAATCATTGAACCCTAACCCCCACTATCATCCTTAAACCCAAAATCAAACTTTAAACCCCCTTTATCATCTCATTTCATCAATACCCAAACAAAAAATGCAACAACAATCATACCAATACCCCACATTATTCATTCTTTCTTCCTTTCCCTTTCTATTGCTTTTACTTTCCTTAGCAACCCAACTATAACAATTCGTGCACGAGGACTCATCGGATTATCAAACCAAGCAAAGAAGCAGCAATATCTCCGATCACCATAGTTTTGACACCCAAAGAACCCTCTTTCGAGATTATCGTTTGACCAAGATGTCCATAATGCTGCCATAATTCCACAATAGCATATCGAGTTGGCATGTGCTTCATCCATTTTTGTCTTTCTTCTTTTCCTTGAATTCATGATAGAAAGAAAACAAAACCAAAAAAAAATTAGGGATTTTACCACTAAGGGTACTTTTATAAATGGTAAAAAATTTTAGTTAACGTTAAATGAATTTCTTTTAAATTACTTTAATGACCTATAAAAATATACACACAATTGGCATAACAGTTAGCAATACATGGCATCCTAGTTAACTTTCCGTTTAGATTTACTAAATATTTTATTAATTTAAGCTTCTAGTTTAAAATTATTGAACTTGTGGAGTAAATCATGAATTAACATGAAGAACTCAAATTTACAATCACGATATTATGTATGATATGAAAATTTTAATATTCATAAATATAAAAATCATTTTAATTTTTATTAGTTGCTTGTGCATTTTTAAAATTATTTATTATGAAATTGATAATTATGTTTTCAATCAATGAACATTATTTTATATAACATTTTTATTAATGATTTTATTTTGATAAAGACTTTTAAAACATATTTAGACTTAATTGTCAACTATCCTATTAAACTTTCATAATCTAGAACTAAGTACTAATTATATTATTAAAGTGTAAAATTTTCCTATCTTTTGTATTAATAGCTTATATAAAATTTTAATAATATGTATAATTATTCTATTATATAATTATTTACTATCAATTTATTCACAAATTAGTTTGCATACTTGTGTGATGCATGGGTAAAATGTATACTATCAATTTGATAAAATTTTCATAAAATAATACTATTAAATTATTATATATTTTTAAGAAATTTTTTCAACTTAAAATAAATTTCATAAAATATATTATAACTTAATTTTCATTTTTTATGAATTTTGGTTAATGTGAAATAAAAAGGAACCTTAAAAGCAGCGGCGAATCTAGGGGGGCTGGCATGGGCCCCGACCCCCTAAAATGTAAAATTATTATTTAAGTCCTTAAAATTTTTTAAAAAATTTAAATTAGTAAAGGTAAAATTTTACTTTGCCCCCCCTAAAATTATAAAAAATCGATTTAATCTTTTAAAAATTATAAAGATATAGACTATAAAAAATTAAAATTTCATTCGACCTCCCTAAAAGATTGTTCTGGCTTCGCCCCTGCTTAAAAGCTTAAAATTTAAAGAAAACCTAAAAGTTTAATCTGCTAGCATGAAAAATTATGATTATATAAGCAATTCCAATAAATGAATGAGGTCATTCTTCCATGGTTTAATATCGGCAATGCAATTTAAAAAGAAGAAGAAGAACTATTTATTAAGTTAAAAAATCAACCATGTTATAATATATTTTAGGGTAAACTATATAGGTCACTCAATTATTGCTCATTTAATTTTTTTAGTTACCTAATTATAACTTTTTTAATTTGGTCACCCAATTATTATCCATTTTCTTTTTTTGTCATCCAACTATCAATTTTTTTAAATTGGTCACCCTACTAATCGAGATTGTTTTCTTTTGGGGTTTGGCTCTCCTCTATTACTTTTCCATCCATTAATATCCCATGCATGTTTAATCACCATTCACAAGTTGATTTTCCAATTTAATAGATGGGTCCTACATGGGTCTTACACATTTGAATGATGATGATTATTGTATTGAATATTAATGGAAGAAAAAGCAATGGAGTGGATCTTAACTCGTTTTTTGGTCCATTTTCGTTAAGTGTTGTTAAATCTTGGATAGGAAGGAGACGTGGCAATTAAAAAAATGATAAAATAAAAAAATTAGCTATAACACTCCATACTCGACCTGATTGTTAGGATCGAGCTATAGGATGTCACACTCGTTGTTGGAGAAACTACAATCGATTACACACAAATTGTATATTTATAGATTTAGATATGAGTATTACACGTGTTTAATGTGATATGTAATCATTTTTGGGTCATATACGAGCTTAGCTGAATATTATCCCAAAGTCGAACAAGGACTAAACTGTAAAGTTTTACCTCTCAATCTCAATACGAAAGCTCAATACAATCTCAATTTTACCGACTTAGACGAATTAATCTGATTTATCTCTCGATCTCACCAGTTAATCCGAGAATAATGAATGGGTGCACAACAAGATTACCTCTCGGTCTCACTTGCTTCGATATTCCCTTAGAGGAGTGGCTTCCTAAATTTTTAGGTCTATTTGATTTAGTCCAATTTATTACGATTTAGTCCATTATCCAAAAATCAACTTACCCACATCTCTATCAACCAACCCCCTTTTAGGTTTAGCTACTCATGCTAAAAATAAAGAGAACGAACATGGAAATGAAAAGCAAAGAAGCCATTAAAGTAAAGCTTAAAAAAATATAAAAGTTTGGATTTTTATGCAAGAAAATATAAAGAACATGAAACTAACAACTTCAACAAGAAAATCTAAAGCAATAAACATAAAATGAACAAACTTTAACTGGTTGAAAGTAAAAGAAACTGAAATACATTAATCTACAGCTAGAAATGTCTTACAACCAATGTACAGGGACTGAAAGTGTAAATAAAGCTAAGTTACAATGATAACTAACTTAACTAACATTAAGAACATCAAGAACAAGAAGTAAATATAGAAAAATAAACTCTAAAAGTAAAAAGGAAGAAGAAAAAATGAAAACCCAAGAAAAAATGCAGAAAAACTAAGAGAAAACCTAGAGAAAACTAAGCTAATGTGCCTTTCTCCTCCTCAGCCAAATTTGGCTGTTTTAGGTTGAACTTTGATGAATTTTTGTTGCCAAAATTGCTCCTACACAGGCCTTGGGTTATTGGTGGGTCGAGTGGACAAAGACTACCCTTTTTGTCCAATTTTGTCCCTCTCATGATGTCGATGTCGTGATACCCAAAAAAAGATATTGCGACACCTCGGGGAGTTTCGAGCCTTGAAGTCTTCTTTGAAGGGTGGATATCATGATACCCAAATTGGATATCGCGATACCACTAAAGGGTGGTCTCTAATCTTTCATATTGTTGGAGGCATTGCGATTTCAAGGTGTGGATATTGCGATACCCTTTCCTTTGGTGCCATTTTCACTCATTTTCAACCTCCAACACGTCCCTACACCACTCAACTACATGTTAGGCCCCCCAATGACACTATTGGCCAAATTGGGTCACAAAATGAGTAAAAATGAGACATTTTCACTTATTAACTTAAAATCTAAAAATTACAAAAAAAAAACTATGCAAAAGACGCTACTTTGCTTGAGAATAAACTCCTTAAGTATATTAAGAAAGCCTAATTTTCCATATAAGATTATGGCAAATCAACTTCCTACTCTCCTCTTTTGTTCAACAATTTTACTAAATAGCTTGCCGATGTTGCTTCGCTAATAGATCATTCCTCAAAGCTTTGGCTTATCTAACATTGGCCTGAATTTGATCAATGGTCCTCTCTTAGGAAGTTATTTCATCATCAAGATGTTGTAGCAAATGATGCTTGAAAGCTAATAAACGCCCATGAGTGCCAAGCTTAGTGCCAACTAGAGAAACATTGCTTCTTAAGGTTAAACTTCATCAATAGAAATGATTCCTAGATTGGCCTCTAAATGCTTCCCTCTAGCCAGTTGTAAGAAAATTTCAGTTTTGCAAGCTTCTATTCATATTTTTTAGTGGCGTTGACAAGTTAAGAATTCTTTTTAAAAATATTTTTAAAAGTAAACTAAAGGAAGGGAAGACATAGGTTGGGGTCTCTTTTTTAGCTTGCTTGATTATTTCTTGAAAAATAATCTCCCCAAAATCGAACTAAAAAACATCACATGTCTTCTTTAGTAGTATTTCCATCTTCTTGGTAATTGTATTACTTTGGCTACTTGGAAACCAATTTCGAGTGTTAATAGCAAAGAGTCCAACAGATGTGGGTTCCAGGGTCGATACTTGTAGTTCAGTTGCCTGAGACTAAGTGAGATAAACTCCATTGGTGATAGTCTTTTGGTCATGAAGTGTAAGGACTCATCTAATTCAAAATCTGTAGAGCAAGGTGTTGGACTGAAATTGTACCACCTACCCTTGACATATGCTTTGTGGAATAATTTGTTGCTTGGTTCAGTTACAGTGTTAAGAAGATTTGCATAGAATTCGAAAACCTCCTTCACATAAGGTTGTATAAAATTAACAAATTACAGAAGGTCATTCTTCTCAAGGATTACATCAATTCCTCTATATCCAAAGCTCCACTCATTAATATTTGGTTCCTTAATAAACTTCTTCTTTACAAATAGTAAATACTTGTTAGTGTAGACAATTAAAAGAAAGGTTTGGTCATTTTTCTTATGAAGGTCTTCTTTTACCTTGGTTTGAGAGCCCACTAGCGTAGTAAATTTTTTCTCTATTGTCTTCTTTGATTTTGGATAATGGGAATGTTTGGCCTATTGGTGCGAGCCATGCCTCTAAGATATAGTTTCTTTAAGGGAACATCATCATTTAGCTTTGTTTCACCATGTTGTATCTTCTTTTAGGGGAAAAAGGGAATAAAAGAGGTTTCCTTTTGTCTCACCTTTTGTCTCACACTTTTTCCCTTTGCAGACTTATGAATTTGTTCAATCTCCTTGGTAATCATAGAGCGTGTCTTTCTATGCCCAAGTTGTGCAAAAATAATTTCAGGTACTATAGTCACTCATGTGATCACTACATCTTCCTCCTTAGCCTTAACAGGCACAATAGTTTTCTCAGCATCAACCATAGTGGAAACATTAGTAGTTGTAGGAGTAGGTTCAGAAATATTTGTAATATAATCACCAACTAAAGAAGGGGGACTAGTATCGACCTCTCATTGATCAACATCAACATCAGATACATTGATAGGAACGAATGAGGAATCAAGGTTACCTTGGTGATTGGAAGCTTGAATGAGAGACTCATTTCGATCAAAGGGCAATGGCTCATACTCAGGAAGTGAAGGGTTGGCTAAAAGATCACTAATCTTAGCAACTGGCTTCACAAAGCTAAAAGTATGCACTTTAATGTTAGGGTTATCGAACCCTTTTTTGCTTTTCCCTTGAACTTTTTATTAATGGTTTCATTAACCTTATTGACCTAATCATCACAAAAAATATGAATGGTTGATTGAACTTCCTTATCAGATGGATTTAAAGCACTATTGCTTGTAGCAGTGTCAACTGGTTGTGGCACTGATGTAACAATAAAAGTCTTTGGTTGGTGTGAAAACTCACTAACTTGTTGAGATTTCTCTTATTCTTCATAGGGAGTAAGCTTTACACAAGTCATGGAGTAAAAGAAACGAGATTACCAAAGATCAAGAATGAAACTTAGAAGCAAGAGCTGCTGAAGTAGCAAAAACTTTAATGAAACTAGGTTACTAAAAAATCAGAGGGAAATGGTTGAGTAAAGATACAACTCAAATTAACTATATATAAAACAGTTCTCTTGAAGTACCACCCCTATTAAATTTCCCTCTAAGATAAGGAAAGAAAATCTCCACTAATAAACTTTCCCTCCAAAAATAACAATTGTGTGTGTAAATGAACCAACTATAAAATTGAGATTTCAAATCACAAAAACAACATCAAATATCAATGTTAGGATGTCTTCTATAATGATTTCTATAACACCCTTAACATGTATATATCATCGGAATAGGGTTACGGAGTATTACTAGAGTTTACAGATCTTAAAATAGACATTTCATATCATTAATCATTTAACACAGAAACTAATCAATTTCAATCATAATGTCCCTTATATGAGCCCTCGAGGCCCAAAACATGCATTAGAAACCAGTCAAGACTAAATCGGGAACTCATAGAATTTTTCACAAAATATAAAAAAATTTCCAAGGTGCAGAGGACACATGCCCGTGTCGCCAGGCCATGTGGGCATTCGAATTAGGGCACATGGCCGTGTCCCAGCCCGTGTCCAAATTTGGGAGCATTCTGACTTGGGTCACACGGCCGTGTGATCAATTTTGAGCATTCTGTTTTGAATTTTTTAAGATGCAAGGGACATACGGCCAAAACACACGCCCATGTGCTAGGCCGTGTGTCACACACGACTGAGACACACGCACGTGTCTCTGCCCGTGTAGACAGAAATAAGCCATTTTCAAGCCACACTTCTCACCCTTTTTAGCTTTAACCTAAACACATCAAATAGCACATTTATATGCCATAACCAAGCAACCAAAACAAGCCAAATACATGTCTTAAACATGTCATATTTCCTCATATATCCAAGTATCCAATTTTACTAATTTGATCAATAATATATATAAACTTATTTGTACTAACTATATCAAATCAAACCACGCCTAATAGTTAACTATCATTTAAACATGCCAAAACACATATTAATTACAAATCATACCAATGGCTAGTTCCAACCATACATTTACATGCTATCATTGGCCAAATTTAGCTTATACATGCCATTATAACCAAAATAAAGTTTTCTATATGTATAGAAGTGAGCCGATGGATAGTGTGAGTGATCTCTGCCAAACTTCTAACCCAACGAGCTTCCGAATTACTATAAAATAGGGGAAAATAAAACAGAGTAACCTTTTAAGCTTAGTAAGTTCGTATAACAGGAAATTAACTTACCATTTATTTACATATAAGGTAAGCATACAAAACATATTCCAAACAACTTGGCAAAATGTCTAAACACATATCCTCAACCATCATGTTAGTCATATAATCACATATAATAACCATTGATCATGGATGAACAGGGTCATCAAGCAAGTTCCACTTTCAAGTAATAACCAAGTCATGCTTCAAGTATATCATTTCCATGTATTTCATGTATATACAAGTATTAGTTCGTTTCGAGCTCACATTTTATCTTACGTTAGAACTTTACCCGTTGAATCATTCAAAATATCAATGGATACACAGGTAGTACACAGAAAATGTACAAAATTTAAATTCGTCAATTCATATTCAGGAGTGCTCATAGGAGCACATAAACGGGAAGCTCTCTCTTTAGCCATATAACGGGAAGCTCATGTGAGCCATGTAACAGGAAGCTCATTCGAGCTGTATAACAAGAAGATCATAAGAGCCATAATTAGGAAGCTCATGAATGAGCCTTTAATCAGGAAGCTCCAAAGAGCCATTATATCGGGACGTTCATAAGAGCTGTGGTGTGTCCACAACATATGCAGGATCACAACCAATCGAGATGCTCTAAAGAGCTATTAACGGGAAGCTCGCAAGAACCATATAACTGAAAGCTCGTGAGAGCCAAATATCACGATGCTCATAAGAGCTAATAACGAGACACTCTTTCGAGCTGTGGTGTGTCTACAACACATGCAGGACCACAACTAATTCGGGAACCTTGTATCCATCAAATTTCATTTATTCAAACGGGACTAAATATTTGTCAGACATTGTCAGATATGTGATTAATTTCATATACATGGTAATTGTACAAATCACACACACTAATATTCAATTTAAAACATATAAATGTACAATTTAGTTACACGAACTTACCTCGGCAATTGTTCGTGTACGCAAAATCTACTAATCTGATACTTTTTTTCTTTTCCTCGATCTAACTCCGTATTTGGTCTATCGAATCTATACGGGTAAATTTAGCTCAATTTAATACAATTCATATTCAATTCGATCCAATTCACATCTTAGGAAAAATTACCATTTTGCCCCTATACTTTTAGTTAATTACAATTTCATCCCTAGGCTCGAAAAGTGAAATTCATGCAATTTAATCCTTATTCCAAACCTAGCTGAGCTTTACATGTAATAATAGCAGCCCATATAATTCACAAAATTTAGAATTTTTTCATGAATTTTACAAAATTTAGTCCCAAAATCATGATTTCATCAAAATTTCCTTAACAACAGTTGTTTATCTATCAACAACCTTTCATTTTCTACCATAAAACTTCATAATTCATGCATACTCATCCATGGCAAAACCCTAGTACTTTGTTAACTTTACAAATTAATCCCCGAGATAGCTAGATTAAGTTATTACGATCTCGAAAACATAAAAATCATTAAAAATGGGACTTGAATACTCACCTAATTGAGCCAAAACAAGCTTGTCTATCTTCAAGCTTCAAACTAGGGTTTCCATGTATTTTTTATTTGGGAAAGATGATAATATATGATGTTTTGTCTTATTTTATTACTTATCATCTTTAATTATTTTCACTTTCCAATTTCATCCTTTTCTTTTCTTAATTTTCCATTGATGACTAATCATCCTTATCTACTAACTCTTCTAAATGGTCTATTTGCCATATAACGACCTCAAAATTTGAATTTCATAGCTATTTGACACCTATAGCTACTAGAACTCAACTTTTGCATTTTATGCAATTTGGTCCTTTCCATCTAATTAGACATGTAATCGATAAAATTTCTTAACAAAATTTTTATACGATATTGCTATCATACCGTAAACCATAAAATAATTTTAAAATAAATTTTCTTCTGGACTCGAATTTGTGCACTGTTCCGATTTTACTGAAAACGGGCTGTTACAATTTTCAAGTGTTAAACATGGTATGCTCCCACTAAATTTCTCACTACTTTGAACCTTGTTGAATTCAGGGCCTTTGTAAACAAGTCAACAAGTTGATCGTGCCATTCTCCATAAGTTCAAGAATAAATGGTGCCTAATGTTGATGTGCTTAGTCCTCGAGTGCATCACAAGATTCTTTGATATATTCACACTTGAGTTGTCACAGTAAGTAGTGGCCACTAATAGTGCCACTCCAAAATTAGCCATCATAATAATGTAAAAATATAATATTTTATTAAAAATTAAAAATGTATAAAATTACTTTTAAATGTCTAGAATGAATTACATATGGTTGTCTAGGTTCAAATGTATCTAGATAAACATTTTTCCCATGTTCATTCCTTATGTGTAAAAATTACAAATTTTTTTATAATTCTTATATATTTTATATATATTTTTAAAAATTATTGCCATGTGTTAAAAGTTAGGGTTGCTACGTGTCACCATGTTATTGGTCGTCCATGTTATGTTAATGTATTTTAAGTCTATGATGGAATTGAAGTTTAGGTACCAGTTAGGTCTTAAAAATTTATCTACCATTTAAGTACAAATGGCCTAGTTCTAGTTCATGAGCAAAAGATATATTAATCCTAATAAAATTTATAAACATAATAACTTATTTGACCCTCCAACTTTATATAAAAAAGTCATTTTAATCATCCATTTAATATTTTGCTTTTTTAGCCTTTAAACTTGCATTGTTTGTCAAATCACCCAAAAAAATAGAAAAGTTAGCATTTGTTAACTTTCTTGACGTGACATACAAATGATTTTCTATGTGAATACCATATTAACAATTAATTATTTTTAAAAATTTAAAAAATTATAAAACATATAAAGAAATATTTTTTAATATTTAAAATTAATTAATTATTAATATAGAGTACATATGGCAATCCATGTGTATGCTATATCGATAAAGTTAACAAACATTAACTTTTTTTATCTATTTTGAGATAATTTGACAAATAATACACATTCAAAAACTAAAAGAGACAATATATTAAATGGACGACTAAAATGACTCCAAATAAATTATTATGTAAAAGCTTTTAATTGAATATAATTCGTAATTTGAAAAGTACAATTGGATACCTAACATTTGAAAGCTCAGCAAGCAAATCCCACCCACCTTTAAACGTGGCATTCTTGCAAGTTACCGTCCCACTTGTTCAAGAAACAATACATTTTATTCGAAGAAATCTAGAACATGTGTTGTGTTTAATGAATTGCCAAACAAATAGGAATATGTTTTGAACCTTTGACTATTGCACTACTTAGTAAGGAAAAAAAAGAGCTTAAAACGTAGCAGCATCTCTCGAAAATAATCTCTCTAATACAAGATGAGAAAGGAAACGGCAAACAAACATTGGTATATGGTAATTAATTAAATCCAGCAAGCAGCTAGCTGTGGATTCACATTATGAATCCACCATCATTAGCTCTCTAAACTCTTCCTCTGAAAATATTTTCCATCCATTTTCATTGTCATTACTACTCTCTCCTTCTCCACTCTGCTTCTCTTCTTCCTCTTGCATTTCGTAATCCGATAATGGGAAATTGATCTTGGCTTTATCTCCTCGGAATCTAATAGCGGCCCTGTCATAAGCCCTGGCGGCAGCTTCCGCCGTGTCAAACGTCCCTAGCCAAACCCGAGCCGCCCGTTTCGGGTCTCGGATCTCCGCAGCCCATTTCCCCCATGGCCTTTGCCGTACTCCCCTGTAACGCTTCCTGTTTGTTGTCGTTGGCAGTGGGACCCTGGCTGGTTGGATTGGCGGGAAAAGGCTGTTGAAACAAAACCCATTGGTTGACGTGGCAGGTTGGCCTCCGTTGATTACGTGCAACAGGGTGGACACCATGATCTCATACTCCTGCTCCCGGGTCAAAGTTAAGGCTCTTGATTGGTTTCTGTTGTAATTATCCATAACGTAAAGGGTGTTCTCGGAATCGAATTGTACCCACATTTGTATTCCTGTTTGCTTCTCTCAGCCAGCCAAGAGAAGGGGAAGCAAAGCGAGGCTTATATATAATAATATATGAGATGACAGCTGTGAGTATATCACACGCAGGATTGAGGCACCAGAAACTGAGACACATTTAGTACAGCAATGACACCTGGATCAATGAGCTTATCGCTTGCGTCATCTTCTTCACACCACGCGGCTTGGAGAGAACAAAGCGTGGTGGCTCAGCTTGAGCTTGACAGCGCAGCATCGCCTGTTACATGATGCAAAATCTACCTTCTCAAATTCTGGAATGAATAAGACGTATTTCAGAAATGTAGTGGAAATCAAATTGAACAATTAAGGCCGTCCACTCCAAACAACAATTACCTTTCAATTCATGAAGTAAGTCAAAAGCCCCTACTAATTTTAAATGTCACCATAACCGACTATACAATTAAATTAAAAATAAAATTTAGCGACTCATCATTTTAAGTAAAGACCGAAATATTATTGAAAAACTAGAGAAGAATAATAGTTGACAAGTTTTCTAGCTAAATGCTCAACTTTTCCCCTCATACACATGAGTTTCATCCTAACTCCCTCGCCGTAATGATAGAGATAAAATTAATAAATAAAACCCCAAAAACCTAATATAATAAATATCCATCAAGGAAAATCCTAAGTGATTAAATACAAAACAACTATTAATTTTCTATTTATCCTTATATATAAATATGCAAAAAAAATTTGAATATAAAATATTGATTCATCCGACAAAACTTCTTATTATGCAAAAATAATATTTTTATACCAAAATTAATTTCTCATGCTAGAACATAATTTTGAAAACATACTAAAATTTTAAGGGTATTTCAAAAACTATGAGGAATACCCAAAATTATGATGGAATACCAAAAGTCACGAGGAAATATGAGAATTAAGAAGTACTAAAATTATAAGGAATATAAAAATTACAACGGAATAAAAAAACTTTTAGAATGAAAATGTAATATTTTTATTTCAAAAATTTATTTTTATGTCAAAAGATAATTTTAGAAACATAACAAAAATTCTAAAGTTATACCAAAAAATACGGGGAGTATAAAAATTATGAGGAATAACAAAATTTCTTACTATGCAAAAATAATATTTTATACTAAAATTTATGGATTACAAAATTCTAAGAAAGTATAAAAAGTACGAGGAATTGCAAAAAAAAAAATGATGAGATTACCAATAATTACAGGGACTACAAAATATTGTTTGATCTTATAAAATTTACTTTAATTAGTTAATTTTCCATTTTTTAAATTTATTCTTATAAATAATACTTTTAATACTAAATATTACTATGCAAAAGTAATAAATTTTGTTTCACAAACAGAACCCTAATAAAATTTCTTAATATGTAAAAATTATTTTTAATACGAATACCAATAACTCTGAAGGCATACAAAAGAATATGAAGGAAAACTAAAAACATGGAGTATCAAATTTTAGGAGGAATTATAAAAATTGAGGAAGTGTGTATAAAAATTATAAGGATTATCAAAACATATGAGATAATTCCAAAATTACGAGTCTTATAAAATTGTTTTATTTATTTAATTTTTCAATTTTTAAATTTATCCTTACATATAATATTTTTAGACCAAATATTAATAATTTTAAAAGTATCAAAATTTGGTTTGTCAATAAAAACTTTTAATATGCAAAGTTAATATATTTTTATTCCAAAAATTATTTGAGGGGAGCGATCAATTACACTAAATTATGAGAATAAAAATTTATGAAGAATTATAAAAAGAATTTGTTAAAAAAATTATTACTAACCTGTAATTTATGGAATTTATTAAAACTTTTATATATATATATATGAGTTTACAGCCCGCAAGATACCTTAATCGTAAACATACTTTTCTAGCCGTCATCAGCCGACCAAACCAGCAAGACAAACATAATCGCCCTTTTAAGCTTCAGCTGTCATCGTAAAATGTCGACTGTTGTTTCTTAACCTGGATTTAAAAGGCTATTTTACCCATCTAATTCAAAAAAATTTAATATTTATAAAAATGACCCTAATTCAAAAATATTCACTCAAATTACTTGAAATAAATAGTAAATTTAGGTTATGGCAACCCAATGGCCAGTACCTCCTTATATTTTGACCCCGTGATTGTCTGATAATTGTGTCAGGCTTTAAAAAAATAAATTTTTTTATTTTGAGACATCAATAGCCAACATCAATGTATTTTTTTAAAACCGTACCATATTGGTATACTCAAATATTAGTATTTGAAAAAAATATTTGGGTTCTGGCTATCTAATGGCCGACACCAAAGTAATAAATATTTTTTTGGGGTTTTGGCCAATAGATGGCCAGCGCCAAGACCTTTTTCGGGTCTCAAGAAATTTTTTTTGGGACACTAATGGCCGACACCACCTTTTTCTGGTCCTGAAATTTTTTTTGTTTTAGGCACTGATGTCCGGCACCAACTTTATCAGATTATATTTTTTTAATTTTGGGACATTGATGGCCGGCACCAAGTATTAAAAAATTATTTCTCTTAATTTTAGGAATCAGATGGCTAAAACCCCCCTTACTCTATATATAGGGGCTGGTTTAGGTTCTGAATTGCCATCAAAATGAGAGTGTTTGTAGTGTATCATCAAATGAGTTTTTTTGTAGTGGATTGCAGATGGGAGTGCTTTGTAGTGTAAAACTGAATTTCGGGGTTGGATTATTTCCCATAAAATAAATGTATTAGCATAAAATGTTTAGGCATTTTGTGAACAATATTTAGGCATTTTAGTTAAACTAAAAGATAAAAACAATCAAAAAATAAAGTTCAACTTCTATTATTAATTTCTTTCACGTTTTAATTATGGTTTAAAATTTTACTATTATAATTCTAATGAAAAATAATTTATATAATTTAATTTTATTAAAAGATTAAATAATATTGCTTCATATTAATTACGTAAAATAAAAGAATTATTTGATTGAAAAAATTAAAAATCTTTTTAATGATAATAAATATTATTACAATATTTTTATATAGAATCTTTAAATAAAGAATTAAAATAACTGAGCAACCAACAATCAAATTCAGGATTTATAACCATTTCATCTATATTACATTCAATAAACAATTTTTTCTCTTATCTACATATAATCTAGCTTAATTTAGGTTTAAATAAATAGTCATCCTTAAACTATGGAGTTTTTCCTTTTTCTTTCTTTTCTCTTCCTTCTCTTTTTTTTCATTCGTCTCCTTCCTCTTCTCTTTTCTCCACTTCCAAAGCCTTTACCCCTCAAAAGCCAAACTCTATCCCCTTTCTTACAATTCCAACCCAAAAATCCATAAAAAAATCTCTTGGGGGAAGTCGATAGCCATGAACATTGCAAATTCTAAGGGCCAAGCCCTTTCTCTGCTCACTGTCGTGCTCAACCATTTTGATTTGGCGGTTGTTAAGAGTATAGGTTGTTAACAATAACAACAGTTAAGTTGTTAACAATAGCAGTTATTCAGATACTCTATAAATACCTTTGCTATAGTGTAAAACAAAGGAAAATAAATGTACAGAGAAGTGTTTACTAAATACATTTCATTCTACTTTTTCATTAAATACAATTAGCTTCAAACTTACCGTAGGTGTTAAAATGATACCAGTCGCCTAAGGTGCTGGAGACCTATTCCTAGTTTGTTTTCATGGCCACCGCAACTTCTGATTCTGCCTCGGTTGAACACAGATGTCAGGGGTTCACTAATGCTCAGCTCATACAGTCATTTCCTCGTCACGAGACTGTCAAGTTGGAAGAAGGTACTTTTATTCAATGGCAGCAGCATGTTAGGTTGATCGTTGAAGGCTATGAGTTAATTGGTTTCCTGGACGGAACATTATCTGCTCTACCGCGCTATGTGCCGTCTTTGGAGGGTTCGCTTGTTTCGAATTTTTCGGATGCTTCGGCATTTGTTCAACAAGATCGACTCCTGGCTTCTTGGTTGCTCTCTACGATTAATTCATCACTTTTGTCTTCTTTTATAGAGGCTAGTACGACGTGTGATGTGTGGACTACCGCCACTCGTCTCTTTGCTGCTATTACAGGTACGAAGCTCTCTCGTCTTCGTCATGATCTTCATTACTGGAAAAAGGTAGTCTCTTTGTCAAGGAATATGTTGCGAAAATTCAAAATACAAGTGTATTGATTGAGGCTTCCGGATCTCGAATCTAGGAGGGAGAGAAGGTTGAGATAGTGCTTGCGGGCTTACCTCCAGAGTTTGATGCCGTTTTTACCCTAGCCTTGTTCTCATCAGAGCCTTTGCCACTTCAAAAACTCGTTGATGTTACTTGAGTACGAGAGTCGTCAGATGCATGCCATACAAGATGTGACGCTTCATGCTAATTTGTTGGAGACCATTCTGTCACCGCCTCTGGAGAGCTCTATTTGTGGTGGTCAGTTTTCGTCTGGAGGCCACGGTCGAGGGTTTCAAACCCACATACAATGTCAAATATGTAGGCGGTTTGGTCACTTAGCCCAGAGGTGTTTCTTTCGCTTTAACCGTGAGTATGATGGCTCGTCATCGAATGCTCGAGCGTCGAATCTGGTGGATCGTCGTGGTCATGGTGCGTCGGTTCCTTCGTAGGTATTTGGTCAGCATCATGGGTTTGCTTCGATGGCGCCGCTAGATAGTTTGTTGGGAGGAAATGTTTGGCCGTCTGCTGCGCCTCTTGTAAATCAAAATAATAGGGTTTCTAACTTACATTTTCAAAGTCCTGCAGGTCAATTTGCTTGTGGGCCCCAATTTGGTCTTGGGCATACAATGTATCATGCACCTAGGTGCGCTAGTGGTGGGGCTTATATGCTGATTAGACTTCGTCACTTTGATAGGCCTGCTAATCATAGGCCGATTGGGCTTGAGTTTATTAATGGAAATTTTCCATCTGGCCCAAATTAACAGTTTGGGGGAGCTTCCTTTTCTTTTGGGCCACCGGTTCAACCTCCTCCAAATGGGTTGAATTCGAATTGTGTAGAGTTTGGTGGTCCTCTAGGTCATGAACAAGCTTGTCGGGCTTCAGGTGATGGTAATGTGTCTGGGCCATCCATTCCATGGCGGACCAAACCAAGGGCTCGTGTGTACACTGGGTCCGACCCCTGCATTAGACTTCCTCGTATACCAGACTTGCATGCTTTTGATGTTTCTGACTCCACTGAGTCTCAGATTAATGCTATTAAATTTGGTTCAAAATTTGAAGGCACTGAGTCTTATATTCCTATGCCCATTGGGACTACTACTTGGTATCCAAATTCAGGGGCTACACATCATGTTTGTCGCGATGCCTTTTATAACACCTCTTACCCGTGTTCATCGCCGAAACAGGGTAAAAAGTATTATCAAACATAAAATACATACTTTCATACAATCGAAGTTTTTTTTATAAAATTTTTGACATAATCCCTTTTACAAATGTCTAATCCCTCCTACAAATTTTCAAAACGCAATCTCAAACCAATTAAATATTTCAACTAATACAGCTATATACTTAAACATAATTAAATCATTCACGACATTCAAAGTAACCTCGCTAGCATTTTTAAAAACAACCTATCAATTAATATACATTAACATCTTAAGCTAAGTAGTAATTAGTATATATATACATCACATTAACATTAAGTCTTCTATACATGCCATAATTGAAATATTGATTTCAAAATACCAAAAGATGTAGATAGTGTGGATGATCCCGACTCGTCTCAATTTGAGATGATTTATAACACTATAAAACAAAAAAAAAAAGAAAGAGAAGTAAGCATATAGCTTAGTAAGTATGTATGCAATTGATAAACAAATTTAAAACATGTTTCCATAGATAACATAATTTTAATCAACCATAAATTTGATATTTATTCAAATTCCAGCAAACTGTTTTTCTCGTCATGATACTAAATTATTTTTATTTGGATCTACAGAACTCCAAATTAAGTTCTATAAATTTTACCTGAAACTAGACTTATATATCATCTTATCATAAAATTTTCAGAATTTTTACTTAGTAAATTAGTACAGTTTATTCTTTAAGTCACCCTTTTTCACTGCTCAACATCTCGACCTCTCTTCACTAAAATTAATTATTTCACTGTACAGAATTTGAATGATATTTTGTTTGTTTATTTTGAAAATATACTCATTAAGGATTCTAAGCATTTAAATTATATCTCATAATTAGTTTTTACAATTTTAATGATTTTTCCAAGTCAGAAAAAAGGATTCCGAAATCAATCCGACCCTGCCTCACTAAAATTCAAATATCTCAAAATATACAACTTTTTTGCTTGATTTGCTTCTTTTATTTGAAATTAGACTTGTTAAGCTTTAATTCCATATCTCATTCAACCAATAACTCAATTTCTATAATTTTTGGTGATTTTTCAAACTAACATCACTTCTATTGTTTGAATCTGTTCTGTTTCAATTTCACTCATTTACATAACATTACAACAATTTATTTTGTAAGCATAGTACGAAACTTCATCACTCCAGTTACTCTTTAGCAAATTTTCACAGTTCAATCACATACTCATATTTGTTTATCAATACTCATATCCCGTTGAACACGTCGGTATAATAGCGAATATTTGGTGGTTTGCACATAGTACCACCCGTGTAATTATTATCATTCGATACACGTAGTAGCCTTCACATAGTACTACACACGTGATCAAACTTTTCGATTCACGTAGTAGCCTGCACATAGTACTACACACGTGACCAAAGCCTTCCGGTACACATAGTAGCCTGCACATAGTACTACACATGTGACCATTATCTATCGATACACATAGTAGCCTGCACTTAGTACTACACACGTGTTTATAGGCACTTTATTCAAGCCATTCTTATTCCGATAGTCCCACAAAGATTCTTACTTTTCAAGGATTTACAATTTATCCGTACACAAATCACAATTTCAATATTTTAGTCCAATCCCATAACAAATTTAATAATTCAATTCAACTACTTGACTTGTCAATGATATATCCACAATTCAAGCGATTTTAATCGATTCAACTATAAATTCTAAATTTCTAATTGTTATATAACTATTTCATATTGAACCTTTTCTCATATATTATAACAAAATATCAGAAATAGTTATAAACAAGGTATTAATTACATATTACTTACCTCGGTGCAAATATAGGAATTTTGCAATTCAATCCACAATCTTTTCCTTTCCCTTATCGAGGTTGATTCCACGTCTTTCTTGATCTATAATAACAAATTTAGCTTGTTTAATATTCACATTTATCAAAATAATCCTCGAATCAACTTTTTACAAAATTACAATTTTGTCCCTAAACTTTTGCATATTTACATTTTTGCCCCAAAGTTCGGAAATTAAATTTTATTCCTTATTCTTATGTTTTATAACATGCTGAACACTTTTCCCTTCTATGGTAACATCAAATTCTCACTTTAACGCTTACTTATGAACATTAAATATTTTTATCGATTATGTTATTTTGCTTGGTTTCACTTAAAATTGACTAGCAAAAGTTGTTTGACATAACTTCTAGCTTCATATTCTTCCATAAAACATCAAAATACATACATTTCACACATGGGTGATTTTTCAAATTTCAACCCTAGCTCAAAATAACAGTAGAAATAGATAAATCGAGCTACGGGAATCTCAAAAATGCAAAGAACATTAAAAACGGGGCTAAAATGCACTTACAATCAAGCTTGAAAGTGGCCAAAACCCTAGCTATGGAGTCCTTCAAGTTTCAGCAACAAGCAAATATGATAACACCATTTTTTACATCTTTTTCCCATTTTAATTCTATTTATTTACTAAATGACCAAAATGCCTCTACTTAAAAAAAATCCTATTTCACTTATTTCCTGTCCATTTTTGTCCATCACTAACTAATGATATAATTACCACATAAGGACCCCTAATTTATAATTCCATAACAATTAAATACCTTTAACAAATAAAACTCAACTTTTGCACTTTTTACAATTTAGTCCTTTTGACTAAATTGAGTGCCCAAACGTCAAAATTTTCGAACGAAATTTTCACGAAATATTTCCGTGAAATTTTAGACCATAAAAATATAGTAAAAATAAATTTTTCCTCTTCAGATTTGTGGTCTCAAAACTATTGTTCTGACTAAGCCCTAAATCGGGCTGTTACACCTCTAATTTGCATGATTTTACACCATACTCAGGTACTTCCTCTCTCCTAATGGGTGACAGGACTCCCACCAAGATCTCATCTATTGGTAATTCAGTTTTACCTACACAGTCTAAATTGCTTCGTTTATCTAATATTTTGTGTGTACCGAATATTCGGAAGAATCTCTTGTCTGTGTCTCAGTTTGCCACTGACAATAATGTGTTTTTTGAACTTCATCCAACGTATTGTGTTGTTAAGGACATCGAGACTCAGGAAATTTTACTGAGGGGCCACATTCGTTGTGGGCTCTATCATTTTTCTCCGTCAATTGCGTCTGCTCAGACTGTTGAAGCTTTTTCTACTACCCACGTTGGACATCAGAATAAAGATGATGATGGTGCTATTTTTCTCTGTGGCACAAACATTTTGGTCATCCCTCTGCTTCTGTTGTTAAAACTATGTTAGATAAATGTAAAATTGTTTTTGTAAATTTTGTCTTGATAATGTTTGTACTGCCTGTCAAAAGGGAAAATCTCATAAGTTGCCCTTTCTCAACTCTACTACTGAATATAGTAATCCGTTTTCTTTGGTTGTCTCTGATTTGTGGGGGCTTGCATCAGTTGTCTGTGGTCGTAATTGGTATTATGTATCCTTTATTGATATGTACACTCGTTTTACATGGCTTTATATCATTCATTAAAAAGTCTCAGGCAGTAGATTGCTTTGTTCAGTTTCAGCAGTTAGTTAAAACGTAGTTCGGGAAAACTATAAAATAATTTTAGAGTGATTGGGACAGAGAATTTTGAGCTTTCATATCTGTTTTAGCAACTCAATGGATTATACATCAGTTGTCTTGTCCACATACCTCTGAACAAAATGGTGTGGATGAACGCAAATATCGGCATATTGTTGATTTGGGTATCACGCTTCTTGCTCAAGCGAATCTTTCAATGGAATATTGGGGATATGCATTTTGCTGTGCTGTTCATCTCATCAATCTTCTTCCTACCTTAGGTTTGAAAGGTCAGACTCCATATAGGGCTCTTTACGAAAAATACCCCACCTATGATCATTTACGCATATTCGGGTGTTGTTGTTTTCCATATTTACGTCTATTTCTACGTCATAAGTTAGAGTTTCGTTCTCAACCTTGTACGTTCTTGGGATATAGTCCTCAACACAAAGGTTATCAATGTCTTATGCCGGATGGTAAAATCATTATTTCTTGTCATGTTGTGTTTGATGAGCAAAGATTCTTGTCTCTTTCATCTGCTACAAGGGGAATTATGTCTTTGTCTAGTACTATGTCAACTTTTGTTCCGCTTGTTAAGATGGTTCCTGCATCAACTTCATCTCCTGGTTCCAGCCCTTCACTCTCTTTGTCTGATACTCCTCTGGCTGAGGTCGGCTCTGCTCATGAGACACATAGTTCTTCCTTCTTACCCACTGGTGCTAGTTTTCCTAGTCCTACTGTGCCTACCACTAGTTCTCCATTCTCTCCTCCTCTTCCGTCATTCTGATTGCCTCAGACAAATACTCATGTGATGGTTACTCGGTCTAAAGCCAACATTTTTAAACCCAAAGCTTTTTCTATTGAGGCTATTGAGCCTCACACAATTGAGGAGGCCTTGTCTACTGCAGAATGGAGTACTACCACTCAAGTTGAATATGATGCTCTTATTAATAATTCCACCTGGGATCTTGTTCCTCTACCACCAAATCACCATGTAATCCAGGCTCCACGTGTTTGGTTTGATAAATTGAAGAATTTTTTTTCTTTCTGTTGGTTTTGTTATATCTAAATCTGATACATCTCTGTTTGTTCGAGTTACGACAAGCTCTACTTTATATGTGCTTGTGTATGTGGATGACATTATCATTACCGAAAATGTGTCTGACTGTATAAATAGTTTTTTCAGCAGGTAGATAATGAGTTTTCCCTTAAAAATATTGGTGATCTATACTATTTTCTAGGGATTGAAGTTACTCGTTTCTCAGACGGGTGTCTTTATCTTTGTCAGAAAAAATACATTCACGATCTACTTGACAAGAGTTCTGTCATATGCGTCTACTCTTTCCAAGGATGACGGGGATCGTCTTTGTGATCCTACTGAATACAGAAGTCTTGCAGGTGTTTTACTGTATGTGGTCCTAACTCGTCCTGATATTGCGTATGCGGTGAATCGTATCTGCCAATTCATGCATGTGCCTATTACTGTCCATTTGGTTGCATTAAAACGAATCCTGCGATATTTGTGTGGTACACTTGATTATGGGATTGTTTTTCGTCCATCTGACCGACTTTCTTTAGTTGGTTATGCGGATGCTAACTGGGGGCTGGATTTTGATGATCGACGATCTACGACGGGCTACTGTGTGTATTTTGGTCATACACCTGTCTCCTGGTGTTCCAAGAAACAACAGATTATTTCTCGATCTACGACTGAGGCTGAATATCGGAGTCTTGCTGCAGCTACTAGTGATTTTACTTGGTTAGTCTCGTTGCTACGAGAGTTACACCTTCAGAGCGTTGATCCCCCAACCATTTGGTGTGACAACTCTAGTGCAATTGCCGTCGCTGCTAATCCTGTTTTACATTCCAAATTGAAACATGTTGAGCTTGATTTATTTTTTGTTCGCGAGATGGTAGCTGATGGCTCAGTTATTGTTGGTGAGGTTCCTACCTGTGAACATGTTACTAACGTTCTTACCAAGCCACTCTCTGTATCATATTTTGATCGATTTCGAGGTCTTCTTCGAGTTTTACCTCTTGAGAAGTTATATGAATGCTAAAAGTATAGGTTGTTAGTTTGTTATTTCAGCTGTTAGGTTGTTAACAATAACAACAGTTAAGTTGTTAACAATAGTAGTTATTCAGATACTCTATAAATTCCTTTGCTATAGTGTAAAACAAAGGAAGATAAATGTACAGAAAAGTTTTTAATACTAAATACATTTCATTCTACTTTTTCATTAAATACAATTATTTTCAAACTTACCGTAGGTGTTAACAGCGGTGAAGCTTTCGTCTCTTAAATAAGTCAAGGGCATTCTTTCCTCTATCGATTCTTCGTCCTCCGCCGAACTCTTCCTCTACCTTTCCGACCTCCAGCGTTTTTCCTCATAGCCTCGTTAGGGGATTTCTTGTCGAGTGAGTTTCAAACCCTATTTCTTTCCAATTTTGTATGTTTATATTATTTTATATGCTGTTGATGTATGCTTAACTGCTTCGCTTCTTAGTTTTGATGTTTGTGTGATTAACGAGCTACATTTTTGGGAAATATTTCGTGTTGCATTTATAAAATTTACTGATCTATTGCTTTGTATTTGTTCTCTCTTCGTATGTTTTTGTTTTTTGAAAAAAAATTAAGACTTGGAAGAAACAAAAAAGAGGCTTAGGAAAATTGAGGAAGAGGCGGGAGCTTTACGTGAAATGTAGGCTAAAGTCGAGAAGGAGATGTACGTTGTCCAAGGTTCTTTCTCTTTTTCTCTGAACTTTTATTTTATTTTATTTAGTTTGTATTTGATTTGAGCTTTTGGCTGTATTTTTTAACAAGTTTGACTTTGACTGGGATTTACTTGTCTTGTTTGAAAATGAAATTGAACTTCTTTATTATTGATTTGAATTTTTTTTTGAATTATGAACCGTTTTGTGTATGAATTGTTTGTCTAGCAAATTGATTTTTTTTTGTCTTTTTTTCCTGGATGTCTATGAAGATTCCTCAAGTGCTTCTACAAGTCAAGCTGAAAAGGAGGAAGTGGATTCCTGCTCGATTTATGTTGGTAACGTGAGGTTTATCAACCCTTTCCTATGCCTTATATATGTTTATTTAGTTTATCAACCCTTTCCTATGCCTTATATATGTTTATTTAGTTAAATTGTCTCATTTACCTTACCCGTGGTCCAATTATTATCTTTATGTTAAAATTTTACTTGTAAGTTAGTTGAAAGTATGATTGTGCTTTAGTTGAAAGTACGTTCTTTAGTGACGTTTATGAATAAACGCCACTAACTTTGGCAGATTTGTAACATTCAATTTTCATTCATATACAATCCTTCCTGTAACATGAAATCTAACCAAAAACAGCAAATCCAAATGATACTGCAAATTCAACGAAAGATATATTATATAAATTGATAACTGAAGTATTGTCCTTGGTATTAGATTAAATAGTTGTCAAAGCAGTTGGTTTTCAAGAAGTTCAACCCAACGCAATAAAAAAAAGCTGATGTGCATTATCAAAGGCCAGAATGGCTAAATTCATTAAGGGAAAATAAAAAGGTTCAGCAGTGACTTCCTTCATGGGACAACACTGAAGTAGTCGATGAAAATCTCACATAAAACTAGGACAGACTGATCCCTTAGAGAGGCTGAGATGAACTTCCATGCTGTGGTGCAAGTCCAGCGGCCGAACAGTCTCCGAATCTCGAGGATCTGCAACAAACACCATTAATTTTAAATTTCAGCTAACCCGTAAAATAAACATTACCATGGGATGAATATGTCCAATAGTCACAGGAAAAGAGTGCTTATTTTGATTTTAGTATGTATTGCTATACCATTCAGATAATCCTCGAAGCCAAAATCATCTAAAGTTCCTGTCATCGCTTCCAACCCTAGCATCGAAGATGGTAGCAATGGCCTTTGAAACCAGCATAATTTTCAAAGAATATACATAAAAGATGTTATTCAGCAGTGAATTCTAAATCTAATAATTGCCACTAAAGATGTCACACACTATATACATCTTGGTACTCTTTGTTCACTATAGGAATAATTAGGCATTTCTAATCTGTCTGGTCCAAATCCATGCCCTCTCTAAAACTAGTAAAGGAAATTTTTAATTACCATTTAGATATATGCATGTCCCCTAACATAAAAGAGACACTAACACAAAACACAACACAAAACACAAATGAGTCAAATCTATATAACATGGATCATTAATGCGTCCAGATCAAAATTTTTATAAATATATAACATCTTAAACATGATTATAACATGGAAAATAGATACAAACACTAAGTAAAATAACCAAAAAAATAAAGTACTCCTGTATGAGCGGAGTTGTTGACATTTCTTCCTATTTCAAATAGATGCACAGATCTTTAAGAATAAAAACCATAATACTAGCACATTTTATACACACCATGGTGGAAAGAAAAATCTTCATAAAAGAACTTTCTGATAACCTACAATCATTAATAATGAAAAAGAAAATGGTAAGGTCCACCCGTTTCTTAATTTGGATATGATAAGAAGATGACTGCTTCCATATAAGCCTTCTCTTCCAGAAATGACTTTTCTTCATCATTTGGATTCATTTGTTATATTATTGAATAAGTCTCTTCATCTGTGCCTAAAAAGTACCAAAATCTACCATTTAGAAGTTCTTAAGAGATTCAAGAATACAAGAAAACAAATGCTTATCGTTATAAGATTAAAACTTTGAGAGCACATCAATCCCTCATTTCTACGAATATAAGAAGCAACCTACTAGGAAATAGTCTAGACCCATTTGTAACCTATAAAGTACATGACTAAAAATTATACACACATGACAAAAAGGCTAACCTGCACATATATAAGGCCCAGCTCGAAGCATAGCAAGGAGACCTAGTTTCTGGCAAAGTTTGAGAAATGATACCAAATCTGCAATGCCTTCAAAAACAAGTTTGCCTGCCTCTGGTTCATGCAAATTCCAAGGAATAGATGTTTGAATGGTATTCAACCCCAATGCTTTTGCCCTCAAAAGCCTATCTTCCCAGTACTGCATCCATAAGGTAGTAGGATAGTTATGGATAAAAGGAACAACCAACTCCCTACTTCTAACAATATCAGAACTTACTATTTTTTTATACCCTCTTAATGCTGAAAACCTTACAATCTTCTCAATTCGTTTATCCCGTTAAATTAACAATAGCAAGAACGAATAGTTCTGGAAGATGCTAAGTGCTAACAGAAAGAATAAATACCTCAAGAAGAACCCGGAAATAATGCAAGTCACCAAAAATTATCTGAAAAGGCTTCCCATCTTTCCAAAACTTATCCTCCGCAATTTCAAATTTTCTAACACCAATCTGACTTGCGATCAAACACAAAAAAGAATATCATTCAACATTTAAATCCTAATAAGAATAAAAAAACAGCTACCATGAAAATTTTAAATTTTTTGCTTCCTTAATTTTCATACTGTTCTCATGATTAAGAAAATAAATAAACAACAACGTCAGTAACTAAAATTTCATAACTTCATATCATCATTAATTCTTCCTTCGGAAAGGCAACAGAACTCAACTATTTATACATCTAATTCCCTTCAATTCGGAACAGAAAAGAAGCACACATATAAAAAAATAAATATAAATTTGAAAGCTACTTTGAAGTATAGCTAAAGCATTTGTTTTCAGAAGATACTTTACCTTTTGGCGGCGATGCAGACGCTGATGACGAGGAAGATGAAAGTGAAGATCGTGAGAGTGAGAGTAAGAGGGAAGAGAAGGGAGAGAAGCGAAGACGGGAAGGAAATAAAGGAAAGCTAAAAGGGAAAGCAAAAGGAAGGATATCAACATAGTTTTGCTGCTTCGCTTCCTCGCCATTGCTGTAATTGATTTGGAGGTCACAGCTAGGCTTTTACTTCGATTCATTTACTTTGCCATTTCAGCTATAGTGTCGCTTGCTTCCAAAGTATTGTTCTTCGGGTTAGTGAAATCATTCATTTGACTGTAATATTTTCTTAATAAAATTAAATAAAATCTTTGGGGAAAATCAAATGTAATGCTCCAAAATGGGTTGTCATGTTGAGTTCGGAATGAAGGAAAAGAACAGGCTCACCTAACGGTTTTCAGAATTTCTTATTTGCTACATTTGCCTTATCTATTTATTTTTAAACTACTTTAAAAAAACATTCAGTCATCCTCAAAACTCAAAAAGTAGGTCAGCCAAAATGGTTAAATTAGTATTTAGCACATGCAATTTAGTAAAAAAATTCCAAGTATTTCGATGAAAAAATACTCACTTATCAAAAAAAAAATTTTTGGATGAATTACAAAAGCAGATCAAAGCCTTGTGCCCTGTTAAGTCACAGTGAATATCTTAACCATCAAATTAACATATTAAATTCTATCAAAAAGAATGATTAAAATTGGGATTAACATATTAACCATCAAATTAACATATTATGCAGCCAAGTCTAAAGTAATTTGTTGAACGTCAACAGCTTAAAATTGGGATTAAAAGAGCAGTAATTCGTCATAAAGATAGAAACATACCGCGAGAGAATTTGCCTATCAAGATCCATTTTGAGTGGCACTGCTGTCCCATAAGTATTGGCCCGCACAACATAATGAAATTACAGTTAAAATTAGCATCAATAAGAACATTCTTCTAACACATTCATAGGACAAGTAAAATAGATTTTGAGTAAATATTTTTCTCCATATTAACAATACAAAAGAACAAAACAGATAAAAATTCAAAAGAATAGCAGAACAAGAAGCTAACCTGGTCCAATGTCTGGTAGTTATCATCTATCCTTGAGTATTTCCTCTCCATAGTCCTATGTACACGCCCAGACGTTTGCGGTACATAATTATATGACTGCGGTGGTGCATAACTAGGATGTTGCGGCGTGTAGTAATAATTTTGTTGAGGATATGCAGATTGTGGTGGCGTGGGGGTATCCGTAAGGACTCCATGAATCTGTACCACCTGACCTACTAATTCGAGACCTCCTTCTGCTACAACCCTTTGAGGAGATGCATAGGGCTGCCGATTTGGGGAAATTGGGTGGAAAAAATAAAGGGAATCGGGGTAGGGGAGAAATGGTTGAGAAAAATAAAATGGGGAAAAAAGAAGAAGAGATTTCAGGTGGAATTTCTGGGGGTGGGGGAATCGATTTTTGGAAAAAGAAGGGGAAAAAAAGAAAATATTTCATTTGAAATTTTGGGATAAAAAAATAGAAATACAAACCGACACGTTTTGCAAAAAATATCGTGCGGTTTGGAAGAAAAACGCCACTATTACTCGACTTTTAGTGACGTTTGGACCAAAACCGCCACTACTGCTCAATTTTTTTGCGGCGTTTGCAGCAAAAAACGCCGCTATTGCTTACCTTTTGGAGCATTTTTTCATAAACGTCGCTAACGCTCACAATTTTTATATTGAATTATTGTATCTTTCTTATAAATTTTAAATAAATAATTTTTAAAATTTTAAGTAATATTTAAAAGGAAATCATAAACCAGTTTGCCCTCTCTGGCACGTCTCTGTCTGCCTTCTCTGGTAGGTTTTAGGTTTTATTGTTTGAGTCTATTGGGTTAAGCGGCGGCAGTAAATTCTTTCGTTTTGAGATTTGGTTTCTGGATCGCATATGTCTACAACTATGGAGACAGAATTTGCTGGGTTGACGATCAATGAAGAGGAAGAAGAAATTTTACAGTTTCAATTCGAGCCAAAAACAGAAACAGATGTAGGGAATTTTAAATTAGTGGGATGCTTTTTAACTGCTAGCATTATTCACTTTCCAGCAATGAAAAGTACAATGGCAAATCTATGGCATCCGGTTTGGGGGGTACAAATTCTAGATCTAGGAGGAAAAAGGTATTTATTTCAGTTTTTTCATATAATGGACATGGATAGGGTGTTAAAGGGGTCCCTGTAGACTTTTAATAATCATTTACTACTTTTGCATAAGTTGCAATTGACGGAGGATCCATTAATTGTTCCTTTGATCTATACACCCTTTTAGGTACAGATTCATGACATCCCTGCAGGGTTTTATTCAGAAAGGCTGGCAATTCAATTGGGAAATTTTATAGGTACTTATCTGGAGTACGATGGGTCAAATCTGGGGAAAGAAAATCAAAATTTCATGAGAATCAAAGTTCAAGTTGATGTAAGATATCCTTTGAAAAGAAAGAAACAGATCTTATTTTTTGGCAATTGCTCATACGTCAGATTTAGGTACGAACGATTATCTCTCTTTTTCTTCTATTATGGGCGATTGGGACATAGTGATTCTTTTTGTGAAGCGAAGATGGCATTGGGAGTGGAAGTTGAGGAGATGGGATGGGATTTATCTTTAAGAGCTCAATCTCGAAGAGCTCTAGCGATGAATATCGTTTGGTTGCGAGAGGAGGAAGAAGATTGGGGCGGGAATAAAGAGGAGATTCAAGTATTAGGTCCTAAAACGAGGGATTCAAGGAGGAGCTTGGGACAAAGCAGAAATATAGATCCAATATTAGGATTTAATCTGGAAGGACAATCATCGATCTTCAAAAAGGATGATTTTTCTTATAATTTGATGGATCATGATATAGAAGACAGGGTGTTAACTGTGGAGGAAGGGAATAAGAGAGCAATGGGGAGAGTGAAGATGGTCTTGCAAAGGAAGAGAATAGCAATTTGGCGCAAAGGAACCTGAAAGTGGGGAATGCTAATATTGTTTTATCGGTGGCTACCAAGAGGCAAGCCGACCGGTCACAATGAAAATTTTAATCTGGAACGTCCGGGGTTTGGGGAGTCCACGGACGGTTCATAGACTTCAGCACTGGCTGAGGTTATATAATCCCCATATAGTCTTCTTTATGGAGACAAAAATTGACAGAAGGAGAATGGAATGAATTCGAAGAAGATGTAGTTTTTTCAATGGAATTGATGTGGACGCGACAGGATCTCGAGGTGGATTAAGTTTGGCTTGGCGTTGAGATATCAATATTAGGCTTCAAAGCTATTCAAAAAGTCATATTGATGTGCAAATTGAGGATGCAGAGGAGGAAAAAAATTGGAGATTGACTGGTTTTTATGGCTCTCCTTATTCAAATAAAGAAGAATCATGGAATTTGTTGAGACATTTGCGTAATGGAGGGGAATTGCCTTGGATGGTGTGTGGTGATTTTAACGAAATTTTGTATAGCTTTGAAAAACGGGGAGGTTTACTTCGAGAGGAGGGGAGAATGGAAGCATTTAAAACGGTTTTAGAGAATTGTGATCTAAGGGATTTGGGTTTCTCTGGTAGATGGTTCACTTGGGAAAGAGGAAATCTACCAGAAATGAATATCCAAGAGCAGTTGGATAGGGGAGTGGCTACGGAAGAGTGGATAACTTTATTCCCGAAATTTCAAATTAGACATATGTCTCATTCTTTTTCAGATCATTGTCCGTTGCTCATTACTACCAAACAGGACGAGAAGAGAAGAATTATTAGAAGTTTTAAATTTGAGGCATGGTGGGTTTTGGAGGAGAGTTTTATTTCAGAAGTTAAAGGTATTTGAGAGACTGCCACAAGTGATTTGCTGAGTAAGATGTAAAGTTTGAAGGGGGACTTAAGAAATGGGCTGATAAGATACAAAAAAGCAGGAAGGGAAAGAAGATAGCGTTAATTTCAAAATTGGACAGCTTAGAGGAGAATGAAAGAAATGATGAAAACTTGAAAGAGCTCATTGACATTAAAATTCAACTTAATTTTGAGATTGAAAAAGATGAGCGTTATTGGGAACAAAGGGCGCGGGTTAATTGGCTGAAATTAGGGGATAAAAATACAACATTTTTTCATAAACAGGTAACTCAGAAACGTCAGAAAAATTTTATTAATAGAATGCAATCAGATGATGGTACGGAAACAGAAGATATTTTAGAAATGGAGGATATCACAAGGCTGTCTTTCCAAAATTTATTTTCGACTGGGAGGAGGGGAAATTATGACAGAATTTTGGCAGGAATTAAGCAATGCATTTTTGATGAGGACAATTCGAAACTGAAGGCAAGGTACACAAAAGAAGAGATCTCTGAGGCACTTGCAGAATTAGGCCCAACAAAAGCACCAGGGGAGGATGGATTTCTGGCATTATTCTATAAAAAATGCTGGTCAATTATTGGCAATGAAGTCACATCGTTTTGTCCTAATCTACTGAATGGAGGTATGAATGTCAGCTCAATAAACAAAACGAATATAGTTTTAATTCCTAAAATCCCTAATCCTGTGAACATTACCAATTTTAGGCCAATCAATTTATGTAATGTGCTTTATAAATTGTTGGCTAAAGTTATTGCAAATCGTCTCTGTATTATGATTGATAGATGCATTGACTTAGCTCAAAGTGCTTTTGTTCCTGGGAGACTAATTAGTGATAATGTTTTATTAGCTTATGAAATTCTTCACACTTTGAAGAATAAAAGATTAGGGAAAAAAGGGCTTATGGCAGTAAAACTAGACATGAGTAAAGCATATGATAGAGTTGAATGGGGCTTTATTGAAAAATAATGAAGAAATTAGGGTTTGACTCCGAATGGGTTGACATGTTGATGAAATGTGTTTCACCAGTATCATATTCAGTGGTTCTTAATGGTGTCATTGGAGAAAGATTTTTCTCGTCTAGAGGCCTTAGACAAGGAGATCCGTTGAGCCCATTTTTATTTCTTTTTTGTGGTGAGGGACTTTCTAGTCTTCTAAGGCAAGCAACGGAAGGAAATTTAATTCGAGGAGTAAAGGCTAGTAGAAATGGTCCGCAGATTTCACATTTGTTATTTGCGGATGATTGCATTCTGTTTGGAGAAGCCACAGAGAGAGGTGCTACTGTTTTGAAGAGTATCTTAAAGGAATATGAGCTAAGTTCGGGCCAATGTGTTAATTACAATAAATCCACAATCTTTTTTAGTACAAATACGCTGGAGGAAGGAAAAAGGGTAATTGCTCGGATGCTTAGTGTTCGCAGGTCAAATAATCCGGAAAGGTATTTAGGACTTCCAAATTTAGTGGGTAGAGGCAAGAAGGCAACTTTTCAAAGTCTGAAGGACAGATTAAAACAAAGAATTGACAATTGAAGTGTTAAGTATCTTTCTCAAGGTGGAAAATAGGTTTTCATTAAGGCAGTATTACAGTCCATTCCAACTTATTCTATGGCGTGTTTCTTACTTCCTAAGTCTTTTTGTAACGAGTTGGAAGGTATAATAGCTAAATTCTGGTGGGGGAAAAATCGGAGGAAGAAGGGGATTCATTGGTGTGCGTGGAAGGATGTGTGTGTCTCGAAAGGAGCAGGTGGTCTTAGCTTTAGAAAACTTGATAAATTTAATATTGCATTATTAGCTAAACATGGCTGGTGTCTTATTAATTTTCCAGATTCTTTGCTAGCTCGAGTATTGAAAGCTAAATATTATCCGAATGCGTGCTTTCTAACTGCTCAATTAGGGAATTTACCTTCGCTTACCTGGAAGAGTATCTGGTCGGCAAAAGGCATTCTAGAAGGAGGACTTTGCTGGAGGGTGGGTAAGGGGGATCGTATTTCTGTTTGGAAGGACCTTTGGATTTCGGGCAGTGAAGAAGACAAATTGCAAAATCAACAGAGAGATGGAAATATTTCATTAGTATCAGACTTGATTGATGCAGATAGAAGAAAGTGGAAAGATGATATAATTATTAATACCTTCAATGCGGAAGTTGCTAAAAAGATTTTGCAAATTCCTTTGGCAACGTCAGCAAATGAAGACTTCCAAGTCTGGAGAGGAGAACCATCTGGTAATTTTTCAGTTAGAAGCGCCTACAAACTATTACAGGAGGGTACTCAAAATCCTATTAATTTACAAACCGAAAATAAAGCCTTTTACAAAAAACTATGGAATTTACAAATCCCCTCGAAAGTCAATATTACAATATGAGGAATTTCTTGGAATTACATTCCTACTTTTGCTAATCTGAAGATTAAACGTATAGTTGCTGATGCCCGGTGTCCTCGATGCAACCAAGAAGAGGAGGATTGCAATCATATATTTCGTGGATGTCCTACAACAATAGAAGTTTGGAGACTTTTACAGTTATCTTGGCTACTCAATAATACTCAGGACAGTTTATGGAACTAGCTTACATGGGTTTTTAGTCGAGGGTCAAATGAACAGTGCCAACTTTTCTGTTGTGGGCTTTGGGTAATCTGGACAAGCAGGAACAGATTTATATATGAAAACAGACAAACATCAAGCAGGGACATCTCTTTTAAAATCTCAGATTTTATTTCAGAGTTAAAAGGAATCGAGGAGAGGAAACTTAACTTGGCAGGAAATGGTGGTCCGAGAACTGAAGAAAGAAGAACGAGTGTGTCGGTCTTCTTTGATGCAGCTTTCGATCAGCAACAAGCAAGATCTGCTTTAGGTTTGATTGTTTGAGGTGAGCCAGGGGAGATTTTGGCTTCAAAATCAGTAATCCACACCAATATAGCAACTCCATTCGCGGCAGAGGCACATGCAGGGTTACAAGCCTTAGAGTTAGGAAGGTCTATGGGGCTCAAAGACTTACAAATAATAGGAGATTCGAAAACGATTATCAAAAAGTATGAAAGCTCAGAACAAGACAGATTGACCATCGGAGCTATCATAAAAGATATCCAAGAAATAAAAGTCATTTTTACCAGTATTGGCTTTTGTAATATTCCTAGAACAGAAAATACGTTTGCCCATTTGGTTGCAATAGAAGCTTTAAAGAAGGGAGAAGGACATTACCTGGTTGGGGAGGTTCCGAATATCGTTCGTCGAGTAGTAGAGAGGGAGCGTCTAAGATATCAAAATTGAGAGAAAAGAGACGACTGTTGAAAGGAATAGCAGAAGATTAAAAGATTTGGGGAAATCTGCTAATATTAATGGATGTGTCGGTGATGGGAAATGTAAAGATAATGGAGGCCAGCTATTTCTTGTTCAACTGAGATTTCTAGAAGCTTTCTTTTACTTTACCGTCAGTTTGCTTTTATTTTTTTAAGGCCAACCTTATCAGGTTTCTTTGAATTTATGGGCCATTACATGGGCCTGATTTGTTTATTTCTTAGGATTTGTTTTAGGTTCGTTAAAACTGAACTTTTAAGCCTATTTGGCTTTGTTTTTTATCTCAGTTGAAATTTTCAAAAAAAAAAGTAATATTTAAAAGAATTAGATAAAATTATAATTTTTAGTTTTTGTATTTCATTTTATTTGTTATAATTTGGTCCTATCCAAAATAGATAGTTACTTATCCATATCAATCATTTTTTTTTTATTTATTTATAAATTTTTTATAATCTAATATTTAAATATATCAAATGGTTTAGATTAAATATTTTTAAATATAAAAGCATTAATTGATTGTATAAAATTTCATCATTTAACAAATCTCAAGTAAACCTTAAATCCTAAACCGTTTAATATATATAAAGTTTATCTATTATCTCTTAAATAATTTAAACTATAATCATAATTTTAATATATTAAAATTAATATTACCTCTTTACAATTATATAAAAATTATTTAATATATAAATTAAAAACACTAATTAATCTAAACCCTAAACCCCTAACCCTAAACCTTAAACCCCAACCCTTAAACCATAACCCATAAACCCATAATCTATAAACCTTAAAATAGTAACTCCTAAACTTTAAACCCTAAACCATATACCCTAAATCATAAATCCTAAACTATAATGATAATTAATACTATCTCTTTTAAGATTATATAAGAAATTATTTAATATATAAATTTAAAAACACTAATTAATCTAAACCCAAAACCTCTATCCCCTAAACCTTGAATCATAAAACATAAATCATAAAACCTAAACCCCTAACCCATAACCTCTAACCCTCTAAACCTTAAACCCCAACCCTTAAACCATAAACCATAATCGTTAAACCATAAAGCTCGATCTATAGTGGCGTTTTTCAAAAAGCGTCGCTAATGCCACTAAAGCTCAACAGGCATTGTGCTTAATTTTTTTGTGGCGTTTTTCAAAAAGCGCTGCTAATGGTCGACCTATAGTGGCATTTTCAAAAAGCGTCGCTAATACTCGATCTATAACGGCGTTTTTTAAAAAGCACCGCTAATGCTCAATCTATAGCGGCGTTTCTCAAAAAGTGCCACTACTGCCACTAAAGCTCAACATAAATGACGCGTTATGCTTAATTTTTTTTGCGGCGTTTTCCAAAAAGCGTCACTAATGCCCGATCTATAGCGGCGTTTTTAAAAAAGCGCCGCTAATGCCCGATCTATAGCGGCGTTTTTCAAAAAGCGCCGTTAATGCTCGATCTATAGTGGCGTTTTTTATCCAAACGCCGCAAAAAATGCTGCTAAAAACCTGTTTTGCTGTAGTGACATTTCACTTCAGGTTGGAGCTAATAAACTTTGTTAATTCTTTACTTTTTATATGGTATAGCCGAGACAAGCTGGTGGTGGAACTTGGGTTGGGTCTGTTTGCTGTAAATAATGAGAAATTCATGGACATGTTTTTTTCTCCTGCCGCCATTGAAGTACTGCAACACAAAAGACAATCCCTTCAAAATCGCCAAAAGGTACTTCAATCTTGCTTAACTGAATTAAAAAATGTTGCTCAATCACTCTGAATAAAACACAAGATTTTGGATCTTTCAATCTTTAAGTAAAGTTCCAAGCACAAGGGTTTCACATCGAGTGAAAAAAGAACAATCATTGGGTTTATCTTGTTCCTATTGATCATAGAAATTTGAATTCTGAGATGTCATGTTAATTAATATAAATGTGTGAAATTCAATTTCATTTCTAGGGTTCAGCTGGTTGGCAAATGAAAAAGAATTTTTATTTTCTGTAATTTTAAGTCTAAAATGTTTAAGACTTACAAATTTTTGAGAATGGTAGTATAAAATTCAGTGGAGTGGATGCTTGTGTTAAATGATTCGATGCACGAGAGTTGACAACGTTAAGTATTTTCTGGTTTGTGTTTTGCATTTTATTAGGAACCTTTGAAATAAGTCAATTAATTGCTACAGTTTTGGATATAGCTTTTGTTATTTTAGCTTGGATTTCTTGTTGATTTGCTCAATTGAAGTTGGATAAATGCAATGCCTTTGTGATATGATTATGTATGATATTTCAGATGATGAAGCAAAGGCACAAAGGGGAGAGAAAAGCAAACATTATGCCGAAATTGGATGGTCGAAGAATCAGGAAGCTGCAAAGACTAATCCAAAGCTTGCAGCCATGAACAAGAAATTTGGAATGATTCACGGGTTATCTTCTCTTGCAAGAATTTTCAAACTCATTTGTTTACTTCTGTACATTGGGTTAATATATTAACTTGCTTCCTATGTATGTTAATATATTTACTTTCTTCCTATACATGTTATTAAATATGTTTAATTGCCTTTTTAACTAAGAGAGTTTATGATTTCAGGAGATTCAAAAGATTGTAGTCTTCGAATGTGCATTTGAAAAAAAAAATTAACCTGTATTTTAATTTTAATTTATTAGTTGTATTTAAAGCACCATTTCTATCATTATTTACTGTAAATGTTTATAAAAATATATTAACATTGAAATAATAAAAAATAGAAAAAAATTACCTTAGACGTGTCTATCCCAACCTTTTTAAAGATGTCTTAGACAAGGTCTATCCCAACTTTTTTAAGGTTGCCTTAGACGAGTCTATACCAACCTTTTTTAAAGGTTGCCTTAGACAAGGTTTATCCTAACCTTTTAAAGGTTGTCTTAGACGAGTTTATCCCAACCTTTTTAAAGTTGTCTTAGATGAGTCTATCCCAACTTTTTGTAAGTGTCAGCATTGACTAGGTTTTTGCCAACCCTTCAATAAAGGTAGGCTTATGTTGAATTATGCCGACGTTTCAAAAGTGTCGCGGAGCCTATGCCAATTGCACTATAGGTGACGATTTCAGAAGTGTTGGGAGAAGCGTCGAGATGACCTATGCCAACCTTTTTTGCGTCGTCTAAAGTAAAAGAAAAAGTGTTGCGATAGGCCTGTTTTGTTGTAGTTTTTCTTGTATTAAGAAATTGGTAAATTAATCTATGTACATTAGTTTAAAGAGTAAATTGACCATTTATGTTAAAATTTTCTTCTATTTGTATTGTTAAAAACTAGCGTGACTAACGAAATAACCAAACAGTTATATGTGGTCTGTCAAGTATACCTGATACATGCACGGATGAGATAAAATTTATTAAATTATATTCATTGAAGCTGAAATTTTTAAGTTTTTTCTTGCCAAGTATTTTTCTTAGATGGGAAATTATAGTTGTTTGAAGGGGGTTGTAGATTCATCTAGTTTCCAAGGCTTCTTAGGACTTCTACACATCACTTTCCATCTTTTCCATCTATCTTGTTTTGTTTCTTTGTTATTATATTTTGTTCTTGCTTAATTATTTCTAATCTTTAATTTGGATTCCTTGTTTTTTTTCTATCTTAATTATTTGTTTTAAATACGACCTTTTTTTAATTCTTAGATTTGACTTGGATTTGTTTGCTTTTCAGGTTGTGTCAAACTTTAAGTTTTCCTTCATTCGTCTCGAGCCCTAGGCCAAATCTGCAACTAGGACAAACTTGAGATGCTTTTCTGCACGCGTCTATATCAATACCTTATGTTGATGTAAAGGGCCTCCATGATGCTTTTACCAAGAGCAGGCCGGTCTTTTTATTAAAAATTTCATTTATTAAAAATTGGTCTGCTCTTGGTAAAAATAATATGGAGACCCTTATACTATGAGTTAGATTGCATTTTGCCCACTTTACTAAAAAAATGAGCAAATTAGTCCATGTACATTAGATCAAAGAGCAAAGTGGTCCTTTCTATAAAAAAAATTATTTTTATTGTTAAAAACTGGCTTAACAGGCAGAATAACCAGACAGTTACACATGACCACGTGTGCCTCATTTTGATGTACCGGACCAATTTTTAACAGTAAAAATGGATGAGATTTCTAACAGAAGGACTAATTTATTCTTTTATCTAATATATAAGAATTAATTTATTTATTTTTTAAATAAATAAGAAAAATATAATATAATATTTAATATAGAACCTATGTGATACTTTTACCTCTATATAACCATCTTATCACCTTCAGCGGTCATTTTCTATGTACTTTGGTTTCATAAATGAGTCCTGGGCTAGTTGACCTGCAAGGCAGCACTGTGGTTTGACTTTGTTCGAGAATGTCGGTTGTTTGTTAGCATCTCCATCATGGATTTAAATTATGATTATGGATTTTCTCAGCTAACCATATTGGTTCACATTGGAGCACAGTGGATTGCCTCCGACATGGTCACATGACGTTGTCTACTCCCATTTCATATTCATCTACTGTTACAACATTTGAGTGACTTCAATCTCCAACTTCACTGTAAACAATCGGTACTTGTGTAGACTGGAAAAGGAGAGTCTCAAGAATGAGGTCCGAATGGAGGACGGAACCCAATTAAATCTCGATACATACAACGTTTGAGTTTCCATCATTACAGGTATACCCTCACAAGTTAACATCTAAAGTGTGTTAAGATCTTAGTGATTGAAAATATTCCATAGTACAAATTTAATTTGTTGGGTTTGAACAAACAAAAGCATATGTGACTGAAACTCGTAACCGCGATATTAATGGTACGGTTAAAAAGAGAATACAAGGTAGGTATCGTACTCAGTTTGATGTTCAACAAATTGTCTTTAATTCTGTCATGCATTTAAGCAAATTATAAACATAAAACCTTTCTTACTCCACTTTCACCAAAGCTAATGATTAATTTGTCTGCCCCTGAATGGAAGTTGAGCTCAATTTCGTCAAGATTAAGGTTTTCCATTAAAGAAACAAAAGAAAAAGAAAAGCTGCTAGTACAGGGCTACAACAGAACAGAAACTAAATACCTTAAACAATGCAAAAATTGGGTTTCTTTCATTTTTAAATTTCTAACAAAACATCATAATGATTGTTGTTTTTTTTATGTTCGGTTACATTGAAGACACAACTCTCGTTCTCAGTAGTTAAACATGAAACGAACATCCATGACATACTCATGAACTTTGCCTCACGGAACAAGCAACCACCTGCGCCCATTGCCTTAGCTTTGTCTTCACTATCTGTGGTTTATCACCTTTACCAACAAAAATAAATAAAATCAGAAGAGAAAAAAAAATTCCAACGAAACCAGGCTCATATCTGAGTTAAATTTCAAGTTATTACTTACCAGGGCCAAAGATGGCGTGGGGGCTACCTATAGCGGATGAAATGCTATCACAATCCGATGCAGCCGAAGGAGACGAGGCATACTTTGAGATGGTGTGGTTGTAGTTCTTGTTAACTGCTTGGTAAAGACCAAGAGCTGGCAAAGTATTCGACAAGCGTTGATCTATCTCTAGGGAATCAAACCCAAATCCTAACTCAATACAAGCCCTGAGTTCATCAAGGTCTTCGTCTGTTACACTCTTGCTTCGCCGGTTCTTGCTCTTTCCTTTTCTTCTAAGCCATGCTTCGTTACGGATGATGTCGGGTGACCAGGATCGCTGCTTATAAAGCGGAAGCGGTGGTTGCAGTGCTGCTGGCAAGGGAGGAGGAGGTGGCGGCGCGTGATCAGGATAGGACATGGATTCAGCTGGCCCGAGGAGGTCCACGGGGACCTCGCCCGCCCGGTCGAGGAGCTCTATGGCTGGGGTGGGTTTGGGGTATAGATTTAGAAGTGAAGAAGGGAGGTTAATGGTTGATGAGATATAAATAAGGTGATGAGATGGGTGGCCAAGTGGAGTTGTGGGACAGGTGGTGAAGCTGATAGCCTCCGGATTGGTAGTTAACTGAGTTTCCTCGTAATTTATAAGATACCAACATAATAATATATATAAATTATGTCATACGTTATAGGTGAAAAAATAATTATATAAAAATATATAATTAACTCAAAAGATTGAATTTGGACACAATTGAATTTAAATGTCTTAATGTAATTATATTCATCTAATTTGATTTATATATATATAATTGAAAAACATCACTACACCAAAACAGGCTTTTAGCCGCGTCTATAGCGGCGTTTCAACACAAAACGCTAGAAAAAATCAAGCAATAGCGGCGAGTGTTAAAAAACGCCGCAAATTATAAGCAATAGCGGCGATTTCCCAAAAGCGCCGCAAAAGAGTTAGGTAAACGGTACCGTTTTCTTGGTCAGCTTCAAAGACATTAGTGGCGCTTTAAACAAAACGCCGTAAAAGTCAAGCATTAGCGGCGCTTTCACAAAAGTGCCGCAAAACTGATTAACAGACGGCGCCGTTTTGATTTAGTTTTGGAGACATTAGTGGTGTTTATAAGGAAACGCCGCAAAAGATCATGTATTAGCGGCGCTTTCACGAAGCGCCACAAAAGTTTTTACCAAACGACGTCGTTTTCTTGTTGAGTTTTAGACACAATAGTGGCGATACAAAGAAATCGCCGCTGAAGTCAATCATTAGCGGCGCTTTAGATGAAGCGCCACAAAAAGTTTTAAGCATACGCCGTCGTTTTCTGTTGTGCTTAGGGACATTAGTGGCGCTTCGCGAAAAACGCCGCAAAAGTCAAGCATTATCGGTAATAGTTTTAGGCAAACAACAACGTTTTCTTGTTAAGTTTTAGACACAATAGTGGCATTTCAAAGAAATCGCCGCTGAAGTCAATCATTAGCGGCGCTTTAGAGGAAGCGCCGCAAAAAGTTTTAAGCATACGCCGTTATTTTCTGTTGTGTTTAGGGACATTAGTGGCGCTTCGCGAAAAACGTTGCAAAAGTCAAGCATTATCGGTAATAGTTTTAGGCAAACGACAACGTTTTCTTGTTGAGTTTTAGACACAATAGTGGCGCCTCGAAGAAATCACCGCTGAAGTCAATCATTAGCGGCGCTTTAGAGGAAGCGCCGTAAAAAGTTTTAAGCATACGCCGTCGTTTTCTGTTGTGCTTAAGGACATTAGTGGCGCTTCGCGAAAAATGCCGTAAAATTCAAGCATTATCGATAATAGTTTTAGGCAAATGACAGCGTTTTCTTTTTCAGATTTAGAGACATTAGTGTCTCATTGCCAAAAACGCCACAAAATTCAATAATTATCGGTGCTTTTATAGTAGCGTCGCAAAAAATTTTAAGCAAACGGCAACGTTTTGCTGTTAAGGTTTAGGTACATTAGCGGTGCAACTGTAAAAACGCCGCAGAAATCAAGCATTAGCGGCGCTTTCTGTGAAGCGCCGTAAAAAGATTTAAGCAAACGGCGTCATTTATTTCTGGAGGTGTATAGACATTAGTGGCGCTTTGTAGAAACGCCGTAAATTCAAGCATTAGCGGCGCTTTTTTAAAAACGCCGCAAAAAGTTAAGCAAAATAATTTTTTTTGTTGAGCTTTAAACGCATTGGCGGTTTAGGGATTATGGATTTAGGCCTTACGATTTATTGTTTATTGTTTAAGGGTTGAGGTTTAAGGTTTATAGTTTATATATGTTTTATGATTTAGGGTTTAGAATTTAGGGTTTATATATGTTCTATGATTTAGGGTTTAAGGAATATGGCCGGGTTAAGGGTTTAGGGATTATGGTGCAATAGTTGGGATTTAAGGTTTAAGTGTTTAGGGTTAAGGGCTAGGGGTTTAGGGGTTTACAGTTAATGTTTTATGATTCAAGGTTTAGAGGATATGGGTTAAGGGTTTATGTATTATGGTTTGTGGTTTATCATTTGAGGTTGGGGCTTAGGGTGTAGGTGTTAGGGGTTAAGGGTCATGGTTTATGATTTACAGGTTTAAGATTTAGGGTTGAAGGGATAAGAGGGCCCAGGTCAATTTAGGGTTTTAGGTTTATACATTATTGTTTGGGGTTCATGGGTTTAAGGTTTAAGGGTTAATGGTTTACAATTTAGGGTCTAAGGAATAGAGTTTACGGTTGATGGTTTTCAGGATAGGCGTTATGGTTTAGGGTTTAGGTTATTTAGTATTTTTGAAAAATACAACCTGACTTCACCGAATTAAATTTTTAAATTGAAGTTTTAGAAAAATACAAACATTATATACAGATTAAGTTCCTACCTTAAATTTTAAGAAAAATACCATCACTAAAAATCAAATTTCCCCTTTAATAGAATTAAAAAGAATATTGTCATATTTTTGTATGATATTTTAATTTTTTAAAATTATTAAATATTTGGAAATTTTTACAAGAGTGGCGTTTGGGCGTAAACGCCATAAAAATGTGTTTAAAATTATGTAAAAGCAGCGTGGGTTAGCTCTGAATTTGATTTTTAGTGGCGTTTTTCATAAAAACACCACAGAAGGTATGCAATAGTGGCGTTTTTTATAGAAACGCCACAAATCCATAAGTTATTGTGTGTACAAAAACGGCGTCGTTTTCTTAAATAATTTTAACTATTTAGTCGCGTTTTTATTTAAAACGTCGCAAATTGTAAGCTTTAGCGACGTTTGATCTGAAAACGCCACAACTGTGTATTACAAAATGTTCAGAACGTCGCCGTTTCTTTTGAGGAACAGTTCACTTATTCAAAACGTCGTCGTTCTGCTTGGCGTCACATATTTTTCCCTTTCACTTTTGACCCTAAACTCAGCTTTCTTCCCCTTCCAAATCCCTAATTCCCTTTCGAAATCTCTTCCACTTCCCTAATTCCAGACATTCACTGAGTCTTTTAGTTTATTCGATTCTTAATTTCGTCGATTTAGTTATTCAATTCTTCACAGCATTTAGAGGAAGACGAACAATGGGGATTATGTTTTTTGGGTAAGCATGAACCGGTTTCATTTCCCCCTTTTTTTTCGTGTTTAGGGTTTGGGTTATTCATGTTTGAGTGAGCTTTTTCGTGGAATTTACTTGTTTATATTGTTAACATTGATGTTCGTCCATGGTTTTAGGGTTTCCGAACACATAAAATAATCTCATTTTTTAGTATCGTGGAATCTAATCCGGCCCGATTTACTTTCTCTCCGTCTTCGTAAAGGTAAGAAATTCTTTTCTCTTAATTCTAGCTTTACAAATTTAGTTTGTTTAGGGTTTTAAGCAGTTATCGTCTTACATTTTTACCATAAATTGTATGCTTTCGAATGCCTAAGTAATTTTTGTATTGATATATTTTTTAATTTGTTTGTGGTTAAAGTTATTTTTGAAATTAAAAACAATTTTAAAGCATATTCTAAACCTTGTTTTGTATTTCTAATTGTTTTTGTTTAATGGAGTCAGGACGTTTGTTTTGTCTTTCTATTTAGGGTTTAATCAGTATAATATATTATACGATTAGTACTCATATAATTTAAGAAAATTTTATATATAAAATACGCTATTATAATATTTTGATTTAGATAATTTGATGATTGATTATTCACTTAAGTTCATGTAAATTTGTTTCTTGATGAAGTTGAACAAGTTTAGTTTTTTCTTACTTAATTTTTTCTTTCCTTTGGTTGCAGCAATTTAGTTTTAGCAATCTAGTCTGCAAATTTGGTACCTCTCACTGGTTTGAAGCAATACATAGAAAGGGTAGATAACCAGAAGGTTAGTTTATCCTTTATTTTATTTGTTTTTTCGTTTTATAAATTTACATTTGATTTTGGACTGTTTTTATATTTAGTATATTTGTAGTTGGGACTGTTTTAATTTGATATTTGGGTAATCTTCTTTGCAAGTTCTTTTTTCTTTGGAAGTTCGCTTAATGTTCTTTGGTTAATGTTAGGGTTAATGTTGTTGCAAGTTCTTTTTTTACTGCACGTTGTGGTTAATGTTGTTCTGGTCTTCAAGATGTTTTTTGCTCCATCTTTCTACTAAGTGTTTGAATTAATTTCGGTTATGGAATATAATTGCAAATATTATACAATATTTTTGGATTGTAATTTCAGTTATGAATTGATTTTTTTGCTGGTTTTCCTTTCAAATATTAGATCATTTTACTTACTTAAAATTGCCATCTAGTTTTCTGCCTTATATTTTCTGCTATAATCTGGCATCCAGTTTGCCATGTTTTGGTATTAAATTATTTTGGTCCTTCACAAATCAAAGACAGTATATTAATGTATAGGGACTAATTGATGATACTTTTACTAAAGGAATCTAAATATAATGTTTTCATGTGTCCTGCCATCACCATTGCCGTTAATTACAACATAAGTTACTGCATAGGATTCTAAGGACCCAAATATAATAAATAATTAAATTACATAATTTTATAAAATTGGAAGTATCCTTTTCCAATCTAATTTCTTCTCACATTTAACTTTCATTAATATCAATTATGATACCTGTTTAAATCTTCTTCCATTTCTCAAGTAATTCGTTTCCAAAATCTCATTTTAAATGTGTAAATAATATTAACATGGATAAATAAATTGGTCCAAACTATACAAATATTTATATGTTTTCCTTTTCATTATATATTTTTTATTTTATGCTATTTTAATCACGAAAAATATATTTTGTTTTATTCTCTTTTATTTTTAATTTACCTAATTAAATAAATTGTATTTAAAGTTATATTTTAAATATTTTATTTTATTTTAATCACAATTTTTTAAATATTTAATTTTTTTAAAGTTCAAATTTCATAACTTACGTAATTTACATAACTTACATAATTCATAACTTACATAATAATACATAACCTATATAAATTAAATAAGTTACATAATACACAAAAAACAAAACTTACATAACTTACATAATATCCTACCCTACATAAATTAAATAAGTTACATAATACACAAAAACAAAAACTTACATAACTTACATAATATCCTACATAATAACACATAATAATACATGACCTACATAAATTAAATAAGTTACATAATACACAAAAACAAAACTTACATAACTTACATAATACATAACTTACATAACCTACTTAATACATAACTTACATAATACACAACTTACATAACTTACATAACTTATATAAGACAACTTACATAATTTAATTAATACATAACTTACATAATACATAACTTACATAACCTACATAAGACATAACTTACATAAGTTTCATAATACACAACTTACATAACTTGCATAATACATAACTTACATAATTTACTTAATACATAACTTACATAACTTACATAATACATAACTTACATAATTTACTTAATACATAACTTACATAAATATATGATGTGGCATAACTCACATAACTTAAATACACTTATAAGTTACTGTGATATATATTATATCTTAACTTACATAATAACTTACATACCTTAATACATAACTTATTCCTAAATCCTAAACCCGTGCAATTTATTGTCAACGTCAGACTTCAAGAATTAAGAAATGGACCGGTCTTGGATGAATTTGTCAAGGGTAAGTGACGGTTATCGAAATGGAGTACAAACTTTTCTAAATTTTGCATTTCAATATGCAAGCCAAGAGAACATGATTCTTTGCCCGTGTAAGAAGTGTGTCAACATAAACTGGCATTATCGTGAAGTTGTATACGAGCATCTAATTGTTGATGGGTTTGTTCGGGGTTATAAACAATGGTTTTTTCATGGAGAATGCCCGCCTAGTACTTCCTCTTCAAGGATGGATGTATCTTATGATGGTAATGCTTACCATCATTCTGTTAGAGGGGATGACATGGAAGGGATGGTGCGGGATGCATTTAATATGCACAATCATGGTTTGCAGTAGTTCCTAGCCGACTTTGTAGCATCTGATGATTGTACTAGTACGCAATTTCAATGGGTTCGCCAGGATACGGATGAAGATATTTACGAATAATAATGTAGTAAGAATATACTATTGTTTAATTATATGTAATATCATAATTTAAATCTTGGTCTTATTATATATTTCAACTATTTTATATGTGCTGTTATTGTTGTAGTTAGTTACTAAGTTTTCAACTATTTTATATGTATTGCAGAAAAAATGCCTAGAAGAAAAATGCAAAATGTAAGCATTGTTCAAAATGCTCTAAACTCGACAGAAACAAATAGTGAACAACAGACAACTATTAGATCTTCGAATGTTCCGATTGCACCTGAGGATCCTACAGAAGTTCAAAGTAATTTTATATTTAATTTACATGCGTGTTGACTTCTAATTGATTTAATTTTCAAATCCTTATATTATAATATACCATTTTTCAGCTGAAAATGGTAGGATGCGCAGAGGTCGAGGACGTACGCTACTTAGATATTTATACGAGTTAGATCCAGTCGAGCGTGTAAAAGTATGCAAAAATAGTTTTGGTCAGCCTGTTGGAACAGAAGCTCGATTTTTAGAAGGATACTTTGGCATTTTAGCACAAAATGCGAATATGTTGCCTATCAACTACGAGTCATGGCATCAAATGCCCGATAGTAACAAAAACCAAGCCCTCGATAATATTAAGGTAACAAAACGTTAATGTCATCTGTAATACATGAGAATTAGTTTCATTTATATTTACTTTCTTAACTTGTGTTTTTTGTAGGCGAGGTTTGCTTTAGAGGTCTCGGATACCTATGTAAAGAAGGCATTGAGAAAAAGATAGAGAGACCATAAAAGTACTTTAAAGAGAGATTATTATAAGACAAAAACAACCCTCGATGAGAAATTGTAAAATGTCCCGCCGGGTATGCTGAGGTACCAATGGGAAGATGCGGTTAGATTTTGGCATTCGAAGAAAGGCGAGGTATGACGTACTTCTAAACTCTTGTAATTATTTTGGTTTATTGTATTTAATATTGACGTACTAATAATTCCATAACGTAGGATTGTGAACGAGTTGGAAAAAGTAGCAGGCAGAAACAGAAATTCACTCACACAGCTGGGTCGAAAAGTTTTGCTTGTGTAGCTGAGGCCAAGGTATTTTTAATTTTTTAATACTGTCAAATATGTATTACTTTCCATTAAATAATACCGTAACATCCCTATACTGTAGGAACTGTTGTCCGGTCAAAAAGTTGGACGCCTTCAACTTTTTGATATTACACATAGGAAGAAAGATGGACCTCCTATGACTCCTGAAGCTGCAGAAATTATGGTACGTTTACTTAATACGATTTTCTAATAGTTTAATTCATTGCTTGTAATGCGACTATTGTTATGTTGCATTTGTTTTTTAAATATATATTGCGTTTCTAACTATGTGATTTATTTATTAGGAAAAACTAAAGGATAAAAAGGCGGAGTACGAGGCGATTGCTTCTAGTGATAGTTCTGTTCAACTTGAAGACATTGATAATCGGATTATTACTGAAGTTTTAGGTCCTGAAAGGTATGGTCGGGTTCGATTTCAAGGATCTTTTGTTAGTCCAACCCAAAATTTTGGATCCAGCTCGTAGCAATACATGGCTTCGGGGAGTCAAGCTCAAGCTGAAGTTCAGAGGTTAAAAGACCAGATGGCTCAGATGCAAGCGACCATAGTTGAGGTTCAAAGGAAATATGAAGAACTCCAGCTACAACTTAAAGCAGAGGCGGCAGCAAGGGAAACAGAGGCTGCAGTGAGAGAAGCAGAGGTTCAAAAGAAATATGAAGAACTCCAGCTACAACTTAAAGCAGATGCGACATCAAGAGAAAGCAGACTGCAATGAGGGAAGCAGAAGAAAGAAGAAAGTCTGACGAACTCCAACAAAGACTTGAGAATATGATGAAAATGTTTCAGCAGTCCCAACCTCCGTCGTCATAGTGTATTGTATAAATTTTTTTATCATTTTAACTTTTAACATTTTTGTGAAAATAATATGAATTATATTTTATTTATTGATATTAATATTACATTATTCGTTTAATTTAAAATATTATATAAATTTATTGCTTTTGGCTGGTTTAGATTTGGTTGCTTTTGATTTGTTGCTACAGGAGGGCTAAAAAAATATAAAATTTTATTTTACAAAATTCCCAAAATTAGTGGCGTTTTTAGAAAAAGCGCCGATAAAAGCAACCAAACAAATAGCGACGTTTGTGTAAAAACGCCGCTAAAAGAACATGACCTTTAGTGGCGTTTGAGGAAGAAGCGCTGCTAAAGAACATGATCTTTAGCGGCGTTTGTGGAAAAAGCGCCGCTAAAGAACATGATCTTTAGCGGCGTTTGTGGAAAATGCGCCGCTAAAGAACATGATCTTTAGCGGTGTTTTTAGGAAAAGCGCCGCTAAAGACCCTGACCTTTAGCGGCGTTTTTTTTGTAGCATCGCTAAAGAACATGACCTTTAGCGGCGTTTATAAAAATAAACGCCGCAAATGTTACCGGCGTTGTCAATAGCGGCATTCACAAGCGCCGCAAATACTTTTAGTGGCGCTCAAAAGCGCCGCTAAAGGTCTGAAAAAATGCCGCTAAAAACCTGTTTTGGCGTAGTGCATAAACACTATTATAATAAAATTGATTGTTTTAAACTTTTTTGTTTTTTTAGTAGTTAATTCATGATATCAATTTTATAGAGGGTGTTATAAGTAACAAGATTATGATACATTTACGATGTGGGTGAAAATTTTGTTATGTAAAAATATTTATTAAAATTTTATGTAAGAATTAAAAATGAAGCTTTTCTTGAAATAGTAAAATTGAGTTTCAAAGCTATAATGTTCTAAGTTCAAAAATCACATATGTGTGTTTTTTTATAGATTTTATATAAAAATGAATAAAAGCATCCTTAAATAATATAATTTATTTTGTAAAAAATTGACTTTTTAGTTATTTCTAACTAACTTTGTGCCTGGTTGACTCGTGATACCAAATCAGTGAATGAGTTTTTTTATACATCCAATATTAAGGGTGGGGATGGGGTAACACAATTTGATCCCTTGCCAAATGAGTGTTTGACAAGAACTTTAATTAGCACTCCATATTAGTCAAGACTCAGTGAAGGGTTTTAAATATAACTTAACTAAATTATGTCACATCTACAATGTAGGTGAAATAAATAATAAAAATATATTTAATAATTAAATCATGTATAGAGCGGTAATGTAACCTCTCAAACCCGACCTAGACGTTAAGCTCGAATTCAAAAAATTACATTGGCCACCGAAATGGCCTAACAGAACTATTGGAGTTTAAAATAAGTTGTTTAAAACGTTTGCTTTAATTTCTGAAGAAAACTTAGCATGTTTCAAAAAGATTACAATTTAGTTTCAAAATCGATTGATCTTCATGACTGTTTAGCAAAAGTTGAATTCTAGTTTTTTTTTTATTATAAATATATGTATTGTTCAAACCTCATTTACTTAGTCAAACAGTGGAAAAGTGATATCTAATCATAGTTTTAATAAAACCAAATTTCATGCATAATTAATTAAAATCCTTATTTCAACATCACATAATCAAATTAAATGTCATGCATGCAAAATATAAATCTCAAAACCTAAGTCCTATGTCACAGTTCAAAAATAAAACAATACAGTATCTAAATAATAGAAATTTCAAATAGTAATCTAAAATACTTTTATAAAAAGACAATCCGAGTTGAGACCTTCCGGATGCCGAGTCCATGCCCTAACCTTGCGGGTTATCTGAAAAGATGGAAAATTAAGTGGTTGAGCTATGAAGCTTGGTGTGAGTCCAATCACAAGAAAATTAGTGCAAACAGTAGATGCCACATACAAAATAACAATTCTCATAACAATCACACTCATATAGTGATTTAGAGTATCAGTTCTTTAGATCAACACATCAATGTAATAATATCTCAGCATTCACAACTTACGTATGCACATGCTCATGAATGACAATGAAATTTTAATATATCAAAATAGATCCAACCCAACTTCATTACACACCACAATAAGGGTTTTCCAAAACTCCTCCATTCTTACATCATGTTGTGGATAAACCACTCATTGTTGTGGATGAACCACTCATCGTTGTAGATAAACTACTCATCGGTGTGGATGAACTACTCGTAGTAAAAATAGTAGATGAACCACCGAAGTTTTTAGATAAAAATTTTGCAGACAAGCTATTAGTACGTTGTGGATAAACCACTTATCGTTGCAGATAAACTGGTCACACTTCCTTCGTTCATACCGTCCTACCCCATGCAATGCAATATGGCATGTTTATAACAGATCAATACAGTAGCAATATACATGCTTATAACAGATCAATACGATAACAAAATTCATTCTTATCATGTAACGACCCGATAGTCACAGGTATTGGAAAGTGTACTTTCGAGTCTCCGTTTTCGTAAAACGAATTCATAAATATTTATTAAAAATATTTACGAAGTTAGTTGTGTGGTTAATTAGGTGAATTTGTTTAAATTAAGAGTAATTAGGTGTAAGAACTAGATTGCATATAGGGAGAAAGTTGAATTATAGATTAGAGGAAAAGTGAAGGGACTAAATAAGCAATTAAGCCATAAATTGACAAGTGGATGGTGTTGGTAAATACATGTGTAATAATAATAATAAACATATGTATTTAATAATAAAATATGTATTGCTTATTAATTAAGTAAATATATATTATTATATTATTATTATAATTAAAACAAAACAAATAAAAGAAAAGAAAAAGGAATTGAAAAAGAAACAAAGAATAGAACGAAGCAGGGGAAAAAGAAAGAATGAATTGAAAAAGAAACAAAGAATAGAACGAAACAGGGGAAAAAGAAAGAAAGAAAAAGAGAAAGAGAAAAGGAGAAAAGTTTGGGTTTTAAGGGTTCAAAGCTCAATTGGTTAGTCAATTTAGTCCTTTTTCTTGTAATTTTTATGTTTTTGAAATCCTAGTATTAAATACTACTTAACCTATGCTGAAATTTTAGAAATTATTGGATTTTTAGATGTTGTCTATGTTGAATAATTTGAGTATTAGGGATTAAATTGATAGATTTTAAGCTAGAATAAAGGGATTAAATTGTGGAATAAATTATAAGTTTTGATTAATAGGGACTAAATTGTGAAAATTTTGAAATTTAGGGATTTATGTGAAAATAGGGAGTTGAATTTAGTCTAAAGTGGAATTTGCATGAAAATAAAGAACGAAATGTGAAGAATAAAAGTTAGTCTTGATTTAGTGACTAAATTGAAATTTAGGCAATATTTGAGTAAAAAATGAAATACTAAATATGAAATTGAATTGTGTTGTATTAATGAATTTTAATTGTTTTAATTTCGTAGCTAACATCGTACCGGAATCATCGACTAAAAAGGGAAAAGATAAAGTCGAAGTCGAATAGCTCAGAATTTTCGGTTTGTATTTCTATAATCCGAAACTAGTTATTAATTGTTGTATTTTTAATTTAATGTATATGGTAAGTGTTGAGGTGAGAATTATTGTGTTTTGCAATTGAAATGGATTGATTTAATATGTGATGAATTTATTGAATTTATATTGATTGAATTGGTATATATATTGAATATATTGATTATTTGAATTGAAATGAATATTGGTTGTATTTGAAAAGTGAATTGGAACCCTATTAACTGTACCGGGATGAGTCGGATATAGATGGCATGCCATAGGATTGGAACAGTTCAGGAATTTCTTCGACTTTGAGTCGATGAGACACTGAGTGTCAATTTATTACTTCGGATTAATTTAATAAGGCACTAGGTGCCAATTTACTTCGATTTAGCCGATGAGACACTGGGTGTCAAATTATTACTTTGAATTATCCGATGAGGCACTGGGTGCCAAACTGGTGTGTCTTGGTTGGATCTGTGTATTTGTCCGAGTCCGAGTTGTGTTAATAGGGGTAAACATATAATAAAATTTTATAATTGACATTTAAATGGCATGGTATGAGAAATGAAATTGATATAGTGAATTGAAAATAGAATGTGAAATATGTTGTAAATACATGGAATACATGAGTTAAATACTCATGAATTGAATATGGAATGGATAGTGCCATTGTTTAATTGATATGTGAACAAATTATGGAAAGCTATTATATAGCAAGTGATGAAAATTGAGTATGGTATATAATGATGTATTCATGAATTGAGTATTGCACGACTAATGCCATTGTACGAATAAATATGGTTTGATATGTGAATAACCATTTATATAGCAATTGTGCGAAGAGGATATTGTTTAATAAAAAAAATGATAGTCATGATACTAAACATTAATATGTCATTATAATTTAATTGTGCCTATTATATTATCTTGTCTTTAAATATTCGAATTATAGAAATACCATTGAGTTTTTACTTAGCGTGCACCCGAACGTTAACTTCATAGCTCTATATTGGTATCTTATAGAACTTATTACTTTATTGTCCGGTAAGCCTTTTGTTTTCCGTGCGCAGATTAGGTACAGTGATTTTGAAGAGTTGTAATTGAGGTTATGAGCATCCATCTCATCACATCTCCAAGTGCCAAGAGGGGATGTTTCAAAATTTTGAATAGAATGACTTGTACATTAGGAAGATCAAGTGTGTTCCAAGTAGTAGGGACTAAAGTATAAGTTATAAATTTTTTTTTTAGGTTCAAATATATTAGTGATTAGCCAAAATCACTTTGCACCAAATGTAATATTCCTATATCAGGTTCCTTGGGTCGAACCGGGTATAGGGGTGTTACATATCATGTATTCGGTTTAACTGTATCAAAAGGCATGCTAAACATGCAATCAGTAATACATAGGAAACATGCATGTATTGTTCACATATTATGCATATAACAATAATAATCCAATCACTCAAATCATAGGTTCCAATATACATATTATTAGGGATTCATTTGAGTGAAATAAAACTCTAAAAATAGTATGGGGACTATACAGGGACTAAACAAAAAAATTCATAAATTTCTGGGAAAAATTGTAAAACAGAGGTCACATGGCCATATGGAAGGGTTATACGACCATGTAACAAACTGTGGTTGTGTGGTAAATGTTCAAATTACCCTACAGGAGAGACAAAGTCGGGTGGAAGGTTCTTGGCTGTGTGTAAAGTGAAGTACCCTAAAGTAATAGTAGCACATGGTCGTGTGGCCCACATGCCCGTATGGGAGATTGTGTGGCCTAAAACCTTCACACGGTTTGCCTCGATTCACTTGGTAAAGAACACACACCTTTCATTGGAGATTCGATCTACGTTCCTCATGCTCGATTCTGATCTGATTCACTTAAATTCAATCCTTCAAGTGACATTTACACATAAATTAACGATTAATTTCTAGATTTGTCAAGGTTAACAAAGGATTTGGCATGAACTGTAAATGATTGATTAATCGAATGAAAAATTAGCGTCAGATAGAAATATTAAGGAAATTTAGGACCTAAACATCGGAAACGAGATGTACTTACCAATTCTGGGCAAAAGTAATGATGCTATTGATGACAATTACAAAACCATTAGAAAGAACGATTGAATGGATAATGACTAGATTCGGGAAAGTAAAATATTTATCAACAATTAGAATGAAAATATGATGCAAATATGAGAGAAAAGAAGAGGACAAGAAAAGATAAAAAAAAAAAAGAAATATAGGATGAAGAGGAATTTTACTAAAATTGTGAAAAGAGGTAATCCTAATCAAAATGGGAAAAGGAAAGACTGAATAGATAGGGTTTGTAAACCTAGGGGTGGCAAGGGTAATTATCCCTAGTACTTGGCCGAAATTAAAAAAATATGCATTTGGGAAAGGGGTGGCTTGAACTTAAGATCATAAGGGGAGAAGCTAACTATTAACTATTAGGCTTAAAGCCTATTTCTTATGTAGTCTTTATTCCTAACTGTATATATTTTAGGTGAGGCTTTTTCCCTAAGTTATTGAAAATTAAAGGAAAAGAAATGGGGGAAGGTAGCTTGAACCTAGGACTTTTAAGATAGGAGAGTAACACTTAACCATGGAGCCTTTAGCTCATTTCTTATCTATTCATTACAATTAACTCCCTATATTTCAGGGCATGACCGGTAAAGTACTTATGATTAAAATTTCATCAATTCTAAGTTCAATCTTTAAGCATTTGATATTTAATTATTTTATTTAAACATTTCATATAAAATAATAAAAGATAACAACATTATATTAAAGATAGTTATTTGATATATTGATAGTGAAAATTTTTATTCCACAAATGAAATTGATGTCGAATTGATTTGTGATATTAATTTAATCATTCATATTATATATAATATAGATAGGTAATATATTATATAAAATATTAATATATTTTAATTTATATAAATATAATACACATTATAATTGATAGAATAAATATGTTGCGAATCTAATCAGGATTAGATGTCTTTAATTTGTTTTTAAAGAAGGGTTAAGAGTTTCTTGGAAGATAGAGTAGTAATTTACCTAAAATAATTAAAAGAAAATTTTTTCTAGATGTTAAAAAGTAGGCAATATATGTATATACATGCATAGAAAGATATTATTAGCATAATGTTTTACTTGAGTTAATGTTATGAGTAAATTAAAGACTAATTAAATATAAATTATTTTTAAAAATAATAAATATTATTATAATATTAATTTTGTCTCTTTAAATAAAACAATTCAAAAACACAAAAAATGAGACAAAGTAAACCGGTCTACTTAGTATGAGTTCCATCACAAGTAAACCATTGTATTTTTTCAACCAGGTAGATACCTCCGCAACACTGTTAGTTTGTGATGATGTAACATTGCTAGCTAATTCGATGGTGCCATGTGGCAACCTCTCAATACACCACATAACAAGCATAAATTAAAAATATTAAAAATATATAAATAAATTTAATAGTATGAATTTTTTTAACATCTAGAATGAACATGGACAATTGGTTGTCCAGAGACATCTATATCTGGACAACAGTCTGTCCAGATTCATTCTAAACGTGTTTTTATTGATAATTTTTATATTTTTTATTTTTATAAAATATCAAAATTGTAGGTTATTATTTTGAAATATATATATATATGATAAAAATATAAATTTTATAAATATATAAAAGCTTATAATATATAAATATAAAAAGCATGTAAATTTATAAAAATATAAAATTTATAAAAAAACATAGATTCGAAAATATATATTATATATATTATTTTATATTCTCAAAAGAATAAAATTATAGGCTTCATATATTTAAATATTTCTATAAATTTATAAAGTTTTTTATATATTTTTCAAAATAATAATCGATATTTTGTAAAAATTATTAAAAATAAAATAAAATAACCAAAAACACATCTAGATGTATCTAGACAACTATTATCCAAGTTCATTCTTGATGTGAAAAATTTTATATATTTTTAATTAATTTATATATTTATATATATTTAAATTTTTTATGTATGCTTGCCACTTGGCATACTGAGAGGCAGCGACATGGCACTATTAGATTGACTAGCACAAACTAACGGTGTTAGTGCAAAGTACTAACTTAGCCGACGGAATACAAGTTTAGGGACCAACTAGGTCCCAAGAAACAATTAGGAACTAACTAGGTACAAGTGGACAAGTTCAAGTACCAAAATATAAATTAACCCTTTTCAATTTCACGGTAATCAATTTCACCTATGGGTGTAATAAACCAAGCCTAAATACTGTCATGCTTAAGCTTGAGCTCAACTCCAAATTCAAAGCTTGATACTCAACCCAAGCTCGATTGAACATATATTATTAAGCTCGAGCTCGATTAAGCTCGTTCACCAATTTTTATACTCAAGCTTGAACTCGAGTCAATAATTAAGCTTAGGGTTAATAATATATTGTAACACCCCTAACCCCTCTTCGCTATAGGATTAGGGTCACAAGCATTACTAACAATTCAAAACAAATGATCAATCTTAATTAGACATGTAAGCTAGCCATTTACATTATAATATACATGGAGCAATACATGCTAATTTAATATTTACGTAATAGTGTCTTATTCAATCTAATAATGAATCATGCTATGCAATGCTAAACTTGGTCTTCCACTATCTACACTCTTATCACTATTTATCCTTTATTGAATGCTAGAAGTTGAAATACATAACAAGACTATTCCAATTATTAGCATCAGAGTATAGGTCCATACTTCGACTATTTAATTTCTTTATCTTCAATGATGTTAGTGGAATGAACTTAATTTAGGTTTGCTAATCCATTTCAATTCACAGTAAAAGTTACTTTTACATCCCCTATTTCGAGTCTTCAAGACCCTAAAAATAGTTTAAAAACAGCCAGGGACTAATTTGGAATAATTTTTCCAGTTTAAGGTCAATTTCAAAAAATCCCAAAAATAGGAGACACATGGTTGTGTGGCCAGGCTGTGTGGAATGCCCCAGCCTGTGTGTCTCTCGAAGTTGGGACACACAACTGTGTCTCAGCCCTTGCCCTTACCCTTGTAACTCACTAACTTGAGACACACGACCGTGTCTCAGCCCGTGTAACTCACTAACTTGGGTTACACGCCCGTGTGTGTTGCCTGTGTGTGACACACTGTCACCAAAAGTACCTTAAAACTCAAGTTTACCATTTCCTACTTGCTTCGAAACTAAGCAACTCAATTACCAATCATTTAACCTATTCAAAACACGATTAAACATGCTCAAAATATACCAAACCCACCACCTAATATGCCTAACCAATGTACCCTCATTGGTACCACATTTTATATGCTCAAACATTTCAACAATGCATAAACCATGCAAGACTTTCATCCATACCAAATTTGAAAATATTGAACTAACATCTAGTTACTTAGGATATCAAGCTTTAAAACTAAAAACGCATACCAAAATCTACCTTCAACTACAACCATATATACATATAAACATCATTTAACTAAGAAACCAAAATATCATCATTATAAACATATCAGCAAGGACTCCCTAGGTACATGCCATTACAAAATAAGATATCACCACACTTGAGCTCTGGATTTGTTAATTGATGCTGAGTTGGCGATAAGTTGAATAGTACCTAGCCTGCGCATGGAAACAAAACCATATGCTAAGTAAAACTCAGTGGTATTTCTATAATCCAAATAATATAAACTTGATATAAGTAGTTAAAATGCAAAATGCAACAAGTAAGCTATGTACATGTGTTTTAAAATAAATAATATAATTTTGCTCATTCTTTATTCACATCTACTAAGATTTTCACATGTTCAAACACATATTAATGGCGTTTCATATAGCATTTGCATATTACAACTCATGCAATGGCATGATTCATCTCTTTGTTCAATACTTGAATTCATTTCAAAGTTCCACATCTCATTCCATCATTTCATATTTCATTTCTCATAATGCAATCCATATTCACAACATCATACTATTTAATATTTCATTTCTCATCTTTTCCATTTCAATATTTTCTCATCTCATTTCCATTTCTCAACCATGTTATTTAAATATCGAACACATCAATTTTATCGTTTATTTTTCCTATTAACATGACTTGGATTCGGACAGATACACAGATCCAACCAACACACCAACTTGGCACCCAGTGCCTCATCGGATAAATTCGAAGTAATAATTGTCCCAACGCTATATAAATTGACACCCAGTGTCTCATCGATTAAACCGAAGCAAATTGGCAGCCAGTGCCTCATCGACTCGAGGTCGAAGTAATTCCTGAACTCTTCCTATCCTATCGCATGCTATCTATATCTGACTCAGCCCGAACGATTAATAGGGTTTCATTTCACTTTGCAATACAACCAATGTCTCAATTTCACATATATACACATTATCACATATAGTCAATTCAATATTCATAAAATCAACATATTTCGTAATATACAAAATCAATCCATTTCCAATCCACTTTGAATTCAATTCAATTCAATCTCAAATGACCAAAGTACTCACCTCAAATGCTTAGCATATGTAAACAATTAAATATGTAACAATCTACTATTTAGTTTGGATTATAAAAACACAAACCGTGAATTCTGAGCTATTCGACATCGATTTTATCTTTCCCCTTTTTACTCGAGTATTCTGGTATAACGTTAGCTACAAAATAAAACAATTAAATCAGATTAATATTACACATTTCAATTTCACATTAAATTTCAAATTTTACACTATATTTGCTTAAACTTCAATTTAGTCCCTAAATAGAGACTAGTTTTGAACCTTCGCATTTAACTTTATATTTTTATACTAATTTCACTCTAAACTAAAATTAGCTTCCTCTTTTCCAATTAAAACCCTTAATTTTAAATTTTTCTCAATTTAGTCCCTACTGCTCAAAATCAACAATTTATTCTACAATTTAGTCCTTTTCATTTGAACTTAAAAATTTATCTATTTAATCCCTAATACTTAAACTATTCAACAATGTCAGCATCTAAAATCTTTAACAATACTAAAAATTACAACATAGGTCGGGTAGCCTTAGGTACCAGGATTCCAAAAACGTAAAAATTATAAGATAAGGACTAAATTGCATTAACCAATTTGAGCTTGAACCCCAAAATTTTCTAGCTGTGCGTGTTCTTCTTTTCTTTTCTTTCTATCTTTGTCTAATTTGCATGCATTCATCTCTTTCTTCCCACTTTCATTTCCTTTTCTTTTATTATGTTTCTATTATTATTTAACTTATAAATATAATATATAATATCATTAATGGTACAATTGCTATATTAGTCCCTTTAGTTTATTTCAATTTATAATTCAACTTTTAACACTTAAGCGATTTAGTCATTGTACCTTAACAACTCCTAATTTCACGAATTTTACTTAACCAAAATCTAATTCACTACTAAACTAACCTCATAAATATCTAATAAAAATATTTACGGGTTCGTTTTACGGGACCGAAGTCCCGAGCTTCACTTTCTGAAACCCCTGATCATCGGATCGTTACATATATATTAAGTGCAATAACATAATTTGATAATATAAAATTATGTAAAGCTTGATAAGGCTCACAAGTTGTTCGAGTCAAGTATTACTAAACTCAAATTTAGTTAGGGATGGCAAAACTTGAGCTGCGCCATGAATTCTGAACCATTCTGCTTCATATGGAGTGGGACGTTTCTTAAAAAAAAAGTGGATGTGAGGTGGATTTTTTCTTGTAGGTGGTATCAAGCGACTATGATAATTTCTTGCTGTGCTCCACTTCGCTATATAAAATTACCATTTAATCTTTGTATATATATAACTATAAAAGGGAAAAAATATAATAATATATTATAAAAATAATATATTTTATGTTTAAATATTTAATTTGCTTTAAAAATATTGAATATATTAAAAAGAAGTGGCAAAAATTAAATTGAAGTGGAGTAGGGATGCATGCATCCAACATCCATGGAGGTTGTAGTGGATTTCAAGATTATATATCCAAAGTGGAGAGGGGCAGATGGTGGAGCAAAGCGTGCCAACTGTGGAGTGGTAGTGAACTTAGCAACATCGACTTCACCTCGCTACATTACCATCCTTAAATTGGGCTCAATCAATAGCTCGAGCTTGAGTCAATAATTATGGAATCAAATTTAAATTCTTTTCAAGTCAAACTCCAATAACTTAAAAACACCAATATCTTATTTACATCCCTAATTTCAACACCCCAATCTAAACTAATTCAAATGTTAATGGTCTTAAAATCTTAAGCTCACGAAATGCCTTACCTAATCAAATAATAAAAAAGAAAATGGCTTGAATGCCGGTAGTGCACTTGAAAATTATGAAATTGGGAGGAGACAAATAAAAAAAAAGGTATTTTGGGAGTGGATCCATGACGACAATTTTATGTTTTTTTCTAGTTTCAATGAAATCATGTGTTAGGATCGTCCCGATTAAGCAACGAACAAGTACAAATTATAGAAAAATTGAGAAGTTGAACACACAAATTTAACATGGAAAAACCCTTCCAAAGAGGATAAAAAAACCACGGGCAAAGATAATTTTACTATAATGGAAAAAGAACGAAGAGTACAAAATATGGAGATAAAAACTAAACCCCAAAAACCCGAAAAATAAAGAACCCTCAAAACGTAAACACAAAATTCTCTGAATGTGTTATGAGTTCTAATCTAATGGGTGTGTCTTTCTAAGATTGTAAAAGAGTCTATTTATAGGCTAAATTAGTAAGTCAAATAAACTATGCTAATAAATGCTAAATATATTATACTAATAAATACTAAATCTTCTAGAAAGAAAATATATTTTTGTTTAACTTGACTTGCAAGCAATCTCTTAGAATTTAGGTCACACAACTCAAACAATCTCCACATTGACATGAATTCTTTCAACGCCATCTTTGCCAAAACCCGCCACGGGCCTATCTTGAACTATGCAGGGAATTAACTGAGTCGAATCTATGCTTAGAAGCTAGAAGACTTCTAGCCTTCGACTTGTGCACTGCCAAATCAAAACTAACCCGGGTCTGATTTTTACGAACACAGTGCCCTAACTTTTCAAAACCTGCATCCAAAAGAGAACCTCTCTTCAACGAAACAGTCATACCTTTTTCTCTCCTATGACCAAGTTGCCTCCGCTCCAAACGAGTTGACTTTGACTCCGTAACGGACAAGGGATGTCCGATTTCACCGGTCACTGTAGAACCTTCTAGAATATAAAGACTGCCAATTCTTTTACCTTTTAACAAAACAAGAGCTCCACGAGATACTTTAATCTCGCTCGACTCGATGTTGATTCTGCATCCTTTCAAGTCTAAAATACTCAAGGAGATGAGATTCTTTCGTAAATCAGATACATACCTGACATCTGAGAGTGTCCTAATCGTCCCATCGTGTATCCTAATTTTAATAGTACCAATACCGATTATCCTACTAGATGAATCATTTCCCATGTGTACAACTCCACCTTCAACTGAACTATATGTGGAGAATCATTCTCTATTGGGACACATGTGGAAAGAACATCATAAATCTAGGATCCACTCAGACGTAAGCTTGGAGTTATCGCTCGTTGACACTAATAAGAAATCATCACCGCTTTCATCGACCAAATTAGCAACAACTACATCTTCCTCGTTACTCTCAGCAGCTCTTTTATTTCGCAGTTTATAACAATCTGCTTTGACGTGACCTAACTTTTTACAATAGCGACATCTTTTGTCTCGTTTCTTTGATGCTACCAAAACGGAAGCTTGCCTATCTGCTTTGCTATTCAAACCAAACTCATTTTCGACTTTTTCTCTACTCAACCAATGACCCTTCACATATTCGAACGAGAGTTTCTCTCTGCCATAAATCAGGGTCTCCCTGAAAGACTTGTATGAAGGGGGTAAAAAGCACAATAATAGCATAGCTTGATCTTCATCGTCAATAAGAACCTCAACATTCTTTGAATCATTTAAAAGAGTAATGAATTGACTGATGTGATCTCTAAGAAGCTCGCCTTCGTTCATGTGAAACGTAAATAGACGTTGTTTCAACACTAAACGGTTAGCCAGAGACTTAGTCGCATAAAGAGTTTCTAACCTTTTCCATAAGGCAGATGAGGTCTTCCCCATTAATACCTCCTACAATACTGTATTCCTAAGGCACAACTGGATTGTAGACAAGGCCTTTTCATCAAGCTTTTCACATTCTGTTTGATTTAGATTCTCAGGCTTTTTCCCTGTAACAACCTTTTTCAAGCCGTTTTGAACTAGAATTGCCATCATTCGAACTTGCCACAGATTGAAATTTGTCTCACCATCAAACTTCTCAATTTCAAACCTTGTTGCTGCCATCTCTGAACGGGCTAATCTATGAAAATTAAACTAGCTCTGATACCACTTGTTAGGATCGTCCCGATTAAGCAACGAACGAGTAAAAATAGTAGAAAAATTGAGAAGTTGAACACACAAATTTAACGTGGGAAAACCCTTCCAAAGAGGATAAAAAACCACAGGCAAAGATAATTTTACTACAATGGAAAAAGAACGAAGAGTACAAAAGATGGAGATAAAAACTAAACCCCGAAAATCCGAAAAACAAAGAACCCTCAAAACGTAAACACAAAATTCTCTGAAAGTGTTATGAGTTCTAATCTAATGGGTGTGTCTTTCTAAGATTGTAAAAGAGCCTATTTATAGGCTAAATTAGTAAGTCAAATAAACTATGCTAATAAATGTTAAATATATTATACTAATAAATACTAAATCTTCTAGAAAGAAAATATATTTTTGTTTAACTTGACTTGCAAGTAATCTCTTAGAATTTGGGTCACACAACTCTAACATCATGTTTTAGCAATCTTTTCATTTTAATAATAAATAAATTAGTTAATCTCTACTAACCGTATTATATATATATTTAACTTTTTACTCTTACGATATATGGAGATTAATGTATTTAATAATTAAATTTTACAATTAATGCTTTTATCACAAATAATATAATTAAAAAATTAAAAATGATAATTGATATTAAAATAAATATATTATTATTTATAAATTATATATTTATTTAGAATCATAATAATTTATACCGTGTGACTGATTGTATGTGTCAATTAAAATATTTAAATATTTTACATTTTCTTACAAATTGATAATATGACTATAAATCATAGAAATCCTTCTTTTAGAGATTTTATTTTACTTCCAGCTCATTTATTTCAAGTATCCTTTTGTAATTCAGCAAGCTCAGCTTTCAATTTTAAAATTTAAGTATATTAATTAGCTTAATTTAAGCTTCATATTACCTTTTCTTTAACAAATAACTAATCAAATGTAAGAATAAATCTATTTGTGTTTAGACATTTGCCAACCTAATATAGTACATTTTATTTTTCTAATTTTAGTAAAATATTAAATTATTAATTTTTTCCCTCATATATTCGAAGAGGAACTAACAATACAAAGTTAGAAGTTTTAGTAATGAAATGATAAAAGAAATTTGATTTATTTTGTTAGACAGTGATTATTAATTAATTAACATTAAATTAGTTTAAAATTTTGGATTAATCAATGTTGGGGATTAGTGGGTTTGATGACGGTGATATCAAGTGATTGATAATGAAGGTGAGATAAGTCAGTATTTATAGATGAATTATAAAACTATATCAAGCAAGGAATTAATCCAAATTTAAAATTTATCATTTTGGTTAATTGTATATTTTCAAATTTTAAATATATTATAATATGAATATTTTATATTTATCTCAAATAATAATATATTATAACTAAAAAATTGATATAGTTAGAGACTGCATATTAAAAAATTAAAATTTATATCGGTGGCTCATTCTCATATTCACATCATATATTCCAAATGAAATCTTTTGGAAAAAGAATATTCGAATTAAGATTGTAATAGGGAATTTGGTTGAATTGATGCATAATAATTACTTCACTTTACATATCATATACTAATCTCAATTTTTTTATATAAATCATGTATCAACACTTATCATTTATCATGCAACACCATCGGGGTTTTTTTACCTATATAATATAAAATCAAAAAAATTTACTAAAATGACATGTTTAAAAAGTTATGTACCAAAATGGTACATTCAAACTGGTGGAGGGTGGTGCATAGGTGATACCACCCTAGAATTCCGACAAATCTGACCGAAAAAAAACTGGTGAAGGCAATGTAATAGGTGGCACCTAAAGAAAATATGGGTCAAATACGACCCGTATCTGGAAAATACCCGACTCACTGTCATAGATGAGACAACACAACTGAGCGGCATAGGTCATACCTTCTTGAGAGGCGACACTGCCTGTCACACCTAGTGAGAGGCGGCACACGCCAGTCACGCCATTTTCATAGTCGGCACCGGACTGCCGTTGTCAGGTGATGGGACAGCTTAGTGCAGAGCCGTGAGTTGTGTGTTTGGGGACCATTATAAGGTCCCCAATGTGTCCCATTTTTGGCTAGAAGGGCGAAAAAAATTTTTGAAGAAGAGAAGAAGAAGGAGAGGGCGGGAAGGGGAAAAAGAAAGAAAAAAAAGAGAAGCAAAATAGAGAGAGGGGAGGAGAAAGAGAAGGAAAAAATAAACTGAAAATGAAAGGAGAGTTTGTTGTTTAGGGAAGATTTGACATTTAAGAAAAGGTATTTTTTTTGTTATAAATTAATGTTAAATTGTTTTTGTTGTTATTATTGTTGATTTAATTCGGATTTAATTTTTAATTTTATTTTTGTAAGATATTATTTAGTTAAAAGAGCTATTAATGTATGTTTGTATTTATTTTATATTTTCATTCATTCATAATTTATTTTTAATGTTTATTGAAGTAAAAAGCCTATTTATGTTATGTACAAAGAATGTTTTATTTTTATGTAATTTATTTGTTATGTGTGTTTTAGGTTGAATAGATTTATTTTTATGTAATTTATTTGGCATGTTATTTTGATTATTTTAATATAAATTTTTTATTTTTATGTAGGTAAAAGATGAGACCATTGATATGGAATTTGTGAATGAGACCATTGAGTTGGAATTTATGAGATAAATTAGGAATAATAGTTTACATGTTCTAATTTTTAAGATTTTATAATTGAGAATAAGAGTTTATGTTTTAAATTTTATTTTATGTTTTTATAAATATTATAAATGAAATTTCTTTTGAATCCTTCAATGCACAAAAAAAAAAACTGACAATAATTAAGTTGGCATGTTATTATATATATTATATTTTAAACCAATACATTTTACCTATTATCATTTTAAAATAATAATAATAATATTCTTATTTATTATGTTGAGATGGTTTATGTTATGTTTTTGTTATATTTTTTATTGGCATGTTATTTTTATTATTTTAATATAATTTTTTTTGTTTTTATGTAGGTAAAAGATTAAAACATTGAGATGAAATTTATAAATGGGACCATTGAGTTAAAGTTTGAGTTGGAACTTATAAGATATATTTATTTTGTTAATGTAATATAGCAAAAAAATATGATGTGGACAAAAGCTGTTTTGGTAATTTTTGCAATTAAAAGCAATATATAAAATTTAGGTATTTTGATAAATATTTAAAATGCATCAAACTTTGAAATTAATTACGAAATTTGTTTTGAAATTGTAGGTATCGCAATGGGTTCATTGATTAAGAACGATGGTCACATATCAAATACAGTTAATAATATGGTAATATATTGTTATTTGTTAATCACGGGTTCCCTTAAAAAAAGTTTTACGTCATTTACAGAAATAAATTATGTTATTATAACTACTTTCTATAATTTAATGATGTTAGGGTCCGTACCGCGCATTGATGGGTCGGGTGAATGGTTTAGGATATTCTCCGGATGAACGACTGATGCCATACTTGGAGTTAGCCGGATTCGGGTCAGCAGTATTGATCCAGACGTTTGATTTGCAGTACGATTTAATATCCGCATTGGTCGAGCATTGGCGCCCGGAGACCCACACTTTTCATTTGCCGTGTGAGGAGTGCACTGTCACTCTGGAGGATGTTGCATTGCAACTTGGGCTCCCAATCGACGAGAGTGCCATAACGGGCGTAAGTACGATAGCTATGTCGGCTGCCCTTTGTTATAGCCTACTAGGAGTCTCACCCAACGATGCTGAGTCCAAATTTACGGGTTCGAAATTTTCATGGGTGAAAGCCAATTTTGAGCATTTATCAATTAATGCCACTAGGTAGGAGGTGATGTGCGCAGCTCGAGCGTACATTATGCATATTATAGGGCATGTGCGCAGAATGTTCGCTCGTATAGTTGGGGTTCCGCAGTTCTAGCTATATTGTATCGTGAGCTTTTTCAGATGAAAAAACTTGATACTGTAGACATAGACGGATGCCTTATATTCCTGCAGTCATGGGCTCTTTATCGGATGTCATTCTTGGCATTGGTTAGGCACCAAGCATACGTATTTCCACTAGTGAACAGGTGATAAAATTTAACTTGTTATAGCAATTAATTGACATTTTTTTCAACTGATACTATTTTAACGATACTATTCTAACATGTAATTGTTTTCGTAGATGGAGTTTTTATTTGGGTATCGGGAGGTTGTACACTATCCCAATATATCGTCTGATAATTGAACAACATGCAGGGGAAGGGGTAAGCTATTCCAATATTCGTGACATATTAATTACTTTGTATATCTTATTCGAACCGTGTTAAATTTTAACCATGTTATTAGTCGTGCAGTTTATTTGGATGTCGTATCAGAGACTAGAAATTGTGGCTGTTATACCCTTGTCTGCTCACATTCATTCTCACCATGGTGCATTAACGCACCAATTATCAATTTCCAAAGTCGAGTGGTATAACGAGGATCGAGTACTCCGGTAGTTTGGTTGCATCTAGTATATCCCGGCTTTACCAATGCAGTTGGGGAAGATTCACGGGATTAATAAGAGAGGAAAACATGGAAATGATTGTGGGGTTGTGCACCAGAAATATATTGCAGTGTGGGATAACCGGATGGCACGGGGACCTCAGATGGATATTTCTTTCAATTTGCAACCATTGTTAGAGTACATACAATGGTACTCTAGTATGGCAAAACCATATTTACTTGGTGGGCAGTCGACTGTAGTCCCCTCGCACATGCATCGACTTGGGGAATACAAGCTAGTGCCCGATATAGAGGCCGAGCTAGGGCCAAAGCTCAAGCGTCCGCATACACATTTCGTTGATAGTTCTTATCATCTGGAGTTGCGGGTCAATGACTATTTCCTGGGCTCATCAGGACACAAATATCATTCTGGGTTTGATATCTTTAGTCCAGTACCACCGCAATACAACACTCCTCCCAACCCGTATCCACTGCATTACTCCACTCCTCTTGGGTTGTATCCAGGCAGTACAGCACTCTTCCCGGCTCAAGTTCACCGATAGCATTCGGGGCATATGATTTTTCTTTCATGTTTCGCACACCCCCACCTACGACTAAAGAGGATGTTGATCACCGCGATCACCCACAACATGAACGTCAACCCCGCAGAAATATACCCCTAGGACCACACCATCAAACCATCAATTTTAGGGGTTTCTTGCAATTTAAATATTACAAAGTTTGTACTTGTTTTATTCTAAAAATATATAAAAAAAGAAAAAGACAATCTTTGTATTTATTTAATTAGATTACTTGCAACATTAAAATTTGGAACAAACTTTATGGTCATAAATTAGATTAATTGCAACATTACAACATTACAACATTAAAACTTGGAACAAACTTTGTAAAATAAATTTTGTAATATAAATTAAATACATTACAATATTAAAACTTGAAACAAACTTTGTAAAATAAATTTTGTAATATAAATTAAATACATTACAATATTAAAACTTGGAACAAACTTTGTAAAATAAATTTTGTTATATAAATTAAATACATTACAATATTAAAACTTGGAACAAACTTTGTAATATAAATTTTGTTATATAAATTAAATACATTACAATATTAAAACTTGGAACAAACTTTGTAATATAAATTAGGTACATTTACATAAGCTAAAAAGTCACCGAAAGCATCTCCCATGTAGACAGGTCAAGCAGGACGGGAAACTCATTCTCCCAGACACGCAACGTGTGCTCGAGGGTGTACACATCATCAAAAAATTGTTCAACATTGAGCGAAACTTTAGCACATGCTGCCACGATATGCTCACATGGATAATGAAGTGTTTGGAATCTCTTACAATCGCACCGTCTGTTTCGAAGATAAACTCTATAGAACCTAGGTGGTATATTGGGTCGACGACTGATAATCTTCGTAACTCGAAATGTTTCAAGATGTCGTGAATATACTTCTACATTCATTGACCTTGCCACCCAACGGTTTGTAACCATTGCATCCCTGACATTTTCGACAAACATGTGTCACACCTTCATCTGGTTGACTTGTTGTTAACCCATTCTTGGCATCAAGGTAGCCAACCTGTACAATGTAGTGGAGAAGATAGATGAAAACGAAAGATATCGTGTTTTCAAAAACACAGCGTTGATCCCTCCACCAAGTTTGTGGTCATTTGACCATAGTGAAAGCCCTCATCAAAACTTTAAGCCCATTACCACGGCTCCATGGTACCCAACCACTTCAAAAAGATGTGTTCGTTTGACCCTCCATGTCACTCTCAAGTTGAGTCATTCTTTGGCGGAAAATGTGTGGCTCTAGCTCGTGCGCTATATATGTATTAAGAAAAGATAAGTTATAGTATTGCCCTAAAACATTAAAACTTTTATTGAAAAGATAAGGTTATCCTTTACCCATTCTCACAACTTGTCTCCGCCAGTCTGCATTCTTATAATCTTGATAGAAGTTAGCCGCAATGTGCCGGATGTAGTAAACATATTTCCATGGCACACCGGAATGCTTAATGGTAGCAATTAATCCTTTTCCTCTATCGGAGATGATGCAAATATTATTGTTGCTAATAACATACCTCCGCAAGTTGGTAAGGAAGAATTCCCACAATTCCATGTTCTCCTTATCTATGATGGCAAATGCTATCGGGAGCACGTTCTTGTTCCCATCTTGAGCAATCGTAAGAAGTAGGATATATGTATATTTTTCATATAGCCAGGTCCCATCTACTTCCATAAATGGCTTGTAGTGGGGAAATGCGCGCACACATAGATCAAACGTCTAGAACATCCAAAGGAAATTTTTTCTCGGTTGTAGTTGGTCATCCAGGCCATAATAAGGTCGTGTCTGTAACTTAATAATAGTCCCCGGTACTTACTCTCGCGGTTATCCATTCCTGTAGCTCATTATACGACACATTGAAATCCCCGTACAATTGCTCCATTGCCATCTGTTTAGCTATCCATGCCTTTCGGTATGATACTCGATACTGGAATCGTGCCTGCATTTCGGCAATCAGTACCGAAACTTTAATGGTCAGCATGTCCTTCACCATTGGCGTGATACATGTACAAATAGTTTTAGAATCAAGTTTTCGATGATCTTCTGTCATACGTGTTAATATGCATGTGTGAGGTCCAACAAATTTTCGTATCTCCCGCATTTGCGACTTTTGAATAAATACAGCTCGTACTCGCCAATTGTAACCTTTCGCTGACTTCCAACACTCCCCAATATATAATATCGGTTTAGACACTACGACTTTGTAGTCCACTAATATATTCATGTTATACCGCTTAATAGCAAATATGCACTCTTCCTTACTTTCGAAGCTCTGGCCAAGAACAACTCCTCAGGATCGGAATCTACAGCCAACCGGTGAGCAGGTAGTATTTCAGGGTACTCTGGGAACTCGGCTACGTGCGACGCATCGGGGTCTATAAGTGACATGTGTGGCCTAAGATTATTGTGTATCATAATACGTCAAATTTGGTTCCCGACTGAAGGCGCGTTAATGTTTCCATCATCATTCACGCCTTCATCATCAATATCATCGGGATCACTATCACTATCGACCTCTTGATCACAAGGATCACTACTATCGTACCCATCATCACCAACCATATTAATATCAGTTGCAACATTAAGATCGATATCGATCCCGCGTATAGTCAATTCACTATCAATGTATGATATTGGAGCCACTATACACGGTTCTTGAGCTCCATGTTCTTCACCAGATGCAGTGAGATCCTCAGTTGGCTCCACACTAGCTAACTCAGCAAATAACTGAATTGGTGTATTTTGGTCACTCCGATTCCTACAATTTACCAACCATTTCTTTTAAAAAAACAAATCCCTAGCTAACTATCTACATAAAGCGCAAGTTCATTTTTTATTTCAAAATGAGCCATCGATTTGAAAGATGTAACATTTAAATGAAAAAAAATTTAAAAGCCTCCCTTCATGAACTAAGTGTCATGAAAATTTCCCCACAATACCTTAGGTTCTCCCAAGTCAAAATACCAAACTCCGACTACGGATCATCACCTAAAATAATCATTGCTAAATATATCCACAAAACACCGGTTCATTAAATGGGAATTAAGAAAGTTTTCCCCCTTTTATTTTAAATGAAAGAGGTTTAATTTATGCAATACCCTACTATGTTTTCATGTTTTCTTAGAGGAACTGCCGCTTTGTTAAATTTCAATTTAAGTGTTTTCATTTTTAAATCCTTTGCATTTGCATCCTTCATAATTGTATTAATTATAACATGAACATTTTTGTTCCATTATCTTAGATCTGTAGGTGAGACATCATTTATACTTCCAATGACACTTCCACCATAAATTTAAACCTACCTATTTTACTATGAAAAAAAATTAAATGCGTTTCTTTAAATAGTTGGCATTCATTAGTCCTTGGGAAGACAAACAAACAGTCAACATATACATTAAACAGCCAAACAAAATAAAAAGTAAAACCATGAACTGCCTTTTCCAATTCTGCAGACCAAAACCACCACACAGTGTCATTTAAATCTCCAATGCAATAATAGTTGAAACAACTTAGACTCGGATAAAGGGTATTGGTAATGCAATGGATTATTGTTAGTGGGTATATCTTATATTGGTTAAGTATAAATTGTTATGAAAGTTTTTAAATAGCTTTACTTCTTGTTTTCACTGAGTAATTAGGTTATAGACTTATTACACGTGCGTATCGCTGCTGTTCGCCCGTTCCGTGACCATGGATAAAAGTTTTATTATTTTTTCCCAAAAATAATATCTTTAAACATTTTTATTTTTTCCAGTTTTACTGTTATGAAAAATCTATTGTTGGGCACAGAAATAGTGAGACAATTTCAAAACTATCACTGCATTTTTTACTCTTTTGCCCTTACTTATTTACCGTTTTGTCCTTCCATTTCTAGTATAAATAGAGGGTTGATTTCCTCATTTTTCACACAGAAAAGAAAAAAACACACTCTACAAACACTTTGCTCCTCTTCATTCCTTTTTGATTTTCTTATAAACTCTATCGGTTTTCCCCTAATTCACTTAAGAGAAAAATTTTATCTAAGAGTTTGGGTTTTAAGCGGGATCGACTGTGACCCCTCCAAACTTTTCTCGAAATTGATCGTACTGTGATTTCCCTGAGAAGAGCAACACCAATTCAGTTTTATCTTCCTTATTCGGTTGTACGAATATCAAAGCTCCATGTTAACTTTAGGGGACGACGTCCACTACACGATTACACTGATCAGGGAGAATTCATTTCTAAGGTAGTAGGTTCATCATGGAGCAATAAATTTTTTATTTCTTAATTCGTTATTTATTTTCCAGTCAGTGATAATAGATTTGTTCTGCAGTAGCTTATTTTCCAACAATTTAGAAATGAGTTACTACTGCATAAACATGTTTACCATGATCAAGAAATACATCCTTAATCTATCCAAGCTCGAACCTCTTGACGGGACTAACTATCACCGCTGGTTTCAGAGGATGGTCATCATCTTCGAACAACTTAAAGTTGACTACGTCCTCTTCAATCCACCTGCCACCGAAAAACCCAAAAATTCTAACACTGTTCCCAAAGATCTAGATGTCGTTGCTACAAAAGCCAAATTTGAAAAGGAAAACAAAATGGTAAGAAGTCATATGTTAAGCCATATGACTAACAACCTCTTCGACTTGTTTGTCAAAAATAAATCAGCTAAATCCATCTGGGATACATTGAGAAGAAATATAGAGCTAATGATACTGAAGTCAAGAAATATGTTGTTGGTGAGTGGCTCAAGTTCGAGATGATCGATGATAAGCCAATTATGAATCAAGTTCTTATCTACGAGAAAATGGTTTTCAATATTCTAGCAGAAGAGATGGAGATGTGTGAGATTCTCCAAGAAAATGTCTTGATTGAAAAGCTACTGAAATCCTGGTCTAACTACCGTAATCTCCTAAAGCATAAACAACGGGACATTCATCTGGACGAACTGATAAGTCACATGAAGATTTATGATGCCAATCGCCTTAAAGATAAGGTTTTAGTTACCTCAACTCAATTTCCTTTAAAAGCTAACTTTTTCAAATTTGGTTCTAGTTCCAAATTTAGCAGGAATAAAGATGCTGAAAGATCAAAGAAGGTAATAAAACTCCAAACTAAGAAGACTATCAACTTTAAGAAACCAAGGAAGAATACGAAACCCAACAACCACGTGAAATGCTATCTGTGTTGCAAATATGGACACAAAGCATACAAGTCCTACCAACGTTCTAACCGCTAGAATGAAAACAAACCACAAGCGCATATAGTTAAAAGTCTAGATGAGGTTATAGCCATTGTGATTTCCAAAGTAAACCTAGTCGAAAATAATGCCGATTGGATTGTAGACATAGACACCTCTAAATATTTCTGTGCCAACAGAAAAAAGTTCACCAAATTTGAAATGGTAACTAAATGTGAGTAAGTCTACATAGGTAATTCAAACACTTTGGAAGTACTTAGTAAAGGAAAGATTTTACTTAAACTCACTTATGGTAAAACATTGGCATTGAGTAATGTCCTTTATGTACCTGCCTTACATGGAAATTTGATTAGTAGTGGACTATTGAATAAGGCAGACATTAAACTAGTATTTGAATCCAATAAATTTATACTTTCCTAAAATGAAGGTTATGTGGGGAAAGGTTATTTCAGTGGAGGTTTATTTGTGATTGAGGTTATGTTTAATAATAACAAAACCACCACTTCTACTTATATTGTTGAACCGTTTGACATGTGAATATTCATTCTTTGATAAAACTCTTAAAATTGAATTTACTTCCTATTTCAGATAATTGTAGCTTTAATAAATGTGAAATTCATGTTGAAGCCAAGCATGTTAGACCTTCTTTAAAAATTATCTATGATAGGAAAACTGAAATTTTAGAATTAGTTCATATTGATCTAACAGACTTTAGAAACACAAAAATTAAAAATGGGAAACGCTACTATATTACCTTTGTAGATAACTACTCTGGCATACAAAGGTTTATCTTTTAATAACAAAAAATTAAGTTGAATAAAACTTTCTCCTTTATAAAGCAAAAGTAAAAAAACCAACTTGATAGGAAAATAAAACGTCTTCGATCCGATAGAGGGGACGAGTATGGCGTTAACTTTCTTAAAGAGGTTTGTGAGAAAGATGAAATTATACATGAATTTTTCTCTCCTTATTTTCTACAACAAAATGACATAGCTGAAAGGAAAAATAGAATGTAAGTCCATTTTTCATTTATTTCTTGTAATTTTTATGTTTTTGAAATCATTGCAATTAGACCCAGCTAACTCGTACCTCTGTTTTCAAAATTATTAAATGTTTTCAAATGTGCCAGGGATGAGTTTAAGGTTTTTGTGAAAATTTATGGTAGATTTTTAAGCTTTGTTGTTAAATAGACATGTTTTATTAAGTAATTTTCAATGATTTTTAGGTATAATGACTTATTTATGAAAATGGTAAAATTAAAGGAAAATATTGCAAATGGATGATAAATATGGGCTGTTATAAAATAGGTAAAAATTCATTTGCATGAATTTTAATTAGAAATGATGAAATTGCAAGTTTCGGGTTTAGGGACTAAATTGTAAAAAGGGTAAAATGTTCGGGCAATTTTGTAAAATTTTCAAAATGATTTAATTGCATAAAATGAATTGATTTTTCTATTAGAATTAGTGAATTTAATGGAAATATTATTTTAGATCAACAACAAGTGGAAAATCGAGGAGATGAGAAAAGTACCAAATAATCACTATAATTAGTCATTGCTGCAATTTAGTCAGGAAAGTTCATATGAATTGTAGTCATTATAATGTTAATGAAATTAAATGTTTACTATGTTGTTTTTAATGTAAATGAATCAATATATATGTGAACGTATCCACATTATGACGAATTAACGGATATCGAGTCTCAGTTGAACCTTAAGTATTCTTAGGATACAAGTAACATGTCATTAGGGATTTCATGTTTCGAGTACTAGTCTTGAATGTCGTACTGATGCCTGAGGTCCTGCATTTGATACAGATTCTCCATAGCTCGTGTGAGCAGCATTTTGTAGCTTACATTCCGACCCACAGCTCGTTTGAGCAGACCCATTTCACAACTTGTGTGAGCATTAATGTAAAGGAAAGGTTACGATTATATGTAAAGGCACACTTCGTGTGAGCTTTCTTGAGTATCCGATGCAATTCTAGATGGTTTAACAGGTAAGAAAAGGAATGGAACGATAGGTGACTTAATGGGAAGGTTCATAATGGTATGAAAAGGTTGATGCTTATGTAATGTATCTTATGAAATCTATTTATGTTATACATAAGTTTATATGGTGATCAATGAATCTACTAACATGTGAGCTTGATGATGCTTGAATAGGCTTATATTAAACTCATTGTATTGGAAATGGTAAGTAAGTATATGGAATGAAACATGATCGTATGGTAAGGATGATGAATTAAATGTTATGTTTATATATATATATATATATATATATATATATATTTATGGTTGATTTCATATGTATCATGAACAAGTATGCTAACTTGTGAGTTTGATAGTGTTATATAGGCTTTTATTAAGCTTATGATATTGGTAAAGGTTTATACTTAATCTATAAAGTTTATTATTGAAATGATATGTTAAGTTTAAAGTTTATATGGGCTTACTAAGCATTCATTGCTTACGTAGTTATTTTCCTTTGCTTTATAGATTATTAGAAGCTCGACCGGTTGGAAGTTCATCGGAGATCTATCATATTATCTAGTGGAAAATTAGGTAGTTTTTGAGTAATTTGACTAAGTTTTATAATGGCATGTATAGGGTAATTTGTAATGGTATTATGGTACATGTGTTAATGGTGTTTTGGTATGTATAAACTTTGGAATGCTATGTTGGTTCGGTACACCTTGATGCCTTACCAAGTTATGTGATTGTGGTTACTTTAAATGATCTTGTTGCTATGGTTCTCTTGGCATGTTGATGATGGTTTGAAAATGGTTACTTGTGACATCTTTTAACTTATATTTGAGCTAGGTTATTATGTTTGGAAATGGAAATATTAACATGTATAAGGTGGTTTATAATGGTGCTTTGATGAATATGTAAATGGTAATTTGGTATGTTTGTGCCTTGATATTTAAGTATGGTTGATAGACTTATAATACTTGATTAGGCAAATATTTTTGGCCACTTTTTGCTAATTGATGTGTATGTCATTTTGGTATAAGATGTTAATTTGGAAATGGTCAAATATGTTGTGTTTTAGGCATATAATAGAAAGAGGTCTTTATACATGGAATTAGGTAATGTTCACAGGTTTTGGTAAATGTTATGTTGCTATAATTGTGGTGCCTTTCAATGGCATATTGGTAGACTGAACTAGGATCTTGAAATGGCATTTTGATGTATGTTTAGATGATGTTTATGTCCCTTTAAAGTGTGCACAAATGGATTGAATGTTTATGTATGAAATGGTTTTGAAAAGGTTTGGTTTTAAGTACATTTTGGGTTCACACGACCTGAGACACAGACGTGTGACTCAGCCGCGTGAGACATATGGCCTAGTGAAACGATCGTGTGTCATCTGATGACTTTCTTAGGTTGCAAGTTAGTGAGTTACATGACCTAACACATGGCCTGGCACACGGGCATGTGGGGCAACTAAGAGATTTACACGGGTGAGGACACGAGTTGGGACACGACCGTGTGTCCCTAGTTTAATGGTTACATGGCCTGAGACACGGGCGTGAGTCTCAGCCGTGTGAGGCATACGGTCGTGTGACCCCTGTTTTGTAAATTTTGCATGTTTTTCGTAAGCTTTCAAAATTGTTTCAAATTGGTCCTGATTTACTTTTAAGATATTTTTAGAGACTCAAGGGTTTGATTTAGGGATGATATGTACGTATATGAATAGTTTATGATTTGATTATATTATTGAATGATATTAAGTTTAAATGTTTTCGATTGTACGATAATGCTCTGTAACCCTAATTCGGTGACAGATATGGGTTAGGGGTGTTACCATGGGAGTGCCTAGCAAAAGTAGGCTTACCTACTTTTAAACATAACACTAAGTTATGAACAGTGTTGCATATTGGTTTATGGCTTTGCATGATTCTTCCACATGTGAATCTAAAGATGTCATTTTCTTTGAAAATATTTTCCCTCTAAAGAAATCTGATATAAATCCTTATATAAATTAGATGAGCATGTTTCTTCTTCTAGTACACATAATAGGGATATTCTTAATGATGATGTGGAATCTAGGGGAAGTAAAAGACAAAGACTACCACTAGTTCCGGACCTGATTTTCTTACTTATTTTATAACTGAAGTTAATGATTTAGGCTTAATAAATGATTCTATTGCTCATGCATTTTTTATAGGTGAGGATCCAAAAGGTTTTAAACCTATTAGTAATAAATGGGTCTTTAGAAAGAAACTTAGACCAGATGGGTCAATACAAAAGTATAAGGCAAGACTAGTGATTAAAGGGTTTACTTAGAAATTTGGAGTTCATTATTTTGATACATACTCTCCTGTGACTAAGATCTCTACCATTCATGTTTTATTTACTTTAACTTCCATTCATAATTTGTTGGTACATCATATGGATGTAAAGACAATGTTCTTGAATGGTGGTTTGGATGAGGAGATCTATATGGAGCAACCTCCAGGATTTATGGCACCTGGTGTGGAAGATAAAGTTTGTAAACTCAAAAAATCTTTGTATGGTCTCAAACAAGCTCCAAAATGCATGTATGTATTCTAAAATGTCCGGTTCTGATTGTATCATCATAATTCTGTATGTAAATGACATGTTAATTTTCAGTTCCAATATAGAAGTCATCTGTAAAACCAAGAATTTATTATCTACTAGATTTGAAGTGACTGATTTGGGAGAGGTAGATATAATCTTAAGAGTTAATGTTACAAAATTAGAATAGGGGTTTTCATTGAACTAATCTCGCTATATAGAGAAAGTGTTAAAAATGTTTAATAGTTTATGTATCCCTGTGAGAACTCACTTTATACAATTGATAAAGAAGAGAGGAAGTAGTATTTCTCAATTAGAGTATGCTAAGATTATTGGAAGTATTATGTCTTGATGACCTACACTCTTCCAGACATTGCTTATGCTATTAGTAAACTAAGTTAGTATACCCATAATCCAAGCAATGAGCATTGAATGTTCTAAAGTGTTTGCTTAAATATCTTAAAGGTACTAAACTTAGAAGTTAGAATTTGTCTGGTACCCTACAATCCGTAAAGGCTATTGTAATGCAATTTGATAAACTAATAATGATGAGGAAAGCTTTACAAGTGGGTATGTCTTTACTTTGGGTGGAGCAGCCATTTCATGGAAGTCTGCTAAATAGACCAATATTGCTCGTCCACGATGGAGTCAAAGTTTATAACTCTTGAATTAGCTGGGCAAGAGGCTGAGTGGCTTAGGAATCTACTTGCAGAGATTCCTTTATGGGGAAAACCAGTACCTCCCGTATCTTTATTATGTGACTCGCAAGCTGCAATTTATGTTGCTAAGAGTCAAGCTTACAATGGTAATAAGAGAAATATTCGAATAGGACATGAATCTATGAGACATTTAATAAAGAATGGAGTACTCACATTGGAGTATGTAAGGTATGAAAGGAACATAGTTGATCCACTAGCCTAAGGGTTAAGTAGGAAAATGGTTCTTAATTCGTCGAAGGGGATGGGTCTTAAACCTAATGGTTGAGGAATTTATGGTGGATACCCAACTTAGTTTCTAAGTTCAATGTGGTCAAACGAAACCATGGAAAGACTCATAGTGCATATTTTACCTATCCCTATGCCGAATGATGTACATGCTTAAAGATGAGTTTTTACTATTAATGAATTCATAGCTCAGAATTTGGATGGTCCTATTGAGACGGGCTTAATGAATTCACCGACTTGAGATGTTGAGTTTATTACTCTTAACGAGTTCATATCCTAGAGTTTGGATGGTCCTATTGAAGTGGACTTGATGAATTCACTTAACTTAAAATTGAGAGGATGAGCTTAATGAAAGCTCTTAATGATTTCATAGCCTTGGTTCAGGTCATCTATATTGAGATAGACTTGATGAAATCACCTACGTAAGTGTGAAGGACTAGCCACCTTCTATGAAAAACATTTTGGGTAGTTTTTCTAGAGCACTTACTAGCATCCCGAGGTACATTGGCTAAAACTTGTTGAGTTATCACGGAACATCAATTGGATTTGAGATTAGTTGTGTGTCATGAGTTAACTCCTATATTAACAAGTTTAAGATTTGTTCACTTTTTAAAGAGAAGAACCACTTATTTCACTATGTACTAGTTCAAATCCACAAGATACTAGTGCTTAAGCAACTAATGTCACTGTTGCTCTTCTCACATTTTAACTAAAAAAATCTCTACTTTTTCTCGTGTTTACAAAATCTCCAATTTACTTTGCATTAGTAATGCAAAGGGTAGTTGTTAGTGGGTATATCCTACATTGGTTAAGTACAAGCTATCAAGAGAGTTTTTATATAGCTTTACTTCTTTCTCTCTTTGAGCAATTGGGCTATAGACCTATCACACGCGCGCACCGTTGTCCACCCTTTTTGGTTCGTGTTAACACGTGTCTTCGACACGTACTGCATGTATATCTTTTGGACAAAATTTTTACTATTTTTTTAGAAAAATAATATCTTTAAACAATTTTATTTTTTCCAGTTTTACTATTACGAAAAATTTGGTGTTGGGCACAGAAATAGTGGGACAATTTCAAAATTATCTCTGCATTTTTACTCTATTGCCCCTACCTATTTATCGTTTTTCTCTTCCATTTCAAAACTGATTTCCTCTTTCTTCCTTTCCAATTTTTTTATAAACTCTATCGGTTTTACCCTAAATCAATTTAGAGAAAAATTCTGTCTAGGAGTTTGGGTTTTAAGCAGGACCAACTGTGACCCCTCCAAACTTTCCTAGGAATTGATCCTACTCTGATTTTCCTGATAAGAGCAACACTAATCGAGTTCCATCTTCCTTAGTTAGGTGTACGAATATCGAAGCACTGTGTTAACCTTGGAGGACAACGTCCACTACACGATTAAACAAATCAAGGCGAATTTGTTTCTATGGCGGTGGGTTTACCACAGCGTAGTAAATATCCGATCGATTTTGTAGTAGCTTATTTTCCAATAAGGGGCAGAAGCTAAAAGCTATTGAAATTATCTACTCCCCTTCCGTTGTTGGTGTCCCTCTAGCTGCTAATTTGGCTAGTCAACCCAGTATTGATTCTTCATAACCTCAACTGTGCACACTCTGACACCTCCTGTACCCAATATGCCATTGTTCCGTCAAAAGGCACCTTGAGCTACGGTATTGGCTACACGATTACCTTTCCTAGCCACATGCATAAATTGACAAATTTAGAAATTATCTGAAGACATTTTAGCATCTACAATTTTGTTGCTAATGATTGAAAAATCTCTATTATTTGACACCAACTTTTGAATCACCGTGTTGCAATCTCCTTCCACATTCACCTTTCAAAAACCAATTTCAATCCTAAAAGAAATAGCTAGGAGACAAGCCCTTGCTTCAACTGCAAAACAATCAAGTGCATGCTTCCACACCTATATACTTTAACCCAGAACTTGTCCCTCATGATCTTTAATTATTATACATGTTGTTGTCTTTGAAGAATCTTGGAACCTAGTGTCAAAATTAATCTTGACAAATAGCTTAGACGGTGGATTCCACTGGATATGTATCTGCTAGGCAAACCCTGGTGAGTCATTTTTTGACACGGCTAATTCCCTCTCATAAGATCTTACTCAGGCCACAATTTGTTGTGCTTCTTAAATTATCCCATCATGAACTAGTTTGTTTCGTGATGAGCATAATGCCCAAACCCCAATCTTTAGGCTCATAACATATATAAACTATTATTACTGAATAGAAATAGTAGCCAATCATGCATCTCATAACCAGGAACCTCAGTTAGCCACACTATGTCTAACAAGCTCCATACCTCTGATGCAACTCGACACCCAACAAGAACATGCATCACAATTTCAGCAAATAGCTCGCACTATGGATATGTTGAGGAAGTCACCACACGTTTAGAATGAAGATTTGCCAAGACAGGGACATAGTTATAGAAGATGCGCCATAATGTAATTTTTATTTTAGTAGGAATAGACAATTGTCATAATTGCTTGTAAAATTGTTTGTAATGATGCACTGAGGGAGGAATAGGGCTAGTAGTAAAAACATTCCCATGTAATAGGATTTTGTAACCAATCCTCACACTATATTCCCCAGTGCACTCCCCTTTTTGCACTTGAAAATCGCTAATCGGGCTATGCGTAATAGGAACACATAAGATCATTTCTTCCTCTCTCTCTCGGTGAAAATGGTATGTATCAAATCAACTCTCCACCTATGATTACCATGATCGATAAGGTTCGAAATCACATTAACATTAGAACTAATGATACATGCACAAATTGGGTGAAATTTATTAAATTCTATTCATCAAAGCTGTCGGTTTTCAAGTGTGGAAAATCAATCAATTTGCAATGACTTCTTGAATGGGATCCAACCATTTTTGAGTTGAGATGTTTTCATAGTTTTTGAATATCTAGCTCTTAACTTTAAAACGCACCTTGAATCACTCAATTTTGAGTTTAGGAGCTCAAGTTATGACCTTTTTAGTGAACACTGCGCGAGCAAAACTCCTAGTTGAGATTATTACGGAAATTACGAGTTTTGAGTTTTTAATTTGAGCTTAAATCATATTGGCTCTAATTTTTAGGCTTAATTTTTATTATATATGAGCTCAATGTTTTATTTATTAGATCTTATTATTTCATTGTTTCATTATTTCTAATTTTGGATATTTTTAAGTCTTTTAAGTTATTTAGGAGTTTTATGTTTCTTAGTCAATAAGAAAGTTTGGTTTACAACTACTTCTTGTTTAGATTAATTAGAGTTTCAGTATATTCGAGAATTTTGTTTACATTTACTTAGCTAGCCTATATAAAGGCCTTTCCATTTTAGATAATTCATAATTCATTCAACAACTTTTTTTTTTTGAGTTAATAAAATTCTTTTTTTGAGTTTTTCTTTTCAAGAATTTCTCTTGACTTTCTTCTAGAAGAGGTTTAATAATATTTTCAGATTGTGGGAATCATCTTCAAATTTTTTCTTGCCAAGTTTTCTTTCTTGGAGGGGAAACTAGAGTTGTTTGAAAAGGGTTGTAGATTCATTTGGTTTCCAAGGCTCCTTAGGACTTTTATACGCCACTTTCCATCTTTTGCATTTCTTGTTGTGTTAAACTCCAAGTTTTCCTTCATCTGTCTAGAACTCTAGACCAAATCCGCAATCTGGACAAACTTACAATCCTATTCCGCTCGTGTCCTTATCAATTAACCATTGACTCTTGTATTCTATAAAAATCTTTCCCTAAGAGCCATTCGTTAGTCCAGATGGAAATATCATGCCCATGCCCAACCTTCCATCTCATACCTGATTGTAGTAATCCCATGTAATCCCATCGCTGCTCAAATATTGTTCCAAATATATGATGGGTAAGATCCTAAACTTGCATTTAAAAAATCAACTGACGGGAAATACTTAGCTTTTAACAAATGTGCTATTAGTAGATTAGGATTAATAATTATACTTCAGCCTTACTTGGCTAATAAAGCTATATTAAACTTTACTAGAACCTGAAAGCCTAAACCACCATCCTCCTTTATACAGCAAAGTTCTGACCACCTATACTGGTGAACGCTCCTTTTAGCCCGAGACTTCTTCCACCAATAAGCACTTATAATCCCTTCAAGTTCTTTACAAAATGAAGTAGGTAAAAGAGAACACTGCATTGAATAGTAAGATAAAGCTTGTAAAATTGACTTAATAAAAACCATCTTTCCCCTTGTGGCAATACTTGCTTGCTCTAACTCTCGATCTTACTACGCACGCGGTCTTTTAAATAATCATATGCTATTTGAGCCAATTGGTTCTCATAAGAAGTGACAAAACTTGCAACGTCCTCTAATGACCGAAACATATTTTTTTACCAACATTGTGTGGTGAATTTATGGAAGAGCAAAGTGTTCTTATCGCCACATTTGAGCCAATTTGCTGTAGCCCTATTCTCCCAATACATCTCCTCTTTATCTACTTCCAAATTCAACCCAGGTTTACATCCTTTAGTGCTGCTAACACCTCACCATTAGACTCAAGCTCCCCCAGATCCGCCTACCTTTGTTTAAGATCTCTCAAACGAGATTTCTTCTACGTATTTAGTTTGTTTGCCTATCATTGAAGGCCTTCACCAACTTGATTTGGATATTCAAGTACTCCACCAATACTCTTTCCCAAAGCTCCCTAACCTGGTCCTCACATGTCTCCTCTAAGAGCCAACAAGCCTCAAAGCAAAATCGTCGAATAGATGGCAACTCTTTGTCCATTCTTTTCCTGCCTCTCGTATGAATTAAAATCAGACAATGATCAGAAAAAAATGCAGTAAATGTGTAACCGTGTAATAGGGAAAAAAACTGCCACCATAGGTGCATTGTCACACCTCTATCTAACCTTTCTCGAATATTCATCTCATTAAAATGTCCCCTTTCCCATGTATAAAAAAAAATTGTCCTTGAAATCCCAAGTTAGATAAAATACAAGCCTCAAGATCATCTTGAAATTCTTTAATTTGTCTGTCACTTTTAAGTTTCAAAAGAAAATGCAATCTTATTAAAGTCTCCAGCAACTAACTAGGGCAAAGTATTACCATGGCCAAGATGTTGAAGTAGGGTCTAAGACTCACCATGAGCCCTCACATCCGGAGCTTTGTAAAATCCAGCCAACCTCCAATATCATTCGTTGTCCATCATCCCTAACTTTCGCATCAATATGATTAGTCAAATAATACCTCAGCCGAACCATACAACTCGTCTTCCACCCAAGCGACAAGCCACCTATAGTACCATTTGCTGCCATATTGAAATCATGCAAAAAAACAAACCGTCGGCTCACTTTCTCCATTCTACTTGCATTCAGTTTGGTCTCAATAAAAAGGATCATTTGGGGATAAATCTCCTTCAGCTCATGCTAAAGCCTACGTACCGACCATGGCCTCCTCAAATCACGATAGGACCCTTCGATCTACTATCATCAAAACCCGTTGATTGCTGCACCAGAGTCCCTAAAGAATAAAAAACTATAGAAACTTTGGGAGTAATAAAATCAGTTGTGGGCCTTTTTTACCATTAGTCAACTCCATTAAGTTGTCTTGTAATTGAAAGCCCATCGTGTTCGCCCTCAGCTCATCTTTCATAACAACCTCCCCAATTACATGTTGACTAGTGATGCCCTCTACCAAATTTAGCACCAAATCTATCATTCCAAATTTGAACCGGTGAATCCCCCAAATCCCTACCCTCTTATCACTTGGTTCCCCAAACCTAGGAAAATTCAAATCTCCATCCTCCCTCATCCAACAATTGGCCACCGAGTCATACATAACATAATAATGATTTAAATATTAACTCAAATTTTTATTCCCAATGCACAGTGCTATTACATAAAATATTAAATTAAATAATTAGCTTACAACTCTTATTTCCATTTTATGAACTCCAACTCTCCTACTTATTTTTATTGATTTAATTTAAATTTTTTACATTAAATTATATCATTATAATATCAATAACTTCAAAAGGTTATCTCCTTACATGTTCGCAATTTTTAACTTCTCAACGTATTTCTCTTTCTTTTACATTTAAATTTTCTACATAAATAATTATGGTTGTCATGATACGAACTCCAATTCGTATTAGAACTAGTGCACAACGCTATTGTGTTTGATTACCGAATGGAGTCAAAAATTCTTTTAAAGGAAATGGAAGAAGAAGAAGAACTAAATTTTGTAACCCCAACTAAATACGCTTGTTAACATTAACAAAAAAATTAATTTAATTTCCATAATATATCATAATTATTATTTTTTCAAGTTTGAAGAAGAACTGAGGGAAGGATGACGGTGTACAGAATAATTTCATCTACTTCTTCAAATTGAATCAAATTGAATACTCTCAATAGTGACTTGGTTTCTTTGGAAAAGTCGCAATGAATTCATTATTAACAATGCTAGTAAGAGCAGCCATGAACTCATTGCCTTGGCTCTTGCTTGGGCAAAGTCTTTTAGTTGTAGTGGTAAGATGGATCATTTGGCTTGTTCTTCTAAAATGGAACAAGGCTAGAAGCATCCTGATTCAGGTTGGATCAAGATTAGCGTTGATGGTTCGGTTTCAATGAGCAGCACCAAAGCAACAATAGGAGGAGTTGTGAGAGATTCAAATAGGAATTGGTTAATGGAGTTTATTATGGTACCAGGAGTGTCGAAGGTATTCTAGATTGAAGCACAAGCAATTGTTGAAGGGCTGAAACTGATTTGGTTAAAGGGATACAAATAAGTAGAGATTAATTGTGATAATGCAATGCTTATCAATATTATCCGTAATGGTTTCGCATCAATTAGTAACTTGTAAAGGCCCGATTAATTCATGAATGGTGCACTAAGAATTGAAAAGTGAAGTTTCAACATGTTTTGGGAGAAAGTAATAAGATAGCTAATTGTTTAAAAAAGATAACAATAAGTAAACTAAACCAACTAATTCTTCTCATGGAACCACCGCAGTATATTATGAGGCTACTAGAGCAAAATGTTCATTTTTGCTTACATGAAGATGTCTTTGTTCCTGTACACTCCTAATATTTAGGCGTGCTATTTTATTTTCTACCAAAAAAAAATTACAATTTAAACTTCTCTCACACTATATTATTTACTTGAGTTTAACTTTTTTATAATACCTGCTCCATAGATACATCTTTCTATTCCACATTTATTTTTACTCCAACATTACTATCATGTATTAGTTTCAATCTAACCTTAAAACTAAAATTAATACCATACGTAGTTTTATGCACGGGTAAAACTAGTATATGCATGCCGGTCAAGTTAATATTGTTGCTAGTGTAGAAGGTCATGGGTTCAAGTGCATTGAAGAGCATTATCTTTCTATTTAAATGTTAGGGATGGACTATAAGTAGTTCTAAGTATTATATAAAAAAAACTAGTATATACATTAAAGCAATATAAGGTTAAAAAAAAAGGAAATAAATAATAGTCATGTTCACATTACAATTTTTGACACATGTCACTCTTCATTTGAAGCACTTATTTACAATTTGGGTAAATTACTCTTTTGCTCATTATTTTTTTAATTTTTTAAAGTTATTTCATGCCTTTTGTTCAAAATTATTCTTTATATTTTTTATATGTTAAATATAAATTTGATTTTAAATAAATTATCGATTTATTTTAAGATTTTACTTAATTGAGTTAACTTTTAACGTTATAATTTTAAAATTAATGAAAATTAAAATTTTAATATTAAAATATAGTTTTTAGAAAAAGGTAAATATGAATAATATTCATCAAATTAAATTTATATTTTTTAACTATAATAAGAGTTAATTATATTTCTTGATTAAAGTAGAGCAAAAATAAATATAAAATTTCAAAAAAAATATTAACAAATTTAACATTAAAATAAATTAATGTAAGAAATTATTAATAACATTATTTAAGTTATAATAGATTAACATTAATATTCAATGATAATTTTTTATTTTTTAATATTAAATAATTTTAAAATTAAATATCATTAATAAAATTTTCATAATAATCCTAAACTCCAATATTCATTATAATCTTAAAATCATACCTGATGATTGAACTTAGCAATTTAAGTGCATAATTTAATATTTGTTATTTTCAACTATTAATTTTTTAAAATATGACATATATTAATTTAAAAATTCAAACATTTATAATATTTTTATAAAATAGTCCCTATTATACATATTTAACTAAAACAAAAAAATTAACATGGTTAGTGTTACAAATATATAAATATGGATATCCATATTCTAACCCCTTCATTTATGAGATAAAACCTCCTCATTCATTATGAAAGTAAATATGCAAGTTGCTTAATGTATGTGTTAATGAAGCACTTAAGTAAGCTTCATTTATATGTGTTGCATTGAATGACAATGACCTAAAAATAGAACCCTTGTATAAGTGAAAATGATATACGAGAAGATTCTCTGTTGATTTGATCTATTGTTTATTTTAAGTGTTCTTTTATTTGATTATTTTATAATATATTATCAACACGATTCACTTTTAATTATTTTTCTGCATAAGTTTTATTTAATAAGATCACAAAACAAAAAAATATTCCCAAATCACACAAAGAATTATCCTCAGCCGTTGGCCACTTGAGCAAGGGTCCTTAACTAGTAATTTTCCCAATTTTTTTCCTTTCACCATGCCTTACCCCTTTGAAGCATCAACCACTAGTCACTCCAAGTTTGCTGCTCTAGTTGTTGTCGATTGCCTTCTAGAGCTACTATTATTTCAGTCTTCAATTGAGGTCTGTGCACTATGGGTAATCATTAGAGCCTTTAACCACTCAAGTACACATAAATTTCCAAATTTTTATGCCATTTTATATAAAAAAAATTATATAATCCATACGTGGTATGTTTTTCTCATTTGTTGATTGATTTTTGGTAAAATTATTTTATGAAAAAAATTATTACTTTAAGGTTTCTTTTAAACTAAGATTTTTATTATTAAATTATACTATGCATGATATTTGGATGATTAAATTTTTTATGATTAAATTATTGTTATTAAATATTCTTGAAATTTGATTAAAATTACGAGAGAGGTATTACTAATCAATTGCCTTTGATTAAAGGGAAAAGGAAATTCAATAGGATCTACTTGACTCATTAATTTATTATTGTTGAATAATTGGATTATACCTTTTAGATTGAATTATAAATTATAAATAATTTATTAGAGCATCATAAGATTCTATAATATATATCGTAGTATGTTCTTATGAAAGCATAGTTATTTCAATACTTGTAAAAGTACTACTAATAATAACCAAGGTGCTGACGATGATTTGATAATCTACATGTATCATCTGTCCAAATCTTTTCTCCAACTATATTAATATTTTTAAGAATATATATATACATGTCTTGCTCACAAGATAACAATGAATACTATCCTTACAGGTAGAAAGTATTTATCCTTTTTGGTATTAGAATAAAATAATATTATTACAATATTTGGTAGTACAAAATTAGTTGAAAGCTCTAAAAGAGCTAATATATCAATATCTAAAATTAGGGCCGTGTAATCCCCAATGGGTTATTTGCAAATTAGGGCCTAGGTTTAGGTTTTTGGGTTTGATTAGGGTTTAGGAAAATTTAAATTAGGGTATTAGGTTTTTAATTCTTTAGGGTTTTAGGGTTTAATTTTTTTAATTGCTAAGTATTGTTTTGCAAAAAATAATTTTGACTAGATGGATTTTGTTTTTTAACGTAATAAAGGAAAATTTTCATAATTAGACATGATTTTAACATAACTCTTACACAAAACCACAATCATTTTCAAATCATCATTCTTAAAACCCAATAAGAAAATAATAATAGTTTAATTATTATTAACAGTATAAGGTAAAATAATATATATATATATATACTTACTCCAATATAAATAAAGTTTATTTTACTTACCGGTGTACTTGAATAAAAAAATTAGACTATAGGCATATAATGAAAAAAAAAAACCATATCATTAAAGACCTGGAGTAAATTTCTCAAAAATGTCTATTTCAAAAAATAATTTATCGGATTAGGTCAATTTTTAGAAAAAAATATGGGATTAGGCCGAAAACACGAAAACTCTTCCAGTTGGAAGCGTTTTCAGCAGATTTGCAGGAAACGCTTTGGTTTTTGCTAAAGTAGGGTTATGTTTTCGTACGTTTTAATCGTTCACGGTAAGGGTTTAGGTTTTTTTATTTTTTTATATATTCTTTAGAGTTTTTTTTATATATTTTTGAGATATAAAGTTAATACTTATTTAATTCGATATTTACAACAATCGTATTTACACCAATCATATATTCGAAATATTCGAATTGTAAAATTTAATTCAATCAAAAATCGAAACTCGAACTACTCGATTCGATTAACTCTTAGTTTGTAATTTTTTTCGATTTTTCAAATGCAATAGAGTTTTGGTTAGATTTTTTTATGGGAGGTTGAGGTCAATCAAAATTTTCAGTGCAATTTTTGAACTTTCAATGCATTTTTTATGGGACGTTGAGGTCGATCAAAATTCTTCAGAAAGTATTATCTCGGGAATCCTGGGATATCTGATGAGCGAATGGGAAATTGTAGGAGTTTAAAGTGGTAGAGGGAAAACACTCCACGTAGGACGCGTTTTCAGTGCACTGTTAGAAAAACGAACTGAAAGCGCGTCCAGCTGGACGACATTTCGTGGCATGTCAGCTGAAAACGTGTCTTGCTTGACGCGCTTTCAATACTTTTTTCTGAAAGTGCACTAAAACGCTTCCAACTGGGCGCATTTTCAGTGTTTTTTCTGATAATTCACTGAAAACGCGTCCTATATGGAGCGTTTCCCTCTACCAAATTCAACGCATGCAAACTTCCCACTCACCCGGGGAAATTTTCTGAATCAATTGCCACTCACCCCGGCTCTATAAAGGGATAGCTTTCAACATTAAGTGGCATAAGGCAATTTTGAGCAAACAAAATTGCAAGAAGAATCGGAAGAAGAGGAAGTTACCAAGGCATTTCATAAGGCATAATTTGGAGCAACCATGCAATTGCATCAAGTAAAGATCGATTTTTGTTGTTCATGTATAATTACAACACTATTTTTCTACATAATGTTTTTGTTTCAAACATGTGGAACAAGTTATTTCGTTGAAAATGAGTGGACAAATTTTTGTTTATTACGACGGTGAAATTCGTGACACCGAGAATGGGGTCATTTTTTTATCCAAAAACATAACGTAGTTGGCTTTTAACCCAAACATACAATTGGCGAAACTACGTGGAAGAATTAGGCGAAAATCATCGGATCCAACTAGATGAGAGTATCATCATTGAAATATCGACTTTGTGCTTCGGTCGACCCTGTTAAATATGACTCTTTCGATATCAAAAGCGCAAAAGGGTTGGAGGTGGTGGTGCTGATGTATATTGCTAGTGGATCACCAATACTTGAGTTATATGCAAAGTTTGCAAACATAGATGAAGGCACTTGCAGGTCGACATATATTCAAGTTCGAGAGGCTAAAACGAAAGAACAAACTAAGAGTCCAACAACACAGTTGTGTGGTGGGTTCACTGCTTTGTTAGAAAGTTCCCATTATGATATCCTGGAATCATCAATGGGAAGAAACTCATCATTTCAGCCCAAGATTTCAATCGTGGCAGGCAAAATGTCAAACAGCAAGGTTTGGTGGTAACTCAAAATATTGCACCCCAGCATGACACTTAGTTAGTGGTTTTGATTTCATCTTCAGTCAGTCGATGTTCAAAGCTGGTAACACTTATAGGGGAATAGCATTAAATTCCAACGGTTTGCAATCATAAAGTGATTTTCATTGTTTCAACAACTATAAAGAAAGGGATGATGTACTCCTCACGACATCCACTGGCGAGGGGACAACTAATCTTGGAGATCCTTGTGGGGTTAAGAATGAAGAGGGTATTGAATTCGATGTCGATCCAATTCGAGAGCCTAGGGTTGATGGTTCAGGAATTGTATTCTTTTCTAAACCAAAGTTGGTTTCAACTGAACTAGAAGATAGAGGTTTAGAGGGTGAAGGTTTGGGCGAAGATGCCGAAGAAGATCCACGATTCAGGGCATACTCACTTTTGACCTACATGTATAATGTGGATCTATCAGCAGAAAATGGGTTGGAGTTTGCAAAACTCCCACGACTAGGCCAAGAAAGTTCTTCATTGGATTCGGGTGATTTCTCAAAATCATTCGAAATTGGATTCGGAGATGATCGCAAATATAATACTACCTATGGTGAAAATGAGTCCCAAGATTGCAATGTCAGTTTTAATTACAAATATTCGTAGTCAGTTTAGTTACACATCGTCATACCGCACGGAATGGATCACAAAACATAAAGTATTTGAGAAGATGCATAATAGGTGGGATGCGTCATACAATGATTTGTGGCAGTGGTGTCAGGTATTGGAGAAGTACATTCTAGATTGCGTAAACTTCCACATTGTTAAATCTTAGTCTGATAAGTTCAAGGAAAAATGTGCAATGCGAGACAGCAGATGTGCATGGAAAATCACGGCTTCTATTTAGAAGAAGATAAGGTTGTGGACCATAAAAAAATTTACCGCTCTGAATACGTGTGTTGCCGTGGGTACTGTTTCAAGACCGTATTATATTTGGGTGTTGAATTCCTAACTTTAACATACTCGTATTGTTGCAAGTATTTCTCGAAATCATTCGAAATTGAATTCGGAGATGATTTCAAATATAATAATACCTATGGTGAAAATGAGTCCAAGGATAGCTATTTCGGTTTGAATTACAAATATTCGTAGTCAGTTTGATTACACGTTGTCATATCGCAAGGCGTGGATCACAAAGCATAACGCATTGGAGAAGATACATAATGGGTGGGATGCGTCATACAATGATTTGTGGTAGTGGGGTTAGGTACTGGAGAAGTACGTTCCAGATTGCGTAAAATTCCACATTGTTAAATCTTAGTCTGATAAGTTCAAGGAAAAAAAGTGAAATGCAAGACAACAAATGTGCATGGAAAATCATGGCTTCTGTTAAGAAGAAGATAGGGTTGTGGACCATAAAAAAATTATCTCTCTGAATACGTGTGTTGTCGTGAGTACTGTTTCAAGACTGTATTATATTTGGGTGTTGAATTCCTAACTTTAACATACTCGTATTGTTGCAAGTATTTTTTGAAATCATTCAAAATTAGATTCGGAGATGATCGCAAATATAATACTACTTATAGTGAAAATGAGTCCCAAGATTGCTATGTTGGTTTTAATAACAAATATTCGTAGCCAGTTCGATTGCACGTCGTCATACCTCAAGGCGTAGATCACAAAGCATAAAGCATTGGAGATGATGCATAATGGGTAGGATGCGTCATACAATAATTTGTGGCAGTGGTGTTAGGTACTGAAGAAGTACGTTCCAAATTGCGTAAACTTTCACATTGTTAAATCTTATTCTGATAAGTTCAAGGAAAATCAAGGCTTCTGTTAATAAGAAGACAGGGTTGTTTACCATAAAAAGATTTACTGCTTCGCATACGTGTGTTGTCATGGGTACTATGTCAGGACTGTATTATATTTGGGTATTGAATTCCTAATTTTAAGGTACTCGTGTTGTTGCAGGTATTTCATGGGATCATTAGAAATTGAATTCAGAGATTATCGCAAATATAATACTATCTATGGTGAAAATGAGTCTCAGGATTACTGTGTCGATTTTAATTACAAATATCTATAGCCAGTTCGATTACACGTCGTCATACAGCAAAGTGTGGATCACAAAGCAGAAGGCATTAGAGCATATGCATAATGGGTGGGATGCATGGTACAATGCTTTGTGGCAATGGTGTCAGATACTGGAGAAGTATGTTCCAGCTTCCATAACTGATCTGGAAATGGTGCCTGCATACTACAACAATTGGTTGCTTCATGGATGTCGAGTGTTACATTGTTTCTTTTAAACTTTCAAGCAATGTCGAAAGGCATTCCACTACTGTAAACCACTGGTACAAATCGACGGTACCTTTATGTATGGGAGATATATGTATCGATTGTTATTGGCTATGGCACAGGATGACAATAAAAAAAATCCTGCCAATTGCCTTTGTAATAACGCCAAAGGAGTTAGCAGACGATTAAGATTTCTTCCTGCCTAGGTTAAGGAGGCATATTTTGCCCCCAACCCGATATATGTGTCATATTCGATAGAGGACCTAAAATACTGGCCGCAATTGAACAATAGGAAGCCTTTGGGATCGTATACACCATAGGTATTGTTTAAGACATGTTGCGACGAACTACCACGCAACATGATTTTGAAGCTCAATGCGCATAAGTGACTAACATGGGTATGTATTTGCCACTATTTCAATTGTTTGATATTTAACGGGTTAGCATATGTTGGGCATTATGGATAAACTGTTCACTTTCTTGACAGGTTACGAGCTCGTCAAACACCATTTCCATGAAATTGTGGAAAACTTATGGGCCATTAACAGTGCGGGGGCAAGGTACCTTTCTAACATACCCTTCAATGAGAGAAAAAAATCATATGACGGGGGTCTACGATATGGGCACATGATAACAAACCTGGCAGAATGCATCAATTTCGTATTGAAGGAAACGTGTTATTTGCTGATAACCTCGATTGTCAAAGAAACATATTTCTATTTGGCTAAACTTTTTCCAAAGCGAGCAGAAAAATATGTTTGATAGATGAAGGGGTCTATGTTTGGAGCGAGGACGTTATGAAAGAAATTAGGAAGGCTATAACAATTGTGAACTGTATGTATCTGTGTACACCTAAGACAACGAACCTGTGATTGTGGGAGATTTAACGCACTTTGTTTTCCATGTCCTTATGTAATTACAATATGTGGTCAAAGTGTACAAACTAGAACACATGTATAACGTGTGGACAAACGTAGTCCCACCGCTATTAGATGAAAGTATGTGGTTGCTGGTATTGAGCGTTCCATTCAAGTTGTTACCTAATAGATCATTGCGTCACAAACCAATTAGTCGACTGACATCTACTTGGATACGCGACAACATAGATATTCTGGAGAAGACAAATCAATTGAGGTTATACGGGTGGTGTAGGAACCTAGGGTATACAATACCGTCATGTCCACACCGACGGGATAATATAAGGACAACACCTTATTAATCGATTTTTTAAATTTTTAACCGAAATCTATTTTTGATTTTTTCATTCATACTCAATTTTTTTTTAATTTGTAAACACACGTTTTTGTTATACTATAGAAAACAATATAATATACAACTTTGTTCCAGTTTTCTCGTGCAGACTTCATTTAATAATATGAAATGAGAACGAAAATCAATTTCGATGCAAAACAATATTTTTCTAAAAACATTTCATATCCAATATCGATCGAATCTTATCAATTATAATTTACCTAAAAAAATTAAAATTTACATGAGAAGTACAAAAAATAAAATAAAATAAATCATTCATATGCTTGATCAAAATGTGTGCCACAACGGGATGGTCATCAGTTGCAAGCCGAATTTCTTTTCGGTTCAAGCTGTATACCGCCCTCTTCATCTTCATCGTTATGTCTACACTCGAGTACAGGTTGTGGTCCTAATCTCTCATTTTCTTCACCTTCGTCTATGGTTGATTGCAGAGTGTTCCTCTGTTGCCATCGTGTATCCTCCGTTCTAAGAACAAATGGTTGCGAAGATGGTCCACCTTGGTAGAACAATGATCCCGGAGGTGTTTACAACTCCATCGATGTAGGCGTATAACTATATTATGTCCTATACACCGATGACAGAATAATTAGACTTCCAATCGGTGCCCCAAACATAGACAACCTATAGGTCGTCATGAGAATTATCGTCTGAAATGTCAATGGCACCGGCATGTAATATGTCGGGGATGGAGGTGGTGATCCAAAAATAAAACTTGGAATCAATGTAGAAACAGACAAATGTGGTGCAAGATGTGGTGTTTGTGTAAAAATGATGAGGTTAGTGAAAGTACTAGAATAAGCCAAGCCATACTAACTAGGGGGTGGTGCGGACATCATTGTCGGTTCTTGCGTTGGTGTAGATGATGGACCCATCTCAACAGCTACTCAAGACCTTAAATGCTTAGGCGTTCATTAAATTCCAATGGTTGGCAATCATAAGGTGATTTTGGTTGTTTCGACAACTATAAAGGAAGGGATGGTGTACTCCTTACGACATCCATTGGCGAGTGGCCATCTAATCTTGAAGATTTTGGTGGGTTAAGAATGAAGAGGGCATTGAATCCGATGTCGATCCAATTTGAGAGCCTGGGGTTGATAGTTCAGGAATTGTATTATTTTCTAAACCAAAGTTGGTTTCAACTGAACTAGAAGATAGAGGTTTAAACAATGAAGGTTTGGGCGAAGATGCCAAAGAAGATTCATGATTCAAGGCATACTCACTTTCGACCTACATGCATAATATGGATCTATCAGCAAAAAATAGGTTGAAGTTTGCAAAACTCCCATATAAAAGACTAGGCCATGAGAGTTCTTCATTAGATTCGGGTGATTTAAAAGTGGGGAAGGAGTTTTCCTCTAAAGATGGTTTTTTGTTGCTGTGAAATGATACAGCACCAAGAACGGGGTAAACTTGAACATTGTTAAATCTTGGTCTGATAAGTTCGAAGAATAATGTGCAATGCGAGACAACAGATGTGCATGGAAAATCGCGTCTTCTATTAAGAAGAAGATAGGGTTGTGGACCATAAAGAAATTTACCGCTCTGCATACGTGTGTTGCCGTGGGTACTGTTTCAAGACTGTATTATATTTGGGTGTTGAATTCCTAACTTTAATGTACTCGTATTGTTGCAAGTATTTTTTGAAATCATTCGAAATTGGATTCGGAGATGATCGCAAATATAATACTACCTATGGTGAAAATGAGTCCCAAGATTACTGTGTCGATTTTAATTACAAATATTCATAGCTAATTCGATTACACATCGTCATACCGCAAGGCGTGGATCACAAAGCATAAAGTATTAGAGAAGATGCATAATGGGTGGGATGCGCCATACAATGATTTGTGGCAGTGGTGTTACGTACTGGAGAAGTACGTTCCAGATTGCGTAAACATACACATTGTTAAATCTTAGTTTGATAAGTTCAAGGAAATGCGAGGCAACAAATGTACATGGAAAATAACGGCTTCTGTTAAGAAGACCATAAATAAATTTACCGTTCTGCATACGTGTGTTGCCGTGGGTACTGTTTCAAGACTGTATTATATTTGGGTGTTGAATTCCTAACTTTAATGTACTCGTATTGTTGCAAGTATTTCTCAAAATCATTCGAAATTGTATTCGGAGATGATCACAAATATAATACTACCTATGGTGAAAATGAGTCCCAAGATTGCTATGTCGATCTTAATTACAAATATTCGTAGCCAGTTCAATTATACTTCGTAATACCGCAAGGCGTGAATCACAAAGCATAAAGCATTGGAGAAGATACATAATGGGTGGGATGCGTCATACAATGATTTATGGCAGTGGTGTCAGGTACTGGAGAAGTAAGTTTCAAATTGCGTAAACTTACACATTGTTAAATCTTAGTTTGATAAGTTCAAGGAAAAATGTACAATGCGAGACAATAGATGTGCATGAAAAATCACGACTTCTGTTAAGAAGAAGACATGGTTATGGACCATAAAAAGATTTATTGCTTCACATACGTGTGTTGTCATGGGTACTATGTCAAGACTGTATCATATTTGGGTGTTGAATTCTTAATTTTAAGGTACTCGTGTTGTTGCAGGTATTCCTATTTGTTGATTTTTTTCATTCATACTTAAATTTTTTTGTAATTTGTAAACACACCTTTTTATTATTCTATAGAAAATAATACAATAACAACTTTGTTCCATTTTTCTTGTACGGACTTGATTTAATAATATGAAATGAGAACGAAAATCAATTTTGATACAAAACGATATTTTTCTAAAAACATTTCATATCCAATATCGATCAAACCTTATTAATTATAACTTACTTAAAAAATTAAAATTTACATGAGAAGTTCAAAAAGTAAACTAAATCATTCATATCCTTGATCAGAATGTGTGCCACAATGGGATGGTTATCGGTTGCAAGCTGAATTTCTTTTCGGTTCAAGTTGTATACCGGCCTCTTCGTCTTCATCATTACATCTACACTAGGGTACAGGTTATGGTCTCAGCCTCTCATTTTCTTCAACTTCGTCTATGGTTGATTGCGGAGTGCTCGTCTGTTGCCATAGTGTATCCTCCATTCTAGGAACAAATGGCTGCGAAGATGGTCTACCTTGGTAGAACAATGATCCCAGAGGTGTTTACGACTCTATCGATGTAGGCGTATAACTATATTATGTCCTATACATCGATGACAAAATAATCAGACTTCCTATAGGTCATCGTCATAATTATCATCGTCTGAAATGTCAATGGCACAGGCATGTAATATGTCAGGGACGGAGGTGGTGATCCAAAAAATAAAACTTGGAATCAATGTAGAAACAGACAAATGTGGTGCAAGATGTGGTGCTTGTGTAAAAATGATAAGTTTAGTGAAAGCACCAGAATAAGTCGAGCCATACTGACCAGGGGGTGGTGCGGGCATCGATGTCAATTTTTGCATTGGTGTAGATGGTGGACCCATCTCAACAGTTACTCTAGACCTTGAATGCTTAGGCATTCATCGTGACCTCCTCATATGACATTGCCTTCCCCTCGCCTCTTACGTTAGTAGATACGACTTGCCATGATGTCAAAACCATGGCATGTACTTCGGATTGCAGGCTAACTCCAGAACGATAATGACCTCACGAGTAGGTAAATCCTGGTACCTATTGTTCCAAAGGTTGATATATTCTGCGTGGAATCTAGGTCAGTTTCCATCCCTTCTCCCCCGTAAGTCGATATGGTGCATATCTTCGATGTCTTGGGGTGTCGATGGAATTGTTTGCCTAAACCCGAACTTCTGCATAACTCTATTCGATTCGTAGATCTCCACCGTAGTGTACACTACCAATGGCAGCTTTACGTGCTAGATATTGAGATTCACCAAGAATTCGGACGGCATGCTTTCTTGATTCTCGAATCAAAGTATGGCATCTATTCAAAATATATTAAAATAATAAAAATTTTAGTTATATATATACTATTTATTTTTAAATCAACTATATAATTCAAATTTAAAAACTACATACCTCCACTTCTGATCGTTGATTTAACAAAATCCATATATCTTGAAGCTTCTCCAGTAGTCCCAAGTAACTCAGCTCATGGTTCCACCTATTGAAATAATATGTTAACACAATAATTTAAATTTTAAGTAATTTTATTGTGATAAATATATTATCTAATGAATTTTACCTTGTTATGAGTGAGAATGTATAACGGTAGACAGCTCGAGGACATAAAAATGGTAGCCGGTACCACACCCATAATTGTAGTAGTAGCATGCAACCACTGATTTTAATTTTCTGTGGTTCCGCCACCTAACGCATCTCTTGATACAATGTTGCTAACACGACTGACCCCCCAACTTAGTTCACCCACTTCTTTAAATTCCACGAGTTTTAGCAGCCACCTTAAATGGACAAGATTTCGTGATTTATTGGGCATTAGGAGACCCCCGATGATCATATAAATATACGTCCGAGTATGTTGTTCTTTTTAGACTTTACTCAATTCTCCATCGAGCCCACCAAAATTTCTTTTCAACCAATTCATATCTATCCGGGCTCCATAAATCGTTTCTGAAACCCTACCCAAAAGTTGTTCGCATACATCTCTCCAATCGGCTGCGATAACTAACCTAGTCATTACCGGCCCATCCATCGGTAACCCAAGCTGTACTTGCACGTCCTCGAGTGTGATAGTGCCACATGGAAAATGAAATGTTTGCATCTTGAGTCTCCACCTTTCCACCAACACGCTTACAAGTGTGGGGTCCAATTTAACCTCTACCCATATGAGCCACATGCAAAAATCTCGCATCTTTCAAGTATGGTTTGATAAAGGACGATAGAGGAGCGGGTAGATTACGAATATATGTCTCCAAAATCTGATCTTCAGACTATATATAAAAAAAACAAAATATTAAATTTCAGTATAACAAGAAAATATTTAAATTAAATTAGATTAAATATAATAAAAAAATTCTTACCATTTGCAATTGATCGACCAAAATGTGCTTGTCATCCAAACGAAATAAAGATTTTGACATTACTAATTTTTAAAAATATGAAATAAATTGCAATAGAATATATTATTTAAAAAACCTTAATACAATTTTTTAAAAAAGAGTTGAGAGAGGAATACAAATTGAATAAGAAATTAAGAAGAAATTGAGAGAAATTTGATAGATTTGAGAATATGAGAGAGAGATAGTTGAGATTGAATTAAAAAAAAGAAAGGAAATAGGGGTTTACATAGAAGAAAAAAAGGTCGTTAGTGGGGGGGGGTTCAACGGCTATTTAAATAGCTGTTGGGTTGGGGGAGCTGTTGGGGAAAACACTTCCAGCTGAAAGCGTTTTTAGCTGATGTGGTAGAAAAGCGCATCCAGTTGGAAGCGTTTTCCTGCAAATCCGCTGAAAATGCTGAAAACGCTTACAGCTGGAAACATTTTCATTATTTCGGCCTAGTCCTATAATTTTTCCAAAAATCGACGTTATCCAATAATTTTTTTTTAAAAATGACATTTTCCAAAAATTCACCCAAAGACAATGACAAAACCAAAAAAAAAAAATATCCAAGGAATAATAGTATTATTTTGATATGTCAGGCCCATAAAAGGCCATATCATTAATGATACGTGAGGCCCATAAAGTAGGCTATGACATTTTTATATACTTGATTGTATACTCCACGTTGCGATTTAAATAATTCAATAAAATGAAAATTTCAATTATATTGTATAATTTTCAATTAAAATATTAATTTGATATTGTACGAAAATAAATTTAGAACTAAATTAAGATAAATTAGAAAATTATGAGATTATTTAAGATTAAAAATATGATGGGATAGAATTAAAACATGACACATCATTTAATATTTGGATCAATCACTTTATAATATAATTTTAAAATAATAATAAATTAAGTAATAAAATATATTTATTTGTACAATTACTATGATAAATTATATAAATAATTATTTAAAATTATTAAATTATGTAAAAAATTAAATACAAGGATAAAGTCTAGAATTTGAGCATAGTATAGGAACCAAAATTAAAATTTGACCATTGTTACATAATTTAAAAAAATAAAGGATAAAAATTGAAATTGGACAATTATCTTATAATGTGTGTGTGAGAGAGAGAGAGAACAACGAAACATGTGTTCCTAGATGTACTAAATTATGTCAAAATTGAATATAGAGATTAAATCTCAAATTTTAGTGTAGCATAGCGACTAAAACTGAAATTTGGCTAGTATTATATAAACTAAGTAAAGTAAAGGGACCATAATTGTAATTGAACCATTATTTTATAATATAAAATAGTAAGAAACATGTCAAAGGGGACCAAAATTGGAATTGGACCATTATAATATAATGAAGAAAAATAGGACACGTGTCCTATAGGGCTTTCCTTTTATATAATTTATAGATATACATAAATTTTAAATTTAAGTATGAAAGGAGTAAAATTCAAATTAAACAATTATATTACAATGCCAAAAAAAAAAAAAGAAAGGAAGGAAAGGTAGCGTAGAGGTGATCATGGGTTGGGCTTCCGGCCTGGCCTGACGGCTCGCCCAAATAATAGGAGGGTTCGGGTAAAAATATAGGCCCAAAATATGGGTTTGGACAAAAAAAAAGAGGCCCGTTTAGGAAACGGGCTGGGTCTCGGGTAAAATTTTTTGGCTCGGGCTCGGCTCAGCCCGGCCCAAATTATATATTAAATATTTGTTTTTTATTTATAATCAAATATATATATTAAATATATATTTAATATAGGCCGGGCCAAGCCGAGCTCGGGCTTAGTAATTTTCTTTCGGGCCGGGCTTAGACAAATTTTTAGGCCCATATTTCAGGCAGGACATAGAAAGTGGGCTTAAAATTTTGTGTGGGCCCGGCCCGGCCCATAATAACCACTAAGGTAGCATTGTGTGCACTTGTTTTGGACCTTCCTTTTATATAAATTAATGTTGAAATTAATTAATTATATTTTAATATCTATTAATACCATATCATTATTTAATTCATTATATTCCTTGGTTATTAAATTATAAAATTTGAAGTTGCTATTAATATTTTGAAATGATTAAAATTTTAATCGCCCATCACATTTATCGAATAAATTAGGAGTGAATCAAATATACTAACTCGAATAAAATTTATGTACATTATCTCGGTTAACTTAATACCACTCATAAATCTATTTTTACTTTATTAAATTTTCAATGTATTCGTAACTTATATTGTATGTATGCTTAGAATATTACATTTACATTAAATTTTAAATTAATACATTTATAGTGTAAATAAATATTCAATTAACATTAGTACCACATAAATTTTAAAATTATTCTTATTTTTTATGAAAAGTATTCTTATAAAATAATGTGATTTCTTTTTGTAACGCCCTGGAAATTTCGATATGACACGTGGTATAATTTTTGGCTCGAATATTAAGAAATTATGAGAAATTGTGGAAATGACTCGGATAAGAAAGTTTATGAAAGGAATTTGATATTGGCGATTGAAATTTGTGAAAAGAGTTATAAAAGTGATAATATGACAAAAGAGATCAAATCACAAATTTTGAAAGGTATTAGGACTAATGTACAAAATTATCCAACTATGAAAAATATTGATTCTTATGCATTATTTGACATGAAGTGGTTGGAATGTGATTTGGTGTAATGAAAATCACTTTTGGGACTAAGTTGAAATTTCTGAAGAGTATAATGACTAAATTATAATTCTCTTTTTTTTTGCAGGAGAATAGATAAATTGTAATTTTTACCACTTATGGAATGATATTAGAGATTTATGATAAATTATAGGCTTGGATTGGTCTAAGTATTGAATTTTTGTGAGGAAATCAATATAAAGGACAAAAAGGGATAGTAGTAATTTTACCATAAAAGGGTAATTTGGTCAGTTCTCGAGACTTTTATGATAGAAATAATATTTTATTATGATATTTTGTGTCCGAAATTAATTTAGATTATTTGAATCTCGTATTACAGAAATGGGCTTCAAATTGACATAAAATAGATTTGAAACATGAAAACATGGGCCCAAAGCCCATTTGTTGGTATTTTAAAGATGGGAAAGAAACACATCATGTAACATCTCTAACCCGTCTACCTCATCAAATTAGGGTTACGGAGTATTACAGTACAAATCAAAACATTTAATTTCATATAGAAACAATTATTCAAATTTATACTAACATTCAATTACACATTTCATACATAGCATAAATGCACTTATGAGACTTAAACTGAGCCTATGTGGCCTTAAAAATAGTTTGTAAATAATTAAGGACTAATTTGAAACAAAATAGAAAATTATAGAAAAATCTAAAAATTTTAGAAACAGAGATCACACGACTGTGTGACAAAGCCCAGACCGTGTGTCTTAGGAACATGGTCGTGCAGCTAACCGTGTACAATTCGAAGTATGGGTCACACGATCGTTTCCTAGCCCATGTGAGTATTTGAAATGAGGTCACACGGTCGTGTTACAAGCCGTGCGTGTATTCGAAGTAGGGTCACACAGTCGTGTCACCAGGCCATATAACTCTCTGAGACCATGTGGACCAATCTGCACCTAAAATTTTAAATGACACACGACCATCTGGTGTGACCGTGTGTGGCACACGACCGTGTGCCAGGTCGTGTCCCAGGCCATGTGCTACCAAAATAACCCGTATTGCAAGTCAATTCAACAACCCTTTCTTATACACCAAGACAAATCATTTCCAAACACTTTCACACATTAAACACAATCAAACACACCTAAAATATGCCAAAATCCATCAACCTAGGCGCTAACCAATATGCCATAACTTGGCACCACAATTCATATACCAAATTAATCCAAACTCAATGTCACAAATCCATATATTAAACATACACCACACTCACCATTTAACCACTCCATTCACATTCCAATATTCCATAAGCCATCTATATTCATAAGCCATTCACAAGTGACCAAAAACACATATTTACATGTACATTTACAAGCCAAAATCAAAGCATATAGACAAGTAAGCTCAAACAACATCACATTGGAAAAATAGCATAAAAACTCTTATTACATGCCATTATAACCATAAAAAAAAACCCAGAAACTACCAAATTGGTGGGTGGATAGTGTATATGTGCTCCGATGAGGTTCCAATCAATCGAGCTTTTTGATGATCTACAAGACAAAGAAAATAACTACATAAGCACCTAGTGGTTAGCAAGCTCGTATAATCTTAAATGTAAACTTACCTTTTAAACTCAATTTATATAAATTTTGGTGCATAATCTCATTATCATACTCATAAAATTATGAAATCCTATACACATTACAAGTCCTACAAGTTAGTGAGCTCTACAAGAAAAACATATAAACTCATCATATCATAAAACACATAATAGTAACATTACAAATATACCTTTCATTCACTATAATACCAATTTGCATAACTCATCCAAATCACAGCATTATACCAACATCTTCCATATCAACTTTCATGATCACATACTAACTCATATAATTAAGCTTACTCTTTTACGTCTTTATTACCTATTGAAACAAATGATACAACATCGGATATATGATAACCATGCTCACACAAAGTGTACATATATCTGTATTTGTAACCTTAACCATATCTGTAATGCTCATATGAGCTGTGAAGTGGGTTTGCTCACATAAGTTGTGGGTCAGGATGTTAAGCTACGCAATGCTACTCATATGAGTTGTGGAGAATCTGTAACAAATGTAGGACCTCAGCCATCGATAGGACATCCTATACCAGCACCTGAAATCGTATAACCCCTAATAACATGTCATTTGTATCCTAGGTATTCGCCAGGTTCAAACGAACACATTACATATCCTTTAATTCCTTTTTTATATATATAACATTTCATATACGTATTCATGAAATTTACATTTTCCACAATTCGTCAATTCATCACCATAACCATTTAATCTCATTAAGCATATAACACATAATAATCATTTCAGATATAACTAACATTTTCAAAAATCTACAAGTAATGAATTAACCATTATACAAACTTACCTCGACTAAAACGGTTGCAAAAACAAAGCCAACGATTAGTCCGATACTTTCACTTTTCCTCAATTTAAATCCAATTGATTCCTTTCTTGATAATCATTTTCATTCAATTAATACAATTTCAGTAGTTATATAAGCAATTTTATACAATTAAGCCATTCCATTATCATTTTACAAAATTACCCCAATATTTTAACCTTTACGCCATTTAGTCCCTAAACTCAAAATTTACAAATTAACCACGATTAACCAAATTTCATGCTAACCGAGTTTCATGGGGTTCCTAAAGAACCTATATTCATCAAAATTTCACATTAACTCCAATGAATTTTACTCTTTTAACAAATTAATCCTTTAACATTAAAATTACTAAAAACTACTGTACAAAATAAGTTTATTTATCAACTAAGCTTAATATTCTATCAATTAAGTTGAAAAACACACTTAAACCATTCATGCTAAATCCTTAAACTTTTAACAGTTTCACTAAATGACCCCCAGGTTAGTTCGATTAAACTAAAATGATCACAAAAACATAAAAATTATTAAAAATGGGTTTCAAAATCTCACACATGCATTGAAGAGAACTTGGCCAAACCTCATTTGCCCAAAAATGGTGTTTTGGGCTAAGAATTTTGAAAGAACAAGGTGATAGCAATTGTTTTACTATTTGTTTACGATATTTTTTATTAAATTACCATTTTGCCATTAAAACAACATATAATATATATAAAATGTATGTATAAACTGTCCACTAAACAACCAAAGGTCAATTTACCTAATAAATCCTTCCACTCTTATATCCTTATTAATTTAACACCTTTAACTTATAGAAATTAACTTTTTATGATTCAACCTTTTTTACTTAATTAACTAATTAAATGTTAAAATTTCTTAACCAACTTTTAATATGACTCTAATAATTGCTCGTAAAAATTAAATAAATAATAAAATATTGACTCTCTTGCCGAAGTCGTGGTCCCAAAACCACTATTTCCAACACCACTGAAAACGGGTCATTACACATCAGCTCCATTCTCTTTTTCTCTAACACCAATACAAGACCATAGAAGTTTCCACCTTCTTCTTCCATTAACTTACTATTTTCTCCATTTCCTTTCAAATTTCTACTACCCACCTTGAGATTTTGTTAAAATCTTCATGTAAACAACCTCCTAAGCTCAATTCCTTCATCAATTTCATCAATTTTAACCTAGGGTTTATGGAGTTCTTAAGAGAGAGGAAACTTCAACAAGCTAATAAATGGCTATCTACATCTTTTCTAAGTTAAATTTTGTTAAACAGTGTGTTGAGAAAGCATAGAAAAAATTTATATTAATTATTGGTTATATTTTTGGTTTATGGAAAATGAGAAAATGGTGATTAGTGGATGTTCAAGCTTGATTTATGGTGGAATAAAGCTTGTGAAGGCTTAATTTAGTATTGCAAAACATCCATTGAGGTAGGTATCATGGATATCATACTTACACTAAGTTCGTAAGCTTACTATGTCACCCATCCTATTATAAACGACCTTATTGGGTCTTTTCTTATATTAAGTTAAATTATATGTATTATCTAGTCTTTAAACTAACTCATACAATTTTACCAATCCAATAACTTGTTTTCTATTCCACAAATATTTTTATTTAATTGATTAAAATAATTTTTAAGTTTTCCAAATTAAATTATTTTCTCAATCAATTATAATTCCTTTAAAGTCATGTCAACTTTACTACACTAGAATCTATGATTAAATAAATTTGATTATCTTGTTCAACAAAACTACGATGACTTTTCAATTTAATTTCCACTCCAAATTTCAATTATTTAATTACAATAAATTAAATAATAATTTGAAGAAATTAATTTAATCTCTAAATAATCTTTTGTTCTAAGCAAGAAATATATTGACTGTAGATAGTGATACATGTGATTTATTTCTCTAAATCATCGTTTTCATTTAATCATCTCATCGATTCAAATGCAAACCGTCAAGGTTGCATGGAGCTAGCAAAGAGGTCAATTAGATATATATATATATATATAATTAGGGATCAAATAATTTGTAATTAATTTTTAACTCTTTTTCTATTAATTACAAATTTATTTAGTCATGAAGTCATTCCACAAAAGTACCATGATTGAGTCCTCCCTATTATATATCATTATGAAAGCAACTTATCAAGTGCTCGTCCAATAACCTTGTCATTCATGTGTTACACTCATAGGATATCCCTAATCTCTTTGGGTTAAATTCATTCACCCAATATGATCCTGTTTTATCTCATTAAAAAGTTAATTGCTAACACATAGTAATTAAATCATTTGTCCTAAAAAAATTACTCGTGGCCATAATACTTTTTCGTCTATCATGTAATGAAAATAAGAGAATATTATTTACCCTTTATTAGGTTATGAATTCCACTATTGTAAGTGAAGTTATATCATGTAGAAGTCGTATACCCAACGTACCAACTTTCGACTCTATTATCGATTGAACTTAGAGTTTCAATACATAAAAATATACGAGTCACGTGCACATGGTCTGTCATATACTCCAGATTAAGGTAAGCCACACTATGAACATCATAAGTGGATAAATCCATAAATGAATTTAGAATTTATTCTACTTGGGTCATGTTCGATATATTATTAGTCCAAACAATCACATTGATGCATCCACGAGAACTAACTAAAAATCTAACTAAGGCAAGTGCACCTATCAATTAATAGTATAGCTACAATGAGCAAATATATCGTTCCCATGAAGACTAAAAGTACTAGTAATTATCGTCTTTCTATTATTTAACCGAATAATTGGAGTGATTGATTAAAAACTAAATTAACTAATTTAATTAACTAACGAAAACAACGAAGAACAAAACAGAAAATTAACCGATTAACAACCAAGAAGCAAAACAAAAGTCAAGAAAGAATTCACCTAGACTTTATTTGGTACTATCAATCTAAATTATCTAATTTATTCATTAGTATCTTGATTCGTAGAAATCCTAAATTATGCTAATATCTCTTTCAAGAGTAAGAACAACAGACTTTAGGTTGATTAATTGAATTTTTTCTAATTAAAACCCTTATTATCACATTAACTCGAGTTATTGATTCCTTATTAAATTTGACTCTAATCGAATAGATTTATGTCATCCTATTTCTAGGACTACATGCAACTCTACTCAATTACATAAGATCTACTCTTAAACATGATATATTCCTCCTCTGATTTAAGCACATCAAACATGCATCAATAATATAGAAATATCAAACCAAGAATTAAGAACACATAGTTGAGACCAACATCTAAGTATTTATTGCGTAAAATAGAAATTAAACTATAGAATCCATCACAGGGTTCATGTTTGAAAATAAAAGCATCCAAAACACTGTATAATCGAAAGAAACAAAAAAAAAAACTCATGATAATCTCCCAAGAAATCAAATGCGAATCTTCAATTTTGACGAAAATCTGCTTCAGAACCGGCTTCAATGGTGTTTTTAGAGTTATTTTCTTGAATATTCTATTATGGCTCCCTCCCATCTCCTTATTTTTATCATATATACGTATTAGAATGCCCAAAAAAACTAAAAATCGTGTTTTTCCACAGTTCAGAGAGCCAATCCGCGAAATCGACGAGCCTACCACATGGTCGTGTGGTAGCCCGTGTGGGTTACAAGTTCAAGTGGCCAGGTCGTGTGGAATGGGTCAGCCCGTGTGGCTCTTGTAGCTAATTTCAATTTTTTGATTTTTGTTCCTTTTACTCCCAAATGCTCTATTAAGCATAAAAATATAAATTTAAAGGATTAGGAGCATAAGATTCACAATTAACATCAAATAATCACCTAAAAACGCATTAAGAATGAGGTTAAAATATGTTACTTGTAGCACTTATCACACATCTATGTCACTATCTTTTGAGATTCATTCGCTTTGATACCCAAGACAATGCATCTCCCTATTGAACTTGATAGAAGGCATAATAGTTCTTGAATAGATTTGCTAAATTTGATTTCATCAGACTATGGACCATTTAGATGACCTACTAATTTAAGTTGTCTTCTTGCATTATGATCCGACCTCATAATACCACTTAATATTAGTTAAACCATAGGTAATCGGTGGGTTAATATTTGCTTATATATTTTGCATTACATTCCAATATTATTGAGGAAAAATCTAAACAATATTAATGTGAATGATGAAATTTTATCAAACAAATCAGTTCAAAAAATACAAGTGTATATGACAAATAACTAAACTAAATGCATTAGATCCCAACAGTTCATCTTATCAAAAAAATCTTTTTCTTGTTTTATTTTAAATAAATTTGGATTCAAACGAGTTTTGAATCAAATTAATTTATTTTCATGAAAATGAACATATTTGTAGGGAAAAAATATGTTTATGAAGGCATGCTTAAACTCAATATTGAAATAAATGAATTTTCAGTTGTTTTTGCTTATATTGTTTTTTGTAAGTGTGACATTCTAGATTGTGTCATGTTAATAGTTTATATGTGAAAAACATGAGTAGTTTAGGTTTAATCCCTTAGCTAGATAATGAATTTAAAAGTGCAAATCATGTAACATGATCATATTTACAATAAAACCTTTCAAAATTGTGGAAAGAAATTGTGAATTATTAAAATTAATACAAAGTAACATTTGTGAATTTGAAAGATTTTAATGCAAGGTGGGAAAAAGGTATTTCTTTTAACTGTTATTGATAATTTTTCCTTATATACATATATTTATCTATTGAAAAATAAAAGTGAAGCTTTTAAAAAGTTTCCCACCTTTATATAAGAGATAAAAAATCATTTTAGAAGAAAAAAAATTAGGAGTGATAGAGGAATTGAAAATGAGAACTTTGGACTAAATGTTTTTATTTGATCCTTGGGTGTTATTTATGAAACCACTCTCCATTATTCTCCCGCATCAAATGGAGTGGTTGAATGCAAAAATAAAACTCCAATAGATTTGACTAGTGTTATGTGTTGGAAAAAAAATAGATACTTTGGAATACTTGAGGCATATTTTCGATTAGTAAAGGTGGAGATTTAAATCATAAAACTATAATTTTATATCCTACTCCATGAGATCTTTACAACGGTATATCATATGCTCAAAATGGTTGAGTGATGAATGAGAAATTAAGTTGAGGAAAATGAAAAGCTTATTCCCACTTTGGTTAGATATCAAAAGTGGAATATGTTTATATATGAGAACCAACTTGATGGTTATTGAATGACTAAACTAATACTCCCCCTTGCGTACAAGGGGGTGCAAATCCAAACCAGCCGGGGTTGGGGGCGCACCAGCACGATGTGGACGACGCGAAATGTTCGGACCAGTCAAGCTTCTAGGCCAGCAGATATTTTAGCCCAATATGTATCCTTATTTTTTCTCAGCAGAGCTTATCTTTTTGGAATCAAAATGAGTTAATGCCTTTAATTAAGGTTTAAATTCTCCTTGATTCACGGACACGTTTTGGCTCCATTAGTCAAAGATTTCCAAAAATTCTTCCCTTAAATTTATTTTATAACCTAATAATCTGACAGAGAAGATACACACTGAAATATTTTCCAAGTTTTCGAAATTACTTTTCCCTACATATTTTCCAATCTATTTTTCGGTGATAGAAGAAGCCAAGGCTAATGTTTGTTGATCACAGCAACTGTGCGACTATCGTGCTCATCTTGTTGTTGTATCATGGGAGACAATCGACCACCGTTTCTCTAACACCAAATGAGTGGTCAAATTTATCTTAAAGAAACTGTCTATACAAGCCTAAATTACTAGTATAATATTTCACTTCAATTTTATTTTCTGTTTTCTAGTTTTATATATATTATTCTTGTTCAATCTTGCGATTAATATAAAACGTTATATTACTATTATTTCACTAACGTATTTGCAACAATTTTAAGATAGATCTTTTAAATCTTTCTAATCCGAGACGAACAAGACACCAACGAGAAATTGTATTCAGTTTCAAATAGATATTTAATTAAATAAGCCTGTTTTAGGATTTTATTCTTGTAGTTTAACAGGATTTGTTTGATTTCTATTTTAAACAGAAGATCGATTGAACACTCTTGTTTAAGGATTTTACTTCTATCATTTAACAGGATTTGTTTGATTTTTGTTTCAAACTGAAAATCAATTGAATACTCTTGTTTCAGGATTTTACTCCTACTGTTTAACAAGATTTGTTTGTTTTTCAAACAGAAACTCAATTGAACACTTCTATTTCGTGATTTTATTCCTATCATTTAACGAGATTTTTTTATTTTTGTTTTAAATAGAAAACTAATTGAACAATTCTATTCACGATTTTTATTCTTGTCGTTTAATAGGATTTGTTCAATTTCCACAATTCTATTTCAGATTCTATTATTGTTGTTCAACAAAATTTATTTGAATTCTGTTGTTAACAATAATCTTTTGAGAATAACAATTTTGTTATCGAAAATTGGTGGTTGATTTGTTTCAGAATTTTTTTAAATTCTGTTGTTTGACAGAATCAAAGGGTAATGTAAAATAGAAATTAAATTTTCTATTATTACTAATTTTGGTTTTGTTTTTGAAATCTTAACAGAAAAAATAGAAACTTCCACTAATTCACCCAACTCGCAATCTGAAGTGTTGGTTCAAACTCAGGCTTCGAATAAAACTCAATGGTGTCGCCGGTGGCTGTAAGCCACAACGAGAAGCCTGCGACATTCTTTGGACAAAATTTTAAAACATGGAAACGAAAGAAGTTTTATTTGACCATGTGAAACTTGAACAAATTTTTGAAGGATGACCCTCCTACTATTAAAGAGGGTGAGGTAGATGATGTTACCGCCTTCACTACTGTTGAAGCTTGGGAGTATTCTAATTTCCTGTGCCAAACTTACATCCTGAATGGACTGTCGGATGCATTGTACGAAGTATATAGTGTCAAGAAAATGGCTAAGGAATTATGGAATTCATTGGACCATAAATACAAAACTGAAGATGCTGGAGCTAAAAATTTTTAGTTGCTAAATTCTTAGATTTTGAAATGGTTGATTCTAAACTAGTTGTGAATCATGTGCAAGAACTTCAACTACTCATTCATGGAATTTTTACTGAAGGGATGGTCATAAGTGAAACGTTCCAGGTGGCAGCCATTATTGAGAAGCTACCTCCTACTTGGAATGACTTCAATAATTACTTGAAGCACAAAAGAAAGGAAATGTTTGTGGAAGACTTGATTGTCAAAATTTGGATTGAATAAGATAATAGAGGTACTAGAAATAACCTTAAAAAAGTAGAAAATGTCAATAATGCTAAGGCAAATGTGGTAGGAGTCAAAAAGGACTTCAAGAAGGGAAAACAACCTCAGAACGGGTCTAAATTTGGACCAAAAGGTGGCATTTCCAAGAAGCAAAAATGTCAAGGGAAATGCTTCAATTGCAATAAGATGGGGCACAAGTCATCTGACTATAGGTTTCCAAAGAAAGTTAGAGCTAATGAGGCTAATATTGTGGAAGAAATTTCCAAAGAAGTGTTTGATATGGATTTATATACCGTGATTTCTGAAGTCAACATGGTTAACTCAAATCCAAGGGAATGGTGGATTGATACAGGTGCCACACATCATATTTATTGGGACAAAGACTCATTTATTGAGTTGGTGCCTTAAGAAAAAGGGGAGAAGCTCTATATGAGAAATGTTGTGACTTTCAAGATCAAGGGGAAGGGTACTGGGGTCTTGAAGATGACTTCTGGCAAAGAATTAAAGCTTCAAAATGTGTTGTATGTGCCTAACATATGCAAGAACCTTATTTCTGGGACACTCCTCAGTGTACACGGTTTTAGAATGGTGTTTAAATCCCAGAAGCTAGTTTTGTCTAAGGAGGAATGTTTGTAGGAAGGGGATATGTATTAAATGACATGTGGAAACTTAATGCAATCTTTGTAAAAGCAAAGACTATGAATAAGAATGTTGTTTCTTCTGTTTATATGCTTGAGTCATTTAATTTATGGTAGGCTCGGACATGTTAATTATGATACTTTACGTAGATTAATTAATTTAAAGCACATTCTTTCATTTCACATTAATTATAAACATAAATGTGAAACTTGTGTTGAGGAAAAATTAACAAGGTCCTCATTTCAAATTGTTGAAAGAAATACAAAACCACTTGATCTAATATATAGCGATGTTTGTGACTTAAAGTTTGTTCAAACCAGAGGAGGGAATAAATATTTTATTATCTTTATTGATGATGGCACAAAATATTACTATGTATATTTGCTTAAGAGCAAATATGAAGCTATAGAGAAATTTATTCTCTATAAACAGGAAGTTGAAACCCAACTTAATAAAAAGATTAAGATGATGAAAAGTGATCGTGGTGGTGATGTTGAATCATTTGGAGAATACTGTACACAACATGGTACTATTCATGAAGTGAAACTATAACAGCACGATTTTGGGTCTAGTCGAAACAGTGGTTTTGGGACCACAAATCTGACGATGAAAATTATTTTAATATTATTTTTGGTATTTACAGCATGTGATTATATATGTGTGAAAGTTACGTAAAGAAATTTTACTATTTGAATGTTTAATTCGGTAAAAAGGACTAAATCGCGTAAAGCAAAAATGTTGTGTTCTATAAGCTAAAAGTGTCTAATAGCTATACAAAATTAAATTTTAAGTCCTTATATGGTAATTAGACCATAAATGGGGATACTGGAATGTGTTTTCTTGACATTTTTGAAATTAGTAAAATTTTATAAGGTTATAAAGGTAAAATAATTAATAATGATAAAATAACGTAAGAATTATATGTCCATCTTCTTCACAAAAACATTTCAACCGATTCTAACATGCAGAAACCATAGCTAGGGTTCAGCCATGCTTATTTTGCTTGATTGGTAAGATATTTTGTCCCATTTTTAATTATTTATATGTTTTTGAGATTATTGTTTCGTGTTCTAGGTAGCCCATGCCTTAATTTTTGAATTGGTTGATGAATTTGTGAGTTGCCATTGATGATAGCTTGATGTTTTTGAATTTTGATGATGGAAAATGAATAATTGTTGATAGATTAATATGTTTTGTAAAGTGATTTTTGACAAAAATGTCAAATAGGAATTAAATTGTGAAATATGAAAATTGAGTGGTTGAAATGTGAAACAATGAAATTTTTGGGCTTCTAGGGGCACTATAGTAATTTGGCTAAGCTTGGGTTATATTGAATTGTGTGAATTTTGTGTATTTGTGAAATAGGGACTAAATTGAATAAATGTGAAACTTTGGGGGTAAAGTGTAAAAATGTCCAAATAGGTATTTTTGGATGAAATTGAATGAATATGTGACTAAATGAGTTAAATTTGAATTCATATAGATCAAGAAAGAAAGAAATCGGATTTAGATCGAGAGAAATCGACAGTTGACGAGTAGTTAATCTGATCCGTTCGTTTCCGTATGAGGTAAGATCATAATTAAATAAATATTTTTGAATTTAAATGTATATGTTTTATACATTTCCAAATTTGATTTGTATATAGATATACATTGCCGAATTTGAATTGTATATAGATATACATTGTCAAATTTGAATTGTTTATAGATATACATTGCCGAATTTGATTTGTATATGGTTATACATTGCCAAATTTGATTTGTATATGGATATACATTGTTGAATCGATTTATGTGTAGATATACATTGCCGAATTTGATTCGTATATGGGTATTGTTGTCAAATTGATTTGAGCATTGGATGATTGGTTTCGTGCATGAATTGATTTAATTACGAAGTTGAAAGCTCTGAATGAACCTTAGTAAATGTATTGGTTATTGATGTCATGATATTAGGACTTTCGAGGTGTGATTTTGTGTAAGACCATAGCTGGGCTATTTGCATCGATTTGAGATTTCGTGTAAGACCATAGCTGGGCTATTGACATCGATTTGAGATTTCGTGTAAGACTATAGCTGGGCTATTGGCATCGATTTGAGCTTTCGTGTAAGACCATAGCTGGGCTATTGGCATCGATTTGAGATTTCGTGTAAGACCATAGCTGGGCTATTGGTATCGATATAAGATTTCCATGTAAGACCATGTCTGAGACATGACATTGGTACGATACATTATGTACGAGTTTTCCCAAGTACCCTTAGTGTTCCAAGTGGTTCAACGGGTAATCCAATGATTATATCAAAGAAAAGGCAGGGTATGATCATGTTGAAAGAATACAGGTATGTACGAAAAATTCATGAGTAATGAACTCGATGTATATTGGACATTTTGGCAATAATGTAAATGAGTAAGTCATACTTATGAGAATGATCTTGTGATGACCTTGTGATTATAGGTCTATACTTATGACGTATAAATATTTGGTAAATTTGATTGATGAATGTATAAGGCTTTTAGGCCAAATTAAATTGAGACATGATATGTTTAAGTCTTTGTTGTTGATATATAGGTGAAATTCGCCAATGAATGGCATGTGAATATATGATAATGATTAGCTATTGTAATGGCTAGTTATGGATATGCTTTGGTGTTATGTGTGTCGAAATAAATGTTAAAACAAAGAAATCATGAAAGAGTAAATTTTGCAATAAATAGTTTTAAACAACAGCAATTGTGTAACTTTGAAAAATCACCAAAAATTGTGGAAGTCGCATTAGAGTTTTAATAAGACATGAAATTATATATTATTAAGTCTAATTTCACATAGAAGAAACAGTGTAAGCAAAAGAATCTCATATTATGAGATATTTGAATTTCGGTGAGATAAGGTCAGAATGATTTCGGAATCCCCTGTTCTAACTTTGGAAAATCATTAAAAATTGTATAAAAATAATTATGGATTAGAATTTATATGATTAAAATTCTTAATGAGTCTATTTTCAAGAGAAATAAATGGGAACATCATCTGAATTTCGTACTAAGAGATAATTAATTTTTAGAGAAGAAAGGTCAGAACTATCAAACAGTAGAACGGGGACAACTTTGAAGAATTAACTGTACTTATTGGCTAAACCAAAAAAATTTGAAAATTTTATGGTAAGAAGTGTTAGAGTATGCCCAGAGATCAATCATGAGATGATTGTAATAACATACTTGATTTATCATGTTTATTAATATAAGGCGTTACCATTATTATTTCAGTTTCTTTTCTATGTGTATAAATAAACTGTTTTATAATAATGTCCCGAGAGTAATATGATTATTCTTAAAAGGTCCTTAGTCAAGTATTTTTATTGGATAGGACAACAATAATGCATTAAGACTAACATGTATTTGATTGATGATAAAGAGTTGCCATTGATATGGAATGTCAAAATCGATGCATGAATATGTGTGTTAGAGAACAAAATATTGGACTGACCCATTATGAGTATGTTTCTTGGATTATTATGTAATTGTCACAACATTACTCATAGTGATTAATATGTATGTGATCCTCAGACTTGAGATCATCATAATCCCAACATCGTGAGTTGTATATTTTGATACAGTCAAATGTACACCGTAACTGGTTGTTCTATAAAGGCTGATGTTGGATATACCACGATCTATGTAGAGGGATATGGTTGACTGATATAGGATAAGTCCCTCATACATAATGGGAGTAATATCTTAGGCCACTTGATTGAATGAGACTAGAAATGCATGGTCATGCTCAAATAACCTGATATGAGATGTCATACTTATTTGTATATCATAGTCTACTTAAGATATCAAGGAACATGAAATAGACTATGCAAGTGTGACTATTCCATGACTTGTGTCCAATCCAGAGATAAATGATTTAAGGATTATTGCATGAAAGGTTAATCATAAAAAGGTTATGTCGAATCATGATTTCTTGTGACTTAGGTAGTAATGATGCATTGCTAGGTGCCACTCATTGTTTGTAACATTGGAATCGTTCTAATATTACTGCTAATGTTACAAGAACCTAAAAGGTCACACCCTATAGTTGAAATGAACGGAATAAAACATAGTTGATCTTGTACAAGGTTGTTGTACGCATAATGAGAACATGAATTTGGTTAGTATATAAATTCAAATAAATATATAGTTTACCGAAATTATTATAATTAATGTAATTATAATTTTCGGTTTAAAACATAGTTATATTTATTTAATTTCTAGAAACCCTAAAAATATATATAAAAATCTCGTTTTTTCTTTGCTTGGGGTCTAGTAGCCGTCAAAGCAAAGTTTTTTTTCCCAAAACAGTTTTGGGGATTCCTTACGTTCATTGTCAACTGGGTGGATTACGTAGAGGCCGAAGTTATAATAGATTGCAGCTTGGTTCGATAGTAGATCAGATTACTCGTTGCTGAGGCATTGCTGTCTACTAAGAATAAAGATTAGGTAATTTCAAAACCTTTATTTCACCCCGATTCGTTCCTCACACATGGATCCATGGTTAGGATCACCGAATGTTTTAATTTTTCGCTGCGCCGTAGGGGTATCGGCTTTCCGATAGTGGTATCAGATCCACTTGTGTGATATGTACTCAGGTTTAAATACTTGGGTGATGCAATTGTATGAGATACATGCTTCAATTTTTATTACGTTTCTGACTTTTGAAATCATTTAAGAGTAACCTGATAACCGTTCCTTTTGACAATAGATTAAATGTTAATCATGGTGTTATGGCCTATTCGGTTTAATGTTATTATTGTTAAGTGTTAACAGATCTGTAATGGTGCGACAGTAGTGCTTACAGTTTCCAGTAAGAGTTAACTAGTTAGTTGAACAAGGGTTGTTCTGGCATGAAACCTCAAGGACTAAAATCCAGAAAATACGATTCTATTGATAAAAGTTATCAAATCATGAGGTTTCATTTGAATGGGGTATGCGGTTCGTACCGCTGGGGCTTTGCCCCGCACTTCTGGTCCATAAATTAAATTTGGTGGCCATAAAAGTTGAAAAGATATGTTATAATTCACCTTAACAAGACGTTGTATTGTGTATGCTATTATTGACATGCACAGTGTTTGAAATGCATAATTATAGCCCAATGACCCATTGGATAAAAGGTTGTAATTTTATCTATTCTCTTGTATTTCTCTTCTCATCTTACTCCCTTGTATGTAAAACGAGTTTCTGCATATTGTAATTTGCAAGAGTTTCTGTGGGATAGACGAGAAGGAAGATGGGCCAACTAGTGTGGATCGATAGCTTGTGAAACGACTTACACCTTTAGGTTTCCTTTTGGTTCTCCCATTGGCTTGGGTTGCACCACCTTAGTTTATGGGCTATAACTATTGCATTTATTTATTGCTTTATTTATTAATGTATGAGATGATATGGATGTCTAAAGCATGCCAAATGTTAAATATGTTAAAATTTGATAATAATGAACCACATTAATTGATGAGATCAATTAAATAGCTAAATGAACTAAGGTAAATCATAATTGGTGAGATGGAACAACCTTAACAAAATCCCTCTATTAAAATATTAAGTCAATATAGCCTTCCAATTTTGCCCTTGTTAAGGCCTTGATCAATACTGTGTAGGTTCTACTAAAGCAAAGTACTAGTATTTATCTTGGTTAAACGCGAAGAATAAACAAGTGATATTCGCTGGTTAAAATTGGTTAATGACTTAACTAGGTTATTCTAATATGATTAGAAACCTAGAGGCAAGTAATTTGGATAAATCATAAGATGATTAGAACAAGATTTGTTCACCAAACTTTAGGAGTTACATATGATGTAATTAGCAAGTGTTGTTTACCTAGATAACCATAATCTTGAAAGTAAAGCCAATGCTGACTTAAGAGGAGGTGAAATATGGATCCTTAACCCAGTTGAAATACTTTTTGAGAAAGTCTTTCCGAAACTAATATATGAGGGTTATTAATTTTGTAATAAAATAGTGGGAACATATTTTAATAAAGTCCTTTTAATGATTGATATAAATTTGATAAATTTACGCACGTATATTTTATTGTTGTAGATACATTATGGCTGCAAACACTAATACACTCCCATTGCAATCGGTCCTTGAGAAGGACAAATTGAATGGTTTAAATTTTCTTGACTGGTTCCGTAACTTAAGGATTGTCCTCAAACAAGAATAAAAATTATATGTCATTGAACAACCGGTTCCTAACGAACCACCTGCTAATGCCTCGAAGGCTGATAGAGATGCTTACAAGAAGCATCTCGATGACATGGTAGACATTGGATGTCTTATGCTTGCCACTATGAATCATGAGCTTCAGACGTAACATGAGGACATGGTTGCTTATGAAATGATTGAGCACCTGAAAGGACTTTATCAGGGGCAAGCACGGCAAGAGAGGATTGATATCTCTAAGGCCCTATTCCAATGTAAGCTGGCTGAAGGAAGTCCAGTAGGACCTCATGTCCTTAAGATGATTGGCTATATTGAAAGCCTGTCTAAGCTTGGGTTTCCATTGAGCCAAGAGTTGGCCACTGATGTTATTCTGCAATCGTTACCGGATAACTACCGCCAGTTTATCCTCAATTTCAATATGAATGAAATTGATAAGACTCTACCACAGTTGCTTAGTATGTTACGAACTACTGAAGGCAACATGAAAAAGGTTGGACCCAAGCCTATACTGATGGCCCATAATAACAAGGGCAAGGGAAAGGCCAAAGTTCAGATAAAACCCAAGGGTAAAGGTAGGCCCAAGCCTAGAAAAGTAAAGGCTGCATTGAAACCTAAAAGTGGGGTGGCTAAGGAAGGAAATTGTTTTCATTGTGGTGTGACTGGACATTGGAAGCGGAATTGCCCTATCTATCTTGAGGAAGTCAAGAAGGCCAAAATAAGTGGAACGTCTGCTTCAGGTATTTATGTTATTGATATTAATTTATCAACTACTACTTCATGGGTATTAGATACTGGTTGTGGTTCTCACATTTGTACTTTTGTACAAGGACTACAAAGGAGTAGGACTTTGGCTAGAGGAGATGTGGACCTACGAGTTGGAAATGGAGCAAAAGTTGCTGCATTAGCTGTGGGAACATATAATTTATCTTTGCATAGTGGACTTGGTTTATGTTTAGAGGATTGTTATTATGTGCCCAGTTTGACTAAAAACATTATTTCAATTTCTTGTTTAGACAAAATTGGTTTTGAGATAATTATTAAGAATAATTGTTGTTCCTTTTATCTCAATAATATTTTCTATGGTTCGGCACAATTGATTAATGGCCTCTATATTTTAGATTCAATGAATCTCATTTACAACATAAATACTAAAATATCGAAAATAAATGACTCAAATCAAACTTATCTATGGCATTGTCGTTTGGGCCACATAACTGAGGAACGCATATCCAAGCTCCATAAAGATGGTCTCTTGGATTCATTTGTTTTTGAACAATTTGAAGTATGTGAATCTTGCTTATTGGGAAAAATGACTAAATCTCATTTTACTAGTAAAAGTGAACGAGCTAGTGATTTATTGGGCCTAATAAATTTTGATGTATGTGGGCTAATAAATACACAGGCTAGAGGAGGATTTCACTACTTCATTACTTTCACTGATGATTTCAGTAGATATAGGTATGTCTATCTCATGCGCCATAAGTCTGAGTCCCTTGAAAGGTTCAAGGAATTCAAAAATGAAGTACAAAATCAACTAGGCAAAACTATCAAGACACTTCAATCTGGCCGAGGTGAGGAGTATTTGAGCTTAGAGTTTGATGATCTTTTGAAGCAATGTGGGATTGTCTCACAACTTACTCCTTCTGGTACTCCTCAATGGAATAGAGTTTCTGAGAGAAGAAATCGAACTTTGTTAGACATGGTTCGATCTATAATAAGTCATGCTGATCTGCTAACTTCCTTTTGGGGACATACACTTGAGACAGCTACTTTCACACTAAATCGTGTTCCATCTAAATCGGTTCAAAAGACGCCATATGAGATATGGACTGGGAAATGTCCCAGTATGTCTTTTATGAAAATTTGGGGTTGCGAAGCTTATGTTAAATGCCAGACGTCGACTAAGCTTGAACTCAAATCTGAAAAGTGTGTTTTTGTGGGGTATCCGAAAGAAACCAAAAGATATTATTTCTTTAATCCCACTGAGAACAAAATATTTGTTGCTCAGACTGGTGCCTTCCTAGAGAGAGAATTTGTTTCTAGAAAAGGAAGTGGGAAAAAGATTGAACTTGAAGAAATTCGAGAATCACAAAATACCACTGAACCAGAGATAGAACAACAGCAAGTTCTACAAGGAATTGAGGAACAACTGCTGTAGAAACACAACCACCGCATAGATCTTTAAGAGAACGCCAAGCACCTGAGAGATATGGATTTCTCATTACAACGCATGGTGACGTTCTACTTATAGATCAAGATGAGCCTAGGACTTATCAAGAAGCGGTGACGAGTCCAGACTCTGAGAAATGGCTTGAGGCCATGAGATTTGAGATGGATTCCATGTATGAAAACCAAGTATGGACTTTGGTTGACCCACCCAAAGGGGTTAAACCTATAGGGTGCAAGTGGGTTTTCAAAAAAAAACCGACATGGATGATAATGTACAAACATACAAGGGGCGATTAGTTGCTAAAGGTTTTCGCCAAGTTCATGGTGTTGACTATGATGAAACCTTTTCTCCTGTAGCTATGTTTAAATCCATCAGGATCTTGCTCGCTATAGCTGCACTTCATGACTATGAAATCTGGCAGATGGACGTCAAAATAGCTTTCCTTAACGGGAAACTTGAAGAAGATGTGTACATGACACAACCTGAAGGTTTTGTCAATCCAAAAGATGCTAGAAGGGTATGTAAGCTACAAAGATCCATTTATAGATTAAAGCAAGCTTCTCGGATTTGGAATCTTCGTTTTAACGATGCAATCAAGAGTTTGGCTTTATCAAAAATGAAGATGAGCCATGTGTTTACAAGAAAGCTAGTGGGAGCATTATAACATTCTTGGTACTGTATATGGATGACATACTTATCATAAGAAATGACATACCTACCTTGCAGTTTATTAAGACTTGGTTAGGAAGTTGTTTTTCTATGAAGGACTTGAGCGAAGCCACTTACATCTTAGGAGTGAAGGTCTATAGAGATAGATCAAGACGACTACTAGGTCTAAGCCAAAGTACATACATAGATAAAGTACTGAAAAGGTATGGAAGAATCTAAGAGAGGATTCCTACCTATGAAACATGGTATTTCACTATCGAAGGAAATGTGTCCTTCAACTCCACAAGAGAGAGAAAGCATGAGTAAAATTCCATATGCTTCCGCTATTGGATCTATCATGTATTCCTTAAGTATGACGAGCAGGTACCAAATAGATCTCGGTGAAGGTCACTGGACTACAGTCAAGAATATCCTTAAGTACTTAGCATAACTAAGGATACGTTCCTAATATATGGAGGTGAGGAACAGTTAAGTGTAAAAGGTTACACTGATGCCAGCTTCCAAACCGACAAGGACGATTCTCGATCACAATTAGGTTTTGTGTTTTGCCTTAATGGTGGTACTGTGAGCTAGAAGAGTTCAAAGCAAAGTACAGTAGCCGATTCTACAACGGAGGCCGAGTATATTGCAGCCAGTGAGGCAGTAAAGGAAATGGTCTGGATCAAGAAGTTCATTACTGAACTAGGGGTTGTACCTAGCATATCAGATGCTATTGAACTCCGATGTGATAACAATGGAGCCAGCACAAGCTAAAGAGCCTAGATCTCACCAGCGATCCAAACATATACTTAGGCGCTACCACCTTATTCGAGAGATTATCGATCGAGGGGATGTAGAGATATGCAGAGTACCTACAGATGATAACATTGTTGATCCCCTAACCAAGCCTCTGACACAGCAGAAGCATGATCGTCACACTAAGTCATTTGGTATTAGATATATACGTGATTGGTCTTAGTGCTAGTGGGAGATTGTTAGAGTATGCCCAAAGATCAATCATGAGATGGTTGTAATAACATACTTGATTTATCATGTTTATTAATATAAGGCGTTACCATTATTATTTCAGTTTCTTTTCTGTGTGTATAAATAAACCGTTTAATAATAATTTCCTGAGAGTAATATGATTATTCTTAAAAGGTCCTTATTCAAGTATTTTTGTTGGATAGGACAACAATAATGCATTAAGACTAACATGTAGTTGATTGATGATAAAGAGTTGTCATTGATATGGAATGTCAAAATCGATGCATGAATATGTGTGTTAGAGAACAACATATTGGACTGACCCGTTATGCGTATGTTTCTTGGATTATTATGTAATTGTCACAACATTACTCATAGTGATTAATATGTATATGATCCTCAGACTTGAGATCATCATAATCCCAACACTGTGAGTTGTATATTTTGATCTGATCAAGCGTGCCGTAATCGGGTTGTTCTATAAAGGCTGATGTTGGATATACCACGATCTATGTAGAGGGATATGGTTGACTGATATAGGATAAGTCCCTCTTACATAATGGGAGTAATATCTTAGGTCACTTGATTGAGTGAGACTAGAAATGTATGGCCATGCTCAAATAAGCTGATATGAGATGTCATACTTATTTGTATATCATAGTCTACTTAAGATATCAAGGAACATGGAATGGACTATGCAAGTGTGACTATTCCATGACTTGTGTCCGATCCAGAGATAAAGGACTTAAAGATTATTGCATGAAAGGTTAATCATAAAAAAGTTATGTTGAATCATGATTTCTTGTGACTTAGGTAGCAATGATGCATTGCTAGGTGCCACTCATTGTTTGTAACATTGGAATCGTTCTAGTATTACTGCAAACATTACAAGAACCTACAGGGTCACACCCTATAGTTGAAATGAATTGAATAAAACATAGTTGATATTGTGTTTGGTTGTCACTTGAATTAAATTAATTATAAAATTAATTTAATTGGATAATCAAATATCGAACACATTATGTACAAGGTTGTTGTACGCATAATGAGAACATGAATTTGGTTAGTATAAAAATTCAAATAAATATATAGTTTACTGAAATTAATATAATTAATGTAATTATAATTTTTGGTTTAAAACATAGCTATATTTATTTAATTTCTAGAAACCCTAAATAGATATAAAAATCTCATTTTTTCTTTGCTTGGGGTCTAGCAAGCGTCAAAGCAAAGTTTTTTTTCCCAAAACAGTTTTGGGGATTCCTTCTGTTCATTGTCAACTGGGTGGATTACGTAGAGGCCAAAGTCACAATAGATTGCGGCTTGGTTCGGTAGTAGATAAGATTAGTCGTTGCTGAGGCATTGTTGTCTACTCAGAATACATATTCGATAATTTTGAAACATTTATTTCACCCCGATTCGTTCCTCACACATGGATCCATGGTTAGGATCACCGAATGTTTTAATTTTCCGCTATGTCATAGGGGTGCCGGCATTCCACCAAGAAGATATGTGAATCTAGTTTCAGGAAAATAAAGCAGATCTTAATTTGGAGTTCCGTAGCGCAAGATATAAATAATTTAGTGACTATGACTCGAGTAGACAGCTTGATGTGAACACGAGTAAATAGTGGAACTATGTGCAATTATGATTGTATTATCTTGAGAACATATTGTGAGGATTGGTAAAAGCATGTTAATAGATTGCTTATTATTTACATACCAACTTACTAAGCTATATAGCTTGCCCCATTTCTTTCTTTTTCCTATAGTGTCACAGATACTAGCCCGGGTTGGAGATCGTCGGAGATTCTATCACGCTATCAAGCTATTGATCGGTATCAACGTATTCAAGAATTTTAAGTTTATGGCATGTATAGGGACTCAGTCATTTTGTGTATGAGTTATTTTGTTTTGGCCAAATGTTTTGGCTTGAAATGGTTAAAGGTTTGATTTATGTGTAGCCACGTAACTTGGCTTATATTGGCTAATTGGTTGTAAGCCTATATATATATATATTAATTATATGTCAAAGTCTTGTGATGTGAGTTTTGTTTGCATGATACATGATGAGTTATGGGACCCTCATTTGTTGATGATGTCATAAGTAGAGAGTTACACGGGCTAAGGCACGGGCGTGTCCCGAGCCACATGGGCGTGTGACCCTCCAAAACATGAAAATTTTCCTAGTGTTCCAAAGTTTTCGATTTAGTTCTAAACCACTTCCAACGTATGTTTAGGGCCTCGTAGGCCCTTATAAGGGATAATATGCATGTGTATAAATAGTTTTAAATTGAATGAAATTTTATGGGCCGATTTTGTATGGTTGCTTGTGTTTAAGATCGGTAATGCCTCATATCATGTCCCGGCGTCGGACATGGGTAAGGGGTGTTACAGAATCCACCATACTCTCATAAATCAAATGGAATAGCCAAGCGAAAAAATCAGACTCTAAAGAAAATGATGAACGCATTGCTAAGGAGCTCTATATTATCACAAAACATGTGGGGGGAAGCTATTTTATCAACTAATTACCTTTTAAATAAGACTCCCCGCAAGAAAAGGGACAAGACACCATGAGTTATAGAAAGGTAGAAAACATTCCTACAACTACTTGAAAGTGTAAGGGTGACTTGCAAAGGTAATGACTCCGTTACCAAAGCAAATGAAAATAAGTCCTAAAACGGTGGATTGTATTTTCATTGGTTATGCAACTTATAGCAATGCATATAGGTTTCTTTTGTATGAATCAAATAATCCTAACATTCACAAGAACACTATATTGGAATTAAAGAATGTTTCACTCTTTGAAAATATCTTCCATTGTAAAGCTAGGGAAGTTGATTCAAGTTAAACGAAATGAACTTCAGAGACTATAGATGAAAATAGTCAAGACGAGGTTGAAACTAAGATAGAGCCAAGAAAGAGTAAATGAGCAAGGGTGGAAAAATATTTTGGGTTGGATTTTCTAACCTTTATGCTAAAGGCCGAACCTCAAATGTATAATGATGTTATACGGTCATCCGAAAGCACCTCATGAAAAGATGCTATTAAAAGTGAAATTGACTCTATCATGCAAAATCATACATGAGAATTAGTGGATCTTCCTCCAAGAATTAAACCATTAAATTCTAAGTGGATTTCAAATGAAAAATGAAAGTAGATGGAACAATTGATAAGTATAAGGCCAAATTGGTTATAAAAGATTATAGACAAAAGGAAAGCCTTGACCAAGTGGAATATGTAAGGTGAAAATGTTGACCAAGTGGAATATGCAAGGGTCATAGGTAGTCTAATGCACCTTATGAGCTGTACTAGACCAGATAATGCTTTCACTATGAGCAATTTAAGCAAATTCATAACCAATCCATGGAAAAACCACTAGAAAGCAATTGTGAGGATACTGAGATATCTCAGATATACTCGGGACTATGGATTGCATTATTCCAAAGATCCTACTGTTTTAGAAGGATTTTTCGATGCTAGTTGGATATATGATATTCAAGGTACCAAAGGCATAAGTGGATATGTTTTTACATTGGGAGGATAAGCTGTGTCATGGAAATCCTCAAGACAAACGATTATAACCAGATCCACAATGGAATTTGAGTTTGTAGCTCTAAACAAATATAGAGAAGAGGTTGAATGGCTTTGAAACTTTTTGGAGGATATTCCTGACTGGCCAAAGCCTGTGCTCACAATATGCATATATTGTGATAACCAAGAAAGACATATGCATCGTCAACACAATATCGTTAGACAATTGATCTCAAACAGAGTTATCTCTATTGATTTTGTAAAATTAAAAGATAACATTGCGGATCCGCTAACTAAAGACTTAAAACAAGATCAGGTTGATAAAACATCGAAAGGAATGAGACTAAAGCCCATGAAAAATTAAAGGTGCTATGTGAAGGAAAACCCAACCTAGTTGACTAGAGATCTCAAGATCTAGGTTCAAAGGGACAACCTACTTACATAGACCTTGTGAGGTCATTGTGGGGGTTTTATCCTGAGTTTGTTCCTATGTTATAAAAATTGATTAAAAGTGGGATAGGTTAAGTAATGCTTTTAATGACCGTTGTATGCTTTTAAAAGTGAGGCCATTGTGGGGTTTTTAATGACCTACGTAAGAGTGAAGTGGGGCCGCTTCGAGGAGACTATTGGGGCATAGTTCTCTCAAACTCTTGCAAAACCAGGAGATGTTCACGGCTATATGAACATACCCATGAGAACTAAAACCTTATCAGTGAGGTAGTTATGTGAGGTATATCATCATTTACACAAAAGACAGAATAGTTGAAGGACATCGGGTCTACTAGTTGGCTAGTAAAGTAAATATATTTTCACAAGGGAAGGTTCAAGGGTTGATGCCCACCTATCCTATGCAACTATTGAACGTAGATTCTGTCACCACATCGAGTCAATATTTTCGTTAAAACTATCAATTTTCATTCATGTGGAGGATTGTTGGAAAAAAATAGATACTTTGGAAGATTTGAGGCATGTTCTCGATTAGTAAAGGTGGAGATTTAAATAATAAAATTATGGTTTTATATTCTACTCCATGAGATCTTTACAACAATATATCATATGCTCAAAATGATTGAGTGGTGAATGAGAAATTGGTGCTCAAAGTAAGTCACTTGTGAATTAAGTTGAGGAAAATGAAAAGCTTAGTCCCACATTGGTTAGATATAAAATGTGGAATATATTTATATATGAGAACCAACTTGGTTGTTATTGAATGACTAAACTAATACTCTCCCTCCCGCATAGGGGGTGCAAATCCAAACCCATGAGGGTTAGGGGTGCACCCACATGACGTGGGTGACGTGAAATGTCTAGACCAGTCGAGCTTTTTGGGCTTGCGGATATTTTAGCCCAATATGTATCCTTAATTTTCCTCCATTTTGGCTCCATTAATCAAATATTTCCATAAATTCTTCCCTTGAATTTATTTTAAAAACCTAATAATCTCACAGGGAAGATACAAACTGAAATATTTTCCAAGTCTTCGAGATATCTTTTCCCTGCATATTTTTCAATCTGTTTTTCGGTGATATAAGAAAGCGAGGCTACTGTTTGTTGATTACTATAGCTGTGTTAATATTGTTGTTGCATCTTGAGAGACAATCGACCACCGTTTCTCCAGCACCAAAGGGGTGGCAGAATCTGTCTTAAGGAGTCTGTCTATACAGTCCTCAACTACCAATATAATATTTCAATTTAATTTAATTTTTTGTTTTCCAGTTTTATATATATTTTTCTTGTTTGATCTTGCGGTTAATATAAAATGTTATATTACTGTTATTTTACTAACATATTTGCAACACTATGTTAGTAAGTTCTAATGCTCCTAATTTTTTTTGCGGAGACGTTGTTATAATTGGTAATTATGTCTTTAATAAAGTACCACAAAAACACTCTTTAAAAATACCTTATGAATTTCGGAAAAGTTATAAGTGAAAAATAAGTAATTTTAGAGTGTGGTTTTGCCTTGCCTTTGTTAAGCTTCCAAAAAATAAAATACGAAAACTTGAGATAAAAGACTCTAGATGTGCATTATGGGTTATACCTTGACAAGTCAGGCATAGAGGTTTCTGGACTTAGATAATAATGTTATAATTGAATCATTAGAGGTCATTTTTCATGAAAATATATTTTCCTTCAATACTAAAAATAGTGAGGGTGTTGAATCTGGACCGAAAATTATCTCTAAACTTAGGAATAACCATCAAGCTCTTGTATAGTTTACTTCTCAACCTAGAAAAAGAAATTAACTTGTTGATGTTGGTTACTTTAGAATTGACATCTTTTCTTGGGCTGCTAGCAAGATTCAAAAGTACTTATTTCATATAGGGTCGATTTTGTTCTCATATTTGTCAATTGAATTTGGTCCGATTTGATAAGGCATTCTTACTCTGTAACTCGCTATCTAAAGCAATCACATTATTTACAATCATGAGACAAATGTTGAAAGATCCACTAACTTTAAACGAATAACACTTTAAAAACTTATCTCAAAAGAAACTTATCTGTCTCAACCATCGTCAAACCTATGAAGACAAAAGGTGTGTACAACTACAAACTACAAATTGCAAAGTCGTGTGGATTTAATTAAAGCCATCAAATATGGCAAAAGCGGGAAGAATCGAAGTTGGCCCCTTAGATGTCTATCATCTTTCTTGCCTGTGAGCTGCCCTTTTTAGCTTTTCCCGTGCAAATCACGGATTTTATCTTTCTTGTCATCATCCAAAGTAGAATTCTTCTCTTTATATATATTTATATATTAATCGATTAAAGCAAAGCTACCGAAAACTTACTGTTGAATCCACCCTTTATTCCATCCTTATCAAAAACAGATGCCCTTTTTAGTTCAAACATACTCACATCCTTCCCTGCCGGTTGGTTCAGATAAATCGGACGATAAAACAATTTTATAAAAAGGGGCATCAACTCATCAAAAATAATCTGACCACCATACGGATGATTCTTTACTTTAATCACACATTAATTCAAATATGGATAAAAAAAATCTCAATCAATGGATTATGATTTCTTTTATAATACCCAAGATTTTATTTATGTTTTTATTACGATGATTTAATAAGTGGATTAAAAGTTAATTTTTTTAATATAATATTATTTTAAAGACTAAAGTATAATTTTATTATTATGAGATATTATGATATTATTTTTCATTTTTTAGAGGTAAAGTGTAACTTTACTCTCTGTATATATCAATTTTTTTAATTTAAAAAATTATAAAGCAAATTTCCACTTTTAGAGAGCCAAAGTCGTGCCTGCCTTCGGATCCACTTCTGCCGATAATGTATAAAATTATCTTGAACTAAATTTCAATGGAATATGTTGATTTATCATTGTTGAAGTATAGGCAAATAGTAGTGTAAACCTATGGCAAACTTTAGTGGTTTCTTCGAACCGAAAGGAAAATGTACTTCGTAAAGAATCATATGACATCGCTAGCAAGCCTTGATAATCAATTGCCGCTCCAGGAAACTTTTTGAGTTAATAATTTAATATTTGATTTTAGCTTTTTTAAAATTAAAAAAAGAAATAATATTTAATGTATCATCGGTGCATAAAGCTCATACATTATTAGTGAATAATAACATGACACATTATCATTAAATTAATTAAAAATATGAAAATATTTTGACTAAATAATAATAGTTTTATTTAATCTTAATTGTTATAAATAAATATTAATAACTCTCAATTTAAGGTCTTGGTTTAAAGTTTAAAATCTTAGATTTAAGTTTTAGGGTTTTATTATTTAATTATAATTTAATTATGTTTAAATAAAATTATTAATATTTATTTATAAAATTTCCACACTGCACCAAATATGCTCCCATTAAACAAATGAAGCAATCGAATCCTAGTTCATTTCTTTGTTAATTAGTAGGCTTTACATGCTAAATTCTTGCTAGAAAGCTCCCCATATAGCAGCTACCAGAACCGCAATTAATTGATTAATTTTATGAATTAGTAATCATAGAGGAAGCACATGAGAAGGTGTAATCTTTTCTCTGATTAATTTAATTAACAATCATCTTTTTTTCAAACTGATTTTTATTATAATTTAGGTTAGATCCTAGCCCTACAAAATGATAAATATTCTCCAAAGCATGCATATTTTTCATCTTATAATAATTATGCCAATATTATAATATGATCATAATCACCACTCATCTTCTGAAGTCTATCTATTTATTTTCTTTTCTTCTCTTAATTTTAAAAATTATTATACAAGTTTGAATTAAAAAAGCATTAATAAGTGTTAGGTTCAACGAAAAATTTCATAAAAAAATTTAAATTTTGAACCTTTGAAATTAGAACAATTGTGAATTATAAATATATAATACAAATTTTTATTCTTAGAATTAAAAGATTCTGCTAGGTGTACCTAGTAATAATTTTTTAATCTAATTTTTTCAGTTAAAATAATATTACGATTTTGAAATCAGAAATTTTTTTTTAAAAATATTCTTTCTCCACGACAAATATGTTGTGAAATCCTATTAGTGCCAAATGCATCCCCATGCCTTAGAAACATATGTGACATCAAATTGAAAAAAGATGGCAACGAGAGTTACGGGTCTCAAGACAATATCTTCTGTGCTTGAGATATGTTTGAAATAAGCATAAAAGCAAATTAAGGAGGATGGATTAATAGGGCAATTAATGGGTGATTAAGGGAACATATACGTAGGATGGAAGAAGATAGGGAAATGAAAATGAGGTGGGGAGTTTTTTGGAGAGCAATGCATGGACCCAATCCAACCCCTCCATATTCAAACAACCATATATTGGTGACTTAGTTTTTTATAGGTCATGGTTTCCATTTGGTGACCATGCCATGTTGCTCCATCCTCACCTTCTAAAGCCCTACAAATCTAATCCAAAACATTTCTTCTTGCTTCAGTGAGTGGTCCATGCACTATCCCACATACGTCTTTCTTTTCTTTCAACATCCCTACCTCTATTCATTGTGAAAAGGATGTGTTTGCTTGTTCATCACTAAACTTGCCTACACTATGGCTTCTTTTTTTTTTTTTAATTAAGGGCAGCATTGTTCAAAAATCAATCTCAAATTAATAAGTGTCGAGTATTGTAATAAGACACATTATTTAAAAGAATAACCATGAATCCTAAAAGGATTAGTCTTGATAAAAAGTAAAATGAAAATGAAGGAGACCTTAGTCATTCTAACAAAAAGAGATTGAACCCAAGACTAACCGAAGTTAACTAAGAATTTGAATATAAATCTTTTCACTCCACCTATTTGATTGCTTTAGCCAAGAAAGAAAATACATGCCTACACTAATTTTTTTTTATATAATGCATTGAACTATTCATAATTCCTACTCAACTTTTAAATAGAAAGATAAATGCATTTTAGCACACTTAAACCCATATACTTTTGTACTAACAACAATACCCATATAAACTAAGTTAGACTCAGTTTACGCCTACACTAACTTTAAAATGTATAGCAAATTAGTAAAACGATAGCTACCCTTTGTATATTACTATTGATTTGAATTTCATACTCAGATAATTGACCCTTTGAGTGCAAAGACTAAAGGGAGTTGATCGCATTTTCTTTCTTAAAATTGAACTATAATTTAAGTAATAAATAAATAGAAGTTGTCCATAGTGGAAGGTGTTGAAAATATGAACATCACATATTTAATAAAGGTAATTACATGTTATTATTTACTATCATGATAGGTTAGCCCAAATTAAAAGTGATCTAATTTGGTTAGAATTTTATTGGGCTTTAATTATTAAATAAAGTATGGGTCAGATATGTGTAGATACCTAGTAATTGAGTTCTAATCAAATTCTAACTAATGATGGGCTAATTAGGAATTAGAACTAATATGCCAAGGTTATAAATATTAGGGTTATGGTCCTAAATTATACACAAGATATCTTTTTAATATCCCATCCTTAGGAAAGAGAGTAAATATTCTTTGAATTTTTGTATGCTAATTTGAAAAATCAAATTCTTAAGATTCGAAAAAGTTTCAAGGAATTTATGGATTCAAATATGCTTCCGCATTTGATTTTATTTTTAATTTATTCTTAATGATTGGACATAATAAATTCTGATTTATTCAGTTTTATTTTAGATTTATTTTACAAATATAAGCCCATTCACACTTTACGGATCCATAGAGTCATTTCGAAACAGAGTGTTAGGGAGTCGACCTTTGAAGTTAATAAGGTAATACAATCATGTGTGAGTAAGATTTACTGAAAACCGTTGACCAATTCCATCTGTTGGTAACTTATGATTATAACTTTACCCCAAATTTCAATATAATATATTGATAAATGTAGTGTTCAGATAGCCAAAATGAAGGCCACCCATCAAATGTTTGCTTTATATCTTCCTAATTTTATATTCAAAACCCCAACGCCAAAAGTTTATTTGTAACCATTAATATAATTAAAAATAAAATTATTAAAACATGAGGACAAGTGGCTCGTGGAGTATACTCGTAGAGAGAATAATCAAGTAATAGATTTTTAAACTAAACTTATTTAAAAGTAAATATATTTTGAAATGAATGTTTTAAAGTAAACTTATTTAAAAGTCAATTTGTTGAAGCTTGAAGATTGGTTTGGAATTTGAGATAAATTGGATAAAAATATTATATTCGCAAAATGAGATTGAGAAAAAGTTAGACCCGTTTAAAATATGAATCGACTTCAAGTTCAAATATTTAAAGTCTGGTTTGATCGATCCATTTTAAAATTTAAAATACTGTTTTCCCTTTCTATAATAGTTACTCTCTATAACAACTAATTTTTGTTGTAGAACCAATTTGTTATGTTTTATTTTTACCCTTCATAACAATTTTCATCTATAACATCAAGTATAAAATATAAAGTACACTATTTATAAAATTACTTTTTATAATAATATATTGCCTTAAAATTTAGTAAATATATTATTTCAGTAACATGTTTATTTTATATAAAATATGTTAATAAATAGTTTATAAAATTGAAAACAAATATTTTATCGATGAAATAACATTTATAAATTATATTAATGATATAATCTGAATCTCACTAATTAATAATATTATTAATAACATATAATTTTTATTTTAAAATTAAAAAAAATCAAATATGACTTAATCTCAAATGCTATTATAAGTGTATAACAACCACCACATTTCTATAAAATCTAAAATTTTGACACACAAATGAGATTATTATAGAAAAGTTTGACTATATATATTAATTTACATTATAATTTATTTTATATGAAAATTAAATATAGCTATATTATAATAACAATAATAATAATATGTTAAGTTATTTATATTTAGAAATATTTATAATAAAATATATAATCATAAAATATTAACTAAAAATAATTATTTTTTAAAAAATAAAAAATAAAATGAGTATACTTACACGAACTATGCAGAGGAGGTGAGGTTTAAGATTCAAGGCGTAAAAGTAAGTGAGGTTTAAATTATGGCTCCCAACCATCATGGCTTTTCAGAAAATTGGAAAACTCTCCATTAATTAAGAAACGGTGCCACAATTTTTGTTACTTTTCAACTACATTACTTTGGGGGATTTTGGGTTATTGATTCCGCCTCGGGTTGCTCGTGATTTCATTTCTATCAGTTTTGTGTTACTGGTAAGATTTTGTTAATAAGAGCTTCCAAAGCACTGTTTTTATATAATAATATATATTAAAATATTTCCTTGCCCAAAAGCTAATATGTTGATCATTTTTATTTACTTATTTATTTATTTTTATAAAAAAATTGGCATCAAGAGCTTAATGAATGTTATTATAAGTATGCATTCCCCTTATGAGACATAACTTTGATAGGCGTGGATTTTTTAATCCTGTTTTAGGATGACTCCCTCACATACTACTAATCTCATGCTTACAACCAATCATTTAGTTTTGTATTCCTTTATTAAATATGATACATATTAGAGGGGATAATCTTTGTTTAATAAAGTTTTACTAATTACCAAAAATTGAAAAAACAAAAAGAACATGTTTAATAACGTTAGTAAGTATCCAACAATGTGGAATTATGATTGTATGCTTCCCCTTTATCTAAGCTGTCAAGCTAATTCATCATTGCTAATGGGTCCCCCAAATTCGCCGTACCTGCGGTCAAGCAGTAACTTCAATTTCCCCCTAAACATACTCACCCTAAGTTGATTAGACTAAGGAATTCTGTAAAGGTACCATATGATAATTTGTCTTTCTAATAGTAGATTTTCTCCCACGCCTCAAACAAATAATACTTGTAATAATACTGCATAATAATGTTCAATTATATATTTTGTAATGCTATTTAAACCTGAATATCAACTTAGTTGGGAAATTCTAAAAATAAATAAATAAATTTTATTTTTAAATTTTATATTGGTATAAATATTCACAATTTTAATTTCGGAATATTATTTTTAAAGAGACCGCGTATAAAAAAAAAAAAAAAGAGCCGTTGCTTAAGATTAGATGTGGAATTGGATTCGGACAAAAAGTCCTTCCCTTTTTTACCTTAGTTTAGTACATGTTCACTTGTCATTATCAAAAATCCTTGTCAAAAAACATCAAAGGTTAATTACGGAAAGTAAAATTAAGAAAAACAAAATATTTAAATAAAATATTACCAATATCTCGAAACAGCTATAAATACGCACCGTTTCTTGACTTCTTAGAAGTTAGAGGTCTCTCCCCCCAATAGATTGAGCTCTCCCCACTTTAGTTCTCTCCGTTTTCACTGACAAAAAGTAAGTCGTAGCGGATTTATTTTCCGACGGAGATTTTTTTTAATTCCCGGTGGGAATTAGAAGGCGACGTCAGTTATTAGAGCAACAATGGTCGACGTGGACCGGAGGATGTCCGGTCTGAATCCGGGCCATATAGCAGGCCTACGCCGTCTCTCTGCTCGCGCTTCCGCTCCTTCAACTCCGGCATCCCTTCCTGTACGCAACGGTCTTCAGTCTTTCTCTTCTTTAGCTGACAAAGTTATAACCCATTTAAGGAATTCGGGTTTTCAAGTCCAGCCGGGTTTGTCGGATGCCGAGTTCGCCCGAGCGGAAGCCGAGTTTGGTTTCGTTTTCCCACCTGACCTCCGAGCCATATTATCAGCCGGTTTACCTGTGGGTCCAGGTTTTCCCGATTGGCGGTCTGCTGGAGCAAGACTCCATCTCCGGGCCTCGCTTGATCTTCCCATTGCTGCAATTTCCTTTCAGATAGCGCGTAACACTTTGTGGTCCAAATATTGGGGCCCCAGACCGTCTGAACCGGAAAAAGCATTACGAGTTGCAAGGAATGCGCTAAAGAGAGCTCCCCTTTTGATCCCCATTTTCAACCACTGCTATATTCCCTGTAACCCGTCTTTAGCGGGTAACCCGATTTTCTTCATCGATGAGACCCGTGTTTTTTGTTGCGGATTTGATATATCCGATTTTTTCGAGAGAGAATCTCTGTTTACGAGCTCCGTATCCAATCCGGAGTCGTTGAAAAAACAGAGATCGGTTAGTGAAAAATCAGCCGGCTCCTCCACTAATTTCTCCAGGCGGAGTATGGATGCGGGTTTGGCAAGCGGGACAAGAACACCTAGATGGGTGGAGTTCTGGAGTGACGCGGCAGTTGATCGGCGCCGGCGAAACTCGTCGTCATCATCGTCGAATTCGTCGCCTGATAGATACTTTGAGATGCGGAAGACCCAAGTTCCAAAATGGGTCGACGAATACATGGAGCAAATCGGATCAGTTCTACGAGAAGGCGGGTGGGGGGAGTCCGACATAACGGAGATCGCACACGTGTCAGCATCTGGGTTCTTCGAAGGAGAGATGGTTTTATTGGATAATCAAGCGGTTCTGGATGCGCTTCTTTTAAAAGCGGATCGGTTCTCAGATACACTTCGAAAAGCGGGGTGGAGCTCCGAAGAAGTTTCGGATGCGTTAGGGTTCGATTTTCGACCGGAGAAGGAAAAGAAACCTGCCAAGAAATTATCCCCGGCGCTGGTTGAAAAAATCGGGAAACTTGCTGAATCGGTTACGGGTTCATGATACAGCTTCCAGAAAAATTTTTCTCCCTTTTTACTTGAAGGAAAAAAAAACTCTAATTTGTATTTTGAAAAAGAGGGTCTGGAGTTTGAGAAAAACAAAAGAGAGTAAAATATATGGGGGCTAACGCGTTGTACCATGAAACGGAGCGCAAAAAAAAAAAAGAAAAAAAAGTTTTAAAAATGACATTGTTGTTCATAATATATAAATAATTAATAAAAAAAAACAGTCATTTTCATTTTATGTTTGTGTTGTGAAGTAAAAGTGGTCTTTTGAACTCTTTAAATATTCTGCATATCATGTTCTCTTTATTTGGGGATTGCAGTTAAAATATTAATTTTGTAATTAGAAAAAATTATTTTGTTAGTGAGCTGGGTCTAGGCCGGTGCACGTGTGTTTATTATATTTTATTATTATTACTCCAACTATTATTTTCAATTTTAACTAAATATTCCCAATTCATATTTCCACTTGCTGGAATATTATAAGATGTTCTCAAAGTGCAATTTCATATTTTTGGAACTGAAAAAACATAAAGGAAGCCTCACCTTATTTTTCAGAAGGCAGGCACTGCACAAATCTGGACTTTCGATAAAGATCTCTCCTTTTAAGACACTAATAAAGAGATACATTTAACTATTATATATACTTATTACATTGAAAATATTAGCTTTAATATAATATTTGGTATCTAAATTTGTCTCTTTTCCTAATTTTATACCTAAGCTTTTTTAGGTTCAATTTTGTACCTAAATTAATTAAATGTTATAAAAATTATGCAAAACACTAGTGGTATTTTTTTTGTTATGCTACAAAAATATTGTCAGTATTAAAAGAAATTCATGTTAAAAATAGATATTGAGCTATGTTTAGCAATTAATATTGAATAAGAAAAATTTAAAACTCCAAATTAAAAGAAATTCATATTTTCAATTAATAAAATAAATAGAATTAAAAGTAATTGAATATATAAAATACAAAAGAATATCATATCATCCGTCACATATCTGTCATGCATTGATTATTTTATTATCTCATAAAAAATAATATTATTAGTATATTAGAGTAATTTGTAAAGCGTTTGATAAATACTAAATTGAAAAAAATAAATACTAAATTAAAAATTAAATTCAAATACTAAATTAAACCCCAATTTAAAAAAATGTGTACCTCAAATTTAGGTATAAATATTATATTAAGCCAAAATATTATTACTCTGATAAAAATTTTTGTACATTTTCTTTATCATGCTTTGATATCTTAGAATGCAATTTCTTGAAATTAGAGAAATAAAAAAGATATATTTCCAGTTTTTTGTTTTAAAAAACTGACACCAAAACCTTCCCACCGTTTGGCTTTTAAGAGACAAAACAACGAGGCCTGTGAGCCTTTCAACTTGCACTAACCCCACTCTCAACAAAGCCGAAACAATTTTAATACCAGCCTCGATTCGCGTTTTACCAGAAATTTATTTAAATAATGTGATGAATTCTGAGACCCCTTTGAGAAATATATAGGCCACGTGTTTATTTTATTTACTAATTATAACTATTTATCAATGATATCTGTAATTTTATTATTTACTATCCTACTGATGTTTTAATTTGGAATTAAACAAAGCTTCAAGTTGTTGCATTACTTCTAATCATTTGTGTACTTCTGATTTTAATACCCATTTATATCCCAGGAAATCATATAATGAAGCAAACCATAAATATGAAAGTTGTCACTAAAATTGGGAAAATATAAATCTCAAACTTGTAAATTTATTGAAATAAAAGAGTAGAGGCTAGGCATATAGATTTAAACTTATCTTATATTACTAACTATTTCAGGTTCATTTTAGTTATTTATATTTGAAATATTACGTTTTATCATTTATGTTATCGTGTTATAACATTTTAGTCATTAAGTCATTAATTGCCGTTAACGGTGTAAGGGTATCTTGACATGACACGCTAAATCTTCATTTCAAATGAAAATTTTAAATTAAATTTTACAATTGGTTCTTATATATTTTTTATTTTGAGCAATTTAATTTTTTCTTTTATGTTATTTTAACTTTTTTCTATTCTCTTTTGGGAAAACCATTCAAATAAAGGGAAAAAATAGATTAATATTAATAATATTGGTCTGGATGAAATATATCTAGAAAATGAACCGGGTGAATTGAAGTTGTATAAAAAAAAATTCATTCAAATTGAAACATTCACCAAAAAATATGAAAATTAAAACAAACAAACATTAAATTTATGACTTTTGCATTAACTTTTTTAAGCTTAAAGCTTTTTCTTTTTGGCAAGCTTGATAGCCGAATCAATACATTCTTCTAGAACTTTTTTTCACGATGCTCTTGTTAATCTCAAGCTTCTCTACCAATTTCTTTATGATCTTCAATCCACCTTCATACATTTCTTTGTAACTCATAATGTAGCAAATCAATAGTTGCACGTTAAAGCAACAAAACATTTATGGTAGAATAAGATAGCTTCAAATACAAAACAGTGGGATGATATTTATAGAAGAATAAGATAATGGGTGTTCAATCGGTTAATCAATTCGAACTACCATTAACTGACCCTTTTAAGTTTTTAACCGTTAACTGAATTGAAATTTTTTCAAAAAAAAAAGTAACCGAACCAAACTTTTTCGGTTAATTCGGTCGGGTAACTGAATTAATCGAAATTTATATATTTTTTTATTATTTTTGGTTAAAACAAGTATAAAACATATAAAAATTAACCGAATTAACAGACTAATTAATTTATACTTCCAAAAATTAACTAAATCGACCAACCCCGACTAAAAACTTATATATTATAATATTATTTATTAAGTTCGGTTAATTCGGTTAACCAATCAATTTCGAACCGAATTAACTGTTAACCGAACTTCCAAAAAATTATTAACCGACCCCGACCTAATTAATACCCAAAATTTGCACACCCCTACTATTTGGCAGTTGATTCTCCTCTCTAGTTATTTGTTCCTAGCTAATGTTTACAAGTTTTGGAGGAATGTTCCCAACTAATGTTTACACGTTTTTGCAGAAATGTGGTTTTATAATCAATACATGTATGTCTCAAATTCATGACGTCTCAAATTGACCACAAAAACCTACAATGCCACCTCCAACAAAGTCTCTTATTGAAAAAATTGAATCCAAATACTATAATAATACGAACAAATATAGTGATTAGTAATATAAAACAATTTCAACAGTAAGCATTTTCAATATAAAAAATGGTTATATTGTTGTTTTAGTCCCACAAATATAGTTTTTCTTTTTTATTTAGAATAAGACAAAATCAGAAGAACCGTAAATTTACACCTACGAAAATTACACAAAAATCACAAGACTACCTTTAGCCTTCATGCTCCCTTCTTTCTTCTTTCAACCTTCAAACTCCCTCCTTTCTTCACTCCTCCTTTAAGCTCCCTACTTTCTCCCTTAATCTCTCATCATCATATTTCTTATTAACCGAACTTCCAAAAAATTATTAACCGGCCCCGACCTAATTAATTCGGCTTTACCCAAAATTTGCACACCCCTACTATTTGGCAGTTGATTCTCCTCTCTAGTTATTTGTTCCTAGCTAATGTTTACAAGTTTTTGGGGAATGTTCCCAACTAATGTTTACACGTTTTTGCAGAAATATGGTTTTATAATCAATACATGTACGTCTCAAATTCATGACGTCTCAAATTGACCACAAAAACCTACAATGCCACCTCCAACAAAGTCTCTTAACGAAAAAATTGAATCCAAATACTATAATAATACGAACAAATATAGTGATTAGTAATATAAACCATTTCAACAGTAAGCATTTTCAATATAAAAAATGGTTATATTGTTGTTTTAGTCCCACAAATATAATTTTTCTTTTTTATTTAGAATAAGACAAAATCAGAAGAACCGTAAATTTACACCTACGAAAATTACACAAAAATCACAAGACTGCCTTTAGCCTTCATGCTCTTTTCTTTCTTCTTTCAACCTTCAAACTTCGTCCTTTCTTCACTTCTCCTTTAAGCTCCCTACTTTCTCCCTTAACCTCTCATCATCATATTTCTTATCCTTTTCATTGTTTACTTATTTTCGACTCTAAAATGTTTGGAATAAAAACGCTTGCATGGTTAGCCTTTTTTATATCTGCTTATATAGTGATTTTGTACCTTCTCGCACATTCTGCTTTAGGAGAAAAATTGTTTAAAGTCTTTATGAGTCCACGGTATTATGGTCATATTATGTTCCCTATTTGGCAGTTGATTCTCATCTCTTGTTATTTGTTCCCTGCTAATGTTTACACGTTTTTAAAAAAATATGGTATTATAGTAAAGACATATAAGTCTCAAATTCATTACTTCCCAAATTCATCACAATAACCTACAATGTCACCTCCAAAAAAGTCTCTTATCAGAAAAATTGGATCCAAATACTATAATAATACGATCAAATATGGTGATTAGTAATATAAAACAATAACAACAGTTAGCATTTTAAATATAAAATGGTTATATTGTCGTTTTAGTCCCACTAATATAATTTTTCTTGTTTATTTAAAATAAGACAAAATCATAAGAATCTAAAAATTACACCTATGAAAATTACACAAAAATAACAAGACTGCACTTAGCCTTCAAGCTCCCTTCTTTCTTCTTTCAAATCTCATCATCATATTTCTCATCCTTTTCATTGTTTACTAATTTTCGACTCTAAAATGTCTTGAATAGAAACTCTTGCATTGTCAGCCCTTTTTATAGCCGCTTATACTGCGATTCTCTACCTTCTTGCACATTCTAATTTAGGAGAAAAGCTTTTTAAAGTCATTATGAGTCCATGGTATTAGGGTCCTATTATGTTCCCTATTTGGCAGTTGATTCTCATCTCTTGTTATTTGTTCCCTGCTAATGTTTACACGTTTTTGAGAAAATATGGTATTATAGTAAAGACATATACGTCTCAAATTCATTACGTCTCAAATTCATCACAATAACCTACAATGTCACCTCCAAAAAAGTCTCTTATCAGAAAAATTGGATCCAAATACTATAATAATACGATCAAATATGGTGATTAGTAATATAAAACCATAACAACAGTTAGCATTTTAAATATAAAAATGGTTATATTGTCGTTTTAGTCCCACTAATATAGTTTTTCTTTTTTATTTAAAATAAGACAAAATCATAAGAATCTGAAAATTACACCTATGAAAATTACACAAAAATAACAAGACTACACTTAGCCTTCAAGCTCCCTTCTTTCTTCCTTCAACTCTCATCATCATATTTCTCATCCTTTTCATTGTTTACTTATTTTCGACTCTAAAATGTTTTGAATAGAAACTCTTGCATTGTCAGCCCTTTTTATAGCAGCTTATACTGCGATTCTCTACCTTCTTGCACATTCTAATTTAGGAGAAAAGCTTTTTAAAGTCATTATGAGTCCATGGTATTATGGTCCTATTATGTTCCCTATTTGGCAGTTGATTCTCCTCTCTGATTATCTGTTCCCTGCTAATATTTACACGTTTTTGGGGGAAATATGGTATTGTAGTGAAAACATGTACGTCTCAAATTGATCACAATAACCTGCAATGCCACCTCCAAAAAGTCTCTTATCGAAAAAATTGGATCCAAATACTATAATAATACGATCAAATATGGTGATTAGTAATATAAAGCCATAACAACAGTGAGAATTTTCAGTATAAAAAATGTTTATATAGTCGTTTTAGTCCCATTAATAAAAATTTTCCTTTTTACTTAAAATAAGATAAAATCATAAGAATCAGAAAATTACACCTATGAAAATTACACAAAAATCACAAGACTGCTTTCAGCCTTAAAGCTCCCTCCATTCTTCCTTCAACTCTCATCATCATATTTCTCATCCTTTTCATCTTTTACTTATTTCTGACTCTAAAAAGTTTGGAATTGAAACTCTTGCATGGTCAGCCCTTTTTATAACCGTTTATACATCAATTCTTTACCTTTTTGCACATTCTGATCTAGGAGAAAAGTTGTTTAAAGTCTTTATGAGTCCATGGTATTGTGGTCCTATTATGTTCCTTATTTGGCAGTTGATTCTCCTCTTTGGTTATTTGTTCCCAGCTAATGTTTACACGTTTTTGGGGAAATATGGTATTATAGAATGACATGTACGTCTCAAATTCATTACATCTCAAATTGATCACAATAACCTACAATGCCACCTTCAAAAAAGTCTCTTATCAGAAAAATTGGATCCAAATACTATAATAATACGATCAAATATGGTGATCAGTAATATAAAACCATAACAACAGTTAGCATTTTAAATATAAAAAATGGTTATATTGTCGTTTTAGTCCCACTAATATAAATTTTCTTTTTTATTTAAAATAAGACAAAATCATAAGAATCTGAAAATTACACCAATGAAAATTAAAAAAAATCACATGATTGCCTTTAACCTTCAAGCTCCCTCCTTTTTTCCTTCAACTCTCATCATCATATTTCCCATCCTTCCCATTGTTTACTTCTTTTAGACTCTAAAATGTTTGGAATAGAAGCTTTTGCATGGTCAGACCTTTTTATAACAACTTATACAGTGATTCTCACACTTTTTGCACATTCTGATTTAGGAGAAATGCTTTTTCAAGTCATTATGACTTCATGCTTTTACGGTCCTATTATGTACCCTATTTGGCAGTTGATTTCCGCTTTGGTTTTTTGTTCCCTGCTAATATTTACACTTTTTTTTGAGAAATATGGTATTATAGTAAAGACATGTACGTCTCAAATTCATTACGTCTCAAATTGATCACAATAACCTGCAATGCCACCTCCAACAATGTCGCTTATTGAAAAAAATTGAATCGAAATACTATAATAATACGAGCAAATATGATAATTAGTAATATAAAACGATAACAGCAATTAGAAATTTTAATATAAAAAATAGTTTTATTCTAGTTTTAGTCCCACTAATATAAATGTTCTTTTTTTCTATAATAAGACAAAATCACAAGAATCTGAAAATTACACCTACAAAAATTACACAAAAATCACAAGACTACCTTTAGTCTTCACGTTCCCTCATTTCTTCTGTCAACCTTCAAACTCCCTCCTTTCTTCACTTCTCCTTCAAGCTCCCTACTTTCTCCCTTAACCTTTCATCATCATATTTCTTATCCTTTTCGTTGTTTAATTATTTTCGACTCTAAAATGTTTGGAATAGAAACTCTTACATGGTCAAGCTTTTTTATAACCTCTTATAAAGCGATTCTCTACCGTCTCGCACATTCTACTTCAAGGGAAAAGTTGTTTAAAGTCTTTATGAGTCCATGGTATTATGGTCCTATTCTGTTCCCTAGTTGGCAGTTGATTCTCCTCTTTGGTTATTTGTTCCCAGCTAATGTTTACATGTTTCTAGGGAAATATGATATTATAGTAAAGACAGTACGTCTCAAATTCATTACATCTCAAATTGATCACAATAACCTACAATGCCACCTTCAAAAAAGTCTCTTACCGGAAAAATTGGATCCAAATACTATAATAATATGATCAAATATGGTGATCAATAATATAAAACCATAACAACAGTTAGCATTTTAAATATAAAAAATGGTTATATTGTCATTTTAGTCCCACTAATATAATTTTTCTTTTTTATTTAAAATAAGATAAAATCATAAGAATCTGAAAATTACACCTATGAAAATTAGAAAAAATCACATGACTGCCTTTAACCTTCAAGCTCCCTCCTTTTTTCCTTCTACTCTCATCATCATATTTCTCATCCTTCTCATTGTTCACTTCTTTTAGACTCTAAAATGTTTGGAATAAAAGCTCTTACATGTTCAGGCTTTTTTATAACCGCTTATAAAGCGATTCTCTACCGTCTCGCACATTCTACTTCAAGGGAAAAGTTGTTTAAAGTCTTTATGAGTCCATGGTATTATGGTCTTATTCTATTCCCTATTTGGCAGTTGATTCTCCACTCTAGTTATTTGTTCCCTTGTAATGTTTACACGTTTATGGGGAAATATTGTCTTATAGTAAAGACATGTACTTCTCAAATTCATTACGTCTCAAACTGGTCACAATAACCTACAATTCCACCTCTAACAAAGTCTCTTATCGAGAAAGTTGAATCCAAATACTATAATAATACAGGCAAATATGGTCATTAGTAATATAAAATCAAAAAAATAGTTAGCATTTTGAATAGAAAAAACGGTTATATTATGGTTTTAGCCCCACTAATATTATTTTTCTTTTTTATTTAAAATAAGATAAATACATAAGAATCTGAAAATTACACCTACGAAATTTAAATAAATATGACAAGGCTACCTGTAGCCTTCAAGTTCCCTCATTTCTTCCTTCAACTCACATCATCATATATCTCATCTTTTTCATTCTTTACTTATTTTCGACTCTAAAATTTTTTGAATACAAACTCTTGCATTGTCAGTCCTTTTTATAACCGCTTATACAGCGATTCTCTACCTTCTCGTACATTCTGATATAGGAGAAAAGTTGTTTAAAGTCTTTATAAGTCCATGGTATTATAGTCCTTTTATGTTCCCTATTTGGTAGTTGATTCTCCCTTGGTTATTTTTTCCTTGCTAATGTTTATACGTTTTTTGAGAAATATGGTATTATAGTAAAGACATGTACGTCTCAAATTCATTACGTCTCAAATTGATCACAATAACTTGTAATGCCACCGCCAACAAACTCTCGTATCGAAAAAATTGAATATAAATACTATAAGAATACGAGCAAATATGATTGGTAATATAAAACCATAACAACAATTACCATTTTAGATATAAAAAATGGTTAGATTGTGGTTTTAGTCCCACTCATATAATTTTTTTTTAGAATAAGACAAAATGACAAGAATCTGAAAATTACGCCTACACAAATTACATAAAAATCACAAGACTGCCTTTAGCCTTCAAGCTCCCTCCTTTCTTCTTTCATCCTTAATACTCCCTCATTTCTTCACTCTTCCTTCAAGCTCCCAACTTTATTCCTTCAACTCTCATCATCAAATTTCTCACCCTTTTCATTGTTTACTTATTTTCGACTCTAAAGTGTTTGGCATAGAAACTCTTCGATGGTTAGCCCTTTTTATAACTGCTTATATAACGATTTTGTACCTTCTCCACAGTCTGCTTTAGGAGAAAAGTTGTTTAAAGTCTTTTTGAGTCCATGGTATTATGGTCCTATTATGTTCCCTAGTTGGCAGTTGATTCTCCTCTTTGGTTATTTGTTCCCAGCTAATGTTTACATGTTTCTAGGGAAATATGGTATTATAGTAAAGACATGTACGTCTCAAATTCATTACATCTCAAATTGATCACAATAACCTACAATGCCACCTTCAAAAAAGTCTCTTACCAGAAAAATTGGATCCAAATACTATAATAATACGATCAAATATGTTGATCAATAACAACAGTTAGCATTTTAAATATAAAAATGGTTATATTGTCATTTTAGTCCCACTAATATAATTTTTCTTTTTTATTTAAAATAAGATAAAATTATAAGAATCTGAAAATTACACCTATGAAAATTAGAAAAAATCACATGACTGCCTTTAACCTTCAAGCTCCCTCCTTTTTTCCTTCTACTCTCATCATCATATTTCTCATCCGTCTCATTGTTTACTTCTTTTAGACTCTAAAATGTTTGGAATAAAAGCTTTTGCATGGTCAAACCTTTTTATAACTGCTTATACAGTGATTCTCACACTTCTTGCACATTCTGATTTAGGAGAAATGCTTTTTCAAGTCATTATGACTTCATGGTTTTACGGTCCTATAATGTACCCTATTTGGCAGTTGATTTCTGCTTTGGTTTTTTGTGCCCTGCTAATATTTACACGTTTTTGGAGAAATATGGTATTTTAGTAAAGACATGTACGTCTCAAATTCATTACATCTCAAATTGATCACAATAACCTGCAATGCCACCTCCAACAATGTCTCTTATTGAAAAAAATTGAATCGAAATACTATAATAATACGAGCAAATATGATAATTAGTAATATAAAACGATAACAACAATTAGAATTTTTAATATAAAAAATAGTTTTATTCTAGTTTCAGTGCCACTAATATAAATTTTCTTTTTTTCTATAATAAGACAAAATCACAAGAATCTGAAAATTACACCTACGAAAATTACACAAAAATCACAAGACTGCCTTTAGTCTTTAAGTTCCCTCATTTCTTCTTTCAACCTTCAAACTCCCTCTTCACTTCTCCTTCAAGCTCCCTACTTTCTCCCTTAACCTCTTATCATCATATTTCTTATCCTTTTCATTGTTTACTTATTTTCGACTCTAAAATGTTTGGAATAGAAACTCTTACATGGTCAGGCTTTTTTATAACCACTTATAAAGCGATTCTCTACCGTCTCGCACATTCTACTTCAAGGGAAAAGTTGTTTAAGGTCTTTATGAGTCCATGGTATTATGGTCCTATTCTGTTCCCTATTTGGCAGTTGATTCTCCACTCTAGTTATTTGTTCCCTTATAATGTTTACACGTTTATGGGGAAATATTGTCTTATAGTAAAGACATGTACTTCTCAAATTCATTACGTCTCAAACTGGTCACAATAACCTGCAATGCCGCCTCCAACAAAGTCTCTTATCGAAAAAGTTGAATCCAAATACTATAATAATACAGGAAAATATGGTCATTAGTAATATAAAACAAAAAAAAAACAGTTAGCATTTTGAATAGAAAAAACAGTTATATTGTGGTTTTAGCCCCACTAATATTATTTTTCTTTTTTATTTAAAATAAGATAAATTCATAAGAATATGAAAATTACTCCTACGAAATTTAAACAAATATGACAAGGCTACTTATAGCCTTCAAGTTCCCTCATTTCTTCCTATAACTCACATCATCATATATCTCATCTTTTTCATTCTTTACTTACTTTCGACTCTAAAATGTTTTGAATACAAACTCTTGCATTGTCAGTCCTTTTTAAAACCGCTTATACAGCGATTCTCTACCTTCTCGCACATTCTGATATAGGAGAAAAGCTGTTTAAAGCCTTTATGAGTCCATGGTATTATAGTCTTTTTATGTTCCCTACTTGGTAGTTGATTCTCCCTTGGTTATTTGTTCCTTGCTAATGTTTTCAAGTTTTTGGAGAAATATGGTATTATAGTAAAGGCATGTACGTCTCGAATTCATTACGTCTCAAATTGATCACAATAACCTGTAATGCCACCTCCAACAAACTCTCTTATCGAAAAAATTGAATATAAATACTATAAGAATATGAGCAAATATGATTGGTAATATAAAACCATAACAACAATTACCATTTTAGATATAAAAAATGGTTAGATTGTGGTTTTAGTCCCACTAATATAATTTTTTTTAGAATAAGACAAAATGACAAGAATCTGAAAATTACACCTACACAAATTACACAAAAATCACAAGACTGCCTTTAGCCTTCAAGCTCCCTCCTTTCTTTTTTCATGCTTCATACTCCCTCATTTCTTCACTCTTCCTTCAAGCTCCCAACTTTATTCCTTCAACTCTCATCATCAAATTTCTCACCCTTTTCATTGTTTACTTATTTTCGACTCTAAAATGTTTGGCATAGAAACTTTTCCATGGTTAGCCCTTTTTATAACCGCTTATATAACGATTCTGTACCTTCTCGCACAGTCTGCTTTAGGAGAAAAGTTGTTTAAAGTCTTTTTGAGTCCATGGTATTATGGTCCTATTATGTTCCCTTTTTGGCAGTTGATTCTCCTATTTGGTTATTTGTTTCCTGCTAATGTTTACATATTTCTAGGGAAATATGGTATTATAGTAAAGACATGTACGTCTCAAATTCATTACTTCTTAAATTGATCACAATAACCTGCAATGCCACCTCCAAAAAAATCTCCTTTCGAAAAAATTGGATCCAAATACTATAATAATACGATCAAGTATGGTGATTAGTAATATAAAACCATAACAACAGTTATCATTTTGAATATAAAAAATGGTTATATTGTCGTTTTAGTCCCAGTAATATAATTTTTCTTTTTTATTTAAAAGAAGACAAAATCATAAGAATCTGGAAAGTACCCTTATGAAAATTACACAAAAATCACATGACTACCTTTAACCTTTAAGCTCCCTCCTTTTTTCCCTCAACTCTCATCATCATATTTCTCATCCTTTTCATTGCTTAATTGTTTTAGACTCTAAAATGTTTGGAATAGAAACTTTTGCATGGTCAACCCTTTTTATAATTGCTTATACAGTGATTCTCTACCTTCTTGTACATTTTGATTTAGGAGAAAAGCTTCTTAAAGTCATTATGAGTCCATGGTTTTATGGTCCTATTATGTACCTTATTTGGCAGTTGATTCTCCTTTTTGGTTATTTTTTCCTGTTAATATTCACACGTTTTTAGAGAAATATGGTATTATAGTAAAGACATGTACATCTCAAATTGATCACCATAACCTGCAATGCCACCTCCAACAATGTCTCTTATAAAAAAATTGAATCCAAATACTATAATAATACGAGAAAATATGATAATTAGTAATATAAAACCATAAAAATAATTAGAATTTTTAAAATAAAAAACAGTTTTATTGTGGTTTTAGTCCTACTAATATAAATTTTCTTTTTTTTCTAAAATAAGACAAAATCACAAGAATCTGAAAATTACACCTACGAAAATTACACAAAAATCACAAGACTGCCTTTAGTCTTCATGTTCCCTCCTTTCTTCACTCCTTCTTCAAGCTCCCTACTTTCTCCTTTAACCTCTCATCGTCATATTTCTTATCCTTTTCACTGTTTACTTATTTTATACTCTAAAATGTTTGGAATAGAAACTCTTACATGGTCAGCCTTTTTTATAACCGCTTATAAAGCGATTCTCTACCGTCTCACACATTCTGCTTCAGGAGAAAACTTGTTTAAAGTCTTTATGAGTCCATGGTATTATGGTCCTATTCTGTTCCCTATTTAGCAGTTGGTTCTCCTCTCTGGTTATTTGTTCCCTTGTAATGTTTACACGTTTTTGGGGAAATATTGTCTTATAGTAAAGACATGTACTTTTCAAATTCATTACGTCTCAAACTGGTCACAATAACCTGCAATGCCACCTCTAACAAAGTTTCTTATCGAAAAAGCTGAAACCAATTACTATAATAATACAAGCAAATATGGTCATTAGTAATATAAAACCAAAACAACAGTTAACATTTTGAATAGAAAAAATTGTTATATTGTGGTTTTAGTCCCACTAATATTATTTTTCTTTTTTATTTAAAATAAGATAAATTCATAAGAATCTGAAAATTACACCTACGAAAATTAAACAAAAATCACAAGGCTACCTATAGCCTCCAAGCTCCCTCATTTCTTGCTTCAACTCACATCATCATATATCTCATATTTTTCATTATTTACTTATTTTTTACTCTAAAATGTTGTGAATACAAACTCTTGCATTGTCAGCCCTTTTTATAATCGTTGTATAAGTGATTCTCTACCTTCTTGCACATTCTGATGTAGGAGAAAAGTTGTTTAAAGTCTTTATGAGTCCATCGTATTATAGTCCTTTTATGTTACCTGTTTGGTAATTGATTCTCCCTTGGTTATTTGTTCCTTGCTAATGTTTACACGTTTTTGGGGAAATATGGTATTATAGTAAAGACATGTACGTCTCAAATTCATTACGTTTCAAATTGATCACAATAACCTGTAATGCCACCTCCAACAAACTCTCTTATCGAAAAAATTGAATATAAATACTATAAGAGTACGAGCAAATATGATTAGTAATATAAAACCATAACAACGATTACCATTTTCAATATAAAAAATGGTTAGATTATGGTTTTAGTCCCTCTAATATGTTTTTTCTTCTTTTTTTTAGCATAAGACAAAATGACAAGAATCGTAAAATTACACCTACAAAAATTACACAAAAATCATAAGACTGCCTTTAGCCTTCAGGCTCCCTCCTTTCTTCTTTCATCCTTCATACTCCTTCATTTCTTCACACTTCCTTCAAGCTCCCTACTTTATTCCTTCAACTCTCATCATCAAATTTCTCAGCCTTTTCATTGTTTACTTATTTTCGACTCTAAAATATTTGGAGTACAAACTCTTGTATGGTTAGCCCTTTTTATAACCGCTTATATAACGATTTTGTACCTTCTCGCACAGTCTGCTTTAGGAGAAAAGTTGTTTAAAGTCTGTATGAGTCCATGGTATTATGGTCCTATTATGTTCCCTATTTGACAGTTGATTCCCCTATTTGGTTATTTGTTTCCTACTAATGTTTACATGTTTCTGGGGAAATATGGTATTATAGTAAAAACATGTACGTCTCAAATTCATTACTTCTTAAATTGATCACAATAACATGCAATGCCACCTCTAAAAAAGTCTCCTATCGAAAAAATTGGATCCAAATACTATAATAATATGATTAAATATGGTGATTAGTAATATAAAACCATAACAACAGCTAGCATTTTGAATATAAAAAATGGTTATATTGTCGTTTTAGTCCGACTAATATAATTTTTCTTTTTTATTTAAAATAAGGCAAAATCATAAGAATATGAAAATTACACCTATGAAAATTACGCAAAAATCACATGACTGCCTTTAACCTTCAAGCTCCCTCATTTTTTCCCTCAACTCTCATCATCATATTTCTCATCCTTTTCATTGCTTAATTATTTTAGACTCTAAAATGTTTGGAATAGAAACTTTTGCATGCTCAGCCCTTTATATAACTGCTTATACATCGATTCTCACACTTCTTCTACATTCTGATTGAGGAGAAAAGCTTTTTAAAGTCTTTATAAGTCCATGGTTTTATGGTCCTATTATGTACCCTATTTGGCAGTTGATTCTCCCCTTTGGTTATTTGTTCCCTGTTAATATTTACATGTTTTTGGAGAAATATGGTATTATAGTAAAGACATGTACGTCTTAAATTAGTCACCATAACTTGCAACGCCACCTCCAACAATGTCTCTTATCGAAAAAAATTGAATCCAAATACTATAATAATAAGAGCAAGTATGGTCATTAGTAATATAAAACCATAACAACAATTAGAATTTTTAATATAAAAAACAATTTTATTGTGGTTTCAGTCCCACTAATATAATTTTTCTTTTTTTCTAGAATAAGACAAAATCACAAGAATTTGAAAATTACACCTAGCAAAATCACACAAAAATCACAAGACTGCCTTTAGTCTTCATGTTCCCTCCTTTCTTCTTTCAACCTTCAAACTCCCTCCTTTCTTCACTCCTCCTTCAAGATCCCTACTTTCTCCCTTAACCTCTCATCATCATATTTCTTATCCTTTTTATTGTTTACTGATTTTCGACTCTAAAATGTTTGGAATAGAAACTCTTACATGGTCAGCCCTTTTCATAACCTCTTATAAAGCGATTCTCTACCGTCTCACACATTCTGCTTCAAGAGAAAAGTTGTTTAAAGTCGTTATGAGTCTATGGTATTATGGTCCTATTTTGTTCCCTATTTGGCATTTGATTCTCCACTCTGGTTATTTGTTCCCTTGTAATGTTTACATGTTTTGGGGAAATATTGTATTATAGTAAAGACATGTACTTCTCAAATTCATTACGTCTCAAATTGGTCACAATAACCTGGAATGCCACCTCCAACAATGTCTCTTATTGAAAAAGCTGGATCCAAATGCTATAATAATATGAGCAAATATGGTGATCAATAATATAAAACCAAAACAACAGTTAGCATTTGGAATAGAAAGAATGGTTATATTGTGGTTTTAGTCTGTCTAATATTATTTTTCCTTTTTGTTTAAAATAAGATAAAATCATAAGAATTCTAAAATTACACCTACGAAAATTAAACAAAAAATCACTAGGCTACCTTTAGCCTTCAGGCTCCCTCCTTTCTTCTTTCAATTCACATCATCATAGCTCTTATCTTTTTCATTATTTACTTATTTTCGCCTCTAAAATGTTCTGAATACAAACTCTCACATTGTCAGCCCTTTTTCTAACCGCTTATGTAGTGATTCTCTACCTTCTCGCACATTCTAATTTAGGAGAAAAGCTGTTTAAAGTCTTTATGAGTCCATGGTATTATAGTCCTTTTATGTTCTTTATTTGGTAGTTGATTCTCCTTTGGTTATTTGTTCCCTGCTAATGTTTACACGGTTTTGGGGAAATATGGGATTATAGTAAAGAGATGTACGTCTCAAATTTAGTACATCTAAAATTGATAACAATAACCTATAATGCCATCTCCAACAAAGTCTCTTATTAAAAAAAATGAAGATAAATACTATAATAATACGAGCAAATATGGTGATTAGTAATATAAAACCATAACAACAATTAACATTTTCAATATAAAAAATGGTTAGATTGTGGTTTTACTCTCGCTAATATAATTTTTCTTTTTTTTTTAAAAATAAGACAAAATAGCAATAATCTGAAAATTACACCTATGAAAATTACACAAAAATCACAAGACTGCCTTTAGCCTTCAAGCTCCCTCATTTCTTCTTTCAACCTTCAAATTCCCTCCTTTCTTCACTCTTCCTTAAAGCTCCCTAGTTGCTTCCTTAACCTCTCATCATTGTATTTCTCATCGTTTTCATTGTTTACTTATTTTTTACTCTAAAATGTTTAGAATAGAAACTCTTGCATGGTCAGCCCTTTTTAAAACCACTTATACAGCGATTCTCTATTGTCTCGCACATTCTGCTTTAGGAGAAAAGTTGTTTAAAGTCTTTATGAGTTCATGGTATTATGGTCCTATTATATTCCTTGTAATGTTTACACGTTTTTGGGGAAATATAATATTACAGCAAAGACAAGTACGTCTCAAATTCATTACGTCTCAAATTGGTCATAAATACATGCAATACCAGCTCCAACAAAGTCTCTTATCGAAAAAATTGAATCCAAATACTATAATAATACGAGCAAATATGGTGATTAGTAATATAAAACCATAACAACAGTTAGCATTTTCAATATAAAAAATGGATATATTGTCATTTTAGTCCCACTAATATAATTTTTTATTTTTAGTTAAAATAAGACAAAATCATAAGAATTTGAAAATTACACCTATGAAAATTACATAAAAATCACAAGACTGCCTTTAGCCTTCAAGTTCCCTCCTTTCTTCTTTCATCCTTCATACTCCCTCATTTCTGCACTCTTCCTTCAAGCTCCCTGCTTTACTCCTTCAACTCTCATCATCAAATTTCTCATCCTTTTCATTGTTTACTTATTTTGGACTCTATAATGTTTGGAATATAAACTCTTGCATGGTCAGCCCTTTCTATAACCGCTTATATAACAATTTTGTACCTTTCCGTACATTCTACTTTAGGGGAAAAGTTGTTTAAAGTCTTTATGAGTCCATGGTATTATGATCCTATTATGTTTCCTATTTGGCAATTGATTCTCCTCTCTTGTTATTTATTCCCTGCTAATGTTTACAAGTTTTTGAAAAAATATGGTATTATAGTAAAGACATGTACGTCTCAAATTGATCACAATAACTTATAATGCCACCTCAAAAAAAGTCTCTTATTGAAAAAATTGGATCCAAATACTATAATAATATCAAATATGGTGATTAGTAATATAAAACCATAACAACAGTTAGCATTTTCAATATAAAAAATGGTTATATTGTTGTTTTAGTCCCGCTAATATAATTTTTAATTTTTATTTTAAATAAGACAAAATCATAAGAATCTGAAAATTACACCTATGAAAATTACACAAAAATCACAAGATTGCCTATAACCTTCAAGCTCTATCCTTTTTTCCCTCAACTCTCATCATCATATTGCTCATCCTTTTCATTGTTTACTTTTTTTTTACTTTAAAATGTTTGAAATAGAAACTTTTGCATGGTCAGCCCTTTTTATACCCGCTTATACAGTGATTCTCTAGCTTCTTGCACATTCTAATTTAGGAGAAAATCTTTTTAAAGTCATGAGGCCATGTTTTTATGGTCCTATTATGTTCCCTATTTGGAAGTTGATTCTTCTCTTTGGTTATTTGTTCCCTGTTAATATTTACACGTTTTGGGGGGAAATATGGTATTATAATAAAGACAAGTACGTCTCAAATTTATTACGTCTCGAATTGATCACAATAACCCACAATGCCACCTCCAACAATTTCTCTTATCGAAAAAGTTGAATCCAAATACTATAATAATAGGAGCAAATATGATAATTAGTACTATAAAACCATAACAAGAGTTAGAATTTTTAATATAAAAAATGGTTATATTGTGGTTTTAGTCCCACTAATATGATTTTTTTTGTTGAATAAGACAAAATCATAAAAATCTAAAAATTACACCTACGAAAATTACACAAAAACCACAAGACTGCCTTTAGTCTTTATGCTCCCTTCTTTCTTCTTTTAGCCTTCAAATTCCCTTATTTCTTCACTCCTCCTTCAAGCTCCCTACTTTCTTCCTTAACCTCTCATCATCATATTTCTTATCCTTTTCATTGTTTACTTATTTTTTACTCTGAAATGTTTGGAATAGAAACTCTTGCATGGTCAGCCCTTTTTATAACCGCTTATAAAGCGATTCTGTACCTTCTCAAACATTCTATTTCAGGAGAAAAGTTGTTTAAAGTCGTTATATGACCATGGTATTATGGTCCTATTTTGTTCCCTATTTGGCTGTTGATTCTCCACTTTGGTTATTTGTTCCCTTGTAATGTTTACACGGGATATTCTGGTCCTATTTTGTTCCCTATTTGGCAGTTGATTCTCCACTCTGGTTATTTGTTCCCTTGTAATGTTTACACAGTTTTGGGGAAAAATGGTATTATAGTAAAGACATGTACTTCTCAAATTCTTTACATCTCAAATTGGTCACAGTAACCTGCAATGCCACAGCCAACAAAGTCTTTTATTGAAAAAATTGAATCCAATTACTATAATAATACGGGGAAATATGGTGATTAGTAATATAAAACCAAAACAATAGTTAGCATTTTCAATATAAAAAATGGTTATATTGTGGTTTTAGTCCCACTAATATTATTTTTTCTTTTTTATTTAAAATAAGACAAAATCATAAGAATTTGAAAATTACACCTATGAAAGTTACACAAAAATTACAAGACTACCTTTAGCCTTCAAGCTCCGTCCTTTCTTCCTTCAAGTATCATCATCATATTTCTCATCTTTTTCATTGTTCACTTATTATCGACTCTAAAATTTTTTGAACGGAAACTCTCGCATGGTCAGCCCTTTTTATAACCGTTTATACAGCGATTCTCTATTTTCGCACATTCTGATTTAGGAGAAAAGCTGTTTAAAGTCTTTATGAGGCCTTGGTATTATGGTCCTTTTATGTTCCCTATTTGGTAGTTGATTCTCCTCTAGTTATTTGTTCCCTGCTAATGTTTACACGTTTTTGGGGAAATATGGTATTATAGTAAGGACATGTATGTTTCAAATTCATTACGTCTCAAATTGATCACAATAACTTGCAATGCCACCTCCAACAAAGTCTCTTATCGAAAAAATTGAATATAAATACTATAATAATACGAGCAAATATGGTGATTAGTAATATAAAACCATAACAACAGTTAGCATTTTCAACCTTCAAACACCCTCTTTTATTCACTATTCCTTCAAGCTTCGTACTTTCTTCCTTCAACTCTCATCATCATATTTCTCATCCTTTTCAATTTTTTTACTTATTTTCAAGTCTAAAATGTTTGGAATAGAAACTCTTGCATGGTTAGCCCTTTTTATAACCGCTTATATAGCGATTCTCTACCTTCTCGCACATTCTTCTTTAGGAGAAAAGCTGTTTAAATTCTTTATGTGTCCATGGTATTATGATCCTATTGTGTTCCCTATTTGGTAGGGGTGTTCAATCGGTTAACTAACGTGAACTACCATTAACCGACCCTTTTAAACCCTTAACCGTTAATCGAACCAAAATTTTTGCAAAAAAATTAAGCGAATAGAACTTTTTCGGTTAAGTCAGTCGGTTAACTGAATTAATCAAAATTTATATGTTTTTTTTAATTTTTTGTTAAAATAAGTATAAAACATATAAAAATTAACCGAATTAACCGATCGATTAATTTGTACTTTGAAAAAATTAACTGAACCGACGACCCCGACCGAATACTTATATATAATATTATTATTTATTAAGTTCGAGTAATCCAGTTAATCTACTGATTTCGAATCGAATTAACCGTTAACCGAACTTCTAAAAAATTATTAACCGACCCCTGTCTGAATTAATTCGGTTAACCAGCCGATTAATCGAATTTGATCAGTTAACCAAATTAATTCAGTTTTACTCGAGATTTGCACACCCCTAGTCGAGATTTACTTAACATTCTTATCAAAATTTAAAATTCTTTACTTGTATAACCATACTTATTAATAATCATTGTAAAATATTTGTCTAATATACATTAATATAACTGCTGCTCCATTCTAGAAACCTTTACATTTTTATGATATCTTCAGCCTGTTAATTTATGATGAGCTCTTTCTTCTTTTCTGTTCATCAATTTCTTTTTTCTTTACCTATGGAAAATGACAACTAGAACAGCCCCGTCATCATTTCCCAAGCAACTTTTTGTTCATCTTCTCCGATTAAAATTTTTAACGAAAATTTAACATGATTTTTTTAACACATGGACCAATCATTGAATTTCATATAATACAATTTACTATGTCATAAATGTTACATACTATTTTAAATGACTAAAATATATTTTACCTAAACTAATTATTAACCAAAATAATATAAAAACAATAATTAAATGGTTGAAAACCCCTAAAAATCCAAATGCCATCTTCTTCCTCAAATTTTAAATTAGAATTTGTAAAAAAAAACATTTTATTATTTTCCATCTTCTTCATCTCAAATCTCAACTTGAATTTTTTTATTTTTTTAATATGAATTTTATTAATACTTAGGAGGAATAAACCAAACAAAGAATGAAAACTCCATGCTCAAATAAGAATGGCAGGACAAACCAACAAATAGTGACCTCAAACACAACATTCATCCACAATGAGCTCTGCAAAAATCAAATCAGACCAAAAGAAGCATTCAATTTTCTTTCCTTCAATTTCTCTTCCTTTGAAAAAAAAACCCATTTTTTCCATCACTTTTTGTTTTGTCTTTAAATAAAAAGAAAAAGAAAACCCACGGGAGATTTGCAATTGAAGTTTTGGGTTCTCTTCAACTCATTTTTGTAAGAGATTTAGATTCAATTCAAGAAACCCCATCTATTTTGATAGTAATTTTTGTTTTTTTTTTGTTGGTAATGGGTTGTGCCTAACCTATTGAATCCTTATTAGGTAGGGTATCCTTCTTAAGGCTTGTAGACATGAAAAGCCTTAGGTAGGGTAGCTTGAAGTCTAACTCTCGAAAGAAACAGATTACCTTAGATTTAATCTGAATATTAGATTGGTTAAGATTTTGCCATGACATTATTGTATTATGAGGAAAGAATCTTAGTAATCCCAACCTTCCCATTCAACAACATAGATCCTCTCAACTTTGTCTCCGTATCTTTGCCACAACATTTTAAGTTAGTTATTTGATTTTAATATTGCATATGTGATTATTCATCTACAAAATTCATCTACAAATTGTTATTCTGTTTTGCAACAACCTGATTCATATAGTTTATAGTAATAGCTTAACCAAATTAATCCTATTCGATCACTGAGGAGACAACCTTACTTACTTCTTTATTACTTGATTCAATATGTACACTCGCACATTCGCATATTATATTCACACGCGACAGTACTCTAGGTGCAGTGCACTAGCTACATATAAATGTAGACTTAATATGTCGCTGGTACTCCACAGAACTCCTCCGTCAACCATAATAATTACCTACCCCAATGCACATGATATTTGTTACACAATTTCATACATAGCCAAAATTCAATACTTTCACATTTAATTGGCATGTTCAACACACCCTTAATTATCAAATACTTTCAGAGTATGAATCAATAATCTAAATTTTAAATTACCATTAAGATGGCATCATTCACAAATTACAATTTCTTGTACATTTACAACTTTTCTGTGTGCATGTATAACGGTCTTACAAACATTTCATAGAAATTCACTTTGTATGAATATATCATGCATAAGTATTATTTTCATTCAAAACATTCTACACATAAAATCAATCATACATAAAATTAACCAATCATTCAATCATTCAGTCAAAATAACAACATTGCTACCATGCCAAATAGTTAGGGCTCGAAACGTACCTGATTCGACCACTCACAAATTTAATTACTTAGCTATTAAGTCAAGCCAAATAAGCAAGCTAAATGACCAATTAAATCATAATAATTGTCATTACCAATCAAGTTATTGATTTTAGGACCCACACCTTATTTTATGCTCTTTTGCAGCACACTAGAGAATATTGCAGTTTCTCTAATAAATTTTGAAACAAACCTAAAGTAAAAATCAGTATAAAACTCAACCAATACACCTCTTAAAAAGCCCCTAAACACCCACTTATGGGTTCAATCCAATCGTTACAATTACAACTATTTTTCAAATCCAAACTAGTTAGATTTCTTACAATTACAACTAATTTTCAAATCCAAACTAGTTAGATTTCTTACACCGGTTTGAGACGAATCGTACACGCGAACATCTTTCGGCTTTTCTACTAATTTGGTGCGTTTAAGTTGGCACCTAAGACATTTAATTACTGAAAATTAAGTAGCTAATTTATGATTAAAAATTTCTTATTTGATCAATTAACAACTTTTCCCAATATCTAAACCGAAACTATTCATTAGTTTACAATTAGCACACTTACGCTTCCTGAATTGTCAAATCTGAATTACCGAGTCATCAAGATCGATTTTCCCTAATTAACACATGTTTAAAGGATTATGAGGAAGGGTTCAAGAACTCAAGATAGTGCTGGAAAAATATAGGAAAGAAATAAAGAAAAGTAGCCCCTTTTATTGCTCATAGGCACACGCACCACCACCCACGGTGGCCAAATTGGGGTTGATTTGAAACCACTTTTAAGATCAATTAAAAAACAAAAAAAATACCCATTAAATCTTTAAAATCCCCCAAATTCCAGATCTAGAAATTTAGGTTTTCATTTAACAATATTTATCAAGAAATTGGGAGAAAATGAGATCTTACACAAGCAAGGAGTTTATTTATGTTCAATTATGTTACATTCGTTACCTTCGTGTGATAGGGTTAATTGTGGGCAGTAAAGGAACTCACTAAGTTTATTTCAACTTACAGGAGTTTGTATGATGTTCGCAAGATTTGCGAGGTTGATTAAGGACTCAGAAGAGGGACCAAGCCAGATGAGATCGGGGTTTGCAAGCTGTTTAAGTCATGCAGAGAGGAATGGGTACCATTGGAGGCTACGCCTCGGGATCAATAATAATGATGCCAGATAGCATCCCTACAATCTGGATTATAGGACAAATAGTCCGTAGTTAAATTTTATAAGTTATTTTATAAACAAATAGTCTGTATGGAAACATAAACCTTGTGAGATCTAGCTTTTAGAAAACATGAGTTTTTTTTTGTAAGATGTATTTTTAATTTAATATAGTTTGTTTTCTAATAGTTTAGTCGATAAATTTAGAATAGGTGAACCCGATCCATTGTGATGCTCCATACTCAGATCCGACAGATGGGTCGGGTTGTGGTGTTACATAAATCCTCACAAACAACTTCTAAACCATCTCCAACACCCTATAAACCTTCACCAGTAGCTTCTAAACCATCTCTAACACCCCATAAACCTTCATCAACAACTTTTAACCTATCTCTATAACACCCTTAACCCATCTCCGTTGCCAGATTAGGGTTATGAAACATTACCATGTAAATCCAATTAATTAATATCAAAACATTTCAAAGATGATATTTAGCAATAATCATTTAAAACTATTAATACCCTAGCTTACATATACATTAGGGCCTTAAATCGAACTTTCAAGGCCATAAAATAAAATTAGAAACAATTCAGAACTAATTCGGAACAAATCAGAAAGTTTAGGAAAAAGTTACAAAATTTGAAAACAGGGGTCACATGGCCGTGTGACATAGCCCAGGCCGTGTAGCAATCGAACAAAGGGACACACAGCCGTGTTCCAGCCCATGTCTCAAATCGTGTAACTCATTGAGTAGGGTCACACGGCCGTGTCGTAGGTTGTGTGCTAGGCCGTGTAACAAACTAACTTGATACACCAAACTTAAAAAGTGACACACAGCCGTGTAGCCAGGTCGTGTATGACACACGACCGTGTGACAGCTCGTGTCCCAAGCGTGTATTGCATAATTTGGCCCTTAAAACAAGCCATTTCAAGGCCAAACCACACCTAATCAACCATCCAATTTTTGCATACAGTCAAAGGACCTAAACACCTTTCAAGCACTTATAAACATACCATTTCAAACATCCTATTTCATGTAACCAATATGCTATTCAAAGGCACCACAATTATACCAAAACATCATTAACCAAAACAAAGCAATATAGCCACAATTCAAGCACAAAACCTAGTTCCTTTAATTACCAAATAACATCATATATGGCCATTTACATATCATCACAACATACCAAAAAGGATCATGTTTTACAAGTACCTAAAATTGACAAAATGACCTAACTTGTCAATGCATTAAAGTCCATCAAACAAAACATAAACTTCAAAAGCATATACATACGAAATTAACCATTAACACATTCAAGAACTACCATTACAAAAGGTCCTATATATGCCGTTTATAATCTTGGCCAAAATAACTCAAAATCTATCGAAATGGTTGCTGGATAGTGTGATAGAACTCCGACAAGTTTCCAATCGATCGATTTTTCGATAATCTACGAAACAAAGGAAAATAACTACATAAGCAACTAGTGCTTAGTAAGCTCGTATAAACTTAAACATAACTTACCATTTCTTAAACACATATAATAAAATAAGCATAATATCATTACCAAGTCCATAAGCTTATTAAAAGCCTATACAAGCACCATCAAACTCACAAGTTAGTAATTTCACACATCATACATATGAGTTCAACCATATCGTAAATAGATTTCATGTACACATCACTTAATTTATTATCCTTTTCATAGTATCATAAACCATTATCCAAATGTATACATACCTTTCCATTAACCTTTGCATACTCGTTGAATCATCTAGAATTACATTGGATACTCAGGAATGCTCACACATAGTGTGCCTTTCCATATAAACGTAACCTTTCCTTTTCAATAATGCTCACACGAGCTGTGAAATAGGCTTGCTCACAAGAGTTGTGGAGAATCTGCAACAAATACAGGACCTCAACCATCGGTAGGACATTCAAGACCAGCACCCGAAACATGAAATCTCTAATGACATGTCATTCGTATCCTAAGAATTTTTAAGGTTCAACCAGGACTATTTATCCGTCAATTGCTTAAAATATCGATATCTGTATATTCAAGTTCGTTTATAATTAAAACGATATAATAGATAATCAATTTAACTATCATTAATATGATAATAATTTATACGAACTTACCACAATAATTATAGTCGTAGAAGTAGAATGAGAGACTAATCCAAAGCTTTCGCCTTTCCTCGGTTTAAATCCAGTTGTGGTTTATCTTAATCTAAATTGATAATTATATTCAATTCAGTACTTCAATTATCTTAAACCATTTAATTCAATCCATAATTCACATTATCATAAAATTATGAATTTACCCCTCCTATTTTAACTTTTCACAATTTAGTCCTTAAGCTCATAACTTGAATTTTAACCATTTTAACCTAAATCCATGTTAACCAATTCTACAAGAGACCATGGAAAAATCCATAATTACCAACATTTCACATTAAAACCCATGGATTTACACTTTCAACAATTTAATCCCTAATATCAAATTAATCAAAAATAACTTAACAAAACAAGTTTGTTTAACAACCAAGATTAATAATCTATCAATTAACATCAGAAACAAATCAAACTCGTTCATGGCAAGTCCCTCAAACTTTAACAATGTTGAAAATTAACCCTCGGGATAGCTAGATTAAGCTAAAACGAGCTTTAAAACATAAAAATTAATAAAAACGAAGCTTAAAAACATAACATGCATGAAGAAAATCCAAAACCGAAGCTTTCTTCTCCTTCAATGGCTATTTTCGGTTTTGATATTTTAAAATGAGAAAGATGATAGCCTTTTTCCTTTTCTTTGTTTAACATTTAATTTAATTATCAAAATACTAAATTAACCTTTTAAATCTATTAAAATTTCATTAAAACCTATCCATAAACATCCACTATCAACATTTATGGTATAATTACCATCTAAGTTCATTATATTTCCATTCCATAGTAATTTATCCTTTTAACTAATAGAACTCCACTTTTGCACTCTTTACAATTTAGTCCTTTTTACCTAATTAACTATTTAATCTTCAAAATTTCTTAACGAAACTTTAGTACGATCCTAATATAATCCCATAGACTTTAAATAAATATTAAAATATTTATTCTTTCATCAAAATTGTGGTTCCAAAATCATTGTTTTTGACACCACTGAAAACGGGTTGTTACAATCTTTAACACCCTCTAGACCTTTACCAATAACTTTTAAAACATTAATACCATCAAAATTGTCACTAACCTTAACATTATGTCTACTACAACCAAACCCCTGTTGTAACACCCCTAACCTGTATCCGTCGCTAGAATTGTGTTATAGAGCATTACTAGAGTTTACATTACAAAACTATAAAAAAATATAAATCATTTACTTTACAACATCAATCATAGCAAATTCCATCAATAACATACATATTTTCCCTTATATGAGCCATTGAGGCCCTAAAAACACATTAGAAACAAATCAGACTAAATCAAAAGCATTTAGAATTTTTCGAGAAAGGAAGAAAATTTTCAAACTGTAGGGGTCAGACGACAATATGGCCAAGCCGTGTGACTCCAACGGCTGAGACACACGCCCGTGTCTCAGGCCATGTGGGCATTTGAAATAGGGACACACGGTCGTGTTCCAAGCCATGTTCGTGCCCTTGTAACTCACTGATTTGGGTCACACGGCCAAGCCACATGTCCGTGTGCTTGGCCATGTACCCTTCGAAATAGCCTCACACGCTCGTGTGCCAGGCCATGTGCTAGGTCATGTAATAGCCTGACTTGCAACCCTTTGAAAGCTACAGGGGACACACGGCCGTGTCACCTGGCCGTGTGTCACACACACCCGTGTCTCTGCCCATGTGGATGAAAACTAGGCTACTTTAAAGCCATTTTCTCACCCAAACATGCATCCACCTACAACCAATTTTCCACATATAATCAAGCACTCCAAAGTGCACCAAACCAAGCTATAAAAAGCTATCCAATTAAGGTACATAAGCATACAACCAATGTGCCCAAAAGACACCTCAATCACAACCATTAAACATGTATATCCATATACATAAATTGGCCAAAAGTTCAACTAACTTATAACTAAACTTATGTCATAACTTACCACTTTGTTTACCTATCAAATTCCACACCAAAAGTAACAAATATGCCATTTTACATCTAGCACCAATAGCCATACATGTCATCTATAATAATTATACCAATTCACCACATTCAAACATATCAAAAGGCCATTTATAATATACATTTTTATCCACCATTTGAACTTCCATCATATAGTTATCATGCATCCCAAATATACATATGTCTAACTTATACATATTTGACCATAACTCATCCATATATATATAGTTTAATTCCATACCAAGTTATACCATAATTGACCACATGCCAAAATTAAATTCAAACATACCAATTTGGTTATTCAAAACACAAATTTAAACGACCATATCAACTCCAACCATCAAGGCCATCTAAATGACACAAATCTAACCGTACCCAGATGGTTCCAACAATCAACATGTATATAAACCATATTTCAATCATGCACATCTATTGAAAACCTTTCCAAAGCATACCATATATTGACCATGTTGAGTTCAATTCATCATATATCACTTGGGTCATTCAAACATGCTATAACACATTATCAAATTAACATATATCAACAAGGCACCAAATGTACCTAGGCTACATCACCCAAAATGACATATACATGCAAAACTCATCAACTAACATTCACCTAATCATCAACCATAAGTCCACCTATACATGCCATTAGAACATTAACCAAGACATCAAAATCTACCGATATAATCGCTGGAGAGTGTGATAGATCTTCGACGAGCTTTTAACCCGATCGAGCTTCCGATAATCTATAAAGTAAGAGAAAGATAACTACGTAAGCAATGAATGCTTAGTAAGCTCGTATAAAATTTAGTCATAATAATCAATTTCAAATATGAAATTTATACTTATAAAAAATAATCTTATACCAATACTGCAAGATTCATGAAACCATATTCAACAATTCACAAAGTGAGTAAATTCACAGCATCACATATACAGATCATCCCTAGCATAGTAGGATTTAAAAAGCTTTAAACCCTTTTAAAATTTCTTATTTTCATTTGCATTTCATTACTTTCCATTGCATTTAATTTCTTTAACTTAATTAACAACATCAAGTCAACTCATCACTCCCTTTTTCATCATTTTACACTTCAAGTATGAACTTACTATTCCATTACCTTTTCGCACCCATTTCATATGTATATCACACAAGAAATAAGCATATCATTCAACCATAGCCACAAGCCAGTGCATTTAAACATAGTTCTTTTAGAATTAAACACATGATAACCATTTCAATAGAAATTCAATAATTCAAACCTTACCACTCTTTCATGATCACTAACATATTTCCATTTAGGCACTTACCATATCAATGCATAACTTATAAGTTTAAATGGCATAATACAACCACAACTTGGCCAAAGCCTAAGTATTTACACCAAACATGTTAGTATACAAGATCTAAATCGTAGGCCCATTAACATAAATAGCCATTTAGCCACAACATGTATCTCATGAGTTTATAACTTATCTCAACCTATATAATGTTCATGTATCATCATATCAAGGATGTTCATATATGTACATGTCATAAAACATATCGTTCTCTTGCAATTTCTTATCCGAATAATTCCTGTTGAACCATTTAGAATACCGTTGGATACTCAGGATAACTTACACATAGTGTGCTAACTCATATAACTATAATCCGTCAATTTCTGTACATGTATGCTCACACGAGCTGTGAATCAAAATGCTCACACGAGCATTGAATTAGAATTCTCACACGAGTTGTGAATTAGAATGCTCATACAAGCTGTGAAAATGGGCCTGGTCACATGACCTGTGGGTTGGAATGTAGCTACACAATGCTGCTCACACGAGCTATGGAGTATTTGCAACACATGCCAGACCTCAGTTATCGGTAGGACATTCAAGACCAGCATTCGAATCATGTAAACCCTAATGGCATATCATTTGTATCCTATGAATTCCAAAGGTTCAAACGGGGCTTGGTAATCGTTGTACGTAATTGGATTTACGTCGTTTCATAACACGGTAAATTACATACTAACATATATATATTTATTTAATCACATATTAACATTCAATTTAATCAAAATTATTCAGAATACAATTCATACGAACTTACCTGGCTAAATTGTAGAAATACCAAAGTTTAGGGGCATTTTGGTAATTTTCTATTTTCCTCGATTTTCCACCCGATCTTGATCTAAATTAATAATTTCATTCAATATATTAATTTAGACAGTAAAAAAAATCCATTTCATACAATTTTGTCATTGTTGAAATTTTTATAAAATTATCCCTAAAGTTTTACTTTTATTCAATTTAGTCCCTCAGACCAAAACATGCAAATTAACCATTTTTATCCAAAATTGAGCTTACCCGAATGTTCATGGTATCCAAAACAGCTCATTTATGCAACAATTTCACATTAAATACTTGTAATTTTATTAATTTAACAATTTAGTCCCTAATTGGTAAATTTATCAAAAATCACTTAATAAAATACTTTTAAATATTAATCAACACTCTAAAATTATCATTTAACATCTAAAATCACAAATTTAATCAATTGTAACATTCAAAATCTTTAACATTTTCAAAATCGAAGGTACGGGCTAGCTGGACTTAGTTGTAACGATCTCAAAAACATAAAAATTTAAAGAAACGGGTGAAAAATGGCTTACCATGCATAGATAAAGCCATTTTCAAACCTTGCTCATCTTCCATGGAGTTTTATACTTTCAAATTCGGTGGAGTTCAATTTGGAAGTTGAAATCAATTTTTATCTTATTTTTTCTAATTATTTCTTTATTAAATTACTAATTTACCCTTCCATTATACATGCATTTTAAAATTATTTCATGCTTTAACCGTACACTCATTTACAATATGGTATATTTACCATATTTGTCCATATACTTTCATTCATTAAGCCATTTAATCACTCAAATAAAAATTGATCAAATTTTACATCTTTTACAATTTAGTCCTTTTAATTAATTAACCATCAAAACGTTAAAATTTTGCAACGAAACTTTAATACCATCTTAATGAAACTCCGTAAATATTTATAAAAATATTTACTACTCTGTTTATAGAAATGAGGTTCCGCTATCTCATTTTCTAAAAGTACTTGACCTTAGGGTCATACCACTTGAACTTAAATAAATCGCTTATATAACATAAGTTATCAAATCAAAAACCTTTTTAACACCAAGTTTGAATCGTATATTTACGAACTTACTCGTCGGATTTTGTGGCCCCAAAACCACTATTTTTGACACCACTAAAAAACGAGCTATTACACCTATATTGTTAAGACAATGTGTTGGTGTATCTTGGAATTATGGAACATCAATCATATGGTCAACATAAAGGTGTTGTAACATCCTAATATTATTTATTTATTATATGTCAGTATATCGAGAAATTTAGTAGAATTTTGGAACGACAAAATTAGAATTTTCAAGGGCTTAAATTAATTATAATTTAGTGAGAAGCTTTAAAAGGAAATTTTAGCTAATCTTACTGTTATTGGTGCAATCAAGAAAAAATCCAAGAGTAATGGAAAATAGTAATTGTCATCGAAGGTATTTTAGACATTTAGAAGGAACGTGAGATTATGTATTAGAAAAAAATTGTGACTTGTGGTGAAGGGGTGATATGAGACCTTTTTATTGAGATTTTAATTGTTGTAATGACATTTTTGACATATGATTGGTTTATACTTCTATTTCGGATTTTAATTTATTTATAGATTATGGTTCTTCATTTTGAATACAGAAAAATGTCTCAAATGTCAAAAAAATCATCCAATTTAAAGGATGAGGCAATTATCACTCCTCAGGCTCAGGCTGCGAGCCAAACATTACTTGTGGCTATGAGTCACAATGAAAAGCCTGCGAAATTCACTGAAGAGAATTTTAAAACATGACACCAGAAAATGTTGTTTTATTTGACCATGTTGAATATAGCAAAATTTTTGAAGGATGATGCTCCTATTTTAAAGAGGATGAGGGAGATGCTATTACCGCCTTCAACATTGCCGAAGCATGGAACAACTCTAATTTCCTATGTTGTAACTACATTTTGAAAAATTTACTTGATGAACTTTATGAGGTATACAGTATCAAGAAAATGACTAAGGAATTATAGGAATTGCTAGACCATAAATACAAAACTGAATATGCTGGTGGTAAGAAATTCTTAGTTGCTGAGTGATAGTACTAGAAAGAACATATGTTTTCTCCCTACTTATTGGTTAATTTGTCCCCATTCAGTTATCTTTAGCACATGTTTTAGAATTTTTAGTTCAGTAAATTGCATTTTATAACTCAATGGATCTTAGCCTATTTCTCCTTATTTTTGTCATGTTTTGCTACCGATGTCGCTGTATGAGTATTTCTAGATTGTGCCCAGAATTGTCGCTGCACCTGAAAACTGTCCGGATAATAAAAAAAAATGTGTGAGCTGTCCAGTCTGGTATAACCAACTTGTACGTACAGAGGCAACATGATTCTAATGAAAGGACACCTGTGCTATTTGGAAGAATATATATATTCACGTGGAAAGGAAGAAAAGGGAGGCTTTTGTGGGGGTAATATCTTCTTCATCCTATCTTTAAAGCTTTTCGGCTATGGCGGCTTAAGTCTCCTACGGGTGAACCGATGTGAAAGGGATGCAGATCAACTCCTGATGAGGAGCCCAAAGTGCGGCACAAGAGGGAATGGAGAGATTCAAGTCTAGATTTTCTAGGAATAGTATTCTCCACTTGTTTCATTTATATTTATTTTCTAAACGATGGTGATACTTTCAATTTCATGTTTGTACGGAAGTTCACATGATTTTTGGGTTAAATGTTATTTTATTTAATCTTGCTTCTACTGTTTAATCTTTGGGTTTGAATTTTTTAGCATGGAAGTGTTATTGCATTTACTGACACTGGAAAGTGCAGCGACAGTTAAAGCTAACAAGCATGACAACAGAAGTTGCTTGAGGATTAGAGGAATTGAATCCACTTGTTCTTAATAGTGTTCCATTGCCAACATCTGAAGGTGTGGTTAATGTGCATGTTTAAGTCTTAGATTAAATATAGAAGTTCAGTTTGGTAAGATATTCATTTCAATTTAATGTATCGACAATCACCTATCCTTTTATACCTTGTGAGCACTTAGTATTCTGCTGAATATTCACGTTGAGGATCCCAGTTTATCATTATCATATTTTATCTTATTGTTTTCGAGTTATTTCTTCGAGAACTAGTGTCACAATTGATCTCATTTCTATCTATTTATTGCACTAACATTGATAGACAAAAGACATCCATCCTCATGGGATCGATATCCGACAGACTTATATTTGTCAACTATAGTTGTATCGGTAGTGTACGCTTGCACATTATTGCTATGATGTTAAATAGCCGATCAGGTTTTGGCATCGTTACCGGGGATGGCATTTGTTGAATATTTATTTTTGTTTTTGGGCTTTGTTTTTTGTTATATAATATTTAGTTGCCACTAACTTGTTTTCTTTTTGTCGCTATTTGCACATTTTATTTTAGGTGTTTGTTGACCCGAAGCAATTTTGAGTTTATTATCGATTTTGATCCAGAAATTGAAAAAACCGTTTGGAGGAGACTTCAAGAACAAAGGAATATGGCTGTACCAAGAAACAATGAAGCAATACCCCAGGTGCAGCACCAAAATGCTAGACCCATCGTTGCCGCAAGACGCTCAAATACAAGATAGGGCTATACGAGACTTTTAGTACCTATCTTGGATTAGTTACAATCGAGAGTTGTTAGGCCAACAATCTAAGTTGTGAATTCTAAACTCAAGCTAGTAATGTTTCAAATGTTTAATTCTAATGGGCAATATGCTAGACCGCCACATGAAGATGCACGAGAACATCCTAAATCATTTTTATTGATTTGTGCTTCCTTTAGTCAACAAGGCATTTCTAATGACACTTTGAAGATGCAATTATTTCCTTATTCCTTGCAGGGAAGAGCTTGTACTTGGTTCATTGGGCTACCTGCTGGATCAATTACTTCTTGGAATGCACTAGCATCATAGTTTGTTTTGCGCTTTAACCCACTGACAATGAATGCTCGTTTTTGAAATGATATTACAGCTTATTATCAGCTGGATGATGAGAATCTTCACACTACATGGGAACGTTATAAATCTTTTTTCAATGTTGCCCTATGCACGACACTTGACAGGAAACACAAATTAATATTTTCTATAATGGATAAATTCACACACGAGGAATCTTGTTGACGCATCATCCAATGGTCCTTTGATGAATTGTACTTATAATGATGCTGTTGGAATTTTTAAGAGAATTACTCAGAATGATTATCAATATCCTATCTCTAGAGCTCCATAAGCAAAAGCTACTCCAAGATTTATTGAATTAGACGCAATATCTGAACTTAGTGCTCAAGTTTCTTCTCTTGCAAATATGATAAAAAATATACAAGGGACTAGTGACGTTACACCTATACAAGTTGCTCAACAAGTTGATGTTCCTACCTTTTGTTGTGAGATTTGCAGTGACAACCATAGCTATAAAGATTTTCCACAACTTGTAGAGAATGCCTTTTATGTTAGTAACATTCGTAACAATTCTATGGGAACTCTTATAATAATTCTGCACGCAATCAACAATCTTGGGAAACTCAAACTACTGGAAAAAATGTTGCGACATTCCGATATGGGAATATATCTACTCAAGGTAATTATAATCTAAGACAAGAGAATTACAATCGACAATAGAATAACTACAATCAGCACACTCAGATGCATCCACACCAGAATTAGATACAGCAACAACACTCTTCAATGCTGAATCAACATGTTCAAGGACATCAACAACAATAGTACATGCAAGCTTGTCCTTCTGACCCGTTAGCAGCTCTTGAGGCTTTAATGCGACAGTATATTACTTATATAGAAGCTATTGTGCAAGGGAATTTATCTTCTATTTGGACGTTGGAGGCATAATTAGGACAACTTGCTTAAAATCTGAATACTCGACCACCGGGCACACTACCTAGTGACATGGAAAATCCCAGACTGAAGGGGAAAGAACACTGCAAGGCTATCACTTTTAGGAGTAGTAAACAAACTGGCGAGCCGACTACAAACTCTACTGTAGCACCTCAAGATACTGGTGAAGTGATCCTTGGTGAGAAGGTTAAATCTGAAGAGCTTGTTGATGTACCAGACAAAGAAGTTCTTCAAATTCTCACTCATATGCCTAATGTTTAACCCTTGAAATTGTCAACGCTATCAAAGGTGTCAACGCAATCAGATGTATCTCCACCTTTACCTTTTCCACAAAGATCCAAGGAGAATTTGCAGGATAAGTAGTACCAACAGTTCCTGAACAAACTGAAGCAACTTCAAGTCACTATTCCTTTAGTAGACACTCTTGTGCAAATTTTTAATTAGAGGAAATTTATGAATGAGCTCTTGTCCAAGAAGAAGAAGCTCAGTGATATTGAAACTATTGCACTCACAGAAGGCTCTAGTGCTATTTTGACAAATAAGCTGCCCCCTAAAATGAAAGATCTTGGGAGCTTTACTATCCCATGTTCAATTAGCAACCATTATTTGGGCAAGGCTTTATGCGACTTGGGAGCTAGTATCAACCTAATGCCATTATATACTTTTAGAAAGTTGGGAATTAGTCACATGAAACCTACTACAGTGACAGTGCAACTAGCAGATCGATCCTTGGCTCAACCTGAAGGGAAAATCAAAGACATCTTAGTTCATGCAGATAAATTCATTTTTCCGGCTGATTTTATCATACTTGACTGCGACAAGGAGGTTCAAATAATTTTGGGACGACCATTTTTAGCCACCGGACAAACACTTATTGATGGTTACAAAGGTGAACTGACCATATGATTTAATGATGAGCATGTTACCTTCAGTGTTTTCGAATCTATTCAATGAAAGGATAAATAAGAATGCCATATTTTTGATGTGCTAGATGATCTAATTGAGGAAGAATTCAATGACCAAAGCACAATACTTTCCGAGGAGTTTGTAATGACATTTGATGATGAATTCTTAGATGATTGTGACAGCATGATTGAAATTAATAATATTGAACTCAGATATAGATGGCAGATTGAATCCTTAGACTTACCCAATAGAACGACTCCAATTTTTAAGCCATCTATTGATGAAGCTCTTACTCTAGAATTGAAACCACTACCTACTCATCTTAAATACGTCTTTCTTGGTGCTAACAATACTCTCCCAGCTATTGTCTCCAGAACACTTGATCCATATTCTTAAGCAACATAGACGAGCTATTGCTTGGAGTACTGCTGATATTCGAGACATTAGTCTATCTTTTTGTATGCAAAAGATCAAGTTGGAAGATGAAGGCAAGCAATCGATTGAGCAACAAAGAAGATTAAACGAGAAGATGAAAGAAGTTGTTTAGAAAGAAATTATAAAATGGCTTGATATTGGAATTATTTACCCTATTTCTGATAGCGAATGGGTAAGTCCAGTGCAGTGCATTCCTAATAAGAGTGGCATCATTGTGGTTAGCAGCGAAAAAGATGAATTAATTCCTACACGTATTCCTATGGGATGGTGAGTCTGTATGGATTATCGCAAACTTAATGCTGCAACAAGGAAGGACCACTTCCCCCTTCCTTTCATTGACCAAATGTTGGACATGCTTGCTTGAAAAGCCTATTACTTCTTCTTAGATGGCTATTCTGGGTATAATCAAATTGCTATTGCACCAGAGGATCGGGAGAAAACAACTTTCTCCTATCCCTTTGGTACTTTTGCTTTTCACCGTATGCCTTTCGATCTTTGCAACGCACCAGCCACATTTCAAAGGTGCATGATGGCAATATTCTCGGATATGATTGAAGATTCTTTGGAGGTTTTTATGGATGATTTCTCAGCCAGTGGGAATGATTTTGATCATTACGCTGACAATTTGGATAAAGTATTGAAGCGATATGAAGACACACATCTTAATCTAAATTGGGAAAAATGGCATTTCGTGGCAACTGAAGGCATTGTGTTAGGCCATCGTATCTAGTCAAGGCATTGACATAGACAAAGCTAAAGTGGAAATAATTGAGAAATTACCTCCAGCGAAAAATGTGAAAGGTATTCGTAGTTTTCTTGGGCATGCGGGGTTTTACCGAAGATTTATTAAAGATTTCTCAAAAATTGTAAAACCCTTATGCTCATTGTTGGAATAGAATCGAAAATTCTTCTTTGACGATACATGTCTAGATGCATTTATTCAATTAAAGAAGCAGCTAGTAAATGCACCCATTATCATTGCACCAGATTGGTCTCAACCTTTTGAAGTTATGTGTGATGCAAGCGACTTTGATGTGGGTGCTTTTCTAGGAAAACGCAAGGGAAAAATATTTCACACCATCTATTATGCTAGAAAAACTCTTATAGAGGCTCAAATCAATTTCTCCACTACAGGGAAAGAATTATTGGCTGTAATATCCACTTTAGACAAGTTTCGTTCTTATCTTGTCGGTACAAAGGTTATCGTATTTACTGATCACTCGGTGTTGAGATATCATTTTGGGAAGAAGGATACAAAACCAAGACTGGTACGCTAGATCTTACTGTTGCAAGAATTCGACATCAAGATTAAAGACCGCAAAGGTTCAGATAATCAAGTTGCAGACAATCTGTCTCGATTGGAAGTTGGCAGTGAAAATGGAAACATACTTCAAATTATCGACGCATTCCCAGATGAGAAGTTATTTGCTGTAGATGCAACCCCTTGGTATGCAGATTTGGTTAATTATCTAGTGTGTGGAAAACTCCCATTGGGTGTCACAGGACATAATAAAGAAATATTTTTTCGTGAAGTAGTGAACTATCATTGGAACAAGTCGTATTTATTCAAGGTATGCAATGTCAACATCATTTTGCGTTGTATTCTGGAAGAGGAGATGCTTTTAATCCTGAAGCACTGTCATGATGCTCCTTGTGGAGGTCATTTCGCTGGCATGCGAACTGCTGCTAATGTTTTCCAATCAGGATTCTACTAGCCTTGATTATTCAAAGACACCTACAATTTTGTGAATCAATACGATAGGTGTCAATGCACTGGTTCTATATCCCAACGCAATGAAATGTTGCAGCAGCCAATTATGGAGGTTGAAGTGTTTGATGTTTGGGTATGGATTTTATGGGACCATTTCCAATTTTATTTGGAAATCTTTATATATCAGTAGCTATTGACTACGTCTCGAAGTGGGTTCAAGTTGTTTCTGTCCTAAAGGATGATGTAAAGACAGTGCTTAAATTTTTTTAGAAGTGTATACTCACCCGCTTTGGCACACCAAAAGCATTGATTAGTGATCAAGGTACACACTTTCATTGCAACCAAGTGTTAGCCGCACTGAAGAGATATGGAGTTAATCATAGAATGGCTAATACTTATCATTTGCAAACAAATGGACAAGTCGAAGTATCGAATCGACAAATTAAAAACATTCTTGAGAAGGTTGTGAACCCTTTGAGGTAAGATTGGTCTTCTAGACTGGATGACGCTTTATGGGCATTGCGAGCAACATAAAAAACTCCATTATGGATGTCGCTAAATCAATTGGTTTTTGGGAAAGCATGTCACTTGCCAGTTCAACTGGAGCACAAAGCAATATGGGCAATTAAGCAAGGGAACATGGACTATGAAGTTGGATATCACTGATCTAGAAGAGATTAGGCGAAATACCTATGAAAGTGCTATAATTTACAAGAAAAAGACCAAGCCGTGGCATGAAAGAATTATTTTACAGCCATTATTAATCACGAGTCAATAAGTTTTATTATTCAATTCTAGACTGAAATTGCACCCGGGTAAATTGTGCTCACATTGGTCTAGACCTTTTGAAGTTGTCGAAGTATTTCCTCATGGTGTAGTCACAATCAAAGATTTACATGATGGACACCAGTTCAAAGTGAATAGAGAACGATTGAAACACTATTTTGGAAATATTAATCAAAAGCAGCCAGAGACCATTAAATTGGTCAAAAATTTTAATTTTTATTGAATTTATCATTATGTGATTTTATTTTATATTTTTTTTGTTAAATTTTGTTTTACTTCTTTTTTGTTTGGCAGAATAATTAGGTACCATTGTCGACCCACTTGGGCTTTATTGTCATTGCGGTTCGTACTATTGTACTACACTTATGATTCATCAAGAATGAGGGCATATCAGAAATTTTAGATCCCACTAATTGATCAAAAGTGACCTAGCTGTCTGATCTGTCTGAGCGGGTGCAATTCTCATTGGACATATTTATTCCCGCTTGCTTTATATCCCTTCACAAAAGTCACGCCTTTCCATTTTCTTTCACTCACTATAAAGCCCCTCTCCACCATGCCGACAGTAACACATGCAAAGCAGCCATATTTATTCACTTTCTCTTCCTTAAGCTCGTACCTTTACAACTTTAAACTATCTTCACTTAAAAAAATATGGCAAGAAGAGAGGATTAGTCAAGAAAGCCACAAAGTCTGTTGAAGAACACTTGTCCTCTGCAATTACAGTTCGTGAACCAGAATCCTGCATGCAAGTGGTGAAAAATTACCGGTGATTTTTTAACGAAAGAGGCCAAGGACAGGTTTCAAGAAAACATTTTGAAGCAAAAATTTGACACAAAATAGGGCATTCTCTTTTCGTAACAGCAAGAATTGGGCAAGAAAGTCTACAAAAGCATCTCTAAGCTAAAGTGAGAGATTTTTTCACTCATCTTGGAAGCTATTCTCCTTCATTAGTACGTGAGTTTTACAGTAACCTTTATGACCATGAGTTAGAGTTCATCTTTGTTCGAGAAGGATTAATCCCATGGGATGCTAAAAAAAATCAAAGAGTTGTGCAACGCTAACGTGGATGTAGATGAACACTCTGAGTTCATTGAGGATATCAGAGATGAAAAAGGAGACCTGTTGGTGAAGGATTTATGTGTCAAATGAGCATTGTGGATGGCTTTATGTCAAAGGAATTGTACAATGCACCGACACTTCCAAACACTGCAAAGCAAAATCTGGTTTCATTTTGTCAACTACCGGCTACAGCCCTCTACTCATGGCACCAAAGTCACCCTCGATTGAATGTGCCTAATACATTCAATCATTAAGGGTAAAAAGATTGATGTCGACGCAATACTCAACCAGGAAATTGCTGACTACGCTATAAGGAAAATTGGAATTTTGGTTTTCGCATCGTTGGTGATGCTATTTTGCCAGCAGAAAAGGATCATGCCCTGTGATGATGAAGAAGTCCTGGATAATAAGGGCCCGATCAATGAAGCCTTTATTGAAAGAATGACTCATGGCAAAGATACGACGACAATGAAGGATGCAAAGATAACCAAGACGAGGAAGGGAAAAACCAAGGCAGAAAGCAAGGGAACAAACCTAATTGTAGAGACATCATTGTTGCACAAAATGAAGGATATCGAGAAGTTCGCTAATTCCACCAGCAATAAGCAGATCAGGCTGGTCGCTACATAGAGGATATAGGCAGATCATAAAATTTGTTCTATGCTTATATCAAGGCCTGGAACAACTCTATTATAGTCGCATTAAGTCAGTCAAGCCTGGTCCCTCTCTTAGAATTTCCAATATTCCCACCAATCATCCTAGATTATGAACTCTCATATAAGGATGATGACTTAGGGGACCGAGACAGATCGGTGGCATCCTCGCCCATTGTGCACATATTTATTGATGAGAAAGAAGAGGAATCAAAGGACATTAAGGAGAGCATGCAAAAGATTGATAACCTGGTCGAGGGTGACTGCATTGCTGGTCAAGAGAAACCTACTGTTGAGAAGAAAGTTACTATTGGAGTGGAGGAAGTCCTTATTGCAGATGTGAATGAGAAGGATGAGGAAGAATATACTGGGAAAGAATCTATTTAGAACATTGTCACTGCACTCGAGTTTGTAGGTGCAACTACTAATAATTTGGAGCGAGATGGAGCTAGACCCGCAGAAGCTGTAGAGGAAGCAACCGATGATGTCGGGGTAGAGCTGGAACCCGAGGAGCGATCCGAGGACCGTGTGAAGCCCAAAGAAAGAAGAGAAAGCACTGTAAAGAAAAAAAACTCAAGAAGAAAGAGGAAAAGAGGAGGAAAAAGAGGCATCTTGCAGCCACATCTGTGGCTGAGGAAAACTGAGTTAGTTTATTTTCAATTTTCTTAGCTGTAGTGTTCATGCATTGCACGTAGCTATAATTTTTATTTTGTTAGTGCACATTATCATTGCATCTCTATTTTCATTGCATTTTAATTTTAGTGCATTGAAGATAATGCAAACTTTAAGTTTGGGGGAATGCATATGGGGTTTGGAAATACACCCACATTTGAAAAAAAAATTAAGTTTAATGAGGCCTGCAAGGTTTATTTGTGGTTAATGCAAATGTGTTTGAAATTTTTTGTTACATTTGATGCTTAATTCTGGAATCATGTGAATTATCAGTAAATGAGTTGGATACATGTGACTGAATGTTGTATCTCCAATTCTTTGATAAATGATTTAGGTTGCATTAGTAATGGATGACTAGTAGCATTCCTTGAATCTTAAATAAATCTGCCTTTGACAGCTACTTATATATATATATATAGTTATGAATAAGAGACACTCCAAAGTGGGTGTATTGTGAAATGTTAAAGAGGGAACATTCCAATGCAAGCGTTAGAAAAATGAATCTGGCCAAAGGCCGTCACTGCATGAGTGTGTGCCAGCACAATTACGTACTCCCTAGGGGCTTGTTTCACTCCATCGTTAGTTCTCAGGAACAAGGGTACAGTAATGCGACAATATCCCTTATTCACAAAAAAAAAAGAAAAAAAAGAAAAAAGGAGACATATATTTATGATCTTTATAGATGCTTAGTATTGAATAATAAATGTTTTATTGGTAGATAGAATTTAGTATTTGAAGCATGATGTTGGTTTTGATGAAGTTGCAATCTTATTCATTCATACTTATGTATTGTCGATGCAATATTTTGTCATCTGAATGTGACTCATTCATTGGGATTTTAGGTGATTCAAGTTGCTAGAATGATCATTTGCCTTAGTGAATTCTTATGTAGCCTTCCTAGTTTCTATATTACTTGAGGACAAGTAAAAACTCTAGTTTGAGGGTGTGTGATAATACTAGAAAAAACATATGTTTTCTCCCTACTTATTGGTTAATTTGTCCCCATTTAGTTATCTTTAGCACATATTTTAGCAGTTTCAGTTCAGTAAATTGCATTTTATAACTCAGTGGATCTTAGGCTATTTATACTTAATTTTGTCATGTTTTGGTATCGACATCGTTGCATGAGTATTTCTAGATTGTGCCCAGAATTTTTGCCACACCTGATAGTTGTTTGAATAAGAAGAGAAATGTGTGAGCTGTCTAGTTTGCTATAATCAGTTTGTACATTCAGAGGCAGCATGATACTGAAAAAAGGACACCTGTGCTATTTGGAAGAATATAAATATTCATGTGAAAAGGAAAAAAAAGGGAGGCTTTTTAGGAAGTATTATCTTCTTCAACCTATCTTTTGAAGCTTTTCGGCTATGGCGGCTTAAGTCTCCTACGAGTGAACCGATGTGAAAGGGACGCAGATCAGCTCCTGATAAAGAGCCCTGAGTGCGACACAAGAGGGAATGGAGAGATTCAAGTCTAGATTGTCTAGGAATAGTATTCTTCACTTGTTTCGTTTATATTTCTTTTCTAAACGATGGTGATTACTTTTTATTTCATGTTTGTACGGAAGTACTCATGATTTCTGGGTTAAATGTTATTTTATTCAATCTTATTTCTACTGTTTAATCTGTGGGTTTGAATTTTTTTAGCTTGAAAGTGTTGTTGATGTCACTGAAACTGAAAAGTGCAGCTACAGTTCAAGCTAACAAGCATGACAATAGAAGTTGTTGGAGGATTGGAGGAATTGAATCCACTTGTTCTTAATAGTGTTCCATTGCCATCATCGGAAGGTGTGGTTAATGTGCATGTTTAAGTTTTAGATTAAATATAAAAGTTAACTTCCGTAAGATATTCATTGCAATTTAATGCATCGACAATCACCTATCCTTTTATACCTTGTTAGCAGTTAGTATTATGTTGTATATTCACATTAGGGATTCCAGTTTATCATTATCATATTTTATCTTATTGTTTTCAAGTTATTGCTTCGACAACTAGTCTCGCAATTTATCTCGTTTCTATCTATTTATTGCACTGACATTGATAGAAAAAAGACAACCATCCTCGTGGGATAGATATCTAACAAACTGATATCTGTCTACTATACTTGCATCGATAGTGTACGCTTGCACATTATTGTTGTGACGTTACAATTGATCACTAAGTTCTTAAACTTTGTAATGGTTGATTCTAAAGTTGTTGTAAATCAGATGCATGAATTCCAACTGACCATTCATGGTATTCTTAGAGAAGGGATGGATATAAGTGAATCCTTTCAGGTGGTAGCCATTATTGAAATGCTTCCCCCTGCTTGGAATGATTTCAAGAACCATCTTAAGCATAAGAGAAAGGAAATGACAGTGGAAGATCTGATTGTCCAAATGCAAATTGAAGAAGACAATCGAGGTGCAGCTAAAAGGCTAAATAAAACAACCAATTCTAACTTTGCCAAGGCAAACGTAGTGGAAGTCAAGAAGGACTACAAGAAAAGAAAACATTCCCAGAATGGGTCTAAACAAGGACCAAAATGTGGTTCTTCAAGAAGCCAAAATTCTAAGGAAAATGCTTTAATTGCAATAAGATGAGACACAAGCCATCCGATTGTAGGCTTTAAAAGAGGGTCAGAACAAATAAGGCTAACGCTGTGGAAAATATTTCTAAGGAAATATCTAATCTTGACCTCTGCACTGTGATTTTTGAAGTCAACTTGGTTGAATCAAATCCAAGAGAATGGTGGCTTGATACTGGTGCCACACGTCATATTTGTTGTGAAAAGGACTCCTTTGTTGAGTTGGTTCCTTATGTGAAAGGGGAGGATCTCTATGTGGGCAATGCTACAACTTTCAAGATCAAGGGGAAAACACTGTGATTTTGATGTTGATTTTTGGAAAAGAGTTGAAACTTCAAAATGTATTGTATGTGCTTGGCATACCCAAGAATCTTGTCTCTGGGACCCTCCTAAGTATGTAGGGCTTTAGGATGGTACTTGAACACTAGAAGTTAGTTTTGTCAAAATGGGGAACATTTGTTGGAAGGGGATATGTATTAAATGATATGTGGAAACTCAATGCTAACTCTATAAAAGCTAATACTATGAATAAGAATGATGCTTCTTCTTCTTTTTATATGCTTGAGTCATTTTATTTATGGCATGGTCAGCTCGGTCATGTTAATTCTAATACTTTACGACGCTTAATTAACTTAGAGCACATTCCTTCATTTCAAATTAATTATAATTAGAACTGTGAAACGTGTGTTGAGGAAAAACTAACAAGGTCTTCATTTCAATATCTTGAAAGAAATATTGAATCACTTGATCTAATACATAGTGATATTTGTGACTTAAAGTTTATTCAAACTAGAGGAGGGAATAAATATTTTATTACCTTCATTGATGATAGTACAAAATATTGTTATGTATATTTGCTTAAAAGTAAAGATGAACCTATAGTGAAATTTGTTCTCTTTAAGCAGGAAGTTGAAACCCAACTTAATAAAAGAATGAAAAGGGTGAGAAGTGACCATGGTGGTTAATATTTTGAACCATTTGGTAAATTTTGTGTACATGGTATTATTCATGAAGTGACACCACCATACTCTCCTCAACATAATGGAATAGCAGAGTGTAAAAATTGAACCCTAAATGAAATGATAAATGTAATGCTAGAAAGTTCTGGGTTGGCACAAAACATGTGGGGGGAAGCCGTTTTATCAGTGAATTACCTTTTAAATTAGGTGCCCCACAAGAAAAATAACAAGACACCATATGAGTTATGAAAGGGCAGGAAACCTTCCTACAACTACTTGAAAGTGTAGGTGTGTCTTGCAAAGGTAATGATTCCTTTGTCGAAGGAAATGAAAATAGGTCCTAAAACGTTAGATTGTATTTTCATTGGTTATGCACACCACAAGAATGCATATCGATTTCTTGTACATGAATCAAAGAATTTTGAAAGTCACAAGAATACGATATTGGAATCTAAAAAAGCCTCATTCTTTGAAAATATATTCCATTGTAATACTAGAGAAGATGGGTCAAGTTCAACAAAACAAACTTCAGAGACTATTGATAGTCAAGAATTTCAACAAGAAGTTAAAGTCGAGGCAGAACCAAAATGAAGTAAAAGGGCAAGGGTGGAAAAGTCCTTTGGATTAGATTTTCTAACCTATATGCTAGAGATTGAGCCTCAAACTTATAGTAGAGTTATTAACTCATCTGGAAACATTTTTTGGAAATATGCTATCAAGAGTGAAATTAATTCCATCATGAAAAATCATACATAGGAATTAGTGGATTTACCTCAAGGAATTAAACTACTAAATTCAAAATGGATTTTCAAACGAAAAATAAAAGTAGATGGAACAATTGATAAGTAAAGGGTCAGATTGGTTATAAAAGGTTATAGAAAAAAGGAAGGCATTGATTACTCAAATACATTTTCTCTTGTATCAAGAATAACTTCTATAAGGATGATACTTGTTATTACCACTTTGCGGAATCTAAAATTTCATCAAATAGATGTTAAGACAAATTTTCTAAATGGAGACCTTGATGAGGAGATTTACGTGGAAAAACCTGAGGGTCATGTAGCTCTAGGGAAAGAAAGAAAAATCTATAGATTGGTGAAGTCTTTGTATGGACTTAAGCAAGCAATAGAGTAATGGCATGAAAAGTTTAACGGTGTCATGATATCAAATGGATTTGAAATTATTGAGTGTGACAAATGTGTGTATGTCAAAACCACTGTTGATGGATATGGAAGTAATAATGAAATGGTAAAATGTACCAAAAACTTCTTAAATTCAAGATTTGACATGAAAGATGTGGGACTTGCTGATGTGATTTTGGGCATCCAAATCAAAAGGTCATCTGAAGGTCTCATATTGACTCAATCACATTACGTAGACAAGATTCTTGGGAAATTTGGCAAGGATGATTTTGGTGTAGCCAGAAATCCGATAGATATAAATCAACATCTATCCAAAAACGAAGGTGAAAGTATTGACCAAGTGGAATATGCAAGAGTCATAGGTAGTATAATGTACCTTATAAGTTGCACTAGACCTGATATTTCTTTCACTGTAAGTAGTTTAAGCATATTCACAAGCAATCCAGGGGAGAACCACTGGAAAGCAATTGTGAGGGTACTGAAATATCTCAAATATACTCAACACTGCGGATTACATTATTCCAAATATCTTCCTATCAAGAAAGATTCTCCAATGTGAGTTTGATATCTAATATTCAAGATACCAAAGACACAACTGGTTATATTTTCACATTGGGAGAAGGGCTATGTTATGGAACTCCTCAAGGCAAACAATTATAACCAGGTCAACAATGGAATCTAAGTTTGTAGCTCTAAACAAATTTGGATAAGAGGCAGAATGGCTACGAAACTTTTTAGAGGATTTTCCTAAATGACCAAAGCCTGTGCCCACAATATGCATATATTGTGATCACCAAGGAACAATTGGTAGATCACAGAACATAATGTATTGATGCTGTTGTTGAAAGCACCAAAAATATCCTATCCCTAATATATAATGAAAAAGAATAGTAAAAGGGGAGTAGGGTCAAATTCTCAGGGACTGGGTTTGCACAATATCTTGCTCCGTGAAATCCCAGGTGGAATCTTGCCTAAGAAAACTTGCGTTCTTGAAAAAAATAAAAAATAGCAGAATTAAAGGTTTGGATCTGGAAACGAAAAATAAAATAAAAAATAGAATTAAGAATATTGAATCGAAAATTTGAGAAATTAAAAATAGAGTTGAGAGAAAGGAAATTCTTATGGGAGATTCCAGCCTCCAGTTGTCTTGTTCCGCCTTGGGTTCAATCCTCGACTTTTAGATGATCCTTCCCAAAACATTTAGATGATCCTTCCCAAAACGAATAAGCCAGTTATAGTGGAAGAGGACGCCTACGACCACCACCTCTAAGGATTTAGACTTGCGATTTAGTGGAACCTGGCTCTAGCCAACAATCGCTTCTGTGGGATTGTCTTATGCTAGGTCAACGCTTCTCAATGGCGAATCCCACGCCATTTTGTCTCTTGGGCTTGCCAACCTCTGACGCAGTAAGCTAACAAACCGAATGTGCAACCTTCCCAAAACATACAAAGTGGCCACCTTTGCATACGTTGAAAAGCTTACTTCTTAAGGGACATGGACTGAAGCGTCAGCCTCGTAGTGCGGAGAAACGGTGAATACTCAGCAAGGAGGCTAAGTATGGACTCTAAGCCTCAAGAACCCTTTTTGGGGAATATCGACAACTTTCGGCTAGATGGGTTTAGTGACTCATGGTTGTGGTGAAAAGGAAAATAAATAAAATAAAAATAGAGATTTTATTGAAAAGAAATATGAGAAGAACAAAAGCCTAGACTTTTGGGGAGAGAGTGTTTACAGAAAAAGATAAAAGATGGATCTCTTTTGAGTCACTTCACCCCCTATTTATAGTTATAGGGGAGATAGTCTAATCCTACTTAAATTCCTAAAAGATAAATACATTTAATTGAAGATAAATAAAGATAAATAAAATAAAATCCTAAAAATAATCCTTAATAATTATCTCAATATTAATTATCCTAATATAATTAAAATAGAATTTAATAGAATAAAATCTCTTCTTTTTGCATTTAAACCCTAGTGTCCTCCATTCTTGCACTTTTGGGACCAACTTTTCCTTGTGTCGCACATTGGCCCATTTTATATCTAAATTCACGCTTTTGGCCCTTAATTTTACTTTTGCCTCAAATTTAGTCCCTATGAGATAAAAGATCATAAATAGCTCAAATTAGCAGGATCATACTCAGAATAAATACATAATTAATACATAAAAATACGTTATTCTAGAGTGTTATCAAATTCCCCTACTGAGCCCATTCTTGCCCTCAAGTATGGTTCCTATCTATTGTGAAAGTTAGATTCTGCCATAAAAGAAATACCACTCTAAAATTTTATAAAAATCAGTCAAAAATGCATATGAAAAATAAAGACAACCCTAAGCTTGCTTTAAGTAAAACAGAAAAAGTTTTCCAATTAATACACACAAAAATTAGAATCGACTTGAATTATTTAATGAAAATTAGGTAAATTACCAAACCTACCAAGACACAGTTCTAAAAAAATAAATATGGAAAAAATGGAGCCTCAAGAAGCAACACTAGCCAAAAATAATCACAGCAACAGCAACAACAACCAAAATCACAGCAGAAAATGATAGTAATAACGAATAGTACCTCCCCCTACTGAAAGCACATTGTCCTCAATGTGGATGAAAAGAAATAAATAGGTAGAAAAGTTTAGAAAAACTCCCCGTGTTGTTTCTGTCAATCGTATATGATGACAATGAGCTCGGTCAGTTGCTAGCCAAAGGTTTCAAGTTGGGCCTCAATGTGTTCTAAGCGTTGCTCAACGGTTTTCTTTGCATTTTTGCTCTGTTTTATCTAATAAAAAGAAGAAAAATTTATTAATATCCAAATAAGTAAAATAAAATAAAATAAAGTAATAAATAAAGTAAAGAAAAAATAAAAAATAATAAAAATAAAAATTAGGTTGCCTCCCAACAAGCGCTTGTTTAACGTCGTTAGCTCGACGCCGTTATTGGTTCTATGGTGGTTCCAAATGGATTTTCTCAACCTTGTGGGCTTGAAAATTTTCATAAAACGGCTTCAACCACTGGCCATTGACTACGAACCGCTTTCCAGATTCTTCACTCTCTATTTCAACCGCTCCATGTGTGTACACTTTAGTAACAATAAAAGGTCCTTGCCATCGTGATCGAAGCTTACCTGGGAATAACTTTAACACGGAGTTATAAAGTAAAACTTTTTGTCCTACCGAAAACTGCTTCTAAGCTATGCACTTATCGTGAAACAACTTTGTCTTGTCTTTATAAATGTGAGTATTTTCATAGGCATCATTGCAAATTTCTTCCAACTCTTGGACGTCTAATTTCCTTGCCTTTCCTGCGGGTTCTAACTCCATGTTACATTATCAAATGACCCAATAAGCTTTATGTTCCAATTTGACCGAAAGGTGGCAATCTTTACCAAAAACTAGTCCATACGTGGTCATGCCAATCAGTCCCTTATAAGCAGTCCGATAGGCCCAAAGTGCCTCATTGAGTTGAAGGCTCCAATCCTTTCGGTTAGGACAAACTGTTTTCTCCAAAATAGTCTTGATTTCCCTATTCGAAACCTCAGCTTGATCGTTCGTTTGGGGATGGTAAGCTGTAGCTATACGGTGGTGGACTCCGTATTTTGGCAACAGTGCCTCCATGACCTTATTGCAAATGTGGGTGCCACGATCACTGATTAGGGCTCGAGGTATGCCAAACCTGGAAAAAATAGTTCGTTTTAAAAACTCCATAGCAGTTTTGGCATTATCATTGTGAGTAGGCTTTGCTTCTACCCACTTAGAAACATAGTCTACTGCAAGAATTATATATACATTGCTAAATGAAGAAATAAATGGGCCCATGAAATCGATGCCCTATACATCAAAGATTTCGAATACATGAATCGGGGAAAGGGGCATTTGATTTCGTTTAGTGATGTTACCTGTATGTTGGCACCTATCGCAAGACTTACAGAAGTTAAATGCGTCTCAAAAAATTGTGGGCCAATATAGCCCACATTCTAACACCTTATGAGCGGTCCGCTTAGGGCCAAAGTGACCTTCGCAAGCTTCAGCATGACAAAAATTAAGCATAGAAGTTACCTCAATTTCTGGAACACATCTTCATATTATCTGGTCTGAACAGTGTTTCCACAAGTATGGGTCATCCCAAATGTAATATCGAGCGTCGCGTCTAAGCTTGTCCCTCACAAAAGGTGCTAACTCAGTGGGTAATGATCCTATGGCTAGAAAGTTTACTATATCTGCATACCATGGGAGATGTGCCTCGGTCGAGAATAGGCTCTCATCAGGGAATTCTTCCTTAATAGGGATGTCGTCAAAAGGTACTTTTATTCTGCTTAAGTGGTCAGCCACTAAATTCTCGCATCCTCTTTTATCTCGAATCTCGATGTCAAATTCTTCGAGCAGCAAAATCCACCTAATGAGCCTCGGTTTTGCTTCCTTCTTCAAGATGAAGTACCTGAAGGCTGCATGATCAGAAAAAATAATTACTTTAGATCCTAATAAATAAGGTCGAAATTTATCTAAAGCAAATACAACGACTAAGAGTTCTTTTTCTGTAGTGGTGTAGTTGCTCTGCGCAACATCTAGGGTTTTCGAGGCATAATGTATGACATGTGGTTCGTTGTCTATCCTTTTCCCCAACATGGCTCCTACACTGTGCTCGCTGGCATCGCACATAATTTCAAATGGGTATTTCCAATCTGGTGCTTGCATTATAGGAGCGAAGACTAACTTTTGCTTAAGTGTATCAAATGCCTTCTTACATTTTGGGTCAAACTCAAATTTCTTGTCCTTCTGCAACAACTTACACAGTGGTTTAGCTACCTTCGAGACGTTTTTTATGAAGTGCCTGTAAAACCCTACATGGCCAATGAAAAAAAGAATTTCCCTCACAGTGGAGGGATAAGGCAAAGAATTTATAATATCAATTTTGGCCTTATCAACCTCAATTCCTTTAGATGAAACAACATGTCCCAGAATTAAACCCTTGTCTACCATAAAATGACACTTTTCATAATTTAAGACAAGATTAAATTCTATGCACTACTTAGAATTATCATTAGGTTTTTAAGGCATTCATCAAAACAACTCCCATATACAGTAAAATCATCCATAAAAACTTCGATAATTTTTTCCACATATTCAGAAAATATACTCATCATGCATCTTTAAAAGGTGGCCGGCACATTGCAAAGACGGAATGGCATCTTTCTGTACGCAAATGTACCGAATGGGCATGTAAAAGTGGTCTTTTCTTAGTCCTCCCGGGCGACTGGAATTTGAAAGAAACCTGAGTATCCATCAAGACAACAAAAGTGAGTTTTTCCGTCTAATATTTCAAGCATTTGATCTATAAAAGGAAGAGGGAAATGATCTTTTCTAGTGTATGAGTTCAACTTCCTGTAATCAATGCAGATGCACCACCCATTTTGTACTCGGGTAGGTACCAAGTCACCTTCAGCATTTTTTTTACTGTCACACCCGTTTTCTTGGGCATGACTTGAACCAGACTTACCCACCTATTGTTAGAAATAGGTTAAATTACATCAGCGTCCAGAAGCTTGATTATCTATTTTTTTACTATCTCCATCATATTCAGATTTAGCCGTCTTTGTGCCTCTCACCTTAGTTTCGTGTCTTCGTCCAAGTAGATCCTGTGTGTGCACGTCAAAGGACTTATCCCTTTTAAGTCTGCAATGGTCTAGCCAATCGCCTCCTTATGACTTTTTAGTATATAAAACAAACTTTCCTTTTCATGTGTGGAGAGTCTATTGGAGATTACGACTGATAGGGTATTACCCTTCCCTAAAAATACATATTTCAGATGCTCAAGAAGCGGTTCCAACTCCAACTCTGGCGCCTGTATAACAGAAGGTAACAGTTTAGTATTTGGAGATAATAACTCATTAACAAATTCAAATTCATCAAGTTTAGAATTATCTCCATAAATTGACTCAAAATTCTCTTCCACCAAAGAGTCAATTATGTCGATACGATTTACGCTCAAGATTTCGCTTGGATGGCTAATGGCGTCGTAGACATTAAACTTTACGATCTCCCCATCAAACTCTATCGTGAGAGTTCCACTTCAAACATCAATTTTAGTACTAGCTGTACTAAGGAACGGTCAACCCAGCAGGAGATCTAAAGATCCAGAAGTGTTATCCTCCTCCATTTTGATCACATAAAAATCTGCAGCAAAAATAATCTCGTTAACTTTTACCAGAACATTCTCGAGGACTCCTTCTGGATGCACAACAGACCTGTCCACCAATTGAATGATAACACCTGTTTTTGTCAAAAAACCCGCGTTAAGTGATTCATAAATAGAATACAACATTACATTTATAGAAGCCCCTAGATCACACATAGCCTTCTTAATTCCCAAATGGCCTATTTTGCAGGGTATTGCAAACATGCACCTATCCTTGCATTTTGTCGGCATTTTCCGCTGTAACACTGCGGATACATTCTCACCAACATTCACCCTTTTATTACTTGTTAATTTTTGCTTGTTGGTGCAAAGCTCTTTAAGAAATTTAACATACCGCAGTATTTTCTTGATGAAGTCCAACAGCGGAATGTTGATCTCGACATTCTTAAATGTTTCGAGGATTTCCTTGTCCTCTTTACCTCTTCAACACTGGTTGAATCGTTCTGGAAATGGAGGTTGAATTTTAGACAATAGAGGCTTCAGTCGGACCTGTTCGTCTTTCTCGGGTTTTTTCTGGGCGATTTCTTTGCCAAGACTCCTGTCAGGAATCGGTTCCAGTACCTTTCCACTTTGCAACGTCACTGCATTCGCATTTTGTCTAGGGTTTGGTTCTGTTTGTGACGGCCGCTTCCCTTAAGAGGTCAATTTCTCGATCGATGTCGTCAACTCTTTGATGGACGCCCCAATTTTGCTGTTGAAAATCAAGAACATTAGCTGCTAACTTATTGACTATGGTTTCTAGAAAATTACCTGAACCTTGTGGCTGTTGCGAAAACCGATTTTGGTATGGCTGGTTATTTCGTGGATTGGCCCCATAACTTAAGTTAGGATGGTCCCTCCACCCTGGGTTGTAGGAATTAGCATAGGGATCGTACTGCCTTTGTGGCGGCCCAGGGAAATTTCCCACAGCATCCAGATGGGCCGTGGTATCATCATGCAAACTGGGACATGTATCAGTTACGTGATCAGGTGTAGCACATATTCCGCATAACCGAGTTGTTTTCCATTTTTCTGCAATAAGAGAGTTCATCATTTTAGTAAGTCTATCAACTTTATCCTCTAAGGTTGTATTACTTAGCTGGTGAACCCTTCTAGGGGGTTCAGTATTGGCTCGAAACTGTTGAGAATTTGCAGCCATCGTGGAGATCAAGTCTCTCGCTTGTTGGGGAGTCATGTTGACCAATGCTCCTCCACTAGCAGCGTCTACCATATTCATCTCCATGGGCTTCAAACCTTCGTAAAAGTATTGGAGGAGAGATTGCTCCGTTATACCATGTTGTGGGCAACTTGCACATAACTTTTTAAACCGCTCCCAATAATCGTAAAGGGACTCAGCTTATTTTTTCCTTATTCCAACGATCTCTCTTCTTAGCTCAGCTGCTCGAGACGCTGGAAAAAATCTGTTCAGAAATAAACGAGATAGATCAGCCCATGTTGTAATAGATCCAGTGGGTAAATAAAATAACCATTCTTTAGCGGGATCTGCTAGGGAGAAAGGGAAATCACACAATTTAATCTGATCCTCAGTTACCCCCTGAGGTTTCATGCTAAGACAAACCATATGAAATTCTTTCAGATGTTTGTGGGGATTTTTATTTTGCAACCCACGAGAAGTTGGCAGTAGCTGGATCAAACCTGACTTCAACTTAAAATCAGTATCCACAGTAAGAAATGCGATGCACAATGGTGGTTGTTCTGTCGGAGCTTCGGCAAGTTGCCAAATCATTTGAACCATTGGTTGGTGTGTTAGATTCGGGTTTTCGTTAACCCTACACTCAGCTTAGTCATCGACTTCGATTTCTAGCGGTGGATTAATTTGAGTTCCAACCACCGCTGACTATTTTTTCCGTAACTTTGTCTCCTTGCGATTGGATCTAGCAGTCTTCTCAATTTCTGAATCGAACGCAAGAGTACCTGGAGCAGATCTGGTCATAAGAAACAAAAAACAAGATTAGTACGTTGCCAGTCCCCGGCAACGATGCCAAAATTTGATGCAGTCGTTGAAAGCACCAAAAATATCCTATCCGTAATAAATAATTAAAAGAATAGTAAAAGGGAAGTAGGGTCAAATCCTCAGGGACTAGATTTGTAAAATATCTTACTCCGTGAAATCCCAGGCAGAATCTTGCCCAAGAAAACCTGCGTTCCTGAAAAAAAATAGTAAAATTAAAGGTTTGGATCTGAAAACGAAAAATAAAATAAAACAATAGAATTAAGAATATTGAATAAAAAATTCGAGAAATTAAAAATAGAGTTGAGATAAAGGAAATTCTTATGGGAGATTACAATCTCTAGTTGTCTTGTTCCACCTTGGGTTCAATCCTCGACTTTTAGATGATCCTTCCCAAACAGAATAAGCCAGTTATAGTGGAAGAGGATGCCTATGACCACCAGCTCCAAGGATTTAGACTTACGATTTAGTGGAACCTGACTCTAGCAAACAATCGCTTCTATGGGATCGTCTTATGCTAGATCAACGCTTCTCAATGGCGAATCCCACGCCATTTTGTCTCTTGGGCTCGCCAACCTTTGACGTAGTAAGCTAACCAACCGACTTTGCATCTTTCCTAAAACATACAAAGCGGTCGCCTTTGCATACATTGAAAAGGTTACTTCTTAAGAGACATGGACGGAAGCGTCAGCCCCGTAGTGTGAAGAAACAATGTATACTCAGCAAGGAGGCTAAGTACAGACTCTAAGCCTCAAGAACCCTTTTTGGGGAATATCGACAACTTTCGACTAGATGGGTTTAGTGGCTCATGGTTGTGGTGAAAAAGAAAATAAATAAAATAAAAATGGAGATTTTATTGAAAAGAAATATGAGAAGAACAAAAGCCTAGACTTTTGGGGAGAGAGTGTTTACAGAAAAAGATAAAAGATGGATCTCTTTTGAGTCACTTCACCCCCTATTTACTGTGCTAGGGGTGATAGTCTACTCCTACTTAAATTCCTAAAAGATAAATACATTTAATTGAAGATAAATAAAGATAAATAAAATAAAATCCTAAAAATAATCTTTAATAATTATCTCAATATTAATTATCCTAATATAATTAAAATAGGGTTTAATAGAATAAAATCTCTTCTTTTTGCATTTCAACCCTTGTGTACTCCATGCTTGCACTTTTGGCACCAACTTTTCCTTGTGTCGTACATTGGCCCATTTTATCTCTAAATTCACTTTTTTGCCCCTTAATTATACTTTTGCCTCAAATTTAGTCCCTATGAGATAAAAGATCATAAATAGCTCAAATTAGCAGGATCATACTCAGAATAAATACATAATTAATACATAAAAATACGTTATTCTAGAGTATTATCATGTATAATCGACACAATATCGTTAGACAAGTGATCTCAACTAGAGTTATCTCTATTGATTTTGTAAGATCAAAAGATAACACTGTGGATGTGCTAACCAAAGGGTTAAACCAAGATGAAGTTGATAAAACATCTAAAGGAATGAGACTAAATCCCATGAATATTTAAGGCGCTATGTGAAGGAAAACCCAACCTAGTTGAATAGAGATCCCAAGATCTAGGTTCAATGGGACAACCTACTTGCATAGACCTTGTGAGGACACTATGGGGATACTTATCCCGAGTCCATTCCTATGATGAAAACAATGATTAAAATGTGGAAAAGATTAAGCAATGTTTTTAGTGACCATTGTCTATTTCGGTGAGATGAACAACATAAGTCACCTATGTGAGATTGAAGTGGGGCCACTTCAAGCACAATATTGGGGCATAGTTCTCTAAGCTCTTGTAGAACCAGGAGTTTATTCATGACCATATGAACATACCCATGAGAACTAAAAATCTTACCAGGGAGGTATTTACGTGAGGAATATCATCATTTACACAAACGGTAGAACAGTTCAAGGATATCACGTCTATTGGTCAGCTAGTAAAGTAAATATACTTTCACAAGGGAAGATTCAAGGGTTGATGCCTATCTATCCTATGCAAATATCGAACATAGAATCTGTCACCACTTTGAGCCTTTGAGTATCCTTGATCCATCAATTTCATTAATGTGTGGATTGTTGGAAAATAGTTGTTGACTGATGAATGATAAATTGATTATATCTCTTGGTTTAAATTTTTTCATACAATTGTATCTTTTAAACAATAGTATCTCTTGGTTTAATATTGCATTTTTTCATTCATTGTCTCTATTCACTTATAAATATATTAATTTTTCAAAACAAATCTTCATGAGTTGGTCTAAATCTCTTCATTCATTTCCTCTCCTCTATATAAAGCATAGTTAGAAGATTTCAAGAACACATCATCAAAAACCATCAATATAAAAAATTTCTTCTAAATTCATTTCTCTTAGTAATAGAGAAAGACAATATTGTGTTCGATTGATCACTGTTGTTGTGCTACTGCTGTGATCATTTGTTATTGTATCGTGGGAGATAGACGTCCAACGTTAGTCAAAGCACCGAGAAAAGGTCGAATCTGTCTTAAGGAAACTGTTTATACATGCCTCAACAAAATTCTTCTTATAATTTTCAACTCTATCTGATTAAAGGTATTTTGTTGTGTTACTGCTACTGCATTGCATTGGATTATCATTGTTACTGACATATTAATACTACATATGATATTATATTTTCTTGCAAAAACATACCACTATAACAAGCATACAAATGCCTTCTATGTCCACCTACCTTTATCATTGGTTATCTTGCTAAGCTTGAAATTGATGTTAATCATATTGGATTGCAAATAGAAATTCTCTAACAAACCAACCTCTTAAACTCAATTATGTAGATAAAAATTCTTGGTCCTCCTATTGCCCATGGATCAACAAACATTTCTTTGAAGGTCCTCCCATATTTGTGTGATAAACCTCGACACTTACAATGAAATAATCCTACTAACATTCAAGGGATATCCAACTCTAAAATTATACTTAGTTCTCATAACCTGTACCCACAAAGTCTCGATATTAGTTAAAATCTTAAACCTCAGTTTGATAAGGAAAGACCAATTATTCTTTTCTAATTTTCAAAAACCCATTTAACCAAAGCAAATTTGTTTTAATCATACATCGCCTTTACACATACCCCATTGCAAGTATCTCAATTTCATTAAACATGCTTGTCGAGCTCCTTGCCTATTGCATGAATAATTTGGTATATGTATATTTTCTTACTTTCTCATGAAACTAGGGAACTCCCAAATATTTACCCAAATCAAATGTTTATTGAACCCCAACACACAATAAATCTGAGCGGTATTTGGTTCCTCTACAGAGAAAAATATTTGTCTTATAGAGACTAATTTTGTGCCCAAACTAAAAGCAAAATTACACTAGCATCGAATTAACAAGATTTACTTGTTGTAAGTCTAACTTATAAAAAAGGAGTAGATCATTGATGAAAAACATATGCAATACAATAGGCTTATTTCTCTTAAGTCGAATAGGATCCATTTTCTTTTTATTCACTTCAATTGATATACATTGCCCAAGCCACTCTATCCCTACAGTAAACATGTATGGAGAAAGTGGATCCCCCTTGCCTAGTCCTTCCCGTAGGCTTAAACTCCACAACCATTAAGGCATTGTATGAAACCAAAATTAAGGAAAATGAAATACAATGCATTACTATATAAATGAAATAATTTGGAAAACCAACATCAATAAGTTTATCTTTCTGAAAATGCCAATAGATCCAATCGTACGCCTTTTCTTAGTATACTTTTATGGCCAGAAAATATTTTTTCTCCATTGCATGTTTGCATTGTATGGATTACTTCTTTTTCTATTAGAATGTTATCGTTAATGCTTCTACCTACCAAAAAAAATTTTAATTTGAAGGACTAATGTTTGACAATCGACCCCTCAACCTATTCATGATTACCTTAGTAATTATTTTTTACAGAGCTGAGCATAGGCTAATAAGTCAAAACTGAGCAAGTGGCTCTAGGTGATCCACCTTTGGAATGAGTATTACAAGTGGTTTTGTTCAAACCCTATTTGATAGACATAAATCTACAAAATTATTAACTATGCTCCAAATTGCATTACATAATATCCTACTAACTTTGAAAAACCTGCGCAAGAAAACAATTAATGCTAGGAGCTTTTAATGACACCATATTATAAAAGTTGATCGAACGTTTTAAAATGAGAATGAAGCTAATAAATTCTCCAAATATGAACCAAATAACGAAGAAAAGAAATGCCAATCTAGGAAAATCCCTCAACATTTCCTTTAGTTGAGTAAAGTTCATTAAAGAAAGTAATAACCTCATGTTGTAAAATACTATCTTCAAAACACCACTACACATCACAAAGTCACAATCCCTCAATTTGGTTTATATGTTGGCTCACCATGGCTTTGTCGTGATAGTTTTTATATTCTTATCCCTATTTTTAACCATTCACAACATGATCTTTTGTTGCCATAATAGCTCTTATTGATCTAATACTTCCTCTAACTCAGCCTTAAGATTCAATTCCAAGATACTTAACTTGGTAGAAAAATGATTATTCGATGCCTTTTGAACACCTTGTAACATAACTGCATTGGTAAAGGTTTGTATAGTCTCAAAAATGAGTTGATCGTTTTTTCAATTTTTTTCATCAAAAACTCTTTAAAGAAATCTTTCTGTAGCCAATAAGATAGAAAATGAAATGACCTATCATGCTTCAATATAAAAACTTCACTCATTTTTAATAAGTTAGGTTTATGGTTTGATCTCAACTTTTGTAGATGATATATCGTAAAGTCTGGTGAAATAAAACATCTTATAAGTTATTGCAAAAAACACTGTCAAGCTGTTTAAATGTTTGACCCGTATTCCAAGTATATTTAGGATCGAAAAATCTCATGTCACACAAATTATAATTGAAATGGAAATTTCAATATAAATTACATCCTCTATTATCCGTACCAACCCCATTTTTCTTCTCATCACAATTCAAAATCTAATTAGAGTCCCTTGCCAATACATAATGACCTTGTGTTTCCTATGGAATATGTTTAAGATAGGGCCAATGAAATCTCTACATATGTAACAACTTGATTTTAGCCAGTGTTGAAAAATATGATTTTGGAACCCAATATCATCATCTGAGCCCGTGAAGTTATGAATGAGGGATTTACATATTTAGTATGAAAATATATTAGTGGATGATCAAGTAATTAAATCGAGAAAATCATTAATAATAGTAAAAGGTCTAAATTGTAAAACTGCAATCGCTATCAAGTTTTAATTTAGAAAAATGCTTAGGGACCCAATTAGCAATTATGCAAAGGAATTAATGGTTATTTAACCATTTCCATTCACAAGTTAGTGGATATGGATGACCTAAACCATTCATTTCATTATGGTTGTTAATTTTCCATCATGGCCATCCATTAAGCTTAATTAAATTACTAATCCATAATATATACGTAGTGAGTGGTGAGAGAATAAAACATTCATCTTTTCTTCCTCTTGTGCCGTCCAAAGTTTTCTTCACTCTTTGTGAGCTTCCATAAACAATGGTCATATATAAATATTCAACTCTTGCTTTAAATATGATGAAATTAAGATTGATTGTAAAGAGCCTATAAGGAAATAATCTTTTTCTATCAAACCCATAATCTTAGAGGAGTATTTAATTTCGATTTTGTGTGTAGAAGGAAAACCCAATTCTACAATGGTCTTATTTGCTTTCATATCACTAATATGGGTTTCAAAAAAAGAAAAAATATATGGGCTATATTCTTGCGCATACTCCTTAACAGTGGATAATGGACTATGTATGCATGATTCGTATACATTGATGTAAATGAAAGCCTAAGTTCAAATAGATAAGGAACCAAAAGTTGGTACATTTGGTATACGACTTCTATAGTATGTAACATCATTCCAGAATAGAGGAACTCATAGCCCATTGAAGGGTAAATGATATCATCTCATTAGAATTACATGATTGATTAAAAGTAAACATGACCATGGGTCATTAATCTTTGAGATAAATGATTTAATTACTATTTGGTAACAATCGACTTTTCATTAATGAAGGTGTAACGGTTACCATGAAATATAATAGGACCATATCGAGATAATGAATTCATACTAAAGAGATTAAGAATGCCCTATAAGGTTAACACACTTATGACAAGTTCATTTGACACAAACTTATTAAAGAGCTTTTATAATGATATATAATAAGGGAGAGATTAGTCACAATACTTTAGTGGAATGACTTCGTGACTAAATACTGTTGTAATTAATAGGTATAAAGGTGGAAATTAATTACAAATAATTTGAACCCGAATTTTATATACACAAGTGGTTTGCCCGCTAGTTCGAGATAACCAAAAATGAATTTCATGTAGAACTAATGAATAAAAATGAAAGAAAATGATATAGTAAGAGCAATAGATCGCATGTATCACTCTTTGAAGTGAATGCATTTTGTTGCTAAGTACAAGAAATTACTTAGCAATTAATTTAAGGTTATTTGAACTATTATTTAATTGTAATTAACTAAATAATTTATGTTTGATGATGGAATTAGATTAAGTCATTCGTATTTATTGAATAAGAAAATTAAATATATTTCCTCATAGATTCTATTATGATAAAAATGCTATGAATTTAATGAAATTAGAATTGGGTTGAGAAATTTATTTAATTGAGATATTAATTTATTAAATAAATAATATTTTGGGTAATAAAATGTAAGTATTAGGTTGGATAAATTATAAGTGTTTGATGAAAATCTAGGAAACACATAATTCAATCCAATACATGAGAGGCTTAAAATTGAGCCTTTTATGTAATACAAGGGACAACAACCTTAGTATTATTTAACTAGAGTAGGAGTTTTATTTTCTATTAAAAATTATATAACCAGGACTTATCCAAGTAAAAGTCTTGTACTTTTCTTTATAACTATAGACCACCGATTAAGCGGTTTATAGCTTCACATACGTTATTATTCTTCTAGAATGTAATGGTATTTTATTTACAAAGAATAAATTCTATTTTCTAGGAATATCAAATAGACATAAGTTTACAGAGAGAATTTACTTTCCTACGGGAATTAAATTAAATGTTTTCATTCTGAGACTTGGTTTGTATTGCTCAAGCCCACACTCGAAGCAATTCATGGTTCAAGGATAGCAAAGAAGGTCTTTTGTTTGAATGCCAAGATTGAATTTGTCCGCCTCGCCCAAAGCACAAGTATATATTGATTTAAGAAAAGAATCTTAAACTTCCATTGTACCTAAAATAGTTGTTTTCTTAACTAGATTTTTACAACATTGAGCCCACTAACTTTTGTTTCCAAAAATCATTAGCACCTTAAATAATTCTATCATTAACTCCACTACCCGATGCCATAATAACCTCCACAAAATCCCTATCCTTTGAGTTTTAGATAAAATTTTGAATCTCGAATGCACTTGAAATCCCACTGACTTCGACTTGATTCTTTCTTACCTTCAAACCGACCACCTTGTTTTTCATTCGACTAACTTTCAAAGGCCAAACTTGTCAATAGTTACCTTGTCATCCATCTCCTTTATTGGTGTTATGGTAACTAATTTAAAATCTTTTATTTTTTATCCTTGATTTTTTTGGGTAAGCTTATTTAATGTAACTGTATTTACCATAACAAAAACAACTATCAATAGAGCTTCATATTCTATTATTTAAATTTGGCACTCAACCATATTCTTGGAGATCAAAGGTTTCTCCAAATCAATGCTCAGGGCCATTTTAGTAAATTTGCCCTTAATTCCATTATTAGTGTTGTAATTTATTTTAATTACATTCCCTATGAAATTCCCAACCACCTTTAGAATACTCTAGTTTATATATGATACCTGAAAAACCCAAAAATTAAATGTAAATGACCACCTCATTGAGGAAGTCCTTTAGAGTGGAGAAAGAAGAATACCAAGGTTAGACCATCAAATACTAACCATAAACAATCTAATGACCTTTTGACAACACTTCTGTATAATCTTCTATTGATTGGAATTTAACAAATAATATTGTATTTCTAAACTCATCAATTGAATGTCTCTAGATGACTTTTATTACGTGTGAATCTTATTATAAAGATTACTTAATCCAATTCCTCTACCCAATAACTTGATGATAATGGCTTTGTCCATGATTTTCTCCATTAACTTGATAACTTTAGAAGAGAAACTAATAGCTTGGATACCATCTATATTGTCAATCATGACATCATCCTTTAATAAGTCAAAGTCCTCGTCCTCCTCCATTCCTAGATTATTTAAATCTATTTTTCCAGTAGTCGAACATTTTTTTCCTTGACAAACATTGTGTCTTCCTCCCTTACAACTACCACAATTGAGTAGACCTTTTTAACTCAACCTTACTTTCTTGATGACCCTTTCCACTACCTTATTCTATAACATCCTGCCCTACGAAGCACTAGAGTTTGAATACTGTTTAAGGTAGTAAGGCACATAGAGTAAGTCGTGAGTGTATATATAGTATTGGAAATTGACTAAGTATAAGAATTCTATGAGCACACCTAGAAAGCCCTGATTCTAGCAAACACAAGATCTAGCGCATAGTCCTAAAGAAGTATGATTGGCATAGTATTCGCCAAATGCATTTTATGCGTATAGAGTGGGTGGACTCCGAAATGAATATAAGTAAATAAGGGTTTGATGTTAGATTACTATGATTAGTGGGATGAGATTTGTGGGTACGTGAAATGATTTTTAGGGTATGAGTTTATGCCAATAGTATAGTGCACCCTATGACTGTGGTCCTGTGCTAGTTAAGATACAAGATAAGCTGGTTAGGAATGAACCAAATATGAACTAGAAGAGTTAAAGGCTAAGGAGATAATTGAGTAGGTATCTTGGAAGTGACATATTTTGGAGACAAATTAGTATGAATGTAATGTTTACCAAGTTCCAATAGAGACTTGGGTTAAGTTAAAAGTGTACTCTGGTTTGGTTAAGGGGAGTTATCTTCTTACCTTTTTCCTCTAAAAAATCAAGATCTAAAGCTGGAGGAAACAAGAAGCATTTTTCTTGTTTAAGTTGGATCTAAAATTCTTAACTTTACTAAGTGATTTTTCCTCCATGTTGAGTGGTTGCTAAGTGCGAGATTTGGAGTCTCTGTTGCCCTTCGAGGTTATCAGGTGAGTCCCTAAGCCGACTCTTGTATGTATGTTATGTGTTCTAGAAACTTTTGTGAAAAGTGACTTAAACATGATATGAAAGCTATATGAGTATGGTATGATTCTAATGTAAAATGAGTGTTTTGATAGATCTTGTATGTTTGAGATCTGATTGGTCTAGGTACACGATATGAATCTCGAGGCTAATGGATGACTGTTTATGAATGATTGAAATGTATGTGTCTTGAAAACATGCTATGGAATGTGTCTATTATGAATAGTCTTTATTTGTCTCTGGAGTAGTCTAAAGGGGTCCATCGGGACTTTAAACACGAATCTTTGAAAGGAAAAGTCTATGGCCATGGCACCGTAATAAAAAAGACCATATCGAGTAAGACCATAGTTGGGCTATTACATCATATGAAAAAAACTAAAGGACAATTTTTACCTAATGGGGTTTTTGTGTAACCTAAAAATGAGGGGCAAACCTTATATAAGGTGAGTATAGGAAAATCCTTATCGTGAACATACTATGAAAAAAATGCTTTTGTGGTGAACCTATGAAGGGAAAGCCTTTGTGGCGAACCTCTAAAAGGATAGATTTTATGGCAAACCTTTGAAAGAAAATCTTTTGTGGTGAACTCCTAGAAGGAAGCCTTTGTGGCGAACCTCTAAAAGGAAAGCCTTTGTAGAAAACTTCTAAAAGGAAAGCCTTTGTGGTGAAACTTTGAAAGGAAAGACTTTATGGTAAACCTCTTAAAGGAAGCCCTTGTGGCAATCTTAATAAATAAAGCCCTTGTGGCAATTTGAATAAAGGAAGCTTTGTGGTGAAAGATGGAAGGAATGCTTTTGTGGTGAAATCTAAAGGATGGCACTAGTGGCAACCATTTGAAGCGAGCACCTCAGTGGCGAACCTTGAATAAAAGAAAAGGAGTTCTTGGTGAACTATGAAGGAATGACGTGTATGATACAAAGTATCTTTCAGTTTTAGGTTAAGTAATGCATAAGACCAATAATCGAACAGAAATAACAAATTGAGGAATCGTAAGCAAATAATAGGAATTTGATGTACGAAGGATAGATGCAAAGGTACTCGCTAAAGATGAGAGTTCAAGGATCACGAATGATAAGACTGGTAGGATGGTTCATATTAAGGTAAATAAAGCTTTCCTTTGCTCAGTTCATGTGAACTTACTTCAGCGTATTGTGTTTTAGGTTAACTGATATGAGTCTGCGCCTAGAGGGACGACACTAGGGCTGTGCCAAAGGAGTGGTGGGTTGGGGTATTATGCATACAAAGCGAGTTTAGTGGCGTGAACAAAAGAACAAAATTTATGAATTCAAGTTTGTGTGTTAAGGTACTTACGTTAGTATGAAATTGAAAATATAAAAAGCATTGTTAATTTAATAGAATTTTTAACCATTAATTGCACATACTTAGATGAATCAATTCAAAGTCCTAAAATTTTCTAATAGACAAGAATAGAACTTTACATCTGGAAAGATAATTTTTAGTTATTTTCAGTCTAGGGTGTTAACGGCCTTCGGATATACCAACATCCAGAGTAAGAATCCTACACAAAATATATCAAATGGGTAGTGTCCGCAAGTATACGAGTCAGGTTGTAATATAGTTACAACGAAGTAGGTGACTACTCCGAGGATTGTACCCAAGGGAGGCGAACACTAAATTAACCATAACCTAAGCAAAAATAAAGCTAATTAATACTTTAAATAAATTATATTACAAACAAACATAAAGAAATATTTTTGGTAGTTTTGTAAATAAAGAATAAAATAATATAAAGAAAAAGACTTTGGGAAATTTAACATAGAAACTGAATCAAATCTGAGCATGGGTGATTAGCTTGCTTCGGTAATCATAAAAAATTATTGCTTTGGGTTTCCTCTGAAATCAACTAGTCGTTATCCTAGTAGGATCTCTTGATCTTCCATTAGGCTAACGAGTCGACAAGAACTACTTATCTCTTGACGTCACAGTTGAGATCGGCTCGAGGTTAAGGTGTCACGGATAGGCCATACCAATTTTGGGTGAATTCACACCTAGATGACTTCCTAGAGCCTAAGGTTTAAGTTCTTTCTCTCCTGACAACTAATCTGCTAAGAAAACCCTGCACAACAATCAATTAATCATACCTCCACTCACTAATCCCCCATAAGAGGATTAATTCCTCATGGATCTCAAAAATATAATAAACTTGATGCGAAAGATAAACATTAATAACAAATCAAGAGACGAAGGTTTAAGAGAATCCTGAATGGTATTTATTAAAGCACGAAATCCACAAAGAGTTGATCAAGTTCCACAAATCAGATCCCCTAACAAATGCAAATAGCAAAATTGAAAAAAAACCTAAGCATACGAAAAAGGAAAAACTAAAAACTGAAATTAAAAGAAAATGATAAAGTATGAAAGTTGTGCTTTAACAAGTGTTTAATAGAATGTTTATAGAGTTAGGGTTGCCTTCGTCCCTAACCCTAGGTCAGCTGACACTCTCATCCTTAATATTTGATTTTGCAGACTAAAACATCCCTGGGTCATAATTAATTCCTATACAGGTTCGATGTCATGACACCCTAGTGCCTATGTCATGACATCGAAGTGATAACTCTTGAAAAAAGTTATGTTTTATGCCTGTGTCATGTCACTTTTAATTGTGTGTAGAAGGGTTGTGTTTGGTGGTTTGGTGGGTGCAGGCTGGGGAGAAAGAAATAATGGAGTAAAAGTTTTTCGGGGTAAAAGGTTGGAAAGTTTTCCACCTTGAATGTCGTGGTAATTCAGAAAGATGACCAAGTAAACATTCAGCGCATACCAGTCTCAGCCCAACTCTACTTGTACCAGAAAATTCTGCCTAAAATAGAGGAGAGGGTATTGTCGGCTGTTGGAGTTACCTTAGGATGAAATTATTATAAAAAGCCAAAAGAGGAAGCCCTAAAGGTAAAAAAAGGCGGAGAGAAAGGCGAAGACAACAATATAGGGTAGCAGCTGAGTAGAGACGGGAAAGAGGAACTTGAAAGCAATCCCTCTTAACCACCACATGACACTATGTTACTGGGTTGCAGATTCATTTGGCGACAACCATCGTCCTAAGTTCTTGATTTCTTTCTTAATATGTTCTCCCGTGAATTAATTTGATCAAAACGATGTTAGATGTTATTTCGAACTTGATTTTTAATTATCAATCCATAAGCTAAATCTCATAGGGTTGGGATTATGAAAACTTTTATTTTCTATAATGGTTGAAGCATATATTTTATTTAATCTATTGTTTCATTCAATTGTTTTTATTTTCTAAATGTATGCGCATATTCTCTAGGCATAGATGAATGTGCAGCATGCCCATAAACTGGATCGAACTCTAAAAAGGTTGGATTAGTTGGAAAAAAATTGAATGATTCAAGTGAGTATTCGACCGAATACTCACAACAGACTCTAGAAATAGAGCAACATTAGTATAGAATGAGGACAAAGTAGTGTAGGGTACCGGGATAAGGCCTATAGAAATAGGCCAGGTAACTTGAGACCTTGCTCTTGAAAGAAACAGGTCATTTTAGGTCTCTTTTGAGCAGTAGACTAAGTACAATTATGCTAAGTCATTACTAAAAGTAAGGGCAGATTGTTAGTAGTCCTAACCTTCCAAGTCAACATCGTAGGTCTTCAATCCGTTACCCCAGCATCTTTGGCCTAACATTCTTAGTTATTTATTTGTTCACTCAATTATTCTTGTAATTTCCATTGCATTTGTGCTCTTACTTTGCCTTAGCATTTTCCAATATTAGTCAGTATGCATTTCACACTCATCCTTAGTATTTTAATTTATCACTACGTACTTAACTCGGTGTTGCCATAATATTAATCATTATCATAACTTGACCATTTCTATACCTAATCTAATATCTGTGGAGACGATCTCACTTATAACTTTATTACTTGATTTGATGTGTTCACTTGCACAATTCGCATATCATATTCACACGCGACAAATTTTTGGCACCCTTGGTGGGGATCGACAATTTGGTGTAATTTGGTTTGGTTATTTTAGCTAATTCCATTAATTTTATCTAACTTAGCTTAGTTTAATTTCTGCATTTTTTCCATCAATGCTTCAAAAAAGACATTCCTACTAACAAAGAGTATCCTTTTGACCGAGAGATCGAGAGAACTTTAAGAAAATTGCTAGGAACGGGAAAGATCCTAGTCTCAATGATAATTCGATTGATCAATATGCTAATCCCCCTATTCGTAGGGTGATACCTGGTATGAATGAAAATTTGAATGGTCAGGGCACTAATCCTCATGTTTATAGGGGTGATAGATGACCGAGATAGACCAATTCGAGAGCATGTTGTGCCATTTTTGGATGACTTGAATCCAGGGATAGTTAGACCACAAAAATAGGCATAGCAATTAGAGATGAAACCGAAAATGTTTCAGATTTTACAAATTGTAGGACAGTTTGGTGGACTGCCGCACAAAAGATCCAAGACTATATTTACGACCTTTTCTAGAGGTTTATGACTCGTTTAGGTAGCAGGGTGTGCTTGAAGATGCTATACAACTTAAACTGTTTCCATATTCTTTAAGAGATCGAGCAAGAGCATGGTTGAATGCTTTACTGTCGGGAAAAGTGGCATCATGGAATGAATTTTGCAAAATGTTTTTTCTACTGTATAATCCCCCAAATATGAATGCCAAGGTGAGAAATGACATCACATCTTTTCGTCAATTGGAAGATGAAAAACTATATGAAGCTTGGGAACAATTCAAAGATTTAATTCGGAAATGTCAGATGGATGGATTCCAACACTGGGCTAAGATGGAGATATTCTATAATGGGCTGAATGCGTATACGAGAATGGTAGTTGATGCTTCGGCTAACGATACTTTATTGGATCAATATTATAACGAAGCATATGAGATTTTGGAAAAGATTGCCAACAATTATTATCAATATCCTACCACAAGATTTGGGGCGGACAAGAGAGTTGTTGGTACTATGGAGCTAGATGCAATGACTTCATTGGTAGCCCAAGTATCTTCTTTGGCTAATATGATTAAAATAATGAAAAAACACACTATAGTTTAGGAGATGAAAGTAGTCGAGCTATTTTGTGTTTATTGTGGTGAAGACCATATGTTTGATGAATGCCCATTAAATCCAGCATCTGTGTGCTACATGGGTAATTTTAACCGAAACAATAACTCTTATTCCAACACGTATAATCCTGGGCAGAAGCAACATCCAAACTTTAGTTGGAATAATCAAGCTGCGGGGAATTTCACCAATACAACAATACAGAACGTCATCAATGCACCACCTGGTTATACTCAACCTATGTCGAGGCAAAATGTCCAGCAAGATCAGGCATCAGTTTCATCATTATCATCTATTAAAGTTTTTCTGAAGAAATACATGGCCAAGAATAATGGTATAATTCAAAGTCAGGCTACGTCTCTCTGAGCTCTTGAGACTTAGGTTGGGAAAATATCGAATGCTTTGAATTCGAGACAACAAGGAGCATTGCAAAGTGATACTGAGAATTCAAGATGACAAGGGAATGAGAAGTGTAAGACCATCACTCTTAGAAGTGAAACTCAGCTGGATGACATTGCTAAAGATGCCACGACAGAAGAATGCCACTGAAATAACAACCAGGTAAATATACTAGAGTCATCTAAAAAACATATTATACCTAAAATGGGTAAGCATCCAAACGCTATGGCAAAATTAGAACATGTTGCCAATAAGAATGCCACGAAAAAATAATTTGAAGGATGAAAACATTTACCTTTTCCTCAGCGATTTCATAATTCCAAGCAGGATACTCAGTTCAAAAGATTTTTGAAGGTTTTGAAGAAACTCCATATTAACATACCACGAGTAGAAGCTTTGGAGCAAATGCCTAATTATGTTAAATTTATGAAGGATATCTTGTCAAAGAAGCGCATATTGAGAGAATTTGAAATTGTTGCTCTCATTGAAGGGTGCATAGCAATGTTGATGAATAAATTACCTTTAAATTTGAAGGACCCAGGGAGTTTCACTATCCCATGGTCAAGCGAAAATCATTATGTTGATAAGGAATTATGTGATCTAGGGGCGAGTATAAATCTAATGCCTATGTCTATTTTTAGGAAGCTAGGGATTGGAAAAACGTGACTTACTACAGTTACGTTGAAACTAGCTGATCGATCCTACATGCATCTGGAATGTAAAATTGAAGATGTGCTGATAAGAGTAGATAAATTTTTCTTTCCTATGGGTTTTCTGGTTTTATAACGTGAAGCTGATCAAGATGTGCCAGTTATTCTTGGAAAACCTTTACTTGCTATAAGCAGAACTTTAATTGATGTACAAAAAAACGAGCTGACCATGAGGGTAAATGATCAATAGGTTACCTTCAATGTATTGGATGCTTTGATATGTGCTGATGTTAATGATGAGTGCCACGCCATTGGGTTAATAGAAACAACAATGAAGGAATTCACCGGATATTGCCACAACAATTCTGACAGTGACGAAGACTCGCCTGAGTAGTGTGATACAATAAGTTTTAAGGAGTTCGGTAAATTTATGGATGCTAAGCAGTTGGTGGATAGACCAAGGAAGAAGTTTGAACCGTTTGATAAATCCACCTTTTGACCCACTTAAATCGTGTATAGAAGAACCTCCTACACTAGAGTCAAAACCTTTGTCGTAGCATTTGAAGTATGCATATTTGGGCGACAATAGTACTTTGCTGATAGTAATTTCTGTAGAGCAACACCCAAGCAACAGGCAAGGTTGTTATAAGTTCTTCGACAATTTAAGAGGGCATTGGGATGGACCCTGACCAATATAAAAGGAATTATCCCTACATTTTGCATGCCTAAGATTTGGTTGAAGGATTGCCTTAGCAATTCCATTGAATAGTGGTGAAGACTGAATCTGGTCATGAAAGAAGTTGTTAAGAAAGAGATTATTAAGTGGCTTGATACTGACATTATTTACTGGATTTCAGATAGCTCATGGGTGAGTCCTGACAAGTGGTATCAGAGCCAAGTCTTGACCCAAGTGTTATTCGAGTTGGTTCGAAGGCACCGTTGGGATGTCAAAAGAAGTCGTTGGTCAGAGTGAGCCAATGGAGACCCGTGGGAGGGCTAGAAAAGCCAGTCGCTCGAGGCAATGTGTACCCAAGAAAGAAGGTGTCACAATGGTAAGTAATGATAACAATGAGCTTATACCAACTCACATTGTTACTCTTGGGTATGAGCTCATACCAACTCGCATTTTTTAGGTCATGCAGGTTTTATAGAAGATTCATTAAGGATTTTTCGAAGATATCTAAACCCTTGTGCACTTTTTTAGAGAAAAATAGACCTTTTAATTTTGATGAACAATATTTGGTAGCCTTTGAAGAGTTAAAGAAAATACTGTGGGCAATATACTATGCTAGCAAAACTTTATTGGAACCGCATCTTAACTACACCGCTACGAAAAATGAGTAATTGGTTGTGGTGTTCAAGTTTGATAAGTTTTGTTCGTATCTAGTTGGTATAAATGTCATTTTCTACACAGATCACTCCACTATTATGTATCTAATGACCAAGAAAGATGTTAAGCCAAGGTTGATTAGGTGGATATTGTTGCTGCAGGAGTTTGACTTGGAAATTAGAGATCGGAAAAGGACTGAGAATCAAGTGGTTGATCACTTGTCAAGGATAAAATCTAGAAGTGAATATAGCCATGATACACTTATTAAAGAAAAAGAATTCCCAGACAAACAACTGTTACTTGCCACGACACTTCTTTGATATGTTGACATAGTGAGCTATTTAGTAAGTGGTGTGTTTCCACCCAATCTCAATAGTTAGAGAATATGAAAATTTCTTCACGATGCCAAGCATTATTTATTGGGATGAACTTTTCTTGTTTAAACATTGCGCTGATCAAATAATTAGGAAATGTGTCCCTGATGATGAAATACATAACATTCTATAGCATTGTTATTCAGCTCCATACGAAGGACATTTTGGAGGGACGAGGACTACTGCCAAAGTACTTCAGCCAGGATTTTATTGACTAAGTTTGTTCAAGAATGCTCATGAATTCATTCAATCTTGTGACCATTGTCAGAAAATAGGGAATCTATCTAGGAAACATGAAATTCTGTTGCAAAGTATACTAGAGATTGAGTTGATTGATGTTTGGGGAATAAACTTTATGGGTCCATTTCGTTCGTCAGTAGGCAAGGTGTATATAATGTTAACAGTGGACTATGTCTCTAAGTGGGTCAACATTGTTGCTCTTCCTACCAATGATGCAAGGTCAGTAATGAAGTTTTTACACAAGAACATTTTTACAAGATTTGGTACACGTATAGCCATTATTAGTGATGAGGGTCTCATTTTGACTACAAGTTGGTAGCTAGTGTTTTACATCGTTATGGGGTGAAACATAAGATTGTCATGGCATATCGCCCCCAAACAAACGGACAAGCTAAAATTTCGAACAGAGATTAATTTTTTTTTAGAAAAAGTGGTGAGTCCTACTCGTAAGGACTAATCTACTAGATTGAATGAAGCTTTGTGGGCATATCGTACTGCATACAAAACTCCATTAGGTATGCCACCTTTTAAGCTTGTTTATGGGAAGCCATGTGACCTTCCTGTTGAACTTGAGCACAAAGCATTTTGGGCTATTAAAAAGCTGAACATGGATTGGGTCGTTGCTGGTCGTAAAAGGTTGTTAGAATTGAATGAAATGGAGGAGTTCTGAGCATAAGCATATGAGAATGCTAAGTTGTACAAGGAAAAGACCAAGAGTTGGAACGATAAGAGAATGAACCTGCGGTAGTTTGAACCCAGACAACAGGTGTTGTTATTTAACTCTAGGCTCAAATTGTTTCTAGGTAAATTAAAGTCTCGTTGGTCAGGTCCTTTTGAAGTAGCCGAAGTGTATCCTCATGGAGCCATTAATATCAAGCATTTGAAAATGGTAGTCACATTTAAATTTAATGGGCAACGCTTAAAGCACTACTGGGATCCCCATATGGATCGAGACAAACACTCTATTAATCTCTAAGATGTTTGAGCTAGCAATTTCTTTTATCTTTCTTTTCTTTAATTGATTTAATTTAATTTTTTAGTACTTATTTAATATTGTTTTCATTTATTTCTTTATTTTTGAAAAATTTTCTACGATTTTCAAAGGCAAAATAAAAAATGTGAATTAAGCAGTTGTGATATTCAGACGAGTTTGTCGTAGCATTGCGACAAGCTGGATAGTGGACAACATCAGGTTGACCAGGTAGCTAAGTCTAAGGGGAGAGATGTTCCTTTTTAGTTGGGCTAATTCTGTTATTGAGCGAGCCCATAGAAGGGAAGTTAAACTTTTTGCGATTAGGGCACTTCACATTTCCCCCCAAAATCCTATTAGTTTTCTTTTTTCCTTCTACACGTCACGCAACTTCCCTAGCATGTTTCAATTTTGTTGTACTGTCATCACTATCCCCTTATTTTTTTTCTCCTCGACTACTCACGACTCTTAAGTTTCTCTTAAAGTTTTCATTTTTATTACTTTTTCTCTTCAATAAGTCCAATTTTATCCACTACATTCTCTACTATTTCTTCCAGTTTTCTCCAATGCCTCGTGTCAAAATTTTCGAATCATTAAAGGCTAGTGCTACTCAGCCAATGATATTCTTTAACGCTACCATAGCCATGAGATACAATACCAACATCGTAAAGCAGCCTTTCTATTTTGATTAAGGGTTCTTGTTTAAAAATGAACCATACATGGGATACAATGAATATTTGTCACGTTTGAATATGTAATGCGAATGTACAAGTATAAACGTCGGATAAAGTAATAAAGTTATAAGTGAGATCGTCTCCACAAGGATCAGAATAGGGAAAAATATGGTAGAGCTATTACTATAAACTATACTAATTAGGCTTATGGAAAAGTAAACATAATAATTATTTGAAGTGAAGTATTAATGTATGAAATTTAAAAAATCAAATAATGAGTAAAATTTTGTGGCAATTCTTCGAGAAAAAGTTGAGGGGATTGATGCTGTTGAATGGGAAGGTTGGAATTACTTGGATTATATCTTAATAACATAATAATGTCATGGCAAAATCTTGACCAATATTGCTGCTCAGAGTATAACTATTGCATTATGCTTCTTTCGAGAGTTAGAATTTAAGCTATCATTCTAAGTCTTTGTATGTCTGCAAGTCTTAAGAACAATACCTAACAATGTTCTTCCTAACTCTATACAGATCACAAGTCTATGTCTAGAATGCTGTGAGTATTTGCTCGAGTACTCGCTCGTATCATTCAATTATGATCAAACTTATTTAACCTTTTTAGAATTAAACCAAGTCTAAGGATATACCATGCATTCATCTATGTCTAGAGCTTGCATGCATATATTTAAAATAATCCAAATTGAATAAAATAGTAGATCTACTCAAAATATCACAATGATAATTAAAAGTATTAAGAGAGATCTAGTAGTTCCAACCCAAAAGAAATTAGCTTATGGGTTGGGATTTAAAATCCAAAATCAGAATAACATTCAACATCATCCTTAACAGTTTAGAAATCACATAAATCAAGTAACAGAATGAAGGTAGAACTACAGGAAGGTTTCACCACTCTAGCTTTCACTTTGATGCTGCTAAATTTTATAGGGTCCAAGGCTTATTGCTTGTCCCTTTCCTTACGTTTCTGCCTTTCTCTTAAGCTGCTACCCTCTCCCTCTTATATGGAATTTTTTTACACGAGTTTCTTCAGAGCGAAAATTGCTCTCCCAAATCCCCCTCCAAAATCCTCGTGTAAAAATGGCCTTCTCTCTTCTATTCTCTTTCATCTTTTATAGGGTAGGTCCCCTCTCTCAGAACACACTTTTCTCCCTGTTTTATAGGTGGATTTATATGGTACACATCCAGCTGCCTGAGAGTGACAAGGATTGAGTGTTGCGTTAGCATTTTCCTAGAATTGCCATGGCATTTGTGTTGGCAATCCATCCAATCTTTTGCCATGAAAATGACAATATTTCACTTCCTTCATTCTCTTCCTCCTTTTTCATCCTTTTTACACCTACTGCATACAATAGCCAATTCCCTTATTCCCAACAGTAAGAGCAACATGAAATAACATTTAAGGTACAATCCAAGCATTATTATACAATGTTCTAAAAATAACCTAAAAATGTAAATATATCTTCTTAAGTACAAATATCAAATCAAGCTTAGAGGTTCGAAAAATAACTCTTTTCTAGAGTTATCAATTTGTATCCTCAATAGTAGAAAAACATGGGTGGAATATTTTTTGTTTGCACCCCAAAGATGTTTTAGGAAAAAAATGTTCGAGAGTTTTATGCTCATGTCAACTCTCCAGATTCCCTTTTTATCTATGTAAGAGGTACATCTGTTCCTTTTTATGAAGACCATATTAATGCACAATTTGGTCTTGTAGGTATATAGGACGAACACACACCATTTGCTGAAAGTATTACTGCTGAGGGGTTAAACCAAGTATGGGAGGATTTATGTATTAAGGGCACATGATGAACTGTTTCTAGGCAATAATAATATACTGTCAAAAGGGCTTTGTTGAAGCCCATTGGGAAGATTTGCTATCATTTTTTGAGAAGCTGACTTATGCCGTCTACACACAATACTATTGTTTCGAAAGAACGAATGCTTTTTCTATAGTCCATTATAAAAAGGAGAAAGATTAATGTAGGGATGATCATTTTTCAAGAAGTACATAGGTGTGTTGAGAAGAATGTGCGTACCTTGAATTTCCCCTAACTTAGTACTACCCTATGTTGAACTACCCAAGTCCCTCTCAATGCAGAGGAGGATATCACCTCTAAGCCTTTTCCTTGTTTAATTTGGATTTCAAATTCTCTATTTTACTAAGTGATCTTTTGTTCCATGTCGAGTGGTTGTTGTAGTATCTTGCTAAGTCCGGGATTTGGAATCTAAGTTTTCATTCGAGGTTATCAGGTGAGTTCCTAAGCCGACTCTTGCATGTATGTTATATGTTCTACAAACTTCTGTAAAAAGGAACTGAAATGTGAAAAGAAAGCTAGATGAGTACAGTATGACAGTTCTGATGTAAAATGAGTTTTGATAGATCTTGTATGTTTGATATCTAGCTGGTCTAGGTACGTGATATGAATCTTGAAGCTAAAGGATGATTGTTTATGAATTATTGAAATGTGTGTATGTGTCTTGAAAACATGCAATGGAATGTGTCTGTTATGAATGTGTCAGTATGTATGATTAGTCTTTGTCTATCTTTGGAGTCGTCTAAAGGTGTCTGTCAAGAATTTAAACACGAATCTCTGAAAGAAAAAGTCCATGGCCATGACTTTGCAATGAAAATGACCATATCTTGTAAGACCATAGTTGGGCTACGACATCATATGGAAAGAACTAAAGGAAGGTTATTACCTAATGGGGTTTCTGAGTGACCCGAACGATCAGGGACAAAGCTCACGTAAGGTGAGTCTAGGCAAAACCCTATCGTGAACACACTAGGAAAATAAAGTCTTTATGGTAAACCTCTAAAAGGAAAGCCTTTGTGGCGAAATCCTGAAAGGAAACCTTTGTGGCGAACCTTTGAAAGGAAAGCCTCTACGACAAACTTTTGAAAGGAATGCCTCTGTAGCGAACATTTGAATGGAAAGCCTCTTTTCATAGTGAGCTTGTTTCTAAGGGCTGGGGAAGTGAGGCATTGGAAGCCTTTTTCCATATCATGTCTAAATGGTTCTCTAATTTTGTGAGAACTAATCCAATAGCTCAACAACCACCGAACCTCTCGTAACCCAATTGATTTTCCCTAATCGTCAAGGTTTGGAACAACTACGAGATAATAGGACTTTTATTGATAAAATTCACAAATACAAGGCTGAAGAATTTTATGGTAAATTCGAGGATGATCTTAAAAAGGCTAAATTCTGGTTAGATAATATTATGAGAGTTTTTGACGAGTTGTCATGTTCTCCCAATGATTGTTTGAGGTGTGCAGTTTCATTGTTAAAAGACGAAACATACCAATGGTGGGATATTCTGTCAGTAGTTATATTGAAAGATCAATTGAGTTGTTGAATTCTTTCAAACTGAATTTTCAAAATAATATGTCAATCAGCGATACCTTGACAAAAAGTGAAAATAGTTTCTAAAGTTGAAGTAAGAACGCAAAATAGTAGCTGAATATGACAAGGAATTTGTTCGACTTAGAAGTAAGCTAGAGAGTTGATTCCAACAAAAGCTGCTATGTGTACTCGATTTGAGGAAGGCTTTAATGAAGAAATCTAGTTGCTCGTCAGGGTACTCAAGTTGAAATAGTTCGTTGTAGTTGTTGATGAAGCTTAGAAAATGGAGGACTTTAGCAAAGCAAAGAAAAAGATAGAGACTCGTGTAAAAGGCAATTGGGAAAATCTTTCTCTTCTCCTTCTAAGAAAGTAAAAGAATCTCACAATCGTATGTTAGCTCTGTTTGGATTTTTTAGTAGAGATCGAGGAAAGCAGGCTAGCTCGAGACCTTAGGCTACCTTAGTAGCTAGTGTTGGCAACATTCGTAATGTCAATATGCTAGACTGTAAAAAATGCAACAAAAGACATTTTGGTGAGTGTCGGTTGAAAGAAGGATCGTGTTTTGAATGCGACTCATTAGATCATTTCCTCCGAGACTGCCTAGATAGTCTAATAGGGATAAAGCTCAAAATGTACGATCAAGAGCTATGCCTTCTAAAGGTAGGCCATCAAAGAAAGTAACTAATTTGCTAGGTTAGTATGTGTTAGTTGAAAAAATTTGTAAAATTTATCCATTGAATGTTCAGGATTGTGACTTTCCAACTACTTTAATGTTGTTATTCTCGGCATAGATTAGTTGACTTTGCATGATGTGGTTTTGAATTGTAGACGAAAATAGATTACTTTAATATGTCAGAATGGTGAAACAATCAAAGTTGAATCAGACAGAATAGATAGTGTTGCCAATATTATTTCTGCTTTGTCAGCTCAGAAACTTGTAAGAAAAGGGTGTGGTGTGTGTTTGGCATATATTTTATATGCTAAAGCTTCAGAATCAAAAGTTGAATTAGTCCCGACTATTTGTGATTGTGCGGATGTATTTCTAGAAGAGTTGCCAAGGTTATCGTCAGTTAGAGAGATTGAGTTTGCTATTGAATTAGTATCGGGAACTTCTTCGATATCGATTGCTCTATATAGAATGGCTTTAGTCAAATTAAAAGAATTAAAAGCATAGTTACAAGAATTGACAGATAGAGGATTTCTTGGGCCTAGCGTTTCTCCCTGGGGTACACTTGTGTTGTTTGTTAAGAAAAAAGACAGGTTGAATTTTTTGTGTATTAACTATCGATAGTTGAATGAAGTTATGATTAAAAAAATATAGCTGTCTCACATTGATGATTTTTTGATGAGCTGAAAGGTGATACAGTGTTTTCAAAAATTGATCTTCGTTCGAGATATTATCAGCTTCAGGTTAAAGATTCAGATATCCAAAAAATAGCTTTCAAAACCAGGGACAGACACTGAATTTTTAGCTATGTCGTTCAATTTAACAAATGCTCCAGCTGTAATTATAGACCTAATGAACAGGATATTTTGATCTTATTTAGACAATTTTGTTGTTCTTTTAATCGATGATATATTGATTTAATCGATAGATGAGACTAAGCATGCCTGAAATTTGAGCATTGTATTGCAAACATTCCACAAGAAACAACTATTTGTAGAATTTAGTAAATTCAAATTTTGGCTTCGAGAATTCAGGTTTTTGGGTCACGTGGTATCGACAGATGGCATAAGAGTAGATCTGAGCAAGATTTCAGCTATATTGAATTGGAAACCTCCTAGAAATGTCATTGAAATAAGAAGTTTTCTGGGTTTGATCGGTTATTACATGCATTTTGTTAAAGGCTTCTCAATGATTGCCTTACAACTGATGAAATTGCTACAAAAAGACATTAAGTTTGCTTGGTATTAAAATGTCAACAAAGCTTCAATCAGTTGAAAACGATGTTAACCGAAACCCCTATGCTAACTCACTCAGAGCCTGACAAAGAATTTGTGGTATATAGTGATACTTTGCTTAACGGTTTAGGTTGAGTTTTAATACAGGAATGTAAAGTTGTAGCTTATGCTTCCCTACAGTTGAAACCGCACGAGAAAAATTACCCAGTACACGTTTTGGAACTTGTAGCTATTGTGTCTGCCCTGATGATATTTGCGACATTAGTTATATGGAGAAAAGTGTCACATTTTCATCTATTATAAAAGCTTGAAATATTTGATGTCCCGAAAAGAACTAAATTTGCTTCAACGTAGATGGTTGGAGTTGTTAAAAGATTACAATTTGATTGTTGACTATCACCCAAGAAAAGCTAATGTTGTTGCGGAAACTTTAAGTCGAAAGCCATTGTTTGCTTTAAAAGCTATGAATACTCATCTGACACTGGTTGATGATAGATTAATTTTGGCTCAATTAAAAGCTAAATCGATGTTTTTACAATAGATTCGTGAGACTCAGAAAAATGATCTTGAGTTAGTTCCTAAAAAGGAGCAAATCGGGAAATTTCATGATACAAAATTTCATATTGGTGATGATGGTAGCTTATACTTCTGAAACAGTTTGTGAATTCTAAAGACTTCTAAAGTCCAACAAGAAACTTTGCGAGAAGCTCACAACAGTAGTTACTCGATTCACCCTTGTAGTAATAAAATGCTTAATTTTTCAACAAGTTCAAACCAAACATCAGGTACCTTCAAGGTTTCTACATCTTGCTATGATTTCGAAATGGAAATGGGAACGAGTTACCATAGACTTAGTTTCAGGGTTACCGTTACTTCTGAGGAGGAAAGATGCAATTTGGGTTGTTGTTGACCATTGACTAGATCTACACATTTTATTCCTGTTCATATTTTTCACTACAGAAATTAGTAGAGTTACATGTTCCTAAGATCGTTAGATTGCACGGGGTGCCCTTGTTGATTAATTCTAATCATGATCCGCGATTCACCTCTAGATTTTGGGGTAAATTACAAGAAGCTTTGAGCATTAAATTTACTTTTAGCACAACGTTTCATCCACAGACAGACGACCAGTTGGAGAGAGTGATTTAGATACTCGAAGATATGCTTCGTTGTTGTATTCTTGAATTCAAAGGTAAGTGGGAGATATTCATTCCATTGGTTGAATTTACTTATAACAATAGTTACCAGTCGAGTATTACAATGGCCCCGTACGAATCTTTGTATGGTTGAAAGTGTAAAATTCCATTATACTAGACGAAATTCAGTGAAAAAAAGCTTTTAGGTACTGATTTGATTTGTGAAATCGAAGAAAAAGTGAAAAGGAGACGAGATTGTTTAAAAGTTGCTTCTAATAGCCATAAATCGTACGTTGATTTGAAAAGAGAAGACATCGAGTATCTTGTTGGCGATAAATTGTTTTTGAAATTGTCGCTTTGGAAAAAGTTTTCCGTTTTGGTCGAAAAGGAAAGCTTAGGTCGCGTTTCATTGGTCTGTATGAGATTATTGAGAGAATTAGGTTTGTAGGTTATTGTTTAGCTTTACCTTCAAAATTGGAGAAAATTCATAATATTTTTCATGTATCGATGTTGAGTCGGTATAGATCTGATCCCTCAAATGTGATTTCGTTGGTTGATGTGGAATTATAGCTTGATATGTTGAATAGTGAGGAACTGATTAAAATTCTAGCTCGAGAAATCGGAGAATTGAGAAATAAATGCATAGCTTTAGTTAAGGTTCTTTAGCATCTCTACGAAATTGAGGAAGCTATTTGGGAACCAGAAGAAGCTATGGGATTGCAATACCCGAACCTATTCTCTGGTAAGATTTTCAAGGATAAAAATTCCATTAGGGACAAGAGTTGTAACAACCCATTTTTAGTGGTGTCAGAAATAGTGATTTTGGGACCATAATTTGACTAGTGAGTTAGTGTTTTATTTTTTATTTATCGGGTTATTTCAAGGTCATATTAAATTTTTTTTTATAAAATTTCAACGTTTAGTTAGTTAATTAAATAAAAAAGACTAAATTTTAAAAGCTGCAAAAGTTAGTTCCTAATAGCTAAAGGTGTTAAATGGCTATAGAAATATAAATTAATGGGCTTAAATGGAAAATATACCATATAGATATATAGTGGATGGTTATGGACATTGTTTTGTTAATTGTTAAGTAAAATTTTAAGGGTAATTTAGTAAGTAATCAAATAATGTCATAAAATATGTAAAAAATGCTATCATATATAATAAAATGCTATCATCTTTTTTCTTTATTTCTTTTTTGAACCGAAAATTACCATTTTTGTTATCTTGAGAATCGACCAAGCTTGGTTTTCATGCATGATCAAGAAACGAATCAATCAGACTCGAATTGTGGAAAAGCTACATTAACGAATTACTCACCGGCATTGTATTCGTAACTAATTTTGTTTAGGTAAGTTCATATATTGTTTAAACTTATTAATTGTTGCTCTTCATAACATGTTAACTATTATTCATGTTTGGTATAGTTAAATTGAATGATATATGTTGATTAGTGATTGTGGACTAAATTTTGATGTTGATTAAATTGATGGTTATGTTTGAAAAATGTGAAATACATGGACATAAGCTTGAAATGGTATAGTGGAAATGGAGTTAAATGATTCGGATATGTAATGTGGCCCGTATGAACCTCGTAAATACTTAGGATACAAATGAAATGTCATTAGGGGTTATTTACAATTTTGGGTGTTGGTCTTGGATGTCCTACCAATGGATGAGGTCCTGCATTTGTTGCGGTTGCTCCACAGCTCGTGTGAGCAACATCGTGTAGCCTAACATCCTGACCCACAGCTTGTGTGAGCATATACGGTTACAGTCATAACATGTGTGAGCATTTTCCTGAGTATCTAATGTTATTTCATTTAGTTCAATGGGTGATAAAGGGTTAAACAAATGTATATATATGAAATGCCGTATAATCTTGACATGTGAATTGGAAAATGTTGGTTTCAACACTTAAAATGGAAAAGTTATGCTATTTGGATATATGATGAATGAAATGTGTACTTGACATGTTTATTATTACATGTTCCATGATATGGTTGAATTATATGTTTCATTGTTATACTTACTAACCTTATGAGGTTTGTGTTGTATAGGAAAGAAATATATGCTCATGATCTAATGAATGAATTTAAGCATGAATGGTTCGAATATATATAGGTTCAGTAATTTTAAGTTTATGTTTTACGAGCTTACTAAGCACTAGTTGCTTATGTTAGTTATTTTCTGTCCTTGTAGATCATCAAAAATCTCAGTCGGTTGAAAGTTCAAGTTAGAGCACACACACTATCCGCTCTTCAACTTAGTATAGGTTTTGGAGTTTGATGTTGGGTTATAAATGGCATGTATTAGGAGCTTTTAAGTTCTTTTGTTATGAAGTTGTTAAAGCTTTGGTTTAAGCATACTTGTGGATGTGTATATATCTTTGGGTTTTAGCTTGTGTATGTCCATATTTAGGTGCCTTTAGTTATGTGGTTTATGCTTCTTGGAAATGGTTGAGATATGGTAAAATTCTATGTGAATGGAAATTTAGTTTAGCATATAAAATGTGGTGCCAATGAGAGCATACTGGTTAGGCACTTAGGTTGAATGTTTTGGTTTGTTTTAAGCATGTTTGAATGTGTATTGAAGGTATGAAAATGGTTGATATTGGTTTGGCTTGGTACCTAAGAAATGGGTGGTGAATTGACTTGATTTAGAAGTCATTTTAAGTGCACACGGTCACTTCATACATCATGTGGCCTATTTAATTTTGGTGCAGGCTTTCCCCACATGGTCACAGGTTGTTACACGGCCATGTGACCCTTTTCTAAATTGCACATAGCCGCATGACCCTATTTTTGAATTGTACACGGTTTGGCCCCACGACTTGGCCACATAGTCGTGTGACCCCTGTTTTTAGATTTTTTAGATTTTCTATTTTTCTTCAAATTAGTCCCTAATTATTTTTAAATTAATTTTTAGGTCTCGTAAGCTTGATTTAAGGCCTGTATTCGTATATATGCCATGAACAAATATTTTTTTTGAATATTTGATATTTAAATTAATATTTGAATGGTTTTATGTTGTCATTAGATTCGTAATGTGTCGTAATACTCTATAACCCTAATACAACAATTAAAATGGTTTAAGGGTGTTACACGCAATCTAAAGGATGGCCTTAGTAGAAACCATTTGAAGGGAGCACCTCAGTGGCAAACCCTAAATGAGAGGAAGTAAGTTCTTGGCGAATTATGAAGGAACGACGTATAAGGTGTAATAGCCCGTTTTTAGTGGTGTTAGAAATAGTGTTTTTAGGACAACATTCAAATGATCAAATTAATATTTTATTATTTATTTCATGTTTACGGGATTATATTATGGTCGTATTAAAATTTCATTAAGAAAATTTGAAGTTTACATAGTTAATTAAGTGAAAAGGACTAAATAATAAAAAGGTAAAAGTCGAGTTCTATTAGTTAAAGGGATCCAATAGCTTTAAAATCTTAAACTAAAGGACTTGAATGGTAAATATACCATTTAATGAGTTAATGGGTAATTATGGACAAGGTTTTATTGAAATTATGATAGTTTTTAAAATGGTAAATGATTAATTACACTTAAATTAAATAAAACAAAATTGTTTCATCTTCTTCAATTTTCTTCATCACTGAAAATTGAAGGGAGAATAGCCATTTTTTTAGGGTTTGAAGTTTCGGTTGGTATTCCCTTGTGCATGTAAGTGATTTCGAGCCTGTTTTTAATGATTTTTATCTTTTTGAGTTTGTTTTAGCTTAATTTAGCTAGCCCGGGGATTAATTTGCAAAACTGTTAAGGGTTGAGGGACTTTCCATGAATGTTTTTGAATGATTTTTTATTTTATTTGATATATTATGAATATTTATTGAAAAATAAACATGTTTTGTTAAGTGATTTTTGATGAAATTTAGAATTAGGGATTAAATGGTTAAAAGTGAAAATCTATGGGTTTTCGTGTGAAGTGTTGATAATATGAGTTTTTCTAAGATCCCTTACAACATGGGTTAAGTTTGAATTAAGTTGAAATGGTTAGATTCTAAGTTATTAGCTTAAGGACTAAATGGTGAAAAGTTAAAATATTTGGGGAAAATTTGCAATTTTGCATAAATATGAATTATGGATTAAATTGAATTATATAAGTACTTAACTGGATAAAAATATTTATTTAGATCAAGATAAACCACATACAGACTTAGATCAAGGAAAAGCGAAAGGTTTGGATTACTTTAACTCTTTTTCTACGCTCCCAGTTATCGAGGTAAGTTTGTATGAACTGTGTTCGTTTTAATGTTAGCTAGATTGAACAAATGCTATGTTGTTGTAATATAAATGAATCAATATCTATAAATGTATCAATGCTATGATGAATTGGTGGATAAAGCGTCTCAATTGAACCTGAAGAATTATTAGGATACAAATGACATGTCATTAGGGATTTCATGTTTCGGGTGTTAGGCTTGAATGTCCAACCAATGGTTGAGGTCCTGCATTTGTTGCGGATTCTCCACAGCTCGTGTGAGCAGCATCGTGTAGATTACATTCTGACCCACAGCTCGTGTGAGCAATGATGTAAAGGAAAAGCTTAAGGTTATATGTAAAGGAACACTATGTGTGAGCTTTCCCGAGTATCTGATGTAATTATAGATGGTTCAATGGGTAAGAAAAGGAACGGAACGGTAAGTGAATTAATGGAAATGTTCATGACTTTATGAAAGGTTTGATGCATATGTAATGTACCTTATGAAATCTACTTATGATATAAATGAGATTATATGTGATGTTTATGAGCATACTAACATGTGAGCTTGATGATGCTTAAATAGGCATATACTAAACTGATGACATTGGTAGAGGTTTATACTTAGTCTACAAAGTATGCAAATGAAATCGTAAGTTTAGTTTAAGTTTATACAAGCTTACTAAGCACTCATTGCTTATGTAGTCACTTTCCTTTGTTTTATAGATTATCGGAAGCTTGATCGGTTGGAAGCTCGTCAGAGATCTATCACACTATCCAACAATCAATTCGATAGTTTTAATTATTTTAGCCAAGGTTTATAATGACATGTATAGGTTGTTTTGTAATGGAGATTTCGTATGTTTATGCTTAAAAGTTTATGGTTTATTTGGTACACTTTAATGCTTTACCAAGTTATGTTAAATTGGTTACTTTTGATTACTTGTAAGTATGGTTATTTTGGCATGTTGATGATGGCTTGAAGATGGTCAAATCATGACATGTTTTGGCACATATGTAAACTAGGTTTTTATGCATGAATTGAGGCAATGTTAACATGTTTAAGTAAATGATGTTTTGATGCTATTGTGGTTCCTTTGAATGGCATATTCGTTAGGTGATTTAGGATAATTAAAATGGCATGTTTCTGCATATTTGAATGGTGTTTGAACACTTGAATGTGTGCCTAAATGTTTTGGAAGATTAAGCATGAATTGGACTTGTAATGGCTTAATTTTAGGAAAATTTTGGGTTCACACGACCTGGGACACAGGCTGTAACACAGCCATGTTTCATCTAAGAGTTCTTTAGTGTTCCAAGCCAGTGAGTTACACGGCCTAGCACATGGGCGTGTGTGGCAACTCAGAGAGTTACATGGCGTAGCACACGGGCGTGTGACATGGCCGTGTGACCCTACTCAGTGAGTTACACAGGTGAGGAAACGAGCTGGGACACAGCCGTGGATCCCTTGTTCAAAAGTTACATGGCTTGGGGTGATGTCACACGGCCTGGCCACACAGTCTCTTCTCCATATTTTTGTTTTGCCGTCAATTGCATTCCAAAGCTCCCCTCATTGAATTTTGATTCCCAAACTTAATTCCTTAGATTTCTATCATTCCCTAAGCCATAAATCTTCATAAGATTTCAAGAAAAACATCTAAGAATAGCACAGAGTTCTCCATTATTGAATTTTTAGGTTTTTCGGGTTTTCAATTAAATGTTTGGCCTTTTTGTCAAATAAGGTAGTGATTTGATTCCTTATTAGCTTTTATGTTATTTGATCCTTTAAATTGAGTTTTTAGTCGTTAAATCACATGTTTTAAATAAAAGCCAAAAATTGGGTCGTTAATGGTAGAGTTCGAGATTTTGGGTAAAAACGTGGTTTCAAATCGTTTTTCAATTAGTTTAGACATGATTAGAAGGTTTCTAAACTTAGTTTAAAGTTTCGTTAAAGATTTCCAACGTAGTAAGGAATTTTTGTGAAAATTGTCATAAATATGTCAAAAATTTTGATACCAACTTGGGTAGTTTTCAATAGTTTAAAGGTTGAGAATCAGTCATAGGTGAATAATTAGATGAAAAAAAATTAGTTTTTAGGAAAAAAAATTAAGTATAGACTGAGATAATTGAAATTAAAGTTTACTATGTCGAAGGTTTTGATTACATAAGAATTTAGCTTAGGCTTGTGTTTTGATTGTTTGAAATGAGTCTTTGGCTGATTGATTGATTGTGTTTTTGTGTGATTTACCTTGTTGATGCTTCGAAATTGTTAGGACCTTTAACTAGTAAACATAAAGGCAAGGAAAAGCTAGTCTAAGCTTTCGGCAATTAGACAAAAGTGTGATCAGTGAGTGTTTGGAATCGCTACTTGTAGACACGATCCATAGTGTTAATAGGGAGCTTAGGAATAGCCTAAACCCTTATCCTATGTTTTGGGTGTAAGCTTTTTATTTCTCTTATTTTATTTTGGAAAATTATGTGATTATGCGAATAATTGTGGATTAATTATCATGATGTGATAGTGTGATATGGAACATGTGTGATGACTATTGTGAATTGTGTTGTATTGTGGGCATGATATACATATCAAATGATAGTGATAATTATATGATAGTAATGCAGATATGTAGCGAAAACGAGCGGAATTTCAGTAAGTATATATTTGTTGAATTGTGGAATGTGGTATTATTATGACAGGTAATATGTTAGAATACTTGTATCTGATATATGATGTGCTGATTTTAATGCACACATATGTGGTCAGATATGTGATGTCTCAATGAGCATTATTGTAGCACTTAAAATGCAATTAAATTTGAAACTGATAAGCATGCATTATTTACAAGTTGTGATGTAAATTTAGGAATATGAATAGAGATGATGTGCATTAAATCAGAAATTAAAAATCTGTAATTGTGGATATTTTGGCCTTGTGATCTTTTGAAATATTTGGATAAAGTTGGCATCCCATAGGATTGTGAGTACTCACCTATGTGTATTGTGTTGTGGGCATTGAGGCCCTAGGACAACTTGGAGAGAGAAGGGAATGTGAGTTAAGCTTCATTTAGCGGGACATGTTTGGTATGTTGGAGAGTGTTAGCTTTATGCTATGCTTTTGGGATAGGTTCGACTGCATGAGTCATTTGGTGTGTTGGAGATTTGTGTATCCAATGTGTGGTGATAGAGCCCACTTTTATGTTTCATAGCCTTAAGTGTCAAATTATTGTTTAATTATGATATTATATATTGTGATAATATGATGTGAGATGGATGCATAAACATGTAAATAATATGCTAAATGAGCGAATTTAAGTTTCATGAAAATTTTAGTATGTTATCATAGTAAATTGCGTATGTAATTGTGAATTGGGTTGTTCTTATTTTACTCATGAATGCATATGAATATATCAGCTAGACTTATGAGTTATTAAATCATGTATACATTGTTAGTCTTGATCAATTATTGTAAAATGAATTAATTGAGTATGAGTTGAGTGTAGTTATACGTGAGAGTATATGCTAGTTTTATGATTTAATGAAGCATGAATATGTTATTGTGACTTCTTTAGAATATGGTTGTGAATGTGTGATAGTATGCTCTTGCTTAACCTTTGATATTGTGTATACATTGTGGTTGTTTCCACATTCACTGGTCTTGTTTAAGCTCACCCACGCTCTCTAACCATTGCAGATATTTAGAATTTACGGTGTAAGCGGTGTGGGGATACCAAGGAAGTGATCCAAGTTAGGCTTTAGTATTTTTGTAGGTGATATTAATATTATTCTTTGAACTGTGGGGATAAGGCAATATGGTTAGACTTTGATTGATTATGATTGTGGTCCTCATGATATTTTATGGGTTTAGTTTTCTAGCACTTCTGATGGATGTCAGAATTATTTCATTAGTATTGTTTTGGTTTGAATATTTGCTATGTTGATGTGCCATGAACTGTATGTATGGTCAATGGATGTTGAATAATGTTGTAGAATTGTTGCATGATATTGCCATGATGTTTTGAATATTTTGTAGCTTAATTATTCCTGGGAACTATAGGCTTGGACCTCGGTATGTTGAATCTTGCTCAGACATGTTTTTGATGTTTTAAACTGTTATTTTGGTTGTTTTGACATTGGTTTAAAGATGTAAATGATGCATGTTGATTAGATGTTTGTTGGAATGGATTAAATGCTCAGATGTGTTGTATTTTTGTGGTCTGGAGCAAAGGTATTGATATTCGGGTTATAAAAATGATACCTCTGTGATATTTCGATGTGCAGGAAGTTAGTAGTGTAATTTGGTATAGATACCTTACCATGAGTATCGATACTCAGGATAAAATAATCGATACTTTAATAAAGGTAACGATAAATTCTAGGATTTGATTTTAAGACGAGAAACAGAATGTAGTTTTGGTATCGATTTTCCAATCGGTATCGATACCACATAAGATAAATATCAATACCTTTGTTTCAGTACCGGTACCTGCGTAACTTGTTTTGGAATTTTTCTAAGTGGTTCTAATGCATGTTTAATTGATATTATAAGTTTTTTTGGAGTATGTTTGGCATGTTTTAGTGATGATTAATATATTCTTGACTTAAAAAATTGTAAGAACAGTAATAAAAGGACAATTGCCTATTAATGTGACATTTTATAATTTGTGTGGTGTGTGACGGTGGTGTGACATCCTGATATTCGGGCTCGATGATCGAGCTTGGTATAGGGTGTTACACTAAACTTGGAGGGACAACGCCAGGGTTGCGCCAAAGGAGTGGTAAGTTGGGCTATTATGCATATGGAACGAATTTAGTGGCATGAACAAAAGAACAAACTTTGTGATTGCAAATTTGTGTGTTAAGGTACTTACGTTAGTACGGAATTGAACATATAGAAAGCATTTTTAATTTAATTGAATTTGTAACCATTCATTGCACATACTTAGACGAATTGATTCAAAGTCCTAAAATTTTCTAATAGACATGAATAAAACTTTACATTTGCAAAGAAAATTTCTTATTACTTTCAGTTTATGGTGTGACGCCTAATATTCAGATCAGGTTGACACTGTTACATATTCATCATCATTGATGAGACTCGATTAGTGTTTTTAGTGAGAGACTCATAGAGAGATGGTTAGTATGATAATTTATGAATAAATTTTTCATATTTTATTCCAATCAAATTTTGGTCCTTATCGTATCAAATCGTGACCTATCTCATCAATTATCTTCTGACTCCAAACTTTGGCTATCTCTATTATCCTTAGCTCCGATCATAGAATCATAACAAATTGGAACCAAGGTCTTAACCCTATGTTTTTAAAGGTGATTCTTTCATCACCAATTCTTTTGCTTGTTATGATTTATGTATAAATAAAATAATTATGTTTAGAAATGTTTTTGTTTAAACTAATCGACATACACTCAATTGTAGCTTCTTTGCTCGAATACTTTTATGAGATTTGCCTAGATTCTCCCTCCAATACTTTCCATGTTTCTAATTTCTTATTTTGGCTAGCATGTTAACTCCCTTATCCTTATTCCACTTATTCCTACTACGCATAAGTTACTTATAATAATTTCCCTTCACCTAAATTGTTGGTTTCTACATCTGGTTCTCTATCCTTTACACAAGTAAGTACTTCTAATCTTTGTTGAGATTGTTCTCATTTTATTCAGTCACCTAAAGCACCTACTATCATAGGCAAGATCTTCATATGGTTATTGTTACTCATTCATAAAGCAATATTTTTAAACCAAAGGCCAACCTCAATCTATTATCGCCTCACCTCATAAGGCTATACTTGTTTCATAACCTACCTTTAAGCAAGTCAATAAATACCCTGAATGGTGATAGAATAAAAAAGAAGAGTATGATGCTCTTATGCAATATAAGACTTTCATACTTATACCACGAATTTAAAAATCATAATTTTATAGGTTGGAAGTGGATTTATCCTGTGAAAACTAAAGCACATGGTCATTTTAATAAGTGCAAGGCTCAAGTGGCGACTCAAGGCTTCCTTGAAAGACTTGGAGTTGGTTTCAAGGCTACGTTCAATCCTATGGTGAAACATAATACTATCAAAATCATTCTCTCACTCGATGTCTCAGTTAAGTTGAAATTTAATCAATTAGATGTGAATATTGTTTTTCTTTAAGACTTTTTTTGTAGGAAACGATGTGCATAAAGAAACCACCAAGTTTTATTGATATAAAATATCCAAAATATGTTTCTTACTTGCAACAATCAATTTATGGCTTGAGACTTGGACCAGTTTGATAAAATGCATTGATGTCATGTTTTATTGCTTATGCTTTTACGTGATCTTACTTGGATCATTCTCTTTTTAATCATCGTTTGGATAGTATAATATTTCTAATGGTCTACATGGATGACATTGTGATCACTTGTTCTTCTTAGTCTCATATAGCACATCTTATTAATTCTTTTAGTGATCCTCTATAAAAAAAATCTTTGTTAACTTTGTTAGTTTTTAAGGGTGGAAATTATTCATCTAGAGATGAACTTATACTTTCTAAAAGAAACTTTATTGATGAGATTCTAGGCAAACAAAAGATGCTATAAGCTAAAGGAATTACAACACCTTTTTTCCACTTTTCAGTCCTTGTCTTGTTATGATGAATCTAGTCCTATAAATACCACTCAGTATCAATAAGTATTAGGAGCTCTTCAATACTTAACATTTACTTGACCTAAAATGAGTTTTGCAATGAATCACCTAGCTCAATTTTAACATACAACATTCATTTCTTGTTAGTTAGTTGTCAAGTGGATTCTTCGCTATCTTAAAGGTACACTTAACTATGTTGTTCACTTCAAGCCCACTTCATTATATTCTATGGAAGCATATGAAAATTCAAATTGAGGAGGAGATATTCACACAAGGCACTGAACATCAGTGGAGTATATGGAATTGTAGTAGCTATTACATAACTTAATTTGGTGGTGAATTTGCCCTATGAATTTCATGCTACTTAGCCTTTTTTATGTCAAGTCTTATGTGATAATGTTATTTTTTTATAGCTATGTTGATATTATCTTTCGTAACCTAATGAAGTATGTGGCATTGACTTCATTTTTATTTTAAACCAAGTTGAAAAAAAAACACTTCACAGTTCATCACATTTCTTCTCTAGATTAGCTTGTTCAAGCCTTAATCAAGGCATTTTTATGAATGTTATTTGCCTACTTTGTAGACATGATCAACGTCCATTCCCTACAACTGATCTTGAGAGGGCATGATAAGGATGTCTCCTAAAATCATGCCAATAATATCAAGATAGTTACTAATGTCATCTACTTACAATTCTTATCGAAATCTAGGACTCACTACTTGTATAACAAGATCTATGATACTTATGTGTCTATTATACATCAATATAATCTTGGCTTCATTCCAAATGTTGTTATATTTTTACCCTTGATATATGGAAATGAACACAGTAATGGATATCTACTATCGAAGTCTTACTATAATCAATTGGGCACCCTAACTACTGGAACGATGTCTTTGGCTTCACCTCACCACCCATAGGTTTCGAGGTTAACTAAACACATTACTTTAACCATTTAATACCTGTTATAGGTCTCAAGTTCCTACCATATAAATACCCCACACTTTTTCCTTTTATTTTTTAGGTAAAAAATTAACCTAACTTCTCTCTTAACTACCGTAAATCCTAAACTTATCGAATTCCCAAACTTTAAATTACAAATTGTTATAAATGTAAAATGACTTTATTGAGATAGCATGACCGTTTGGTGATGTCTTGCATAAACTTGGTAGCATTTTGTTAATTTTGAATTTTGTTATTACTAAATTCTATTCAGATTATAGCCAATATATTAGGTTTTTCATTTCTCAATAGGCTAAAGATCGAATTGTTCTAGCCTACCATAATTTGAGGTTTAATGCCTTAGATGGTGGTGGCTTCTTCACATAATCTGTTACATATTTATCCCTATTTCTACCTAAAATACTATCTTGTTTTACTCTTACTCCTAAATTAGTATATGAACTAGTGAATGGATTAGATTTTTTCTTCATTCTTGTTCATTGGCTTTCGAGTCCTTAATCAATTCCCCAATTATTTTTAAAGTAATACTATTGGGACCTATCTCAACTTGACGTTTAGATGTATCTTTATGCCCTTACTCCTAAGTTTTTGACTCCTTAACTGATTTGTTAATTGGTCACTAATTGGTTCATCAAAATTTATTTCTATGAACAATCTCTTTATCCCTTTCAAGGATTTTGGATATTCCTTATGATTTCCTCAATCCCAATAATTGACCAAACTCTCCAAGGGTGACATTTTGAAAGTATAAATTTTCTTGATCAGAAGAATTCCTAAGCTCAATTATGCTCTTTAGAGTATCTCTTACCTTTCAGTGTACTTGGATTACTTTTTCTTGCTCATTTCCTTCCCCTGGTTCCTTTTTTTTATTTTTAAATTCGAATCTTCAATTTTTTTTCTCTCAATCTAGTCCCTTTCTCATTTTATTTTTAATTTGGGCTCTCAATTTTATTTTAACTTCATTTTAATACAGTTTCATTTATTGTCAATTCTTTTTTTTATATTTATACCTATATATATATATAGATACAGTTTCCTAACATATGTGTATACGTGTATACATATTTTTTTATAACTTATTTAATATATGCATACATACTCATATTTTTTTATATTTTATAAATTATATACATATCTATATATATATACATATATTTTTTCTTCTCACGAATATATATATATACACATACTTATACATATATTTTTTTATATTTTATAATTTTATATACATATATATACATATATATATTTATAATTTTATTCATTTTCTCCATTTATTTATTTACATTTTCATTATTATTTTAAAAGAATGTTTTAATGTTATATGCTTATATGCTTGTATTCTTGTATGTTATTGTTTTGTCCCTTTTTTTTATCTCATTTTTGTTGCTATTGCTCGTATTTCTTTTACACCATCGTATCAAATATTGTTTTGTACGCATATTAACATCGAGTTTCATTTCTACCATTTCGAGTTAGATTAATTCGATGAATCAGATTTTTGAATAAGCAAAATTTGGTGTTTAGATTCGAGAGAATTGAGCCCTAACGTATTGGGTTCTAATTTTTTTAGTTGAATCTAATAATCGAGAATGCTCTTTAATAATAAAAAAAACACAAAAAGTTCATTGTCGGGAATTCGACATGTTGTGTCCTAACGCATTGGATATAACACTTTGTTTTCCCGAGATGAGGATTTTCCTAAAAAATAAAAAAAGTGATATTCAATGTTTAGAATTTTGAGAAATTGTGCCCTAAAGTATTGGGCTGCGATTTCTTCATCTGACTTAAAAAATCGAATATCCTTTTAAATTTTATTGCGAGTTTTTTTGACAAGCTTATTTTTGAGGAAATGAAATATCATGTCCTAACTCATTGGGTGCGACATTTTCTTTTTCCAAAACGAGAGGGTCTTAACGAGTAATTTGACTTATATAAGTTTTTTAAAACAAAGGATCGTATTTTAAGCCTTTTTAAAGTTTTCAATTTTCGACATTAAGACATTAACTAATCAACTAGGTACCAATTTTTGGCCTTTACGAGGGTGCTAATCCTTCCTCGTACGTAACCGACTCCCGAACCCGTTTTTCTGAATTTTGTGGACCAAAATCATTGGTTTAATAAAATCAAATCGCTTATTAAAAACAACCATTTTATGAGGTGACCCGTTCACACCTCCTCAAAAAGGATTGGTGGCGACTCCCGTTTTTATTTTCGTTTTCAAAACCCAAGTCGACCCCGTTTTCACAAAAAAATGGTGTCAAAAATATATTTTAAATTTTTTAATATAATTTTCTTAATTATATATTTTTAATTTTTAATATTATATATACTTTTAATCTTGAGAATTTTATTTTTCTAATTTTGTAATTGATACATGTATTTTTAGTTTAAATAGTATAATTTAATATCTTTCACCAAAAAAAGTGATGAATTATTTAGAATTTTATGATTTTTTAAAAAATCGTATAATGGTACTTTCAAAAATTATATAATTTTAGAAAATAAATTATGAATTTTAAGAGAATTTTAGATAATTTTAGAATTATCATTAAAAAAATTTAAAGTATTAAAATAATATTTTAGTTATAATTATATTTCATTTTATTTATATTTTTAATAATATATTTTAAAAATATATTAAGAAAAAGAAAAGGCTATCAGGTGTGGAGAAAGTGCAAGGGAAATTAAAAGGAAATTTTTCTTTTTTAGTTCTTAAACTGTGTATGAAAATCCCAAATCGGCAAAGTCGATTGTCAATTTGGGTTTAAGATGATGTCATGTATGATCTCTCAGAGTAAATGCATCATTATCAACCCAAATCATTAGCTGCTATGTTGATTTGGACTTCTCATGCACAATTCATATTATTTTGATAAAAAAAATCATATTATTTTGATAATTAATTTTTTTCTATATTATTCGAAAAAAACCATATATATATTTTGTTGAAAAATTCAAATTTATATTGGGCTTCGTAAATATATATAACTTAACCAATACAATCATTATACTTAATTAAGGGATATAATTAAAATATATCTTAATTAAAATAGAATAAATATAATAAATAATTATAAAAATGATTTCGAGTTTGAAAACTTAAAATATTAAAAACTTCAGCTTTACTTAGTTAACTAAGTTTAGGTTAAAATCTTAACCTTAGATCAATTGCATAATTTTTGTTAAATACCATATAAAAGTAAAAAATAAAAAAATTAGTCATTTAATGTTAATTAAAAGTTCCAATTGAACCCCAAGATGTGATCTATTAGTCGTTTGTTTACTTTCTTTAGGAATAATATGGGTTCAAATCACAATTGGAAAAAAAAGTAAAAGTTTAGATTAACAAAACTAAAGTTGTTTACGTTTCATTGAAAACAACTTCTAAAGGATAATTTCTAGACAATAAATTGATTTTAGAAAAGTTAATATTTGTTAATGTTGAATGATTCCATGTGAAATATTTTTGTTGTTTAACAATTTTTCTAAAATATTTTTTGAATTTTTAGAATGAAATAAACACAAGATAATTATATTTGTTACTATATATATATAAGCATTTCCTTCTTTTGACAGCCAAAATTATTCTATAATAAGATAATATTTTATAATACCAATAAGTGTATAAGACATATTGTATTCTCATGAGGAAAATTTATGTTCAAGTTTTGGAGACGATATTATTGAAAGAGACAACAATAAACCCAAAAGGTTAGTTTTCATAACTTGTAAAGTAAATATGAAAAATAATAACACATTGAAACTAAAGGAGATAAATGAGTTAAGCATGATTTAAGCAAATCTTATATATATTACTAAAATATTTATTTTATATTATAAAATATTAATTATTGAATATTTATACTTTATAATATATATTTATTAAGAAATTATTAATATAAATATTTTAATAAAATATTTAAAATATTATTTAAAAATTAAATTACTGCTAAAGTTTATTATTAAAAATTCCAGTATCAAATGATTTTATTAAAATAATATATTAATTGTATTAATAATTTATCATATTCTTAAATATACATATGTTTGTTTAATAATATTAAAAATTATTAATATTTATATCAATATTATTATATTCTGAAAACTAGAATTAAAACCAAGTTACTTATAAGAAGTTGTTTTTAAAAATGATTTACACTTTTCAAATAAAAACCGATTTTTAGGAAAAAAACTCATTTTTTTGGTTAACTAGTAAGTCATTTTTGTTGACTAAGTAACTTTTATGAAACAAATATAGAAAAATTGTAGAAAATATTTTTGTGAAACAAGCCGACCTTAAATTAATTTTTATTTAAATTTTATTTTCCATTTTCATATATTTTTGTATGTGGTGATTTAAAAGGAACATGTAATTAGGTCTTCATGTGAAAAGGAAAAGCTGGCGAAAGTAAGGGGTATAGGATTGTGGATTGTTTTCTTTTCAATTTTCTTTTTAATTTATTTTCTCTTAAAAGTGTTGAGATTTAGATTTAGAGGATAATAATTTATATATGATTATTATACGAGTTTTGTTGGTAATATACCACTGCAAAACGAAATCTTTAGCACTGATAGAAAAATCAATGAAGTGTAAACAAATAAAAATAATCACTGTATCGTGGAAGAACCACTACCTTAGAAGCAAATCCACCCTGATCGATGTAATCATGTAGTGGACGTCGCCCCCAAGGTTAACAATGTACTTCAATATTCGTATACTTGAATAAACAATATGGAATACAATAAAGAAGGTGGAATACAATTCATATTGCTCTTCTCAAAACGAATTGGACAACTAGATAAAAAAAATAAAGCAGAAAATGTAGTCGAAAAATTTAACTGAAAAGACTTCTAAAAAGAGAAACAAATGAGAGGAAATGAGAATGAGAGAAAGATTGATGTTTGCTTGTTGTGTAAAATGAGGAAAATGACTTGCTATTTATATTATTTTTCGAAAGGGAAAAATGGTAAAATACAATGTCAATTTCCTCAAAAAGTGCAACGATCAGGCTCGGTGGTGGTAGCGATCGCATGTGTTAGGCCTTTAGCCCCAATTACATTAAGGGTAAGAGACAATGCTATATTTAAACTCCCTTATAAGCCTTTTCTCAACCAATGTGGGATTACCCACTTTGCATTATCAACTTTTCCTATTGCAAAAGAATTGGAAATTTTGTAAACATGAGAAAAGGTAAAACGTGAGAAGAACAACAAGAAAATTAGCTACTTAAGTACTAGTATCTTGTGGATTTGAACTATTACGTAGTGAAATGAGTGATTCTTCTCTTTAACAAGTGAACGGATTTTGAACTTGTTAAGATTGGGGTTAACTCATGACACATGACTAATTTAATATCCAATTGATATTCTGTGATAGATCAACAAGTTTTAGCTAATACACCTCGAGATGCTGGTAAGTGCTCTAGAAAGACTACCTAATGTCTTTCATAGAAGATGTCTACTTCTTCACAGTTATATAGGTGATTTTATCAAGTCTATCTCAATATAGACGAGACGAATCAAGACTATGGAATCATAAGATCATTTAATAAACTCATCCTCTCAAATTTATATCCAGTAACTTCATCAAGTCTGTATCAATAGGACGACCCAAACTTTGGGATATGAACTCATTAAATGTAATGCCCCAAACCTGATCCGATGAATTGGATCCAAATCTAGGGTGTTACTACTCAAGTACATATGTAACTCACCCAATTATACAATTTTACATTCGATTAGAATTTTTAATTACAAATTCCTCTAAGAAATACATAAGTGTGAATAATGCGAGAATTCAATTGGTATACACAGAGAATTTATTTACAACTATGATTTAATTAATGTCTTGGTCTATCATAATTATTTCGTGTAAAAGACTTCTATAAAACAACTCAGACTCAAACACACTAACAGGCTTACTCTCCATGCATAAAAGCCCATTACGCCACTTTTTCGATGTAGCCTTGGCGTTGTCCCCCTACGCGAAGACCTTTAAAACACATTGAGATAAGTTCAACGAAACTTAGTAATTCAAACACCATTGTCCTGGACCATACTTTCACACCGCATTTAATGCTTCAAGAACCATCTTGTTGCTCTTATTCTTCATCGAGTCTCTAACAAAAGATCTCTCTATTTCTATTTCTTTATTCACGTTTCTTACCATACATTACTTTGAGACCATTTCTTTATTTCTAGCGCCTTTGAGACCTTACCTTCATTCCTCGTTCACCAAGCCATAACTTCCTCAAACTTCAGGAAGAGATCCATACAAAAGTGATCGATACTTCTTTTCGAGTGTATCATGTTTACATTTATTTTCAAAATTCATTCTCATTACCTCGCTATATCTCTTAAAATTTCTATCCCTGCACAAATCTTAATCATATTGAGTACCTTACCATAATACCCATAGGTACGTTTAGTACTTACTAATCTCACTGTTTGCATTAAAAAATAATAAGAAATATGCCTATCACATAGTACAGAGTCCGCCACAAGAAGCATCCTTTATGGTTTATTCTTGGGAGCCTTTCCAAAACATGCCACAGGAGTAGCCCATTTTGTGTCTTCTGTGAAAACTTTCTTTATAGGATCCACCATAGAGGATATTCCTTTTTAACCCGCTGCAAGGGCATATCACCTATTCTTTGTCGCGAGGGCTCTAAGTCCAAAATCCGCCTTTCATATTGTTCCTTCCTTATTTGTCAAGAATTTCATCCCTTCAGAACACGTTGTACTGCCCAAATTTAGCCCGTGCCTCACAAAATCAAACCAGGCCCAACAAAACCTTAACCCAAACAAACCCCAAAGCCCATTACAAAACAACCCAAATACCAACCCACCTAGACCTAACCCAGTAACCATCAACCCAATATTCTGCCTAACCAAACCCAATACAACACCTAACCCAAACCCGGAGCCCATTAGCCCAGGCCCAATTTCTCTAAAAAATATCCGCCCAGGGTTTTCAGTCTGAAACCCTAGGCGCCACCTCTAGCGCCGCATGCTTTGACTCTTGGTCTTCAAGGCCCGCACCTACCCCTAGCCACCGCCATCATTGCCGACGTCACCACCATCACCGCTCCCATGCCACTTGCGCCGTCACCTGCAAAGAAGGAACAAAGAAAAAACAAGCACAAGCAGTAGCAGAAATCGGCTATAAAAGCCAACAAAAATGTAACTTTGTTTCTTCTTCTAGCGATTTTTGTAACACGAAATAGAGATTAGCTAAAAAGAGAATAAAATACAAATAATTCAAGGTGATTTCACCATACTATTTCTCTGTTTCTTGTTCCTCTTTTCGCAAAGTTTTTTTTATTTTTTTTATTTTATTTTGATTTTATTTCCTTAAGAAAATAAAAAAGGGGGAAGAAAACTTTACCTGCGCCGCGCCGGAGGAAGAGGAGACGAACGGTTCTCCTCGTTCTTTGGGTTTTAGGCTCGTTTTTCCGGGGATTTGGCCTTGGGTTCACGTCCTAAAGACGTTTGGCCTCAAAAAGGGACCAAAAAGGCCCCATTTTGGGCCTCCGGTCGCCACACACGGTGGCGCTACGGCGGAGACCGCCGGAACCCATGGCCGAATCCTGGCCGGAGATTTGATAGAAAAATGGGGGGTGGCTCTGTTTTTTTTCTGAAAACTGAAAGAAATGAAATGTTTCAAAATTTTTTTGTTTTAAATAGAGGTCACGAAACGACGCCGTTTTAAGGCCCTTGACCCGCGCGGTGACCCAACCCGAGGGGAGGATCCGCGTGTTTCTGACTTTTGGGTTATTTACGCAATGGGTCCCTCCAATTTTGTGGCACTTTCAGGGAAGTTTTCTGCACTTTTGCAATTTGGCCACAAATTTTTGTTTTTCTCTCAATTTGGCCCACTGCTGCGCTGCGTTTTGAGGCGGTTGGGTTATTTGCCCATTTGATCCCTTCGCTTTTGGCGCGCTTTGTAATTTAGTCCCTTTTATTTTGAATTCGCCCCGTTTCTTTTGTTTTTATTTCGATTTAACCCATATTTTAGCAATTTTATGTTATTATTATTATTATTATTATTATTATATATCTTTGTTATTCTCATTATATATTTTCATTTATATTTACTTATGTAATTTTAAATATGTGTCTTATTATATTAATATTATTATTATATATTTTCTTATATATGTATATACATATATGTATATGTATTTGTTTCTAACTTATTTAATATATACATAAATACTTTTTTCTTTTATATCTCAGATATCTATATACTTTCCATTTTTCCTCACGAATATACGTATACATATTTATATGTTTTTTATACTACTTCTTTTATATCTATACATATATATATTTATCTTATTTTATTTTTTTATATATCTCACATGCACATTTTTATATGTATATATTATATATTTATATAATATTTATACGCATTTATGCATTTTATTTACATGTTACGGTTTATTATTTCGCATGTTATCGATTTATTCTTTTCTTTATTTTATTTTATTATTATTGCCCGTATTATTTTTATACTTTTGTATTCATCATAGTTTTGCCATGCATAATAATGTAATTTGCTTTCACATTTTACTACGACTTCGTGTTTTTATTTCACTCAATATAACAAAATTTGTTTTAAAAATGGCACTTCGTGTTTAGATTCGAGAAGATCGTACCTAACTTCATCGGGTTTCGATTTTCACAATAAATCTAAATATACTGAATCTTTTCAAACTCAAGTTTTTAAACAATCTCGGGAATTAAAAAAAGATCGTGTCCTAACTTACTGGGCATGGTCCCTTTTCTAAACCCGAGATAATTAAACATCTTTTAAATAAGTAAATTTTTCCATTCATCCGCGTATCGGGAATTCGAGACATTGTGTCCTAACTTACTGGATATGATGCTTTCTTTCTCGATTAACGTGGAACGTGTCCCTTTTTCCCAAAATTTTTAACATTTCAATATAAGGATCGTATTTTTAGATTCTTCAAAGTTCTCAATTTTCGACATTAAGACATTAAGTAGTCAACTAGGTACCAATTTCGGGCGTATCGAGGGTGCTAATCCTTCCTCGTGCGTAATTGACTCCCGAACCCGTTTTTTCTGAATTTCGTGGACCAAACTTGTTGTTTTAATAAAATCAAACCGTTTATTAAAGACAACCACTTTTCGAGGTGATCCAATCACACCTCATAAAAAAGAATTGGTGGCGACTCCCGTTTTTATTTTCAAAATCCAAGTCGACCCCGTTTTCATCCAAAAAATGGTGTCCACACACGTCATGAAAATCATTTCTTTCCTTTAGTGTTTTCCACAAAGGTGTTTCCTTCAGAAGGTTTCCACAAGAGACATTCTTTAGAGTGCGCCAAAAAGGTGTCATTTCTTCATTTGCCACACAACCTCTATTTTTTAAATCGCCACTAAGGCTTCCATTTCTTATATCGCCACAAAGGCTTCCATTTCTTAGATCACCATAGAGGATTTCATTTCTCTGACGTGTTTATGATAAGGATTCACCTAGACTCATAATCAGTGAGATTTTCCCATCATCATTCTAGGTCGCGTAGAGAACCCCATTAGGTAATAACCTTCATTTGGTTATTTCCATATGATGTCATAGCCCACCAACTATGGTCTTACACGATATGGTTCCATGGCCATGGGCTTTCCTTTCAAAGATCATGTTTAAAGTCCTAACGGACCCCTTTAGAGTCCACCGCGATAAATAGACATAGAATCACTTAACAAACCTTTCATGCATTTGCACCAAACTTAACATACATCTCAGACATTCTCTTATAGTCATACTTTCAACTCCAAATTTCTCATCATATACTCTATACTTGTCAGGTTCATACAAACTATACATGCAAGTCTTATCCAACATTCATATATCAGTATATTCATCATACCATCCCTTTTTCTTTCATACTACAGTTCATACAATCTTTCGTAGAAGTATTTAGAATAAATAATATACAACATATAGGAGTCAGCTTAGGGACTCACATGACAACTTCGAATAGTAGCATGGACTCCAAATCCAGCACTCAATCAGGGATTGCAGTAACCACTACCTTACAAAATAGAAGCTTACAATTAAAACTCATACAAATAACCTTTACAATCATTTCAAACCTAAATAACCCTCAATCAATGCCTTACTTCTCGATTCATTCGTGACAAAGGAAGGGGAAAGTTTGGTGGAACTCTAGACCCTAATGTCAAATATGTGGAAAAATTGGCTATAGAGTCATAAATTTTTTTTATTTTTTTATTCAATTATTCGCTCATATCCTTAACCAAGTCAACCATCCTTTAATAACGTGCAACTATATCAAAGCTTGTGTGCTATCATTTTGCATATTCATGTGCTTATATACCTACCATGAATTAACCTATCATTCCAAATGTCAATTCCACTTTTCTTACACATGTGTTGAATCCCAATTGCCCTCAATTTACACCTTCAACCTACTTTATAAATCCATCATTTGAAAATCATATATCTTTTATATTTTTTCCTAAACCATCTTTCTATCATTCTTCATCTTCTTTTGCCCTATATCCTTAACACAACTCCCTTTACATTCAATATTGTTGTAGGTAACAACACAACTATGGCTAGTGTTCCTGTCTAGTACCCTGACTCTGTAGCTACCAATCATATCACAAATGATGTTAACAATCTAACAAACAATGCTCCTTACACTAATTCATATATTGTTCAAGTACGAAATAATGCCAATTTACATATTTCTTACATAGGTTAATCAACTTTGTTAACTTGATCAAAGGTGTTACATGCCAACAATTTGTAACATGTTCCTCACTTAACTAAAAGTATTCTTTAAGTGTTTAAGTTCATTAGAGATAATGGAGTATTTTTTGAATTTCACCCTAGTCACTATTATTTTAAGGATAAATCAACAAATCAAGTTTTTATGCAATGAGTGAGAATGAAGGTTTATATCACCTTCAAGTTCTAAAAACCTTGATTGATTGTGGAATTGCTCAACAAAAAGAAGTTCTACATTCTAATCATCATTAGTTCATGTAATAATACTTGGACTAGTGATGTTCAGAGTTGTGGTTATCAACTTTGGCATCAGAAGCTAGGTTATCCTTTCTTTAGTATATTTTCCAAAGCTTTATCTTATTGTAATATTATTTTTTCCAGTGAATAAAGATAAAGTTTTTTGAAAAAGTTGTTAGTTTGGTAAAAGTTATAGGTTTCCGTTTCAGAAGTCTAACACTATTTATTATGCTTCTTTGTAGTTGATTGAGGCTAATTTATGGGAACTCACTCTTTTTCATTCATCTATGTTTGAGTATTATATATATCTTTTTTATGCCTATTCTAGGCATGTTTGGATTTGTTTTTTAAAGATTAAGTTTGAAGTTCGATGGAGGGGATAAATTTCTTAGTTTCATTCCTCAGCTTTAAAACTTAACATCAAATGTAGAATATCATATCGTTATACATTTAAGAAAAATGGCTTTGTTAAATGAAAGAATAGGCATATTGTTGAGATTGGCCTCACCTTGTTGGCACAAAAATCATTTCCACTTTCATATTGGTATAATGCCTTTTCTTCTTTTGTATTTCTTATCAACTGGTTACCTAATAAAGTGTTGGGTGGATCATCACCATTTCAAAAAATCTATCATAAAAGGCCTAATATAAAGTTCCTTAAAGTGTTTGGATGCTTTACTATCCTTTTTTAACTCTTTACAATAGGACCAACTGGACTTATAGATATACTCCTTATACCTTTCTTCATTATAGTGAGCATCATAAGGGGTATAAATGTACAAATTCCACTGGCAGGGTGTATATTACTAGGCATATTTGGTTTGAAGAGACCATATTTCTTTTTAAAAAGGTCCAAGAGTGCTATTGTCAGTAACACTAGAGTGGCTCCTTTAGTCACCACACAACTTTCTATTGTTTCTAGTATATCTCCTTTGGTAGCTCTTTCTTTAGAAAAAAAAGAAGTTCCTACTACTATTCAAAGAGTTCCAAGTATATTAAAGAATGTTCTAGCTGATTCTGTAGATAGCTACTAGGCTCCTCATGAATGTACTGCTTTTAGGGATGATTCTTGAGTTGCTACTCTTCATTGACTCATTACTCTTAGTGGTAATACTCACCAGAAGTAGGTTTCTAAACCCAAGTTATACATGGTCTCAACTTCTAAAAGAGAACTAGTGGACATTTATAGTGCTATGCAACATTCTAAATGGTAGGAGGTTATTCAAGTAGAGTTGCAAGCTTAGAAAAAGAATAATTCTTAGTTGATAATGCCATGGCCTTAATAGAGTCAACCAGTAGGTTGTAAATGGGTGTTTAAGCTAAAAAAGGGATCAGATGGTGCTATTACCAGGTACAAAGCTTGCCTTGTAGCATAAGGCTTTGGATAAGAAGCAAGATTTGATTTTCAAGAAACTTTTAGTTTTGTAGTCACATATACAATAAGAATGTTATATGCTTTGAAAGTAACAAACAAGTTGGCTCTTTGGAAAATTAATATGAATAATACATTTTTAAACGGAGACTTGAATGAGGAAGTGCTTATGACTCAAACCCTTGGCTTTGAGCAGTTTGATTATTTAAACAACCACTAGCTTGCAAGTTAAACGAGGTTTGGTTTGACAAGTTCAAAAGGTTTTTAGTTCAAACAGTTCACACTATAGCTTTTATTACATATCTTTCTTTGTTTACTATGAGAACTCAACATTCATTTACCATTTTGCTAATGTATTTCGATGATGTCATAATTATTGGTGATGATCAAAGTACAGTTGATATACTTTTTCAAAAGTTGTATCTGGAGTTTTCTATAAAGGATCTTGTGAGTTGCATTTTTTTTTCGATACTAAGGTCACAAGTGTAAAAGAAAGTTTACTATTGAGTCAAAATAAATATGCTTTAGAGTTGCTTCATAAAACTGGAATGCTTAATACAAATCTTGTTCCAACTCATATGGTTACAACTTCAGCTTCATCAACAATGAATGGTGTTCCAATAGAAAATGTCAAAGGCATTATAGTATTATAGGTTCCTTCAATATCTTTGTTTCAAATGACCTGATTTGGCGTTTAGTGTGAACAAAGTTAGCCCTCTTAAGAAACACTTGGAAATTAAATGAATCTTAAGGAAACTTAAGGGTACAATGAACCATGGACTTTTGTTTAAACCAAGTCCTTTTTAAAAAAATAAGATAATTATGTATGAAAATTGTGTACTAACAAAACAAGAGAAATTTGTATTTTTATCATTGAGTTAAACTTTCAATTATATAGCACTGGTACAACATATTAAATTCTTTAATTATAGCAAATTAACTCCCTAATCACATCCTAAAATACAACAAAAGAAAGTATCTAATCATATCCGAAGATACATCAACCTATTCTTAGGAAAGTATATACCTACAAGATATTTGATACCTATGCTTGACATCCCCCTTCAAATTGATGCAGGTGAATCAAGAAGCATCAATTTGTATACAAAGAACTAATGTCTGGAAAGGCTTGATGAGGATATTAGCAACCTATTGATCAGTAGAAACATGAAGAAGTGTAATCGGAATATTATCAAATGATTCCAAAATGGAATGACAATCGACTTTAATATGTTTGGTACACTCATGAAAGACGGGATTTGCTACAATCTAAATAGCAGTATGGAGAGAAGTATGATTAATTTGTTGGTAACCCAGTTCAAATAGCAAATCATGCAACCAAGTAATTTCTGAGCATGTGGTAGACATGGCACAATACTTCACTTTAGTTAAGGATTTGGAGACTTTGTCTTGTTTCTTTCATTTTCAGGAAATTAAAGCATCACCCAAGTATACACACCATCCTGTTGTAGAGTAGCACGTATCAGGACATCCTACCCAATCAGCATCACTATAAGATATAAGATTAAAAGAATAGCAAGCTGAAAAAAAAGACCACGATGAGGGGTACCATATAAATAGCGAATCATTTTTTTACAGCAGCCATATGTAAATGTCATGAGGAACCCATAAATTGACTCATCAAGTTAACAGGAAAAGATATATATGGTCTAGTGATTGTGAAATAAACAATACTCCCAACTAGATACCGATACAATGTAGGATCTTGGAAAAGAGCACCTTCATCTTTGCGATATTTGACATTTAATTCCATGGGGGTATATACTAAAGTAGTATTTTCTAATCCAGCTAACTGAATGATATTCTTGAGATACTTATGTTGATTAACAAAAATCCCTTTCTTGTTTCTGTGAATTTCCAAACATTAAAAATATGTTAATCAACAGTAAGATGAGAAGGACAAGTGACAATGTCCCAAGTTTGATTATGGTGCAAAGCATCAAGTTCCTCCTGAATAATTTGTTGCCAACATTCATGTTGGATTACTTCTGAGTATGATCCTAGTATTTTAATGGAGGAAAGTGTAGCAATCATAGATTTATGATACCCAAATCTTTTAGGAGAATAACCATATTTGTCTAGTGGAAGTGAGCTATGAGCAGATTTCTTAAGTGGAAGTGGATCACTGGCAGGGGTTGGTGGCAAGGAAGGCATAGGTGGTGATAGTAGAAAACTAGTTTTAGGGACTTCTTGATGAGAAAATTTAGGAACCAAATCACTGTGTTAGCCATTATCCCTATTTCGACATGTATAAACAATATGAGGTTGGAATCATGTGATAGGAGCAAAAGAATGGGAATGAGGTTCAGGAGACATATCCTTAAAAGCAGGACGAAGAGAATTAGTAGAATTATTAGAATGGACAGTAGGTAAAGGATCGAGGTATTGATGGTCAAAGAAAATAACATTACGAGAAACACGAATCCGCTGAGCAATAGGATCAAACACATACAACCATTTTTATGTGAGGAATAGCCAAGAAAAACACATTTGACAAACTGAAGAGAGAGTCTCGTACGTTCATGAGAGGGAAGAAAAACAAAGCAAACACACCAAAATGGGTGAAGCTGATGATATGTAGGATACTCTTGATAAAGAAGGAAATATGGTGTTTGATTTTGATGTGTGGGTGTAGGAAGATGATTTATTAAGTGGACAACCATTGACAAGGCTTCCACCCAGAATTTTGATGGAACAGAAGACTCAATGAGCAAGGAATAAACCACATGAAGAAGATGTCGATTTTTACGTTTGACAACGCCTTTTTGATGGGGTGTATAAGGATAATTTCCTTGAGAAATAATGTCATTCTGTTGAAGGAAATCTTGGCAATGCTGAGACATATATTTCCCACCCGAATCAGTTTGTAAAATTTTAATATTTTGGAACTTTGATTTTTAATCATGGCCAGGAATTTTTGGAACAACTCAAAAACTTCAGATTTGCGTATCGAAAAATAGACCCAAGTAAAATGGCTATAATAGTCAATAAATGTCAAAATATTTATAATGAGCATGAGAAACAACTAGTGAAATTCCCCAACATCATTATGAATTAAATCAAAACAATGAGAGACATGTGTATCGCTAGAGGAAAAGGAAGATTTTTACTTTTAGCCAATTTGCAAGTAGAACAATCAAAGTAATATCCTTAGATGAAATTTTATTTCCTAACACACCAGATTTTAACATGAATGAAAGAGTCCTATCATTTGGATGGCCTAACTTCACATGCCAAAATTTGTGCTCAGGTTGGACAAAACAAGAAATAAAAGAAAACAAATTTATAGACTTGGCTAATTCATTGAAATGGAGAGGAAAGAGTCTGCCCCATTTAGGTCCCCCAACTAGAAAAGTAGATTAGCAGATAAACTAGGGGCAATGAAGACATTTTTCATAGATGGAGAAGAAGAAGAAATATCACTAATAACAATAATTGGAATACGATTAAAGGCTTAACTGATTCATTAAAATGGAGAGGAAAGAGCTTGCCCCATTTATGTCCCTCAACTACTATCTTCCCTGACGCCAGCTCCTGCACAACACAGCCAGAAGAATAAGAGGTAACTTTGCAATTATCCTCTACTAGTTGTCCAACGGAAAGTAGATTAGTTAATAAATCAAGGGCAATGAAGACATTTTTCATAGATGGAGAGGAAGAAATATCACCGATAGTAATAATTGGAATACAATTACCACTAGCAGTCTCAATTTTCAAGTGGCCATCATATTTTTTACATTAAGCAAATTATCAAATGATGAAGTCATATGGTTTGAAGTAGTTGAGTCAAAAAGCCAGGTTTTAGATAAGGATTTATTTTTACTAGTAATTCCAAGAGCAGAAAGGGCTGAAACAATCACCTGCTGAATATTCTCTAGTGTAACAAATGATGCTGATTGTTGAGGAGGAGAAAACTATGAATCTCTTTTAGTCACCATGCTAGTAGTTGAGGCATGAAAAGCACTCGGATTATTATTTTGTAGATGCTTCCTACATTTAGAAATAATATGTCCTTCACTTTGCAATAATTGCAAAATTATTCGCAATGTGTCCAAATTCCTTACAGTTGTAACACTGGATGTTGGTCATGTTTGGAGTTTACGGTTTATTTTATGCAACATATGCAACATTGAGAACATTGGCAGAGATCCCTTGTTGCTCTAAAGTATTTTGTGTCATAAAACACTACTTTTCTCGAAGTAGTTTGTTCAGACAATCATCCACAAATGGAGGAGGTGTTCTGAGCAACAAATTTGATCTCACAACTTCAAACTCCGGTCGGAGTTCCATTAAAAATTGATCTCTTTGACTGGTTTAACGAAGAGTGCTAACAGCTTCTAAAGATGTCTCTAGCACCGAAGCATAAACAATGTTTGTATATTTAGTCCACAACGTCACAAAACCAAAATAATAGTCCTGAACAAACAATTTTTCTTGGGCATAATTGGACATTTCATATTTCAATTGAAATTGCCTAACCAAGATGTTTTGAGCATAAACTTTCTTGAGATAATCCCTCATAACTTTGGTTGTCTTATGAGGTCTTATGAGCAAGCTACTTGTTTTTACTGTTGATGTGATCATAGTTGGGACAAATTTGTTGGACACTTTTGTTCCTTTACTTAGAGAAGAAGAGACTAAGGGGAATATTAGAGTACGTACAGGTAGATTGTTAGAGCCATTTAGTAAATAACTATAAGATTGTTAATTGGATATGAATACAGTTGGGCTTATAAACAAGACGATGTTCTGTTGTGTGTTGGTCCGACGATAGATGAAGGACGACAGCTAGCTAAAACTTAGAGGAATATTCCTTTAGACAAATCAAAAGGGAAGCAAGTAAAATAGTTCATTCGCTACACAAGGTTTTTATTACAATCTAATGACTTTGTACTGGAGTCGGCAGAAGACTACCCATCATCCATCCATTCGGATGTTATTTCTAATCCTCTACATTCTTCAAATGCAATGAAAGTTTTATTTCTCTAAAAAATTTGTGAAATTTACACAATCTAAAAGTTCAATTTAATGAGATTTAAGTTTTCCTTTTTTTATGTAAAATAACTTGACGAAAATAATGAATACCAAATAATTGTACAGTAAAAGCCAGCGGTTAGTTTGATGATATTTGAACACATCCCATACCACCTCCCCCACATGTGCATTTCATTTCATAGAAACAATAATTATTATTCTGACAAAAACACAAAATGAAACAAACAAAACCCAATCTTCAAAAAGAAAATAAAGGAGAGAATTCATTAATAAATATTATCCCAAGGCAGTGTTGTGAAATAGAACAAACATTTATTGTTCCAACGGTCATCACCACCGTCACCATCCACCACCTGAACCGACCGTTGGTACGTTCACATGCCATGCACCGCCATTCACGTGTTGAACCATATTTTTTTCCCATAGAAACAACCTGATGTTCACAGTGCATACATATGTTTGATCTGATATGCAAATGCAAGAGAAGAAGACCATTTCAAAAACTGGGACATGCTTACGTGGGTATTTTTAGCAAAGAGCAATTGACCTTTTAGCCCTTCAGTATCTTCATCTGTTAACATTTCTCATAACACTTTTTTTTATTAAAAGAATTAAGTATCATATATGGAACCATTGGGCTTGATTTGAATTTTTTAGAATGAAAATAATTAAATTGTTTGATGTATTGGATTTAAGATTAATCTAGCGCCTCTTATGAATTGAGCTTCTCTTTTTTCGAACATGTATTCTCTTTATGGGGCAAGACCACTACCACTAGATTGAATGCTCTTACTTAGGCCAGTACAGGGGCATTTATTTTGGAGGTAAAAGGGGTTGAATCTGTCATTGTGCGGCAGAAATGTGGGATGGTGATGGTGTTTTAACTTCCATTTTCAGAAAAGGGAAGATTGTGATTGGCGAAATGGGGTGGCTTTTTGTCATGCAAAAGGAGACAGTGGAAGGCTTGGTGTGGATTTTAATGCCATATATAAGTAGATAGATAGGGCAGATGGATATGAAGATAATGTTGCATAGAAATGGACGGTGATTCAAGCTTTGAGATTTGTCAAAAATCTTACCGATAGTGACCTTACTTACATTGACACTAAAGACGACAGCGTAGGGGAGAGACTTTGGATTGTTTTGTCAAAAGTGTTAACTATTGTAGGGCATTTGTCCTTCATAGTGTGTTTTTGAGTCTCATTTGTTTGGGAAGGGGAAGCGCAGATGCTAGTCATCAGTAACTGTGATGATAACTTATTTCTTTTGAGGAAAATTACAGTACTTTTAACTTCAAAATGGTCAGTGGCAAAAACTGGGACAAGTTACATCCTTGCATATGCGTGACATGAGTACTGTTCACCTACGTTAAAGGAAATTCGGAGTTTGGGACCAATCTGTCGGTAAATTATTTCCCAGTAATTATGTGGTCTGAAAACAACCATTAAATGTTTACTAGTTTATTTCGAAAATGACTCAAATGAAAAATTATGTATGAGAATGATCTAGAATTTATAATGTCTATTGGTGTTGTCACTTTCATCGGTCGTACCGCCTCCCAATGATAGCCCAATTATTGCATTTTAAAAAGTAAATATAATTTTTTGGATGCCACCACTAGGACAGGAGGTACTAATATGTATTTTTAAAATATTTGTATTTTTATAATATTCAAAGAAAAAAATAGAAGAAAAAAATATTTTTTAATAGGTGTCGCCAATCTCTCAGGCGGCACCGAAGAAATTTTTAAAACAAATTATTTTGTCAAATTGAAAAAAAATATTAGGAATTCTTTTTGGTATCGTCAAGCTATCTCGTGGCAACGATGTCGGCAAGTAAAAAGTAATTTTTGTGTCGCCGTGCTGTCTGGTGACACCAGCATCAGATAGTTAAAATTTTGTTGTATCACTGTGCTATATGGTGGCACCGATGTCAGATAGTTAAAAAAATTATTTTTTTGTGCTACCATGTTGTCTGGTGGCACTGGTGTCAGATAGTTAAAAAATTATTCTTTTTGGGTGTCGCCGTGCTATTAGGCAGCATCGATTTCAAACACAATATACATACTCCCACTAGTCCGGCCAAACCTATATCATTTTTGGTTTCTGTTGAAGTTTTCATAATCTGTTAAAGAGAAAAAAAGAAAGGGGGAAAGATTTTTTGTTTAGTAGGAGAAGAGAGATTGTATCGAAGATGAATAATAAATTCTTAGTATACGTTAAATTCGATGGAGTAATTTTACAAAGAGCAATTGGTGTTATATTTGAAAGTCATTAGAAATTTGTGATGAGATTTAATATGAATCTAAAGGTCAAAGAAATGAAAAAAAAATATTAGTGCCAAAATAGCTCTTTGTTGTAGAAGGACGATGTTTAAACTATTTTACAAATTTTTGATTTCCTAAAATCCTTGCAAATATGAGGAGATGGAAGTTTTAGATGATGATGAAGACATGAGCACTGTGATCGCAATTTATTGCTCGACTAAAAACTTCAACGTTGAACCAGTTGAGTTGTTTGCGGAGTTAGTCGATGTGGAGCCCATTGAAAATGTCACTCCAATAAGTCAAAAATACGGTTTGAATATGATCTTAATATCGATTTGGCAAAACAATCAAGTTGTGGAGGAACATCGACACAACACAAGCCGAAAATCCTCACTATGGTGGGATTGCGTATAACAACCCTATTTCGGGTCCCCGTCTAAAGATACATCTCAAGTTGATGGGCACCGATGAAGATGGCGAAGAAGGGCCCGATAATGATTGACATTCTCCTCATCATGATGGTAAAGATTTTAGTGCCCCCGATCTAGATGAGGTCTCAGAAGATATCGATGATGAAGGCGCGGAGGAGGTTGGAGATGTACCCCCACTTCGGTCAGGAACTTGAGTTGTGGCTTGGTTATACGAAATGACCTTGGGGGTTCACACGTTAAGTGTAGACCCTGATGCGGCGCTTGCATCTGAGTTTTATGAGTACCCAAACATAATACCTGCTCACTGGTTGGTGGAAGATTTCGAGATGAAAAAGTTATTCGTACAGAAAAAATTCGTAAACATGAGATTGTTTATTTTCCATAAAGCGGTATAGCATGAAAGTGTCAGTAGACTAAAGTCGTAAAGTCAACACCAATATTATATGATAGGGAGTGTTGGAGGTCTAGAGAATAGTGCGATTGGCGGGTTCGAGTCATATTTATACAGAGGACTCAACTCTAAATGACTCGAAAAATTGAAAGGCCTCATACATGCACTGTTGCACGTAATATGAAGGTCATCACAAATTGGATGCAAAAAACAGTTTGCAACTAGATCATGCCACTAGTTAAGGACATGCCCACCATTCCTATATCGGTCCTGATTGCCAACATCCAAGCTCGGTTCTAGTACAACAAGTTGTATGGGAAAGTATGGTGGGCGAAACAGATGGCCATGGAGTAGTTGTACAGAGACTGGGATTCTTTATACAATGAAATTAAAGGGTGGTTAGTTGTGGTGTAGGAGTACGTGCTAGGTGCTGTGGTTGATTTGCAAACACTGCCTTGTAAGGGACTGGATAACGAACTACAACTGAGGAGAAGAATTTTCCATTGCTTGTTCTAGACATTCGAACCATGCATTCGAGCCTTCCCCCACTACAAGCCACTGCCACAGGTTTATGGTACCTGGCTATACGGTAGCGATTAACTTTTACCACTTTTACAATTTAGGCCTTGTCCTTAATTAACTATTCGATTGACAAAATTAAGAGACCAAAATTTAATTAAATTTTATACTAACATTGTAAATATTAAATAATAATATTTACAGACTCATTTGTCAGAAATGAGGTTTCGATATCTTCATTTCCGACACCATTGAAAAATAAGTTGTTACAACATCCACACGAATTACTACAAAATATTTAACTTGGTGATAGTTACACGAGTCAAATAACGTAATAAAATTATTTTAACAAAATGAGTATAATTTAATTTTTAATTAAAAATTACTTTGTCTTCAGCGTATGCTTCTATCATCTATTGGTACATAATGAGTGTCTCCGACTTCCCAATACCTAGAAAACTAAACCATTTGAAAACAAAGCAAACTTGTTAGCACATATTCCCAAACAAAAAGAAAATTAATTCTTACTTTTTTTACCTATTTACAAGTGGGAATGTGGGGGGTTGGTAACCCATTGATGCCAGAAACAACATCCTGTATAGTGCCCACGACTGCAGCAGTATTAGCTAGCCGCTTATATCTAGTGTGTTATGCTTTGTCGCCTGAAAAAGCTCACAATACAACATCGCTAATACCGGTGAGCCTTAACTATAGGAATGGGCCTAATACAAATCAACCAATAATGGCAAGTACATAATGTGGATTTTATTATTATTTTTGTCTGAGATAAGTACCCCCTATTAGTTACAAAATATATGCTCGAGCAGCGCACATCAGCTTCGGCTTAGTCGTGCTACTCGATAAGGTTTAGAAAATTTCTTTTATCTAGGAAAATTTTAAATCGATAAATCTAGCTTCCCCAACACCGGACAAGTGCTCAACAAATGGTAGCAGATGGTCGAAGGTTTGACCACTTTACTCAGACTCGTGACCTTATCACCGTCAACTAGGAGCTTGAGTTGCATTGCAACGTCTTCGAGGATGATGGTGCACTCTCCACACAGCAAATGAAAAATGTAGGTTTCCAGGCACCACCGCTCAACCATCCGAACCAATGTTGTTGTTCCATATTCAGCGATCTCCAAGTAAGGCATAATACGTTCGTCCGGAAGATATCCTAGACAATGGACACGTGCTCTCAACACGCGTACTCACCTTGTACATATCATATAGCCGCATTTGTTAAATTGGCCAAGTAATTACAAATTAAACCAGAACTCTATAAACATAGTTGTGAATAAGAAATATAAAAAATTTTTACCATCTCATTAATCATAATTGTAATATGATTCGATACTCTTAGAAGAGAACTCATTTTGAATCCTACATAATTAATAAATAATTAATCATCACTTAAAAAAAATACAGTTAAACATTATTTTATAATATAATATACCAATTATTATATTAATTAAAAAATAACATACCTTAAAACTATTAAGTTTTCACACAAAAAAACAAGTGGACCAATCTCAAAACTTCAAACGACACCAACAGAACAAAAAATTTGAACTTTCTCTTTTTTTCCTTCCTAAATCAGGCAAGGAAGGGAAGGGTGGACCAAATGTTGTTTAAATTTCCTTTCTCTTATTTTTTCCTTATTTTTTTATTGTTTTTCTTTCTTTTTTCCCCCGATTTGTTTTAATAATCCGTCTTTTCTTTCCTTATTTTTTTTGTTTTATTCTTCTCGATTCTATATTTTTCTTGCTATTTTTTTATCTCCCCTCTTTCAAGGATTCGTTTTTTCTTACTAGATCGTCATGGCCAAGTACCCCTTTCTTCTTCAGTACTTTTTACAAGCCCATCATTCTTTTTTCTTCTTTTCTTTTCAATTTTTTTATCACTGTTCCTTTTTTTTCCTTCCGATTTTTAATTTTTATCCCACATTCATGCTTAAAGTGACACATCTAGTTATTACAGTAAGATTAATCACTTAGTACACAGATATTCGAAATTTATTTTACTACGACAACTTTTTAAAATAAAACATTGTCAGCACTATTATTCCATATCGTTGTGTATACGAATAAATTTTGGGAGCTTAAGAACGATAATTTTTTTTTTTGAAGTGAACTGAACAACTTCATCTTATTTATCATACTTCTAGCTATATGAATAATGGATCAACCTCTTATTAATCCCGACTATCATTTTAAATTGTATGATAATAATACTCACTACAATCTGATTAATATATTACACAGTTGCTAAAGTAATACTCCTATGACAGTCAACTTTGATTGAATCTGGTCTACCATCTTCTGCTTGAATCAGGTCCATCAAGAATCGCATAATGTTCAACTCTGCTTGATTTGGGTCCATCAGGAATTCTGAAAGATAAAGGTCCTTTTAGTGAGACAAGAGTTCATCAACCTTCTGTAATCAGCACCAACTCGCGTTTCAATTTTTTCCCACCGTAATCGGCACATCCTCTAAAGAGTGCTCCCACCCCAACCACCAATGCATGTTTTGGATAATTAAACTGAGTATGGGGTTTCTAAAGCATCCTCTTCTTGTGGCATGAAACTGGGTTCCTTTGACAGCATAACCAACTTGAATCCATTACCACATAACCACTGTCAATTGGAAGCCCTAGTTGCAATGTGATATCTTCTAAGGTGATGGTGTACTCCTTAAAATACAAATGAAATTTCTCGATGTTCGAGCGCCACCAGATCACCGTTAAATCAAACATACCTTAAAACTATCACATATTATCTAGTAAGACTGAAAAAGTGAAAAAAAAACTTATTTTCTCTCTGCCCTTGTTCAAAACACTGAATATTTCCTGTCGAAACCATTTGTTTGAAAAATAAAAGTTTTAGGTTGTTGACTTTTAAAAAATGAAAATTGGGAGTCGCCACCAATCTTTTATTAAGGTGTGATTGGGTCACCTAAAAAATGACTTTGGTCTGCGAATTTTAGAAAAACGGGTCCGGGAGTCGGTTACGTATGAGGAAGGATTAGCACCCTCATAACGCCCAAAAATTGGTACCTAGTTAATTAATTAATGTCTTAATGTCAAAAATTTGAAAAAATATAATCCTTAGTAAAAACTTAAAAATGTTACGTATTAAGACCCTTATCATTTCAGAGAAAGAAAATGCCACACCAATGCGTTAGGGCACGACATTCTAATTTCCTCAAAAATTAATTAGGCCAGAATATTCGTGTAATAAAAATTTAAAAGAATAACCATTTATTCAAGATTTAAGAAATCGTGGCCCAATACGTTAGGGCACAATTCCTCCAAAATCCCAAACTCGGAATATTTCCTTAATTATTTTTTAGAAAAAAATCTTCATTTCGAGAAATTAATGCGTCACATCCAATACGTTAGGACACAACGTATTGAATTCCCAATAATGAGTTATTATTAATATTATTAATATTATTATTATTATTATTATTAAAAAAGAGAAATGCTCGATTGTTAGATTTAACGAAGAAAATCAGAACCCAATACGTTAGGGCTCAATTTCCTTGAAAATCCTAAATACAAGCATTATCTCAATTTTGAAAAGTTTGAAATCGAGTAAAAAAATGATGTGATGCTACATTAAATATACTATGCAATAATAAATATTACAATGACATAGAAATAATGTAAACATATAAATAAATGAAACTAACATACATAAAGAAATAACCATTGACATGCAAGAATATCAAATAAACAAGAATATGAAAACATAAACAAAAAATAAAAAATAAGAAAGGAAAGTGCATAACATATACATTGGAATTATGAAGAATAAAGAATGTAAACATAACTTACACATAAAATTTTAGGGTTATAAAACTTATACACAAACAATACATAATATATTTATGAAAATAAAGAAAATATATAAACATATATAGATTATAAAATAGGTATTTAAAAATATATGTATTTGAGCATTTTAAAAAAAATAGATCTACGCATATATATAAGTAAAATAAAACATTCGTTAAAATACAAATATACACGTATACGTATATACAAATATATATAAAAATTAAATAATAATTACATTATATTAAAAAAATATGCGTGTATATGGAAATAAATATATATATACACATATATATAAATATATGAAAATAATAATCACAATAAAAACAAACTAAATCGAATTTTAAAATAAAAAACTGGGGCAAATTCGCAAATAATTGAAGATCGGAGGACCTCAATGAACGCGCTAATAATTCGGAGGGGCTGGAAGAGCAATTTTCCCTTCTCCTCTAAACGGCATCGTTCAATAAGGACGAGATCGAAATAAAAAATAAATAAAGGGGTAAATTAAAAATAAAGAAAACTTAATTGAAAATATACTAAAAGGCGGAGGGGCCAAAAGCGCAATTTGCCCCTTCGCTCAAAAACGTGCGGACCTTAGGCCGGGTCGGACTCGGGTCGATCCATGTCCCAAACGACGCCGTTTTGAAGGGCTATTTAAGCCACTAACTTCTGGAAAAAAAATTCATTTTAAGCCTCCTTTAGAAAAAAAAAACAAAAAAAACTCTCTGAGGAGCTCTACCCCTCCCCATTCCTCCGGCCAGAGTCTGGTCATCGGCCACCACACCGGCCGCCGATCACTGGCGTCGACACCGCCGTATGCGGCGGCCGAAAAATGGAGAATCTCAAATCCGGTCTTCTCCGAAGCCCCTAAATGCAAATCTGGCCTCAAAACCCTCAAAAGATTCGAAGAAACACTTCAAAAGCCCGAGAAACGCTTCGGTTTCAGACCGTCTTTCCTCGGAGACGGTTCCTCGACCGTTCACAGCGATCAAGGCATAAAACCCAGGTTATTTCTTTCCTTTTTGTTTTATTGTATTTTAACAAAGTAAAGTAAAAAAATAAAAAAATATAGAAGAGGATGATGCTAAAATATAAACCTTTTGATTTCTTGATAGATTTTGTGCACTCTTAGCATTCGGTTGTTCGTGAAAATACTCGTATTTTTATTGATTTTTGAATCTGGATTTTTTTTATTACAGTGTGTTCAATGGCTTCTTATAGCCATAATAATAAAAGAAATAAAGGAACAAATCTCCTTCCGATTTGATTCGCCAATCTTTGATTCCCTTTCCATTTTTGTGTTTGCAGGTGAAGATTCGAATGCGGCGGGCTAAGTGGTTGCGGCGTAAATGGTTAGAAACCCTAGGGTTTCTGTCATCCACTTTGGGCCACTGTATTTGGGCCTTCATTTAATTTTATTTTGTGCCATTTGTAATTGGGCCACTAATTGGGCCTCATAGACTCGTTTGTAATCCAAACTTTTAGTCCCGGGCAAAATTGAGCATTTACAGCTGCCCCTCTTTGCTCTTTATTGTGTAACAAGGACAGAGCAAAGACTTTAAAAATGCTCAATTTTTCTCGGTCGTACTGGACTTTGGTACTCCTTTTTTTCAGGTAGCCTCATTCCTTCCTACTACATCTTCAGAGGTATAGGAACTAGTGCTTCAATCTACTCCTCTGCAACTTCAGGGAGATAAGACTAGATGTGATCTGCTCTCTACAACTTCAGAGAGATAAGATCCAAGATTTGTGGTTCTAATCTGCTCCATTGCAACTTCAGGGAGATAAGATTATCGGCTTTAACCTGCTCCATTACAACTTCAGGGAGATAAGATTTGCCATCTTCAGTCTACCTCACTGGAACTTCAGGAGGATAAGACTTGCTTGCTGAGTCTGCTCCACTGCAACTTCAGGGAGATAAGACTAGATGCGATCTGCTCTCTGCAACTTCAGAAAGATAAGATCCAAGGTTTTAATCTGCTCCACTACAACTTCAAGGAGATAAGATTATTTGCTCCACTACAACTTCAGGGAGATAAGATTTGCCATCTTCAACCTACTCCGCTGCTGCTCAGGGAGATAAGGCTTGGTGGCTTAAATCTACTTCCCACTATCTTGGAAAGATAAGATTTGCCGTCTTTGATCTGCTCCACTACTGCTTTGGGAGATAAGATCTACAATCTTCAACCTACTCCACTGCTGCTCAGGGAGATAAGGCTTAGTGGCTTAAATCTGCTTCCCACTATCTTGGAAAGATAAGATTTGTCGTCTTTGATCTGCTCCACTACTGTTTAGGGAGATAAGATCTACAATCTTCAACCTTCTCCGCTGCTGCTCAGGGAGACAAGGCTTTGTGGCTTAAATTTGCTTCCCACTATCTTGGAAAGATAAGATTTGCCGTCTTTGATCTGCTCCTCTACTGCTTAGGGAGATAAGATCTACAATCTTCAACCTTCTCCACTGCTGCTCAGGGAGATAAGGCTTGGTGTTTCACCGGTTTGTTCTCTAGGGAACATGACCTGTATAATTCATTTTATGAACCTAATCATGCCTAGTATTGGGATGTCATGATCAAAATAAATTCAATGCTCCTATCTAGACATGTATGCATGGCATTTGAATGAATGCAGAATGTCATGTTTCAAGATTTATCATTTCTTAAAGTTTATTAAGGTTTTGTCGCGGACGTCTTTTACTTGGTTGATATCTCTGAAGAAACACTTAATTAAATTGCCCCCACCATTGTGCACTTCAAAGCTCAACCCTCTAGGACGCAGAATTTGTACTATATTCCTTCCACCATGACTTAATAGTAGGAAAATTTAACTCTTCTCAATCCTCTCATATCGTAACTCAAGGATACAAATTATGAAATTTGTTTACACCCCTCTCAGAGTGTCCTACCAAATGCCCAAATGAGGAGCTTTCTTTCCATAAGGGACTTCTTCCTACCCCATCAAGACTTCTTGCTGTCTCATTCGATATTTGGACAACCAAATCCAAAAAAGCAGTCTTAATTTAGAGTTTTTCCTTCTTAAGCTCTTTAACTTTTGAACTTGGGGTGTTCTAACCAATAGTCATGTTTCAGGTTACTAAATTATTTAGAAATTCCCAAAGTAATATACAAAACTTCTTTTGTGAAAGTTTATTAGTCCATCAATCATTATTCTAATGTGACATGTTTGCGCAAAGATCAAACATACTGAGTAAGAGATGAATTAGGTCATAACCCGAATAATAAAAAGGAGTTTATTGATAATAAGTGTCTTGAAAAGTATTCAAGAGCAGCAAAGAATGAAGTATTTACAAGAACCAACAAACTTGGTACAAATAATATGAAGACTAGGTGTTTTGGATATCGCTGCTTGAACTTCTCCGTGAAAACCAGGAATCATTTTGAATTTAACATGTGTTTAGGAGATCCACAGTACTCTGTCGATGCACCAAGATGTCGTATATCCCTTTATTGTTGACTTAAGTCACCATATGCCCCAATCTAACAATGTTTGAGCTGCCCTTTTCAGGTTTTCACCTTGTCCTTTTTTTTCTTCCGGGAAATCAGAGCGCCCTTTGCGGGTTTTCACTTTGATTCCTCCCTTCCTTCAAGTCAAATATTTATTGACCGAATCTGAATTTACAGGATTCGAAATATTTTTTCCATCCATTTCACTTAAAATCAAAGCGCCTCCAGAAAAAGCCTTTTTCACAACATAAGGTCCTTCCCAGTTTGGCATCCATTTCCCTCTGAAATCCTTTTGTAAAGGGAGGATCTTTTTCAAAACCAAATCCCCTTCATGAAATTCTCTGGGACAAACCTTCTTATTATAAACTCGCATCAATCGCTTCTGATACATTTGACCATGACGAATAGCTTTTAATCTTTTCTCTTCAATCAGGTTCCACTGATCATACCGAGATTGGATCTATTTAGCCTTATCCAATTTTAACTCAGCCAATACCCGGAGAGAAGGAATTTCAACCTCAATAGGTAAAACTGCCTCCATTCCATAAACCAAAGAAAAATGTGTTGCCTCAGTAGAAGTCCGGACAGATGTTCGGTAAGCCAAAAGAGCGAATAGTAACTTCTCATGCCAATCCTTGTAAGTTTCAGCCATTTTCGCCACAATCTTCTTAATATTTTTGTTGGCCGCCTCTACTGCACCGTTCATTTTTGGACGATACGGTGATGAATTGTGGTGTCTGATATTGAACTGATTACAGACTTCTGCTATTGTGCTGTTGTTCAAATTTAATGCATTGTCAGATATAATCTTTTCAGGTATTCCATATCAACATATGATCTCTTTCTTCAAAAACTTACTGACTGCTGACTTCGTGACATTAGCATATGGGCTGCTTCTACCCACTTAGTGAAGTAGTCAATAACCACAAAAATGAAACGATGTCCATTAGAAGCCTTCGGTGATATTGGTCCAATGACGTCCATACCCCACATGGAGAAAGGCCACGGAGAAGTCATAACATGAAGAGGAGAAGGAGGCGCGTGCATTTTATCCCCATAAATTTGGCATTTATGGCATTTCTTGGCATGATTGATGCAATCTCTTTCCATAGTGGACCAGTAATATCCGAATCTCATAATCTGTCTAGCCATGGTAAATCCATTAGCGTGCGTTCCACAAACACCCTCATGGATTTCTTCTAAAATTTCCCTAGCCTCTACAATGTCCACGCACCTCAACAATACTCGATCCTTTCCCCTTTTGTATAGGATCTCTCCATCTAAGACATAGTCAATAGCTAGTCTCTTCAATGTCCTCTTATCATTCTCTGTTGCCTGATCAGGATATTCGTGATTCTTCACAAATAGCAATATATCTTGGTACCAGGGACGATTATCATTCTCCACTTGAATGGGCCGGGATCTCATAAATACTAATTTGAATGGGCTTCATGTCCTCTAACTGATTCACTTTAATCATGGAAGCTAAAGTAGCAAGAGCATCAGCCATCTGATTTTTCTCCCGTGGGAGATAACAAAAGGTAATGTTGTCGAATTCTTCAATCAATTCCAGAACCAATTTTCGATAACGAATCAACTTAGGGTCTCTTGTCTCCTATTCCCCTCTTAGTTGGTATATCACCAATGCTGAGTCTCCGTACACTTCTAATGTCTTAATTTTCCGCTCTGTGGCTGCCCGTATACCCATGATGCAAGCTTCATACTCAGCCATGTTATTAGTGCAATCAAAGTCCAATTTACTGGTGAAAGGATGATAATCTCCATTTAGAGACACCAGGACTGCCCCAATCCCATTACCTAGTGCATTTGATGCTCCGTCAAAGTTTAATCTCCAAGAATGATTTTCTTGGGGATCCTCTTCAGCATTTGCCACATACATCAAATCTTCATTCGGGAAATCAAAGTCCAGAGGCTCATAATCCTCTAAAGCTCTACTAGCCAAGAAATCTGCTATCGCACTCCCTTTGATGGCCTTCTGACTTACATATACTATATCGAACTCAGATAGCAAGATCTGCCATCTAGCCATTCTTCCATTCAAGGCCGTTGACTCCATCATATACTTAAAAGGGTCTAATTTTGAAATTAGCCAAGTCATATGATAGAGTAAGTATTACCTCAACCTCTTAGTCGTCCAGATCAAGGCGCAACATAATTTTTTGATAGGCGAATATCTTATCTCACAATCAGTGAATTTCTTGCTGAGATAGTAAATTGCCTTTTCCTTCTTTCCAGTCGCATCATGTTGACCTAACACGCATCCCATGGAGTTGTCGAACACCGCTAAATACAAAATCAAGGGTCTATCTGGGCTAGGTGGGACAGAACTGGAGTATTGGATAGGTATTGCTTTATCTTTTCAAAAGCTCCCTGGCATTCTTCATTCCAAACCCCTGGATTATGTTTCTTCAAAAGGCGAAATATGGGATCACATTTCTCGGTCAACTGTGAAATGAACCAAGCAATGTAATTTAGTCTTCCTAAGAAACCTCGAACTTCTTTCTGAGTACGTGGTGGTGGTAAATCTCGTATTGCCTTGACTTTGTCTGGGCCTATCTCGATTCCTTTTTCACTAACCACGGAGCCCAATAACTTTCCTGACCTGGTCCCAAAAGTGCATTTTTTCGGATTGAGCTTGAGCTAAAACTTCCTTAGTCTTAAGAACAATTTTCTTAGGACCTGTACATGCTTCGCCTCTGTTCTGGATTTGGCGATCATATCATCAACATATACCTCAATTTCTTTGTGCATCATATCATGAAACAAGGCTACCATGGCTCTCTGATATGTTGCTCCTGCATTCTTTAATCCAAATGGCATTACTTTATAGCAAAATGTTCCCCACAAAGTAATGAATGTAATTTTTCCCATATCCCCCGGATGCATCTTTATCTGATTATATCCTGAGAACCCATCCATGAAAGAAAACAGCGAATATCCCGCCGTATTATCTACCAGAGTATCAATATGTGGCAATGGGAAATTGTCCTTTGGGCTTGCTTTGTTCAAATCTCTATAATCCACGCACATTCGTACTTTTTCATCTTTTTTGGGAACTGGAACGATGTTAGCTACCCATTCAGAATATTTGACCTCCTGTAAAAATCCAGTATCAGATTGCTTCTTGACCTCCTATTTTATTTTAAGCATAATATCAGGCCTCATTCTTCTGAGCTTCTGTTGAACTGGCCTGCAATCCTCTCTTATAGGTAGGCGATGTACCACTATGTCAGTGCTCAATCTAGGCATATCCTGGTATGACCATGCGAAAACGTCTTTGAACTTTCGGAGTAATTTAATGAGGTCTCATCTTGTCTTTGCAGAAATCTCAGTTCCAATTTTCACCTATTTTCCTTCTTCCAAGCTCACAACTTCTACTGATTCTTTGTGAGGCAGGATTTGTTTTTCCTCTTGTTCTACCATCCTGAATAAGCCCAGAGATAAACCACAATCTTCATCACCTTCAAAGTCGTGCGATCCCTCTAAACACGTGTTTCGTTCAAAAGGACACTCTGAGTTCGTAGCGGCGTCATTCACGTCGTTGATATACAGGGACCTAATATGGTTACAAAAGAATGTATGAATTTATGTACAATTACTTGTGCAGTGATTATAAATGAAAGAATATATTTACTTGTATGGAAAGAATGAAAGAATATTTGCTCGAAACAATTACAAAGATGTTTTATTAAAATAATGATATTCAAACATAAGCCTATTTCACAAAAGAGTTCTTGTTATTTCTAGGCTAAAACAACAAATTTGTTCTGAATATTACCCTGAGACAGTTCTAAAGACTTTAGGTATTTCTTCCACAGTCCAATTGTCTAGAACACTCCTATGCTCATAAGGACGAATATTTAACCAGCTCCTCTCTTCGTTCTCATGTTATGAATGGCATTGATGTGCATATTTCCTAACATCTCTTCGATGCTTTCCTCAATCGATTTCTTTTTCTCATGATGAATAACTCCTTCAGATACAAAAGTTTTGGATATGTGGGGAATTATCATTGGCTCCCACTTAGCTTCCTCCCCATTTAGGCGCGCCCTTCTCCTTTCCTGCCTTTTTTCTATCTCATTCTTTCTCTATCCTCTATCTGGCTTGTATCCTAAGCCAAAGTGATCCTGCTTTTCTTTCAGCACTGGAACTTCAGTCCTCCCTTGAAGATGTCTCCCTAGCCCTCTTCCGGGTAAAGCTCCTATTCCTACCAACAACTGTAAACCCATTTCTGTAGTTTTGGATAATTTTGGCACCAAAATTTTGCTCCCTTCAAGAACAAATGCCTCATTTACAAACTCCAAAGATCGAAATGAGCATTCTACTGACTCATCATTGGTCTCCACGTATGGCGTCTCATTGGATACAGCTGCTATTATATCCTCTTCGGCAATTATTGTCACTAGCCGACCATCTGACACTAACTTTAACATCTGATATAATGATGACGGTACTGCCCCCGCCGAATGTATCCATGGTCTTCCTAATAAACAATTATAGGAAGATTTGATGTCCATCATAATAAAATCTATCTCATTAACTGTTGGGCCATTCAGTAGGGGTATCTCAATTCTTCCCATGACCTTTCTTTCTGTACCGTCAAATGCCCTCACTACATTTTGACATGTTTTCATGTGTGAACTGTCTATGGGTAGCCTGTTGAGTGTGAATAATGGCAATACGTTCAAAGCCGATCCATTGTCAGTCAATACTCCTGGCAAAATATGCCCTATTGCATCGTGCAGTGATATGCAAAGCTTTGGTAGATCCCATGCCCCCAGGAGGTATTTCATCATCATTGAAAAATATGAAATTATCAGCACTGATATCATTGACCAACCGATCTAGTTTGCTGACAGAAATATCATTGGACACATAGGTCTCATTTAGCATCTTCATCAGTGCATTTCGATGTACTTCTGAATTCAGGAGTAAGGCTAGTACAGATATGCGAGCCGGTTGTTTATGCAACTGCTCGACGACATTATACTCACTATGCTTCAAAATTTTGAGAAATTCCATAGCTTCTTCCTCCTCCACTGGCTCAACTATTTTCCCTTTTTGCTACCATATTATGGCCCCTTTCATAGGTTCTGGATTGGCACTCACACACTGGTCTTTTGTAGTCTATTTTCCAGGGACAGTTGTATTGCACTCGTAGCTCCATGGAACCTTCCTACTGTCCTGGTAAGAAAAGGTTGCAGGTTTCTTTATTATGATTCATGGTATTACTGGCGTTCTCACTTCATCCTTTTTTGGTCGCGAGATGATGACAACAGGCTGCGCTACTCTTGGAACCTTCGAGGATTCGGATGTGCAAATGCTCCCTTCCTCCTTAACTTCTTCATAAAATTCCATTTCCTTATTATCCATCAGGCCTTGAACCAGGGCTCTGAATTCTGCGCATTCCTGGATTTCATGTCCCTCCTCGTGATGGAACTCACAGTAGTTTTCCTTCTCTTCAAAGCTCCTTTTTGAATCCACTACCAGCAACCCTCTTTCTACCATCTTCTTCCAGATCCATCTCAAAGGAATCTTCACTTCTGCGAATCCTTTTTTATTTTCCTACCCATGTTACCTCCTATCATGTTCACTCCATTTTCATTATGATTAGGTAACAGATTCTCTGTACTAGTCGAATCATCCACTTTAACAATACCCATGCTTATGAGTCTTTCTGCCAGCTTCTTGAACGCTGTGCATTTGCATCATACCACTTGGGGTACGGAGGCTGCAGAGGTTTCAAATGGTAAGGGGAAACCACGTGTGCATTGAATAAATTCTGATATAATTCCCTATACGACATCGAAATCGGCGTAAATTGAAGCTTCTCCGTATTTTGCCTTGTATCGGATCCTCGTTTTGATGATCCTTGTTGGTTAACAGCCACTTTTCCGGCTGGTTCACAATAACTGTCTTCGAATATGAACTTATATTGTTGACCACATTTTCCTTCTTCTTCGAGGCCGACCTTCTACTACTTTCTCCCGCATCTATCTTTTCGCTTCTAATAGCATTTTCTATCATTTCGCCATTCATAACTATGTCAGAAAAAATTTTAGTAGCACTTGCTAACATGTGTGTAATAAATGGGGCCTTCAAGGTGTTAACGAAAAGCATCATCATTTCTCTTTCTAGAAGAGATGGCTGAACTTGTACGGCAACTTCCCTCTATCTCTGTGCGTATTGCCTAAAACTTTCACCTGGTTTCTTTTCCATATTCTGCAGAGTGATCCTATCAGGTACCATGTCAGTCACATGGCTGTACTGCTTTATGAACGCCTGTGCCAGATCTCTCCATGAATTAATTTGGGTACGGTTCAATCGATTGTACTAGTTGGATGTTGCCCCTGTGAGGCTATCCTGTAAGCAATGTATCAAGAGTTGGTCATTATTGACATAACCGGTCATTCGTCTGCAGAACATGGTAATATGAGCTTCGGGACTACTAGTTCCATTGTACTTCTCAAACTCTGGCATTTTGAACTTGTAAAGGAGTACTAAATCCGGGACCAGGCTCAATTCTTTAGCGTCTATCCCATAGTAGCTCTCCGCACATTCCATCGCTCTAAATTTCTCTTCCAGCCATTTGTACTTCTCTTCTAACTATTTTGGCAACTCGTCATTCATTTTCTCCTTTCCAGCCGTCTCATTGAAATCAGGTATAGCAGGATTAACGAGGTTGGCTCCAGGGTTAGAGCCTGATCCTGCCTGGAGATTCATTAGCGTTGCAACGTCACCCTAAAATTGCTAATGATTAATAGTAACAGAGGACCTACGCGGGTATATCTCAACTTGCTGGGAGGTAAAGTCTGGAGGATAGACAGGTCCCTCATTGTCTCCTTCTTCAATATTGAGCACAGACCCTTTTCCTTTATCAGTTCCCTTGTTGAACCATTGTGTTAACTGGGCCATCATACTCCCTTGAGATTCCATCATTTTGTCTATCATTTTTTGCTGCTCATTCATTTGCTTTTGAAGCTGCTCTTGCATTTCCTTTTGGGACTGTTCTAGCCTTTCCATCCTTTGATCCATATCCTTAGTTTTTGATCGAGTACCGTAGCGGTGTTTAGTAGGCTGGTTGGTTTCCAGATTAACTGAGGAGTGATGTAAATTAATTAGAATCTTTTAATATTTTTAAATGCATATGAAGTAATGCAATGCATGAATGCAAAAAGACGTCAATTTTGATTCAATTCCATATAAGAAAACTTTACTAGAAAGAAAATTTCTTTACATAAAGTGAATTATAAATAAAGCTTTGCCCTATTGCTCAGCATTCTAATCTTCCTAAGTAACACAGCTAACTCTTGTCCCCGATCTGATTCTAATTCATACTTCACACTCAGCATGTCAGCTTGTACTGCCAAAGCTTGTACATGATCAGCTACTTCTCGGATCTGGACCATAGCTTCCCCCATAATATGATCTCTGCTCTTTGGTTCTGAAAGTAGTGTAGTTGTTCCTTATTACGATTTTCATTTGCTTCCAAGTGCTTGATCCGGTTTTCACAATTTTGCAACGCCGTTTCTAGCTCTTCGATTCTTTGCTTCATTTCCTCGATCTTGCTCAAGCTTGCTTTCAACTCTACTGTGGAATTTCGACTTCGATACTGACGAAGAGATCCTTCCAACACGATCACCCTATCCTTTAACTTGCCATTTCCTTTTGGCTTTCTGACAAACTCTTTTCTAAAGCCTCGTTTCGCCTCTGCATTTCTTGGAATTTCTGTTCCCATCTACCGGCTTTGTCCTTTTCTTCTTGAATTTCTGCTCGCCATTGTGCTGACATTTTTCCCAGCCCAGTAGTTCTCATTGACAGACGTAACCTTTTATAATCCGTCTTCAGACTACCCAGCTCCTCCTCAGCCTTATTTTTCTCTTTCCTTAATTTCTCAGTTTCAAGCTTTTGAACGTCTATATCCAATCTTAAGTTCGTCTTTTCTTCCTCTATTTGCTCTATCTTCTTTTCTAAATCTGCATTTCTTCTCTCAAAATCTCGTCTTATGATTTCCAACTCAGAAGGAATAACACACAAATGCTCCTCTATTGGCTGACGACCTTCTTAATTTACCTTAGGTATATTGTCGTTGATCCTCCTACCCCACCATTCATTATACTCAAGAGTTGTCATCGGACCCACAGCTATCCCCTTCATTCGGCGAGTCTATTTCCATGCGCTAGACATCTCTTGAATCTTCTTTCTGTAACCATCATCTTTGTACGAAAATTCACAATCAGCTATCCCTTGGGTCGCAGGTATAAATTGTCTTGACCTATACTGTCTCATCACCAACAACGGGGCATATCCACTAGCTCCCCAAATCCCAAGTAATGGAACCCAATCAAAATTACCACACCTATACAGGATCTTATCTGGAAGTAACCAAGGAGTTCTCCACTCATGATCCTCCTCCTGAAGATTTTGAAGAATCGCCATCCACTTCTCCTCTGAAATGTCATCCCTTCTCGGCGTAGCTACTATCTCCTTTAGTGGTGAATAATTTTTAGAGAAAACCCGATATGAAACCTTATCCACCCTCCAAAAGTGACTATGAAACCATACAAGTAGAAGCTATGCACATCCAATAAATCTGCCCTCACCTGTTTTTCGGCATGCACTCAATGATCTGAAGGTTTCTGCCAAAATTGCTGGAATCGGTGTAACCTTCTTATTAAGCCAGTCAAACAAATCAGTGACTGCTTCATCCACATGCCCCAAGGCCTTGGGGAAGACAACCAAGCCATATATACTTAAAGCAAAGACATCTAACCTCTTTCTCACGTCTGGGTGCGTTAGAATTGCATCTTTCAAACTTCTCCAATGAACGCATTTACTATCCCCCTTTTGCTTAATCCGTGCAGCAACCCACTGCTCACTCATCCCTGTTATACCTATCAGTTTCTTTGAAAAGGTTGGCACGTTTACCGCTTTCGAGTAAACTCTGTCCACTTGAAACTTTGAACATCAGAGTAAAGCCACATATTCTTCTATTGTAGGCACCAAATCAACATTCCCAAACGTGAAGCAACTGTAAGCAGGATTCCAAAACTAGGCGAGAGCTTGAAACAAATGTTTGTCTACCTTCCAATCAAGTAAATAAGGCAAATCCCCATAATTGTCATAAACTAACTGTCTAACCTCATTATTCCACTGATCCCAGAATTCCTTCAACTCCTGCAAATTGTTTTGAGTTACACTGATGCGAGTAAAATCTCATAATTCCGATACATACCCATCAGTCAGGCTATCACCCTTTTCTTGCTGCGTTGTATCAGACCAAGTTCAGACAGCCACATTGTCCTTCACTTTATCAAGAAACTCTTTTTCCATGACAAGCTTTCTATCTAACAACAGAATCTGAACTGACGCCTTTTATGATGAAATGAAATGCCATGTCATGCAAATAAAATTAAACACAAAAGTCAGTATCAAATATAAGCATATAATCAAGAAAGAGTAAAACGTCTATTAGGACATCCGCTAAGGCTTAGTGTAGTTCTACCTAAGGCAAGCTCCTAAGGCTCATTATTTGCGGTTTGGCTCTAAAGTAAAGGTACCCGAACCAGCAGATTCCTTGATCTTCACCCATTATAAGCTCATATAGATCAAGTTCAGTTTAGGGGGACACATTTTCCTTATTACTATACGGAGATGAAAATCTCACGAAGGCATAGGTACCGATGTATCCCGAAAGCGATCCACTATCCTATACGAAGGTGAAAACCTCACAAAGGAATAGCTTCTCACTCTCACTTAAATCAATTAACCATGGATGCAAGAGGATTTTTTTTAAAATGAATTTCATTTTTTCGACTATAAGACAAAAATTAATCAACTTTGCGGCTCGACTCTTTTTTTTTTTAAATGTCAAGGTCCCTAATGGAGTCGCCAAGCTGTCGAAACCATTTTTTTGAAAAATAAAAGTTTTAGGTTGTCGACTTTTAAAAAATGAAAATTGAGAGTCGCCACCAATCTTTTATTAATGTGTGATTGGGTCCTAAAAACAACTTTGGTCTGCGAATTTTAGAAAAATGGGTCCGAGAGTCGGTTACGTATGAGGAAGGATTAGCACCCATATAACGCCCAAAAATTGGTACCTAGTTAATTAATTAATGTCTTAATGTCGAAAATTTGAAAAAATATAATCCTTAGTAAAAACTTAAAAACATTACGTATTAAGACCCTTATCATTTCAGAGAAAGAAAATGCCACACCCAATGCGTTAGGGCACGGCATTCTAATTTCCTCAAAAATGAATTAGGCCAGAATATTCGTGTAATAAAAATTTAAAAGAATATCCATTTATTCAAGATTTAAGAAATCGCGGCCTAATACGTTTGGGCACAATTCCTCCAAAATCCCAAACTCGGAATATTTCCTTTATTATTTTTTAGAAAAAAATCTTCATTTCGAGAAATCAATGCGTCACATCCAATACGTTAGGACGCAACGTGTTGAATTCCAAATAATGAGTTATTATTATTTTTAAAAAAAAAGAGAGAAATGCTCAATTGTTAGATTTAACGAAGAAAATCGAAACCCAATACGTTAGGGCTCAATAAATAATTGAAACTAACATACATAAAGAAATAACCATTGACGTGCAAGAATATCAAATAAACAAGAATATGAAAACATAAACAAAAAATAAAAATAAGAAAGGAAAGTGCATAACATATACATTGGATTTATGAAGAATAAAGAATGTAAACATAACTTACACATAAAATTTTAGGGTTATAAAACTTATACATAAACAATACATAATATATTTATGAAGATAAAGAAAATATATAAACATATATAGATTATAAAATAGGTATTTAAAATATATGTATTTGAGCATTTTTAAAAAAATAGATCTACGCGTATATATAAGTAAAATAAAAACATTCGTTAAAATATAAATATACACGTATACGTATATACAAATATATATATATAAAGATTAAGTAATAATTACATTATATCAAAAAAATATGCATGTATATGGAAATAAATATATATATATAAATATATACATATATATACATATATGGAAATAATAATCACAATAAAAACAAACTAAATCGAATTGTAAAATAAAAAACTGGGGCAAATTCGCAAATAATTGAAGATCGGAGGACCTCAATGAATGCGCTAATAATTCAGAGGGGCTGGAAGGGCAATTTTTCCTTCTCCTCTAAACGGCATCGTTCAATAAGGACGAGATCGAAATAAAAAATAAATAAAGGGGGAAATTAAAAATAAAGAAAACTTAATTGAAAATATACTAAAAGGCGGAGGGGCCAAAAGCGCAATTTGCCCCTCTGCTCAAAAATGCGCGGACCCTAGGCCGGGTCAGGTCGGACTCGGGTAGATCCATGTCCCAAAACGATGCCGTTTTGAAGGGCTATTTAAGCCACTAACTTTTGAAAAAAAAATTCATTTTAAGCCTCCTTCGGAAATAAAACAAAAAAAACTCTCTAAGGAGCTCTACCCCTTCCCATTCGTCCGGCCAGAGTCCGGTCATCGGCCACTGCACCGGCCGCCGATCTTCGGCACCGGCACCGCCATATGCGGCAGCCAAAAAAGGGAGAATCTCAGATCCGGTCTTCTCCGAAGCCCCTAAAAGCAAATCTGGGCTCACAACCCTCAAAAGATTCGAAGAAACACCTCAAAAGCCCGAGAAACGCTTTGATTTCTGATCGTCTTTCCTCAGAGACGGTTCCTCGGCCGTTCACGGCGATCAAGGCTTAAAACCCAGGTTATTTCTTTCCTTTTTGTTTTATTGTATTTTAGCAAAGTAAAGTAAAAAAATAAAAAAATATAGAAGAGGACGATGCTAAAATATCAACCTTTTGATTTCTTGATAGATTTTGTGCACTCTTGGTATTCGGTTGTTCGTGAAATTACTCGTATTTTTATTGATTTTCGAATCTGGATTTTTTTTATTACAGTGTGTTCAATGGCTTCGTATAGCCATAATAATAAAATAAATAAAGGAACAAATCTCCTTCCGATTTGATTCGCCAATCTTTGATTCCCTTTCCATTTTTGGGTTTGCAGGTGAAGATTCGGCTGCGGCGGGCTAGGTGGTTGCGGCGCAAATGGTTAGAAACCCTAGGGTTTCTGTCATCCACTTTGGGCCACTGTATTTGGGCCTTCATTTAATTTTATTTGGGCCGTATCTAATTGAGCCACTAATTGGGCCTCATAGACTCGTTTGTAATCCAAACTTTTAGTCCCGGGCAAAATCGAGCGTTTACATTTCCCTTCTACCCCTACTTTTGATCACAATAATTTCTCCCTATATTTCTTCTCTTCAACAACAAAAAAAAAGTTCTAAAAAAAATATCAACACATATATTTTGCATCGAGTATGGGGTTTATATAGGCTTTTGGTACCGCCAGACAACACGACGACACCAAAAAAAATTCTTTACCTGCCGACACCGGTGTCACCAGATAGCCTGACACTAGTGCCGCCAGATAGCCCAGTGTAGCAAATGACCAGCACCCATTCTCAATATTTTTTTGGTGACCGACACCCTTTTTTAGTAAAAAAGAGATTATTTTTAGTACTTTTTGGTGTTGGCAATGTGGTGGCCGACACCCATGTCTATGAATTGTTCAAAAACGAATATTTAAAAGTTTAAGACAAAAGAATTCGTATAAGTTAATATTTCACAACTTTTCCTTAAGCGCAACACAAAATCTTCCAATGTTTTGGCACTTAAACAAACAAGGTCAAACTCAAAGATTAGAAAAGAAAAAGAACGCTTTCCTTTGTTATATGATAAAATTTACCCATTTTTTTACCATGGATATATGAAGATATGTGCTAAAATGCAACATGATGAAGAAGAAGAAAACAAAGGCCGATGATGAGAAACATTACCTGCAGTGGAATGCTTTGTCCTTGGTTTGCAATCGAGAGTGGAGTCGAAGCTGTCAGGCAAGTGATGGTTGAGACGGAGATTATAACAGTCATTACTCTGAAGCATTGTACGGACAAACCATGCTTCTATGGAGTTCAAGTGCACATGCGTCTCCTCTGTCCATGTCTCATTTTGGTTGATGGGCACGTGTGACTCCATGCTCACCCTCGCAATGTTCTTTTACTGAAAAGGGTGTAAGTTGCCACAGTAAGGCACCAAAATTTTTTTTGAAAATAGGTGTCGGCCATCTGCTACACGACACCCAAAAAAATAATTTTTTATATATGGTATTACATGTATTGTACAATATACTTGTAAAAGAATACACATGGGTGTCGGCCATTGCATTGTTGGCACAAAAAAAATATTTTTTAATCTTTGTTCCAATCATAAAGTAATTATTAAGAAATTTCTGACATGGGTGACGGCCATGGGGTACCGACACTCCGTACACCGTTCCTTTAAAGGTTATTCTATAAATATTTTTGAACTTCAATAATTTTGTAAATATTTAATTATTTTGGGTTAATTTGGTAAAATAGCCTGTAATAAATGTTGCACACTGCTCTGTGAATTTGAAAAATGGCAGGTCCATACATTTTCTGACTACCTGAAGAATTCCAGCCCATTCCTTCTCAGCCAGCTTTGGATGCGATCTCTTAAGTGTTGCCTGCACATTGCTTGGAATGTAAGAAAAGTGTTCAAGTCGCTTGAAAAAATAGAATGGTAGAACGTAAATTCATATTTAGATGTTTTTGTATTACCTTCTTATAGGAACCAAACTCAATAATATCGGAGGGACGAAGACCAGTAGGAAAATTTGGCGGTACCCTCGATCTTCTTCCTCCGTGACTGCACACATAGAGCTTGGATTAGATAAAGTCGAGGAAATTCAACATATATATATTTATAAAGATGTTCCTTGCTAGTCAATGACTTACTCTATAAAGGTCCCATATTGTTGGAACTAAGAAAACAGTTTTAAGAATTTTGACAGAAACTTGAGCTTAAAGGCCCGAAAACTTGCTGAGCAAACAAGCAAATCAGACAATGAACTTGGGAAAGAACAAAGAATGAAGAAGAATTTTTGAGTGATTTTTCATTACAAAAATGAATTGAGGCATAAAGCCATTACATATACCAGTCAATATAAGCTGGTCAAAATGGGACAAACATCACCTAATCATCAACCTAATCCCCTAAGTACCTAGAAACTTGTTAAACATAACTTGTACACTTAGTAAAGCTGATTTATCAGCTCAAACATCAACAAATTACATCAAGTACATTAACAACTCAGTTCTAATCTAAGTAAGTTACAAAACATCATTTGAAAGTAACAAAATGAAACAACAGCTTGAACTTCAGCTGCAACTGCATGGCTCGGGCAGCTTGCCTGCTTCATGTCTGCATGCAGGCCAACTTCATCACATATTCAATCTGCAAATCAACTATGAAGAATGCACCATCTTTATAGCTGATTTGAGCATGCATTTTGGATACCTAAGACAATATTAGGAATATGAAAATAAAGCTCAACATTAATCGTTGCACAAATGAGGAAACTACGTTAGCTCCAGATCAGGGTTCTGAAACAGTAAAAAATAACCTCCTTTGAAGGTACCACCACCGAGGATTCTGGAAAATTTTCACTCTTTTCACTCCTGCAATGACCATTAAACATCAACAGACATAGATTTCTACTAGAAAAGCCCCCATCAATTAGTCTTCATTTTGAATTCCTAACCCTTTCCCGAAAAACTGAAAACTGAAAACAAAAAGTCCATTTTAACGGAATAAAGTCATATACAAGAAACCTATATTACAAGCAAATACATACCCAATCATGTAAGTTTTGTTCTCATCCCCACATAAATAAATGAGTTGCGAAGCAAGAATGTCGTTTCCAACCAGCAGCAAGAACAGTTGCAAAACAGACAAGAAAATAAACATAAGAGGCTATACTCTGTTGAATAAATTGTCAGAAAATATGATGGAATTCACAAATAGAAAACCATCATAAACACTCTTCATTAATTGTCCACTCCAATGCATCATTATCTTCAAACCATCCCCGAAATTGGTCACTTGCCTGAAACTTGACTTTACAGATGTTTCAAAAGTTCCAAGAGCCCTTTATGGAGAACCAGTTGGACGAAAGCAGCATACCTTCTCTGAGAGTCCGCAACTTAAGGACCTTCCTTCAAGTTTTGAGCTGCAAAGATGTCGATTCATTTTTAGAAGGAAGCAGGATTCAGATACTTTCTCCTAATATCTTATACTACTTTTTGAGAAAGTTCTGTAAATCCCTTTAGTTCTTAACCCGATTTCATTTCTATTTCTCTAAGATTTCGACAGTTTGTCACCCTAAACTCATTGTTAGCATAGGTCCCCAGTGTCAATTCATGAGTCTGTTAAAAGAGAAGGAATTGTACCGCAGAATTCATTTACATGCAGAAGATTTTGAAACTAAGAAAAAATAGGGAAAAGAAAAAATGGTAGAGAAAGCTAACCTTTTCTAATGATGTTTCTATGATCGAAAAAACAAGAAAGCTAACTTTTTCTAATGACGTTTCTATGATCGAAAAAACTTGAAAGTCAAGGCAAAGATGAAGCAGAAGAAAACATGCATTTGAAGATCTAAGGGTGCGTTTGGTTCGCTGTATTGGATTAGAGGTGTATTGGATTAGAGGTGTAATAGCTAATCCACTGTTTGGTTGAATGTAATGGAATAGAGGCGTAATAGTAATCTTGTGTTTGGTTGAATGGAATAGAGGTGTAATAGGATAATGGAAAAAACTAAAATGACTAGAATACCCTTAGCATAAAATTGTTTTGGTAAATGATTATTGTTATTGTTATTTAAATTTTAATAAGATTATTATTATCAGTAATAAATATTTTAATCATATTTAAACATAATTATTATTAAATATATTTTTATTAAAATATATAATTTAATAAAATTCTTATAATTAGCATAAATTTGTTTTGGTAAATGATTATTGTTATTGTTATTTAAATTTTAATAAGATTATTATTATCGTAATAAATAATTTAATCATATTTAAACATAATTTTATTAAATATATTTTAATTAAAATATATAATTTAATAAAATTCTTAATAATTAATATTCTTATATTAATTTACTCAAATCATAATATATGATACTGTAAAATATAAATTAACATAAATATTATTAAATATATTTTAATTAAAATATATAATTTAATAAAATTCTTAATAATTCATATTCTTATATAATTTATTCAAATCATAATATATGATACTATAATTAATATTAAATATATTTGAATTAAAATATATGATTAAATACAATTTAAAATAATTATTATTAAATATAATTTCATAAAATGTTCTTATGAATTTACTAAGATCAAGATAATTTGAGAATTATATTCGCATAAACATAATTAACTTATACTAAGAAAAGTTAGATGAAAATGAAATTGTACATCATAATCCATATGTTATATAGTTTTACAACATCAAAAGTTTGAACATTGATATTTAATGGTGAGAAAGAAATCTTGACCCATTCCAATCGGGCAAATGAAGGTAAATCAAGAAAACGATCATTTGAGTTGGATGATCGAATTTTACTCAAAGCATCATACCACCGATCATCGGTTAAACCTTCAATTGACCATAAGGCTGAATATAAATTTGAAGCTTTCTCTTTCATCTTTTCTTCTGACTTCTGCTGAACTACCACCTCGGAGGCAATACTCATACTGATTTTATCGCCAACGGCCTGGATTTTTTCCCCTAACAAGGTGGCAGCCTCCTCAAATGAAGAATACACATTATCACGAGCATCAGATTTCTTCTTTCTCTTGTTTGAAGATGAGGAACCCCCTTGGTCTCTATCTCCTCGCGGATCTGTACCAGAAACATCCATGTCGTCTAAAGAGACCTCAGCTTCGCAGTCATAGAATGTGTTTCTCTCTTCATTCATATCTGTAGTACGTTCATCCTCAGCATGGATTTCTTCAAGAACACCAGCAGCTGTTTGAACGTCTTTCCCAGTCGCCCGATCTCTTGCGTATATCGCAGTAAGCTGGTTGTAGTAAGGGAAAGTACGATGTCTGAACTGAGAGGCTTCTTTGTGACTCTTAAAAAAATGAGGAAATCATATTAGTTATAAGTTTTGCAAAAAAAACAAATGAATACTTGAAATACATTTTACCTTTACATAGGATTCCCAAACTGCATCTTCAGCAACAACGAGCTGCCTATGCTCGTCCCAACCAAAACCACTGTTGTTTTGGCCATTAAGCATGTCGTAGACGACTGACCATTCCCTTTTTAGGCACCTAATCCGAGATTCAATATTTGGTTTCGCCTTCAACATTCTTTGTTGGTAAAGCTTTTTCTAGCATTTTCTCTAGCTCGTTCAAATAACCGCTTTGAACCGTAGATCGAGATTAAATGTTCCTACATTGTGCAAATCCACCATGCAAGAAACCAAGGTGCATCCTCTTCGAACCCATTTTCTTTTGCTCCTCGAGAAGCTTGAGAAGAAGCACCGTTGGTGGAACACCGACATATTGTTCTTAAGAAAAAACAAATTAACATTATTTTACTATTTTGAATATCATGAATCAAAAGGTTAACAGTTTATAATATTATATCGGTAGTTCAATACTAAATTTAAATTTATAACACATTTGAATGAAAAGATAATTAAATTATAATTCAACCAAGTTTAGTACAATACAAAATTTGTATCAAAGACCACCAAAGTTTCATAAACTAGATACATAAAATAACATCAACAAATCAATTCAAACTCAATTTGTCCCTAAACCTAACTAATTTCTAGATGCTTGCCATTCATCGAACATCTGGGTGGCTAGTTCCATCCTCCAAGTAGCCCAAGCATCCGATGGATGAATATTTGTGATATTCGGTTCATTGTCATCCACCACATTAGTAGGTAATCCTTCTCCCACCTCCGCTTCAATGGGATCAATACTCATATGAGTTCGAATAAAATTATGTAGCAAACAACATGCTATAATAATTATATTGTGCACCCGTACAGGATAAAACGATGGACTCCTAAGTATTTCCCATCTAAGTTTTAATAAGCCAAAGCATCTTTCAATGACATTACGTGCTGAAGCATGTTTCATATTAAAAACTCTTATGGGAACTTGGTCGATAACCCCGACGCCAGTCGTTCAGATGATATCGCTGTCCTCTAAATGGTGCAAGAAATCCCTCAGAATTTGTGTATCCAGCATCAACTAGATAATAACAACCTATAAAATAAATTTTACCCAACATGATTAATTCAGCAAACAAAGTATGTAGGCTACATGAATAATTCAAATTCCTCTAACTATACACTGTACCATGAGGAACTTTTAGTCCATGTCTTCTACTAATGGCATCTCGAAGCACCCGTCCATCGGCAACTGAACCTTCCCAACCAGGAAGAACATAAACAAATTGCATCTCAGGTGTACAAACACCTAGCATGTTTGTTGCTATGTCCCCTTTTCGGGTTCGATATCTAGCTTTATCAATTGTTGGCACCCTAATCTTGATGTGGGCTCCATCAAGAGCACCTAAGCAATTCTATATCACATGATATAAAACCTTGAGTTAGAATACTAACTTAAATCTAAGTCAACTAAATGTTGTACAAGCTATATATAAAACTCAGTCTAATACCTTAAACCATTTCCACCTTGTGTCAGAAGAATCAACTGTAATTGGCTCCGGCTTTTTAAATAAGACATCTTGTAAGTGTATGACAGCATTTAAAACACTATGAAATGATCTGCTAACAGTTTCCCCGGACCTTCTAAAGTGATGCTTGATAACTCGATTTTTCAGGTGATGGGAGATGATATGTAAAAACATTGCTACTTGCTCATCAACCAGCATGTTTCTTGACGACTTCAATCCCCCTATCGATTCTAACATCTCACATAATTTAAAAAAGGCGGTTCTATTCATACTAACTTGTGAAACACATGTCTCGTCACTAGCATATACAAGCCTTTTCACATAATCCCGCTTTTGCATAAAAATCTAAGGTATAGGACCTAATCCTTGGTCTATAAGTATGTAGGCTAAGGTGGCACCCATTCTAAATAAGAACCAAATCGCAATTCTACGAGTTCCAACCATAATGTCAATGCAATACCAATTCTTTTTCGCCTCACACTTTGTGCAATTAAAGGCGCATTTGAGCCATTATCGCAACATATTAAAATTAGAACACACTATCAAAGAGTTGAAGTTGCAATTACACTTTATAAAAAATAAACAATATTAATTTAGAACACAATATCAAAGAATTGAAGATGCAAATTAAATTTTATAAAAATAATTGAGAGACAAACAAATTAAAATGCGAGCAACTAGGTTATTAATTTTGGGGAGTTGATAGGATTATATGGGGATAACTTGAATCTAAAAGAATCAAGATGGCACGTGTTTATTTTAATTAGTAAAATTATTAGTAAAAATTTGCATAAATGATTGATAGCTATTAACAAATTTAATATTTTAAAGATAAATAAAATGAAATTAATAATATATTGTGTTTAACATATAGAAAATGATAATATTTTGTAATCAAATAATAATAAAGAGGTAAACACTCCATAAGTAATAAATAATTTATAACACACAAGTAAAAATATTATGGAAAAAATTTTGAATTATTAATATCAATAATAAATATTTTTCTATTAATATTAAATTTTAATTGTTATGCCATGTTTTATTTATATTTTCAATTTAAATGTATAGTTTTATATTAATATTATATAATCAAAATGATTTTAATTATATTTCAATTAAAATATTATATAATCAAAATGATTTTAATTATATTTTAATATACCTTAAATAACATAAATAAAATTTTTATTTCACTTAAAGTTAGCACAATTTATTTTAATAATGATTAAATTTGAACGAGATCTTTGAAAGTATCAAAATCGTTATATTTTTATCATAATTGATATTAATACAAGAATTAGTACTAAAGTTTGATGTCCTTTTTAAATTATAACGAAGAATTGGCACACCATTATCTTTAAGTATCAAAATAATTATCAAATACAAATAATAGATTAAAAAAAAAAACACAAGTACCAAATTATATATTGCTCCTTTTATAACAACATTCTGTCTATGAATTTCCTTTTAATACAAGAATTGGTACTAAAGTTTGATTCCTTTTAAATTATATAGTACTCATTAATGGTTTTGGGGACAAAGGAATATAACATATGACCACCTTTTAAATTATAACCTGGTTTTTTTAATGAATGAAAACAATTTATAAAACATCTTTTAAGGTAGACATATAACCATAAATATTCGACAGTTGCACCATTTCATTTGTATCAAAGCATTAACAGTACCAAATTAACAAAGCCATTTCAAACATTTCAAAGCATTCAAAATTAACAGTACCAAATTAACAGCACCAGGACTATGCATGACATTCTAGAGCTCATTATATGCACTTCAACATTGCAGTAGCCATGAAAGAATATCAGAGTGTTTCTATTCAACAAAAATCTCAAAAAGCATACAAATCCAAACAGGACATGACCATTCATAGTCCTTTGTTTTCATTTCTGACTGATCAAGCAGATGGAGCCACTGTAAATAAATTATATAGCCACTGCAAACAATTGTATAGCCACAAGCAATGGGGGGAAACTAACCTGTAATGAGGAAATCGGAGAGGAGACCGATGATGAACTGCAACAACAAAGAACCTGTAATTCAGGACAAACAAACAAACAATGAAAAAAAAACCATAACCGATTTATGTTCGATCTGAATAAATAACAGATGCATGTTGTTTTCTGATTTAACAACCTTGAAATCTAAAGACAAGAACCATCATCTAGGCATTTGACTAGAAAAATAAACATGTTTTCACAAAAATGAAAATGGAATACCAGTGCAATTAGAGTTTGCTTACATACATATTCTCATACAGCCTTTCAAAGATAATTTAATTACAAAAGATAAATAATATTCTTATTTCATCATGGAAAAGCACAAGATTGTTAAATGAGTTTATTCATTTAAATGACTAAGAAAATGCACAGCAAGTACTTTCATCATAACAATATCATGAGTTGGTTGCTTTGGTTTTAATATTTCACAATCTTGTCTCTACCGCTTTAGTTTGATAGATAATGATGTGTGGATTACATAATCAATATATTAAACTGCAGATGGGAACTTGAGACAATATTAAAGAATTATAGAAAACCAAAATTAATGGATGAGAAAATTATAAGGAAAATTATGAAAATCGACAACAAGCCTTTAACAATGCACAATGCCAAATGACAAACAAATTAAGGTCAAGAAGATTATTTAAATGGAAATACAAAATCTAGCCTTTCCTTGACAAGTTGGAACACAAACAAGAATATGAGACCTCTAGGAATATCGGTTGGAACAGATCATTAATTTCTCTACAAATGTCCCACTCTTGATATGCGTTCATGATTTATAAGTGAGGAAAAGGATTATTAACTTCTAACAATGGATTAAAATCATGTTTTTATTTGAAGTTAGTTGTTGTATAATTCCATGTCATTCGGTTGAATTTAGATTTAATTTTCAAGAATGTAGAAGGTGTAAATGATAGAGAAACAAAACATGCTAAATAAAATGGCTACACAAGAGAACATGCTAATCATTGATAATAAATTAAGCTACAAAAGCAAAATGGCAAGAGGAACAAAACATGGTACGTAAATGAAAATAGAGAAACAAAAACCACTACGTAAGCAGAACATCAACAAATCATATTCCTTTCTAAGTCGCACTATTTGTTACCAAGTAAAAGAATTGAATTTCAAGAAAGAAAACCAAACAAATAAATAAAATTTGTGATTTAAGCAACGTCTAAATTTGATTATGCATCGATTAACCCAGACTTTCATCAAACAACTAAACCTATGGAAAGAAACATAAAGCAGACAGTCAGCAGCAAAATAAAATGATATTAACAAGACTGTCAAGAAAAATCATCCAAGACAGTAAGCAAAATAAAGAAACATAAAGCAGACAGAATATGAAAAATGTTGGAGCAAGGAACCTGTAATTCAGGACAAACAAACAAACAATGAAAAAAAAAACCATAACCGGCAAGAAACGAAACGCCGATTTACCAAGGACTGAAACAATCGCATGCAGAGAGGAAAGAAATAGGTTATAAGTTTGGCGGAGATTACTGATTCAAGTCGTCCGGAGATCTGACACCGTCGAGTCGAAGAAGGATGCAAAGCTGAAATCGGGAGCGGGTAGAGGTTTGGTTCGCTGGCACGTTCTGTTTATGTTGGGAGGGAGAGGGTCGGCTGGAGGCGATTTCGGCAAGGGGAGGGTAAATAAGACACCGATTAGCTAATCTTTGCTGTTGCAAGGGATTACAAATCGGTGGTGAAGCAGCCAAAATGCGGAATCCGTCCGCAACGGATTAGAACAGTATTAGAGAAAACAGCGAACCAAACGCTGTATTCAGTGGGGCCACCGATTCGGGGTGTAATGGATTAGCCATTACACCCAACCAAACAAACCCTAACTGTTGCCACCTAAGACCCAACTGAGCATTAAGGGTATTGCTAGGTCAATAAAAAATCTGCCACCAACTCTTCCCGGATGCGGGATCGGAAATTTTGTCAAAAACTGCAAAGCATGTTAGATGCCATGGTAATTATGCATGTGGTTATCGCTCAATTATTGACTTTAGATCATTACTAGCATAAATTGGATTCTTACCGACAATGGACCTAGCCCTACACCTAAGTAAGCTTTGTAAGTTAAAGCCATTGCAGCCATTCTTGCCATTCCACGGATGATGGCAACTCGCATTTTTCTAGCTTTCTCGTAGTTGCAAAATGAATGAGTCAGTTTTGGATAAAAGAAAATAGATACAGCGGATCAGTGACAAAAATGTCCGTTGGTTATACAGATATCGACATGGTATTGAAACGAACATTATCAACAGACTGAAAAGGAAAATCCAAAAGAAACTAGCTAAGATGTTTTACTTATGTGGTCTGAAGAACTAGAATCAAGTAAAATCAGGGCAAACTTAAATTCAACAATTCAGGCCGACAAACCAGTAATTTCTCAATGTAAATTTTTAGATTAAACATGCAGTTTTGACCTTTTTTAATATTTGACCCTTTCCAACTATTTAGGAAAATAGGAAAATGCTATCATACCTCCTTAAAGAAGATACGATGTCAATAGCAGTCCCTGACTCGACGCTTTGTTTCCATGCCTTGCTAAGTTCCAATGCTAATTGGTAACTATCCTGCAAAGACGAAGGGAAAAAATGTTCTTGTCTGGCATTGGATTCTCTTGGATAACCCGACGTTCTTATTGGGAAGACATAATAGATACCACTAAACCACTCTAGGATCTAGAACTTAGAACATTATTTATCTTCGGCAATGCTTAAGTTACAGAAACAAAAAACTGCCAACACAATGGTTTTTCAAGTCATACCTCAATGGCCATACATCCTCCTTGACCCATATTTGGCTGCACTGCATGGATAAAATCGCCAAGCAAGGTTACGCGCCCCCTTCCCCAAGTTAGTGAGGGTGTTCGGTCATATATGTCACGTCGAATAAGCATATCTTCATCAGTAGCAAGTAACAAATCTATCACATTATTGCACCGACCATTGAATATTTGAAGTAGCCTTTCCTTTTTACCTGCAGAAAAGATGAAATTGAGAAGCAAAAAACATTAGAAACAACATTTGAAATCAACAATCAAACCCTGTAATATGTTGGGAACATTCAACATGACCACTCTTAGCAATTGACAATTAAAGATGTCCGCATTTGGGAAAAGAAATTATATTTAATTCTAAAAAATAAAACACATGAGGTTATCTACCATTGATATCCACACCACCAGCAGTTCCTTGTGAAATGCATAATACTGCATCTTTCCAGCACCAATATCCGAGGAAACGATGTACTCCTTGTGTCCCAAAAATACACTGTACCTTCACGGAGAAGTTTCAATGTAAGCAACTACATGAAGCAAAGCCCCAATACATTCTAATACATCCTAAGGTTTGGAAAAGAACACACACAATGTATAGTGGTGAGGTCAATCATTTAATGCAAAACAAGATGGAACTTACCCAGCAGATTCAATATCAGCAGGCACAAAATTTGCAATACCGGTATAGCAACTGTAGCCCGAGTATACAGCTTCTGTTAAGTTGGTCCTCATCTAAAAAGAAAATTCACAAACTATAAACACCACTTCAACTTTTCAAGGTTGACCAACTAGTCACAAGATAATCAGTGTCTCCATTAGTGAGAACTTGTTGCATTTAGATCTTGATTTGGTTCTATGACGAGCGATTAAATGAAAATAATACATGTAGCTGACCAAAGTTTAGAATTTAAGGATTAGTTTCTAAGTTTGTTTTCTGTTAGTACTAAGGGACTATACAGTCCATTCTCATTGAAGTCAGCTCTTGCTCCCTTATACCTGAGTTTTCTTAATTGAATTCAATTGTCCTAATTGTTTCAGCAACTGGTTCTGCTTCGACGCAGCTTAAGGAAAAACTTCAATTTTTCAAGGATATGTTGTCAAACCAAGCTTTGGAATAGCGTGCTAAAAATCCAGTATCTAAACAAAGGTTGCATTTTATGTGTAAATAGATTAAATAAAATCAAGCCTTCGACCATATTCCATCGGCTCTAACCATATTAAGCAAAGAATTGAATTTAAATAGAAAAAAGACTCATAACCTAACTGGAAAATTATTTCCTTATTTTAGTAAAATATATGCGGCTTCATGTATTTCAACACCCTCCCTTAAGTTGGTGCATATATATCAATCATGCCCAACTTGCTTACAAGAAAATCAAAATTTAGCTTAAAGAGCCCTTTGGTGAGTATGTCAGCAATCTGTTGTTTTGAAGAAACAAACGGCATGCACACTTGGCCTTCTTCAATCTTCTCCTTGATAGTGTCTATCAATCTCAACATGTTTAGTTCTGTCATGCTGAACTAGGTTGTGAGCAATACTAATGGCAGCTTTGCTATCACAATACAATTTCATTGGTGAAGTTATTGGTTTCCTCAGCTCTTCCATAATTCTTTTTAACCACATCATTTAACAAATTCCTTGAGCCATTGATCTAAACTCAGCCTTTGCATTACTTCTTTCTACAACATTTTATTTTTTGCTTCGCCAAGTCACAAGGTTTTCCCAAAAAAATGCATAGTACCCTGATGTAGATCTTTTATCTGTTACTGAGCCAGCCTAGTCTGCATCTATATAAGCTTCAATTCCTTTGTTCGAATTTCTTGAAAAATAAACCCTTGCCAGGTGAACTCTTCAAGTATTTCAGAATCTAAAACATTGCTTCCTCATGTTCCTCTATTGGGGAGTGCATAAATTGACTTACTAAGCTTATTGCAAAAGCTATGTCTGACCTTGTATGTGATAAGTAGATTAACTTACAAACTAATCTATGATACTGCCCTTTATCATCTGATCTTCCTTCTTTATTTCTGAATTTTACATTTGGATTAATTGGTGTGTTAGTTAGGGGATAACCATTTATCCCAGTCTCCTTTAAAAGATCAATCACATATTTTTTTGAGAGGCCACTAGGCCCTTCTTTGATCAAGCAACTTTCATTCCAAAGAAGTATTTTAAAGGACTCAAATCTTTGATCTCAAATTCCAATGCTAGGTGCTCCTTGAGACACCAAATTTCATCCACATCATCACCTGTAAGAATGTATCATCGACATAAACTATAATAACTGTTATTTTACCTCTTTGTGAGTGTCAGTAGAACATTGTGTGACCAAGCTTGAGGAGACTGCTTTAGACCATACAAATATTTCCTGAGCTTACATACTTGAGTTCCAAATTTTTCTTCAAAACCTAAAGGAGGATCCACGTAAACTTCGTCTTCAAGTTTCCTATTTAGGAAAGCATTTTTCACATCTAGCTGCTATAAGGATCAATTAAGATTAAAATCAATGGATAAAAAAACTTTAACAGAATTTAACTTAGCTACTGGAGCAAATGTCTCAAGATAGTCTATCTCGCATGTTTGAGTGTACCCTTTAGTCACCAACCGAGCTCTATATTTGTCTAAAGATCCATCCGGTCTGAATTTGGTTGTGAACACAAATTTATAGCCCATTATTTTTTTCCTTACAGGTAATTCCACTGTTTCACATGTATCTGTGTTTTCAAGAGCACGCATCTCCTTTTAAAAAAACCTCTTTCCATTTAGGAACTTGTAAAGCATTTTTCACATTTTTAGGTACTTACACAGTATCAAGACACAAAAAAAAGGCTGTGAATGTTGAGGACAAGGCTTTATAGGACACAAATTTAGAGACGGGATATTTGACAACATTTCTAAGACATTTTTCTTTTAGCAATTGCAATATCTAGATTAGAAATGTCATATCCCAAAAAATGGGTTAGAAGAAATTGGGTTAGTGAAACCAAGAGTGGTCACGTCTTGATTCTAAGTTAAGATTGAGAAAATTTTGTCAAGTGATTTAATCTATTTAAGTGGTTAAGGGTCTTAAAGTCGTGCGTGAGGTCCTGTGTTCAAACCTCTTCCTTTGAAATTTTGTATTATTTATTCCTTCTTCTAGCTCATTTCATATAGGTTATAATCTATTCTTGTCAGTTTGTTGACATGATGAGCCTTTTGGTTCAGTGGTAAAGCTTCGGCTTACCTGTAGGTCCTATGTTCAAATCATGTGTGTGTGAAACAAATTCAATTTTTATTTCCCTTGTTGTGCTGCCCAAAATAGATGAATTTGTTTGGAAATCAAACTCCTAATAACCTGGTAAGATAGTGACAAATTAAATCTAAAAAAAATTAATTTGGTTATTATTTTATTTTATTTTAAAAAAAAAAATATCTCCTAAAATCTCTCTGCAAGTTTGACATCCAACTCCCCACTCCCCCCATACTTTATGCTTTTCATTTTGTTTCCAATTTGACCATAAAGTTTTATTTTTCCTCTATTGCCAAATTTTATTTTCACTTTACACCTCTATTTCCCTTCTTTTCTCTTCTTGATTTCGGTCTCCGCCATAATTCGACTTAGTGTTCCTATGTGCTTTCTATTTTTACTATTCAACTTCTATTGTCGTTATTCTTCCCAATTGTGGTTGAAGTGTGTGTTTAAAGTTCCTTCTTGGGTAAGAACGTTTGTATTACAGGTTGTAAAGTAGTATTTCTTTTTGTTGATTTGATCTTATAGAGGGTGCGTGGTCGTTAAATTTGGTGGATAGTGCTTATTTTGATGTTTTGTTGTACTGATAGGAGAAGATCAAGAGGCACACAACCATCCGTCTATAGTTTAGTTTCTATGTTACTACTAAATTTTTGGGGTAAGTGCTCAAATGTCGGTTAAGGGGATTGGTTTTAAGTTTTAAGCACTGAATTCGCATTTTGATTTTGTTATTAGTTGCTAATTAGGTTTAGTTCTGAATGTCGTGTACAGAAATTATTGCTACTGTGGTGCCGACATTCCAGCAGCAATCAAGTGTGTGATTCTAACCCGAAACATCGATTAAAACTCGAAAACAGAGGTTGTTTTCAAAATTGCTCTACATCGCACGGTCGTGTGGCAAACTGTGTGAGTCACATGATCGTGTGCCAAGCCGTGCGGATCATACGATCTGGGCTATTTGGGTCGTGTGGGCCACATGGGCTAGCTAGTTGAGTTGTGTGGGCCACAAACCATATGGGCCCATTTTTCAAAAATTTCCACCTAGGCTGGTTTGACTTCGAATTTTGTAATTAGACCTTTCGTGGGGTTCGTTAGGCTTAAATAAAACTTGAAAAATATGAAATCTGATAGTATAATACTGTAAGTAGTGTGGGTTTTTAAGTAAAAACTGTGCAGTAATTGTTTATGTTTAAACGTTAATCAAGTATGATTAGTTCTGAAACATGATTAAGTAATAATTGGGAAGTACTAAAGTGCTTACTAATTCTGAATCTAAGGTAAGTGTCTAACTTGAATGCTGCTATGTTTGATTTGTTATGTGATAATGAATATGTGTATTCTGACACTCATGTTTTGTGATATTATGGCATGATTTTGTTTTTGTTAATTTGATCTCTTAATACGAGATAAACTTCCGAAATTGCCATATGATATTTCATGTTAAGCACACCATTGTTCTGATTCTGATTCTGTATGTCATATCACATGCATGGGGTTAGGTTAATATTGAAAGGAGGAAGTGCATTCTGGCAGTTTTATTGCAATTTTGGCAATTAAATCACAATATATGTTTGGTAGCATAGCTGCACTATTATGAGTGGCATACCACCACGGCTCGGTGTGATTGGATGGATGGACTCATGTAGTCTTATTGGTGTGATTAGTGGGACAAAGTTGGTGTATAGCAGATGGGGGTAGGATTTGTTTTGAGATGGTATGACATTTTGTTATGATATATGTTCTGGAAATATAATATTATGATTTGATATATGTTTCTGGTATTGTGTCATTTTGATATAATTTTTCGTATGTATTTACATTTGTGTATGTTTTATAGAAATTCTATTTTGTGGGCTGAGTCACGCACTAGCTTTTAGCTCACCCGTTTGCTTAATACGTTTTAGGTGACCTTCAAACATAAGACCAGACAGCTTGCGAGAGCTCGGACTGTGTTTCTCGGTTATTTAAATATGGTGATTTACATTAGTAATATTTTCAGATTTTTTGGACCGTAATATGTTTTTAGGTTGTATTTTGTTTTCATTTTGTTTGTCGGTTTTTGATATTTTCAATCATAAAACTACAAAATCTCACGGGTTAACAAATTGGATTCTGATTTTCAAAACTAAAACTCTAAAAAATTTTCCACTGCAAATTAAGTAAACTCTTAAGTGTTTTTCAATAAATGAATAAAGATTTAGTTAGAAGCTATTCTGTAAAATAAATAAGTTTTGTGCGTAATTTCCAAAATAACATGTAAGTATTTTGTTAAAAATATTTTTTTTCAGAATTCTTGGTTTCTAAAGCTAGGATTTAACTTTTAAGTTTTTAAACAAACTAATGCAATTGCTCCAGATTCTGCCAAAACGTTTAGGCTAGGTTTGGGGCGTTACATTTAGTGGCATCAGAGCCAGGTTGCAAAACTCGAGCTGTGAATTTTTGGGTTTCCAAATTTTCCTTTATGAAATTTGTTTTAATTTATAATTTGGAATTTTGATAAAATTTTAATATCTAGTTACAAAATGTGAATCCGAGTCTCCGACGCCGATCCAAGTAAATATGTATACTTCTGTTAACTATACTTTAGTTACTTTTACTTTAGTCCTTTAGTAAAACTATTGGATTTAGAGACTGTAAAATAAGACGTAAGGTTTCGAGTCTGCGATCTAGGAAACGGGCCGGAATAGTTTGGCCTCAACGAGTTGAGGCAATTGTAAGCATATGTTAGGTTTCAATTTGTGCTTTCTGTGATAGGCATCGTCCAGGCGAGTGGTGGAGGAAAACAGGGGCATGTTTTAGATATGGGTCCATTGAGCACTGAATTAGGGAATGTTCACGACTCTCTCTTAGTCGAATGCAAGCTTCGACTAAAAAGTGGAGTTGGAGATTGGTTTATGTAGTTAGACGTCAACAGGATCGAGTTGCATATGGCAACAATTTATTAAGTAGTGATATTCACAATGGTTCTTCAAAATCTATATTTATATATATAAGAAGTAGACCTGCTCATGGGCTAGGCCACTCGGCCCGGTCGAAAAGTGGGAGGGTCTGGAAAAAAATATAGGCCCGAAAAATGGGTTTGGGTAAAAAATAAGGTCCGTTTTAAAAATGGGTCGAGCCTTGGGTAAGACATTTTGGCCCGAGCCCAACCCGAATTCACTAAATGACAAAAAAATATGTTATTTTTTGTTATTTTAATGATATTTTCTTGTTATTTTCTCCCTATTTGCTACAATTTCACTATTATGTTGCTACTATTTTGTTGTTATTGTTTGGATATTGTATAACACTTATTTTATTGTTAATTTTGTTATTACTTTAGAGACATTTTCTTGTTAAGTTGTATCTATCTTAGTATTATTTAAGTATACATATTTTTTAAAATTTATTTTCAATTTGTTTGGAAATATTTATTTTAATGTTTTTAGTATTTTTTATGTATTATATATATTTAAAAATTATGTAAAAACTAATATAATATAAAAAAATTTAACATAGGCGGACCCAGGTTTTAACATTTTTATTTGGGCCGGGCTTGGGTAATTTTTAGGCCCATTTTTCGAGCTAGGCTGGCCTGGTCCTAGCAAACGGGCCTAACTTTTTGCTTGGACCCGACCCGGCCCATGATCACATCTAATAAGAAGTATACATGATATAAAATTCACTTCTAATGAATATTAAAATTCTAAAGTACATCGGAATTATCTTAATCTTGATGGACATTCACTTAATAATAAAATATTTATAACACTTTCCATTCGATGTCCATTGGTAAATAATATACATTGTTAAAACTTTATCGAGATAAAAACTCCATGGAAAAAAATTAGTGAAAAAAAATACTTATATTTATAATACGCATAACATGTTACCTTATTAAAAAACTTATCAGGAAAATCCAATGAGACAAAAGTTCGGTTAAGTGAAAAAGAGTACAATGCCTGTTTACTCCCCCTCATGACAATATCACATAATATATCAAATTCTACATATTCAATCTTGAATGCTAGCTTTTCAAATGATCACTTGAACATATTTACTAAGCATTTATATAATCATTCTTTTGAAAGTTATAAGTGAGGAAAATATTAGGAAAATATATTTTGATCTCTTCATATAAAACTAAAAATAGGTATTTTGGATCATTTTATAGTCTTCTTTTAACTACTATCCACTAAGTTCAATTTACCACATATATTCAATCTTTTCAATTCATATAAATATTTAAGTAAACATATTGAACAATTCCTCAAAAATTTCTATATGCTTTCAACATTCTAAATCCTTCAAGAAGTTTATAAATAAACTTCCACTATATAGTGATTCATATAAAGATTGTAACAACAATCATAAGATGCATGTCAAATCTTTCATGAACCGCCACACTAATAATATATCTAAAGATTATAGCATCCACCACAAAAGAATATTATATTTTTCATAATCAATGTCATGACTTAGCGAAAAACTTCATTTTTCTTATTTCATTTTCACAAAACTACTCATTTGTACCCCATTGGCTTTATATCTTTAAACATTTCGACTACTGGTCTAGAAACTTCACGAATTTAATTCTTTTTGGATTGCGTCTTTCCATTTTGTCCAATATATTCCCTATCTATATTTCTTGACAAATTTATTCAAAATCTTCCTTTCGTTTCATTATCTCAATAATATTATTGCATGCAAAATCGTTGTCGACAACTTTTATATTCACAATTACATATTTTCTCATATTGACATAAATGATCGAGATCTCTTTATTTTCACCATTTTCATATTCAGGTACTTGAATCTCTTCTGGAGTTTTAATCATTATTTATGTCTTTGGGTCTCTACAAGAGCATCCACCTCTAATATATGACCATCTTGATTCATTATTTTCTTTTACGAGAATTTTCATCTTTGGAGCCAGTTAATCTACCATGCTTCAGGCATGTATTACTTTCATTCATTCTAACATATTGCCCTATCGGGACTTCGATTCAAATCAAAACATTAGTTTGAATATAACACTTGGTTATTTTCATCATGTCAGTAAATACATCTGGTAGTTAACTTGTAATAAAGTGAATTATCATTTTTGAACTTTTGGTTCAAATTATTTTCTACAAATATCTAGATAATGATAATTCATTCCAAGTAATTATTTCTTCCAACTATTATTTCTCTCCCCATAATGTTGGGAAAACTATCAAATCAAATTAGTAACCACAAATCATGTCATAATCGAATCTTCAATTCATTTAAAACATCTAATAATACAATGAGACTTATAATTAATATATATTCTCAACTTTCTTTGAATACTCATTTTGTACATTGTGGTGGAACAACTTGAACATATATCACACATTTATAAATTCTAAAATGGGTTATATTTTGCTCATGACAAATAGTCAATTGTAATGGGAGTATTTATCACAACTTATAGCCATAATGCATAAAAGTGTCAATTCATGTAAACTATAATATCCTTGTGTACAAAAAAATGTTCTCAAAAGTAATGGTTTAGCTACTAACTGGAAGTATTTAATCATTAATTATGTTAAACCATTTTACATGTATAGGCAATAGGCTTTGCAATAGTTATTCGCACTGATAATCTAGCATACAATAATCATTTAAAGCCTAAGAAATAACCTCACAAACATTAGCAAGAATTGTCTTGATTGCATAATCTGAAAGTTTTGTTTTTAAACAATTCATCAAATAAGTCATCTTACAAACTATAGGTTGCAATTTAATAACTCACATGTGATTATCTTGTAGATGCATCTACTAAAATAATATCAAAACATCCACTTTTTGGATAAAGAGCTCATACTTCTTTAAAAAATACAATAGATTCAATCTCAACTTTAGTAAATCTTCTTTGAGAATAAGCAACACTTAATAAATTAACAATCTTCAGGTTCTTTAGTAAATATCTACGTAAATTCTCATCTTGTCGCATCATTGTTGATCAGGAAGGTCTAACAGATCATGCGAACTAATTAGTATATTTGGACTAGTAAACTTCTAGTTTACTATTCGCGTGATTCAACAATACTAATGTACACTTTCAAGTTACCATCACATATGATTTAACCATACTAATATATGCATTGTACAAACTAGAGGCAAAGATGGTAATTTTTTGATATAAAATTCTTACCAAATATAGTATTTTTAGCATTTAGAAATTCATTGTTTCCTCATCCATAGTCTCAATATGATAATCGTTATAATGCATATCTTTTGTAAAGATAATAATTTCTTTGAGACTGGATAGAATATAATGCATTAATTATCATTTTCCTTCTTTAGATAACAATGTATTAGCTCTTTTAGAGCGTTGAATTAATTTTGTACTATGAAAGGTTAACATGTTCCATTACCACATTGAACATAGGGTAACAATATATTAGCTCTTCTAGAGCCTTAAATAATTTTGTACCACCAATGATTGGTTCATTCATTACCAAACAAGAAAATGCTTCTTATCTCTATGGGTAATATGAATTGTTGTATTGTCTACATGATATATGTTTCCTTTCCTTTAAGAAATATTGATTGAATAATTTTTTTCAAGTGTACGATAGGTACATAACAAACGACTTTTTATAAATTTTCTCTCTTATTTGAAGGGTTATATTAAGAACTATTGTTGTTCTATTATTTATCTCTATATCTCTATTTCTAATGGTGAGAAGCATTATTACTAGTAAGAAATCCAATAATTAAGTAATTAGTGTCACAATGCACAAAAGGATGCAATTCATATCTAATGTTTAAATGTATGATAGATACACAACCAATAACCTTTCATCTTGTATTAATAACATAAGTTATCTCCACTTCTTACATTTTGAGAATATTTGTTTTTCTCTTATTTATCTTTTTTTAAAATAAAGTTAATATATTTTAAATTTAGTTTTAAAAAATAAAATTAACTTAATATTGAAAATATTAAGTGATAAATTTAATTCTTTTAAAAAAATTAAATGATGTGAAAATTTATTATGGTCATTAAAACACATTTAAAATAATTTAAAAAATAATTTATTAAACATATTGTCGACACTATTTTTATTTTTGGGAAAAAAACAAAAATTAGTTATCAATGAAAATTTGGAGTCGCCATCAATCTTCTATTAAGGTGTGATTGGATCACCTAAAACGACTTTGGTCTACGAGTTTTTAGAAAAACGGGTTCGGGAGTCAGTTACGTTCGAGGAAGGATTAGCACCCTCGTAAGGCCCGAACATTGGTACCAAATTGATTAATTAATGTCTTAACATCGAGAGTTAAAAATACGATCCTTAATTAAATTAAATTATTTATTAAGACTCTCTCATTTTGAAATAGAAAATGTCACACCCAATGCGTTAGGGAACGACATTTTATCTCTTCAAGATGAGTTTATCCAAAAGACTTGTGTGATAAAATTTAAAAGAATATTCAATTGTTTAAGATTTATGACGAAATCGCAGCCCAATACATTAGGGCACAATTTCTCAACATCCCAAACATTGAATAGTTCTTTTATTAATTTTAAAAAAAGTCTTTATCTTGAGAAATCAACACGTCACATCCAATGCATTAGGACACAACATATTGAATTCCCCACAACAAGTTGTTTGTTTGATTAAAAAACATTCTCGATAATTAGTTTCAACGAACAAAATTAGAACCCAATACGTTAGGGCTCAATCTTTTCGAAGATTCTAAATACGAGCATTGCCTTTGTTTTTGAAATTTTCCATTTTTTGTGAGTTTGAGTAAAAAGCGATATAATGTTTTATTAAATGTAAAATACAATAATAAATACAACAATGGCATGGAAATAATATAAAAATAAATAAAAGAAATTAATGTACATAAAGAAAATAACCAACGACATGCAAAGTATCAAATAAATGAACAAAATATAAATGAAAACATAAATCAATAAACAAATGAAGGAAATAAACAAAAATATAAAAAGGGTACAAAATATATACATTGAAATTATGAAGAATAAAAGACGTAAACATAACTTACACATAAAATTTTGGGTTATAAAACTTATATATATAAAATACATAATGCATTTATGAAAGCAAAGAAAAAATATAAATATATACACATATACATAAATTATAAAATATATGTTAAAAATATAAGTAGGTAGTTAAACATTTCGAAAATAAATAAAAATATAGATATATACGTATATATATAATAGAATATTCATTAGGAAAAATAAATATGTATACATGTACGTATAAGATGATTAAATAATATCTACATTATCAAAATTAATTAAATAAAAATAAATATGTGTATATATATGAATATGAGAAAAATATTAGTGAAAAAAATATGTACATAAGAAAACAATAAATATACATATATATAAATTTTAAAAATAATTACATATATAAAATAATAATAATTACATTATTTAATTAATTTTAAAATAAAAAAATAAAAAAGGACTAAATCGAACTGCGGATAAAATATCTAGGGCAAATCTGCAAATAAGTAAAGATAAAAGCACTAAATTGAACGCGCAAACAATAGAGAGGGACTGGAAGGGAAATCTTTCCTTCTCCTCTAAAACAGCGTCGTTCAAGTAGGGCCAAATAGAAATTGAAAATAAATTAAAGGGGGAATTTAAAAAAAAATATAAAAAAACCTAATTGTAAAAATATTAAAAAGGCGGAGGGGCTAAAAGCGTAATTTACCCCTCCGCTTAAAAACACGCGGATCATAGGCCAGGTCGGGTTGGTGTCGGGTTGATCCATGTTAAATCGACGCCATTTTCAATAGGCTATTTAAGCCAAAAAATAACTAAAAAAAATTCATTTTTTCATTCCTTAAAAAAAACAAAAATCCTCTCAAAAAAACAAAAATCTTCGGCCACCGGGGAAAATTCCCTATTCGGCTCCCTCGACCTCTCTAAACTCTAATCCGGGTTCAAAAGTCCCAAAAAACCATCAAAAACCGCAAGGGAGTCCAGAAACCTTTCGGTTTCCAGCCACCGATCCTCGGGGGTGGCTCCCTCAATCGCCTCGTCGTCGTTTCAGAAGCGATAAGGTTCTTTCTTTCCCTTTTTACTTTTATATTATTCATTTATAAAAAAATAAATATAACAATAGAAAATAAATAGATAAAAATTGTAAATATCAACCTTTTTGATCGATTTGCTCTCTGTATTGAACTCTCGGTTTGCTGTGAAAATAATAGCTTTTTATTTGATTTTCTGATCCTGTTACAATGTATTCAATGGCTTTTTATAGCCATGATAAAATAAAATATAAAGAAGCAAATCTGTTGATATCTTTGATTTGCAAATCATTGATTTACTTGCCAAATTCTGTTTATTTCTTGCAGGTGAAGATTCGGCTCTTGAATGCGGCGCGAACAGGCTAGGTGACTACGGCACTAATGAACTCCATAAAAACCCTAGGGTTTCTGCCACTGTTTTGGGCCATTGGTTTTGTATTTTGGGCCTTGTATTCTGGGCCAAATATTTTGTTTTGGCTTTGTAAAAAACTGTACTTTTATTATTTTTATTTATTAAGGGCCGGGTAAAATTTAGGCATTACAGCTGCCCCACTTTGCTTGTTATCGTGTAACGAGAACGGAGCAAAGACTTTAAAAATGCCCAATTTTGCCCGGTCGTACTGGACCTTGGTACTCTTCTTCTTCAAGTATCTTCATTCCTTCCTATTGCATCTTCAGAGGTATAGGAACTAGTGCTTCAATCTACTCCACTACAATGCTAGGGAGGTAGGATTTATAGCTTCAACTTGATCTGCTGCAACTTAAAGATGAATTTGATGTGATCTGCTCTACTGTAATTTCAAAGAGATAAGATCCATCATTCTAATCCACCCCACTACAACTTTAGGGAGATAGGATTTGTTTATTCAGTCTGCCCTAGTGCAATTTCAGGGGGATAAGACTTGAGTCTGCTCTGCTGTAACTTCAGGGAGATAAGATGTTTTTATTCAGTCTGCCCCACTGCAATTTCAGGGGAATAAGATTTTCTTACTTAGTCTGCTCCACTGCCACTTCAGGGAGATAAGACTAGATGTGATCTGCCCTTTGCAACTTCAGAGAGATAAAATCTGTGATTTTAATCCGCTCCACTGCAACTTCAGGGAGATAGGATTATAGGCTTTAATCTGCTCCTCTGCAACTTTAGGGAGATAAGATTTGCCATTTTCAATCTGTTTAACTGCAATGTCGGGGAAACAAGATTCACCGTCGTAGCTTCAATCTGATCCATTGCACTTCCAGGGAAGTAAGATTCGCCGCTGCGGCTTCAATATTTTAAATTACAATGTTGGGAAAACACGATTCGCCGTCGTAGCTTCATCTATTCCATTACACCGCCAGGGGATTAAGATTCGCCTTTGCGGCTTTAATCTGCTCCACCGTAATGCCAAAGAGATAGGATTCGCTGCCCACAGCTTCAGTCCACTCCACTTCAGCTAATCCAAGCCTTAACGCCAGAGAGATAAGATTTACCGTCGTGGCTTCAATCTGCTCCGCTACAACACCGGGAAAATAAGATTCATTATTGGGGCTTCAATCTTTTCCATTGCAACGTCAAGGCGATAAGACTAATGTCTTCGATCTGCTTCACTGCCAGTACAGGAAGACAAGATCTGCTATTTTCAACCTACTCCACTGCTGCTCAGGGAAATAGGACTCACAATCTTCAACTTATTCCATTGTTGTTCAGGGAGATAAGGTTGGGTTTTTCGATCTGCTTCGCTGTCAGTACAGGAAGGCAAGATCTGCTATCTTCACTGATCTGTTCTCTGGGGAACAAGACCTGTATAATGAACCTAATTATGCCTAATGATTAGGATGGCATGATCAAAATGAATCAAATGCTCCTAATTAGGTATGTGTGAATGGTGTTTGCATGAATGCAGAATTTTTTTTCGAGAATGATCCCGCTTAGGTTGTCATTGCTCGACGTTTATTAAGGCTTTAACACTGACGTGCTACAACGCCTTTTTGCTCGGCTGGCATCTCTAAAGAAACATTTAATCAAATTGACCCCCACTGTGAACTTCAAAGTTCAATCCACTGGGACGCCAAAATTTGTATCATTTTTCTCCCGCTATGACCCAAGGGTAGAAGAATCTAACTTTTTCTCAATCGTCTCTTATCACGATTCAAGGATACAAAATATGAAGCTCTTTGGTCTTTTACACCATTCCCAGGGTGTCATATCAAATGCTCATGCATAAATGAAGAATTTTCTTCTCCGAGGAAACCTCTTCCTATTATTTGGTGATCATTTCTTACTTGTTCATTGAAGCCTTATCACCGACATGACATCTTGTCATTTTGTTCAATCAATAATTTGACAACAAAATCTGAAGGGATAGTCCCAATTTAGACTTTTCCTTCTTAGATTTCCAACCTTTAAACCTGGTGTGTTCTAAACAATAGTCCTGTTTCAGGTTCCTGTAATATTTAGAAACTTCTAGAGTAATATGCAAAACTTCTTTTGTGAAAGTTTATTAGTCCATTAATCATTATTCTAATGCAACATGCTTGCACAAAGATCAAAAATACTGACTAAGAGATGAATTAATTCAGGACGTAACTCGAATAATAGAAAAAGAATTTATTGATAACAAGTGTCTTGAAAAGAAAAAGTATTCAAGAACAGCAAAAAATGAAGTATTGCAAGAAAAAACGAATTCAATACAAGTAATATGAAGACTAGGTGCCTTGGATATCGCAGCTTGAACTTCTCCATGCAAACTAAGAACCATTTTGAATTTAACATGTGTTTAGGAGATCTACACTACTTTGTCGAAGCCCCAAGACGTCTCATATCCTTTTCCTATTGATTTAGGTATAGCAAGATCACTACATGCCCCAATCTGACCAATGTTTGAGCCGCCCTTTTCAGGTTTTCAACTCAAATCCCCTTTGGTCTCAAGGCGCCCTTTGCGGGTTTTCACCTTGGCCTCTCCTTTTTTTTTGATTCAAAACGCCCTTTGCGGGTTTTCACTTTGATTTCTCCTTTTCAAGTGAAATATTTCTTGATTGAATCTGAATTTACAGGATTTGGTAAATTTTTGCCATCCATTTCACTCAAAATCAAAGCGCCTCCAGAGAAAGTTTTTTTTACAGTATAAGGTCCCTCCCAATTTGGCATCCATTTCCCTCTAAAATCCTTTTGTAAAGGGAGGATCTTTTTCAACACCAAGTCCCCCTCATGAAATTCTCTAGGACGAACCCTTTTGTTATAAGCTCGCATCATTCGTTTATGGTACATTTGACCATGACGAATAGCTTTTAGTCTTTTTTCTTCTATCAAGTTCAACTGGTCATACCGAGATTGGATTCATTCAGCCTCATCCAACTTTAACTTAGCCAATACCCGGAGAGAAGGGATTTCAACTTCAATGGGTAAAACTGCCTCCATCCCGTAAACCAAAAAAAAGGTGTTGCCCTAGTAGAAGTCCTGATAGATGTTCGGTAAGCAAGAAGAGCAAATGGTAACTTCTTATGCCAATCTTTGTAAGTTTCAGCCATTTTTGCCACAACTTTCTTGATATTTTTGTTGGCTGCCTCCACTGCACCATTCATTTTTGGACGATATGGTAATGAATTATGGTGTCTAATCTTGAACTGGTTGCAGACTTCCGCTATTGTGCTATTATTCAGATTCAGCGCATTGTCAGATATGATTCTTTCGGGCATTCTATATCGACATATGATATCTTTCTTCAAAAACTTACTGACCGCTAACTTCGTGACATTAGCGTATGAGGCTGCTTCTACCCACTTAGTGAAGTAGTCAATAACTACAAAAATGAAACGATGTCCATTAGAAACCTTTGGCGATATTGGCCCAATGACATCCATTCCCCACATGGAGAAAGGCCATGGAGAAGTCATAACATGAAGAGGTGAAGGAGGCGCGTGCATTTTATCCACATAAATTTGGCATTTATGGCACTTCTTGGCATAATTGATGCAATCTCCTTCCATGGTGGACCAGTAATATCTGAATCTCATGATCTGTTTAGACATGGTGAATCCATTGGCGTGTGTTCCACAAATACCCTCATGGACTTCTTCTAAAATTTCCTTAGCCTCTACAGTATCCACGCATCTCAACAGTACTCGATCATTTCCCCTTTTGTATAGAATATCTCCATCTAAGACATAGTCGATAGCTAGTGAAGTAGTCAATAACCACAAAAATGAAACGATATCCATTAAAAGCCTTCGGTGATATTGGTCCAATGACGTCCATACCTCACATGGAGAAAGGCCACGGAAAAGTCAAAACATGAAGAGGAGAAGGAGGCGCGTGCATTTTATCCCCATAAATTTGGCATTTATGACATTTCTTGGCATGATTGATGCAATCTCTTTCTATAGTGGACCAGTAATATCCGAATCTCATAATCTGTCTAGCCATGGTAAATCCATTAGCGTGCGTTCCACAAACACCCTTATGGACTTCTTCTAAAATTTCCCTAGCCTCTACAGCGTCCACGCACCTCAACAATACTCGATCCTTTCCCCTTTTGTATAGGATCTCTCCATCTAAGACATAGTCAATAGCTAGTCTCCTCAATGTCCTCTTATCATTCTCTGTTTCCTAATCAGGATATTCGCGATTCTTCACATATAGCAATATATCTTGGTACCAGGGACGATTATCATTCTCCACTTCTTCAATACTGTAACAGTGGGCCGGGATCTCATAAATACTTATTTGAATGGGCTTCATGTCCTCTAATTTATTCATTTTAATCATGGAGGCAAAGTAGCAAGAGCATCAGCCATCTGATTTTCTTCCCGTGGGAGATAACAAAAGGTAATGTTGTCAAACTCTTTAATCAATTCCAAAACCAATTTCTGATAACGGATCAACTTGGGGTCTCTCGTTTCCCATTCCCCTTTAGTTGGTATATTACCAATGCTGAGTCTCCATATACTTCTAGAGTCTTAATTTTCTGTTCTATGGCTGCTCGGATACCCATTATGCAAGCTTCATACTCAGCCATGTTATTAGTGCAATCAAAGTCCAGTTTACTGGTGAAAGGATGATAATCTCCATTTGGAGATACCAGGATTGCCCCAATCCCATTGCCTAACGCATTCGAGGCTCCATCAAAGTTTAATCTCTAAGAATGATTTTCTTGAGGATCGTCTTCAGCATTTGCCACACACATCAAGTCTTCATTCGGGAAATCAAAGCCTAGAGGTTCGTAGTCTTCTAAGGCTCTCCTAGCCAAGAAATCTGCTATCGTACTCCCTTTGATGACCTTCTAACTTACATATACTATATCGAACTCGGAGCGCAAGATTTGCCATCTAGCCATCCTCCCATTCAACGCTGTTTACTCCATCATATACTTTAAAGGGCCTAATTTTGAAATTAGCCAAGTCGTATGGTAGAGCAAGTATTGCCTTAATCTCTTCGTCGTCCAAATCAGGGCACAACATAATTTTTCAATAGGTGAATATCTCATTTCACAATCAGTGAATTTATTACTGAGATAGTATATCGCCCTTTCTTTCTTTCCAGTCTCATCATGCTGACCCAGCACACATCCCATGGAACTGTCGAACACCATCAAATACAAAATCAAGGGTCTATCTGGGCTAGGTGGTGACAGCACTGGAGTATTGGATAGGTATTGCTTTATCTTTTCAAAGGCTTTCTGGCATTCTTCATTCCAAACACCAGGATTATGTTTTTTTCAGAAGACGAAATATGGGATCACATTTGTCGGTCAATTGTGAAATGAACCGAGCAATATAATTCAGTCTTCCTAAGAAACCTCGAACCTCTTTTTGAGTACGTGGTGGCGGTAAATCTCGTATTGCCTTGAATTTGTTTGGGTCAATCTCGATTCTTTTTTTGCTGACTACGAAACCCAACAAATTTCCTGACCTGGCTCCAAAAGTGCATTTTGTTGGATTAAGTTTGAGCTGAAACTTTCTTACTCTTAAGAACAATTTTCTTAGGACCTGTACATGTTTCTCCTCTGTTCTGGATTTGGCAATCATATCATCAACATAAACCTCAATCTCCTTGTGCATCATGTCATGAAACAAGGCTACCATGGCCCTCTGATATGTTGCTCCTGCATTCTTTAATCTGAATGGCATCATTTTATAGCAAAACGTTCCCCACAAAGTAATGAATGTAGTCTTACCCATATCTTCAAGATGCATCTTTATCTGATTATATCTTGAGAAACCATCCATGAAAGAGAACAGTGAATATCCCGCCGTATTGTCCACCAAAGTATCAATATGCGGCAATGGGAAATTGTCTTTTGGGCTAGCTTTGTTCAAATCTCTGTAATCCACGCACATTTGTACTTTTCCATCTTTTTTAGGGACTGGAACGATGTTGGCTACCCATTTAGAATATTTGACCTCCTGTAAAAACCCAACATCAAACTGCTTCTTAACTTCGTATTTTATTTTAAGCATAATATTAGGCCTCATTCTTCTGAGCTTCTGTTAAACTGGCTTGCAATCCTCCCTTATAGGTAGGCGATGCACTACAATGTCAATGCTCAATCCGGACATATCCTGGTATGACCATGCGAAGACATCTTTGAATTCTTGGAGTAATTCAATGAGATCTCGTCTTGTCTTTGCGAAAATCTTAGTTCCAATCTTCACCTCTTTTCCTTCTTCCAAGCTCACAATTTCTATTGATTCCTTGTAACGTAGGATTTTTTTCTTCCTATTCTACCATTCTCAACAAGTCCAAAGATAAACCACCATCTACGTCACCTTCAAAGTCCTGCGATCCCTCTAAACACATGTTTCGTTCAAGAGGAAACTCTGAGTTTGTAGCAGCATCATTCACGTCGTTGGTATATAGGGACCTAATATGGTTACAAAAGAATGTATGCATTTATGTACAATTATTTTTGCAATGTGATTATAAATGAAAGAATAGTTTAATATATTTACTTGTATGGAAAGAATGAAAGAATATTTGCTCAAAACAATTGCAAAGATGTATTTTATTAAAATAATGATGTTTGAACATAAGCCTATTTCACAAAAGAGTTCTTATTATTTCAAGGCTAAAACAACAAGCTTGTTCTGAATATTACTCTGAGACAATTCTAAAGACTTCAGGTATTTCTTCCGTAGTCCAATTATTTAGAACACTCCCAGGTTCATAAGGACAAATGTATAACAAGCTCCTCTCTTCGTTTGCATCCTCATTTAGGGTATTGATGTACATATTTTCCAATGTCTCTTCGATGCTTTCCTCAATCAATATCTTTCTCTCAAAATGAATGATCTCTCCAGATACGAAGGTTTTGGATATGTGGGGAATTATCATTGGCTCCCATTTAATTTCCTCCCCAGTTAAACGCACCCTTCTTCTTTCTTGCCTTCTTTCTAACTCTTTCTTTCTCTGTCCTCTATCTGGCTTATACCTTAAGCCAAAGTTGTCTTATTTTTATTTCAGCACTGGAACCTCAATTTTCCCTTGAAGGTATTTCCCTAATCCTCTTCGGGGTAAAGCTCTTTTCCCTACTAACAATTGCAAACCAATCTCTGTAGTTTTGGATATTTTAGGAACTAGAACTTTGCTCCCTTCAAGAACAAATGTTGCATTTACAAACTCCAGAGATCAGAATGAGCATTCCACCGACTCGTTATTAGTCTCCACATACGGCGCCTCATTGGATACAGCCGCTATAATATCCTCTTCGGCGTTTATTGTCACCAGCCGACCTTCTAACACTAACTTCAATTTTTGATGTAAAGATGATGGTACGGCCCCCACTGAATGTATCCATGGTCTCCCTAATAAGCAATTGTAGGAGGGTTTGATGTCCATCACAAGAAAATCCACCTCATAAACTGTTGGGCCAATCAATAAGGGTATCTCAATTCTTCCCATGACCTTTCTCTCTGTACCGTCAAATGCCCTCACTATATTTTGGCATGTTTTCATGTGCGAGCTGTCTATGGGAAGCCTGTTAAGTGTGGATAATGACAACACGTTCAAATCTAATCCATTTTCAATCAACACTCCTGGCAAAGTATACCCCTTGCATCGTGTAGTGATATGCAAAGCCTTAGTAGACCCCATGCCCCCAGGTGGTATTTCACCATCATTGAAGAATATGAAATTATCAGCACTGATATTGTTGACCAACCGATCCAATTTGTTGACAGAAATATTGTTGGCTACATAGGTTTCGTTCAACACCTTTATCAACGCACTACGGTGTACTTTTGAATTCAAGAGTAAGGTCAGTACGGATATGCAAGCCAATTGTTTACGCAACTATTCAACAACATTATACTCACTATGCTTCAAAAATTTGAGGAATTCCACAGCTTCTTCCTCTTTTACTGGCTCGTTAATGGATAACACAGGCTCAGCTATTTTCCCCTTTTGTTCCACTGTTATGGCCCTTCCTTTCACAGGTTCTGGATACGCACCTATACCCTGATCCTCTGTAATCTCCTTTCCAAGGACAGTTGTATTGCACTCGTAGTTCCACGGAACCTTCCTACTATCTTGGTAAGAAAAGGCTGTAGGTTTCTTTATTATGATTCTTGGAATTACTGGCGTTCTCACTTCATCATTCTTTGGTCGAGAGATGATGACCACAGGCTGAGTTACTTTTGGAACCTTCGTGGACTCAGATTTACAGATACTCCCTTCTTCCTTAACTTCTTCATAAAACTCCATTTCCTTGTCATCCACATGCCTTGAACCAAGGCTCTGAATTTTGTACATTCTTGAATCTCATGTCCCTCCTTGTGATGGAACTCACAGTAATTTTCCATCCTTTCAAAGCTTCTCTCCGAATCCAAAACAAACAACTCCCTTTCTATCATCTTCTTCCAGACTCATCTCAAAGGAATTTTCACTTCTGCGATATCTTTCTTGATTCTTCTACCCATGTTCCCACCTATCATGTTCACTCCATTATCATTATGATTAGGAAACGGATTCTCTGTATTGGGCGAATCATCCAATTTAACAATTCTCATGCCTATTAGTCTTTCAACCAGTTTTTTGAACGCCGTACAATGTTCTATGGAATGTCTTACGATTCTCGCGTGATAATCGCATTGTGCATTTGCATCGTACCACTTGGGGTACAGAGGCTGCAGAGGTTTCAAGTAGTAAGGGGAAACCACGTGTGCATTGAATAGATTCTGATACAGCTCCCTATATGACATTGGAATTGGCGTAAACTGAAGCTTCTCCGTATTTTGTCTTGTGTCAGATCCCTGTTTTGATGATCCTTGTTGGTTAACAGCCACCTTTCCCAGCTGATTCACCGTAATCGTCTTTGAATATCCCTTACTATATGAACTTGTGTTGTTGACCTCATTTTCTTTCTTCTTCGAGGCTGACCTTCTGCTACTTTCTCTAGCATCTATCTTCCTTCTTCTAATAGCATTTTCTATCATTTCACCATTCATAACTATGTCAAAAAAGCTTTTAGTAGCACTTCCTAACTTATGTGTAATAAATGGGGCTTTCAACGTGTTACCGAAAAACATTGTCATCTCTCTTTCTAGAAGAGATGGCTGAACTTGGACAGTAACCTCCCTCCACCTCTGTGCGTATTTCCTAAAACTTTCACTGGGCTTCTTTTCCATGTTTTGTAGAGTGATTCTATCAGGTACCATGTCGGTTACATGATTGGACTATTTTATGAATGCCCGTGCTAAATCTCTCCATGAATTAATCTTGGTACTACTCAGTTGATTGTACTACTTGGATGTTGCCCCTGTATTAACGTACCTAGTCATCCGCCTACAAAACATGGTAATATGGGCTTCGGGGCTACTAGTTTCATTGTACTTCTCAAACTCGGGCATTTTGAATTTGTAAGGGAGTACTAAATCCGGAACCAAGCTCAGTTCTTTAGCGTCAATCCCATGGTAGCTCTCAGTACTTTCCATCGCTCTAATTTTTCCTCCAGCCATTTATACTTTTCTTTGAGCTGTTTTGGCAATTCATCCTTCATTTTATCTCTTTCAGCTATTTCATCGAAATCAAAGACAACAGGATTGACAAGGTTATATCCGGGATTAGAGCCTGATCCAACTTGAAAATTCATTAGTGTTGTAACACCGGCCTGAAACTCCTGAGACTTGATGGTGACAGAAGATTTGTGCGGATATACCTCAACATGCTGAGGGGTAAAGCTTGGGGGATAAATGGGTCCCTCACTATCTCCTTCTTCAACATTGAGCACAGAGCCCTTTCCTTTATCAACTCCCCTAGCCAACAACTGAGTTAATTGAGTCATCATATTCCCCCTGAGATTCCATCATTTTGTCCATCATTTTTTGCTAAATCTTTTCGAGTTTCTCTTTCATTTGTTGTTGAAGCTGATCTTGCAATTCTTTTTGGAATTGTTCTAGCATCTCCATCATTTGGTCCATGTCTTTAGTTTTTGATCGAGTACCGTAGCGGTGTTCGGTGGGTTGGTTGGTTTCCAGATTAACTGAGGAATGATTTATATTAATTAGAATCTTTTAATATTTTTTTAATGCATATGAAGCGAATGTAATGCATGAAATGAATGCAGAAATGCGTCAATTTTGATTCAATTTCATTTAAGAAAACTTTACTAGAAAATAAGTTTCTTTACATAAAGTGAATTATAAATAAAGCTTTGCCCTATTACTTAGAATTCTAACATTCCTAAGTAACAAAGCTAACTCTTGCCCCCGATCCGATTCTAATTCATACTTCACACTCAGCATGTCAGCCTGCACAGTTAAAGTTTGTATGTGATCTGCTACTTCTCGAATCTGGACCACAGCTTCCTCCATAATATGATCTCTGCTCCTAACTTGATTCTGAAAGTAGTGAAGTTGTTCATTATTACGACTTTCAATTGCCTCCAAGCACTTGATCTGGATCTCACAATCTTGCAATGTTGTTTCTAACTCTTCTATTCTTTTTTTCATTTCCTCAATCTTGCTCAAGCTTTCTTTCAACTCTATTGCGGAGTTTCAATTTCGATACTGACGAAGAGATCTTTCCAACTCGGTCACCCTATCATTTAATTCACCATTTTCTCTTTGTCTATCTAACAAACTCTTTTCTGAAGCCTCGTTTCGCGTCTGAACCTCTTGGAATTTTCGTTCTCATCTATCGATTTTGTCCTTTTCTTTTCAAATTTCTTCACGCCACTGTTTTGAAGTTTTTCCCAGCCCAGCAGTTCTCATTGACAGGCGCAACTTTTTATAATCTGTCTTCAGACTATCCAACTCCTCCTCAGCCTTGTTTTTCTCTTTCCTTAATTTCTCAGTTTCGAGCTTCTGAACGTCTATGTCTAATCTCAAGTTCATCTTTTCTTCCTCCATTTGTTCTATCTTCTTTTCTAAATCCGTATTTCTTCTTTCAAAATCTTGTCTTATGATTTCCAACTCAGAAGGGATGACTCACAAATGTTTTTCTATTGACTGGCCGTTTTCCTGACTTATCTTGGATATATTGTCGTTGATTCTCCTAACCCACTATTCATTGTACTCAGGAGTTGTCATCGAACCCACAGCTAACCTCTTCATCTGGCGAGTTTGTTTCCATGCCGTAGATATCTCTTGAATCTTCTTTCTATAACCATCATCTCTGTACGAAAATTCACAATCAGCTATCCCTTGGGTCGCAGGTATAAATTGCCTTGACCTATACTGCCTTAGCACTAACAATGGGGCATATCCAACAGCTCCCCAAATTCCAAGCAGTGGAACCCAATCAAAATTACCACATCTATACAGGATCTCATCCCGAAGCAACCAAGAAGCTCTCCACTCGATGTCCTCTTCTTGAAGATTCTGAAGAATTGCCATCCACTTTTCCTCTGAAATATCGTCTCTCCTCGGTGTGGCTACAATCTCCTTTAGTGGCGAATAACTTTCAGAGAAAACCCGATACGAAACCTTGTCAACCTTCCAAAAGTGACTGTGAAACCATGCGAGTAGGAGCTGTGCACATCCAATGAATCTCCCCTCTCCCGCTTTCCGGCATGCACTCAATGACCTGAAGGTTTCTGCCAAAATTGCCGGAATTGGTGTAACCCTTTTATCAAACCGATCAAATAAATCGGTGACTGCTTCCTCAACATGTCTCAAAGCTTTGGGGAAGATAACTAAGCCATATATACTCAAAGCAAAGACGTCTACCCTCTTTCTCACATCTGGGTGTGTTAGAATTGAATCTTTCAAACTCTTCCAAGGAATGCACTTGCTATCCCCCTTTTGCTTAATCTGTACAGCAACCCACTGCTCACACACCCCTGTTATATTCATCAGCTTCTTCGAAAAGGTTGGCACATTTACAGCTCTCGAGTAGACCTTGTCTGCTTGAAACTTTGAACATCGGAGTAAAGCCAAATATTCTTCTATCGTAGGCACCAAATCGACCTTCCCAAAAGTGAAGCAACTGTAAGCAGGATTCCAAAACTGGGCAAGGGCTCGAAACAAGTGCTTGTCTACCTTCACATCAAGCAAATAAGGCAAATCCCCATAATTATTATAAAATAACTGTCTAACCTTGTCATTCCATTGGTCCCAGATTTCCTTCAACTCTTGCAAATTGTTTTGAGTTACACTGATGCGAGTAAAGTCCCATAATTCTGATACATATCCGTCAGCCAAACTATCACCTTTCTCTTGCTGTGTCGTTTCAGACCAATTTCGGACAGCCGCATTATCCTCCACTTTATCAAGAAATCTTTTTTCCATGATAAGCTTTCTATCTAGCAACTGAATGTGAACCGACGGCTTTTATAATGAAATGAAATGCCATGTCATGCAACCAAAATAAAACCCAAAAAGTCAGTATCATATAAAAACATAGAATATAATCAAGAAATAGTAAAACACCTATTTGGATATCTACTAGGGTTCAGTGTAGTTCTACCTAAGGTGGATTCCTAAGGTTCATTATATGAAGTTTGGCTTCTAAGGCAAAGGTACCCAAACCAGTAGAATCCTCGATCTTCACCCATTATAGGCTCATATAGATCAAGTTCGGTTCAGGGGAATACATTTTCCCTATGTCTATACGGAGATGAAAATCTCACGAAGGCATAAGTACAGATGTATTCTGAAAGCAATCCACTATCCTATACGGAGGTGAAAACCTCACGAAAGAATAGTTTCTCGCTCCCACTTAGAGGGTAAAATCATTCAACTCATGTGATGTATAAGGCAAAAATAGCTAAAAAAAGCTTAGATCAATTAAGCAAGAAAATAATGGATGCAAAAGGATATCATGAAATTGTTTAAAAAAATTATTTTTTCAACCATAAGACAAAAATTAATCAACTTTGTGCCTCGACTCTCTTATTTTTTTTTAAAAAAATTCCCCAGTGGAGTCGCCAAGCTGTCGACACTATTTTTATTTTTGGGAAAAAAAACAAAAATTAGTTATCAATGAAAATTTGGAGTCGCCACCAATATTTTATTAAGGTGTGATTGGATCACCTAAAACGACTTTGGTCTACGAGTTTTTAGAAAAACGGGTTCGGGAGTCAGTTACGTTCGAGGAAAGATTAGCACCATCGTAACGCCCAAACATTGGTACCAAACTGATTAATTAATGTCTTAACGTCGAGAGTTAAAAATACGATCCTTAATTAAATTAAATTATTTATTAAGACTCTCTCATTTTGAAACAGAAAACGTCACATCCAATGCGTTAGGGCACGACATTTTATTTCTTCAAGATGAGTTTGTCCAAAAGACTTGTGTGATAAAATTTAAAAGAATATTCAATTGTTTAAGATTTATGATGAAATCGCAGCCCAATACATTAGGGCACAATTTCTCAACATCCCAAACATTGAATAGTTCTTTTATTAATTTAAAAAAAAGTCTTTATCTCGAGAAATCAACATGTCACATCCAATGCATTAGGACACAACATACTGAATTCCCGACAACAAGTTTTTTGTTTGATTAAAAAACATTCTCGATAATTAGTGTCAACGAAGAAAATTGGAACCCAATACGTTAGGGCTCAATCTTTTCGAAGATTCTAAATACGAGCATTGCCTTTGTTTTTGAAATTTTCCATTTTTTTGTGAGTTTGAGTAAAAAACGATATAATGTTTTATTAAATGTAAAATACAATAATAAATACAACAATGACATGGAAATAATATAAACAAATAAATAAAAGAAATTAATGTACATAAAGAAAATAACCAACGACATGCAAAGTATCAAATAAATGAACAAAATATAAATGAAAACATAAATCAATAAACAAATGAAGGAAATAAACAAAAAGTATAAAAAAGGGTACAAAATATATACATTGAAATTATGAAGAATAAAAGACGTAAACATAACTTATACATAAAATTCGGGTTATAAAAGTTATATATATATAAAATACATAATTCATTTATGAAAGCAAAGAAAAAATATAAATATATACACATATACATAAATTATAAAATATATGTTAAAAATATAAGTAGGTAGTTAAAAATTTTCGAAAATAAATAAGAAACATAGATATATACCTATATATATATATATATATATATATATATATAATAGAATATTCATTAGGAAAAATAAATATGTATACATGTACATATAAGATGATTAAATAATATCTACATTATCAAAATTAATTAAATAAAAATAAATATGTGTATATATATGAATATGAGAAAATATTAGTTGAAATAAATAAATAAATAAATAAATATGTACATAAGAAAACAATAAATATACAGATATATAAATTTAAAAAAATAATTACATATATAAAAATAATAATTACATTATTTAATTAATTTTAAAATAAAAAAATAAAAAAAGGACTAAATCGAACTACAGATAAAAAATCTGGGGCAAATCCACAAATAAGTAAAGATAAAAGTACTAAATTGAACGCGCAAACAACAGAGAGGGACTGGAAGGGAAACTTTCCCTTCTCCTCTAAAACAGCGTCATTCAAGTAGGGCCAAATTGAAATTAAAAATAAATTAAAGGGGGAATTTTAAAAAAATAAAAAAACCTAATTGTAAAAATATTAAAAAGGCAGAGGGGCTAAAAGCGCAATTTACCCCTCCGCTTAAAAACACGCGGATCCTAGGCCAGGTCGGGTCGATGTCGGGTCGATCCATGTTAAAACGACGTCGTTTTCAATAGGCTATTTAAGCCAAAAAATAACTAAAAAAAAATTCATTTTTCATTCCTTTAAAAAAAACAGAAATCCTCTCAAAAAAACTCTCCCCTTCCCCAGTTCGTCCGGCTAGGGTCTGGGCACTGACCGATCATCGGCCACCGCGCCGGCCGCCGGCCGTCGGCCTCCAGCTCCGGCACCACCATTTGCGGTGGCCAGAAAAGGGGAAAATTCCCTATTCGGCTCCCTCGACCTCTCTAAACTCGAATCCGAGTTCAAAAGTCCCAAAAAGCCATCAAAAACCGCAAGGGAGTCCAAAAACCTTTCGGTTTCCAGTCACCGATCCTCAGGGTGGCGCCCTCAATCGCCTCGACGTCGTTTCAGAAGCGATAAGGTTGTTTCTTTCCCTTTTTACTTTTATATTATTCGTTTATAAAAAAAATATAACAATAGAAAAAAATAAATAAAAATTGTAAATATCAACCTTTTTTATCGATTTGCTCTCTGTATTGAACTCTCAGTTTGCTGTGAAAATAATAGCTTTTTATTTGATTTTCCGATCCCTGTTACAATGTATTCAATGGCTTTTTATAGCCATGATAAAATAAAATATAAAGAAGCAAATTTGTTGATATCTTTGATTTGCAAATCCTTGATTTACTTGCCAAATTCTGTTTATTTCTTGCAGGTGAAGATTAAATTACTGTTAGTCATGGCATGAACGGGCTAGGTGACTACTACAACGATGAACTTCATAGAAACCCTAAGGTTTCTGCCACTGTTTTGGGCCATTGGTTTTGTATTTTGGGCCTTGTATTCTAGGCCAAATATTTTGTTTTAGCTTTGTAAAAAACTGGACTTTTATTTTATTTATTTATTAAGGGCCGGGTAAAATTTAGGCATTACACACATGTAAAAGCACTTACTGATAAGCCAAAGATTGTTCAAATAGTGTCCAACAAAGAAAAAATTAGTCTTCTGAAGGAAAAGAAATAACTCATTCAAACCATTTGACTTGGCTAGTTGGCATATGAGATTCGATATCTTAAGAATGTTTTGAGTCATTAATTTGCAAAATAAAAAATTTAAAGATACTCTTAAAATTAGATCTTTCAGTTGGTGGATTAAGTCGATCTAAATCCAATTAATTTAAATTTTTTAAAATTATTATTTCATGTTAGATAAATAGAAAATAAATTTTAAATTATAATATATTGTGGATAAACATAAATATTCGCATTATAATATATTAGGATTTTAAATTTATTTATTAATTTAATTTTGAGGACTACGTTAAAAGAAAGATGATTTAATTTTCTATATATCTTATTGGTTTAGTTTAAATAAAGATAAGGATAATATATTGGGAAAAAATGTGGGGAGTGGAAGAGTTTTTAAAGAAGGGTAAACTATTAAAATAGTCATATTTGTTTGCCTTAGGTTACATTTTAGTTACTTCATTTGAAATATTCATTTTAGTCACTTACATTATCATATTATAATATTTTAGTCATGAGTCGTTAAATGTCGTTAATGCTGTAACGGTAAGTTGACGTGACATATTAAATAATAATTTCACACAAAACTTTTAGGTTAAAATATACAATTGGTCCCTATAATTTTTTTCATTTTGAGCAATTTTTTAATGTTCTTTTAACTTTCATTTTTTTTATTTTCCATTTTCTTCTGCTTCTCCTTCTATTTTCCTCCCTTCTTCATTTCGTTTAATGTAGTTTTTCTATGTTTTCCATTTGATAAATTTTTTTATGTTTATGAAAAAAGAAAAGGCGAAAGCTAAAACCAAAATAAAACTTGCTTCGCATATTCTCACCCTACAATTACAAACCCTTATCATCCATAACCGTTTTAACAAATTAATTTGGATCTCTGAATGACCTAGTCTACAAGCTCGACTCACTCGAAGACCTCACCACTCGTGACTTATGGCAGTCCAACCTCAACAAAGTTTTCTAAACCCTTTCCCTCAACCTCCTAACCAACCCCCACGACCACCTTATCTACCTTACCTACAACATTCTCGCCCTCTCGAAACTATGTTGTTTCACAAATCCTTCAAACTAGCTCTACACTCTCAATGTGTAAAATGACCACCATACGAAACTTACCCTCAACTTTACCAAAACCAGTTTGGTTCCATGCTCCTTTTCTCTCTTCGGTTCTTCCATGCTCGGCTTCCAATCAAGCTTGCTTCGGAATATCCAAGAAGGTTTAGATCAATTTACTATTTGCTTAATTTTATTCATCAAAAAATAGAAGGAAAAGAAAGGAATAATCTACACGATTATGTAAAAAATTGGAAACAGAAAAAAATTGTTTGGAATATAAAAAAATCAATTTATATTTAGATTTGAATAATGATATGATTTTTTATATTGATTAGTTAGATCCAATTTTAGTTTCAAAATTAGGTTATATGAAAATTGAGATTTGATTAAGAATGATTGATATGCGGTTTTGAGCGAAATTCAATTTAGGAATCATGTGAAAGAAGCAAGAACTTGTTTTATTTGGTGGACAAAGATTATGTTTCTACAAATGAAGAATATGAAATGAGAGAAAAAATTAAAAAAATAAAAGTATAGGGACTAGTTTTAACAAATGGAAAATATAGAAAACTATATTAAAATAAATAGAGAAAGGAGGAAAATAGAGGAGAAGCATAAGGAATATAAAAAAAAAAAAAAAAGAAAGTTAAAAGAACATAAAATAAAAAAATTAAATTGCTCAAAACGAAAACATATAAGGACCAATTGTATAATTTAACCTAAAATTTTTATTTGAAATGATGATTTAACATGCCACATCAACTTACCGTTACACCATTAACGAAAATTAATGGCTCAGTAACTAAAATGTTACAACACGATAACGTAAATGTAACACCCCAAACCCAACCTAAACTTTATGCCAGAATCTCAGGAGTCACACTAAAATCATTGAAAACATTTATTTGTTAAAGTAGCTAGATTTTGATTATTTTACGAAACTTAAAACTTTCAAATATCAATATTTTATTTTGGAAAAAATTATTTAAAATGTGAATATTTGTGAAGTTTATTATAATGCCAAAGAATCTCGTCATAAATCATTTAAGTAAAGGTTTCGTAATATTCTTAATTATTTCCTTTAAAAATGATTTTGATAAAAATCTTTCGTAGCGATCTTTTAAAAATATTTAGAAAATAAAAAGTTATAGACTTGTATAAAATCAAGTAAAATAAAATTAATATAAAAATGGTTAAAAAGATATAAAATATTTGTAAATTCATCGAGCATGCATGCATGATAGTTTAAAATTGTAAAATAAATAAATAATCCAATTAAACAATCCAAAGCCCAAAATATCATCCAAAAGTAGTTTGAAAACCCATTATTAAAATATCCATCCGAGGGGCTCCTCCAAATGGCAAGTCTAAGTCCTAAGTCCGTGTATTACCTGAAAGGCTCAGAACAATTAGGGTGAGCTTTTAAAGTCCAGTGTGGGTCGTATATCAAAGTAAATAACAATAAGTTAAATAACAAATAAACACATATTCATCATCTAACATAATCAAGTTTAATGCACATAGTCATGCCAGTGCAATTTTTGTAAAACAATTATGCAAGTTTTTATAAAACATATACCCATCACCGCTACACTCCAAAAAGAGTTCCCCTGAACTCATCCATCCAAACACTCCAATGTGGACGAAGCCACCAATATTTGCAGACAAGCTGTCATGTAGGTTGTTGTTGCGTCTGAATATGACATGCGAATTGTGCAAGTATAAACTTCGAATCAAGTAATAAAATGATAAGTGAGATCGTCTCCACAAGGATCAGATTAGGTATACAAATGGTCAAATTATTATAATAAAGTTAGATTAATGTTATAGCAAAATAATTATAAGAATGCAGTGCTAAACAAAAGGAATATTAATGTGAACAAAATGTGTAATTGATGAATAATTGAAAATGCTATGGCAATACAACAGTAAAAATGTAATGGCAATTACGAAAATGATTATATGAATAATATGTAACTGAACAAATAAATAATTAAGGATGCGGTGGCTAAGATACTACGACAAGGGAAAAGGGATATATGATGTTGATATGGAAGGTTGGAATTACTAAGAATCTATCCTTATTTTCAAAAATGTCTCGGCAAAGTCATAATCAATCTACTGTTCAGAAGAGTTCTAAAGTGGTTTGCTTCTTTCAAGAGCAAAAACCTCAAGTTACCTTGCCCGTGTCTATAGGCCTTTATACGGTACCTCGTACTATTTCCTTCTGTATGAACACTGCTTTATGTCTAGAGTCTACTACAAGTATCTGTCAAGTACTTGCTCATATCATTCAATTTCGGTCCAACTAATCCAACCTTTTCAGAATGAAATTGGTTTATGGGCATGCTGCACAATCGTCTATGTCTAGGGATTGCACGCATAAAATTTAGAAATAATAACAATTGAATGAAACAGTAAATTAATTTAGATATATGCTTCAATCATTAAAGAAAATAAAGATTTTATCATGTAATCCCAACCCTATGAGATTTAGCTCATGGGTTTGCAAGTAAAATTCAAAACCAAAATATCATCCAACATCGTTTACATCAAATCAATTCACAGAGAAATAGTTAAGAAATAATAGAATATCGACGGGAAGATAGCTTTCGCGTGTCCAGTTCACACTCCAGCGGCACAGTGTCTTGTGGTGCCTTCGTCTTCCTCTTTCTGTCTCTCCTCAACCGCTACCCTCTAGTTTCGTCTATGGATCTCCACCCTTGTTCACCATTAAGGGTTTCCTCCTTTGGCTTTTTATAAGCTTTTTCCTTAGAGTAAATCTAACAACCCAAGAATCTTATCCGCTTTTTTAGATTTTTGTTTTGGGTTTAAAATCCCTTCCTTTAGGGTAGGTGGTTACCAGCCCATGATCTCATGATATTTTTTCCTCTTTTTAGGCATATTTTATGGTATAAGTAGAGTTGGGCTAAAACTGTTATGCGTTGAGTGTTGACTCGGTCTTCCTGGAATTACCACGTTATTCATGTTGACAAACTGTCCAACCTTTTGCCACAACAAACTTTCATTTCATTTTTTTCTTTCTCTGCATCTTGCACCTGCCAATTACTAGAAAACAAATCCTTCCCGCGAACAAGTAAAAGTAACATATAATAACATTTAATCACAGTCCAATCTTCTTCATGTAATGCAATAAAAATTACAAATGAAATGTCCTAAAATGAAACTATTTTACTTAAATACAGGCAATTAGCTAGGTCTAAAGGCATGAAATATAACTCTTTTCAAGAGTTATCACACCCCCAAACCTGAGTTGCTGCTTGTCCTCAAGCAAGATATGCATGAATGCATGAACGTAAGAATTGCCATAGCAACATAATCACCTTTGCATTGTGAGACCATTAATAGAGCACTTTGTACTTCAATTCTCAGCAATCTTCTATGTCTAAAAAATTGAGCAAGTTTCATAAGCTTATTTAGTAAAGGCAATACAAAAAATATTGCCCTAAAAGAAAGAAAAATCCTACGTATTCATGCAATTTTCACTATAGCAAGTACCTTCTAATTTACTTAGTTCATCTTTTAACTAACTCGGTTTTCCTTTTTTTTCTCTGGCCTTATACATATGCAAATACATACATATCCATTTATTATGCCGATTTTTTTTCACTAGGGCATTCAACTTGTAACATGATTATTTGTCTCAACAATTACAATGGAGCATACACTAAATTGTCTAATACTCAATCATGTCACGATTTGAATACTCACTGATGAAGCTAAATCTTTTGACTAAAAGATAAATGGAGCAAACAACTACCCCTTTAGCTACTCAGCAATTACTACAGTGGAATACCCCTATACTATTTTTTTTACACGCTCTTACTCAAACTTACTTTTCTAATCAACAACACAATGGAGCGAACAAAATTTTGCTGACCTACTTAGTAGTTCTAAGCATTAGAGTATTTATGACATTTTTTAGATTATTTTTTCCTTGAATTTTCTTAAACATTTCCACTTTATTCATTGTTGAGTATTGCCATTGTATTGAATTTAACTTCAGGAATCTCTAAGTTTATCAAAAGAAACTTACTATAGATCAATTGGAATTGGAATTAAGACATCCTAAGTTTAGGGGTCAATTTGCAAGCAAACTATCCTAAGCTAACGTCACCTAATCCACTGTTAGAACTTTCTAAGTTTATAGAATAATTAAGTTCCTCATTGAACATCACAGACAAAAATACACTCATCACAGTCTAAACAAAATTTTTTTGGCAGTTATGTGTGCTATGGCAAAGTGAATGGCAAATGAACAAAAATACTAAAACATGCATGCTCAACTAAATACCTAATGCAGTTTAGATGCACAATACACCTTCAAACCTCAGGGATGCATTGTCCTCAATGCATGTACAGATATAAATCATGAATGCAATAACATATATATGTACCTAATGAGATGCAATAAAGGGAGAAAACCTTCTTGAGCTTAGAACTGAATGGTGGTACTTTAATTGCGGTGAGTGGTCTTTCGTGCACTTATCTTATAACGTATCGACCTTTTAAGTAAATTGAGTAGTACATCATCCACTTCATTATCAAATTTCGTGAGTTCATCAATAATCTGATCGATCTCATGATCTTGTTTAGTCATTGCTTCAGTGGAAAACCCGCAGTGCTGCCCACTGGTGGTGCAACTGAGGGATTTTCTTCCTCTTTGTCCTCACAGTCAGTCCCAATGCTGACAGACTCTATTTTCTTTGGTTCTTCCTCCGGTGCTTTGGGTGTATTCTCTTCATTGGCAGGATTTGTCTTAACAGGCTCTACATCACTGACCCCTTTCCCTTTTGTAGTTTATTAAATAAAGGAAATGAAATAACTAAGAGAAATTTAAATCAAAAAATGAAATAAAAAGAATTTTCAAGATGTTGAAGTTAAACATCTCGAATATCAATGCGGTGACAATTCTTAGTATCACTTGTTAAAGCTCCTTGTGGCCTCGAATTCAAAGCATTTACTATCTGCCCCACTTGATTCTTAAGAGCTCGGAGGGAAGCAGCTTGACTCTAAATTAAGACATATTTCTTGGCCATATATTCTTTCAACAAATCTTCAATAAATGATGAGTCCTAACCTTGTTGTACATTTTTCCTCGGACTAAGATGATTATAAGCAGATGGTTCACTGTTGGCATTCTGTGTTGCAGCATTGTTAAAATTCCCTTCACTTTGATTATTCCAACTAAATTTTGGATGTTGCCTCCACTGTAGAATATAGATGTAGGAATAGGGGTTATTGTTCTGATTAAAATTACCAATGATGGGCATTCATCAAACACAAGGTCTTTACCACAATAAACGTACAATAGTTAAGCTGATTTCATCTTCTAAACTGTAGTGGGCCTCTTCGATGTTTTAATCATATTAGTTAAATATGATACCTGGGCTTTCAATGAAGTGATTGCAACGAGCTCTATGGTGCCAGCAACTTTCTTACCCGTCTAAACACTCGTGGTCGAATATTTGTAATCATTATTGGCAATCTTTTCCAAAATCTCATATGCTTCATTATAATACTTATCCAATAAGGTACCATTGGTTGAGGCATCAACTACTATCCTCGCATGTGCATTAAACCCATTATAGAATATCTCCATCTGAGTCTAGTGTTGAAATCTATGCATGGGACATTTCCGAATTGTTCCCAAGCTTCATATAGCGCTTCATTATCTAATTGTCGAAAAGATTTGATGTCATTTCTAAGCTTGGCATTCATATTTGTGGGATTATATCATATCAAAAATCAATGGCAAAGATCGTTCCATGATGCCACTGTTCCCGACGGTAAAACATTTAATCATGCTCTTGCACGATCTATTAAAGAATATGGAAATAGTTTAAGTCTCGGGGCATCTTCGGGCATACCCTGTTGTCTAAACAAGTCATAGAATTCTAGAAAAAGTCTTAAATACAATCTTGGATCTTCAGTGGGCAGTCCACCAAACTGTCTTACTGTTTGCAACTCTAAAAAATTATCGGTTTCAGTTCAAACTGCTAAGCCTGTATTTGTTGTCTAACTATCCCTGGATTTAGGTCATCCAAACTTGGAACAACGTGCTCTCGGATTGGTCTATCTTGGTCATCTATCACCTGACGAGTAGGAAGATTAACATCTTGACCATTTGGATTATCATTGAGACCAGGATCATTCCCATTTCTAGCCATTTTTCTCAGTTCTTTTCGCCTTCTTCACAAAGTTCTCTTGATCTCTAGGTCAAAAGGATACTTTATATTAGCAGCAGTGCCTCTTCTTATGCACTGATGGTAAATATATAGAAATTAAATTAAACCAAGTTAAAAAAATGGAATTAAGTAAAATAACTAAACCACATTACACCAAATTTCCAATCCCCGGCAACGGTTCCAAAAACTTGTCACGTGTGAATATGATATGCAAATTGTGCAAGTATACACGTTGAATCAAGTAGTAAACTAATAATTGAGATCGTCTTCACAGGGATTGGATTAGGTATACAAATGTTCAAGTTATTATAGTAATGTTAGATTAATGTAATAGCAAAATAGTGATAAGAATGCAGTGGTAAACAAAAGGAATATAAATGTGAACAAAATGTGTAACCGATGAATAATTGAAAATGTTGTGGAAATGCAAGAGTAAAAATGTAATGGCAATTACGAAAATGAATATATGAATAATATATAACTGAACAAATAAACAGTTAAGGATGTGGTGGAAAAGATACTACGGTAAGGGATAAGGTATATACGATGTTGATATGAAAGGTTGGAATTACTAAGAATCTATGCTTACTGTCAGAAATGCCTCAGGAAAGTCGTAATCAATCTACTGTTCAAAAGAGATCTAAAGTGGTCCACTTCTTTCGAGAGCAAAAACCTCAAGTTACCTTGCCGTATAGCCCTTTAATATGGTACACTGCACTGTTTCCTTTTATATCAACGTTGTTCTATGTCTAAAGTATACCACAAGTATTTTTCGAGTACTTGCTCATATAATTTTATTTCGGTCCAACTAATCCGACCTTTTTAGAATTAAATTAGTTCATAGGCATGCTGCACAGTTGTCTATGTCTAGGGATTGCATGCATACAATTTAAAAATAAAAACAATTGAATGAAATGGTAAATTAATTCAAATCTATGCTTCAACCTTTAAAGAAAATAAAGGTTTCATCATAAAATCTCAACCCTATGAGATTTAGATCATGGGTTGACAAATAAAATTCAAAACCTAAATATCATTCAACATCATTTTTATCAAATCAATTCACAAAGAAATTGTTAAGAAATAACACAAGAACAACAGGAAGATAGCTTTCGCATGTCCTGGTCACACTCCAGCGACAAAGTGTCCTGTGGTGGCTGAGATAGATTGCCTTCGTCTTCCTCTTTCCATCTCTACTCAATTGCTACCTTCTAGTTTTGCCTACGGATTTCCACCCTTGTTCGTCGTTAAGGGTTTCCTCCTTTGGCTTTTTCTAAGCTTTTTACCTAGAGTAAATCCAACAACCTAAAATATATTCTTCTCTTTTTTTAATTTTCTTTTTGGTTTTAAATCCCTTCCTTTAGGGTAGGTGGTTATCAGCCCATTATTTCATGATCTTTTTTCCTCTTTTTTAGGTAGATTTTCTGGTACAAGTAAAGTTGGGGTGAAACTGTTATGCGTTGAGTGTTAACTCTATCTTCCTAGAATTACCATGACATTCGTGTTGGCAAACTGTCCAACCTTTTGCCACGATAAACCTTCATTCCTTTATTTTTTTCTCCGCATCCTACACCTACAAATTACTACTAAATAAATCCTTCCCGCAAACAAGTAAAAGTAACATATAATAACATTTAAGTACAGCCCAATCTTCTTAATGTAATGCAATGAAAATTGTGTGGAATGTCCTAAAGTGTAACTAAATTTACTTAGGTATATGAAATTAACTAGGTTTAAAGCTATGAAATATAATTTTTTTCAAGAGTTATCATTTGTGGACGAAGCCACTAATTCTTACTCCTTACAAGATCCCACCCCATGCATATGATATGATCATAATGAACAGAAATAAACATTTTACTCATTTCAAGCTATCACTTGTCATATTGGGCATGTTGAGCATGCAAATTGGATAATATCATGTAGGGAATGTTTAACATGCAATCAAGTCTCAATTTCAATATCGGTGGCATGATTTATATATTAGGCCTATTATATAATGTCATCATATCACATGTCACGAGAAATGGAAATATGTACATAATTTCTAAATATTTATCAAATCCAATCAAATATCACATATGGTCATTAGTGATCAGTTCGAGATACTTACTTGAGTATTACCCTTTTTATGGGTTTAACATCCCTTTCCAAATACATAGTGTATTCTCAACTTCTTATGTTATAGAGATTTTTAAACAAGGTTTCAATTATCATTAATTATATTTTATCTATCAAAAAATATTATATATATTTCAAGTAAGTTAACCCACACCTATTTGTAGATCCAAAGCAAAACACCAATTCTATGAACGCTCACACTTGGATCTACTCAATAGGTTACCTACTTATCAACAAAAATCATCTTTCAATTAGGGAGGTCATTTTAACAGTTTATGGCATAAATCCATTTAATAACACTCCAATCAATACACACCCTTATAAAATTCAATCGTATTATGATCTCGTTCCTAACTTTAATAACTATTTGGGTTGGTACCGATCGGCCCTTCAACAAAAAGTAGTATACGATATGTTAACTTTTGATGGAAAACAATATAACATGGCCTCTAAATACATTCGATCTCAAGGAAAAGGAGAGAGGAATGAGTGGTTTTTCATTCCACTACCATACTAACCCTAACTCAATTGAACCAGAAGGGATGTTAGATTACCGAAGTCTTGAGTTGGAGAGAAGAGATTGAGTCTAGCGAAAAATCACTTGAAAGAGTGAGTCAAAGTTCAACATCAAAATGAAAAAAAATTAAAACTAAAGAAATATGGATAAAGGATTTCGATTATTGGTCGGCAGTTGAACGTCACAGCAATAATGTGCCAGCGTACACTGTCAATGCAAGTATAGTAGACAGATATAAGTCTATCAGATATCGATCCTACGAGGATGGTTGTCTTTTTTTTATCAATGTCAGTGCAATAAATGAATAGAAACGAGATAAATTGTGAGAGAAGGTGTCGAAGCAATAACTTGAAAACAACAAGATACAATATGATAATGATAAATTGGGATCCCCAACGTGAATATTCAACAGAATGCAAAGTGCTCACAAGGTATAAAAGGATAGGTGATTGTCAATGCAATAAGTTGCAATGAATATCTTACCAATCTTAACTTCTATATTTAATCAAAGACTTAAACATTCACATTAACAACACCTTCCGGTGATGGCTATAGAACACTATTAAGAACAGGTGGATTAAATTCCTCTAATCCTCAAGCAACTTTCGTTGTCATGCTTGTTAGCTTGAACTGTCGCTACTCCTTCCAATGTCAATGACCACAATAACACTTCCATGTTAAAAACATTCAAACCCAAAGATTAAATAGTAGAAGCAAGATTGAATAAAATAACATGTAACCTAGAAATCATGTTTACTTCCATACTAACATGAAGTATAAAGTAATCACCAGTGTTTAGAAAAGAAAAATAAAAGAAACAAGTAGAGAATACTATTCCTCGACAACTCAACTTGAATCTATCTATTCCCTCTTGTGTCGCACTCAAGGCTCCTCGTCAAGAGCTAAGCTGCATCCTTTTCACGTCGATTCACCCGTCGGAGCTTAAGCTGCCATAGCCGAAAGCTTAAAGGGATAGGTTGAAGAAGATGATCCCAAAAAAGCTCTATCCTACCTCTGTACGTACAAGTTAGTTGTACCGGATTGGATAGCTTATGCATTTTTTTTCCTATTTGGACAGTTATCAGGTGCGGTGACAATTCTGGGAGCAATCTAAAATTACTCATGCAGCAACATCAGTACCAAAATATGAAAAAATTAAGGGTAAATAAACTAAGATCGACTGAGTCATAAAATGTAAATTACTGAACTGAAAATGCTAAAATATGTGCTAAAGATAACTAAATGGGGACAAATTAACCAATAAGTAGAGAGAAAACATGTGTTATTTCTAGCACTACCACACCCCCAAACTTTAGTTTTTACTTGTCCTCAAATAAAACAGAAGCTAGCAAGGCTACACAAGAATTCACTAAGGCAAATGATCATTCTAGCAACTTGAATCACCTAAAATCCAAATGAATTAGTCTCATTCAAATGACAGCATATTGCATCAACAATACATAAGTATGAATGAATAAGATTGCAACTTCATCAAAACCAACATCATGCTTTAAATCCTAAATTCTATCTACCAATATAACATTTATTGTACAATATATGTCTTCTTTTTTTTGTGAATAAGGGATATCGTTTAATTACTGTACCCTTGTTTCTGAGAAGTAACGATGGAGTGCAACAAACTCCTAGGGAGTACGTAATTGCGCCGACACACACTCATGCAAGGACAACCTTTGGCCAGATTTATTTTTTTAATCCTTGCATTGGAGTGTTCCCTCTTTAACATTTCACAATACATTCACTTTAGAGTGTCTCTTACTCATAACTATACATATGAGTAGCTGTAAAAGGCAGATTCATTCAATAATCAAGGAATGCTACTAGTCATCCATTACTAATGCAACCTAAATCATTCATCAAAGAATTGAAGATACAACATTCAATCAAATTTATCCGACTCATTCATTGATAGTTCACATGATTCAAGAATTAAGCATCAAAGGGAACAAAAATTTTCAACACATTTGCATTAACCACAAATAAACCTTGCATGTTTCATTAAAAATTTTTTGAAATATGGGTGTATTTCCAAACCCCATATGCATTCCCCCAAACTTAAAGTTTGTATTGCCCCTAATGCAATAACATTAAAATATGGTTACAATAAAAATGCAACAACAATGTTCACTAACAAGATGAAAATCGCAACTACATGCAGTGCATGAATACTTTGCTAAAACTTAAAATAAACTAACACAGTTTTCCTCGACCATCAATATGGTTGCACGATGTTTCTTATTCCTCCTCTTTTTCTCCTCTTTATTACAGTTTTTTTCTTTGGAGGGCTTTCTCTTATTTTCTTTCAGCTTCACACGGTCCTCAGATCACTTCTCAGTTCCCGACGCTGCCTCAGCATCATCGGCTGCTTCTTGTGTAAGAGGGATCACCTTAAGTTGTCCAGTATAGACCACTATAGCCAATGAATTGTGGTGCTCCTCATTTTTTACCTCTACAGCTTCCGCCGATCTAGCTCTATCTCACTCTAGGCTATCATTAGTTGCATCCACAAACTCGAATGTATTTACAATGTCCTCAACAGATTTTTTTTCAGCAGCTTTTGTTGTAGTATTTTCTTCCTTGACCTTCTCGTTCACAACTTCAACACGGATGTCTTCTTTTTCCACAGCAATGTCCTCCTCAACAACAAACGCCTCTTGACCAGCAATGACGTCACCTTCGATCAAGCTATCAATCCTTCGCATGCACTTCTCAACGTCCCTTTAGCCCTCTTCTTTCTCAACATCAAAGACATGCACAATGGAAGGGGATTCCACCGATCTGTCTTGGTACCCTAGGTCATTTTCCTTAGAGGAGGGTTCATACTCTCGGATGATTAGTGGGAACACTAGAAATTCTGAGAGTGGGGTCGGGTTTAACTGACGTAATGTGGCTACAATAGAGTTGTTATAGACCCTGGTATAAGCGTAGAACAAATTTTGTGATCTGTCCATATCCTCTATTGTAGCGACAAGCCTGATCTGCTTATTGCTGATGGAATTGGCCAACTTCTTGATATCTTTCTTTTTGTGCAGCAATGATGTCTCTGTAGTCAAGTTTGTTCCCTTTCTTTTTACTTTGGTTTTTCCCTTCATTGTCTTGGTGGTCTCTACCTCCTTCATTGTCAGTATATCTTTTCCATGAGTCATTCTTTCAATAGACGCTTCGTTGATCGAGCCATTATTTTCCAAGACCTCTTCATCATCATGGGGCACGATCCTGTCTGCTGGCATAGTAACATCACCAATGATGGGAAAACCAAAATTCAAGTTTGCCTTGTGGCGCAGTCAGCAATTTCTTGGTGGAGTATTGTGTCGACATCAATCTTTCTGTCGTTGACAATTGAATGTATCAGGCACATTCTATCAAGGTTGACTGTGGTGCTATGAGTAAAGGGCAGTAGCTTGCAGTTGACAAAATGAAACCAGATTTTGCTTTGTAGTGTCAAGAAGTGGCAGTACATCATATAATTGTTTTGATGTGAACCCGTCCACAATGCTCCTTCGGCACATAAATCCTTCACCAACAGGTCCCTTTTTTTGTTTGTGATATCCTCAAAAAACTTGGAGTGTTCATCGACATCCACTTTAGTGTTGTACTGCTCATTGATTTTTGTAGCATCCCATGCGATTAAGCCTTCTCAAACAAAGACAAACTCCAACTCATGGTCATAAAGGTTAGCGTAAAAATCACGTACCAATAAAGGAGAATAGCTTTCAGGATGCATGCATAAAGTCTCCCACTTCAACTTAGAGATGGTTTTGGAGACTTGTTTGCCCAAGTCTTGTTGTTGCGAAAGGAGAATGTCCTATTATGGGTGGAAGTTTTTCTTTAACATGTTGTTTTGAATTCGGTTTTTGGCACCTTTCATGAAAAAGATCATTGGTTCCTTTTTCTCCGTTGGCATGGAGGATTCCGACTCACGAACTGCAGTTGTAGAGGATGAGTGTTCTTCAACAGGCTTGGTGGCTTTCTTGACTGATCCTCTTGTTCTTGCCATATTTTGCTTATTTTGTGGAGTGAAGACGGTTTAAAGTTGTAAAGGTACGAACTTGGAGAAAAGAAAATAAATAAAAATGGTTGCTTTGTATGTGTAATAGTCAGCATAGTGAAAAGGGGTTTATAGCGAGTGAAAGAAGAAGATGGAAAGGCGTGATTTTTGTGAAGGGATATAAAGCTGGCAGGAATAATTATGTCCAATGAGAATTACGCATACTCAGACAGATCAGATGGCTAGGTGACTTTTGATCAAATGGTGAGATATTGGAATTTCTGATATGCCCTCATTCTTGATGAGTTAGAAGTGACAGCACAATAGTACGAACTACATTGACAATAAAGCCCAAGTGCGTCGACAATGGTACCTAATTATTCTGCAAAAATAGAAATAAAAAAAATAAAACAAACTTGAACGGAAATAAAAATAAAATAAAAATAAAATTACATAATAAATTTCATAAGAAATTAAAATTTTCCACCAATTTAATGGTCTCTGCCTGCTTGTGATCAATATTCCCAAGATAATGTTTCAATCGCTGGCCATTCACTTTGAACTGGTGCCCATCATTTAAATCTCTAATTTTGACTGCACCATGAGCAAATACTTTGACAAATTCGAAAGGTCTAAACCAACGAGAGCGCAATTTAATTGGGTACAGTTTCAATCTAGAATTAAATAATAAAACTTGTTAACCCGCAGTAAATTTTCACTGCAAAATAATTTTGTCATGCCATCGCTTGGTCTTTTCTTTGTAAATTGCAACGTTTTCATAGGTATTTCGCCTGATCTCCTCTAATTCAGTGATATCCAGTAACCTTTTCTTTCCAGCAGCTTCATAGTCCATGTTCACTTGCTTAATTGCCCACATTACTTTGTGTTCTAGTTCAACTGGCAAGTGACATGCTTTCCCAAAAACTAATTAATACGAAAACATCCCTAATGGAGTTTTGTATCCTTTTCGCAATGCCCATAAAGCATCATCTAGTCTAGAAGATCAATCTTTCCTTGAAGGGTTCACAACCTTCTCAAGAATGTTTTTAATTTGTCGATTCGATACTTCGACTTGTTCATTAGTTTGCGGATGATAAGTAGTAGCCATTCTATAATTAACTCAATATCTCTTCACTGCGAATGCCACTTGGTTGTAATGAAAATGTGTACCCTGATCACTAATCAATGCCTTTGGTGTAACAAAGTGGGTGAGTATATGCATCTGAAAAAATTTAAGCATTTTCCTTGCATCATCCTTTGGGACTGCAACAGTTTCAACCCACTTCGAGACGTAGTCAATAGCTACTAATATATAAAGATTTCCAAATGATCTTGGAAATGGTTCCATAAAATTCATACCCCAAAAATCGAACAATTCAACCTCCATAATTGGCTGCTGTAATATTTCATTGCGCCGGGATATAAAATAGTGCGTTGACACATATCGCATTGATTCACAAAATTGTGGGCGTCTTTGAATAATGAAGGCTGGTAGAATTTGGATTAGAGAATCTTAGCAGTAGTTCGCATGCCACCGAAATGACCTCCACAAGGAGCATCATGACAGTGATTCAAGATTGAAAGCATCTCCTCTTCCGGGACACAATGCCGAATAATGTTGTCATTGCATATCTTGAATAAATACGGCCCGTTCCAATGATACTCACTACTTCACAAAGAAATCTTTCTTTTTTATGGCCTGTGACACCCAACGGGAGTTTTCTACACACTAGATAATTAACCAAATTTGCATACCAATTGGTTGCATCTACAGCAAATAATTTTTCATCTGGGAATGTGTCGAAAATTTGAAGTACATTTCCATCTTCATTGCCAGCTTCCAATCGAGACCGATGGTCTACAACTTGATTCTCTGAACCCTTACGGTCTTTTATCTCGATGTCAAATGCTTGCAATAGTAAGATCCAGCGTATCAGTCTTGATTTTGCATCCTTATTCACAAAAAGATATATCAACGCTGAGTGATCAGTAAATACAGTAACCTCTGCACCTACAAGATAAGAACGAAACTTGTCAAAAGTAAGGACTACAGCCAACAACTCTTTCTCTGTAGTGGTATAGTTAATTTGAGCCACTGTAAGAGTTTTGCTAGCATAATGGATGGCGTGAAATATTTTTCCCTTGCGTTATCCTAGAATAACACCCACAACAAAGTCATTTTTATCGCAAATAATTTCAAAAGGTTGAAACCAATCTGGTGCAACGACAATGGGTGCATTTACTAGTTGCGTCTTTAATTGAATGAATGCCTCTAGACAGGCATCGTCAAAGAAGAATTTTTTATTATGTTCCAGCAATGAGCATAAGGGCTTTGTAATTTTCAAGACATTTCTAATAAATCTTCGGTAAAACCCCGCATGCCCAAGAAAACTGCGAATACCTTTCACATTTTTCGGTGGAGATGATTTCTCAATGATTTCCACTTTAGCTTGTCTACTTCAATGCCTTGACTAGATATGCAATGGCCTAACACAATTCCTTTAGTTGCCATGAAATGAAATTTTTCCCAATTTAGAACAAGATATGTGTCTTCACATCGCTACAACACTTTATCCAAATTGTCAGCGCAATGATCAAAATCATTCCCATATACTGAGAAATCATCCATAAAAACCTCTAAAGAATCTTCGATCATATCTGAGAATATTTACATCATGCACCTTTAAAATGTGGCTGGTGCGTTACAAAGATCGAAAGGCATACGGAAAAAAGAAAAAGTACCAAAGGGATAGGTGAAAGTTGTTTTCTCTTGATCCTCCGGTGCAATAGCAATTTGATTGTATCCAAAATAGCAGTTTAAGAAGTAGTAATAGGCTCTTCTAATAAGCTTGTCCAACATTTGGTCAATGAAAGGAAGTGTGAAGTGGTCCTTCCTTATGGCAGCATTAAGTTTGTGATAATCCATACAGACTCGTCATCCCGTAGGAATACGTGTAACAAGTAATTTTTCGTTGTCTTTGCTAACCACTGTGATGCCACTCGTTTTAGGAACACATTGCACTGAACTTACCCAATTACTATCAGAAATAGGATAGATAATTCCAACATCTAGCCACTTTATAATTTATTTCTGAACAACTTCCTTCATCTTCTCGTTTAATCTTCTTTGTTGCTCAATCGACTGCTGGCCTTCATCTTTCAACTTCATCTTGTGCATGCAGAAAGATGGACAAATACCTCGAATATTGGCAATACTCCAAGCAATAGCTCGTTTATGTTGCTCAAGAATATGGATCAATTTCTCTTATTGAGTTACATCTAGTGTTGTGGAGACAATAATTGGGAGAGTATTATTATCACTAAGAAAGACATATTTAAGATGAGTAGGTAGTGGTTTCAATTCCAAAGTAGGATCTTTGTCGATAGATAGTTTGAAAATTGGAGCTGTTCTATTAGCTAAGTCTAACAATTCAATCTATCATCTATGCCTGAGTTCAATATTATTAGCGTCAGCCCTGCTGTCAAAATTATCTAAGAATTCATCATCAGATGTCACTGCAAACTCCTCAGAAAGTATTGTGCTTTGGTCATCAAATTCTTCTGCAATTAAATCATCTAGCACATCAATAGTATGGGATTCTTCTTTTTCCTTGCATTGAATAGATTCGAAAACAATGAAGGTAACATGCTCATCATTAAGTCGCATGGTCAGTTCACCTTTGTAAATCAACAAGACTTCGTCCCGTAGCTAAAAATGGTCGTCCCAAGATTATGGGAACCTCCTTGTCTTCCTTACAGTCAAGTATGATAAAGTCAGCTGAAAAAATGAATTTATCCATACAAACTAAGATATCTTTGATTTTACCTTCAGGTTGAGCCAAAGATCGATTAGCTAGTTGCAGTGTCATTGCAGTAGATTTCATGTGACCAATTCCCAACTTTCTGAAAGCTGATAGCGGCATTAGGCTGATGCTAGCTCCCAAGTCGCATAATGTATTGCCCAAATAATGGTTTCCAATTAAGCATGGAATAGTAAAGCTCCCAAGATCTTTCATTTTGGGTGGCAACTTATTTGTCAAAAGAGCACTACAGCCCTCTGTGAGTGCAATAGTTTCCATATCACTGAGCTTCTTCTTCTTGGACAAGAGCTCCTTCATAAATTTCCCATAATTCAGAATTTGCACAAAAGCATCTATTAAAGGAATATTAACCTGAAGTTGCTTCAGTGTGTTCAGGAACTGTTGGTACTGCTTGTACTGCTCATTCTCCTTGAGTCTTTGTAGAAAAGGTGAGGATGGAGATACATCTGATTGCGCCGACACCTTTGGTTGCGTCGACATTTTCGAGGGTTGGACATTAGGCATATGAGTGACAATTTGTTGAACTTTTTTGTCTGGTACATCGACAAACTCTTCAGATTCAAATTTCTCACTAGGGATCACTTCAGCAATATCTTGAGGTGCCATAATAGAGTCTGTAGTCGACTCACAAATATTTTTACCACTTCTAAGCGTGATAACCTTTGAGTGTTCTTTCCTTCTCAGACTGGGATTTTCCGTGTCACTAGGTAGTGTGCCTGGTGGTCGATTATTCAGATTCAAAGCAAGTTGCCCTAATTGTGCCTCCAACGCCCGAATGGAAGATGAATTCCCTTGCACAATAGCTTCTGTACGCGTCATATGCTCCTGCATTAAAGCCTCAATAGCAGCTAACGGGTCAGAAGGAGAAGCTTGCGTGTACTGTTGTCATCGATGGTTTGGAACATGCTAATTCGGCATTAAAGAGTGTTATGACTGCGACTGTTTCTAATGTAGGTGCATTGGCTTTGTTGTAGATGTATCTGAGTGTGCTGATTGTAGTTCTGCTGTTGTTGATTGTAATTCCCTTGTCTTGAACTATAATTGCCATGAGTAGATACCTGGAATTTCTAATTCAAAATTCAAATTTAAATGTACAATGATTCGATAGATAAGATTTTCCCTTTCTTAAAACAACAAAATGAAATAGGTCTATTTTTGCCTGAGAATTCCTGCTAAAAATATTCATTTATTATTCATTATATAGTTGTTATATGATATGAGACCAAAAAGAGGAAATGGAAATATTTGTTTTGTATATCAATAGATGAAATAAAGGTGTGGAAAACAAGATAAGGATTCTCTACAATGACATTGTAGGCTAATTGAAAGGGATGTAGCGCAGCTTGGTACCGCGTTTGTTTTGGGTACAAAATGACACGGGTTCAAACCCTGTCATCCCTACCTATTACTTCTCCTTTGAGTAGTAACGAGGGAGTCGTTTTAGATTGATTAATGTTAAGCATACATAATCTATCATTTTCTCATATTATATATGATATATGATAGTATAGATGTGCGCGATGTATTGGGGTTATAAAATAAAAGAATCCTCTTTTTTACAATCTTATTTATTATGATAAGAAAACACTCTTAGTTTAGTTCGGTAGAACGTGGGTCTCCAAAACCCAATGTTGTAGGTTCAAATCCTACAGAGCGTGATTTCGCTCTTGTTAGGTCGAAAATTACACCGAACTGAAAAAAAAATTAAACAGCAATTCAAATTTGACCTCCTTGGATTAAATTATTAAATTAGAATTATTAAATAAATTGAAAATCGCATATTTAAGAATTAAAGGGGTCAATCAAAAAAAGGTAAGTTAATTAATCCAAAAAAGGTATGTTAATTAATCAAAGGTCCAACTGATCACCACATTTGTCTTGTAAATATGCGGGTACGAATAATCCAGCCAAAGTAATAGGAATTACACCTAAGATGATTCCAAATAGAAAAACTTCAATCATTTCAATTTATTTGAAAGGAGAAAAAGAAAGGTAATAGCTATCCCTAAATATTAATTTTTATTGCCCATGAATATCAATACTTAATAATTGATAATTAACACGGTAAGTAGCTATAGAATATATGGAATAGGATAGAAAGCTTTGTTTTATGAATTGTTTATTCATTAAATTAATTTTCAAATAAGTTGTATCTTACTCAGACCTATAAATAAAGTTGTGGTTATAGTTAAAGCCGGTATTAAAAAATAGAAATAACTAGTTATAGTAGGCATGAAGGAGCTAAATGAAATATATTCTCATATCGGAATGTCGCAGCATTTTGTCTAGCATTCTGAGTTCCTCAAGACTGTTCATTGCATGCAGAATTATTATAAGAGTTGGCATAAGAATTGTTGCGGATGTTACTAACATAAAAGGCATTCTCTACATGTTGTGGACAGTCTTCATAGTTGTGGTTGTCACTAGTCCATTGCATACTTTTTTATCATACTTGCAAGAGAAGAAACTTGAACACTAAATGCAGATATTATGTCCAGTTCAATAACTCCTAGAGTTGCTTTTACTTGTGCAGCTCTAGAGATTAGATATTGGTAATCATTCTGAGCAATTCTCTCTAGAATTTCAATAGCATCATTATAAGTACAATCCAGTAAAGGCCAATTGGCTGATGCATCAACAAGACTCCTCGTGTGTGAATTCAGCCCATTATAAAAAATCTCAATTTGTGTTTCCTGTTGAATGTCATGCATGGGATAACGTTGAAGCAATGATTTATAGCATTCCCATGTGGTGTGAAGATTTTAATCGTCTAGGTGATGATAAGCTGTAATATCATTTCAAAGACGAACATTCACTGTTGGCGAGTTAAATCGTAAAAAAAAATGTGTTGCTAGTGCATTCCAAGAAGTAATTGATCCAGAAGGTAGACCAAGGAACAAAGTACAAGCTCTTCCCAGCAAGGAATAAGGAAATAATTGCATGTTTAAAGTGTCATCAGGAACGCCTTGTTGACTAAAGGAATCACAAATCAATAAATATGATTTAAGATATTCTCGTGCATCTTCATGTGGCAGTCCAACATATTGCCCATTAGAATTCAACATTTGAAACATTACTCGCTTGAGTTCAAAATTTCCAGCTTGGATTGTTGGCCTAACAGCTCCCAGTTGTAAGTCATCCAAGACAGGTACGACAAAATCTTGTATAGTCCTGTTTTGTATTTGAGTGTCTTGCTGCAACGGTGGGTCAGTAGCATTTTTGTTCTGCAGCGGGGGTATGACTGCATTGTTTCTTGGCAAAGCTATATTTCTTTGTTCTCGAAGTCTCCACTGAACGGTTCTTTCAATTTTTGGATCAAAATCAGCATTAAACTTCGAATTGCTTCGGGTCATACAACACCTAAAATAAAATGTGCAAATAACAACAAAAAGAAAACAAGCTAGTAGCAACTAAATATTATGAAATAAAAACAAACACAAATAAACATCAAACAAACGCCATCCCCAGTAATGGTGCTAAAACTTGATCGGTTGTTGAACGTCACAGCAATAATGTGCAAGCGTACATTGTCGAAAAAATTCCTCAACGACGGCATGGTGGAACTAAATTATGAAAGAGGTCGAAAAAATAGTGAAGAAAAATTGAAAGGTCACTGAAGCCAATGGCGGCATGGTGGCGCGGCAACGACGGTCTGGCGAGAACTCGACAAAGGGGAGAAGAAGGGAGAGAGAGATGTTGTGGCACAAGAGTGAAAGAGGAGAAAATCAAAAGAAAAAAAAAGAAAATGGGAGAGTAGAGAGGAAAAATAATTATTTTCAATAGTGACGCAAGGTGGTGGTCACGATGTTGTAAGTTGGTGCAACGGTGGTGTTGGAGCAAAAATGGGTGTAGTCAGTGGTGACAAGGTAATGGTCCGATAGTGGTTTGGTTTGTGATGGGTGATGAAAAGGTGGCCAAAACAAAGAAAAAAAATAAAGAAAGGGAGGAGCTAGAAAGAGGGACGCAATAGGAGGAGGTGAATAGGGAAAAATGGTTCAACAGATGAAAAATAATTTTCTAGGTACAATGAAATGGTTCATAAGGCAAGGATGTAGAAAAGGGCATGTGGAGGGAACAATGAGCAAAAAGGGGATCATGTTTGTGAACTTATGGCATGTTGACTTGTTAAGAAAGGAAAATTTCTCCCATGCATGGAAACAAGTGGACGACAAAGGGGTATAGCATGACAAGGTTGAAAAAAATTAATTAAAAATATTGGAGTGAGGAGACTTGAACCTAGAACGCTTAGGAAATTAATTAAACACTTAAACACTTAGGCACTTTATTCCTTGTGTTTATTTTAACCAAAATTATTTAAAATAAACATGGGATGTGACAACTCTACCCTCCTTAAAAATAAATTTCATCCTCAAAATTTACCTAATTGGAAAAGGTGGGGTATTGACGTCACATTGCATCCTCAAGTTCCTAAGTGGCTTCACTAGCACCAATATTTTTCCACAAGACTTTTATTAGCAAAATTTGTTTCTTTCTCAACACTTTAATCTCACGGTCAAGAATTTGAATCGGCTCTTCACCGAAAGAAAAGTCAGGATGCACCTCAATTTCCTTAATCAAAACCACATGAGATGGGTCTAATCAATAATTCCTCAACATAGAAAATCAGTATATCTTCCCAACTGCCACAAAAATCAATTACACAACCCCTCAACATATCTTCAAGGACTTGTAAAACCCTCTTAGACTGTCCATCGGATTGTGGATGAAGAACCGTACTGAAGTTAAATCATGTGCTGAGAGCCTCATGCAACTTATTCCTAAAATGAGACGTGAAATGAGGATCCTGATCAGACATGATTGATACTGGTACCCTATGAAGTCTCACAATTTTGGAAATATGTAGTTTGGCTAACTTAAGTAATGAATAATCTGTGCGAACCGACAGAAAATGAACTAATTTGGTCAGTCTATCCACAATTACCCAGACTGAATCTTTCTTAGAAGGCGTCAAAGGTAGCCCACTAGCAATGTCCATAGTCACTCATCCCCACTTCCATTGAGCAATCTGAATAGGATGTTGTAACCTAGAAGGAACTTAGTGCCTAGCCTTAACTTGTTTACACGTCAAACATTTAGCCACATCTCGCGTTAGTCTCGGTCACCAATACTATTCTCGAAGATCTCGATACATTTTATTCCCTCCAAGATGCATAGTGTATAGGCTACTCTGCACTTCCCGAAAAATGAACTGTTTCAGATCCCTATCCAAAGGTACACAGTACCTTCCACGGTAACACAAAAATCCCTCCGAATTAAACCCAAAGTCTGTAATCTTGCCTTTTTCAATCTGTTTGATGTGTGGTACAAGAGATGAGTCTAGAGGCTATTTCGACTTGATCTCATCCACCAATGTAGGTTCTCACTTGTAATTCTTCAAACAAACCTCCATCCTCATACAAACTCAATCTACCAAACATCGCCCTCAAATCGATTATTGACCTCCTACGTAACGTATCAACTACAACAATTGCCTTACCCGGATGGTACTCGATGGTGCAATCATAGTCCTTGAGCAACTCAATCTATCTCTTCTACCTCAAGTTTAACTCTTTTTGGGTGAGGAGATACTTAAAGCTTTTGTGATACGTGTAAATAATACACTTCTCACCGTAGAGATAGTGTCTCCAAATCTTAAGAGTGAAGATCATCGCAACTAACTCGAGATTATGAGTAGGGTATTTACACTCATGCACTTTGAGTTGTCTCGAGGCATAGACCACAACATTTCCATTTTCCATCAGCAAGCATCTAGGACCAGTGTGAGATGCATAACCATAAACCACAAAATCCTTCCCAAACTCGGGATAAATCAAAATAGGCGCTTGAGTCAACACTGATGTAAGTTTCTCGAAACTAACTTACTACTCCTTGGTCCACTTGAAACGAGCAATATTCATCAACAATTTGGTCACAGGAGTTGCAATCAAAAAGAAACCTTCCAAAAACCTTTTGTAATAACCTGCAAGGCCAAGAAAGCTCTGAATCTCACAAACATTCATAGGCTTTTTCTAATCTTGAATAGCCTCAATCTTCTTTAGATGAACTCAGATACCCTCAGCTGATAACATCACTTCACAGAGCCAAAAATCGCACTTACTCAACTTAGCATACAACTTTTTCTCACGGAGGGTTTGAAGAACCACTCTCAAGTGCTCATCATGCTCAACTTCAGTCTTAGAATAAATCAAGATGGCATCGATGAAGACCACCACAAAATAATCAAGATAGGGATGGAAAACTCAATTCATGAGGTCCATAAAAGTGGTCGGTGCATTGATAAGACCAAAAGGCATCACCAAGAATTCATAGTAACCGTACTGAGTTCTGAAAGCAATCTTAGGTATATCAACTTCTCTCACCTTAAGCATATAATAACCTGACTTTATATCAATCTTAGAGAAAACTATGGCGCCCCTAAATTGATCAAAACAGGTCATCAATCATTGGAACGGGTACTTGTTCTTCACTGTTAGCTTGTTCAACTGTCAGTAATCAATATAGAGTCTCATCGATCTATCTTTCTTCTTTATGAACAAAATTGGAGCTCCCCAAGGCGACACACTTGGCTTTATGAATCCACGATCCAAAAACTCTTGCAATTACACCTTTAGCTCTTTAAGCTCCTTAGGTTCCATGCGGTGAGGAACTATTGACACTGGAGCTGTCCTAGGCAGCAATTCGATCCCAAATTCAACCTCGCACTTCAGACGTAAACAAAGCAATTCCTATAGGAAAATATCGAGAAGCTCCCTTACTACACGAATGTTCTCTATCATCGACTCATCAACATTCATATCCAAGATGTATGCCACGTAAGTCTCGCATCCTTTATGAACCAACTTTTCAACCACTAAAGTAGAGATTACATTGGACAAGTATTCTCGGCGCTCTCCAATCATAACAATCTCATTTCCTGTCAGAGTTCTCAAAGTAACCCTCTTTGTATCACAATCTAGACTCACTTGATGCTCCTTCAACCAATCCATACCTAAAATAAGGTCAAATTCTTTAAAAGGTAGCTTCATCAAGTTAGCTGGAAATAATTCTCCCTGAACTTCTAAAGGGCATCTTCTATAGATTTTGTTTGCAAACACAAACTGCCCTAGGGGAATAAGTACAGTTATATCAATAACAATATCTTCCACTACAATTCCCAGTTTATCAGACATGGAGCAGGCAACATAAGAATGAGTAAAACCTACATCTATCAAAGCAAAGTACTATACAAAAATAATTGTAAAAGTATATGCGATGACATTAGCTACATCACGGTCTTCTCTACGCCGTGCTGCATAAACCAAGATGGGTTGCCTAGCATCAATGTGATTTGCTCCCTAATTAGCTCCTCTTTGTTTTATATTACCAGCTTTGTTATTACCACAACCCCTTTGATTCTGATTTTGTTGGGGTTGCAATGTTTGCATCTATTCCTTTATTTGTGGACAATCTTTCATTAGATGTTCCAAAGATCCACATCTCAAACATGCCCCTAGCTTCTTCTAACATTCTCCCTCATAAGGTTTCCCACAGTAAGCACAATCTCGAGCTTTGTTTCCAATACCATCTACAACTGAGTTCTATTGAGGTCTATTATCCTAGGCTCTCTTTGCATGACGCAAAGTAGAATTTCACGCAACCCCTTTAACCTCTTCTAGAATCTTCACCTTCTCAACTAAGGTCATAAAGACTCTCCTGAAGCATAACAACTTGGACCTTCAGATCATTTATCGCAACCTATTGTCGAACCTTACACACTTCTCTTGCTTAGAAGCTACCATCCACTATGCACATTGGATCAACCTTAGGAACTCAGCCTCATATTCAAATATGATCCTGTCCTCCTATTTTAGTTCAGTGAACTCAAGTCTATGGGCTTCAACATACCTCGAACCCACATACTTCTTCTTGAATGCAGCTTGGAAATATTCCTAGGTTATCCTATCAGCTTGAGTAACCTCCATAATGGATTGCCACCAGAAATATGCCTCATCTCTCAGAAGTGACAACATACCTTTAAGTTTTTGTTCTAGGGTACAGTCCAGATCTTCAAGGATTCTGTCGATAGATGACATCCAATATTCAGCTACCGTAAATGTCATCCCAGCAACTCCCCTAAACACTTCGGCTCCACTAGATCAAAGCCTATTAGCTATAAACTTGTGCCAAGCCACACGCTCGTGTGCCAAGCTGGGTGTTAGGCCGTGTAACTGCCTGACTTGCAACCCTTTGAAACCAATAGGGCACACGCGGCCGTATCGCATGGCTATATGTCACACAAGGCTGAGACACACGCCCCTGTCTTTGGCCATGTGGATGAAAAATAGGTCATTTCCAAGCCATTTTTCTCACCCAAAACTTAGTCACTTACACAAACCTAATGCACCTAATTTCATGCATCCAAATTGTACCTAACATATGCATATTCAAGTTAGATCATCAGAGTATTTAACCTTACAACCAATATGCCTAAAAAGCACCTCAATTTCAACAATCAAACTTGATTAAACATTTGCTAATTCTAGCCATATATCAATCAACTAGTTGAACTAATTCCATATCAACATTTACCATAATGTTCACACACCATTTCCATACTCACAAACATTATTATCACCATTCAACACCTGTCATCACTACTTTAGCAAGTTGACCATATGTCAACCACATCCAAAGTTACCAAAACTAGCCATTTAACAACTTAATGCTCACTATCTAATTCCATAACAAACCATACCTTAATGACAGCATTCAAGCATACCCAAACAACATTTCATAACATGCATTTTTATTCATCATTCCAACTAACATCATTTAAGTACCAACATGCAAAAATAGCAACCATTAAAATACCATACATACATGTTAACATAACAACAATTCCATCACCCAAAACACCAAATTTACTAGCCAAACATAATGGCTATTTCATCAAACAAAAACACCTATACATGTCATTATAACCATGACTCAAAATCATCAAAATCTACCGAAATAGCCGATGGATAGCGTGATGGATCTCTGACAAGCTTCCAACCCAAACAAGCTTTCAATTATCTAAAACATGAGAGAGATACACCGAGTAAGCATATAATTCTTAGTAAGTTTGTAATTCATAAATAATGCTTGACATTTTAATATATAAGCTTAAAAGCAATTTATGAACTAATCCAACATAGCTTGGCACAAGCCTAAGCAACAACAACAATTCAAGTTAATGATAAACACATAACTTAGCAAATTCATCACATAACATAATAGCTTTTATGTACATAGCATATAAGCATCCATGCTTTCATGGACAAGGCTATGCACACTTTAAACATCAAAAACTCATACCTTTTTCATGCTTTCATGGCATTTCTAATCGAAACATCTATCATTCCTTCCCTTTGTATACTTGTTAAACCACTTAGAATAATATCAGATATGCGGGAATCTCACACACTATGTGCTAACATAAGGCCGAAACCATTTATTTCTTTTTCTCATATAGATGCTCTCTCTCGAGCCACAAGTGTGTCTACTCATGCAAGTCGTCAATCGTAACGTAGCTACACGGTGCTACTCATACAAGCTGTCAAGTATCCGCAAAAAATGCCAAAACTCAGCCACTGGTAGGACGTTCAGGTCCAGCACCCGAAACACGGTAACCCTAATGACATGTCATTTTTATCTTATATATTCCTAAGGTTCAAATGAGATTCGAAAGTCGCTGAAACGTCGTTAGATCTTTCTGTAGAGACATAATATAATAATACGACAAAATAACATTTAAATCAAATATATATTAAAACGTTATTTAAACGTACGAACGTACCCTGATCGTAAACGATGAGATATGTTCAACTAATCTGACACTTTTTCTTTTCCCTGATCTAAATCCGTACGATGCTTATGTTGATCTAAATAATCAAATTCAGCCCATTCAATAATCATTCAATTCAATTCAGTCCAAAAATCATATTTTAGCAAAATTACGCTTTTGCCTCTATAATTTTAATTTTATTACAATTTAGTCCTAAGCTTATAAAATGAAAATTCATGCAAATTTAATGCTAACCCAAGCTAGCTAAATTTCTCTTACGTCCTTAGTAGCTCATATTTTTCATTAATTTCACAATTCACCATGAATATTACACATTTTTAATTTAACCCTAATTTACATTTTTATCAAAATTCACTTTACAAAATTTGTTTAACTAACAACAACCATTCATTTTCTTCCATCAAACATCACAAAAAACCAATATAAATTCATGGTAAAACCCTAAAATTTTAAAAATTTTGCAAATTATCCCCTGGGCTAGCTAGATTAAGCTACAACGACTCCAAAAAATTGAAATCATTTAAAATGGGACGAAAATACATTTACATGCAAAGGAGAGAGATGGTCGAATGTTTGAACACACAACAATGGTGTTTCTTAGGTTGAAAATTGGGTACGGAAGAAAAACAAAGATGATAGCCTTTGTTTCTCATTTTACTAACTTTAATTATTAATTTACTTAAATAACCTTTAACTAAACCTTTTAAAATCACTTAAATGATGTTCATCTTTGTCCACTAGTAATATTAATGGTCTAATTACCATTTAAGGCCACTCATATTCAAAATTCATAGCAATTTGACACCTTTTACTTATAGAACTCTAATTTTGCATTTTATGCAATTTAGTCCTTTTATCAAATTAAGCATGAAAACGATAAAATTTCCTAACTAAATTTTTAAACGACACTATCAACATGCTGTAGACATTAAAATATTAATAAAATAAATATTTTTATGTCAGATTTGTGGTCCCAAAACCACTATTTTTATTTCACTGAAAATGGGCTGTTACAAATACTGCTAGGGATATTGCATCACCAATAGGATCAGGGTTAGCCTCCTCATCAACAAATCCCCCCAGCTCTTGACTCACGTTATCCATAGTCAGATCATCCTCTTTGACACCAAGATCCAGTGTAGGCACTTGAGTAGTAGATGACTCTTCCAGAGCCTCACGACGATGTTTGAACATTGGGTTCACCTTAAGTCTTGTCGCTGATAACTCTAGTATATAGAGTTATTTTCAGTACTTTTAGATTAATAATTCATGAAAATTCTGAGTGGTTGATAACAAATTTTATAGTTTTTATTATAATTCCATCTTGTTAGATAGTGTTAAGATAAATTTGTTATTTTAATCATTTTTTATGCTAAGCACATGATTTTTGTTGTTTAGAATATAGTTGGTGCACTGGAAGAAAAGGTGGACTTGAAATTCACTTATGGATGCTCAATACTACAGTAAAAGCCATGTAGGATTAGGCTAATGTGGTTTCATCCTTGGACGAACTAAAGAAGCTTATTGGACCTTGGAAATACATTTGACCCAACTGTAAGGTGGGTTAACAAAATTGGACAGCCATCTAAAGGAGGAAGGAGTCCAAACATTATTCATTTTTTTGACGTTAATATCAAACTACTTTACCAAGCCAACCAAATCAAATATAAGTAAACATTGAACTTTATAAAATTTAATGCACAAAAACTCAAATACTTGTATACTTAACATTTTATAATTTAAAACTATGATAAAAGGCCGATCTCTCTATACCCCCAAATCACTTATAATCACGAACATGCTCACACATTATTCATATATCAATAAAATTTGAATCATCAATTTAATACACAACTTACCTTAAATTTCATAGCTTGATATAAATACATACCTGAACATTATTAATTTGATTTCACATTCGGTCAACACTTAACATTGCCTGTTGAACCGATCGGAACTAAAAAGGATACGTAGATAGTCGGAAACTCGTACAATGCCAACGTCCCAGACGTGGTCTTACATGCAATCACATATCGATGCCTCTGTCCCAGATAGGGTCTTACACATAAACACAAGTCGATGCCAACGTCCCCAACGTGGTCTTACACGATAACACATATCGAAAATCCTATGTCATGACACATGTATCCTATTTATTCTTAGGATTCATACGGGACTTTCAGACAACGTATCTCGATCGAATAGTACTCAAAATAAACTTAGCTAACATCTCCTCAAGGTTCGATTTCTTCTGTTGTTGATAAGGCTACTAAAAATTTGAAGGGGGTTGTGACTTTTGATTATCTTGACCACCCCAAGAGAAATTTGGATGGTTCCTTCAACCTGCATTATAACTATTGCTATGGGGGTTATTTTGAGATCTAGAATTATTACCCATAAAGTCAACTTGCTCATGCTCCATGTTAGACTTGAAGGGTGAATATTCTGACTTAATCATCCCCACTCCATTTTCATCACTTGCATCACAGGATTCACCTGCTTAGAAAAATTTAAACCATCAACTTTCTTACCAATAGCTTCAATGTAACACCACTTAACCCGAATTTGTCGCCAGATTAGAGTTATGAGGCATTACCTAACAAAACACATTGTATTACAGACATTCAATTGAGTTCAGGTACTAAACAATATAATATTCTTTATAAAAGTTTAAATTAATTCATACATATATATATGTAGCTAATAATCAAACATAACAATCTATGTACTTATTTACAAATTCACTCATTAAGTCAAAACAAAACGTATCATTTAACATATTTAAAACTATGTATGCAACATTAGCAAACATTACAAATAATAGAATAGAACCTTGTTCCTAACCAATTCATAGGCATTTTCAATAGTAAAATTTATCATAATCTATCATAAATATGTAAATAATATTACACCAAGCTCACATGCTCAACAAAATGAATCATGTACTAATGCCGAATTTGCTACCACATATTTAACACATTTCAAATCACTCATTCAACATTTAAATAACAAATCACAATTAAACATATCATAGAAATATGTATTTGATTTACCCATCACTAGCCGAATATAACTACACATTATTTATCACTTTCAAACATATCCATTAATCAAATTATACATTAAAATTGAATCCATAATAAACCATAATCGAATTATAATCATTTCCTATCTTTTGCAAACACAACACACTTTCAAGACATGTATAATACTTAATTCATATATTAAAATTGTACCTATATTTCTCACTTAACAAACTCTAATTCATACATTCCTTATAACTTAAACACGCTTCTAAAATAGACTTAAATCATAATCAATATCGCAAATATTTTCCCATACTTTGTAACTGAACTTAACTATCATTTCATTTAAAATATACTTAGCATATCACATATTTACTCAATTCACATAACAAATCTTTGTCAATAAGCATACACCTAATGATATATATCACATATGTATAAAATATATATTACTTTCGATACAAGTATAGTATACTTGCTAGTATCTATCCACACATATATTTCATTTAGCACCAATATATATATCACATTTATCATCATATCACAAACTTATACCCTAATTCAATATGAAAAATTATAAACCCCCATTTCTATGACCATTAAAACCATATGCATAAACACCAAACTTGATCAAAATAATATGAGCCATTTTCGCATGTCCATTTATATACATGCTCCAAAACTAACCAAAAACATAAGCAAGCCTATACATGCCATAATATCGAGTTCAAAAATTTATCAAAGTACCCAAAATATGTCGATAGTGTGATAGACTTTGCTGACGGTCCCCGAGCTCGTAACCAACACTACACCAGAATAGGTTTTTAGTGGCACTTTTCAGCAAAAAAACGCTGCTAAAGGTCCCACAAACACCGCTAAAGTACCCAAAAGATGTCGATAGTGTGATAGACTTTGCTGACGGTCCCTGAGCTCGTAACCAACACTACACCAGAATAGGTTTTTAGCAGCGCTTTTTTTGGGCTTTAACGGCGCTTTTTAGCGCCATTAAAAGTATTTGCGGCGTTTGTGAAAGCGCCGCAAAAAACACCGCTATTGACAGCGTCGCTAACATTTGCGGCGTTTTTTACAATAAACGTCGCTAAAGGACATGACTTTTAGTGGCGCTTTTACAAAAACGCCGCTAAAGGTTATAACCTTTAGTCGCGCTTTTCCCACAAACACCGCCAAAGGTCATGACCTTTAGCGGCGCTTTCCCCACAAACGCCACTATAAACCATGACCTTTAGCGGTGCTTTCCCCACAAACGTTGCTAAAGATCATGACCTTTAGCAACGTTTTTCCCACAAACGCCGCTATAAGATTGACTTTTAGCGATGCTTTTTCACGAACGTCGCTAAAAACATAAGTTTTAATAAAAAATTAATTAAATAATATTTGTTTCTATGATAAATATTATATTATTTTTTATTTTTGAAATTTAAACTTTAAACTATATACTTTTAAGGATAAAAAAATTAATTAAATTAAATTTTCTATTAAAATTTTAACTTTAAAGGTAAATATAAAAATTAATGAATTTAAATTTAGAATTAAAATATTATGTTTAAATAAATGAGAAATCTACCTCACAGCTTTTCTGATCTATATTAACTCGGCCCAATATAAAAGAAGCTACAAAACACGTAATAATTAACAATCATGATTAAAGAAGCTAGTACACAAGGTAGCTACAAAACCCTATTTCAGTTCCGACTAAGATAAACGACCATGGAATGCAACATTAAATAACACTCTACTTGAAGAAGTGCTAAGCCTTGGCTTTTCCAGCTTGAAGAGATTGAATCCTCCACTACACCTTCAATATCTAAAGGATGCAAAACCAAGTGATCTGATAAACCAACAAACTTGGTAAACAATAGAGATGTTAAAAATAATATATATATATATATAGCCATTAAGTCTCAAAAAAAATATAACAAACAATTATGTGCAGCCTTAGTTGCAGGTTGAACCATACTAACAAACAATCTCAATCTGTGAACAGAAGAATTTTCCAGAGGTAAGTACCATCAGTGATGATAATGCAAACCTTTAGTTTGCATTGCAAGTGTTTCTGAAAAGTCAAGCAATTATGAAAATGCTTTATAGAAAGTTCATGGTTCCATTACAGGTCACTGTCAACAAATATCCATGGTGGTCAAGGCGTGAATGCGAGTCTGTGGAACTGGCTGGTATCTTTGTCGTGTACAGATAGCTATATTTCTCAAAAACTAGAAAAAGAATTGTGGATTCTCTAGAACTGGAAGTACTTACAGGGACATATAACTACATACAAGTTTGCTATCGTCAATGAAGTGGAAAAGCTTTTTAGCAAACTGCATTCATGCACAGTGACTGAAACCCCATTTGCTTCAAACGATGCCAAATACTTTCTATACAAGAAATTGTATTAGAAAAACAACTAATTAACCCCATAGTTTATCAAGAGCCGTTATTTTAGAGACTTGAATAGATAATGACACTTAAGCTATACATAATTTCACTTAAAACATGTCAGCCTGATAGGTATATGGTTGACAAAATATACAACAAAACAAAGATAAGGCAGATTCCAATATATCCCAAATTTCCAAAGTTAATATAGATAGAATAATAAGATGTACCGTTCGCCGGCAACATGTACAATACTAATCACTACAAAGTAAAATCTATCCGGATTGAAATTTAATTATAATTTTTTCATAATTAAACTTTAAGGACCACAGAAAAGAATTCCAGAACCAGTTATGCAACAAGAAAATAATGGCTAGGTTCTCAAACCTGTTCAAAAGGATGTATATCTAGCTAGGTTCTAAAATTTATCAAGAGGAAGTTACAAGTTTAAGGAGTGTGAACAAATTCCAAATTCCAGAACCAGTTACAACAAGAAAAGATAGGTTCCCAAACCTGTTCAAAAGGATGTTTAAGAAAAGTAGAATTCGGATCTCTCTCTTATAATCTAGTTTATATATACTGATGTTTCTTTTCTTAAAAAAAAACCCAAGTAGGACATAATTAATCATGATTTTGCCATAGCAAAGGCATACATGGCTACTGATGAATACCCACATATAAAATGTGTGAATAGGCATGCCCCATTTTGTTCCAAATATTCAAACAAATCTGCCAAACTTTCCTTTTAATTTCTTCTAAAAGCAATTAGGAATTGATAAAGATGTAGCGGATGATACAGTACACCATATGGGTTTCAAATCTATTCGGTTTTTCTTTCATCTCTTTTTTGGTCTTTTTTGGTCTATTGGGTTTCAAATATCAGATTTCAAGTAAACCAGACAATTGGAAATAGTTCCAATAACAAAACAAAGAACAGAAGAAACAATGCAACAGCAAACCATGAAAACTCAACTCGTATAAAATAGACAAACTTCAGAGCAAGAATTCTAGACAGAGACTACAAAATAAGAAATAAACCTATCATTCTGCACAATTATCAGAAGTAAACCGATAAGAACTGGGAAAAGGATATTCTCTCTATACTAAGATCCTCAATCAAGCTACTTAAGCAAGGAACCACTTAGTAATAACTCAATATTATGTCATCTATATATCGAGAAACTCATGTCCACAACTCAAAATCACTCTTAAATCATCCATCAAGCACATCCAATCTTACAACAATTACTACCAACAAACTTAGCCGGTCTCTTATTTCCTCTCTAGTTAAATCAATAAAATCAACATCCAATGCACACCTTATAACCTACAATTTTTATACTCAATTTCGGTCACAGCAACCACAGTTTAAAGATAAAACCCACCCTATCCACCAAAATTAGAAAAATAAATAAAAAGAATCCATCCTATCAAAACATTCAAATCTCAAACCCAGAAAAAGAAACTGTAAAAATATAATAAAAACATACTTGATTGTAGCCTTCTTTCCAGTCCCTTTTGCTCCGTCTTTTTTCTTCTCCAACATAAGACATTTAGTTATCATGTTACATATCAAGTAAACGAACTGAACAGAATCATTGGCCGGTATTGGATAAGTAACCTTCTTATATTGTTTCAATATATAAAAACTATATATTGTTACCTTAATGTTCTCTGGACCGACAATCTCGCATCTAGTTGAGTACCATCTACAGATATTTCCAAGACTTGGTATTTCTTTTCCTATTTCCTCCAAAGTTACAAATCCTTCTCGGGTTTCTTACGCTTGTCACATTGAAACCTACAAAAGCAGCACCATGCTAAATGTAAAACAAATAATTTCCTATTCTAGACTAGAAAATAACATTTGAAAAACTTTGGGCTTGAAGACATAAATAAACTCCACATTCATCTTTTCCCTTGAAAAATAATCTAGAGTTATATGTCATTCCACATTGCAAAACTGGTCTATGAAGAAAAATGAACGAACAATTCATCTTGTTAAAAAAACAAATACAAATACCCAGAAGCCAAAATTAGCGTTATAAAAACAAAAGAACAGGAAAATCGAGAAGATAGGAAAACTCGTTCTTACAGCTTGTATGTTCCTATCCTCATCATCAAAAAAGAGCACTGAGTTGAAGCGATTCCCAGTCCTTGAGTGAATTTTCTGGAAATGATCGATCTGCTCAAACCTTAAAGTGAAGAAGAAATTGGGAGAGGCGTATTTAGGGTTTGGATTTGGTTGAAAAATGAAAGCATTTTAACCATAAGAGGGGGTTGTTTGCCCTAGATTTGGTACGGCGCCGTTTATCTTCTCTTGAAATGGTGTATATTTTGATCTATTTTTGGGGAAATGGCGCGATTTTTTTAAATTAAAATGATTTTTTTGCGGTGTTTTTTTTTTTTGTTTTTTGCAGCGTTTGTATAAAAAACGCCACAAAAAATAATTTATTTTGAACAAAACGACGCCGTTTGTATATAGTAACGGCATTTTTTTGCTAAAAATGCCGCTAAAGCTCCCATATTTTTAATATTTAATTATTGTATCTTTCATATAAATTTTAAATAATTAATTATTAAAATTTTAAGTAATATTTATAAGAATTAGATAAAATTATAAAATTTAGTTTTTATTTCAATTTTGTTTTTGTATTTTATTTTATTTCTTATAATTTGGTCCTATCCAAATTAAATAATTACCTATATATCCATATCAATCTATTACTTTTTTAACTTATTTATTAATTTTATTTAAACTAATATTTAAATATATTAAATGTTTTAGATTAAATATTTTAAATATAAAGGCATTAATTAATTGTATAAAATTTTATCATTTAACAAATCTCAAGTAAAACCTCAACCTTAAACCCTAAATTAACCATTCAATACATATAAAGTCTATCTATTATATATCTCTTAAATAATTTAATTTCAATATATTAAATTTATTATTATCTATTTTACAATTATATAAAAACATGTTTAATATATAAATTAAAAAAATAACTAATCTAAACCCTAACCTGACCCTTGAATCCCTAAACCCTAAATCCCTAACTCTTAACCCCTAACCTCTAACCCCTAACCCCTAACCCCTAACCCCTAAACCTTAAATCCCAACCCTTAAACCATAATCCCTAATCCATAATCCCTAAATCCATACTCCCTAAACCTTACACTATTAACTCCTAAACCGGCCTTACATCTTAAATTAGTCATATACCCTAAACCAAAAACCCTAAACTATAGTGATAATTAATTCAATATTTTAAAATTAATACTATCTCTTTTACGATTATATAAGAAATTATTTAATATATAAATTAAAAAAATCAGTAATGTACCAAAAATATTTTAAAATTATTTTAAATAATAGTATTTTAATTTTTCCATTTTTAACAAATATTTTTCTATGCTTTTTATTTCAAATTATTTCTACGTGTCATTATTTCAAAATTATCCATTTTTAACAAATATTCAATTAAAAAAATTGAATTTTAATTAATATAAATAAACCAATTAAATAGTAAATAGACAGATAAAATATTTTTACAGCGCTTTTTCAAAAACGCCGCTAAAGCCCCGAGCATTAGCGGCGCTTTTCCAAAAACGTCGCTAAATCCCCGAGCATTAGCTGTGCCTTTTTAAAAACGCCGCTAAAGCCCCGAGCATTAGCGGCACCTTTTCAAAAACGCCGCTAAAGCCCCGAGCATTAGCGGCGCCTTCTCAAAAACGCCACTAAAGCCCTGAAAGGTCAAAAATGATGTCGTTTGGCTTAAGTTTTTTGCGGCGTTTTTCAAAAAAACGCCTCTAATGCTCATTTTTAGCGGCGCTATCTTTAGCTGCGTTTTTTTTGTCCAAACGCCGCTAAAAATGCCACTAAAAGCCTGTTTTGTTGTAGTGCAACTTCCAAATATCTATAAACGAAAAGCAATATACACACAATAAGCTATTTAAGCTTAGTAAGTCATAAGCAAACATTATTCATTTTTTTGACGTTAATATCAAACTACTTTACCAAGCCAACCAAATCAAATATAAGTAAACATTGAACTTTATAAAATTTAATGCACAAATACTCAAATACTTATATACTTAACATTTTATAATTTAAAACTATGATATTAGGCCAATCTCTCTATACCCCCAAATCACTTATAATCACGAACATGCTCACACATTATTCATATATCAATCAACTTTGAATCATCAATTTAATACACAACTTACCTTAAATTTCATAGCTTGATATAAATACATACCTGAACATTATTAATTCGATTTCACATTCGGTCATCACTTAACATTGCCCGTTGAACCGATCGAAACTAAAAAGGATACGTGGATAGTCGGAAACTCGTACAATGCCAACGTCCCAGACGTGGTCTTACATGCAATCACATATCGATGCCACTTTCCCAGACAGGGTCTTACACGTAAACACAAGTCGATGCCAACGTCCCCGACGTGGTCTTACACGATAACACATATCGGAAATCCTATGTCATGACATATGTATCCTATCTATTCCCAGGGTTCATACGGAAATTTCAGATAACGTATCTCGATCGAATAGAACTCGAAATATCGCTCCTTGCTGAATATACATTTGGCTATACTCAATTATAATCACAAAAATTCCATTCATCATGTAACATATATAAATTATCAAATTTAACTACATTTATGTGCTTATAGACTTACCTCGGATGTCGTCGATTGCTAAATCGGCTACTCAACCACTTTTGTCTTTCCCGGATCCAAATTCGATTTCTTTAATTCTTGATCTAAACATATTCAAATTTAGCTTATTTAAACACCATTCTATTCAATTTAGCCTAAAAACACATGAATGGGAAAATTACAATTTTCCCCTAACATTTCACACTTTTACAATTTAATCCTTTTTGCTCAAAACACAAAATACACAAATTTTGACTACACTCCTTGAGGGCCAAATTTTCCTAGTGTCTATACAAGTACATATTTTTCATTTATTTAGCATTTTAGTCTCTCAAAAATTTATTTTCACAATTTAACCCTAGTTACTCAATTTCATCAAAAATTCAAAAACAAAACATGTTAATCTAATACATATATTTCATATTTCACCTACAAACATCATAAAACTCATGAATTCATCAACGGCATATTTCACAATCATCACTAATTCACAAAATTGAAGCATGGACTTTAAAGAACACAAAGCAACAATCTCAAAAATGTAAAAATTATCAAAAATAGAAACCTAAACATACCTTAATTGAGCAACACCAAAGGCCGAATGTTCAAAGTCTTAAAAACTTATTTCTTTTTCTTGTTTTCGGTTATCCCAAAGATGAACATGCATAGCTTTGTTTATTTTACTATTATTATTTTACTATTATAATTAATATATATAAAAACTATATATATTAGCCATCATGCCGTCCACTACCTTTACTATTGGCTAAATTACAACATAAAACCTCCAAATTATAAAGACAACAACAATTAGGCACTTTCATATTTAACCATCAAATTTTCATTTTAAGCGATTAAGCCATTTTCTCAAATTAAGCACACAAACAATAAAATTAATTCATGAAACTTTCACACATGTAAATTCACACATCATAAACACACAAAATAATATTAAAATATTTTTCAGACTCAGATTTGTGGTCGCGAAACCACTATTTCGATTAGGGTCAAAATTGGGTTGTTACAACTCTCCCCCTAGGGATTTTAGTCCCCAAAAATCTTACCGGTGAATAGGTTTGGATAACGTTCTTTCATTGTATCTTTTGACTCCCAAGTTGCTTCTTCAACTCCGTTTTATGCCAAAGTACTTTGACTAACGGAATTTTCTTATTTCGTAATTCTTTAACCTTACGAGCCAGAATGCTAATCGGTTCTTCTTCATATGACATATCAGAGTTAATTTCAATCTCGGTCGGACTAATCACATGCAAAGGATCGGATCTGTATCTACGAAGCACCGAAACATGGAATACATTGTGAATCTTTTCTAACTCAGATGGCAATAACAATTTATAAGCAACCGGCCCAATACGCTCTATAATCTCATACGATCCAATGAATCTCGGACTTAATTTGCCTTTGTGACCAAATCTGAATATTTTCTTCCACGGTGAGACTTTCAAAAACTCTTTGTCCCCGATTTGAAATTCTATATCCTTTCTTTTCAAGTCCGCATAAGATTTCTGACGATCCGATGCTGATTTCAGACTATCCCGAATCGCTTTCACTTTCTGTTCAGTCTCTTTAACCAAATCGACCCCGTGTATCTTATTTTCACTGAGCTCAGTTCAATACAATGGTGTACGATATTTACAACCATACAAAGCCTCGTACGGTGCCATTTAGATACTAGATTGAAAGCTATTATTATAAGCAAATTCAATCAAAGGTAAGTATCGTTCCCACGTACCTTCAAACTCGAGAATGCAACATCTCAACATATCCTCAAGTATCTGAATGATTCGCTCGTATTGACCATCTGTTTGTGGATGAAAAGCTGTGCTAAAATGTAGTTTCGTATCTAAAGCATCTTGTAGTTTCTTCCAAAATCGCGATGTGAATCCCGGGTCTCTGTCTGAAATAATAGAAATAGGCACACCATGGAACCTTACAATTTGAGAAACATACAATTCAGCAAGTTTATCGAGCGGAAAATCTGTGCGAATTGGAATAAAGTGTGCCGATTTTGTCAACCTATCAACAATAACCCAGACTGCATCTTTCTTGCTCGGTGTCAACGGTAAACCAGATACAAAATCCATCGTGACTCGATCCCATTTCCATTCAGGTATCATGATCGGCTGAAGCAATCCAGATGGTACCTGATGCTCGGCTTTAACTTGCTGAAAAATTAAAATTTTCGAAACAAAGTCAAAAATGTCTCGTTTCATACCATGCCACCAATAGTGTTGTTTCAGATCGTTATACATTTTCGTGCTACCCGGATGAACAGAAAATCGATTATTATGAGCTTCATTCAAAATCATCTAAATTAATTTTGAATTTCTCGGAACACATAATCGATTTCTGAATCTCAAACAATCTTCAGCATCAACTAAAAACTCTAAATCAACATTTAAGACACACTGAGCTCGTTTTACAATTAAATCATCATCGGCTTTCTGAGCTTCACAGATCTGATGAACAAATAATGGTTTTGCTTTCAACTCAGCTACTATCACACCATCATCAGATATAGCCATATGCACGTTCATTGCACGCAAAGCAAACAGTGATTTTAAACTTAGGGCATCAGCAACAACATTAGCCCTTCCCGGATGATAGTCAATCACAAGCTCATAATCTTTTAGCAATTCTAAACATAGGCGTTGTCTCAAATTCAGATCTTTCTGAGTCATCAAGTACTTCAGGCTTTTGTGATCGGAATAAACATGACATTTTTCGCCAAACAGATAGTGGCGCCATATTTTCAATGCAAATACAATAGCGGCCATTTCCAAATCGTGCGTCGGATAGTTATTTTCGTGCGGCTTTAACTATCTCGAGGCATAGGCTACAACCTTTCCGTCCTGCATCAAAACACAGCCCAAACCATTTAAAGATGCATCACTATAGATAACAAACTCTTTACCTGATTCTGGCTAAACTAATACTGGAGCTTCGGTCGAAAGAACTTTCAACTGATCGAAACTTTTTTGGCACTTTTCTGACCACTCAAACTTAACGTCTTTCTGTAGTAGCTTTGTCATCGGGGTCGCAATCATAGAGAATCCTTTTACGAACCGTCTATAATAACCAGCAAGTCCCAGAAAACTTCAAACTTCCGAAACATTTCTCGGAGGTTTCCAATCAAGTATAGCCAAAATCTTACTCAGATCAACCCGAATACCCGATGCTGATACAACATGGCCTAGAAAACTGACTTCGCGTAACCAAAACTCACATTTACTGAATTTTGCATACAACTGTTTATCTCGCAAAGTTTGTAACACAAGTTTCAGATGTTCGGCATGCTCGGTTTCGTCACGAGAGTAGATCAAAATGTCATTTATAAATACTACCACAAATCGATCCAGATACTATCTAAAGATCCGATTCATCAAATCCATGAAAACAGCAAGTGCATTAGTAAGTCTGAAAGGCATAACCAGGAACTCGTAATGTTTGTACCTCGTTCGGAAAGCTGTCTTTGGCACATTAGAGTCTTTAGCTCGCAACAGATAGTAACCCGATCTCAAATCTATCTTCGAAAACACTGAAGCCCCATTTAACTAATCGAACAAGTCATTAATACGTGGCAACAGATATTTATTCTTTATAGTCACCTTATTAAGCTACCGGTAATCAATGCACATTCTCATCGTTCCATCTTTCTTTTTCACAAATAGAACTAGCGCACCCTAGGGAGAGAAACTCGGTCGTGCGAAACCTCTATTTGTCAACTCTTGCAACTGTGCTTTCAACTATTTTAATTCAACCGGTGCCATACGGTATGGAGCTATCGAAATTGGAGTCGTCCCCGGTACTAACTCAATACCAAACTCTACCTCTCGAATAGGTGGCAAACCCTGCAATTCTTCGGGAAACATATCCGAATACTCACACACAACTGGTACAGATTCAATCTTCTTTTCAGTCACTTTACTATCAAGAGCATATGCAAGATAAGCTTCACAACCTTTTCTCACATACTTCTGAGCCAACATCGAGGATATATCACTGCTGGTAAACCATTCAGATCATTAGATTCAATCCCAATAATCTCGTTGTTCTGGCACCTTAAATCAATTGACTTTATTTTGCAATTAACCACAGCATCGTGTAAAGTCAACCAGTCCATACCCAGAATTATATTGAACTCGTCAAATGGCAACAACATCAAATCAGCCATAAAACACAAATCTCGAATCATTAATGGACAAGTCTTACACACTTTGTCAACCAAAACACACCAGCCTAGAGGGTTTGATACTCTAATCACAAACTCAGTAGACTCAATAGGCAAAGTCTTACTGGATAATAAAGTCTCACACACATATGAATGAGTCGAACCAGGATCAATCAGTGCAATAACATTACTATCATAGTGAGTGAAAATACCAGTAATAACGTTTGGGGATGAAGCCTCCTCACGTGCGTGAATGGCATAGGCTCTGGCAGGTGCGTGGGCCTCGGATCTAACAGCTGTATCTTTATTCCCCCTCTGACTGCCATTCAAATTACCCGTGTTTCTGGGTGGTCTACCTCTAGCTGCAGTGTTACCCAATCTCGTATTCTGTACCGAATTTTGATCCACTAACTCTGGGCACTCACGAATGAAATGATCCCTCGATCCACATTTAAAACAAGCTCGATCATGCAATCTGCAACTGTCGAAAATTCATTTACCACAATGTTCACACTCGGGTTGATTTCATCTGACATTACCCACACTCGCTACTGAGGTAGCTCTCGAGCTCACAGGTGGTCTATCCAGATCCCATCGTGAATTCCTCGCAACAGTCTTTGAACGACTAGTATCATCTCGAAACTTCTTTGAGGTCGACTGTAATGACTTACTAAATGATCTTTTACGGGAATCTCTAACTTCAAAGTCTGCTTTTCTCTTCTCTTTCCCGAGCTCCTCGGCTTTACAAGCTCGTTCAACAAGTACCATGAACTCTTTTATCTCAAGTATGCCAACTAATAGTTTAATATCTTCATTCAGTCCATCTTCAAATCTTTTACACATAATAGCTTCAGTCGAAACACACTCTTGGGAATACCTACTGAGTCTCACAAATTTCCGCTCATATTCTGTCACTGTCATCCGACCCTGTTTCCGTTCAAGAAATTCCTTGCGTTTCTGATCGATGAATCTCTGGCTGATGTATTTCTTACGGAACTCAGTCTGAAAAAATTCAAAGGTCACTCGCTCTTTCGGAACCACCGATACTAGTGTATTCCACCAGTGATATGCAGTGTCCCGTAGCAAAGATATGGCACATTTCAAGCACTCATCAGGGATGCAAGATAACTCATCAAACACTCGAATAGTATTATCGAGCCAGAATTCAGCTCGCTCAGCATCATCATCATCAGTGGCTCTGAACTCTTTAGCCCCGTGTTTTCAAATTTTATCAACAGGAGGCTTAAGTAATCTCAACGGATCACTCACTTGAGGTATAACAGGAATCAAAGATGGATTAATCGGGGGTGGAGGCTATTGTGCAGCCAGATTAGTCCTAATATATTGAGTAAACCAGTCGTTAAACATTTGGTAAAAGGCTTGTTTAGCCTCTCCCTCCTTGTTACTCGAGGTCAGTCTAGAATCTAACGGCTCTGTCCCTTACGCGGGAGCAGGCGCTATACTCTCAAGATCATTGGCTACGGCTCAATCGGGATCCATTTCTTTACGAAAACACATTTTCAGATGTCAGAAGTCATCACACTATCGCAGTATAACTTATGGCATGTATAGCTAGACTCACACGAGTTACGTTAGTCCTAATATCGACTAAACCGTAGCTCTGATACCAATCAAATGTAACACCTCTTAACCCGAATCTGTCGCCAGATTAGAGTTATGAGGCATTACCTAACAAAACACAATGTATTACAGACATTCAATTGAGTTCAGGTACTAAACAATATAATCTTCTTTATAAAAGTTTACTAAATTAATTCATACATATATATATGTAGCTAATAATCAAACATAACAATCTATGTACTTATTTACAAATTCACTCATTAAGTCAAAACAAAACGTATCATTTAACATATTTAAAACTATGTATGCAACATTAGCAAACATTACAAATAATAGAATAGAACCTTGTTCCTAACCAATTCATAGGCATTTTTCAATAGTAAAATTTATCATAATCTATCATAAATATGTAAATAATATTACACCAAGCTCACATGCTCAATAAAATGAATCATGTACTAATGCGAATTTGCTACCACATATTTAACACATTTCAAATCACTCATTCAACATTTAAATAACAAATCACAATTAAACATATCATAGAAATCATATTTGCTTTACCCGTCACTAGCGAATATAACTACACATTATTTATCACTTTCAAACCTATCCATTAATCAAATTATACATTAAAATTGAATCCATAATAAACCATAATCGAATTATAATCATTTCCTATCTTTTGCGAAACACAACACACTTTCAAGACATGCATAATACTTAATTCATATATTAAAATTGTACCTATATTTCTCACTTAACAAACTCAAATTCATACATTCCCTTATAACTTAAACACGCTTCTAAAATAGACCTAAATCATAATCAATATCACAAATATTTTCCCATACTTTATAACTGAACTTAACTATCATTTCATTTATAATATACTTAGCATATCACATATTTACTCAATTCACATAACAAATCTTTGTCAATAAGCATACACAGAACATATATATATACATATCACATACATATGAAATATATATTACTTTCGATCTGAGTATAGTATAATTGCTAGTATCTATCCACACATATATTTTATTTAGCACCAATATATATATATCACATTTATCATCATATCACAAACTTATACCCTAGTTCAATATGCAAAATTATAAACCCTCATTTCTATGACCATTAAAACCATATGGATAAACACCAAAATCGATCAAAATAATATGAGCCATTTTCGCATGGCCATTTATATACATGTTCCAAAACTAACCAAAAACATAAGCAAGCATATACATGCCATAATATCGAGTTTAAAAATTTATCAAAGTACCCAAAAGATGTCGATAGTGTGATAGACTTTGCTGACGGTCCCCGAGCTCGTAACCAACTTCCAAAAATCTATAAACGAAAAGCAATATACACACAGTAAGCTATTTAAGCTTAGTAAGTCATAAGAAAACATTATTCATTTTTTTGACGTTAATATCAAACTACTTTACCAAGCCAACCAAATCAAATATAACTAAACACATATCAAAAATCCTATGACATGACATATGTATCCTATCTATTCCTAGGGTTCATACGGGACTTTCAGACAACGTATCTCGATCGAATAGAACTCGAAATATCGCTCCTTGCTGAATATACATTCGGCTATACTCAATTATAATCACAAAAATTCCATTCATCATGTAACATATATAAATTATCAAATTTAACTACATTTATGTGCTTATAGACTTACCTCGGATGTCGTCGATTGCTAAATTGGCTTTTGTCTTTCCCCGATTCAAATTCGATTTCTTTAATTCTTGATCTAAACATATTCAAATTTAGCTTATTTAAACACCATTCTATTCAATTTAGCCTAAAAACACATGAATCGGAAAATTTTAATTTTTCCCCTAACATTTCACACTTTTACAATTTAATCCTTTTTGCTTAAAACACAAAATACACAAATTTTGACTACACTCCTTGAGGACCGAATTTTCCTAGTGTCCATACAAGTACATATTTTTCATTTGTTTAGCATTTTAGTCTCTCAAAAATTCATTTTCACAAGTTAACCTCAATTACTCAATTTCATCAAAAATTCAAAAACAAAACACGTCAATCTAATACATATATTTCATATTTCACCTACAAACATCATAAAACTCATGAATTGATCAATGGCATATTTCACAATCATCACTAATTCACAAAACTGAAGCATGGGATTTAAAGAACACAAAGAAACGATCTCAAAAACGTAAAAATTATCAAAAATCGAAACCTAAACATACCTTAATTGAGCAACACCAAAGGCCGAATGTTCAAAGTCTTAAAAACTTATTTCTTTTTCTTGTTTTCGGTTATCCCAAAGATGAACATGCATGGCTTTGTTTGTTTTATGTTTTATATTATTTACATTATATTATATTATTATTATTTTACTTTTATAATTAATATATATATAAACTATATATATTAGCCATCATGCCGTCCACTACCTTTACTATTGGCTAAATTACAACATAAAATCTCCAAATTATAAAGACAACAACAATTAGGCACTTTCATATTTAACCATCAAATTTTCATTTTATGCGATTAAGTCATTTTCTGAAATTAAGCACACAAACAATAAAATTAATTCATGAAACTTTCACACATGTAAATTCACAGATCATAAACACACAAAATAATATTAAAATATTTTTCAGACTCGAATTTGTGGTCCCGAAACCACTATTCCGATTAGGGTCAAAATTAGGTTGTTACATTCAACCTGATTTGCCAACATAAAAATTGCATCAGTATCAAAAACTTCGGCTTCCTTAACAGGTTTTACTCTCGTAACTTGCCACTGATAATTATTTAGTGTCATCTCCTTAATAAATTCTTGAGCTGTCTCAAGTGTTTTGTTATTCAATATTCCGCCAGCTGCTGCATCAATCATCTGTCAAGTCAAAAGATTCAAACCATTGTAAAAAGTTTGAACTTAGTGCCACAAAGGTAGTCCATGATGATAACACCTTCTCAACAAATCCTTAAATCTCTCCCATGTATCATAAAGATTCTCAATATCAAATTGAACAAAAGAAGAGATGTTATTCCTCAATTTAGTTGTTTTAGCTGGTGAAAAATATTTTAACAAAAACTTCTCAGTAATTTGAGTCCAAGTCGCGATAGAACCTCGTGGCAATGAATTTAACCACTTTTTCCCTTGCTCCTCAAAGAGAATGGGAACAACTATAAATGTATGGCATCATCAGTAACACCATTAATCTTGAATGTGTCGTAAATCTCTAGAAAGTTACCCAAATGAGCATTCGGATCTTCATCTATCAACCCATCAAACTGGACATATTTTTGTACCATCTGAATTGTGTTCGGCTTCAGTTCAAAACTTTTTATAGCAATATTCGGTCTAACGATACTCGATTCAACCCCAATTAGAGTGGGATAGCATAAATCATACATAGTACGAGGAGTAGGAGCTGTAGGAAGCTGCTGATTATTTTGATTATCACCCATCTCCACAGTAATATCATTTTCCTCTTGAGTGTCTACTATATTCTGTTGACTTTGTCGTGCTAAACTCTCTATGATTTTTGAAAGCAGTCTTTTCAACTTCACTATAAAAAATTAATAGTTCTGACAGGTTTCCTCTAGCCATAAACAAAAATAACCTATCGTAATAAAATAAAAGAAAAAATTAGAATGTAAAAATTAAATTAAAAACAAAAAAATAAAAATAAAAAATGGCTAAATTAATATAAATAAAATTTTCCTAATATTCTAATCCCTGGCTACGACGCCAAAAACTTGATGTTGTCGTAAACCAACTAAAAATTCGACAAAGGCAAGTGCACCTATCAATTAATAGTATAGCCACGGTGAGCAAAGATATCATTCCCACAAGGACTAAAAGTACTAGTAATTACTGTCTTTCTATTATTTAAGTGACAAATTGGAGTGATTGATTGAAACAAAAATTAACTAAATTAATTAACTAAAGAACACGACAAAGAACAAATCAGGAAAATAAACGATTAACAACAAAGGAACGAGACAATACCCAGGAAAGAATCCAACTAGACTTCATTTGTCATTATCAATCTATATTACATAATTTCTTGGCTTAGTATCTTGATCCGTAGAAGTCTCTAAATTAGGCTAATATCTCTCTTCAAGAGTAAGAACAACTGACTCTAGGTTGATTAATTGAAATTTTTTCTAATTAAAACCCCTACTGTCGTGTTAACTCGATCTATGAATCCCCCTATTAGATTTGACTATAATCCGGTAGGTTTATGTTGTCTTATTTATAGGATTGTATGCAATTCCACTCAATTATTCTAGATCTACTCTTAAAAGGGTCTATTCCTCCTCTAATTTAAGTATATCAAACATGGATTAATAATCTAGAAATATTAAACCAAGAATTAAGCACACATAATTGAGAACAAGATCCAAGTATTTATTGCGTAAAAATAGAAATCAAATAACATAACTCATCCTTAGGTTCATCTCCTTAAGTATTTGGAAAATTAGTTTATGATAACAAATAAAAATATCCCAAAGACAGTATAACCACAAGAAACAAATAAACTCATAATAAACTTCAAAGAAATCAAAATCAGATCTTCAATCTTGATGGAAATCTGCTTTAGAGTCGGCTTCAATGGTGTTTTTCGAGTTGTTTTCTTAAGTATTCTCTGACAACTAACTCCCCTCTTCTTATATTTGTCATATATAGTCTCAAAATATCCAAAAAACCTAAAAAACGCATTTTCTAGCAGGTTTGAAGTGCGATTCGTGATTTCCACACGGTCTAGCACATGGCTATGTGGCAGTCCGTGTGAATCACGTAGTCGTGTTTCTAGCCCGTGTGAAATGGCACAGCCCTTGCGAAATGGCACAGCCCGTGTGGCTCTTAAAACTTGCTCCAATTTTCGCCCATTTTTCGCTTATTTTGCTCCCAAATGCTCTCCTAAGTATGAAAACATGAATTTAAAGGATTAGGGGCATAAATTCACCATTTTAAATCAAATAATCATCCAAAAATGTATTAAGAATGAGCCTAAAACATATTACTTTTGGCATTTATCATGATTTCTTGAATTCAAATCCTGCAGAAGATAAGAATTCTTGCAGAAATTCTCTAAGGCACCGAAGCAAAGCGAAAGCAAACTCGTAAACAAAATAGGCTAAGAATGAACAAAAAAACCATAGAAAAATAGTGCAACCAATTTTTTTAGTAAATGCTCTCAAAAGTATTCTATTACTTTGAATGTTTACAACTAAATGAATATAAATGAAGAGGAAGACCTCTATTTATACTTGAGCTTCCCTAAAACCAACGATATAAACTGAGTTACATCGATGATCAAGATTTTTGCCTATCTACAAGATGAGAGTCTTAAAGGGTTTAAATTCTATACATCTTTATCCCTTAGGATTTACATAAATTACCCTGTTAATTCTAGTTTTACTAAAATGCTTCACTGAACCACCAATGCTTCAAGTAGATGAGCTTCTTCGTATGTTTTACGAGTTGGACCAATTCAAGTTGACCTCTATGGAATGTTGTGTGCGCAATGGTCACAAGCTTTGATTCGTGGCCTGTGATACTAGCATGTTCATATATCTTATTTAGTATATTGTGTTTAATATAAAATAAACTTAATAATAGTCAATTTATTTTTCCTACAAATTAAGTTTTTATTTTTTTAAATGTTATGTAATTTAAATTATTTCATATAATAATTTTTTTAAAATATTTAACTTTTACCTACAACAATATCCATATAAAAAATATTCAACTACTTTTTTATTTTTCTTCATAAGTCAAATTTATACTTTAACATTATTCAAAATTTTATTATTAAAACTATTAGATATATATTATTTTTAAAATTAATAAAAATAAAAATTTAATTCTAAAAATTATTTAAAATTAACAAAATTATGTATTTAAAAAATTAAAACTTTATTTCTAAAATTAAAATTATTAAATATATATTATTTCCAGAATTATTTAGAACTTTATTTTTAAAATTAAAAATTAAAAAATTAAAATTTATTTCTAATATTTAAAAGTATTAAATATATATTATTTCTAAAATTAAAACTATTTAAAACTCTATTCCTAAAATAAAAAATAATTTTTAAACTTTATTTCTAAACTTGCCTATATAATATGTATTTTAATTTTCTTAATCATTAAATATATATATGTACATATTATAACAGTTTTATCTTTCAATTTTTTCCTCAAAATTAAAGCATAAATCATATTCATCATATTACAAATATATTATCTTTTAAAATTCAAGTATATTATTAAATTGTTTATATCTTTCAACTATTTCATTAATTAACACATTAAATAAAAATTTAAATAGGAAAAAAACTGCAACTAGTAAAACATGCTATCATCGTATAAAATCAATCCTCACAATGTCCAAAATTTGTACTAAACATGTCTTATACACCAAGAAACATCGAATTGCTAAAAAAATATCATTGAAGGACACCAAACACACCTAATGGCCTAGGTATATATGCCAAAAACTAAAAGTAAATAAAAGAAACATTACGAGACCAAAGATGAAGTTAAGATTTGAGTCTTAAATGTTGAGGATGAATCAATAAAATTCACACAGAAACTTAAAACACAAAATAAACAGTCTGCACACTCAACATTGAAAAGCTCAATTGTGCTAACAAAACCAAGAGCACGTTTGGTTCGCTGTATTGAAATAGAGGCGTAATGGAATAGAGGTGTAATAGTAAATCAATTGTTTGGTTGAATGTAATGGAATAGAGGCGTAATAGTATTCTTGTGTTTGGTTGAATGGAATAGAGGTGTAATAGCATAATGGAAAAAAAAAACTAAAATGACTAGAATACCCTTAGCATAAATTTGTTTGGGTAAATGATTATTGTTATTGTTATTTAAATTTTAATAAGATTATTAAAATCAATAATAAATAATTTAATCATATTTAAACATAATTTACTCAAATCATAATATATGATACTATAAAAGATAATTTAACATAATTATTATTAAACATATATTAATTAAAATATATAATTTAATAAAATTCTTGATAATTAATATTCTTATATGAATTTACTCAAATCATAATATATGATACTATATTATATAATTTAATAAAATTTGAAATAATTAATATTAAATATATTTTAATTAAAATATATGATTTAATAAAATTTAAAATAATTATAACTAATAAATTTTCTTATATGAATTTGTATAATTTAAAATAATTATTATTACATATAATTTAATAATAATATATAATTTCAAAATATTCTTCAAAATAAATTTTCTTATATGAATTTATACAATTTAAAATAATTAATATTAAATATAATTTAATAATGATATATAATTTCATAAAATTCTTAATAATATAATGTTCTTATATGAATTTACTAAAATCAAGATATAACTTGAGAATTATATTCGCATAAACATAATTAACTTATATTAAGAAAAGGTTAGATGAAAATGAAATTCTACATCATAATCCATATGTTGTATAGTTTTACAACATCAAAAAGTTTGAACATTGATTTTTAATGGTCAGAAAGAAATCTTCTGACCCATTCCATTCTATAAAACTTGGCACATACAAATGTTGCATTTATCAGATAGCTCGGGCCCTTTCATTCTAACATGTAGATGTTTTACCACACACATTAGACATATGCTTATTTAGTTGTGGTGTTTTCCCGCTTTGATATAAAACTTCCTCTCCTCTTGTTTTATTTATAAATTGAGACTAGGGTTACCTTGACATAAGAGACACGGTTCAATGCGTGGAACTTGCCATTGCAAATCCAAGAAAACTGGTGAATTTGGTGTTCAATCAATTCACCGAAGCGCTTTTCCGTCAATGAACTGGCGCCCTTGTAACAAAAAGAGATGAAGCTTGGACTTGACGTGCAAACCATATCTGTGCCCAACCCAAGAGTTGAGGCAAAGGAACATTATTACAATGCAAAGCATACTAAACTCATTGAGTGGGACTAAAACCACATCTCCTCTCGGACTCTCTTCTCATCTCATTGCTCAACTTTTCTATCGAGTTCAAGGATCGCATCGACACAAAAGCAGATTATGCCCAGCGTTTCATGGAAAAAATTGGGGTGAAGCCACGATTGTACTAGCTAATTAGGTGGTTGGCAATGAGAGGAACTTCTTGTTTATCTGTTGTATCTTTCTGCGCTTCGTAGATGGTGCTGCAGTCCTCTCTACTCTTCATGTTAAGCATGGTCTGTATGTACCATCAAAATCAAAACTCGGTTATGAATCAATTGAACGTGAGAGAGTAATATTACTTGAGCTCCTGAGCCGTGACTTTTTGGTCCAGGAACTACTTGTGAGCTTGTTTTGTATTTATTTGCTTATTATGTATGAAACATAAGCATTTACTATAAGCCAGTGTTTAGTAGAAATAATTTGAAGCGACCGAATTTCTGCAACGGTAATGTCTTGCTCTTTGTGTTTTTCGGAATGGAGTTTAGTTTTTCAAGTACAACGATAGACAACTAGGGAAATAAAAGGGGCTTCAAATGATTAAGATTCAAACTTTAGATTTGCTGAATACTTACATGAACAATTTGAGTTCTATTTTGGATTTAATAGTGTGTACTTTTCAATACAATGTTAAAACCTTTGTATACAAGTTCCCACAATCTTCAGATTCGAGCTTTGATGAAATTAACTACTTTTTCGCATGATTGCAGAAGTTCAGCTGTGTTTCGTCTTCACGAATCGCCTTTACAAAATCGAGCACAATCTGTAGCTAACTCATCACGGTGTGCAGTATACTCATGATCGCTCCTTCAATTATGTGCGACTTGTGATTTCGTATAAACCGCAAATTCAGGGCATCTTTGGTGGTACAATTTTATCCATGGATCCATAAATGGTTAATACCACGAATATAATGGCAAACAAGTAAGAAATATATGCCACTAATCACATATTTAGTGAAAATGCATATTAATAATTCCAAATGCAAACTCTTTGAATCGATATAGAGGATGGGGATCAAATTTAAGTATATCCAGGACATTGCAACTGATCCGGTTGTATCATGAACATCAGAAAAGAAATCAATGCTAGCATTTTTCCTAACCTGCAATTTTGATCAATCGAAAGACATGCTGCACAAGCGGCGGTGGTTAATCGGTCCATCAAACTTTCTTGAGTTACACGATATTCAAACTGTCCTATAAATGAATGAATGAATGTTTGGTTTCGGGTAAAACGATAACTAGTTTATCACAAAAATTGTCCATTGGAGGGTGACAAAAGAACCTCACATAAAAATATTGGGGAAAATGAAGCATAATACAGTAGCTACCTTTTCTATTCTTAAGATCAATAAACCCATTCTGCTTAATTCTTTGTAAAAAATCTTTACCCAATCGACCTTCCATGCCTTTCTCCAAATGGAACCGACCAGAAATATTGATGACGGTGGGTACATCATTGTACTTTGAAGCATAGAGAAGCACCACATTCCCCCTACAGGAACCCTATTCAGCATTAAAGAAACATAAAAAAGTAATGATAAATGAATAAAAACATCAGATTCTCTCAAAGAACAAGAGAGCAAATATGAGAAAGCATGAAACTCTATTATCAGCAGATTGCATTTACTTTTCAGCAATAACAAAGTAACCCTTCTCTTATGGTTGAGGGGCGAACTTTTGATTTCCTAGAATCAAAGTCCTTCATAGCACTGAGTTCAAAAACTTGACTGAAAATTTTCATGCACACATAAAAAAGAATGGAACTCAACAATTCTCTCCTGTGCTCATTTCATATAAAGTTTGATTACACTGATTCATGTCACAATTATATATATGAAACAAACCTTTACTGTGGCCAAGAATTGCAGTTATTAGACGTTGGTTCTTGCGGAAATGTCAAATGATAGCTAGTAAATTTTCGGCTTCTCTGCGGTAGTTACCATACATAAAGGAACCTTCACTTTCCCTGGAAGCCAACAGCACAAATAACCTTAATAACCATTGTTTGTATCAACAACTTGCAACTTCAGAAATTTCAAAACATTCTATTTTAAACCATGATTTGTTTCCCAATTAACACTGTTCCTGTTATCTTCTTACCCGTTCCCAGCAAAGTCAAAGCGGAAAGCACTGATTCCCTCTCTTCCCAAAGTAGTGGCAAGAGTCACCATGGGTATTCGTTCCTGAAAATGAATAAAAACCCATAATTATTCTGTAGAAAAGAAAAGAAAATAAACTGGGAGCAAATCGGCAGGAAAAAAAAAATAAACTGGGAGCAAATCGGCTGAAGCTAGAATGAACAGAAGAGAAACAAAGGGGATCGGGGGAGGGTAAAACAGGGAGGGTAAACTGAAGCGGCAGCTAATCTGGGTAAAAGAGAGGGATTAGAAATCGGTGGTTTTCACCGATTAGAAAAGTAATGTATTACACGCATATTAGCAATACATTGAACCAAACGACGGAATAAAGAGGGATTAAGTGGGGCCCACTGATTAGGGGTGTAATGGCTATGCCAATACACCCAACCAAACATGGTGCAAATTCATAATATAAAGTCATTGAACAATAAGGGCATACTAAGGAATAATGCAACATCAATCAATGACAGTCCATATAATCAGTATAACATCATTTACCATCATCTAGCAAATTTCTTTATTGTCAACCCAACAGGCTATCTCAAATCAAAACCACTTTAGCAATGTCATTACTACGTATCAACATAATTTCATATACCATAATCTTCCGGTCAATTTCATCATCTCAACATCAATTCGTATTAAAATTTTAACCGCTATTAATCAATTATGGAATCTGAGTATGGATATATGGAACCCTAACACTCCACAATATTGTGCACAAGTGCCAATGGGCATAAATGCTTTAATACATATAAAATCACGTTTCCCCTAACACTCATGAATAATGCATACATGTGTTAATGTAAATGCGCACAAGTGTCCAATGAGATACACACAAATGTCAAATGCTTCCTCCAACATAAAACACAAACCCTATGACATATTAACTATACCCAAATTATTTTTAACATTTTTAATAGGACATTTATTATTAAAATGTTTATTAATAACACCTGCATCATTAAAAACCCGCCACATGTACGTTATGTAAACCCAAACATAAATCAATTAATAAGCATTTCTATAAGATCCTCGTTACACCATGAATGCATACATGCGAACACATTATGTCAACAACCATCATTAATATTCAAACCTCAATTAAATTACTTAATTAAAATTATACTACAAAATTGAATTGAGCTAGCATAAATCGATACCTTCAAACCTCACTAACTTTCTCCTTCCTTTTTGCCTTGGAGGATTCAACCATTTCTTTCACTACAATCCTCAATCAAAACAATAAAATATAACTATAGAACATAACTAAACCATAAATTCACCTAAAACTACTCATGAAATGCAATTTGATCAAATGAAAAGTTGATTGTTTCTATTCGAAACTCGAGAACTTTAATCTAACCTATCTAAACTGAAAACCTAACTTTAGAATCAAAATGAAGTACTCCTAAACACTCAAAATCCACCACACAGACACACTCTCTCTCTCTCTCTACTCGTAAAATTGCCAAAAATAAGAAAATAATAGAGATAAAATGAAAAAGCAGTTTTCAATGGAGAAAAATAATAGATTAGGGTTAAAAAAAACTTTACATTGCTATAAAAATAAGGATTAAGTCAACAAATCAAAAGATCAACAACTCATCTTTTCCAAAACTAACGTGAATTGCCAAGAAATAAAAAGTAGGATGTTCAAAATCTTGATTGAAAATTATTATTTAATGAAAGATCTTAATGGAAAGTAAACTCACCTTAAGATTTGATTTAATAGAAATCAAATGTTGAAATTGAGAATGTAAAAAAACTTGAGAGATTTTCAGAGAATATTTATGGTTAATTTTGGAAAACTCTTATTGCCAAAATGAATGAAGATAATAGTTCCCTCCTAATAAATTTTCATAAGGGGAATTTTCCTATGAAGGACTTGGGCTTATTACCAATTAAGGACCTCTCCTATCTTAAATCATAGTTTCTAAACTTTTTCACATTGACCCCTTCAATTTTTCTAGCGTTACAATCTAGTCCATATGCCTTACTCTCTAAATTCTCAGTATTAGACAACTAATAATTCTAATTACTAATCATTTACTATTTAACAAATCTCTAAACCACGACCATGCCGATTTCCAAAAACCTCTCAACTTGACTTCCCAAAATGGCTCAGTTTAAGAAATTCGGTTAAACCAAATTTTTTATACCAACAAAGAATTCGTGTCATTATATGAATCATTTCAAATTAAAGTTATTTTGAGTTCAAATTTGATGAATTGAAGTTAATTTTTACGACCAAATTAGGTTATTACGGATCTTTTAGTTTGAGTAAAATTTGACGAAGTCTACTTAGATTATATATATATATATATATATATATATATTATAATGGTAGAGACCCTATATTTATATTGGACTAAAATAAAGGAAGACAAAGCAAAGAAAGAAACACATTTTGTTTTGTATTTAATTAAGGGAAAGTAAATGGAATTGAATATGCCTTATTTCTTTTCAAATTTTGTTTACTATAATTTGAGTGAAAGCCATGGAAATGAAAGTAATTTTTCTTTCAATATATGAAAATTCATTTTATCCTGGTAATATTTTACCTAAATTATTCTATAAAATATGATATAACTAAAAGATCATTATAATTAATTATTTCATTTCTTTTCCACGGTTTAATCGAACAAAATTCGTAAAAGTTTCTTTATTTTACTAATTATCCCAACAAAATTCACATATATCATTTATTTTCTTAACCTTTCTTTTCATTTTATTTCTTATGCATTACATTCATTTCTTTTATAATAATTTACAAAACTCACTCAATAAACTAATAATTTTCCCAACTAATCCACATAAATGTGAAAAAAAAGAAATCATAATAAGCAATGCCATTTTAGAAAAATTAATTATTAATTGATAGTATAACCCAATTCAATTTAATTCGATTTAATCATAATCCAACAACTAGAATTTGTTTAACAAGAACTTGAATTGAACCAAATTCAAAATTATTTAAACGTAAATAATTTAAAATTGAAATTATCCAAATTCAAACAAATAAGTTAAAATTACACAAACCTGATTTAAAACCTGACAAATTCAAACAACCTGATCCCCAAAACTACTCAATCCAAAACAAATCAAACAAAAATTAGCTCAAATCCAAATAAAAATAGTCTTAAAATTTTAAAACTTGACTAACCCGTTTTACCAAATCTAATATAAATTTTAAAATTCAAACTCTGCAACTATTACTGACGTACTTTCTAAGGTCCAACAGCTTTGGGTAACATTAAATCCTCTCTACACACACAAAAGATATAGAAAATATTTAAACTGATGACATTTAAAGATGAAGAAATTCAAGATCGTGGTAGCTAAAAATCATCTAATGTTGTATAAATTTAGTGAATAATTTGACTACAAAATCATTTTCATGGACAAAAATCTCTAGGAAATGGGACCCAAAAAGTACATCTTAAATATATATTTATATAATCTGTACATGAATCCGTCGATCTATGTTGCATTTCAATGTTTCCTATGGGAAAACACATTATATTGTTCCTGTCGGATTATTATTGTTTATTTGATGCTGATTCGATGAACCATTCACTGTCGCAAGAGTACTTTAAGGACATTGGTCAAATACCAATTAGTTTAATTTGCCTTTCAGATTTCATTTAATTGCAATTAGACCAACTGATTAATATTTATAAAATAAGAGATACAAAATTTTGATTGCTTACTTCGAAAATTTTTAAATTTGTAGAGTCTTACTTAAAATTAATCTATTGTAAATTAATAAAAATAAGATATGATTTAAATTTAACTCACTCTATAAGTTGCAATATCAATTTTATACTTCAATTTAGATCACTTTCTCATTAAGCCTTTCTCCCTAAAAACGGAATTATAAACTGATAAAAAATAGTTTACTTATACAAATATGCACTGAAAATCAATTCATCATTGAACAAGTTAAGTGCTCTCCTTTTCATGCATTAGACCTAAACAAGCCGTCTTATATATAAGCATATCGTGGCCCGTTAAGATACAATCAATGTGAATATCTAATTCCTCAAAAGTAGCTTTCAAATATGTCTTCAATAAAGAGTATATTGACACAAATATTCTTTTTTAACATCAAATTCCTTGAAGATCAAATCTATTATTTATGAGAACTTGATCACATTGAAAGTTTTGACAATCCTTACTTTGCTTGATTCTTATACAATATGTTCTCAATAATAAGCTACTAAAAGTCTTCAAAGATAAACATTTAAAAGTTCCAAACAATTTTTGTAAAAATATATCAACTAAATAAGACAAGTTATAATAGTAAAATAGATGTTACTTAAGTTCCAATCAGTGTTGCATTTGGCTTTTGTAAAAACAAAGCAGCACATCAACCAAAGAAATTTAACCAATATCATCTTTATACTCCCCTTAATCCAAACAATCAACCATGAATCAAAACCATGGGATTAACTATTAATGTGAGATCGTCGTATGTTCTCTTGTTGGGATTTTGGCATTCGACTTAAATGATGACTTGAAGCAATGACGTTTCAAAACTATGGAAGTGACATTAATCGATATTAAAACGCTTAGTGCTGCCATAATATTTCATCACCAACTTTCTACAATCGATTTAAAAAGAAATATTATGCATTGTCTCCTTTGAGTATGCTGCCCCTCACATTTAGAATTGTGGTTTGAAGAAAACTAGTGTTAGGCTGTCGAGATAATAAAAAATAATAATAATAACCTTCAATGAGATTAGTAGAAAGCAATAAGGACAGTCGTATCCACATACATCAATAATAATTTTATTTCTTGAGAAAAAAGTAAAAAAATGAGGGTTTTTTATAAAATCAAAAACTATATTCTAATTAAAAATTAAAACGAAAAATTATAATTAAAAGTTTTAGGAAAATAAATGGTAAAAAGCTCTAGGTTAAGGTAATATCTCCATTTAATTTATATATTTGATCATCATGTTAGAAAATATGGACATCACATATATAATAAGGGTTTTAGTTATTGCGACTTTAGGATAAATAGAATATTTAATTTTATTGTAAAAGTTTTGTTAGTGGCATGTTTAAGGTTTTATTTGTGTTTGGCTTGGTTGTGGGAATAATATTAGTCCATTGATATTTATTATTGAGTTTATATGATTATTCTTTTCATCATATTTAGTTTAAGCATATATTTTGGATTTGGATTTACTTGAGATATGCAAGGCAAGTCAATCAGGGTTATATTTTATGGTTTAATTATGATGAAATTAGGTTTTGATGCAAATTGATGTTAATCATGATATATGTTTAAAGTATTTGGTTTTAAGTTTGGTTCTACAATATTTTGTTTGATTATGATGATATGATCTATAGTTTGAATTGTGGGATATACCAATTATTATGATTTTATTTTTGAGATTTATTTACTTGAAAATATTTTTCAAGTATTCATGTGAATCTCTGTTTAATCATAAATACAACTTTAGATTTACATGGTATATTCAGGGTAAGTTTTTCTATTTGATTATGAATACATGTATATGCGTGAATTGCTTTGGTGTTTTTGTCTATGCCAAAATTATAAATACATGTTCTTGTTAATTATTTGGCTTTGAACCATTACATTATTTCATTTGGTTTTGATATATATGGTTTTAGAACAACAACAAAAAAAAGTCAAAGATTAAGGTTTTCAGTTTTTATTGCATTATTAAGACAACCTTATTTTAGGTTATTCCAAAGTCTATAAAGCAATAAAAAAATTTGACATTTGACTATTGGAGAAATTTTAAATTTGAATATTTGTATATTTATATATATTTTAAAATAACTTAATTGAAGCAATAAGTCACCAAAGTGATTTTTTTGTATAAATTATTTTTTTAAATATAAAAGGTTGTATGCATGTAACTTAAGTTATGTTAATATTGATTGGCCCAAATGAAGGTTAATAATATTACATGTGCAACTATGGTAATAAACATGTGACAATTATTCGGTTTTACATGTGAGCAATAAATTGGCCTAAAGGAAGATTTATGGGTCGAATTGTTCTTATTGTCAATGTTTGATTATTACACCAATATATCACTTACAAGTTAATATTTTGTCCAAAGATGAAATATTAATGGAATGTCTCGATATCTTGAGATGAGGTTTACCTTTATTCAAATTATTTTGGTTTATGATTTATTCAACTATTATTATATTTGCAAACATCATTGTATGTTGTTTTGGGATAAATATATATACATATATATACTATAATTTTTAATTTGATTGAAACATGAAATTAAGAGAAATATTTTGAAATAAATAAATTGATTTTGGCTTTAGGTTTTAATTAAGGATGTCTAATATTTTAAATAGATTAATAGAAACAAAATGTCGCCAAAGTGACCTCTTTTGTGTAGATTAGTTTATTTAAAATATCAAGATGATTATATGTTTTTGTGATTCATGCGTTTATTAATTGACCCAAAGGTAAGTTAATATTTGGCATAATTTCAACGACATCTGTGGTGATAAATGTGTGACAACTATAAGGTAATTTATGGGGACAATAAGTTAGTCCAAAAGATTAATTCATTGTTCGACATAATTTATTGTCAATGTTTAATTGCTGTAACAAGAGTACCGTTTACTGTTAATATTACTGTCCAAAGACTTGATATCAATGTTGTGTTTGGTATCTTGAGATGGGATTAGTCATTATCTTGAATTTATTATTTACTTGTGAATATTAATTTGAGTTTGTTTTTTATTTGTTTTTGTTCTATATTCAGCTAGTTCATCTTTTGCTGCCACAATATCTGCTAATATAAATTCTATACACATGATTGGTGGGACTAATTTTACGTAATGGAAAAGAGGCTTACTTATAGTGCTTGGCTGTATGGACATAGACCTTACACTAAGGGAAGAGCAACCTACACCTCTCATTGCGGAAAGCACCCTAGATATTAAGAGGGATTTTGAGAGATAGGATCATTCAAATCGCATGAGTCTAATGATTATGAAACACAGCATTCCAGAAGCCTTTAGGGGCACAAAATCTAAAAAGATTACTCAGGCCAAGTGTTTCCTTAACGAAATTGAGAAACGTTTTGCTAAAAATAATAAGGTTGATATGAAATCATTTCTGAATTCTTTGATGTCTATGAAGCATAAGGGTCAAGGAAACATGGGGGAGTACATTATGGAGATGTTACATGTTACCTCAAGACTTAACTTAAGATCAAGCTTTTTGAGGAATTACTTGTTCTTATGATTTTGGTATCGCTTCCTGCACAATTTAACCAATTTAAAATTGGTTACGTCTGTCAATAAGAGAAATGGACTCTAAATGATCTCATTTCTTATTGTGTGTAAAAGGAAGAAAGGTTGAAACATGATAAGTGTGAAAGTGCTCATTTGGCCAGTGCCTCTAAAGACAACAATTTACATTCTAAATAGAATATCCATTAAAGTAATTGCAAAAACACCTTATGAGCTTTAGACAGGCCTAAAACCTAGTCTAAAACACTTTCACATATGGGGGTGTCCACTTGAGGCAAGGCCTTATAGGCAACATGAAAGGAAATTGGACTCCAAAATAGTGAACAACTACTTTATTGGTTATTTTGAGTGATCTAGGGCTATGAGTTTTATGATCCCACAATAAAGAATATTTTTAAGACAAGAACTGCAACATTTTTTTGAGGATGTTGAGTTTGGAGGGAGAAATAAAGTTAGAGACATTGCTTTTGAAGAGGAATTAAATTCTAACTTAGTTCCTGCTATCACTTTTGACGATGTTTAGATTCTCGTACCTATCATTGATCAAGAAGTGAATCCAGAACCTCAATAAGACAATGTTGAAGAACTCCTTATTCAAGATGAGGTAATTGTTACAGAAAACAAACTCAACAACCTCAAGAACGAATGTCATTAGAAAAGGTCCACTAGAGAAAGGGTTATGATGGCTTTAGTGGAATATTTTGACCTTAAGCTGCATCAAATGAATATTAAGTTAATGGTTTCTCAATGGTAACATTGATCATACATTTATATGGTGCAACTAGAAAACTTTGTGTCTAATGAAGCAAAGTTAATGATTTGCAAATTAAAGAACTTCATCTATGGGCTTAAGCAGACTACTTGTCAATAGTATTACAACTTTTACCAAATGATTATCTCATTCAATTTAGAGATGAATTTGGTCGATAATTGCATATACAATAAGTTCAGTAGGAGTAAGGTTCTATATTTGGTTTTATATGTTAATGACATACTGCTTGTCAATAATAAGTTAAGTCTCGACCAATACCCCAAGAATGATTTTGAGATTAAGGAAATGCATAAGATTCTCTACATCCCAAGAGTGGGAGTCTAATGTATGCTCAAGTATCTACGCATCCGGACATTGCGTACATTGTTTGGATGTTAGGCAGATATTTAAGCAACCCTGGTATGAACCATTGGTTAACAAGCAAGAGGGTTATGAGGTATCTTCAGAGAACAAAAGATTACATGCTCACATATCGGAGGTCTGATAAGTTAGAGATCATCAAGTATACAGACTCCAATTTTGATGGAATATTGATGCAAAATTTTGTCACTAGGGTGCAAATTGTGACAATAATTAGTAGTCATTCATTCCAATAAGAATAAGAGCACATCAAAGTCAAAGCGCATAGAATTTAAGTTCTTGGTTGTTAAAGTAAAAGTTCAGAGTCTTAGGTGTCTATAAAGCATATTGGGACAAACTCCATAATTGAGGATCTGCTTACTAAGGGACTACACCTGAGGTTTTTCATGAGCACATTGCTCATATGGGTGTAATATCATTTAAAGATATTTGGTTTTAGTGAGATTTTGTATTTTTAAATGCTTTTATGTTATAGATACATTTTTAGTTATTTCAGTTTACGGGTATTAAGTTTATTTTTTGCAGAAATAAAACTTATTTGGTATATTCACACTTTGGTTTTGGTAAGGTTTGATCTCACTAAGGTTTAAGGAGGACCAGTTGGAAATAGACATGTTTAGATCATATTGCATGTAATTTCCATGCTACACATCCATACTTGATCTATGTCATTTAGTTGTGTTAATATGCATTATCAGGGACGGATTTAGTTACGATTTATGTAACGAAAGTCGTCTTGGTCCTATGTTAACATAATTAATGGACAAGATTGTTCGGAATACCTTTTGGATATGATAGTAAAATTTTTGAGCTCATAAGGTTATATAATGACATGTAATTATAGAGTAATTAGTATATATATGTGTGGTCCAAGTGGGAGATTGTTGGAAAATATGGACATCACATATATATAATAAGGGTAATTACATGTTATTATTTACTATCATGATAGGTTAGCCCAAATTAAAAGTGATCTAATTTGGTTAAGGTTTATTGGGCTTTAATTATTAAATAAAGTATGGGTCAAATATGTGTAGATGCTCTAGTAATTCAGTTCTAATCAATTTCTAATTAATAATAGGTTAATTAGGAATTAGGGCTAATGTGCCAAAGTTATATATATTAGGGTTATGGTCCTCACACAAGGTAACTTTCTAATATCCCATCAAAACCCCAAGATCCGTAGACTTCAAGAAATCGATGAATTCAGGTACGCTTCCGCATCTAGTTTTGTTCTTGATTTATTCTTGATGATTTGACATGACAGATCCTGGTTTACAGTTCTAATTTGATATTAGATATTATTTATAGTTCTAACACATAAACACAAATATGTCTTCAATACTTTTAATAAATTAGTTCTAGTTGTTGACTCAACGCTAGACAATCAATCTCTCATTACCTGGTTGGTAACTAAGAGTTAGCTCGTTTGCAATTACTTCCCTAATCAATAATAACCTTGTAATTCAACACCTAAGATTTAACTTGATGACAACATTAATAATGAGAATGACCTAATTCTAACCATCAAGCTCAACTCAGCATGGTTTATTTAAGCTAGATCACACATCCAATAATGAGAATGACCTAATTCTAACCATCAAGCTCAACTCAGCATGGTTTATTTAAGCTAGATCACACATCCACACCACATAACTGTAAACTACGACATAAGCACTTTATCTAGTTCGTCACTAGTATTAGAATGAATTAAACATTTAATTGTTCTAATTAACAAGGCAATCGTTTTAAGCTATCAAATACTGGCCACATATTTGACAAACTTGAGCAATTGTGATTAAAATAGAAAATGCATGAATACTAAAGAACAAAGAAGAATTAAGCACAAATTGTGTCTCACAAATTTATTGAATCAAACTAAGGTGGTTATGCCCGGGTCTCTCCCAAGTTTGAACCTAATAATGTCTGCTTATTGGGAAAAATAATAAAATGGATCATTAATTAAAGAAAGTAAAAAATTTCAAGGTTTCTTGACAATTTTTACATCAAACTTCCAGGCCATTTTTGGGTTCCTTCTTAAGATTTTTCGGGCTTGAATTGTGAAATAACTTTGGTTAGATATTTTGATTATTTTAGAATAAGTATATCATGAGCCTAAAATAGAGTTCCATAGCTCAAGATATGGATAAAATACGGAAGATGCACTATGTTGAAAGTCAAAAAATAGTCAAAAATTAACTTTAAATTCCTTTTTCTCTAATTAATCCCTAAATCAATAATAAATAATAAGTATAAATAATATATTTAAGAAATTGAATAACATAATTCAAGAGGAGAAATATCACAAATAAATTGAGAAATTAAGTACTTATCAACTTGACATATTCCACAATGCTATCTTTGCTTCCTACCACTTCAATGGATTGGAGCCTTTTGAGTCATCACAATCTTCGCCAAAATACAAGTTATCTTCAATCAAATCTCCATGTTGAGAACATAAAATCATGATAAATTTGAAACATGAAGAAGCTAAAGAGGTGTTTATCAACACATGTCTTTTTTCAATGACTTGTAAGTGTATGGACCTTTATCGAGGAAATTAAGGAAGCCGCCATGTAAATACCTATAATTACTTGTGTTGAAAGTCCAATACACATAAACTTGTCAAAAATAAACTTTAAACTCTTTTTTCTCTAATTATTCCCTAAATCAATAATAAATAAAATATAAGTATAAATAATATAATTTAATAGGAGAAATATCAAAAATAAATTGAGAAATTACACACTTATCAATTTGACATATTCCACACTGCGTATCTTCGCTTCCTACTAGTTCAATGAATTGGAGCTTTTCAAGTTGTCACAATCCTCACTAAAATAGAAGTTATCTTCAATAAAATCTCCATGTTGAGAACATAAAGTCATGATAAATTTGGTACATGAAGAAGTTGGATAGGTGTTTAAAAATACGTGGCTTTTTTCAAGGACTTGTAAGGTATACTTTCATCGAGGAAATTAAGGGAGTCGCCATGTAAATACTTGTATTGACTTTAAGATTTGTAATAACCATAAAAATGAAGATTTGTTTAAGACTTTGTAACATCAACATGGCAAAAGATAGAACATGCGATGTGCATCATGACTAGTGACAATTCATCTCAAACCTATTAACTTCCATGTGGAGATATGTAGAACATGCAATGTTAAATGAAGAATAGTTTCAAAATTTGTAATCTTAACATTGGGAAAGATAGAAAATTTGATGAATAAGAAAGACCAATTCTAGACTTTGGACCATTAACATGGTGAGAGGTAGAGCATGTGCCAAGAAAGATTTATCAAAGCCTTCTAAGCATCAATATGAAAAAAAGATAGCTTTATGTATCCATTTTGACAACCAAATAATATTAATCAAAGAATTTGAAAAATCAAAATAACGATAGATAGCTTATGCTAATTAAGGAACACTCATATCAGACTTGGGCTTTAAAACATCAAGATGGAAAAAGATAGCTCATGAGCTCCAAGAAAGATCCACCTCGATCTTAGGAGCGTTAAGATGGACAAAGATGTATCATACGCTTGTATTGTTACATTGCAAAGGTTGAATCAATCTGTGGCAGTTGTTGAATGTCCTAGCTTCTTCCAACACAAGTTTAGTAGAACAAATGGTTACTAAACGCTAGTTTTTAGTGAATTTAACAAGCATTCTCTTATCGCATAACTAACTGATAATGATCAAGTTGGCCTTCTAAGCTTCAAGAATGAAGACATTTTAAAGCCTAGGAAATCCATTAACATTGAGGTTTCATTTCCCAATGATTTTACCTTTCTTGTTGTAATACCCCACACCTGACTCGATCGTCGGGTCCGAATATGAGACACTACATTCGTTGCCGAAGTAACTTGAACGACCTTCTCTTAAGTAGTCAACATAAGCATCAATAAAATATCAAAATAAACAAAACAATCATATGGTTTATAACATTTACATGTCTTTTAAAAACTTTTGAATAATTTTTAATTGAGTTTTAGGTTTTAGGGGATAATTAGGACCAAATTTGGGTCTTCGAGGGTCAAAACAAGGCATAATAGGAAAATGGCCCTATCCTGACATACTTATACCAATAGAAGTCCTTGCTACTGTTCATTTTTGGCTACTGACTTACTGGTACCGATACATTTGACCATTTATATACATAGAAGTTTTCCAGAACCCAAAAGTGACCCAAAAACTCATCTAATTTAATCTAAAACATTATCAAATCATCTCAACACATTATATGACATTATAAACTAGTTCTAAACATCATTCTAAGCATATCTAAACATTTTTAAACATATGGTTACAACATAAACACATCATTATCAAATCCATACATGAAAATCAACTTACTTTCTATGTGAGCAGCACTTCAAACTTAGTATCAACATGCCAAAATGAGTTTCATACAACCATATAGCTAGTAGAGAACATATCTCTGACTCTTGGTACATGCCAACTTGATATAAAACATAACAAAACCACTACAAACATTGTTGAGTCAAGAATTGATGAGTCTTGGATGTTGTTGTACTCCTCGATTCCTTAAGATCTAAAGTTACTTGCACACAAAAATAAACAAATCGTACGTTGAGAAATAGGGCTCAGTGGTTCTAACATAATTTAAAAATAAAATAAACCAAATCATAATTTAGCTAATCATGCTAATTTAACATGTAATTTATAACTAACTAGACTATATCCACCATTCTTATCTCATGACTTGATCTGTCGTAATTTGATATGTCAAATTAGGTTTCCCCGTTATACTTAAGGAGCTTGTTTTTTAGCAAATTAGTATCTTTTTTCGTAGTTTAGCATAGTTTGTAGACTCTCTTTAATAACTTTCTCTTTATTTTGAGACTCAAATTGGCCAAATGCGCCATTTGAATCCTAACGATCGATTGAGTGTTATAGGAACTCGACGGTGGCAAATTTTGAGCAAAAACATCACTAAAGAGGGAGCATCACAATATCCAATCATGGGTATCACTATACCCTCAATAGTCCTAAAATGAAGAGGAAAATGATGACCACCTATAGTGGTATCGCGATACCCTTCAAGGAGGACTCCCATTTTGAAATTATCGCGATATCCAAACCCTGGGTATCGCGATATCACTGTCGTGAAGGGAAAAATGACATCAATGGTATTCTTTATTCAACCGAAGCACCAATCAAAAAGATACGCTGAGGGGCATTTTGGTCAAGAAAAATGGGTTAGAATTGCTGATAAAAAGAGCCAAAAATTGGCTGGAGAGAGGGGAGGCCATTAGACACATGTTTTAGAACAGTTTTCCTTAGTTTTTCTCTTCACTTTATCTAAGTTTTAGTCTTCTCCATAGCTGTATAACTTAGTTTTTTACAATTTCCTTGGTTTCTTAGCATTTTCTTAGGTAGTTAAGTTAGTTATTATTATCGCTTAGGTTTATTTACATGTTTAGTACCTTGAACTTGCTTGTAGTCACATGTTAATCTCTAATTTAATGTCATTTTAGTTTGCTTTCTTTTCATCCATGAAAAATATCATATTTATTATTTTTGCTCATTTACTTTGCTGTTAGTTGTTTTCCTTTCAACTCTTTCCAGGTAAAAATCACAACTTTCATCTTTTTTGTTCAAGTTTTATGTCAATGGCTTTTATGTGTTCTTCCTTTTTGTTTGTTAGTTTAGAAATGGTAATGAGTGGCTAGATATTTTGAGGTTGGTTGATGGAAATGTTGGGTAATTGATTTTTGGGTTTGGGAACTAAATTGCAAAACTGGACTAAATCAAATAGACTTAAAAACATAATATTAACGCCCCTAAGGGGAAATCAAGATAAGTGAGACCGAGAGGAGATCTTATTGGGCATCAATTTGATAAGTCTCGGGTTAGTCGATGAATTCGAGAGATAAACTAAATAAATTTGTCTAATTTGGTAAAGGTGAAGCCTAAACGTAAACTGAAACCAATTTAGGAGTAATAGCAATTTATATCCCTAAGTCGGAAGTCAACCAACCACATGGTAATCAATCAACCGTCCTCTATTATCATATTTGTTTGTATTTGATAGTCGTGTAGTTTATTTTCTTTACAATTTGGTCATTTGCAAATTTTTGTTAATTAATTGGTATAATCACACTCTTGAATGACCTGCCATACTATATCATCTAGTGAGTAGTTTTTTAGACTCTTTATTTGCATGTTTGTAACTAGAATTCACTTAATCGTCAACTCCTTTGGGTTCGATCCTCGAAGTACTCATATACCCTGTTGTATCACATCATACCCCCTTATAATGGAATTTCCCATTGCTCCTAGCTCTGAAGTCAAGTTGTTACGATCCCAACTTATGGATCTTGTCATTAGATGTTTCACAAGAAAACTATTTATCTTATCAAGGCTCTTTCTTCGTTTTTACCTCTTCCTCACGAATAACCTATGATGAACAAGTGGAACTCTTCAAAAGGAATTTTAAGCCTTAAGATTTGTTAGAAAGAATCTTAAATCCCGTAAAAAAATGTTTAATCTTATATGTATTATTCACTTTCAAAATCTCTTTTAAATAAAGATTACAAAGTTCAATCGGAAGACTTGCTAAGAAAAGAGTTCTAAGAAAACAAGAAATACTCATATATCTCCTCTGGACAGTTATAAATTATGCACTATGTTATACTGTTTTGCCCAACTCACTGAAATCTTAATAGTTTTCATAAAATTCCAAGATATACCTTGGAACACAAAGAGATTTTTATTTTTCCATATGCGTCACGCTAACAAACCAAAAAGAGTAGACCAAGTCACCTTATTCCCCAACGTCCATCCAGTATTTTCTAGGTTTGCTTTAACCCAATCGGAGAGTTTCCCGGGGAAAAAAACTGTGGCTTATAATTTCTTGGCACAAAGTACTTCCAAACATTTTTAGTATTCATGCAATCCCTAAGGACATGTAAGATATCTTTAATCTTGTGGTGGCAGACTGGGTAGGATATACTTTGTCCAATACCCCTTCATACACGTTCTTGGTTAGTAAGCAATCTTTGTCTATGAATGAGCCATAAGAAGAAGTGAACACGATGCGATCCTTGATACTTCCAGATGGCTTTCCACTTAGTATCTCTTGCATCCCACGTATATGCTTTAACATATTATATGTACTATTAACCGAAAACCGTCCAATTGTTGCATGTGTCCAAAAAATTTTATCAGACCAACTAGAGGGTGTGGTGGAGGGAGTAGTGTACTAATTTGATCCAACTTAATATATAAATTTTAAATTTTATTTAAATCAATCCAAATTTATAAATCTATACTATTACATTTTTTCTTGATAATGTTTCATGTCCCTGGTTAATTGAATATAAACTTTTTCTATCCATAACCATATATCTAATCATTTTTAAAAATAATTACTAATTAAAATTTCATTTTTACATTTCTTTTTCAACCAATGTACTAATATAACTCAATGAATTCTTCTATCGGTTAAGCAAATGCCGACCCCAGAAAGAGATAAATTAGAAAGCGGTGCAATAATATATCACTTGGAATGGGAAGTCTATCTCTCTATAATGCACTATATTATATAGTTTTATAATAATAATTTTACGTGATGTCTACATCCTTCACAAATTTAGCTTCAGGCCACTGCTCTGCACTCAGCAATATGGGCATCAGTTTGCAGCAATATTAACTCATTGGACCACACAATCATATTTACATTTTCTATGGTTTTTAATTAACATTAAACCCTACCTGTTAAAGTTTGCGTTTTTTCTTGAAAATGAAGAGTGAGAACAAAAGAAGGGAGTGAACCAACATCCAGAACTTCATTTCCGATCAGTGGGTAAGTATACAAATATTATAATTGCATGTTTTAAAAACTGTAAACTAAATTTTCACGTTAAATATTTAACATCTTAATTGAGGTCCTACATTTTTTTTATTAAAAAAATTTAAATTTGGGTTGTTTTTTAGAAAAAATTAAGATATTTCTACATTAGTGACAATGCTCATGTCAATCGAACTAAGACTCAATCAAGTATAATTATATATTTTTTAAGTGATTATGTTGAAACTTATTTCCAAAAATTATTATTTTCCAAATTAAAATAAAATGGGAAACATGGAAAGATTTTTTTACGTAAAATATAAATGTAAATGTATGTACTTTCATTCTAAAAAATGCATGTAATTTGAGTTAGTGTAAAAATATATTACTTTTATATTATCCCAAAGTATATTATGATGTATGTAATTTGGGCCATTCCAAATAATTTTAGAGTTTAGGTTTTTTTTTAAGAAAAGTAATATTAGACTATAGTTAAACTTTATATTATTCCACAAATGTATTATTTTGATTGGCTCATTCTCAAAATATAACTATATCTAATATGTTAGATTTTAAAATAAAATAGTAAAAATATTTTTGCGACTAAATTATAATAACCTTAGCATCCAAGTATTGCAATTTCTTTTTTTTTTTAATATTTTATTTTAAAATCTAACATATTAGATATAGTTATATTTTGAGAATGAGCCAATCAAAATAATACATTTGTGGAATAACTTGGATGCTAAGGTTATTATAATTTAGTCGCAAAAATATGAAATGAAGAAAATATTAGTAAAGGGAAGAAGGATTAAACAGTGAAAATTTCAAATAAATTAAAATGTAATGAGATTTAGTTAAGTAATCAAGAATGATTTGTAATTTTAGATAAATCACCTAAGCAAATAAATATATTTGCTTTAAAAAATATATGGTTGGTGAAAATATTTTTTAAATAATATACTAAATTTTGTCGTAAGTAAAATAATATTTTATGTTTAAAATATATTTTTTAAAATTATCTAATAATGGATATAAATTTGATGGTAATAAACTTATATTAATAATATTAATATGAAAGTTTGATAACTAAGTTAGAGACCTGATTAATATATTAGGATGGGGATGGTTTGAACCCATATTAACCAATGCTCCTTACAAGTCAAGATTAAAAATGATAGTTTTAAGTGAATGAGTAATTTAATATATAGTGAATAGCAACCCTATTTGTTTATCAAAATTTTGGATCTTCTAAAAGAGCGGTCGTTATACACTTATAAATATACCCATTTGAGACACAAATAGCACATCATATTTAATTTTTATTAAAACTGTAATGTATTAATAATATTAGTCATTAATAAAATTTATTAATGTAATTTCATGTATTAAAAATTATTTTCATTTTACAAAATATATTAATATATTGTAACTAAAAGTTATCATTTATGAAAATATCAAATTTTATGTTATGATTGGAGATAAAAATTTTAAATTATAAATGTTGGAAGGAGTAAAATGAAATTTCCCCTTACGATGCTAAAGAACGAGGGACCAAAGACCCTTGGATCCGCCTTGATTTGGATATGCTTTTTTAATTAAGAAATATATAAATATTCTATTTTTATAAAAGAGTTCAATTATTGATTATGGCAGGTAAAGATGCAGAAATATTCAATCCCATGAACAAACAGAGATTAAGTGATTTCTTGTATTACAAGGAACAAACAAATGAAAATGGGAAATGTGTGGACAATGTTCTTAAATTTCAATCTTCAAAGTCCAAGTATATGGCCTCCTTGTTCTTGTTGGTCACCCATGGATTCTTTTTCCTTTTTCTTGGGTGGCTTTTCTGTTGTCTTATTCATGTGGTTTTACTTGAGTATCTGAGATTTCAACTAGTAAAAAAGTAAAAGGACTATGTATAAAAACGATGAAAATAACGTTGTCTTTGACAGATACTGCTGATAAAAACGTCTAATGCTTACTTCGTCAACATTCTTAGCTTTTGTAATCAATGATTTGAAGCTGTGTTTTGGCATTTTTCATTCTCAATGGAGCAACCCTTCATGAGGCTTGTCTTAGATGCAAACAAATCTTTGTACCCAAGGATCGGATAGCTTCCCAAAATAATAAATTAATGTAAAAAAAAGGGGTATATAATTAGCTGCAAACAACAGTAAAAACCAGCTTTCAAACAAATTCTTTCATTGTCTCAATGACCCTTTTAGACAGTCTTGCCGGCAAACCGAATAATCAATTTTATCTGTTCAAAGTCTAGCTCTTTGTGGCACTGGGTGAGGTATCAGGCTAAGACTGTTGGGGGTGATTGAGAGTGAATGAAGAAAGGGTCTGTTTCTTTGAGCCATCTGGGTACTTTTCCAAGCCCAGGAGGTTCAGATTACCGTGATAATGGGGCGGTGGTGAGTCAAAAAGGTTGGAGTTCAGAGCGAGTGGCGCGTTCAGCTAACAGCAATGGCAATAGCAGAAGACATATCAGTGCTTCATCTTTGACACCTTTTTACAGTGGAAGAACTTTGCCTTCCAAATGGGAAGATGCTGAGAGGTGGATTTGTAGCCCTGTTTTGGGTTATGGTGTTAGCAAGAACGTAAACTATCATCTCCAGAGGCGGCCAAAGTCTAAAAGTGGGCCGATTGTGCCCCCTGGGATTGCTTTCTACTCCAATTGCTCGCCTTCCATGAACTTGCTTGATGGTGGAGGGAGTGGGACTGTGACGAATTTGATGGCAGGGTCTCCATTTTCAACTGGGGTTTTGATGGCTGATGGGGTTTCCGTTCATTATCTTGGTTGTAGAGCCGCGGCAGCTGCTGGAGATGTTGACGGCGATCAATCTTGTATGGTGCAGAGTGATAGTAATGTAGCACGATCCGCTATTATACCTGGATGGTCGTCAGATTTGGTCAGTGAGTCTTCATTGCCAAGCTCTCAAGGTATTACTGTTCTTCCTTTGTTTTGAGCTTCATTTGCTTGCAATTTCATCTTAGGCTGATCTGATTATGGAAGTTCAACTACATGAAGTAGGATAATCTAACCCCCACAAAACCCAATTTTTCCAAATTGCAAAGAAGATACTCTAAAAGTCAATCCCACTTCTTTTAAATATCTAATCAGTACTGATTAATTGTAAATGATGAACTTCTTAAGGCTGCATCTGGTAGGTGAACTTTGTTCCACCAGCTCTTCATTTCTCTTTTATGTATCCGAGTTTGAGGAACATAGAGCCTTGGAGGCTAGTAGATAATGAAATACGATTAAATTTTAATAGATCCTGTAAAACGTTAGCTTCAAATTGATATTGCATTTTAGTTTGTGGCTTGGAGCTGCTGCGACTGTAATAAGAAGACTATATCTGTTCATGTTGGTTTCAAACTTCTGATGTTGGATATCAAATTGTCGCAGATGAAAAACTTGATGAAATCAAGGATGCCGAAATGATGCTGTGTCGTGTAGCTTCGCGGAGGGATATGGCGACGCAAATGAGCCCGGACAACAGTAGCAGCCACTCATCTACTAGAGAGAGGTCTTCATTCGGCCACTCACCTCCCCCTATCCTTCCTCTTCCTGCTGTGGACAACAATGATCATCCTTCTAAACTGGACATCAGGGAAGTGCAGATAGACAAGCGAGCCACTGTTACTAACCGGTCAAAAAGGCATGGATCGAGAAGAATCAAGAAAGGCGAGCCGGATTTTGAAGGCTTCTACCGAAACAGCGCCCCAACTTCTGCTTTATCTCTGGATATCGCAGAGGCAGCAACAAGCATTTCAAAGTATGTTTTTATTGCATTCTTCCTCAAGTTCTGCCTGCATCATCCAGTTAAAACAGGAGACGTCCATAATAAACACAATTAATTGAAATCCGATGAACTCATTTTGTGCTTTGCTTAATGAAGTTTAAAATGTAATTTTCACTAGTTCAATTAGGGACCAAGATCACTACTTTCATATAATATTAGAGTCCCAATAATTTCCTATGACGTGTAACATTAAATAGTAGGGGCCACTACACTTCCCAACATCCCTGGAAACCATAGTTGGATTAATTTGAGGGTAAGTTGGGTCATTCAATGCTTGGTGTTTAATGTTCCCAGGAAATTTCCGACATTGAGTTCCTAGGTAGAACTGCATGATTTCAGGGGACCATTAATATCAATATCCGAAAGAAACTTGGGGAGTAGTTGAGTGAAATTAAAGTACCAGAAATATAGAGGATCTTTTTTTTTCAGAAGAAGATCTTAACTTGGATTTTTTACAGGTTGCAAAGAGAGGAAGCAAAGATCAGTGCTTGGGAGAATCTGCAGAGGGCAAAAGCTGAGGCAGCCATACGTAAACTAGAGGTTCACATGCACACAGGATTTCTACTTTTGTCACTTTTTATCTCTATCCAACTGTTTAAACCTTCTTAAAATCTCTTCTTTTTCCTGAATTTTAATATCAGATGAAATTAGAAAAGAAGAGATCAGCTTCAATGGATAAGATCTTGAGAAAGCTGAGAACGGCTCAGGTGAAAGCTCAAGAAATGAGGAGTTCCATATCAGGAAAAGAGGATGAACAGATTCCCAAGACTTCACCAAAGTTTACATTCTTCCATATCCGCATGAGTTTTCTCAGCAGTTGCTTCACCTGCCATGGTTTCTAGTTTCTTGCAAATCTTATGTCCATATCCTCAAATCTTTTCCATAAAGTATTAGCTTCCAATGGAGTATTTGTTTCCGGATTTTTTTCGCTGCTGGTTTCTCGGCTTCCCTACTCTTCCATGTAAATTATCTTAAGATTTCTAGATTCGATGGTCCAGGAGACTGCAGATTTCAACTTCTTGTTCTTAGTGGATGTGATTTTTTCTGGTTCTTTTTTAAAGGAAATATCATCTTTTATGCTTTGCAATGTCAACTAACAAGAATAGGTTGGCTTATATATTTGCTTTACTGTCTGATAAGTTAGTGATGAAACATAAAAATACCAGCTTAATGTATGACAGGGTATACCAACAATTCCATGCAAAATATTTGTAACTTGCATACCATTGATGGTAAGTTCCAGATGGAAGTGTTTGATAAAGATAGGTACCACAATGTTAAAATTCATTAATTAGATACTTCAGCTTGAATATTTCTCTACACAATGAAATGTATGGCTGATACGACATGATTTATAATCAGAATACAAGATATTGATAATGATATCAGGGTAATGATCTAGATTGTTCAAAGTTGACATCCCAAGAAGATCTTCACGCCAATTCCAAGGCTACTTTAGTATGGCCGGTACCGCCAATCTGCTCTCGACGGCCTTGCACCCCCCATTGCGTAACTCCACTGCTAAATAAAAATTGCACAATGCATTGTAAGGACTTAGGAACTCTTCCCCGACCCCCCAAAAAAAAAAAAAATTTAAAGAAATAAAAGAGAAGGAACTATGTTTCTGTAACACACATGCATACTCACATCATCAAAAAGCATGCCTCCGTACATCCTACCATAGGAGCGCATTGGACCACCAAAACCTCTAAATGGTCCAACAGGATTCATCATGAAACTAGGGCCAACATCATCAACAGGTGTTGCTGAATCTATTGCCACCTGAATAGCAAGTTCATGTGTAAAAAAATTATTAGAGTTCAAATTAACGTAAGTTATGACATTTTTATTGCATTTCATAGAATTCGCAGATAATTGAAGAACATAAATAACTGTAGACAAGCAGGCTTGCCTGTAAACGTACACTTTATCTTCAATCCTGGGAAAAATTGCGAACCAGATAAGACTAATTAACTTGATTTAACCATTTATTTTATCTTTGGAATTGTTGCAAGATAATTTCAAAACCTTTTCAAGTGAAACTGCTATGCTTTCCAGATTTTACATGGTCATAGTCTTTCTTTTTCATTTTTTGGCATTAAAAAAGCATGCAGAGTCCATGATAACCTTAGTTCATAATGCAGTTATCACATCAATTAAGATAATAAATTGAGGTTTTCCAATTAATCCATAATGGTAAATAATAACTGAGTCCTAAAAATTTCAGAGCATAATCTAAGAACTAGAGTTAATTCCCATAACCAGAAAAATGGCTATTACCACAGGTTATAATTAAACATATTATCAAAGAACTTGGTCTGTTTGACATGCTATCATGCATAAATACTCATAAATATGAATAAAAAGTAACAGCATCATGACCAGGCCTCAGATCTAAGGTGGCAATCAAGTGTGAGGAAAGAACATAAAAGCTTGTTTCCTGGTACCTGTTGTCCACAAATCTCATGAGACCTATGAGATACTCTGTCCGCAACTCCATCTTCAGCAAATGTTACAAAACCAAAACCTCTGTGGCCAGATCTCTTGGGGTCCTACATTACAAGAGAACACAAACCTTCATAAGATGGCTCAATTCATCTCTCATTGCTACTTGGTATTTTATCACTTTTACCTTAGGAACGTAAACGTCTAGTATACGACCAAATCTACCAAAATAGTGGCGTAGATCATCAACATTAGCCTCCTGAGGGAGCCTGCCAACAAATATCTTTTTTCCCATCCCTCGACTAGACTCCCCTCCTAGTTCAACATAAAGGGAGAGAAGGATAAGATGAATAAACTGTAATTCCATAAATCGAAGTCTCTGCTAGGTAAGGAACCTACTTCCGTACACTGGGCCAGGATGGTCATACAAGGTAGGAGCACCAACTGCAGCATATCTAGTTGCAGCAGAAATGTAAGCATTATATGCACCATATCCCCCCTGTGACATTCTATTTATAGGCTTGAAATCATCTTCCTGTCAATATAATATCAAAACAGTGGTATTATCGCCACATATATCGAGTATATATGTGAAACTCCCAGGGGAATAGGATATGAAAACAAATTTGTGCTTTGTCCTTTACTAAACAGGTAAATTGTTAAAACGAAACAGCACTGGCTGTGATTTAACTTGCCTTGGGTGTTGCTCGATCAACTACTACAGTAGCACCTCCTAGTTCATGTGTATCAGCCATCAGATTCTCCACAGAACCTGTACAAATGAATAAGTATTACCCATCTTCTAACTGTCAGACTGCAGGAGAGGAGGGAAAGAGCCAGTATACATAACTAAGTTTGAAAAGTAATAAATTATTTTTAACTGTACAACTTAGATTTTCAATTAGAAAAACAGATAAGAATATAGCTCATAGCACTTTTATCTAGTAGACACCAAAAAAAATAACCCAAAGGTCAAATGCAAGCATGCAAACCATTGGATGTAGAAATTTAACTGAAAGGTGCTATGCCAGGAACAGGATAAACTGACCTGCGCTAGCAAAAGTGATAAAGCCAAATCCACGGTGCGCTTTTGAGACTTGATCCTGTGAAATTCATACTTAACAATAATCTCAGAGAACTCTACCAAGAATGCTATTACATGCAACCAGAAGCAGAACATAGACATATGAAAAGAAGGGAGTAGTACCTTTGGCATATATAAATCAGTTATCTCACCATACTCCTCAAAATGTCTGCGAAGAAGAATATATTGCTGTTATGTTAATCTTCGCATAACAGACAAATTAACTTATCATTTGTTCTTTACCCTTCGGGTGCAATTAGACAGCTCAAGAAGACAAAGCCATGGTTTGTTGGGTAGAGTTGATAAACCATGTTCAAAGAATGAAGAGCAAATAGTGAAAAAGAAAAGCAATACTATGATTCATATATTGCACTTAATTACCTCTGAAAGGTTGATTCATCCACTGATAGTGGAATTCTGGCCACAAATATCCTGGTTACTTTCTTCACAGGTGATTTCATCTCCTCCTGTCAACACGGTAAAAAAAATTGAAGCTATGAATAAAGAAATAATAAACCCATAAAAGTTTTCAAATAAAAAGGTATCTGCTAAAGTTTATGTTAAACCTTTGGAGTAGCTATTTTAACTTCCAGCAATCTCTCCCCAAGAATATGCTCTCTTGATAGCACACTCTATAGAAAATGAAAAACAAAGCATTATTTTTCTTTATCACATGGTTTAAAGTTAAGGGAGAGAAAGAAAAAGAGTATGTGAGAGAGAGAGCCGATGATTACCTTAGCATCATTAGCCGATGCAAATGTTACATAACCAAAGCCACGAGATCGGCCTGAGGATCGCTCCTATATAATAGAAAAAGAACATTAATATCAATGAACAGCATAAGAAAAAACAAGTAATTACAGTTTTTTCTACAAATCTTCAACATAACTAAGATAGAATATATAAAATCAGAGAGAAATAACAACCATGCTAGTTAAGTGAAGGAAATTGCAGATTTCCCTAGATATAAAGCAATAAATATAAATAAATGAGAAAAGGGGGGGGGGGCACCTTCATGACAATGCAATCCTCCAAATCACCATAATTACTCATATATTCCCTCAAACCTTCAGTATCCACTTCCCACGGGATTCCCAAAACCTAAGAAAAGAAAATTAATCAAATTCAAGAAAATAAAATTAAACCCCATTAACAAAAACCTAACCTTTCATAAATTAAGAAGGGGAGACTAACCACAAGCTTCCGGTCCATAGAGAAAATCGAAGCACTCGAGCTGAGAAACGAAAATCGTTGAAATCCCTAATACACTCAAAACAAAAGATCTCACAAAGATCCTCTCTTAATAAAGCTCTCGCACACACTGTCTCTTCCTCTTTCTCTTTCTCTTCCTGCAAATAATAAGCACACGCTCTTTCTCACAGACAATCATCACCAAAAAGGAAATCAAATTGGCCATCTTTTTTTTTCGAAAAAAGAAATTTTTAATTCAAGGACAAAGAAAGCTCTTCATTGTAGTATTAGACGAGAATAATTATAAAATAAAAATAAAAAGAGTTTTTGGTTTTCATCTTTCTTTGTTAGCGCTCACTGACCTGACCTGACCTGACCTGACCTGACCAATCCCAACCAAAACCCCAAAGTTTGCAGAAGAAGATCTCTCTCTTTCCCTCCTTTTCCTTCCCTTCCCTTCCCTTCCCTTCCCTTCCCTCGCTCGCTCCTGCCGCTTTGAATCGTTAGTCGTTATCACTGAGAGGCCCCATTTGCTTTCCTTTGTAGCTGACTTGGGCTAAATTTGGTTGGTTATGGGCAAGGCAACCATGAGCGTCTTGCTCGCACTTCGGGTAAAGTCAACTAAGGTAACTCCATAAAAGGCCCAACCTTCTTTTTTAAATTAAAATGGCCCCAACATTGAGGAAATTGGATTGCAGCTCTTTTTCCTATAAATAATTGGTATCTACTGAAATTTAAGGCTAACAGGCACAGCCTAACGCAAATCACTCGAATTCGTCATAAATTCCCGCATTATTGTACATTTATGTCGGTAACTCACTAACTCTTACCGTTACGATCTCCTCTCTATAATAATTTTATTTGTTATAGAAAGCTATTATAAAATAAAAATAATCGTACTAAACTTACAATAAACTTCACATCATCAATTTTTTTAAAATAAAAAAAAGTTGAAAATTATATGAAAAAAAACGTGGAAATCAAATAAACAAAGCTAAAAGTTGTATAGCAGTTGTATGTGTTATTACATATTTATTTTACATTATTTCACTTAGTTAATTAAGAAATTCATCACAATTAATATAATATGAATTATCAAATTAAATTAATTAATTTATCATGAGTTATTAAATTCAAGTATTCAATTTATATATTTATAATATTCTAAATTCATCGTAGAATATTTAATTAAAGAATTTAATAGTTTATATCTTTAATTTCACTCATTAAAGATTATTTCCATTTAATAAAATATTGTGATTAACAGAACATTTTCATGTGAAATTTAATTACTTTATTAAAATAATATTTTAATTAAGATCATTTTATTTAATAAATTATAATTAATAGGCTTACATATATATATCTATAATTTTAGGCAATATACGAGTTATAAAAACTAATTTAATAAAGAACGACGTCATAACTATAGAAGTTGCTATTATAAGTGAAAATTTGTTATATAGGTTAAAATAAAATATAAAAATCAATTCTACTAAAAACTTGTTTGTTATAGCAAAATATTGTTATAGCATATGATTGTTATAAAGAGGGCTAGCTATATATATATACTATTTATAAAGCACTTTCTTGTATTGGTGTCATTCTTAACTAGGTCACCTACTCAATTATGAAATTCTTTTTTGAGCAGTCAAGTTTCTAGTATATTTTGGGAATTTGGGAACCAAATTTATGTTTTCATTATATTATTTTGCTTGTTTATTTAATACTTTGCATACCATTGTTCACCTTTTTTATGTAAATTAGTTTCGTTTATTTATTTGTATACATTATTTTTATGCCATTTGTTATATTTATTATTGTTGTACTTATTGTGGCATATATATATATATTATAATATTACGTCATCTTTTTACTCGATTTTAAAAATAGAACTTTTCAAAATAGAGATGATACTCGTATTTAGGATTTTCAAGAAAATGGAGCCCTAACGTATTGGGTTCCGATTTTCTTTGTTAAATCTAACAATCGAGAATTGCTCTTTAATCAAACAAAATAAAACTTGTCATCGGGAATTCAATATGTTGTGTCCTAACGTATTGGATGTGACACGTTGATTTCTCGAGATAAAGATTTTTTAAAATAAAGGAACTATTGAATGTTTGGGATTTTAAGAAATCGTGCCCTGACGTATAGGGTTGCGGTTTCTTCATAAATTTTAAACAATTAGATATTTTCTTAAATTTTATTACATGAGTTTTCTTGGCTAACTCATCATGAAGAAAATAAAATGTTGTGTCCTAACGCATTGGGTGTGATATTTTTTTTTCTCAAAATGAGAAGGTCTTAATAAACGATTTAATTTAATTAAGGATCGCATTTTTTTAACTCTCGACTTCAAGACATTAATTAATCAATTTGGTACCAATTTTTGGGCGTTTCGAGGGTGCTAATCCTTCCTCGTACGTAACTGACTCCCGAACCCATTTTTTTTAAACTCGTAGACCAAAGTTGTTTTTAGGTGGTCCAATCACACCTTAATAAAAGATTGGTGGTGACTCCTAATTTTTGTTTTTTAGTCAACAACTAATTTTTATTCTTTTTAAAAAAATGGTTTCGACAATTATTATAAGTTTTTTTGTTTTATATATTTCATTCTTTTTTTTATATGTATACTTATATATATGTGTTAATATATGCATACACATATTTTCAAATTTACTTATATATTGTACTTATATATATACATACTTTGTAAATACATATACATATATAATTCATATTAAAGTATTTGTTTTATGTTGTATATTAACATTTTATCATTTTTTAAAAAGAAAATATATTTGGTTTTATCAAGGCATTAAAACTATTTTTGTTCAAAGGCTTTCAAAATAAGGCAATATTCGATATTTGGGATCTTCGAGAGGATTGAGCCCTAACATATTGGGTTCCAATTTTCTTCGTTGAATCTAAATAATCGGGAATGCTCTTTAATAAAAAAAACATAAAAGCTCATTATCGGGAAATCAATATGTCGTGTCCTAACGCATTGGATATGACACATTGTTTTCTCGAGATGAGGGTTTTTCTAAAAATAATAAAGGCAATATTCTGTATTTGGGAATTTCGATTGATCGTGCCCTAACTTACTGGGTTTCAATTTTTCTCTTTTAGCCCAAATAATCGAATATCCTTTTGAAATTTAAATGCATGAGTTTTAAAAATCAAAAGACAAACTTAAATTTGAAGATTGAAAATGTTGCGCCGTAACTCACTGAGTGTGATGTTTTATTTCTTTAAAATAAGAATGTTTTATTATTTTAATTCATTCAAGTTAAAAAGTTTTCTTTTAAAATCTTTTCAAATTTTCGACACCAAGACATTAAACAATCAATTTGGTACCGATTTTGGGCGTTACGAGGGTGCTAACCCTTCCTCGTGCGTAACTAACTCTCGAACCTATTTTCTCAAAATTCGTAGACCTAAAATCGTTTTCAAGATGAACCGATCACACCTTAATAAAAGATTGGTGGCGACTCCCATGTTCGTTTTTGTTTTCAAAATCCAAGTCGACCCCATTTTACAAAAAAAAGGTTTCGACAATTAGAATTCTAATATTTATTAATAGTAGAGTTTATATTATTTATATTCCTTATATTTATAAATATAAACTTTAAAAAAATCGTAAATATCTCTATTGATTAATCAAATTCATTTCTTTTATTCTATTTGGATTTGGTCATTTGGATGCAAAAAGAAATAAAAGCATATATTGTTGAAGGAATCAAAGTTACATGTGACCTCTCTCCTCAATCATTCGGTTAGACAAAGTGTTTCAATATTTTTGTCAATAAAATTATAAAATTAATCTTCACCGAAAAGAAAGTTAAAATTACTTATAACGAGACTTCAACTCAAGTTCTTTGGTAATTCTAAAGCTTTTTACCATATTTTCAATTTTAAATGACAAGAAATTTATATAAACCATATTTGGTATGTTTTCTTTTCACTATTTTTTACTTTCTTATATTTCTTTAGAAAGAAAATTTATTATTATTTTAAGGTTACTTTACATTAGTTTTTTTTTCTTATTTAGTTATATTTTACATGATATTTGAATGATTAAATATTTAACAATTAAATTCTTGTTACTAAATATGTTTGAATTTTAATTAAACTTGTGATGAAGAGTGTTATTAACTTAGTATTATTGATTAAAAGTGTAACACCCCTAACCCGTCTCGCTCACCAAGACTAAGCTACAGAGTGCTACACTACAAACAGAACAATTACAGACCTTTAACGGATAATTCAAGTCGAAAATCATTATCTACAATTTTATAAGTCATTCAGAACAAATTTAAACATTTCCTGAGCTTAATACAAACTTACGTGAGCTCTAAAGTTAACCTGGGATCAAATAAGGGCCAAATTGCAAAGTTTGAAAAGTACAGAGCCGACGTCGTTACGAGATTTTCTCCACATTGTGATTTTGCCAAATAGTATGTCATGTCATGTCTAGCCATGTTATAATCAGTTAACTTGTGGTGCACTTTTAAAAGGAATCTAGGAATTTTTGGAAGGGATCTAGGCATTTTTTGTAACACCCCTAACCCATATCCGTCGTCGGACTAGGGTTAAGAGGCATTACCGAACAATTTACATCATTATACAAACATTTCATATACATTGATCATGTATCATCATATCACATTCATTCATAAATGACATTGTCCCTTAAATAGGTCTACGAGATCTAAAACATGCTTTTAGAAGGTTCGGGACTAAATTGGTTACACATAAAAATTTTCGAAATTTTAAGAATTTTCTAGTAACAGACGTCACATGCCCGTGTCAACAACTGCGTGGACGAATATAGGTCATTTGCCAACCATAAGGGTCAACCCTACACAAGCACAAAATATACCATTTTTGTACACAATAGGCAGCTTAAACATTGTAAATTCATGCATCAAACATTAACCACAATTGCATCAAACATGCCATACCAATTCAACCATTTCATCTATTCATACACAAACTTTTGCCTAACCACAAACATACCAAATCAGTATGATTTATTATTTAACCAAACAATCATCATTTAAATCAATTTAATAAGGCATGTAAATCAATGTTTTTTAGACCTAAAATACTCCATTTCTTTTTCATAATCTCAATTGCAACCTAACCTCTCAATACCAATATAAACAAACACATAAATACCATTATTCATCAATCGTGAATATCAATTTGACACTTCCACTAATGCATCAATAACTTTACTAAAGCTTACCAAATAACCACAATCTCATACTAATTATAATGCCATCTACATATCAAACCTCACATTATAAACAAGCCAAATCTCATGGCTCAATACATTTCAATCATATAGGCACCAATAGCCAAAATCACTTATACACTTAACAAACCAACTAGCCCATACATGCCACTTAACCAAAATTTCAAATCTTTTAATTACCGAAACCATAACTGGATAGTGTGATGGGATCTCCGACAATTTCCAACCCGAGCGAGCCTTCGAAACACTATAAACATAGAAAAATAACACAAAGTAAGCTATAAAGCTTAGTAAGTTGATATGTAAATAATAAGCAATCTGTTAACCTGCTTTTACCAATCCTCACAACATGTTCTCAAGATAATACAATCAAAATTTCACATAGTTCCACTATTTACTCATGTTCATATCAAGCTGTCTACTCGAGTCATAGTCACTAAATTATTTATATCTTGCACTACCGAACTCCAAATTAAGATCCGATTGATTTTCCAAAAACTAGACTCACATATCTTCTTACCATAAAATTTCCAGTATTTTTGGTTTAGCCAATAAGTACATTTAATTCTTCAAAGTCGTGCCTGTTCTGTTGTCTGACAGTTCCGACCCTTCTTCTCAAAAAATTAATTATCTCTTAGTACGGGATTTGGATAATATTACCGTTTGTTTCTCTTGAAAATAGACTCATTAATAATTTTAATCATATAAATTTTAACCCATAATTATTTTTATACAAATTTTAATGATTTTCCAAAGTCAGAACAAGGGATTCCAAAATCATTCTAACCTTATCTCACAAAAATTCAAATATTTCATAATACAAGATTCTTTTGCTTACATTGTTTCTTCTATTTGAAACTAGACTCAATAGGATTTAATTTCATGTCTTATTCAACCTCTAATGCGATTCCCACAATTTTTAGTTATTTTTCAAAGTTATAAAACTGCTGCTGTCCAAAACTGTTTTATTGCAAATTTTACTCTTTCATGATTTCTTTCATACATTTGATAAAATTTCGTTTCCAGTTCCATATGTCCTCATAACACGTATCATATTTCATCTATGCGATTCACATAGATCATATTTCATTTCATTCTCAATCATATAATCATTTACATAACTAACATTAGCTTTCTCAAGTTTAATCAATTTAATTCTCATATAACATTCAATTCATACTTCCATATAGCCACATGAGCACATTTTGGTATAAAACATATTTAAACACATACTTTTCTCATTTGATATACATGATACGGTATGAACTCACCAATTCACTTTCATTCGATTCTCACATAGGTTCTGTACGTACCTGTCTTGCTTAACTCGATCGTACTTTCATTCTCAACTTTCACTTACTTGTTGATTTCTGTCACGAATACCTTGCTTTCGTTGTACCATCACTTATAACCATGTTTCATCCACTTTTCCCATTGAACCATTTGGAATACTAAAGGATACTCGGGGATCTCGTACACATAGTACCGTAACAATGCCATATCCCAGATACGGTCTTACATGTAATCTCGTATCGATGCCAATAGCCTAGCCATGGTCTTACACGAAATCACATATCGATGCCAATGTCCCAGACATGGTCTTACACAAATTCTCATGTTGATGCCATATCCCAGATATGGTCTTACACGTAATCTCAGTAACCCGAATGTCATGACATTTGTATCATATCTATTCTTAAAGTTCAACCGGGACTTTTACTTTGTCAAATCTCCGTCGAACATTTCCAAATCATTGTAATCACAATTAAATTCAATATTTAAGAATTCACCATAATTATCTCAATTAAGCATTTAAACATGTATAATTTAATGCTTATTAAACATACGAACTTCCTCATTCGCTTAAACGACGAATTTAGGTCGACTAATCTGATACTTTGATTTCCCTCGATCTAGATCCCAATTCCGCTTTTCTCATTCTAGATAATATCAAAATTTACTTATTTAATCATCATTTCATTCAATTTAACACAATTTACACATTTTAGCAAAATTACATTTTTGCCCCTATTATTTCACATTTTCTTAATTTAGTCCTTATCACATAAAATCACAATTTCATGAAATTAAACACAAACCCAAGCTAGCTGAATTTTCCATATATTACTATCAGCCCATATTTTCAATTTATTTCACATTTTAACCACTAAATTTCCACATTTCACAATTTAGTCAAAATTGACATTTTTTCAAAAATCACTTTATAAAAGATGAAAATCTAACATCAAATATTCATAATCTATCATAAATCATCAATTTACTCAAGCATTCAACAATGGCAACATGTTAAAAATCTTTAACAATTTCGAATTCAGAGGCACGGGCTAGCTAGATTACGAAACAACGATCTCAAAAACGTAAAAATTATAAGAAACTGATAGTTTAAGGGCTTATATGCAAGGAATTTGACTTGCTGAAATTTTTTAGCATCCATGGCTTCTTTGTTGCTTGAACTTTCGGTTGAGGTAGAAAAATAAAGATGAAAGCTTTATGTTTTCTTTATTTATTCATTTAATACCTAATTTAATATATTAACCTTTATAATATTTAAAAATTACTACATTGCCAAACCACTATCATCCACTAACACACTAATGGTCTAATTACCATATAGATACCTCCCTTTAAAGCTCTATAGCTATTTAATACCTTTAGCTTATACAACACAACTTTTGCACTTTACGCGATTTAGTTTTTTTTTTATCGAATTAAGCCTTTAAATGGTAAAATTTCTTTACAAAAATTTCACACAATAATTCTATCATGCTGTAAACCATAATAAAATAATAAAATAAATATTTTAACCTCAGATTTGTGGTCCCAAAACCACTGTTCCGATTTAGCTAAAACAGGGCCGTTACATTTTTGGGTCAATATGTCTTCATTTTAATCGAAGATCTGTCTCTTAGATTTGCAATGCACTTTGAACTACTCAATTTCAAGTTCGGGAACTCAAGTTATGATTGTTTTAGTGAAGACTATGCGAGCAGAATTTCTAGACGGGATTATTACGAAAATTACGAGTTTCGGGCTTTTAATTCAAGTTTAAATAATATTGAGTTCGATTTTTAGCCTTAATTATATATATGAGCTCAATATTGTATTTATTAAGTTTTATTATTTATTTATTCCGAATTTTAGATTTTTAGGAGTTTTATGTCAACAATAAAGTTTAGTGTAAATAATATATGTACTTAGCTAGCCTATATAAAGGTCTCTTCATTATACACAATTGATCAATTCATCCGTTATTCACTTTGAACTAAAAAAATTTACTTTGAGTTTTCTCCTCAAGAATTTCTCTTGTGTTTTCTTTTAGAAGAGCTTTAACAATCTTTTCAGATTGTGGGGATCATCTTCAAGCTTTTTCTTACTAACTTTTCTTTCTTTAAGGAAAAATTAGAGTCGTTCAAAGGGGGTTGTGAATTTATTTGGTTTCCAAGACTCCTTAAGACTTTTACACGCCACTTTCCATCTTTTCCATCTATCTTGTTTCGTTGATTTGCTATTGTGTTATGATATTCTTTAATTGTTTCTAATCTTTAATTTGGATTCCTTGTTCTTTTTCTATCTTTTATTACTTGTTTTAATTGTTTCTCTTTTAATTCTTAAATCGACTTAAATTTGTTTTGCGTTTGATTGTATCAAACTCCAAGTTCTACTTCATTCGACTAGAGCCCTAGGCCAAATTTGCAACTTGGACAAACTTACGATTTTGTTTCGTGTTCGTCCTTATCAAGGATCGTAAAATATCTTCCAAAAATAAAAGAACAAGTCATTTTACATAAAAACATGGGTTTTCCGATTTACCTTTATATTAACTTAGCTCATTTTACTAAGCCAAACAAAGAACAATGATGAAAACATTTTCTATAAAATAAAAAAGTGAAAAAAACGAACATTTAATTTGGAATAAATGAAGTTCACTTCAAGGTTGTCGAGACTTGATCTTGAACACTAGTTTTGAGAGAGTTTGGATCAAAAGGTTTTTGAGACTTGATCTTGGATGGTTGAGTCTGCTTTAAAGGTTTTCGAGACTTGACTTTGAAAATAAATTTTATCTCTTTTGTGTTGATGCAACCGAAACATGAAGAGCTTTGATTTAAGGGTCTATGGGACTTGATCATGAATGAATGATTCCACTTTAAGAGCTTTTTTAGACTTGATCTTGAAGAATGAGTTTAGCCTTATTTCTTTAGATCAGACAAGATCCAAAAGTAGCTTTCTTTAAAACGAATTCGGCTTTTTGTTTTTTTAGTCTTCAAATTTTTGATGTTTTCAAATGTTTTTTGAGATTTTGAAGAAAATTTCTAATCTTTAAAATCTTCTCTCTAGACCAAGAGTAAATATAATTTTATCATTAAGTTTGATATTCAAAACTTGAATTCAAATACAACTTTATCATTAAGTTTGATATTCAATAGAATTCTAATATTTATTAGGAGTATAGTTTATATTATTTATTCAAAACTTGAATTCAAATACAATTTTATCATTAAGTTTGATATTCATTAGAATTCTACTATTTATTAGGAGTAGAGTGTATATTATTTATATTCCTTATATTTATAAATATAGACTTTAAAAAAATCGTAAATATCTCTACTGATTAATCAAATTCATTTCTTTTATTCTATTTTTTCTATTTGGATTTGGTCATTTGGATGCAAAAAGAAATAAAAGCAGATATTGTTGAAGGGAATCAAAGTCTCATCCGACCTCTCCTCCTTAATCATTCGGTTAGACAAAGTGTTTCAATATTTTTTTTCAATAAAATTATAAAATTAATCCTCACCGAAAAGAAAGTTAAAATTACTTATAACGAGACTTCAACTCAAGTTCTTTGGTAATTCTAAAGCTTTTTACCAGAGTTTTCAATCTTAAATGTCAAGAAATTTATATAAACCATATTTGGTATGTTTTCTTTTCACTTTTTTTACATTCTTATATTTATTTAGAAAGAAAATTTATTATTATTTTAAGGTTTCTTTACATTAGTTTTTTTTCTTATTTAGTTGTATTTTACATGATATTTGAATGATTAAGTATTTAACAATTAAATTCTTGTTATTAAATATGTTTAAATTTTGATTAAGCTTGTGATGAAGAGTGTTATTAACTTAGTATTATTGATTAAAGGTGTAACGACCCTAACCCGTCTCGATCACCAAGACTAAGCTACAGAGTGCTACACTACAAACAGAACAGTTACAGACCTTTAACGGATAATTCAAGTTGAAAATCATTATCTATAATTTTATAAGTCATTCAGAACAAATTTAAACATTTCTTGAGCTTAATACGAACTTACGTGAGCTTTAAAGTTAACCTGGGATCAAACAAGGGCCAAATTACAAAGTTTGAAAAGTACAGAGCCGACGTCGCTACGAGATTTTCTCCACATTGTGATGTCGCCAAATAGTATGTCACGTCATGTCTAGCCATGTTATAATCAGTTAACTTGTGGTGCACTTTTAAAAGGAATCTAGGAATTTTTCGAAGGGATCTAGGAATTTTTGGGTCAATATGTCGTCCTATTAATCGAAGATCTGTCTCTTAGATTTGCAATGCACTTTGAACTACTCGATTTTGAGTTCGAGAACTCAAGTTATGATTGTTTTAGTGAAGACAATGTGAGCAGAATTTCTAGACGGGATTATTATGAAAATTATGAGTTTCGGGCTTTTAATTTGAGTTTAAATAATATTGAGTTCGATTTTTAGGCTTAATTATATATATATATATATATATATATATATGAGCTCAATATTGTATTTATTAAGTTTTATTATTTATTTATTCAATTTTAGATTTTTAGGAGTTTTATGTCAACAAGAAAGTTTAGTGTAAATAATATATGTACTTAGCTAACCTATATAAAGGTTTCTTCATTATACACAATTGATCAATTCATTCATTATTCACTTTGAACTCAAAAAATTTACTTTGAGTTTTCTCCTCAAGAATTTCTCTTGAGTTTTCTTTTAGAAGAGTTTAAAAATCTTTTCAGATTGTGGGGATCATCTTCAAGCTTTTTCTTACTAACTTTTCTTTCTTTAAGGAAAAATTAGAGTCGTTCAAAGGGGGTTGTGAATTTATTTGGTTTCCAAGACTCCTTAAGACTTTTACACGCCACTTTCCATCTTTTCCATCTATCTTGTTTCGTTGATTTGCTATTGTGTTATGATATTCTTTAATTGTTTCTAATCTTTAATTTGGATTCCTTGTTCTTTTTCTATCTTTTATTACTTGTTTTAATTGTTTCTCTTTTTAATTCTTAAATCTGACTTAGATTTGTTTGCGTTTCAGATTGTATCAAACTCCAAGTTCTACTTCATTCGACTAGAGCCCTAGGCCAAATTTGCAACTTGGACAAACTTACGATTTTGTTTCGTGTTCGTCCTTATCAAGGATCGTAAAATATCTTCCAAAAAATAAAAGAACAAGTCATTTTACATAAAAACATGGGTTTTCCCGATTTACCTTTATATTAACTTAGCTCATTTTACTAAGCCAAACAAAGAACAATGATGAAAACATTTTCTATAAAATAAAAAAGTGAAAAAAACGAACATTTAATTTGGAATAAATGAAGTTCACTTCAAGGTTGTCGAGACTTGATCTTGAACACTAGTTTTGAGAGAGTTTGGATCAAAAGGTTTTTGAGACTTGATCTTGGATGGTTGAGTCTGCTTTAAAGGTTTTCGAGACTTGACTTTGAAAATAAATTTTATCTCTTTTGTGTTGATGCAACCGAAACATGAAGAGCTTTGATTTAAGGGTCTATGGGACTTGATCATGAATGAATGATTCCACTTTAAGAGCTTTTTTAGACTTGATCTTGAAGAATGAGTTTAGCCTTATTTCTCTAGATCAGACAAGATCCAAAAGTAGCTTTCTTTAAAACGAATTCGGCTTTTTGTTTTTTTAGTCTTCAAATTTTTGATGTTTTCAAATGTTTTTTGAGATTTTGAAGAAAATTTCTAATCTTTAAAATCTTCTCTCTAGACCAGTTGCAAATTTCCAGACTTCTAAACTTCTAAAGTTATGTTGAATGGTTTGGTATGCAATTTAAGAAAAATAGAGTTGTTTTAGAATACAACATTATTATATGAATGATTTACAATGAATGAACTCTCTTATTTATTATTTAACTCATATTAATTTAAATTAATTAAAGATAATATAATTTTATAAAAAATTATAAAAAGGTAATTTCTTGATTTATAAATAACTTAATTAAAATTAACATTAATGACGCATGAAGAATTTTGATTTAAAACTCATTTTAAATATTAATCTCAAAACAACTACATCAAAAAAAAAAAGATGCAATATTGAAATAAAAACCTCTCTTAATTGGCTAAATTAGCCATATATGTTGGGTTTTTCTTTAATTAGGCTTATAAGTCATTTTTCGGAAAATGTTTTCCTGATTTTACAGTGTTTGGAAGCCTGAAAACCTTTTACACTTGGAAAATGTTTTCCAAGACACGGGTAAAATGGCCTAAGTTTAGGGAAAATGTCTTACCGATTTCATTTCCGTAAGACATTTTTCGGAAAATCCCTCCCTCTTTTCGTCCTTCTCCTTCTTCAATCTGTCTTCCCCTCACGAATTTACAGGATCTAAACGTCCCAAAGTTGGCCCATTGTCGATATTGTAAGTATCCCCTTCTGTCTTCCCCTTCTGGTAGCTTGCATGTGGTTATGTCGAATTGGGAATTTTTATTGTTGTTTCTGGTATCCCCTTCTGTCTTCCCCTTCTGGTAGCTTGCATGTGGTTAAGTCCTTTCACCACGGTGATTTTTTTCCAAAGTACAAACGGGTTTCAATCGTGTAGCAGATTGGGTTCAGCTTCTTTGCTTGTAATAATGTGGAGTTGTTTCCTTAGCTTGACTTCCATGTCCTGCTTGCTTTATGTACTTTTAAGTGTTAATTCCCTTTTGAGCTGCAAGATTAATTGACAAACAATTAGCACCTTTCAAAAAAATTTAACAATTGTCTGATGTAAGACTTATTCATGGTTTGCAACTAAAACATTTTTCCATTTTTCCAGTCCTTGATGCATTATTGAAATAACTTAATATAGAAAAATAAAGCCTTACAACTAACTGAGAATTCTGATGAGTAGCATACAGCTTCATATTTTAGAAGATTCAGTTTCTTCCTTCTTTCACTGTCATCCTGCAACACCTGTTCATACACAAGGATTAATAACAAAAAAGATTGATCTGTTTAGTGAGAGGGTTTCAATCGTGTAGCAGATTGGGTTCGGCTTCTTTTCTTGTAATAATGTGGAGTTGTTTCCTTAGCTTGATTTCCGTGTCTTGCTTGCTTTATGTGCTTTTAAGCATGGTAATGTATTGTTTCCTTAAAATCTTGTGTTTTGCTTTTATTTTGGGATAGCTACTTGTTGATTTTACTCAAAATGAGGTTGAGATGATTGATTTATTTGGATTTTATGCTTGTCAACCTTGATCTATCTTTGAAATTTGTTTGATAAAGTCATAGAATTAAGCTTGATTTTTCGATGCTGATTTGATGTGTTTATTAGGTTAGATTCTTAGCAAAGATGCTTGAATTTTTTCATTTCTAGAATCTGATGGTTGTGTTGATTGGAAATCATACCCTGAAGTAAGATATATCAAAATTCTATGTATAGTTTTTTTATTCTCAAAAAAACTTGATTTCCAGTGGGTTTTTGTTGGTTTTTCTAGGTTTTTTAAGCTTTTAGGCAATGTAGAATTGTGGATTTTGAACCATTTGGTTTGATAAGGAGAGTTAAAAAATTTTTTGAGTGTATAAAGAACTGTCATTTCAAGGCTGGTATTGAAATTGTATTACTTTGTTTATCTTGCAATCCTGCTTTTGTAAGTGATACATATATATATATATATATATATATAAGTTTAGGTTTTATATTTGGCAATTACATTAAATTGGATTTTTGGTACAGTCTGTAGCTTTATTTATTTTTATTTAAAAAGAAGAATGGGTTCTTGGTTATATTCATTTGGTTGAAAGTGGTAAACAAATTAGATTTTTATTATGTTGAAATTTGAATGGAATGTTGGAACTTTTTTCTTTTAAAGTTAGAGTAGCTTAAAAGTTCGGGTAAACATGTAATGTTTAGGCTTTTCTAAGACTTAGGTGGATTTATGCTATCCCGTTCCAACTTTATTCTACTTTATGGCATCAATCTTATCAGTGCACAATGAGAAATTTTAGAATGATGCTGATAGTCCGGTCTCGTTTGTTTTGTGGAGTCTTGAGTCTGCTTTCAAGATTTAGGTTACACACGGCCTCTTTATTGTAGGACTGTTCAACATTTTGGTATTATGGATGTATGCTAACTTTTGGATAATAGGAACACTATTTATAGTTGGAGGTATGGCTTGTTTTTTGCTCTATTGAGTGAAATTTTCATGTCGGTAATATGGCGTTATTTATAAATTGACATATTTCAAAGGCATTATTTTAGCATTCTTCATGTTTTAAAATATTTTTCACATATATATAGTTTTTTAGTTTTTTGATAAATTATAATACATTTTAATATTTTCATATATATAATTATAGTCTAACTTTTAGTTTCTTACTAAATTATATATTATATACATGTAAATATATCTTAATTATATACATATAAATATAAGTTTTAAGATTATTAATTAGGTTGAATAATTTAATTTAACAACTTTTGATTTTAAATATGATTATAGAAAAATTAAAATGGTTAATATAAAAATTTTAAAAATTGATTTAAAATATCAAAATTTTGTACTTACCAATACAAGTTGGTATTGATTGAAACAGGCTGAAACGCATCGACATTTTGACTGAAATGGTACGTACCAGCCGGTATCAGTATGGTGCCTACTACCATGTTTCCAGTACTTTTTTTATTTAAAAATCTTAGTCCCTCCATCCAATTTTGCTATTAGAGTTGTTGATGTGGCAAGTATAAAAAGATAAAATAATTTTTTAACCCTTAATGTTTATAATTTTTATTAATTTAGTCCCTACTCTTTAGAAAATACATAATATAAATTCAAAATCCTAAGATTTAAATAATTGGATTTTTTTGTATTTTTTCAAGGACAATCTCATATCAAACCACTTATTTAGATTTATGTTTGGGATTAGAAATATATACAATTTAGATTTACATTTGAAATCTGTGTATTGTGTCAAAGTTCGAGTTGGGTGGATTGGTGTTTTTCTATCAATAAACCTTGCAGTTCTATCGAACGATGTAGCGGATTATTTGCTGAAATGTTTTGATAACGTCAATGAAAACAAGCACTTATGAAAATCTTGCATCTTTTTTGTAGTGATCAAATATTTGTGTGGCATTATTTTGTGTAGATGTATCGTAATCAAGATCAAAATGCAATTGTCGGAGTCGTGGCTTCATTTTAGCTTTTGGGGCTCTTTGGATTAAAAAATTAAAAACTACGAAGGAAGTTGCTTCTCACCCTCGTGTGAATCGAGATTATGAAAGAGAAAATTATATTAATAGTATTTTATATAGTGGTGATCAGCATTGTATTGATGTGATAAGGATGAGACCGATTTCCTTTTTTAATTTGTGTGATATTCTTAGTAGGAATAATTTGTTACAATAAACTAAATCTATGAATATTAGGGAGTAAGTTATATTTTTACATATAATTGGTCATAATGTAAGTTTTCGAGTGATTGGATCTAGATATTATAGATCAACTGAGACAGTTCACCATTACTTTAGGGTTGTATTGAGAGCTATTTTGAAATTGTACAAACTAGTTATTAGATTACCTGATGAGTCAACTCCTAGTGAAATCAGAAACAATCCAAGGTTTTATCCTTATTTTAAAGATTGTGTTGGAGCATTAGATGGAACTCATGTTCCTACATCCGTCCCACTTAGCATTCAAGGAAGATTTCGTAGTCGTAAAGGGGGGACGACACAAAATGTATTGGCTGCCATTACATTTGATTTGAAATTTTCCTATGTTCTAGCTGGTTGGAAAGGTAGTGCACATGATTCTCGTATTTTAAGTGATGCACTTTCACGCCCAAGAGGATTAAGAATTTCATAAGGTAATAATTATCATTAAATACCAAATAGATCTAGTAAGCTCATAATTTATTAGTACTAATTATGTTTTGTAAAATTGTAGGTAAATATTATCTTGATGATGCTAGATATGGCATCCGAAATGGATATATTACCCCATATCGTGGTGTCTGATATCATTTAAAAGAGTTTAGTGTTCAAGGGCCTGAAAATGCAAAGGAACTCATTAATCTTCGTCATTCATCATTACGAATCACTATTAAGCGTGTTTTGGGATTTTGATGAAACGGTTTCGTGTATTAGATGCTGAACCATTTTGGAATTTTCAAACTCAAGTAGATATAGTTTTGGCTTGTTGTATCATTCATAATCATATAATGGGAGTTGATCCTAGTGATTTACTTAATCAAGGATTATATGAAGAGCCTGAGTCTGATTTGATAATACCAACTCTTACGGAGCGAGAAGAAAGAGAAGAAGCAAGAGAATGGTCTGCTAAGAGAGACGAAATTGCACAAACTATGTGGACTAATTATATGGTTAGAAATATTAGGTAGGTTTAAGGCTTAGGGTTATTGTTTCTATGTTATGTATGTTTAGTATTAAAAATTGTTTTTTTTTTGTTAATGTTGGTTGGATAATGATAGGTTCCATTTTAGTTTATTAGATTTTGAAATTATTATGTCTTGAATTTATTAGATATTGACTATGTTTTAAGCTTGTTAGATATTGAATTTATTATGTTTTAAGCTTGTTGGATATTGAATTTATTATGTTTTAAGCTTGTTGGATATTGAAATGATTGACAATGACAATTATTAATGTAGAATGTGTAAGGGCAACAAAGAACGGACCTCCAAGCAATTCAGGTGCACAAAACTGATGGAACATCTTTTCTTTTTTGAAATTCTAGTAGAGGAGGCCCAGAGAGAAAATAAACCTTCTAATACTTTCAAAGCAGTTTCTATTAATCGAGTTGCCGAAGCTATTTCTGAAAGATTTCAAGTCCAATACGAGCGAAGCATGTGGAAAATCATTTGAGGACTGTAAAAAACCAGTGGCAGATTATATGCTCAATTCAAGGTGAAAGTGGTTTTGGATGGGATGATAACATGAAAATGATTACATGTGATAGAGCGACATATGATGCAGCAGTGATGGTAATATATGTATATATATGTTAAGTATATTTCAATTGTTTTTTACTTGTTATTCTAATTGTGCATAATATCCAACAGGCACACAAGAAGTATGAACCATTTTTGAATAAAGCATTGATCATTATGATGAAATGGCTTTGGTTGTTGGCAAAAATATGGCAACAGGGAGTTTTGCCAGAACATTTGCTGACATAGATTTGGATGATGGTAACCAAGATTCAGTGCCTCTAGACTGCGACAATGAAGAGGCTGAATAGGTAAGAAAAAATGTATCTTCATCTGGCACATCCAAACGTAAAAGAAAAAATGTTTAAGAAAGTATCGTTGATGAACAAATTAAATTTGTGGGTGAACAACTTGGCAAAATTGCTAATGCTTTGGAGCAATTTACTGCGGATAAGACACCACATCTTTACGAAGAAGTGATGTCGATGGAGGAAGAAGGATTTGATGATGACTTCTTATGTTCTGTGTTTGATTATCTAGTGAGTCATGAATCCGAGGCCAAAGCTTTTTTTGTTAAAAGTAAGAAGCATAAAAAAATTTGGCTTCAAAAATTTTCTCAAGGTTGAAGATATTGATACTTTTATGTGGTGTAATATTAGTTATGCACTTGAACAATGTTGTTGTTATTATGTGGTGTACTACTAATTATGCATTGGGATAATATTATTAATTTCTAGTATTAATTGTGGTTTGGAAGCTAATTTATAATTATTCAATCCTTGTTTTTTATTTTTATAACACAATTACAAATAATTTATTTGACTTTTGTTGTTTTCAATTTATGACGATTAATATTGTAGCTTAATAATTGAGTATTATTATATATTTAATTTGATTTATTTATTTATAAATAAATCATTGCAATATATGTAAAAACAATTTAAAATATAAATTTATTAATATGTATATAAATTTATTAATATATGTAAAAACAGTTTTTCCAAAAAATATTTTCAGGAAATATGCCAAACAACAGAAAATATTTTTCACAAATTCATCCAAACACCAAAAAAGTAAATTATTTTCCAGAAAAGTAAATCATTTTCCAAAAATTATTTTTCGGAAAACATTTTACTGGCAAACAAACTGAGCCTTAGGGAAATAGGCTATTTTTGGAGAGAGAAATGGGAAGCGCACCCAGCTGGACACGTTTTCCCTTTCTATCTCCTAAGGTTAAGGTTTTTAATATTTTTAGGTTTAAAGTTTTTAATATTTTTAGGTTTAGGGTTTTTGGGTTTAGGATTTTTGACAAAAACTAGGAAATTTCAAAGGTAGTTTTGAGGAGTCGGGGATGTGATAATGCGCCTCATAACACATACATTTTATATGTCGTGGCGAGATAGGACCATTGATAAGTCTAAATTATATAGACTTTTATAATACCTTTTTACTTAGAATTCATGCAAATCTTGAACATTTGGATAGCTAATTATGTAATTTTGGTTCATATTGAGACATTGGGTATAATTCAAGTAAAGTTTGTAATTTTACATAATTTCATTGAATTATGCTATATGATAATTTCTTTGTTAAATTTTTGCAGTATGGACCATTAAAATTACTCAATGTTGGGAGCAATTGAAGAAACATATAAGTGAGTTGATTATCCAATACTTTGGACGGTAAAGAAGATAAATTGGGCTCGGAAATATTGCTTTGACCTAGTTGAAAGTTGGTTGCTGAGAAGGGCTAGTCTGCTAACTAGTTGGGTTGTCAAAACTGTCCAACAAGTGGAGAAGAGCCCAATTCGACCAAGGCATGAAAATTAGCCCAAATTAGGTTTGAAATATTTGAATTGAAGGTCCTTATATGTGTGAAAAAAATCAGAAATCAACCTCCAACTAAACCTTTGAAAACCGTCCAACCCTTTGCATGATTCATGCATAAAATGAAGCATGAATCAATCAACCACTCAACCCTCTCTCCACAACTTATGGCCGGCCAAGAAAAGGAGAAATCCAAGGGATCTCCATGTTATTTTTAGTAAACTCCCAAGCCATTCCTCTAGTATAAATACCACTCCATCTCCCATTTCATTCATCCCTCAATTCACATTTCTATCATCTTTCTCTCATCTTTCTTTCCTCCCTTCCACACATAAGACATTCATTTCCCCACTTTCCTTTAGCTAGAATTTTCCTTAGGAAAAACTCTCTTGGCCAACCACCTTGAGGAGCAGTTTGCGAAGGAGAAATCATGAGAATTGGAAGAAACCACCACGATCAGTCTTCAGAGAATCGCCAAAATCATAAAAAGTTCCTTCTTCCTTGTTCTTTATTTTTATTTTTAGTTATTCAAATATGTTTGCAAATTGTTTAATTTTTTTTCCATTAATGATGGTGACTTAATTTTGTTTTAGCTAGAATGATTGCAATAGTTTGATAAAATTCATTTTGATTCATGTTTACGATGTTCTGTGCATCTGTCGTTCATGTTTCCAATTAAAATCATTCATGTTATTCATGCATAAAAATATGTTTTGATGCATTAGAATTAGTTGATCAATCCTAATCAGATGGCGATTAATGGACATGATAATTGGAAGATGCATGCTTAATTTAGATCCTAATTCGATTAAATTAAAGGTTCGTAATAACTCGAGAGAGCACTATTACCTTACATAACTTTAGGTTTATGTGATTAAATTGTTTCAAACCTAATACGTCCTTGTTACTTCACATAACTTCTAAGGAATGCTTAGTAAAATATGGACATAGAAATATACATGTTTTTTTTAAGTATAAGACTTTGAAAGAACTTATATGAGATTCCAAGTTAAAGAAAGATCGAGTTGCCATGGAATTTTTTTGGAACATTGTTAAACATGATGAAAGATGAATTGAGTCAAGTATTGTAATTGTTCTAGCTTATGCATGTTATTGTTGTTAAAACTTGTGAAATTGCTGCTAAAATCATTTCATTGCATTTCATTCATTGCATTTAGGTTAATTCATTTGCATTTAGTTAATTAAATTAATTTGATCCATCACTTCAAAATATTTGCTAGTAAACTTACTAAGCTTTATGCTTACTTCTTTTATTTCTCTTTCTCTTATAGTATTGCAAAGCTACTTCAAGGATCCTAAAGAAGTCGGAGATCGTCCACACTATCAACCACAACTGCTCGGTATTTTATATCGAATCACGTTTGAGTTATGGCATGTATAGGGATTTAGTTATTTTGTATGTTTGTGATTATGATTTTGCTAAAGAATGGTGTGTAAGTATTTGATGATGTATGGTTATTAAAATGGTTAAGTATGAAGATATTTGTTGTTATAAGAGTCTAGGTGATAAATTATGCATGGAAATCATGAAAGGATAAAATTTTGCAAAGAAATGTAATTCAGGCAGCAACAGTGATGTGACTTTGAAAAATCACCCAAGATAGTATAAAATGAATTAGAGGGTGAATGATATATGGAATTAAATCTTGTTGAGTCTATTTTCATGGAAAAATAACGGTGTAGTGAAAGGAATTTTATATTTTAAGATATGTGAATTTTCGTGAGACAGGTCGAACAGTTTTGGTGTCCCCTGTTTTGAGTTTAGAAAATCATTAAAATTGTACAAAATGTTTATGAGTTATAGTTTATATGTATAGATTTCTCATTGAGTTTATTTTCTGTAGAAACAAGTAAGAACTTCATATGAAAATCCTACAGTGAGAAAACTTATTTTTAGTGACTAGAGGTCAGGGCAGTCAGGTGGTGAAACAGGGGAGACTTTAACTAATAAACTGTACTAATTGGCTGAACCAAAAATTCTAAAAATACCCATAGGTGAAAAGTGTTTATTTTGATGTTTTATGATAGAATATGAAGCTAGAAATTATGTTAAACAACTTTTGCTAAGCGATTTTAAGTGAAAACGAGTAAAACGACATAATCGGTAAAAATACCTAATGTTCATAAGTACATGTTAGAGTGGGAATTTGATGTTGCCATAGAAGGAAAAATGTTCATAATGTTATAAAACATAAGAATAAGAGATGAAGTTTAATTTCCGAGCCTTGGGGCAAAAATGTAATTATGTAAAAGTTTAGGGGCAAATTTGTAATTTTGAAAAAGTTAGAGTCAAGGGCTGTTTTGTTGAATGTGAGTATTAAATAAGTTAAATTTACTATTTTAGATCAAGAAGTACGAAACTCGAGGTTAGACAAAGGGAAGAATAAAGTTGAAGACTAAGTTGGTGAATTTGGCTATAATTGGTACCGAGGTAAGTTTACTAGTAAATAAATGCAATATTTCCATATTTATTATCAATGCTGTTATTTTCCAGCAACTATGAATTTATTTTATGAATTTATTTGATGATGATCTAAGTATGAAATGATAGAGAATTAAAATTTAAAAGTCCCGTTGATACATAAGGATGGTACTGGATACGAATGTCATGACATTTGGGTAAAGAGATCCCATGTAAGACCATGTCTGGGACATGGCATTGGCATCCTTAAGATCATAAGAGGTCCCCTGTAAGACCATGTCTGGGACATGGCATGGGCACCGAGACGAGAGGTCCCATGTAAGACCATGTCTGGGACATGGCGTTGGCACCGAGATGAGAGGTCCCCTATAAGACCATGTCTGGGACATGGCATGGGCACCAACATGAGAACATCCCATGTAAGACCATGTCTGGTGTAATCAATGTAAATTTTTTCTCTAATTCCACACAGTCGGTATCTTTAGCATTTTATTCTTATCCGAAGGCTGACACCGAGGTGGACACAAGAGGACTCTCAGAGGGAGAGCAGATGTTTCAGCAAAAGTAGAGGTCAAACTTGGGCTAGCGTGACAGTAGTTGTAGTTATTAATGGGTTGTTTAATAATGGCAAGCGCTGTTAGCCCGAAAGGATAGGCTTCGAAGATAATGGTCCCATCTCTGTAAGATAAATGAAATGTGTGCGACTCGGAGCGATAGCGCATTACTGACGACTCAATAATACCTCGAACATCAATTAAAAAATTTTAGCGATGGAATTTTTTAACACGGAGAAGTGTTTTATAGATGAGGGATGGAAAGGTTGTAGAAGAAGATGTTTGAGGGACAATGAAGCATGGAGTGGAAGACCCCTTTTATAGGCGTGAGGGAAGGGTTGGATTGCAAAGTAGAAATTTCCCGTAGTCAAAAACGCATTGCAAGACTAACATCTTCTAGGAATATATTTAAAACGTGTTTAAAAACGACTGGAAAATTGGACGAACACGTACTTTTGAAAAAAAAGGTTAGAGAAAGTACGCCTAGGTGGAGTGTAAAGTGTGCAATTCGCGATAGGAGGTGCAAGTGAAAAAGCATGGCATATTTATGGAAGAAAACTGGGCTATGGACGATAAAGAAATTTTTCTGTCCACATACTTGTGTTGCGACAGGTGCAAGTCAGGATCATCCCAAGCTAGACTCTGACATGATTTATGACATTATTCTATCGATGGTGAAGGCGAGTCCCAAGATTCCCGTCCTAGGATTTCTGACATTATTCTACTGATATTAGATATGGCTTGCCAGCGACTCTGAACCATGACAAGTATTCCAAACAGGCTATCATGTCCGTTGAGAAAAAGATTTACGGATGGGTAAGAATTCCATCTTATGATCCCAAGCCTCGATGTAGTCCTTGTGAACCTTTCGCCAATCCTCGTCATTCTTCCCCCGCATGTCCACATTATGCAGCTCCTTTAAGCCTCGCGGTGTCGGTAGAATTTTTTACTGATACTCGAACTACCGCATCACACCGCCCGATTCGTGCATTTCCACCGTCGTGTACATTATCAACGGCACCTTTGTGTCCCACATCCCCCGATTTCCCAACACTCCCGGTGGGATGCAAAATATGATATCGGTGTCTGTGTATGGTATCCATTCAAACTGAAATGCATAATTTTAAATTTCGTTATGTACAAAATTTTATATTTACAAATCATTGTGTAATTAATATAGTTTCGAAAGAATATGTAATTAACCTCGGCTTCCGAGCGTTGATCTAACAGCAACTTAATATCTTCTAGCCCATCGAGTAGTCCTACGTAACTCGGCTAATGGTTCCACCTGTAAAAATGATATTTTATTTCAAACATATAATAAATAAAAACATTTACTGTACAAACTATGCATTTATTAATAAATAATTTTTACCTTGTCACCAACGGAAACATGTGTGGGTTGTTCACTCGGGGACGTAGAAATGATAGCCGCCACCAGGCCCACGACTACAGTAGGAGCAAGCAACCACCGATTGACATCTTATCCGATTCTATAGCCCGACACAACTCTCGGTACAATGTGCCCAACACGGTTGATCCCCAACTATTTGTCTATATTCTTTGAAGTCTACTAAGTGTAATAGCCACCTTATGTGTACCAAATTTCGAGATTTGTCGGGCATTAAAATGCCCTTGATTAATTGAAGGATGAATGCTTGGGCGTATTGTTCTTTGACAACCTCAGTCACGTGCAGAGGAAGCTTATCGAAATTTTTCTCCAACTAATTCATCGATATCTGGTCACCATCAAACTTGTTCAGGACCTTCCCCAATAATGCAGTGCAGAGATCCTCTTTACCAGGAACGATCGTTGCTCCCATGACGACTGACCCATTCATCGGTAGACTGAATTGTAACACCACGTCCTCTAGTGTGATTGTACACTCGCCACATGGAAGATGGAAAGTGTGTGTCTTGGGCCTCCATCTTTCCACCAACGCGCTGATGAGTCTAGGATCGAGTTTGTAGCCCCCAAGCATATGAGACGTATGCAAGAATTCTGCCTCTTGCAAGTAACCAAAAATTTCAGTGATCAGAGGCTTTGTCAAATTATGTATGAACGCCTCCAAAATACGATCATCCGCTTATTTATAATGATAAAAAATATTTCAATTGAAAAAAAAAAATTTAAATTTAACTTAATCGAAAATAACGAAAATTAAATTTTCATCTTACCATTACTCTTAAGTGACAGAAATGTGATTGCCATCGAAACGAATTAGAAAGGTTGCTATTCGTGAAAACTTAATCCGAACGAATAAAATACATAATAATTAAAAAAAAACTAATATTTTTAAACGAGAATATTGAAAAATTTAGAACAAGAACTTCAGAAAATTGAGAAAGTTAAGAGAGTTAGGAAATTAGAAAGAATTGAGAGAATAGAATATGAGTGAAAAATAAATAAATTTGAGGCGTATTTATCGGTAAAAAGAATGATCATTGCCCCTTTTAAATTTTTTATCGTTACACGACCAATGTTCAAAGAGCTATTGGATTTGACCGTCGAAGGAAAACGCGCACAACTGAACGTAATTTCTATTTCTATCTAAAAAAACCTATTTACCTCTAGGGTCTGTTTGTTTGCCAGTAAAATGTTTTCCGAAAAATGATTTCTGGAAAATGATTTACATTTCTGGAAAATGATTTACTGAAAATATTTTCTGGTGTTTGGATGAATCTGTGTAAAATATTTTCTGTTGTTTGGTAGTTCCTGAAAATATTTTTCGAAAAAGTTGTTTTTACATATATTAATAAAATTATATACATATTAATAATTTTTATATTTTAAATTGTTTTTCATATATTGCAATAATTTATTTATAAATAAATAAATCAAATTAAATATATCAATCAAATGGTTTAATTGTTCAAGATTGACAATAATCCTATAAGATTCATTCACATCACATGTAAATGGTAAAAACTAATCAACATATTTGTAGTTTAATAACTAAGTAGCAAAAACTTGTCTAGTAATGTATTGAAGTAGAACAATATATAGAAAATATAGAAAAATATCTAATTTGAAATGAAAATGCACTTTCATCCACAAAAGTGGATCATATCGATTGTATCTAATGAAAAATCCCAATACAAAATGAAAGATAAGGTTGGTATTTGCAGTGTTAACCATATCCTTAGGCATTCCAATGCCATTCCAACAAATGCCAAAAGTTAAAAGTTTAGTACATGAGCCGCTCCTTTCGAACAAAGATTTAAGGATCAAACAATACCTACTAAAGGAATCATACAAAGATAGCTCTACCCGCAAATGACAAACGCTTATCTCTATCCTCATTGCTCATCATTTCACTTTCCCTTTTCTTGCCCTTTTCAAATAACAAAATTGTTACAATGGCGAAAGGAACCGGAGAAAAAATTCATGATGTAACGAGATCGTATTTCACCTCAATTGATAACCAAGCATATTATGTACTTTTCCGTCAATTATCCAACCATCACGCAATCTATTGATCGTGAAATTCCAAAACTCGTGGTGCAGCCAAGAGACATGAATTGTTCCTCAACTTGATCAATTATTCCCTCAATCGATTTAACTGCGGTCATTATTCGCAAAAGGTTATACAAGTTATCTTTAGAATTTTGAACCCATGAAGTATAGCTAGTTGCTACATGCGGCCATGGATCAAATGTATACAATGGTGCATCGTCCATATGAAAAATTGAGACTTGGACTTCTACAAATGTTCACTATTCGTAATAATTTGGATCTATAGGAACAACACTCAACTTTACAACCTCATAAAGCAACTTACGGGCGACAGTTTTTACAGACTTTTTTTTCGTAATGATTCATTTACCATTGAACCATTCACGTAATCAAAACCATAGGCCACTAGGACATGCATAACATCAATAGTTCGCGCCTCATCCTCTTTGTTCGTCAGAAGGTATCCTCTCTCGCAAGAATTCCTCAAACTGCAGGAACTACAAACTTGATTCACAAAACAATTTATCACTATCGAAAACAGAAAGAAAGAATGGCAATCTTCTGCATAAAAAAACCGCAAAATTGAAATATGAAGAACACCAAAAAGAAAGCAACATTATATATTAGTAAACAAAAAAGGAGTAAAAGAATCAATACTTACATCTCCTTCATCAAGGTGGACACATTTCCTCAAGAGTTTTGCGAGAAAACCACCTTCTTGTCAAAGATCCCGCATCCAAAACCAACCAAAATTTGAATATCCTGTCTCGACAATGACCTGAAATCAACTTTCTATTTCAGAGCCAGGCAAACTAACACTAATCAAAACAAGTGGTTCAAAATAAGTCCTTCCATAAACAATTTTTTCATAAATTGAACATATTAATTCAAACCAAAGAAGCGTAAGATCGCTAAAGAGGGACCAACATTGATACAAGCGGTTTGCAGTCTTGTAGTCCTTAAAATCAATTCCAACATCATCCTTGACTTCCTCAACAACATTAGCCATATCAAATCCCAAGTCTTCCACCATCTTCTCATCATCTCTTCTTTTATGATCAAAATAATTTTTTTGCACTAATCTCTCCATCAATTCTATCCACTCGTGCCATGGGTGCACCATCTCCACCTCCACCTTTCGCCCTTATTTCGCATTTCGACTCGCCCAACTTAGTCACCGAATCAAGACTCAAAACACCAACTTCAAACCTCACTTTTAGCATCCTCAAGACTTTCCTTATTCTCCCATACTTGAATTCCTCCAAGCATGAATCCTCTAGAAAGCACCTCCGTTGGGTAAGTCAGTTAACTCAGTGAATCGGACAAAGCGACATCGTTTTGGCACTACCGAATCGAATTTGTCGCTCAGAAGACTCTTTATCGTAAATGATTCCAACATCATCATCTCAAACATAACAAAATAAAAACATCAAAGCAAAGAAATTCGAAAGGAAAAAGAAAAAGAAAAGAAAAAAACTACAACAATTGAAGTTTCAACAAACAATTTGGATTTTCGGAATCAAATCGGTGAAAATTAAATGAAAAAATGTTTTCGGAATATTCAACAATGGAAGTTTCAACAAACAATTTGGATTTTAAAAGAATTAAATGAAAAAATACATTGATGATGAGAGAGAACCACCGCTTCGGGTCTTCTTTTCTTGACTGTGGTCGCTAATTTTTAAGGTTTCTTTAAAATACAAGTAAGGCCGGCGGTTGACGGAGATGACGGGCGGAGATGGTGAGGTGAGGTGACGAACGGAGATGAGGAGGCAGAGGATGTGGAAGAAAATTTGCTTAGAAGAGAAAGAAGACTGCTTAGAAGAGAAAGGAGAAAGGGAAAATGTCTTACGGATTAGAAATCGGTAAGACAATTTCCAAAATTTTACTTTGGATTTTACCCGTGTTTGTAAAATGTTTTCCTATAGAAATCATTTTACACAAAACAAACACCGAAAATGAATGAAAATGTTTTCTGGAAAACATTTTCCACCAAACAAACACACCCCTAATTTAAAAAAAATGCTTATAAGCCTAATTAAAGATTAGCCCTTTAATTGCAACAAAATTACATTTCGAGAAAAAAATTGTAAAGAGAATCAAGGGGCCCAATGTAGTTCGACCACGTCAGGCTAGCGGCCAGCCGCGTCCATCTCCATCATCCCCTCCATCGCATGTGCACCATGTCCCCCTATCATAAACATAATACATAATCGACCTTGATTGAGCCAATAATGCACCCACAAACATCACAAAATCAACGGCAAAAGCCAATCTAAAACCATGGAACGCTACCACACAGAACACGATCAATTCCATTTGATTGGCTCAAGAACCGAAGCACGCGGTAATGGAGGGCATCGATTGAAAGCACAGCTGTAAATCAATCATCTCTGTGCTGATTGTGACCCCATTTGTCCCCTTAAACCGAACCCCAAAACCAAAACCACTTCAATTATTCTCTTCTTCATCCAAAACTCTCCTTGCAAGCAACTTGTTACTGACAATGGCTTCTTCTTCACTTCTCAGCAAGCTCCTTTTGCTCCTTTTCATCTCTTACATTGTGTTGTGGGGATCGAAAGTGGATGCCCAAGTTGAAGAGACAAGCTTGAAGCTGATGAGAGATGCTTTGGAATGGCCGCTTTCTGTGTTTCTTTACAGTGACTTAAACGACAATGAAGGTGAAGAAGAGGTAGATGGTGAAGAGGAAACTGGGCATAGTCGTAGATCTTTGTTTTGGACGAGAATGAGGTATTACATTTCGTACGCGGCGCTTTCTGCTAATAGAATCCCATGTCCCCCAAGATCAGGAAGGTCTTATTATACCAACAACTGTTTCAAGGCACATGGATCAGTCCACCCTTACTCTAGAGGATGCTCCAGGATTACCCGCTGCAGGAGATGAGGTTTTCTTTTTTCTTTTTCTTTTTAGTGGATGCTTTGGGTTTGTACTATTTTTATGTGTATTTTGTGAGAACTATGGAGGAATTGAGTGTTGAGGTTTCGGGTTTTGCCATTTTTGTGAGTTTTTGTTTCTTGGTTTAATGTGTGGATTAGCAATGTAATTATGAACCTATGATGTGTGATTTGGTTAAGATACTTTTAAGGTTATGGTTATGGTAGTTACTGTATGTCTATATCATTGTGAATTTCATCGTTTCATATAATACTTAAAAACTACTTTGGTTAAACTACTACTTTTGGGTAACTTTTTGCTGTCACAAACATATTAAATAATATTTACATTTACATAAATTTTAATAAATTAATATAGATTTTAAAACAAGTCCTTTGCTTTTTTCAGTGTGATCAACATTGTTACGTGGCGTAATACAATTAAGAATTTTGTTACCCATTGTCTCTTAGGCATTTACATCGACAGTACAAACTATTTGAATAAAATACATTATGTTGTAATTATAAAAATAATAATTTTTAAATTTGTTTGATTAATAGAGTGTAATTATATTGTGATTCTTTATATCATGTTACACAGTTACATAATTTATATTTTTAAATATTAATCATTATAAAAATTGTTGCATGATAAAAATTTATAGACAAGTAATAAAAGTTACAATCAAATCATCATATGTAATATATTAGTTCAAGAAAATAGTAAATAATACGATTACTAATAAAAATAATAAAAAATGAAAATTATACAAAATTTTATCTAATTGCTTTAGCATTCATATTTGTTGGACTATTCCTTTAAAAGTTAACATATACTATTTATCATCATTTGTTGGTCTTTGATTAAGTTTTTCATCATTTGAATCTGAATTTGCATCATTAACATATACTTTTCAAAGTATAGATCATCTCGATTCCACTTACAAATGAAGTTATGAAGCATGCAATATACTAGTACCATCTATTTTTGGTTTTCAAAGTATAGATCATCTCAGTTCCATGTTAGCATGCCACGTCAACATCATTTGCCACATCAACATATTTAACAGTCAAATCGATCAACTGACGGTTTTTATTAATGAAAAACCCTAACTGATTATTTTTTCATTGAGGACTTAATAGTATATGTCTTTCTTAAGGTTTTAATTAATTTTTTTAAAATTTACTAAGAGAATTTTTTATCATTAAATAAAAAAATTCAACTAATAAAATATCTTTTACTTTTTATTATATTATAAAAATAAAATTAAAAAATAGTTTTATATTCTTTTATATATAGTTTTTATTTGTTTCAACTATATAATTGAACTAGTTGGATAGAACCTACTAACAATAAGTAATATTAATCATTAATAATAATATATATAATTTTAGATTAATTATTAATAAAAAATATTATACTTAGGACAATTATTTAATTCACCCCATTCAAGTAAAAAACTCTATAAGCAAGTTTAGGATGCGATGTTAAGTGCTTTTTTAATTAATTTAGGTTAAATTTGTTGCCCGTCTCAATGCTATATGAAAGTTATGAATTTGTTGTATTTTAATTCGATCAATTTAGTCTTTGTACTTTTCAAATTGGTCAATTTAATCCTTATCCTTTTTGAATTTGTCGATTTTTGTCTCGACCGAATATTAGCAATTAAAATTGATTGGTTATATTCAATTATTAGTCATGTACTATAGTACAGTTATTTTAGTATTTATTCTACAATTAGATCATTTTAAGTCCCTATTTTTTCATTTTTTGAAATTTTAATTTTGACACAAGTGACAGTCATTAATCCATTAATTGGATTTTTAGTGAGTAAGATCTAAAAATAATAATGATGGGCTTAGTTTCCCTCAATGCCCAATCACAAGATCCAAATTCAAGCAGTTGAAGTCAAAACTCAACTTATTCATTCAAGACTTTTTCATGGAGAAATTTCGAGAAGAAAATTTAAAGATCTAAGACAACAGATTTTGGAGTTCAATACGAAGCGAGGATGAATTAAAAGGGATCAATTTTGTACGTGGACTTAAATCTCAATCCATGATGACAAGTCCATGTAGAAATTGTTAACAAGCTTAGGCGTTACACTTCAAGGACCCCAATCAAGCCCACACACCTAGCCATGTTATAATCACTTGACTTGTGATGCATCTTTGGAAAGGACCTAGGCATTTCTGGGCCAATATGTCTCATATTAATCGAAGATCTGCCTCTTAGCTTCACAATTCACTTTAAATCACTTGATTTCGAGTTCAAGAACTTAAGTTATAATTGTTTTAGTGAAGATTGTATAAGCAGAGTTTCTGGACGGGATTATTATGGAGTTACGACTTTCGGGATATTAATTCAAGTTTAAATCATATTGGGTTCAATTTTTAGGCTTAATTTTTATTATATATGAGCCCAATATTGTATTTATTAAGTTTTATTATTTTATTATTTACTTCTTCCAGATTTTGGATATTTTTTTAGGAGTTTATGTCAATAAGAAAGTTTAGTTTAAAATTGCTTCTTATTTAGATTAATTAGAGTTTAGTGGACTTGAGAGTTTTATTTAGGTGTACTTTGCTAACCTATATAAAGGTCTCTTCATTGTACAAAATTCATCAATTCATTTAGAAACTTTTTTCTTTTGAGTTAATAAAATTCTTTTTGAGTTTTTCTCTTCAAGAATTTCTCGAGTTTTCTTTTAAAAGAGTTTTAACAAGCTTTTTAGATTGTGGGGATGATTTTCAAACTTTTTTTTGCCAAATTTTCTTTCTTGGAGAAAAAATTAGAGTCGTTTGAAGGGGGTTGTGTTGGATCTGGTACCCTGAGTGTAGTATATTCGTTTGTAAACTTGTAATTTTTTTCGAGCAGATTGGTTAATGAAACAATTTATGGATTACATTAATATACTTCGTATAATGTCCTTATGTGTTTTTTGCATGCAAATCAAAGTAGAAGCAAATATTGGCTCACTAGTTGTCTAATGTTTAAACTAATATTAAACGATATTATGTGGTCGGATCGTAATACGGAAAGACAATTTATATTGGTATACAACCTAAACATGTTCTTAGTCTAATCGAAAATGAGCAAACTAATTGAAAGATTAATATGACGTCTGTCAAGTCTAATTGGGGAGATGCCTTGTCTTGAGCATCGAAGCGAATGACTCCTGGAAGATAGAGATATAGATGTGATTGACTAGACTGACAGTACACCGGACTGGACTCAAGAAGAATAGATCTTGAATCCATTTATGAATTTATTCAATTGTGAAGTTTAAAGTGTGGCATACATTAATCTTGAGTGGATGACGGACTATGTATGTGTGTGTTGGAAAATCAGGTTTGGAAAACAAAACGGAAAATAAATTTAGGGAAAAACCAAAATTTAAATTTTTTTTTCAAAACAAGAACTTGGTTGTGATATCTAAAGTACTAAACACTTAATTAAAATTGTACCTTTTTGATTTGTCTAGGATGAATGCTTCGACCGAGTAGTCTTCTCCAGTATCTTCAAGCTCACATGTACCGAGTATGGGTTCGCTTCAAATTAGAAAATTTTTCACAAAAATTACGAGTGGGGTAATTTTGCAATTTTTCTAAAATTTTGGGCTAGGTTATAAATAAGAAAAATATCTCTAAATTATTTTGAAATAATTTCTTTAGAGAATTTTCTCTCTACAACTTTTTCTTGAATTCAAGTGTGTATAAATAATGACCCAAGGCTCTCTTTATATAGGAAGAGTTTAGATAGTTCAACTATGATTAAACTTAATCACTTTAATATTAAATTTAATATTAAATCTTATTAAATTAATATAATATTTATCTACAAGATAAACATTAAATTAAATTTAATATTAAGATAATCACTTTAATATTAATTTAATAAAATATTATTAAGATAAGTATTAAAATAAATTTAATATTAAATCTATTAAAATAATTTTATTTTTGAAATAGTTAATATTAACTCAAATTCTTTAATAGAGTCCTAGTAGGAGTGTAATTCTTCCGCAACTCAACCATCAAAGACCCACCGTTGCGACCATTTTTCGGCCACCGAAATGTTACCGTCGCAGTCGTTGGCACCCCGAGCTAATTTGGTTTTTGCCGGTTTGGTCCGGTTCCAATGACGGCTTGATCGGTCCGGTCCAGCCACCGGTTGAACTGTTGGTCCGACTCGACCAGTTTTTGGGTATTGGTCTCGGTTTTGGGCTCTTAGCCTAATTTCTGATCTTAGGTCAAATTTTCAAGTTCAATTACCCATTAGGCCAATTGCCTGACTTGAAAATTAATTTCCAAAAGTATCATATTAATTTTAATTAATTCGATTAATTTAATTTTATTTGATCAAAATTAATTTACCCGAAAATCACTTAGATTTTTGAAATTAATTTTTCAAGAAAATTCTTTAATCAAATTCTCTAGTTAAACAAATTTTACGATCGCCCAATTGAATTCCACATTGAATAAATCGACTCAATTAAATTATTTCCAAAGTCGTAGAATTTTCTTCTAATTTAAATGCAATCCGATCGAGCTTTTGTTGAGCTAGCGGAGGGACCAATTAGACATATATAATTAGGCTCTAGTAATTGCAATTATGTCCAGAAGCATTGTTCAGATAATTCACAATTACTTAATCATGGAGTCAATCCACAAGAAGTACCATGATTGAAAACTCCTTATTGTATACTCTTTACAAAAGCAATTCATCCAACTGCTTTTCCTAATGACCTCGTCATGTGTGTGTTACCCTCATATGATAACCTTAATTCTTTTGAGTTAAATCTGTTCACTCAATACAATCTTATTTTATCTCATTGTCACCATTGTGTCTTCTTAATGATTAATATGATCACTGTCAATAAATGACTGATAAATTGCTTGTTTTAGAACAAGCAACACGTGACCACGTTCCATATGTATCAATCCACACAATGCCAATGAGAGAATATTGTTAACTTTTTAATTGAGCTATGAATTCCACTATTACTAGTAAAGTAGTGCCATTCACAAGTCATATACCCAACATACAGGCTGTCGACCCAATCATCTTTAGACCATAACCCTCCACTTATATCAAAGCACATGAGTTACATACACATGGTCAGTGGCTAACTCAAGATTTAGGTAAATCACACCATGAATGTCACAAATGAATTAATTCACAAATGGATTCAGAATTAATTCATCTCGGGTCCAGTGCAATGTATCATTCTGTCAATGAATACATCTATTTCTTTACCTGTGGAGTCAATTGCTTCGATAGCCAAGACTAGCCATCTCCTCAATTGGAATTGTAGACGACATAATAATCATTCTTAATATTTGAATCAAATGCTCACTTTGATTCTTTTACATGATTACAAACTCATTTAGATTATCTATTAAAGTACGATGTCTTTCTCGCAATGTAAACGTTTTTACAATGCCACTTATCATCAATTTGAACTTAGACAATCAATGAACTAATATTTGTTTGTCACAATTTCGCTATACATGCAAAATATGAAAGACAAAAATACAAAAGACATAATATGAAATGTGAAATTTGTTTATTTATTCATCTTTCAAATATATAGAAAACAATTACATGTTTACTACAATATGGACACATTTCCCAACAGTGTGACTCGTATACTTTGATGTAAGTAAAAACTTGAGTTCAAATAGATAAAGAAATGAGAGCTGGTGTATTGGGTATACGACTTCTGCAGTATGTAGCGTCATTCACAATAGTGGATTTTATAGCCTGAAATATGAGTAAATGATATCCTCTTATTTCCATTACATGGTTGATGAAAAGTGAACGTGACCACGGGTCGTTCGTCTTTGTGATGAATGACTTGATTACTATTTGATAGTAATTGAATTTTCATGAAGATGTAATGGTTACCATGACATAAAATAGGATAATATTGGGAGAGCAAATTTATCCCAAAGAGATTAAGTATATCTTATAAGGGTAACACATTTATGACAAGGTCATTGTACAAGCATTAGTCGAGTGGCTTTCGTAATGGTATGCTATTGGGGAAAAATCAGTCACAATACTATGGTGGAATGACTTTGTGACTAAATGAGTTTATAATTAATAGACTAAAAGCTGAAACTTAATTATAAAACATTTGAGTTCTAATCGCATGTTGAATCAAATGAACATAAATGATAAAGTTGGATAAATGGGAAAAAATTGGAAATGAATGTGGTTTTCTCCAAAATGAAAATGACCTAGAAATAAATTTATGATTTTTGAATTAAATGAAGTTTGAAAAGGGAATAAATTATTTACTCATAGTGAATTCGTTGAATATAGAAATACTAAATATATTTTCTCATAGATTCTTTTCTTGTAAAGTCATCATGATTTTAATAGAATTAGAAATGGGTTGAGAAAATTATTTAATTAAAAAAATTAAAGATGTTATTTAGGAAATAAAAAAAACAAATATCGAGTTGGATTGAATTATAAAGTACCAGGTTAAAATTTTAGGAAGTGTAATGACCCGATTTCTAGTGGTGTCGAAAAATTTGATTTTAGGACCCCATTTCTGTAAACTGAGCTTGTAAATATTTAATAATAATATTTACAAAATTGAAGATGAATTCAATTTTGGACTGTAACACCCGGATATCCGACCCGATTGTTGGACTCGAGCTACAAAGTGTCACATTCGTTACCGAAGCAACTATGATCAAACTACTATTAATTATTACCTTTAAACATATAAATGTAACTAAAACAAGTGTATCAAACAATACATAATCATTTTTTGGTCTTATACAAGCTCACGAAAGCTCTTTCACTAACCTAAGATCGAAATAGAACAAATTGTAAAAATTTTGAAGTTTTGGGTTGACGTCGTGACGTTACAGGTTCCTCTCCGTGACGCAACTCTCTGTTCAGTGCTCATCGTGACCTCGAGCAATGATGTCACCACTTAGAATTTTGCTTTGTTTCTCGTCGCGACATTAGAGATTCCTCGTTGCAACATGACTCACTATTTAAAAAAAATGACCATTTTGAAACAAGTTCAAAAGACTTGTGTTAACCTATATAATCCCAATCACAACCAAACAAAACTTTTACAACAGTATATAAGGTAGAACATACCAAAACAATACTTCGAAATGACATTAAGCAACTAAGTTCCAAGTTTGACCTTTTTTTATAGAAAACCGAATTAAACCCTAGGTACTTGCCATTTACAATCGAAAGGGGTACATTACAAACTTTGTTGAGTCAAAAACAATCATCTGGATGCTAGCTTTAATTCTCGAGGATTCGAGAATCACCTGAACCTATGCACGGAGAAAAAAAAACCGTACTCTGAGCTATAGGCTTAGTGGTACATTTATAAACCAAAGCTTAAAACATAAGAAGTAGTAAAACATTTCAATTCCATACATGTATATTTATATGCATATAACATTATACTAACTTTCAATTTGGTTACCGTACTTTTCATCATCAAAATTTATACGTAAGTATGCATAAAACCAAATCTTTATTCAATCCAATCCAATTACAACATTAAGCATTCAATATAAATCTTTTCCACAAATAACTTACATCTAATAACACATAATTCACTTTTTAATATCACATTCTTTACTAAATTTTGGATTCTACTGACTCATTCATACCCGTTTAGGCTCCCAGGGTTGGTTCATTTGATTTGTATACTCAACTATGTGATTTCAACGTTTCTTTCACAATTAAGTACGATTCATTCAATGGTATGGATTTGTACACATTTATATCATTCACCAAGTTACATTTTACAATCCCTATTAACTTGACTTGGACTCGAACGGATACTCGGATCATCCATCCAACACACCAAACTGGCATCGAAGTGCATCATCAGATAACCTAAAGTAGGGTAAAGTAGCACATAAAGTGTATTCTGGTGCACAAAGCACATCCTAGCACACAAAGTGCATCTTAGCGCACCAAGTGCATACCTGGCACATGAAGTGCATCCTGGTGCAAGAGGTGCATCTTGGAGCATAAGCGTATAAATCCGTACACAATTCATTCATATGGCATGCCAACTATATCCTACTCAGCATGAATTGTTAATAGGGTATCAAATTTCAATTCCAATTCCAATTTAGTACACATATCAAAGATTTCAATCATATACACTATAATAAATCAATTCATTAACATAACGTATGTATTTCATATCAATCAATACATATTCTAACTCAATTCCATAGCAAAATTCATATTTCAAGCGATTCATACTATTTTATATTTTATTCAATTTAGTCATCTATTATGAGAATTCACATTCAAAATCGATCCAATAACTTATACCATTACTATATACTTACCTCGTTACTCTCGTATGCATGTGATGTGAAAATACAAGCAATTTATATGACTTTAAATTATAAATGTACAAACTAAAATTTTCGGCTACTCATTGATCACTTTCATTTTTCCTCTCCCTCTCGATGATTCCATGTTGTCGTTACCTATGAATAATAATAAAACACATCATATTAACAAATCTCAATAAAAAAGAATCAAATACCAATTTTTAAAATTTTTTGCAAATTATTCAGTTCAGTCCCTAAAATCGGGATAAGCATAACTTTCAATTTAAAGCTTCAGATTAAAATCTAATTTCACCAAATCTCATTAGGGACCCTCTATTTTCTATTCCTACCAATAATTCATGATAGTTTTTCAATTTATTTAATTTGGTCCTTAATGTACCAAACTAATAATTAAGCTTTACAATTTAAAAGGGTTCGCACGTTAAATAGGAGGGTTCGCATGCCTTGCCTGACTTTCCCAAGTCATGTGAACTCGTGTTTAAATGCGATATACAAAGGCACTCACCCGTGGCTCACAATTCATGAAGAGCCTATACCACCTGATTGCCGTTGTCCTTGCTCGTGAATGCACCTTCGCGTTGAGTGGCTTTACATATAACATGAGAATATACAAATTACTAACATTCACAAAGAAGATAATCACCTAACAACAAACAACAACTCCCGACCCTCACAAAACTAGCAAGCTCACCTTGCCTTACTGAAATCTTAAAATTAATTCATTTTAACTCAAATAATAAATCCTCAATTTTCACTTCTTAACATCAGATCTAATGCTTAATTATAGACCTAAGCTATTAATTTCACTCAATTTCATAAATCAACCTTTTTCGGAAAAATCACTTCATTTCCATCTCAAAGAAGAAAATTATTTGATTCATACAGTTTATTTAAGAATTTGTTAAATCCAATTTATAAAGCTCTTAATCATGTCAAAATGAGTTGAAAATCATTTTGAAAACATCACCTAGCTCTCTATTACGAGATTCACTATTTTGATTACATAGAAAATGGCATTCTTTAGATCTTATACTTGTTTTGAGTTATATACGAGAATGGATGCGATATTATATATTTGTTATATAATTATTTTTTACCAAAGTTGTGGTTCTTAGGAAATAGACAGTGGACTATCATATCTATGCAGGGATATATTTTTTAAAATTCATAGAATTCTTGTGAGCCGGAAACGGACATAAGAATTAAATGTAATTTTTCCAAAAGGAGTCCGTGACGAGTAAAAGATATGATGGTGGTGGAAGACTCAAGGAATGACTTGTGGTGAAAAGTTGTGTAATTTTATTTTTCCATTTATTTTTTAGAAGTAGAACCATGGAAACCTTAGCTGACAATTTTATTTTAATGACCTATCTCTTTGTATATCTGCTTTATAATTGTTTATAATATTATGCAATGTTATAATTGTGATATATATATATATATATATATATAAGATGATTCACAGTTGATCGATTAAAAATAAGAAGTGTGGTAATGAGAAAATACATGTGTTGTATTGTTCTATTCACTTCTTTAGGTTATTTAATAACTGTGAGAAGTGTGGTAATGAAAAGGTGCATGTCTAGGATTGGCTCTAGCTAGGAAAGGCTTGGTTTTTAAATGGTCAAATTTGACTCACCTCCTTTTCTTGGGACCCTACGTGGTGTATGATTCTCATTTACTTCTTTGGTTTTTCCCTTAAAAGAAAATATGTGGAGAATCAAAATTATTTGTTTTAAGATTGATTGATTCTTATGAATGGATATTATAAAATTGCCATAGCATGCCATGCATATGTTGGAAGGATGTCATTTAGATTAGGTAAGAATGCCACTAGGACTATTATATGATCATTCTTGAAATTTGGGATAAAAAATACCTTGCATATTTTTAAAATATTGAGTGGGAAAAGGTCATTGAACAAGACCTATGATCTCCATTGGTGGTCCCTAAGTGATAGCATGATAAAGTTTCGAGCTGGTTCCTACCCTGGCTACACCCTAAGGTAAACTTTGTCATGTGGGTTCATTAGATGAGATTTCTTTTTAAGGACAACTAGTCATGCATGACTTTCAGAGAGATTGTCCCAAGATAACTCAAATGAAAACATGTTCATGATGAGTGTTAAGTCAATGGTTACACATAGAGGTAATCATGGGCCGGGCCGAGTTCGGGCAATGCCTGAACAAAATTTTAGGCCCGTTTTCTAGGCCCGGGGCTAGCCTGGCTTGATATATAGGCCTAAAAATTTGTCCAAGCCTAGCCTAAAATTTAATTGCTAAGCCTGAGCCCAGCCCAATCCATATTAAAATTTTAGATTATTTTATTAATAAACAAAATTTAAAATATAATAAATCAAATACATTTAAAAACATAAAAACAAATATTAAAACAATAAAAAAATAAAAAATGATACTAAAACAATTCTTAAAACAATACACAAATTGAAAATACAATAAAAAGTGGTTATATTAAAATAGTAACAAGTTAGAGGTAAAATAATAACAAAATTAATAATAAAACAAATGTTCTACAATATCTAAATAATTTTAAAACGACAACGGAACAACATAATAAATAGCGCGAAACAACAATAAAACACCACAAAAAGCAGCACCAAAATGATATCAAAATAGCACAAAAAACAACACCAAAACAGCACAAAAAACAACACCACTAGCAACACCAAAACAACACCAAAAACCTGCAAAATATAATCAACCAACTAAAATTTCTATACATTAACCAATCAACATATTTAATTTTATAACAAACTATAAATTGTAAGCTAAATTAAATTGTCAACAATTAGAAAGGTAACCTAAAAAGCAATCGAAGAAACATCATCCTCATCGTCCTCATCATTCTTGCAACCAATTTCTAACATGAAATAAGAATAAATAATTAGATAATCAAATTGATAAAATGTTACAAAATTACAACAATAAAACGAGAATAATAATTACCCGTTGAAAATTCCTTAGCTCTCATCCAATCATCAAAACAAACAACAACTTGAACTGTTTTTGGCTTAAGTGAACTCCTCAAAGGTGTGATAACTTTCTTACCCATGCTAAAAGCCGAATCGGAAGCTACAATTGATATTGTAATTGCCAAAAGATCACGAGCCAATAATGAAAGCTCATTATATCAAACTAAACTTTTGCTCCAATAATCCAAAACATCTATTTGACAATTCAACTCAAGCTCATGTTCTTCCAAATAAATGTCCAACTGTGACTTTTCACTCTTAGTGCTAGATTCATTTAAATACCATTTATAATCATCACTCTCATCAAACCAACTACGACTTTTCAATCTTAGTGCTAGATTCATTTAAATACCATTTATAATCACCACTCTCATCAAAATCTCCCCCAAAATCAGCACTATTAACATTGTGTTGATGCAAACTAGAATCAATAGGATTATTATCCGAAACATTAGAACTCCCAGCCAAGGAGGAAGACGTGGATTTGGATTTTTTAACATACTCATTAAACAAGAGTTTAAGATTGCTAAGAATGATTTCAACAAAATCTGAAGCATGAATACCATAGATTGTAGTAAAGCAATACTGCACATAATTTAACTTGTAACAAGGATCTAAAATTACAGCACATGACAATATCAACGAATTCTCAGCCCAATATTTATTAAATTTCTCTTGCATTTTCTTAACCATTGGAGTTAAAAAATAATGAGGACCTTTAATTGTATCAAGCTTGTAATATCCCTAAACCGGGTCTACTAGTTTTGGGTATATTTTTTGGGTTTCAAGCGTGAATTTAGGAATTTATCGGGTTAATAGTAATTTTTTAATTTAATTTAAGAGGTCAATTTTATATAAAATTGATTAAATAATAATTCAAAAAAATAAAAATATATTTGGAAAATTAATTTTAAAGTAATTAAATAATTATTAGTGAAAATAATTAATTTGAGTCAAAAAAGAATTTGAAAAAAAAAATTTTTGGGGGTTAATTTTTATTTTGGTTAATTTTTATTGTAAAATAAGGGAAATTTTGGAGTATTTTTTTGGCAAATAAACCTTTAAATTTAGAATTTTGGAGGGAAAGGATCAATTGGTAAAGTATGGGAAATGTGGGAGTGGCCATTGGACAAATTTCCCAATTTTTAAATTTTTGGTGGGTTGTTTCAGTTTTAAACACAATGCATCTAGCCTACTTTTCACACCATTTACATCAGATTAGAGAGCTATAAAATTTGTTTTCTTTGCATGGTTTTAAAGATCTATCATCAGAGAATAGATTCAACAAATTTCGTTCTCAAAATACTCTCTCTTTTCACCCGAAATTATTCACAAAAGTAGCCAAAAATATTCTGAAATTTCTAAAGATTCTTGAATCATAATTTTCAATCAAAGGATTTAGAATGAATCAAAGGTAATTATCATTTATAAACTTATTTTTATGATGATTAGAAGCATATTTACATGATTTGAGTGATAATTACATGATTTTTTATCAATGTCATCTTTTCAAAAGCTTAAGGTGCTTTAATGGTGGATCTTGAATTTTGAGAGGAAATCCATAAATAAATGGATGTTCCAACTCAAAATGGATATGTTAAAAGGTTTTTGATTTTATTTATCAAGATTAAACATGTATTATAATGTAATTTAAAGAAATTCGAATTTCATCATCTTCATGAACTGATTTTTCAGATTTTTATGAAATTGATTTATGTAAAATTGATGCTTAGTATATGTTTATTTACTCTAATATTGATGTTTGGAAGTGATTAGGAGGGCTGGAGTGATCGATTTTGTGATGGATCGAGTTTTCGACTTCATGATACAAATCTGGTAAGGTAACTTTGGGTGAGAATTTTGTGTAGCCTAGTTGATGAAAATTTGTGTTTTTTATATCTTTTGAAAGGTGGTAATATCTATCTTATCTCTGTTGAAGCTCCGAATCTTGAAAAGGATTGAGCTAATTGAAATTGAAGCTTGGATTTGCTTGGTTGATCACTTGGTTGTGGTTGAGTTAGTTGTGTGGTGAGTGCTATTAAAGGGCGATTTGGTAAATTGACCATCACTTATGCTTAATCGGATGATTAGTTACTGATTGCAAATATTTAATTGAGTTTTGGTTGGTTAATTTTGTAATATTGTTGATATATGTTTAGGTGATGAAATTTTTGTTAAGTGTTGGTAAGTGAGCATCTAGTGATTTTATGTGCTTGATTTAATTGATTATAATGGTGAACTAAGCAAGCATGCTAGAGTTTTTGGTTCATGGTATGTTAATATTTCAATTGATAAATGAACATTGATAATAGGTAATCGGTATGCTAGATTTAATTTGATGTTAAAATGGCTATGTTACATGATTTAGATTGCATTTTGGCACTTTAAATTGAGCACATTATTGAGTGAAATTATGTTATGATTGATTGGTTATATTGGCAGTATAGCATGGTGGATCCAATTGATATAGTTGTCATGCCATAGGATTTCTGAGTATTCACCATATTGATATGTTATTTGTGAGCAATGAGGCTCTAGGTGGACTGATTTGGAGTAGATAAGAGAGCTTTAAGCTTGTGTCTCCACTCAACGGGACTGATTTGAGGTGATATAAGGGAGCGTGTGGCCTTAGCCTGCTCAATTCGGGACTGATTCTGATTCTGATTGAGAGTAAGGAGATCCGTTTATCCGATGTATGATCACCCGATTAAGCCATGATTGTATATGCCAATATAAATGTATCAAATGTTATATGCTGATGCGGTCGTTGAAAGCACCAAAAATATCATATCCCTAATAAATAATGAAAAAGAATAGTAAAAGAGAAGTAGGGTCAAATCCTCAGGGACTGGATTTGCACAATGTCTTGTTTCGTGAAATCCCAGGCAGAATCTTGCCCAAGAAAACCTCCGTACCTAGAAAAAAATAAGAAAATAACAGAATTAAAGGTTTGGATCTTGAAACAAAAAATAAAATAAAAACAAAATTAAGAATATTGAATTGAAAATTCGAGAAATTAAAAATAGAGTTGAGAGAAAGAAAATTCTTATGGGAGGTTCCAGCCTCCAATTGTCTCGTTCCGCCTTGGGTTCAATCCTCGGCTTTTAGGTGATCCTTCCCAAACCGAATAAGCCAGTTATAGTGGAAGAGGACGCCTACGACCACCAGCTCCAAAGATTTAGACTTACGATTTAGTGGAACCTGACTCTAGCCAACAATCCTTCTGTGGGATCGTTTTGTGCTAGATCAACACTTCTCAATGGCGAATCCCACGCCATTTTGTCTCTTGGGCTCGCAAACCTCTGACGCAGTAAGCTAACGAATTGACTGTGCAACCTTCCCAAAACATACAAAGCAGCTGCCTTTGCATACGTTGAAAAGCTTACTTCTTAAGGGACATGGATGAAAGCGTCAGCCCCGTAGTGCGGAGAAATGATGACTACTCGGTGAGGAGGCTAAGTACGGACTCTAAGTCTCAAGAACCCTTTTTGGGGAATATTGACAACCTTCAGCTAGATGGGTTTAGTGGCTTATGGTTGTGGTGGAAAAGAAAATAAATATAATAAAAATGGAGATTTTATTGAAAGGAAATATGCGAAGAACAAAAGCCTAGATTTTTGGGGAGAGAGTGTTTACAGAAAAAGATGGATCTTTTTTGAGTCACTTCACCCTCTATTTATAGTGCTAGGGGAGATAGTCTAATCCTACTTAAATTCCCAAAAGATAAATACATTTAATTTAAGATAAATAAAGATAAATAAAATAAAATCCTAAAATTAAATAATTCTTAATATTAATTATCCTAATATAAGTAAAAATAGAGTCTGATAGAATAAAATCTCTTCTTTTTGCATTTCAACCCTTATGTCCTCCATGCTTGCACTTTTGGCACCAACTTTTCCTTGTGTCGTACATTGGCCCATTTTATCTCTAAATTCACGCTTTTGGCCCTTAATTTTGCTTTTGCCTCAAATTTAGTCCATATGAGGTAAAAGATCATAAATATCTCAAATTAGCAGGATCATACTCAGAATAAATACATAATTAATACATAAAAATACGTTTTTCTAGAGTGTTATTAAATTCTCCCTACTTAGCCCATGCTTGCCCTCAAGTATGGTTCCTATCTACTGTGAAAGTTAGATTTTGCAATAAAAGAAATACTACTCCAAAGTTTTATAAAAATCAGTCAAAAATGCATATGAAAAATAAAGAGAACCCTAAGCTTGCTTTAAGTAAAACAGAAAAATTTTCCAATTAATACACACAAAAATTAGAATCAACTTGAATTATTTAATGAAAATTAGGTAAATTGTCAAACTACCAAGACACCCTATTTGTTTCCTCCTTTAGTCCCCAAATTATATTTTTTTTCTTTTTATTTATTTATTATTTATATTTTTTATGCTTTAGAAATATACTGAACTTTTTGACGCGAAGAGAGATGACAGCTAAGCACCCCACATCGGTTACTCAGCCCAGTAGACTCCTAATTATATATTTTTTCTTAAGAACACATCGAACCTTGTGACGCGAAGAGAGATAACAGCCAAGCACCTCACCCCGATTACTCAGCCCAACATGTTCTTAAAAATTAATTCCGGTTAGTGGAATTTTACCTAACACGTCACACAACCTTTTGATGGGAAATAGGATGACAACCCAAGCACCCTACCCCGGTTACTCAGCCAGTCATGTTTTTAAGCTGCACTCATAAGCATGGAAACATTAAACGACATTTTATTAATAACTTTTTTTATGAGGACTTTAGAGAAAAACAATCAAATGTCAAAAATAAGTTTCAGTAATTACCTTAATAGTCATGAACATATTTTAGCATTCAAACATATTAAGTGTCCACTTTGTATTAAACTTGATCAATTTTACGAAAAGTAAGATAAAGTTAACTCTATGAATCACAATTATTTTTAGCCTAATAAGAATAAAACAGTGGAGATGACATCAATTATGGAAAATCCGTAATTTCCTCAGAAAACAAGAATCATGCTTGTAGGTAAAATAGTAGGAAATTCTTGGTAAAAATCTTGGGCATGAAAAGAGGCAGGAGATTCTAAATAAATATGGACAAAATGGATCCTCAAGCAGTAACACTAGCCAAAATAATCACAACAACAACAACAACAACCAAAATCACATCAGAAAATTACAGTAATAACGAAGAGTACCTCCCCCTACTGAAAGCACATTGTCCTCAATGTGGATGAAAAGAAATAAATACGTAGAAAAGTTGAGAAAAAATCCCTGTGTTGTTACTGTCGATCGCATATGATGGCAATGAGCTCGATCAGTTGCTGGCCAAAGGTTTCAAGTCGGGCCTCAATACGCTGTAAGCGTTGCTCAACAGTTTTCTTCGCATTTTCGCTCTGTTTTATCTAAGCAAAAGAAGAAAAATTTATTAATATCCAAATAAGTAATAAATAATAAAATAAAATAAAGTAATAAATAAAGTAAAGAAAGAAAGAAATAATAAATAATAAATAATAATAATAAAAATTGGGTTGCCTCCCAACAAACGCTTGTTTAACGTCTTTAGCTCGACGCCGTTATTGGTTCTATGGTGGTTCCAAATGGATTTTCTCAACCGTGGGCTTGAAAATTCTCATAAAACGGCTTCAATCACTGGCCATTGACTACGAACCACTTTCCAGATTCTTTACTCTCTGAGAATAACTTTAACACGGAGTTATAAAGTAAAACTTTTTGTCTTACCGAAAAATGCTTCTGAGTTATTCTCTTATCGTGAAACAACTTTGTCTTATCTTTATAAATGCGAGCATTCTCGTAGGCATCATTGCGAATTTTTTCTAACTTTGGTTCCTGTATAACAAAAGGTAACAGTTTAGTATTTGGAGATAATAACTCATTAACAAATTCAAATTCATCAAGTTTAGAATTATCTCCATAAATTGACTTAAAATTCTCTTCCACTAAAGAGTCAATTATGTCGATGCAATTTACGCTCAAGATTTCGCTGGGATGGCTAATGGCGTCGTAGACATTAAACTTTACAATCTCCCCATTAAACTCCATCATGAGAGTTCCACTTCGAACGACAATTTTAGTATTAGCTGTACTGAGGAATGGTCGACCCAGCAGGAGATTTGAAGATCCAGGAGTGTTATCCTCCTCCATTTTGATCACATAAAAATCTACAGGGAAAATAAGCTCGTTAACTTTTACCAGAACATCCTCGAGGACTCCTTCTGGATGCATAATGGACTTGTTCACCAATTGAATGATAACACCTGTTTTTGTTAAAAAACCCGTGCTAAGTGATTCATAAATAGAATACGGCATTACATTTATAGAAGCCCCTAGATCACACATAGCCTTCTTAATTCCCAGATGGCCTATTTTGCATGGTATTGCAAACATGCCCCTATCCTTGCATTTTGTCGACATTTTCTGCTGTAACACTGCAGATACATTCTCACCAACATTCACCCTTTCATTTCCTATTAATTTTCGCTTGTTGGTGCAAAGCTCTTTAAGAAATTTAGCATACTGCGGTATTTGTTTGATGGCGTCCAACAGCGGAATGTTGATCTCGACATTCCTAAATGTTTCGAGGATTTCCTTGTCCTTTTTATCTCTTCGACACTGGTTGAATCGTTCTGGAAATGGAGGTTGAATTTTTGACAATGGAGGCTTCGGTCGGACCTTTTCGTCTTTTTCGAGTTTTTCTTGGGCGATTTCTTGGCCAAGATTTCTGTCAGGAATTGGTTCCAGTACCTTTCCGCTCCGCAACGTTACTGCATTTACATTTTGTCTAGGGTTTGGTTCTGTTTGTGACGACAGCTTCCCTTGAGAGGTCAATTTCTCGATCGATGTGGTCAACTCTCTGGTGGACGCGGGAATCCTTCGTCTCTTTTTGGAAATTAAGAGTTTTCTGTTGAAAATCAAGAACATTAGCTGCTAACTTATTGACCATGGTTTTAGAAAATTACCTGAACCTTGCGGCTGTTGTGGAAACCGATTTTGGTATGGCTGGTTATTTCGTGGATTGGCCCCATAACTTAAGTTAGGATGGTCCCTCCACCTTGGGTTGTAGGTATTAGCGTAGGGGTCATATCGCCTTTCTGGCAGCCCAGGGAAATTTCCCACAGCATCCAGATGGGCCATGGTATCATCATACAAACTGGGACATGCATCAGTTGCATGATCAGGTGTAGCACATATTCCGCATAATCGGGCTGTCTTCGCTTTTTCTGCAAGAAGAGAATTCATCATATTAGTAAGTCTATCAACTTTATCCTCTAAGGTTGAATTACTTAGCTGGTGAACCCTTCTAGGGGGTTTAGTATTGGCTCGGAACTGTTGAGAATTTGCAGCCATCATGGAGATCAAGTCTCTCGTTTGTTGGGGAGTCATGTTGACCAATGCTCCTCCACTAGTGGCATCTACCATATTCATCTCCATGGGCTTCAAACCTTCGTAAAAGTATTGGAGGAGAGATTTCTCCGTCATACCATGTTGTGGGCAGCTTGCACACAACTTCTTAAACTGTTCCCAATAATCGTAAAGGGACTCAGCTTCTTTTTGCCTTATTCCAATGATCTCTCTTCTTAGCTCAGCTGCTTGAGACGTTGGAAAAAATCTGTTTAGAAACAAACAAGATAGATTAGCCCAAGTTGTAATAGATCCAGGGGATAAATAAAATAACCATTCCTTAGCGGAATCTGCTATGGAGAAAGGGAAAGCACACAATTTAATCTGATCCTCAGTTACCCCCTGAGTTTTCATGCTAGGACAAACCATATGAAACTCTTTCAGATGCTTGTGGGGATTTTCATTTTGCAACCCATGAAAAGTTGGCAGTAACTGGATTAAACCTGACTTCAACTCAAAATCAGTATCCACAGTATGATATGCGAGGCACAATGGCGGTTGTTCTATCGGAGCTTTGGCTAGTTGCCGAATCGTTTGAGCCATTGGTTGGTGTGCTAGATTCGGGTTTTCGTTAACCCTAGCGTTAAGCACTTCTTTTGGTGAGCCGACTTCTACTTTTTCGCTTTCAAGTGTTCGAGCAGGGTTTTCATTGACCCTAGACTCAACTTCGTCGTCGACTTCGATTTCTGGCAGTGGGTTACTTTGAGTTCCAACCACCGCTGACTGATTTTTCTGTAACTTTGTCTCCTTACGATTGGCTCTAGCAGTCTTCTCAGTTTATGAATCGAACGCAAGAATACCTAGAGCAGGTCTGGTCATAAGAAACAAAAAACAAGATTAGTACGTTGCCAGTCCCCGACAACGGCGCCAAAATTTGATGTGCTCATTGAAAGAACCAAAAATATCCTATCCCTAATAAAAAATGAAAAAGAATAGTAAAAGGGAAATAGGTCAAATCCTTAGGGACTAGATTTGCACAATGTCTTGTTCTGTGAAATCCCAGACAAAATCTTGCCCAAGAAAACCTCCGTACCTAGAAAAAAAATAAGAAAATAACAGAATTAAAGGTTTGGATCTGGAAAAGAAAAATAAAATAAAAATAGAATTAAGAATATTGAATCAAAAATTCGAGAAATTAAAAATAAAGTTGAGAGAAAGGAAATTCCTATGGGAGGTTCCAGCCTCTAGTTGTCTCGTTCCGCCTTGGGTTCAATCCTCAGCTTTTAGATGATCCTTCCCAAACCGAATAAGCCAGTTATAGTGGAAGAGGACACCTACGACCACCAGCTCCAAGGATTTAGACTTACGATTTAGTGGAACCTGACTCTAGCCAACAATCGCTTCTGTGGGATCATTTTATTCTAGATCAACGCTTCTCAATGGCGATTCCCACACCATTTTGTCTCTTTGGATCGCCAACCTCTGACGCAGTAAGCTAATGAACCAACTGTGCAATATTCCCAAAACATACAAAGCGGCCGCCTTTGCATACGTTGAAAAGCTTACTTCTTAAGGGACATGGACGAAAGTGTCAGCCCCGTAGTGTAGAGAAATGATGAATACTCGGTGAGGAGGGTAAGCACGGACTCTAAGTCTCAAGAACCCTTTTTGGGGAATATCGACAAGCTTCGGCTAGATGGGTTTAGTGGCTCATGGTTGTGGTGGAAAAGAAAATAAATATAATAAAAATAGAGATTTTATTGAAAGGAAATATAAGAAGAACAAAAGCCTAGATTTTTGGGGAGAGAGTGTTTACAAAAAAAGATGGATCTCTTTTGAGTCGCTTCACCCTCTATTTATAGTGCTAGGGGAGATAGTCTAATCCTACTTAAATTCCCAAAAGATAAATATATTTAATTGAATAAAAATAAAGATAAATAAAATAAAATCCTAAAATTAAATAATCCTTAATATTAATTATCCTAATATAATTAAAATAGAGTCTGATAGAATAAAATATCTTCTTTTTGCATTTCAACCCTTGTGTCCTCCATACTTGCACTTTTGGCACCAACTTTTCCTTGTGTCGCACATTGGACCATTTTATCTCTAAATTCACGCTTTTGGCCCTTAATTTTGCTTTTGCCTCAAATTTAGTCCCTATGAGATAAAAGATCGTAAATAGCTCAAATTAGCAGGATCATACTCAGAATAAATACATAATTAATACATAAAAATACGTTATTCTAGAGTGTTATCATATGCTAAATTGATGATTATATGCCATTATTAATTATGATTTTGATACATGGTTGAGCATATGACATTGAACTATTATAGATTGATACTGTGATTGAAAATTTGTATTTGATTGGTTTCAATTTAAGCATGATTTGGCTGATAATTTACTCATCATTTTATTTACATTCACTGAGCTTTTGTAAGCTCACACCCTCACATTCATGTAGATAACCAATGGGATTGAGGAGCTGAGGAGCTAAGCAAGAGAGTTCCAAAAGATTAAGGCTTGGTAGAGATTTAGTTACACATTTTAGAGATGTTAATTGGGCATTGTGGAACTTCCGGGACTTAGTTTAATTTTGGTTGTAATTGGACTTGGAAATTGGACATTTTTAATCTTGGATGGTTTTATAATATCATATATGCATGCTTGAGTTTTATTATTGAATAATTTACGGTGTATTGTTGCTTGATAGTACGGTGATTGATAACGCGGTGTGTGGGGCATGATGTTTACACTAACAATTGTTTAAATGAAGTTTTCGTGGAATGGTTTGCTAGCGACTAAGGTACGCCACTTGTTTGAAATCACCGGTGGTTGATATGCATGTAATTGAATGTTTAATTCTATTTAATAGAGGCTTAATTGGTGTTAATAAATTCAATTGAAGGTGTATGAATATTTATGATATTTAATTGTAGCTAAATCGAGTTTAATTAGCCATTAAAATACTCAAAATTGGGTTTAAAATCGAATATTTTGCACAAAAAAAACTACAGTGGACTGTTGGTGGTTTGAATTCTGATCTTTTTAAATTGGTTCTCTAGTCTGTTTAAATTACAAGTTAGTCTTGTAACTTGATAGGTCTAATTAGAGCCTGAAATGATAAGGAAACTTAATAAAATTTTAGGGTTAGACTTGTAATAGATAAAATTTGTTAGAAACACACTCAATTTAATATTCGGGTATAGTACTAATAGTTTGAAATTGTTACGATTTAGTCCTTAATGATAAAACTTGAATTAGACATAGAAAATAAACTCGGATTAAGCTGAAATTTTTAGGGCTTAGATGAATTGTCTAAAAGCGGATTGGTAAATGTATAAATCTAAATTTGGGTTAATTTAACCGTAGGTGATAAAATGACAATAATGCCTGAGGTTAAATTACTTATAAAAAGTTTAAAATTGGTTCACAAATTGCTTCCGCATTAATAAACAAGTAATAAATAGATAAGATTGAGGTGTTATAAGGTCGGGGTGTGTCTTGGGAGGTTATTAGTTGGAGAGTCACTTAGGCGGCTAATTTAACGCTTCAAATTTGGGCCGGTCTATCCTGGTCAGGTTTTGGGTGTCACAAAGCAAGACTTGTGAACCTTTTAAACTCCTCCAAAATAAAGATTGGTCGTTGGATAATTAGAACAAAAAAAAACACAAGTCACATCATAAAATACTTTCAAAAATTTGCAAAGAATAGCAACGTTTCTCCACTCCTCATTAGAAAGTGCAAATATTTGATAATCTTTATCCCATTGGCCCATATAATCGAGCACATCTTTATAGTAAAGAGAAGATTCAAGCATCAAATAAGTAGAATTCCTTCTCACACACACATCTTGACAAACTTTTTGGTCACATTCAAATGAAAACTTTTGTTGGCCACATCATAAAATATTTTCCTACGAATTCCTGACTTTGTTATGCACTTAATTCCATTTTGATGTTACCAACAACATCATCAACAAGTTCTAAACTAGCTTTAACTATAAGATTCAATATATGTGCACAACAACTAACTTGAAAAAAAACACCATTACACAAAATAGCTCGGTTCACACGAAAACGATTTTTAAGACAAGAAACCCTAACATCATTATAAGAAGCATTATCCAAAGTGATGCTAAAAATTTTGTTGTCTATACCCCATTGAGATAAACACAAAACAAGCTCATCCGCTATGTTCAAACCATCACACGGTGGAAATAAAGCTCTAAACCTTATGATTCTCTTTTGTAGCTTCCAATCCTTGTAAACCCAATGAGCAGTAATGTAAATATATTCATCATTAGTATGCTTTGAGTTCCAATTATCAGAAGTTAGACAAATTAAACCAAGTGTGTAACAGCCCAATTTTCAGTGATGTAAAAAAATAGTAGTTCGAGGCCACCAAATTTGGCGAGTAAGTTTCGCAAATATTATTATTTAATATTTACGAGTCAAATATGGTTTTAAAAAGATTTTTGAAATAATTTGTGTTTTATAACGATTTATTAGGTCAAGTGGTTTTAGAAAGTAAGGTATCGGGACCTCATTTCTATAAACTAAGCTGTAAATAGTTTTACGGAGTGTCATTAAGGTAGTATTAAAGGTTCGTTGAAAAATTTTAATGTTTCTATAGTTAATTAATTAAAAAAGACTACATTGAAAAAGGTGTAAAACTTGTTAATTATAATAATTAAGTGATTAAATGGCTTGATTAATAAAAGAAGAATGTCTTAAGTAATAAATAAACCTAAATTAAAAGATGAGGCGGCATCGATGAGAAAATAATAAAATAAAATGACTCAATGGCAAAATGGTAATTTTGATGAAATTAAAAGTAAAACAAATTGAATTTAAAGGTTTTTTTAGACATTTCTTCTTCAATTTCTAGCCAAAACAGCCATAAGAGAGAGAGATTAAGTTGGTTTTTCATATTTTTGCTTCATGTGATTTCAGTTCTTACCCGTTTCTTGTAATTTTTATGTTTGTGAGATTGTTATAATTAGGTCCAACTAAACCATACCTTTTTTATTTTATTAAAATTTTGGAATTTTAATTGATAAATATTAGATGTTTTTGATGAATAACATGGATTTAGAGCTTTGATTGTGTTGTATGATGATTTTATAAAGTGATTTTGTTAAATATTAATTTTAGGATTAAATTATGAAAAGGTTAAAATATTAGGGTTTGATAGTGAATTTTGGGTTTATTAGGGGCTTTATGAAGGCCTAGAATATTTTGATAGATTATTGATTGAGAAAATTAGTTAATTTGATAGATTAACTAATTAAGGGATTAAATTATAAAATTGTAAAAGTTTGGCTAATTTTGTAAATTTGAAAAATAAAAGGGATTAATTGTGAAATGAATTGGAAATGGAATATATGCTAATAAATGAATAAATTTATATTTTAGATCAAGATCCCGTAGATACTGTGAAAAAGGAAAACTAGTAGAATAAGCCCTAAACTTCTACAATTACTACAATTTAATCCAGGTAAGTTCGTACGGTTAAAATTTAATATTTGTATAAATTTGATGAATGGTATTATGCATTTATTCAATTGTTGGAAAATTAATTATTCTTGGAATTATAATATTGACTTGGATATTCAGTTTGAATGGAACACAAGATTTGATTACATTCGTAATTTGGTGTATGATAGTATTGGAAAGAGATATCAACATTTTACCCAAGTAAACCGGGGTTCAGCATTTGTTGCGAACTCTTGTGTTTTACTTTTTATTTGGCGTAATTGGGTGAATTAGCTCTTACGAGCTTCTGTTCAGCTTTTGAGCTTTTGTTGACTTATTCGGGAGAACCAGGTCTTATGTGCTTCTGTTGGCGATGTACTCATATCCGTAAGTCATTCTTCGAATGGAAATATTTCGGTAAAGTGACTTATTTAATGAATTTGAAAGACATGGTATTTATTTTTATATTGATTTGAATACGAATGTATTTAGCAATTGAAGTTGTGAACGACAGGGAATTGACATGAATGATTTTATTTATTTGACTTCTTATAGTAGGTTCGGTAAGATTTTTGTTTAACTTGTCGAACTTACTAAGCTTCATTAAGCTTATTTTTATTGTGTAATGTCTTTGTAGATTTTTCAGAAGGTTGGATGATCGGATCAACACTAAAGTCACACTATCCAACTTATCTCGGTAGGTTTTGAAACATTAAATACGGTTTATATGGCATGTATAGGCTTTTGTATGATTTTGGTCAAAATTTAGCATATGTAAATATTATAAATAATATTTTTTATATAATCAACTTACATATTGGTATGAGATTAAGGTATAATGGTGATGTCAGTGTAAGTGTTATATGTATGTATGTATTTGAATGGTAGTGAACTTTGGTAGCTTGGTTAGGTAAATTAATTAGGTAAGTTTGGATACTTGGTTGATATGTTTTTAAGTTAACATTTGAGGTGCCTAGCGGTTTATTAGTTGTATGTGGTGATAATTCATATTTAAGACTTGATTTTTAGCTTGATTTGAATACCTTGTTACAGCTTATTGATGTGCAAAAATATTGAGTTAGGTTGATGCCAAATTGGGCGAGAAATGTGGCTTGAAAATTGGTCTATTTTTGTCCACATGGGCAAGTGACACGGCTGTGTGTCCCCTGTATCTTTTAAATTGCGTAAGTCTGTATGCTCAGACGGCTAAGCCACACGCCCGTGTGGCTTGGCCGTGTGACCCAAGTCAGAGAGTTACATAGCCACAGACGAGGGTTGTGACACGACCATATGTCCCTATTTCAAATGCCCACACGACCATGTGACCCCTGCAGTATTAAAAATTTTAAATATTTCTAAAAAATTCTCTGAGTTTTCAATTTAGTCCCAACTTGTTTCTGAATGTTTTTCGGGTCTTGAGGGCTCGTATAAGGGACATTAAATATGATTTTTATTGGTTTTATTATGAATATTGATATGTAATGAAACATTAGAAATTTCTATCTGATTGATCTGTAAACCTCGGTAATGCTCTGTAACCCTGTTCTCGTGATGAATATGGGTTAGGGGTGTTAAATTTATTGGTATCAGAGCTACGGTTAAGTCGATTCTTAGACTGGACGTAGCATGTGAAATGTCTAGAATTACATGCCATATAATTCTGTGATATTGTGATGTGTATGATCCGATCTAACCTTTGTTTTTTTATAAACTGTAAAGATGTCAGAAGGATCTGAACGTGCTGACAATGATGAGGTTAACAGTAAAGTACCGACTTCTGAACATGGGACGAGTAGTAATGTCCCGATCTCTTCGGCTTAGGAACGTGAACTTAAAAATATGTTCTTTGGATATATGAACCAATGGTTCAGTGAGTTTATGCAAGAAAGAAATCCGGCTCAGTAACCTCCACTCCCTATTATACCACCTTTTGTACCTCTAGTTGCACCTTCATCTCCTCTAATGATTGAACCTAATAAACGTACTCCAATTAAGAAACTTAGAAAGTGTAGTGCTGAAGAATTTCAATGCAGATCTGAGGATGATCCAGTTAAAGCTGGGTACTGGCTTCAAAATATAATAAGGGTTTTCAAAGAAATGGCTTGCTCTCTTGATGATTTTCTGAGATGTGCTGTTTCGTTATTAAAAGAGAAAGCGTATAGCTGGTGGTCGACAATAGTAGTTGTGGTACCGAAGGAGAAAATTTCCTGGGAATTTTTCCAGACCGAGTTTCAAAGAAATATGTCAAAAAAAGGTATTTGAACAAGAAAAAGAGAGAATTTCTTGAGTTATGTCAGGGAAATAGATCAGTAGCTGAATATGAAAGAGAATTTGTGTATCTCAATAAATATACTCGAGAAATTGTGCCTACTGAAGAAGAAATTTGTATACGGTTTGAAGATGGTTTGAATGATGAAATTCGAATGATGATTAGAGGTAATGAAATATGAGAATTTTTTGTCTTGTCTGATCGTGCATAGAAATTGGAAGAACTGTACAACCGTAACATACAACAGGATAGGCGAAATCAAGAATTTCACAAGAGAGGTTCTTTCAAGTCATTTTCGACATTACCGACGAAAAAGACTAAAGATGATTTTAGCCGAGCTACCTCAGTGCCTGACATTCGAATAAAAATAAGATGATTCAAGATGATTTCAGAGTATTTACTAGACCGACTGATAGTGTGGGTTGTGTATAAAATGCTCCGAAATCCAAATGTAGATATTGCAGAAAATGTCACCTTGGTGAGTGTAGAGGTAAAACGGGACCCTATTATAGGTATGGATGAACTGACCATTTTATTCATAATTGTCCTAAATTGCCAAAAAAGGAAGAAGATCAGAAAGAAAAGCAAATGTCTACCTCTCAGAAAAGTAGACATTCGAGCTAGAGAGGAAGCTACTACTCCAGATGTGATTGCTGGTATATTCTATCTCTTCGATGTTACTGTGGATGTATTAATTGACCCCGGGTCAACTCATTCTTATATTTGCACTGCATTAGTAATGGGAAAGAAGTTGCCTATTGAATCTACTGATTATGATATTCAAGTTACTAATCCACTAGGTCAAAGTGTGATAATTAATTTAGTCTGTCGTAATTGTCCACTGAAAGTTAAGGACTGTGAATTCCCTGTTGATTTGATGTTGTTACCCTTTCGGGAATTTGATATTATCTTGGGTATGGATTGTTTATCTTTGCATGATGTTGTGGTAAACTGTAGACAGAAACGAATCGATTAGAAATGTCAGGCAGGGGAAATGATTTCAGTTGAGTCTGAGGATCCGAAAGATGTCGTTAGAATTAGTTCAGCTTTTTTTGCTCAGAGATTGATAAAAAAAAGGTAACGAAGCATTTCTAATATATATCCTTGATACCCGAGATTCAGAATCAAAGCTAGATCACTTACCAGTTGTTATTGATTTCGTTGATGTATTTCCTGAAGAATTGCTAGGTTTACCTCATGATCGTGAAGTTGAGTTTGTGATTGATTTGATTCCTGGAACTATATCAATATCAATATCACCATACCGTATGGCACCAGCTGAACGAAAAGAATTGACAGCACAATTGCTAGAGTTATTAGATCGAGGGTTTATTCGACCGAGCATGTCTCCCTAGGGTGCAGCTGTTTTGTTTGTAAAAAATAAATACGGTTCTTTGAGATTGTGTATAGACTACAGATAGTTGAACAATGTCACAATAAAAAATAAATACCTTTTGCCACGTATCGACGATTTGTTTGATCAATTAAAAGGTGCCGCAGTGTTCTCGAAGATACATATCAGATTCGGGTATTATCAATTGAAGGTTAAAGACTGTGATGTGCCAAAAAATGCATTCAGAACTCGTTACGGTCATTACGAGTTTCTGGTAATGCCATTTGGTTTGACTAATGCCGCTGCTGCTTTTGTGGATTTAATGAATCAAATTTTTCAACCTCATTTGGATAGATTTGTTATTGTGTTTATTGACGATATACTAATCTATTCTAAGATAGAATCCGAGCATGCACAACATCTGAGGATCGTACTACAGACTTTGAAAGAAAAGTAGTTGTACGCAAAATTTAGTAAATATGAATTCTGACTTCGTGAGGTTGGAGTTTTCGGTCACATAGTATCAGCTGATGGGATTTCAGTTGATCTGAGCAAAGTTTTTGCTGTGATAAATTGGAAAACTCTGAAAAATTTTTCAGAAGTGAGAAGTTTTCTAGGTTTAACAGGTTACAACCGATGCTTTGTTAAAAAAAATTTGATTATTGCTTCGTCGATGACTAGATTATTACAGATAAATGTTGAGTTTGTTTGGTCCGATAAGTGCGAATAGAGTTTTGATCAGTTGAAGAAAATGTTAACGGAAGCTCTAGTCTTGACTCAGCCTGAATCTGGAGTAGCGTATGTTGTTTATAGTGATGCATCTCTCAATGGTTTGGGTTTTGTACTGATGCAGTCAGGAAAAGTAGCAGCCTATGCTTCTCGACAATTAAAGTTGCATGAGAAAAATTATCCTACACATGATCTCGAGTTGGCCGCGATTGTATTTGCTTTGAAGATTTGGAGACATTATTTATACGGTGATAAATGTTACGTGTTTATAGTTAAATGTTACATGTTTACAGATCACAAAAGTTTAAAATATTTGATGACTCAGAAAGAATTGAATTTGAGACAGAGACAGTGGTTAGAATTATTAAAAGATTATGATCTAGTTATTGATTACCATCCGGGAAAGGCTAATGTATTGCGAATGCACTTAGTCGAAAGTCGTTATTGTTTGCACTACGAGCATTGAGTGCTCATTTAGCTCTTAATGAAGATGGTTCTATATTAGCAGAGTTGAGAACGAAACCCCTGTTTCTACAACGAATTTGGGAATTGCAAGATGACGATTCGAAGTTGGTGTTGAAACGATGATGGTTCAGAATAATTTGAGTTCAGATTACAGTTTTGATGATAGTGGTACATTACGTTATCGCAATAGAATTTGTGCTCCGAGTAATTTAGATTTGAAAAATGATATCCTTTCTGAAGCTCGCAATAGCACGTACTCTATTCATCTGGGTAGTACGAAGATGTATTATGATTTGAAATAGATGTATTGGTGGCCGAGTATGAAACGGGAAATTTGTGAATTTGTAGTTAAGTGTTTGATTTGTCAGTAGGTGAAAGCAGAACATTAGGTACCAACGGGTTTACTACAACCTGTTATGATTCCTAAATGGAAGTGGGAACGAGTCACGATGGATTTTTTATCTGGCTTACCTATAACTCTGAGAAAGAAAGATTCGATCTGGGTGATTGTTGATAGATTGACTAAATCGACACATTTTATCCTAGTCTAAACAGACTTTACACTTGAGAGATTAGCGGAACTATATGTATCTGAGATTGTGAGATTACACGGAGTTCCGACATCCATTATTTCAGATCGAGATCCGAGATTTACATCGAGATTTTAGAGCAAACTTCATGAGGCTCTGGGCACTAAGCTTAATTTCAGCACAACATTTCACCCACAGACTGACGTGCAATTAGAACGAGTGATTCAGATTTTGGAAGATATGTTGAGATGCTGTATACTTGAATTTGAAGGTATTTGGGAAAAATATCTACCATTAGCTGAATTTGCATATAATAACAATTATCAATCTAGTATAAAAATGACACCATTTGAAGCTCTTTACGGGAGAAAATGTAAAACACTATTGTATTGGTCTAAGTTGAGTGAATCCAAAATGGTAGGAGTTGATTTGATCCGAGAAACTGAGGATAAAGTTTGGATTATTCAGGATAGTTTTGAAAGCTGCATCTGATCGTTAGAAATCGTATGCGGATTTGAAGAGAAAAGATATAGAATTTGCTATTGGTGATTGGGTATTCTAAAAAGTCTCTCCGTGGAAGAAAGTGTTATGGTTCGGCAGGAAGGGAAAGCTGAGTCCAAGATTTATTGGACCGTATGAAATTGTTAAAAGAATAGGCCTTGTAGCTTATAGATTAGCTTTGCCCTCTGAACTTGAGAAAATCCATAATGTGTTTCACGTATCGATGCTGAGACGGTACAGATCTGATCCTTCACATGTGATTTCTCATAGTGAGATTGAGTTACAGCCAAATTTGATGTATTTGGAGGAACCAGTGAAAATTTTAGCCCGAAAAGTCAAAGAATTGAGAAATAAACGAGTACCATTAGTAAAAGTCTTGTGGCATCGACATGGTTCTGAAGAAGCTACCTGGGAAACTGAAGAATCAATGAGATTACAATATCCAAATCTATTTTCAGGTAATAATTTCGAGGACAAAATTTTCTAAGGAGGGAGAGTTGTAACAACCCGATTTTTCAGTGATGGCAGAAATAGTGGTTCAAGGCCACCAAATTCGGCGAGTAAGTTTGTAAATATTATTATTTAATATTTACGAGTCAAATATGATTTTAAAAAGGTTTTTGAAATGGTAATTTGTGTTTTTTAATGATTTATTAGGTCAAGTGGTTTTAGAAAGTGAGGTATCGAGACCTCGTTTCTATAAACCGAGCCATAAAAATTTATAAATATTTATGGAGTTCCATTAAGGTAGGATTAAAGTTTCATTGAAAAATTTTAACGTTACGATAGTTAATTAATTAAAAAGACTAAATTGAAAAAGGTGCAAAACTTACTAATTATAATAATTAAGTGATTAAATGGCTTGATTAATAAAGAGGAAGGACTTAAGTAATAAATAAACCTAAATTAAAAGATGATGTGGCATATGATGAGAAATTAATAAATTAAAATGATTCAATGGTAAAATGGTAATTTTGATGAAATTAAAAATAAAACAAATTGAATTTATAGGTTTTCTAGACATTTCTTCTTCAATTTTCACCAAAACAGCCATGGAGAGAGAGCTTAAGCTGGTTTTTCATATTTTTGCTTCGTGTGAGTTCAATTATTACCCGTCTCTTGTAATTGTTATATTTTTGAGATTGTTACAATTAGGTCCAACTAAACCATACCTTTGTTTTATATTTTATTAAAAATTTTGGAAGTTTCCATTGATAAATATTAGATTTTTTGACGAATAACAAGGATTTAGGGCTTTGATTGTGTTGTATGATAATTTTATAAAGTGATTTTGTTAAATATTAATTTTAGGATTAAATTGTGACAAGGTTAAAATATCGGGTTTGATAGTGAATTTTAGGTTTATTAGGGCTGTATGAAGGCCTAGAATATTTGGATAGATTATTGATTGAGAAAATTAGTTAATTTGATAGATTAACTATTTAAGGGATTAATTTGTAAAAATTGTAAAAGTTTGGGATGATTGTGTAAATTTGAAAAATAAGAGGGATTAATTGTGAAATGAATTGGAAATGGAATATATGCTAATAAATGAATAATTTTATATTTTAGATGAAGATCATGTAGATACTGTGAAAAGAAAAAATAGTAGAATAGTCCTAAACTTCTACAATTACTATAATTCAATCCGTAAGTTAAATGCGGTTAAAATTTAATATTTGTATAAATTTGATGAATGGTATTATGCATTTATTCTATTGTTGGAAAATTAATTATTGTTGGAATTATAATATTGAATTTGATATTTGGTTTGAATGGAACGCGGGATTTAAGTACATTTGTAATTTACTGTAAGATGGTATTGGAAGGAGATATCATCATTTTACCCAAGTAAAATGGGGTTCAGCATTTGTTGTGAACTCTCGTGTTTTACTTTCTGTTTGGCGTAATTGGGTGAATTAGCTTTTACGAGCGTCTATTCAGCTCTTACGAGCTTCTGTTCAGGTTTTGAGCTTCTATTGACTTATTCAGGAGAACCAGCTCTTATGAGCTTTTGTTGACGATGTACTCATATCCATAAGTCATTCTTCAAATGGAAAGATTTTGGTAAAGTGATTTATTTAATGAATTTGAAAGACATGATATTTATTTTTGCATTGATTTGAATACGAATGTATTTAGCAATTGAAGTTGTAAATGATAGGGAATTGACATGAATGATTGTATTTATTTGACTTGTTATAGTAGGTTCGGTAAAATTTTTGTTAAACAGTCGAACTTACTAAGCTTCATTAAGCTTATTTGTATTGTTTAATGTCTTTATAGATTTTTCAGAAGGTTTGACAATCGGATCAACACTAAAGTCACACTATCCAGCTTATCTCGATAGTTTTTGAAACATTAAATACAATTTATATGGCATGTATAGGCTTTTATATGATTTTGGTCAAAAATTAGCTTATGTAAATATTATAAATAATATTTTGTTTATATAATCAACTTATATAGTGGTATGAGATTAAGGTATAATTGTGATGTCAGTGTGAGTGTTATATGTATGTATGTATTTGAATGGTAGTGAACTTTGGTAGCTTGGTTAGGTAAATTAATTAGGTATGTTTGGATACTTGGTTGATATGTTTTTAAGTTAACATTTGAGGTGCCTAAGGGTTTATTAGTTTTATGTGGTGATAATTGATGTGCAAAAATATTAAGTTAGGTTGATGTCAAATTGGGTGAGAAATGTGGATTGAAAATTGGCCTATTTTTGTCCACACGGGTAGAGACACGGGCATGTGTCTCAGCAATGTGTGACCCACGACCGTGTGTCCCCTGTATCTTTTAAATTGTGTAAGTTAGTATGCTTACATGGCCTAGCACACGGGCGTGTGGCTTGGCTTTAGTATGCTTACATGGCCTAGCACACGGGCGTGTGGCTTGGCCGTTTGACCCAAGTCAAAGAGTTACACGGGCACAGATACGGATTGGGACACGACCGTGTGTCCTTGTTTCAAATGCTCACACGGCATGGCCACACTGCCATGTGACCCTTGCAATGTTGAAAATTTTAAATATTTCTAAAAAATTCTTTGAGTTTTCAATTTAGTCCCGACTTGTTTCTAATATGTTTTTCAGGTCTTGAGGGCTCGTATAAGGTACAGCAAATATGATTTTGATTGATTTTATTATGAATATTGATATGTAATGAAACAGTAGAAATTTCTGTCTGATTGATCCATACACCCCGATAATGCTCTGTAACCCTGTTCTGACGACGGATACGGGTTAGGGGTGTTACAAGGTGCTTTAGCCAACTCTTTTTTAAAATGATATCTCTATTTTGCATAATATATTAGGACATCTCTAGCAACTGTACGTCTACTTATATTCTGAAAATTAGGACTAGCAATTCTCATCATGTATCTAAATCATAGTTCTTCAACTGTCCTAAATGAATGCTTGCCACACATAAGAAAAGTAGAAACAGCTCGACGACACTAATCAGCATCAAACTTGTAGTTTTTTTTATAGATGGACCACCTCCTAAGGATGGTTGAGTGGCTATGGTGTATTAAGTGATGTCCTTATTAAAAATTTTCAAATAACTATTTAGATGACGTCTTAAATGAAAGGTTCCACTAGAAGATTTAGCAAAAAAGATACTCTTACAATGATTACATTTTGCATTCAATTTTCTTTTTTCTCACATTCAAGCTCTGTCGTTTCATCCCACACCTTTGAAGTGGTAGACTTTTGATGTTTGGGAGCACTTTCATATTCATTAAACCCATCGTCCACAGATATTGGAGTGTTCAAACTAGCTATAATCATAAAAACTCAAGTACTGAAATCCAAATGATTATATAATTATTTAACAATTGTAATTTTCATCCTGGTTGTAAAGAGAATGATTGAGAAAAAAACATTGACAATGAGTGCTCGGTCATATTATATAAACAATCGTTTACCATATATAAAAAAACTCTTTAACAAATAAGTTTACTAATTAATAAAATTAAATTATAAAATAAGATTAAGCGATGGTCACTAAACTAACTATAAATATGACAAAGGTAAGCGCACCCATCGAACAATAGTATAGCTATGGTGAGTAGAGAATATCGTATCCATGAAGACTAAAAGTATTAGTAATTATTGTTTTTCTATTATTTAGCCGAAAATTTGGGGTGATGTGTTTTAATCTAAATTTACTAAGCTAATTTAACTAAGAACACAAGAGAAAGTGAATAAAAGAAATAATCGAATATTAACAAATAAGATAGACAATACCCAAGAAAGAATCCACCTAGACTTCACCTTTTATTATGAATATGAATTAAATGATTTATTTACTTGTGCCTTGATCCGTAGAATTCCCTAAATTATGTTAATATCTTTTTCAAGAGTCAAAACACCTAACTCTAAGTTGATTAATTGAAATCTCTTTCTAATTCAAAACCCCTATCATTGCATTAACTCGATCTATAGATTCCCCTATTAGATTTGACTCTAATCCGGTAGATTTATGTCGTCCTATTTCTAGGATTGCATGCAACTCCACTTAATTATGCTAGATCTACTCTTAAACGGAGACTTTTGCTCCACTGCATTAAGCACATTAAACATTAATTAATATCCCAAAAATATTAAAACAAGAAATAATCATACATAATTGAGAACAAGAATCAAGTATTTATCACGTAAAAACAGACATTAAATAAAATGATTCATCATAGGTTTCATCCTCCCTACATATCTAGGGAATTTAGTTCATAATCCTGAATGAAAACATCTCAAAGTCAAAAAAACCACAAGACATAAAGAAACTCAATAAAACTTTGAAAGAAATTAAAAGGAGATCTTCGTTCTTGATGGAGATCCGCTTCTGAGTTGATTTCGATGGTGTTCTTCGAGTGTTTTGTTCGATCTTCTTTGATTGCTCCCTTATGTCTTCTTCTAATGGGTATTTATAAACTTTAGAATGCTTCGAAAGTCTAAAAATTAGGTTTTTTCGTGTATTTGGGAAGCAGGGTGGGAAATCAATACGGGCTAGCACATGGGTGTGTGCCCATCCTAGTAAAGCTAATGTCCTTGCTGACGCATTGGGTAGGAAGATAGTAGTTGAATTGCGAACGATGGTTGCTCAACTTAGTATCAATGATGATGGAAGCTTGATAGCTGAGTTGAAAATCAAACCGGTGTTGTTTGATCAAATCAAAGTAGCATTGTTAGACACGGGCTATGACACAGCTGTGTGTCCCAACTGTGAAAGCCTCATGGCTTTGGCTAGGCCGTGTGACCCATTTTTTAAGTTTTTTTTCAAATTTTCCCTACACTTTTTGAGTTGTTCCAATTTAGCCCTTGTTTGTTTTCTGACTATTTTTAAGGTCCCATAAACTTGTATTAAGGACTGTCAAAGTATTTCTACCCTGGTTTTAAATGAAATAGCGAACCTAAATTAGATGAAGTAGGTCATTCTACTAATATCATCGAAGACAGTAGGCAGTGTCTAATTTAATGCACTAATGGAAATAATTAAAATAACATTGCTGGGAACCTAACTTCTAACTTTTAAGAAGGGATAAATAGTGATAAAAGTGTAAATACTGGAAGACTAGATTTAGCATTGCATAGTATATCTCATTACTCGAATGTATAAGATAATAATATGGAAGTATTAAGTTAACATGTTCTGCTCTCTGAATAATATGATGTTAATAGTCAGCTTTCACCGTTGTTTATGTTGTAATTAAATGTTATGATTGGTTAGTAGTGCCCGTGACCCTAACCAGATGACAGATGTGGGTTAGGGGTGTTACAATCCAAAGGTTTCAAGAGATCACAAGGCAAAAATATCCACAATTACACAGTTTTAATTACTGATTTAATACACGTAATCTCTATTAATATTCATCAATTTAAATCACAACTTGTACACAATTCATGCTTATCAGATTCACATTTAATTGCACCTTAAGTGCCACAATAATGCTCATTGTGCCATCACATATCCGATCACATATGTGTGCATTAAAATCAGTACATCATTTAACAGCCCGATTTTTAGTGGTGTCAAAAATAGTGGTTTTAAGATCATAATTTCAACATAGTAATTCGAAAATATTATTTAATTAATATTTGTGAGGTCTCTAAAGTCAGTAAAAAGGCCTAAATAGTAAAAACTGAAAAAGTTGTGTAATTAAATTAAAGGGGCTAAATGAATAATTTTACCATGGAAATTTAGTTAGTGGAATGAGACGGTGTTATGTATAGGTGGATGGTTTTGGTGTTATGTATAGGTGGATGGTTTAGTTAATGTTAAGCATTGATTAATTAAAGTTAATTAAGAAAGTTGTAAAAATTACAAAATTACCAATATATATTAAGTTAAAATCAAAATTAAAAGAAATTTGACAATTTCCTCTTATCTTCTCCACGAAAAAGATTAGAAAACTTAGGGTTTTGCTCTTTTTGATTGAAGCTTTGATTGGTAAGCATTTTAATGCTCATTTTTAGTAATTTTTATGTTTTTTAACTCGTATTAACTTGATCTAGCTATTCCAAGGACTAATTTGCAAAACTGTTAAATGTTATAAATGTTTCCATTGATGAGTTGAGTTTTTTCTTGAAGTTTATGATGGATTATGAAGTTTTATTTTTGGGTGGACTATTTTGTGAAGTGACTTTTAATGATTTTAACGTTTAAAGACTAAATTGTTAAAATGATAAAAGTGTTTGTATTTAGTGTGAAATAATAGTGGATAAGGACTGTTAGAAGACCATGGAATGTTGTTAGGTTGAAATTGGGTTTAAATAAAAAATGATTAATTTACATGATTAGGGCTTAAGGACTAAATTAAGTAAAAGTGAAAAGTTGTGGGTAATTTTATAAATTGTCAAAAAGGTACTTAATTGCATTAAGTGATTTATTTTTACTGCTGAATTAGTTAATTGAATGAAACTATTGTGTTAGATCTAGAACGTGTGGACGATCGTGGAAAAGGGAAAATTATAGAGTAGTCCTTGTACTTTGGAAATTCTACAAATCAGTCCGGTAAGTTCGTATACTTAGTTAAACTAATAATGACTTTATATTTTATGTAAATGAAATCTTACTGGGTTATATATCAAATGTTTATATTATTTTGGAATGAAAATGGAATACCGAATATACTGAATTATTGCTCAATTGAGCAAGACTTACTAAATATATTGAATTATTGCTCAATCAAGCAAGACTTACTGAATATACTGAATTGTTGCTCAATCGAGGAAAACTTACTGAATATACTGAATTGTTGCTCAATCGAGCAAAGCTTACTAAATATACTGCAATGTTGCTCAATCAAGCAAAACTTACCGAATATACTGAATACTGCTCAATCGAGCAAAACCTACTGAAAATATACTGAATACTATTCCAGCGAGTAAAAATTTACTGATTATACTGAGTGCTACTCAACAAGAGTTATACACTGATTCTACTAAATGGGATCATAAGTATTGATGGTTGGAAATGAACACTGAAATATTGCTACCAACAGTACCTACTCCATAGAAATAGTGATTGCTGAGGATTCAATTTAATGAATATTCGAACGAACTTACTAAGCTTTAATTAGGCTTACCTGTTGTTGGTTCATTTTGTAGATTACATTTGTGGGCTTGGAAGGGTGGATCAACGTGGAAATCACACTATCCAGGAATCTTGGTAGACTTTAATTTTGGCTGGTTTATATAGCATGTAATAGGCTATTTATATAGGTTATGACACTTATAGAGTTTTGATGTAATATACCTATGTTTGTGATGTGTTTTAAATGACTTGTGAAAAACCTACATGTTACTTAATGTGGCTTGATGGTAAAAGTATGAGATGCTTTGGTAAATTTTTAACTTAAAGTTTGCAATGAAATGGATGTTTGTTATGTATAGATATAATTTGATTGTGTTTGCAAAATTGGAAGTGAAGTGTGATGAAATGCATTGAGGTGAAATGATGGCACATTGGTTGATATAGGTTGAATTTATTTTCATGTTTAAGTGTGTTCGGAGTTGGTTTCGGCATGGAAATTGTGTATTTGAATGTGTTTAGGTACCTAAGAAAAAAGGGTGAAGTTTTAGCTTGGAATTGGACATTTTTTGGCTCACACAACCTAGGACACGAGCTGTCATACGGCCTACGACACGGCCGTGTGATCCAAATCAGAGAGTTACAGGGTCCATGCACACGAGCGTGTGAGATCGCGCACGGGCTAGGCTCTATCACATGGCCTGGACATACGGCCATGTGACCCCTAACTTGAAAATTTTTAATTTCTTCAAGAATGTTTTGATTTTCTCTAAATTGATTACTGAATGTTTGTAACTTATTCTAGAGCTTAGAAAGCTCGATTTAGGACCCGAAACTGAATGATCTCTTTCATTTTGAGTATTACTTGTAATTATGGAATTTAATTAATTATTGAATGTAATTCATTATTAATTGTTCCAACTTGTCTGGTAACATCTTGTATCTTATTCTGACAATGGAAACGGAATATTGGTGTTAAACATCATATATCACATACAAATATTCTCACATATTACCTGTCATAGTAATATCACATTCCATAATCTAACACATATATACTTCCCGAAATTTTGCTAGCTTTCGCTACATATTTGCACTATTAGCATACCATTATCACTGTCATTAGGCATGTATATCATGCCCACAACCCAACATAATTCACAATAGTCATCACACATGTCTCATATCACAATATTGCATCATAGTAATTAATCCACAATTATTCACATAATCACATAATTGCCAAAATAAAGTAAGGGAAATAGAAAGCTTACACTCGGAACTTAGGATAGGGGTTTAGTTTATTCTTAAGCTCCCAATTCACACTATGAATCATGTCTACAAGTAGTGATTCCAAACATTCACCAAATACACTTTTGTCGAAATGCTAAAAGCTCAAACTAGCCTTTCCTTAACTCGTAGATGGACTTAATGAATCTGAAGCTTTAACACAATAATTCACACAACAACACATTCAAAAATTAGTTAAAGACTCAACTCAAGCAATAAAAAACATAAGTCTAAGCTAAGTTCTCAAGTAACCAAAACCTTCGACATAACAAATTTAAATTTAAATTATCTCGGTCTATACTTAATCTTTTTGCCTAAAACTGATTCTATTCATCTAATTATTCACCTACGACTGATTCTCAAGCTTTAAATTACTCAAAACTACCCAATTCATAGTATCAAAATTTTTGACATATTTATGGAAATTTTCAAGAAAATTCATTAAAACATTGGAAATATTCAACGAAACTTTAAAGTAATTAGAAATATTCTAATCATGTCAAAACTAATTGAAAAACACTTTGAAACCATGTTTTTACCCAAAATCCTGAAATCCGCCATTAACGACCTAATTTTCGACTTTTATTTAAAACATGAGATTTAATGGCTAAAAAAATCAATTTAAAAGATCAAATATCATCAAAAACTAATAAGGAATCGAATTGTTACCTTAGTTGATGAAAAATCAAATGTTTGATCGAAAACTCGAAAAACCCAAAAACTTAACATTGGAGGAATTTATGGTGTTTTGAGTGCTTTTTCTTGAAATACTATGGAGGTTTAATGTTGGGAGAACGAAAGAAATCAAGGGAATAAAGTTTGGGAATCAAAATTAAATGGAGAAGAGACTAATGTGGGTTTTATAAAGATGGAGGGGAAAATCGGGTGAAAATTAAAATTTTGTTTAATTGCCTTTTAAAAACTCATAATTTAGACCATATTACAACTCAGTCCTTATTTCAAAATTTAAAATGTTTTAAACATTATTTTCAAAAATCTTTTCAATTTTCAAAAAGCCATAAACAAACAATTTCGGGTTACCACAATTCAAAATTTCTGAACCCATTCTGAGCCAAAATTCTTGATTTACCCTCAAAACTTCTCAGCTCAATTTTGGGGTGTGACATGATTGAAATTATTTTAACTTTATTTAAAGGTTGATTTAAAAATTTTCTAAGAGTTCAAAGTAATAGGTTCAAAATTTTAACTTTTATTTAAAAACACTTTAATTTGTTATATCAAAATATATTATCAAATAAAGCTTGGTATAACATTAGTGTTACCTATTAATTGGATTTTAATTTAGATGAAAAATTATCAAAACCCATTAATTTTATTAAATAGAAAAATTATTATGAGAGTATTTTTATAATTTTATATTTTGTGTAAAATCTTAAAAAATACACTTGATAGGATTTAATTTACCAATTCAACCAAAACCTCATTTATTCTTTATATCAATTTTTATAAGTATATTTTTACATAAAATCTTCACCCACATTATGTGTTTGTAATAATCTAGTATTCATTACATGCTTGATTGAGTTGGTGTCACCCATTAATCGAGTCTCAACTTAGTTAGGAAGTTACTGAACGTTCATTCCCTTTACAAAGTAAGAAATATTATTACGAGGATTTTTTTTATATTTTATACAAAATTTAGAAAAATACACTTACACAATGAGAATCAAGCATAAGACACCATAGACTTCAATGACTCAACCTTATCATTTCAACCAAAACCTCATTTGTTTTTTATATCATTTTTTGAATCAAAATAGTTTGGGTTAGAGTGAAACTAATTGGAACCAAAACAAAAAATATGCAAAAATTTAAAAATTCTGGAAACAGGGATTACAAGGTCACATGCACCTTAAAAAGCTTCTAAAACAAGGCAAACTTTCTTCTAACACTTAGGTTCCAATCCAAATCAAAATCAACCATTTCCATACTTTAAAAACACATTTAAACAAGCTTAAAACATGTTAAAATAATCAACCTAAGTGCCTAACCAATGTGTCTTCATTGACACCGCAATTCAATTATCAACCTGAATTCACATGACACATCAACTAATGTGCATTCAAATTCATAAGTTCATATATGAAACTCATGCCAAACCTATCATTTCTTCTTAATCATTCACATCTGTTCACACCATGATTCAAACATTTAAATAAGGTTTATATCACATGACCAAAACAACTCTATATGAACATATTCACACCAAGATTAAAGACACATACACAAGTAAACTTATACCAAGCTTAAAACATAACATTTGTAATAAGTATCTAAACATATACAAAAGCACCTATTACATGCCATATAACCCAAAATAAATGTATCAAAATCTAGCAAAATGTATCTGGATAGTGTGATCTTCAAGTTGATTCGATCGTCTGACTCTACAAAACGTCATCTATAAGGAACAGAAAAGAACACGAGTAAGCTTCATTAGAGCTTAGTAAGTTCAACAGTTAAAATGATAAAGCTTACAGAATTAAATATAAAAATTTTAATAACAAGATTAAAAGTCAGAGTCTCCTATCAACCATAATCCACAATAGGTGAGTTTATACATAAACAAGTACGAGATCATTCACGATCAAACCGCAATGCTATCAAGAGATTCATGAATAATTGTTCAACAATTCAATAACAAGAAACATTGCCCGATGAACGGTATATGGATATGAGTGCACAATTATCCATCTGAAACACTCCAAGTGCTCAAACGATCTAATCCAACTAATAACACTCCTCGGTACCAAGTGCCAAGCCCGAAGGCTTTACATCTGCCCCTCGGTAACACGCCAGAAACATTGTAAATATAACACGATAGTCCACAACAAATGCTGGACTTCGGTGTATTCAGTGAAAAAAAAACAAACAGGAATCATCATCTCATCTCAAACAAATATTGAACAGCTCGTACTATAACATATTGACATGCCAATCGTACTCTATCCTACGTTCGTCCAACTCAGGAGTTATTTTTGTAAAAAAACAAATCCAAGCAATTTATTACCTCAATTCATATTAAATTAATAGTAAAACATTCATTTCAACATTCAACATTCAACAACTCATTCAATTTATATTGCAATTTATATCAAAATAAATCGAACGAACTTACCAAGGCTAAACTGTAGTAACGGCAAAGATTCAGGGACTATTTAGGTACTTTCCTTTTTCCTCGGTTATCTACTTGTTCTTGATCTATGATATGATTTATTTCAATTAGTAGCCTCAATTTAATATACCGTTCAATTTATTACATATAACTTTCTATTTACAACTTTTCACATTAACCCAAAATTTTCACATTTTATTCAATTTGGTCCCTAAGACCAAAACATGATTATTTCTACAATTAAACTTTATACCCATTATAAAAATTATAAATATCCCAAATCAGCCCTCACATGCTAAAATTTCACAAGAAAATCATGTCTAATTTAATTCATTTTAAATTAAACCCTTAAACTTGAAAATTATACAAAATCACTTAAAAATATTTCTATTAAACACTCAAAACATCATTTTCTACCAATTAACATCCAAATAATTTAAAATCACCAATGGTATAATTTCTATACTTTGCTAATTTCACAAATTAGTCCTTGTACTAGCTAGATTTTAATACAACAATCACAAAAATATAAAAATTACAAGAAATGAGTACAAATTGAGCTTACATGCATTCAAAAATAATAAAAACCAAACTCCCAAGCCTTAGAGAAAATGGTGTTTCGGCCAAACCAAAGAAAAAAGTAAAGAGGATGACAACCCCTACTTTTATTTTGCTTTTGTTTTATTATTATTTTAACCTTATTTTAATTAAAATTTCTTACCAAACTACCTCATGCCGTCCACTACCAAAATTAATGGTATATTTGCCATTATGCTTTCCCCACATTTAAATTTAACCCTTTTTAACTAATAACTAAATATTAATTGAATTTTGCAGTATTTACAATTTAATCTTTTTGCTTTAATTAACTATCTAAACATTAAAATTACTAGATCCAAATTTAACACGACACTAATGACCTCGTAAATATAATTAACATTTACAGGTTGACATGTCAAAATTTATGGTCTTGAAACCACTATTTTGACACCACTGAAAAATGGGCTATTACAACTCTCCCCCCTTAGAAAATTTCGTCCTCGAAATTGTGACATGAAAATAAGTTAGAATATTGTAATCTCATCAAGTCCTCGATTTCCCTAGTAGCTTCCTCAACACAATGCTTATGCCACAAAACTTTTACTAGCGATAACTGCTTATTCCAAAGTTCTTTTACTTCTCGAGCTAAATTCTCACTGATTTTTCAGAAATACGACATATTCTTTTGTAATTAAATATCACTGGGGGTAATCACATGGGAAGGATATGATCTATACTGTCTCAGCATCGAAACATGGAAAACATTATGAATCTTTCCAAGCTCAGGAGGTAAAGCCAATCTGTAAGCTACAGGACCGATTCTTTCAATCACCTCATATGGCCCAATAAACCTCAAACTCAATTTTCCTTTTCTGTTAAAACATAGTACTTTCTTCCAGAGTGAGACTTTCAAAAACACTTCATCCCCAATGGCAAATTCTATATCCTTTCCTTTAATCTACATACAACTTCTGACGATCTGATGCGGCTTTCAAGAAATCACGAATAACTCGAAATTTATCTTACTTTTCACAAATCAAATCAATTCCTACTGATTTGGATTCACTCAACTCGTACTAGTATAACTGTAACAGCCGAATTTTCAATGGTGATGGAACAGTGATGTTGGGACCACAAATTTCTGTCGTATAGACTCGTAAATATTATTTTTAGAATATTCATGGAGCCATTAGAGTCGTATTATAATTTGGTTAAGAAATTTTAACGTTTAGATAGTTAATTAAAGAAAAATGACTAATTTGTAAAATGTGCAAAACATAGTAATTATTGCATTTAGATGATCAAATAGTTTAACTAATAAATGTGGAAGGGCCAATAAGGCAAATAAACCTTATTTCTTGATAGTGGACGATTTTGGAGTGAATTTTAATGAAAAATTGAAAATAATTTAAGTATAATGGTAATTTTGTAATTAAAATAAAATAAAAAAATAAAATTAAGTAAAGAAAGTCTTTCTTCTTCATTTTCCTTTCTCCACAGTTGAAAACCACCAAAAACTTAGCTTGAAGAATCGGTCAACCTATTTTCCTTGCATGTAAGTGAATTTGATACCCGTTTCTTGTGTTTTTTATGTTTTTGAGATCGTTGCAACTAGGTCCAACTAGCCTGTACCTTCGTTTTTGAATCTGTTAATAATTTTAGAAGCTTCCATTGATGAATCTTGAATTTTTTTATGATAACTATGTATTTGAAGCTTTGATGTGGTATTTGGTGATTTTGTGAAGTGATTTTTGTTAGATTTTGATATATGGATTAAATTGTGAAAATGTCAAAATTTTAGGGTTTGATAGTGAATTTGATGTCTAGTAATGATGTATAAGGGCCTAGTATATTCAGATAAAATGTTGACTTGAGAAAAAGGGTTAATTTGATGATTTTCGAGTTAAGGGACTAAATTGAAAAGTTGTAAAAGTTAGGGGTAATTATGTAAATTTTAAAAAATAAAAGGGTATAAAATGTAAAGTGAATTGGAAGGTGAAATGTAAGCTAATAATTGAGAAATCTTACATTTTAGATCAAGACCCTGTTGATATTCGTGGAAAAGGAAAAATCACAGAATAGTCCCTAAACTTCTGCAACTACTACAACTCAGTCTAGGTAAGTTCATATAGTTTATAATTTAACATTTATATGAAATTTTTGATGGTATAATGTGATATAATAGATATATTTGATTATAAATGATGTAAAGATATTTGAGAAAAGTTCTTGAAATTCAATACTTGGATCGGATTAAACGTGGGATAGAGTACAATTAAGATATGGTATGTTATGGCGGATTGGAGTGGAGTTTATTGTGGAGTGTTCTATATATCTGTTTCCCAAGTAGACTGAGGTTTAGCATTTGTTGCAAACTCTCATGTTATACTCCCTATTTTGGTATGTTTCTGTTGGACTTGCTCTTCGGAGCCATTAGTGTGTTATCGGGTGCACTGACTCATATGAGCATTTGGTGTGTTTCAGATGGTTTAGCTCTTATGGGCATCTGTGTGTTTCAGTTGAAATATTGATGTACTCGTATTCGTAAGTCGTTCATCAGATTGTAATCTCCGTAATGTAACTTGTTTTGTGGTTTTGATGGTTATGTTATGTATTTGGACTTTGAATAAAATTTTGAAATTCACTTGGTTGAGATTGTGGATGACAGGGAACACACATATGGTTGTATTATTATTTGACTTATTGTACTTACTTCGGTAAGATTTATTGTTTTAGCATGTCAAACTTACTAAGCTTCAATGAGCTTACTTGTGTTATTTTTTGTTCTTATAGAGACTTTGAAGGTTGGATAGTTGGATTGGCACTCAATTCACACTATCCACTCATTTTTCATAGTTTTTGGAACATTCATTTTGGATTTTATGACATGTAATAGGCTTGTATGTCATTACTATTATTTTGATATGTAAAAGGTTAAAATATGATCTTAAGTGCAAATAGTCAACTTATGTGATATATGTGAATGAGTTATGATGTTTAAGTGCAAGCTCATGGTAAGTGTGTTTGGAATATTGTGATTGAGATGCCTATGTTTGGCATATTGGTTGAATCTGAGATGGTATGATTGAAAATGCCTTGAATGATAGTTCCTTTTGTTGTAAAATTGTATATACTTGTGGTATCAATGAGGATACATTGGTTAGGCAATTATGATGGTTGATTTAGCATGTTTTTAGCTTGATTAATGTCGCTTTGAATAGGTCTTTCAGGTGATAAATGGATTACTTAGAGTCTAAGTAAACTTGAATTGGTAAACTTGTTGTTTAAGATATATTTTGGGTCTACACGGCCTAAGACACGGACGTGTAATTCAGTCGTGTGAGACACACGGCCTGGCGACACGATCGTGTGTCATTTGATAAATTATTTAGGGTGCAAGTCAGTGAGTTACACAGCCTGGCACACGGGCGTGTAACACGGCTGTGTGACCTTACTTAGAGAGTTACACGGGTCAGAACACGGGTTGGGACATGGTCGTGTGTCCCTAGTTCGATTGTTGCATGGCCTGAGACATGGGCATGCATCTCAACCATGTGAGGCACATGGTCGTGTGACCCCTATTTTGTAGATTTTATGTCTTTTTCCTAAACTTTCCAAACTAATTCAAATTTGTCCCAAATTGTTTTTAGGCTATTTTTAAGGCCTTGAGGGCTTTATTCAGGGACTATATGCATGTGCATGAATAATTTATGATATGATTATAATTTTGAATGATACAAGGTTCTAATGTTTTTGATTGTTTAGTAATACTTCGTAACCCTAATCTAACGACGGAAATGGGTTAGGGGTGTTACAATAACGATGTTATAGATTTTCTACCATATAAAGCTTTAAACAGATTCATTTTAATACTGGACTAATAACTATTATTATAGGCAAATTCAGCAAATGGAAAATATTTTTCCCAACTTCTGTTAAACTTGAGAATGCAACACCATAACATGTCTTCCAGAATCTGTATTACCTGTTCTGACTGTCCATCTGTCTGCGGATGAAATGTTGTACTGAAATTGAGTTTTATACCCAAAGCCTTGTGACATTTACCCCAAAATCTAGAAGTAAATCTAGGGTCTCGATTAGAAATAATAGACATTGGTACCCCATGTAATCTAACAATTTCAGACACATACAACTCAGCTAATTTTTCAAATGAATAATCCGTTCTGGCCTGAACAAAATGAGCTGACTTCATCAATTTATCAACAATAACCCAAATTGAATCTTTCTTTCTTGATGATACAAGCAATCTAGAAACAAAATTCATCGTGACTCGCTCACATTTCCATTCAGGAATCATAACAGGTTGTAATAGTCCAGATAGTACCTGATACTCAGCTTTCACCTGTTGACAAACTAAACATTTAGCTACAAACTCAGTAACTTTTCGTTTCATACCCGACCACCAATACATCTGTTTCATTTCACAAAACATTTTCGTACTACCTGAATTAATAGAGTACGTACTACTGTGAGCTTTAGTCAAAATGTCTCATTTCAATTCCAGATTATTCAAAACACACAATCTATTGTGAAAGTACAATATACCATACCCCCAAACACTAAATTCTGTAGATGGATCAGTCTGAATATGATATCGTTTAGCTACTAACTCCAGGACATCATTTTGCAACTCTCGAATTTTCTGAAGAAACACTGGTCTAGCTTTGAATATACCATCATGATTCAAGATCAACTGAGCATTCAACACTCTCAAAGCAAACAATGATTTTTTGACTTAATGCATCTCCAACAATGTTAGCCTTTATAGGGTGATAATCAATTACTAAATTATAGTCTTTTAACAACTCGAGCTACCGTCGCTATCTCAAATTCAACTCTTTTTTTAGTCATCAAATATTCCAGGCTTTTATGATTAGTGTAAATGTGACATCTCTCACCATAAAAATAATGTCGTCAAATCTTTAAAGCAAAAATAATTGTAGCCAATTTCAGATCGTGTGTCGAGTAATATCTCTCGTGTGATTTTAACTGTCGAGAAGAATAAGCTAAAAACTTTCCAGCTTGCATCAAAACAAAACCTAAGCCACTAAGCGATGCATAACTATAAACAACAGATTTAGGCTAAGACAGTACAGGAGCTTCTTGTAACAACCCATTTTTGGTGAGATCGGAATAGTGGTTTCGAAAACAAAATCCGAGTCCAAAATAAAGAAGTATTTTAATACTATTTCATGGTCTGCATTAAGATTTAAATATCGTATGAAAATTTCGTAAAGAAATTTTATCCGTTACATGTCTAATTGAATGTAAAGGACCAAATTGCATAAAGTGAAAAAGTTGAATTCTAGTAGCTAAAGGGATCAAATAGCTATGGAATTCAAAAGTTGAGGTCCTTATATGGAAAATAGACCATTTAGAGGAGTTAGAAGATAAGTATGATTAGTCATCATTGGAAAATTAAATAAAGAAAAGGACTAAATTGGAAAGTGAAATAACAAAAGAGGATAAATGATTATACAATAAAAATGTCATCATTTTATATCATATTTCCTAAACAAAAACATGGAAACCCTAGCCATGGAAATTAAGTTTTGAGCAAGCTTATTTGGCTTAATTGGGTAAGTATTCTTGTCCTATTTTTAGTAACTTTCATGTTTTCGAGGTCGTAATAGCTTAATCTAGCTATCTCGGGGATTAATTTGCCATGGATAAGTATGCATGAATTATGAAGTTTTATGGTAGAAAATGAAAGGTTGTTGATAGATAAACAACTTTTGTAAAGAGAATTTTGATGAAATTCTAATTTAGGGACTAAATTGAAAAGATGAAAATTTCATGGAAAAATTCTAAATTTTATGAAATACATGGGCTTCTATTGTGACACATAAAAATTGGCTAGGCTTGGAATAAGGAATAAATTGCATGAATTTCATTTTCCGATCCTAAGGACGAAATTGTAATTAATTAAAAGTATAGGGGCAAAATGGTAATTTTTCCAAAGATGTGAATTGAATTGAATTGGATATAAATTGATGTTAAATTCATAGTATAGATCCGGATAGATCAAATATGGAGTTAGATCGTGGAAAAGAGAAAGTAACGGATTAGTAGCTTTTGTGTACGCAAACATTGTCGAGGTAAGTTTGTGTAATTAAATTGTATATTTATATGTTGGAATTGAATGTTATGTATGTGAAATGTATAAAATTTCCATGTATAAGAATGGATCACATATCCGATAATGTCTGACAAGTGCTAATTCCCGTTTGAACTAAAGAAATTCGATGGATACAGGGTTCCTAAATTTGTTGTGGTCCTGCATGTGTTGCAGGCACACCATAACTCACAAGAGCGTCCCGTTATTAGCTCTCATGAGCATCCCGATATTGGCTCTCTTGAGCTACCCAATATATGGCTCTCACGAGCCTCCCGTTAATAGCTCTTATGAGCATCCCGATTTCGTTGTGATCCTGCATGTGTTGCAGACACACTGTAGCTCTTATGAGCGTCCCGATATATGGCTCTCCAGAGCTTCCCAATTAAAGGTTCTTTCATGAGCTTCCCGACTAGTGGCTCTCCGGAGCTTCCTAATATATGGCTCTCCGGAGTGACCCGTTATTGGCTGACATGAGCTTCCAGTTATATGGCTTGAAAGAGCTTCCCGATTATGTGTTCTTATGAGCATTCCCGAATATGAATTGATGGATTACAGATTTGTACACTTAGTATATACATGAAACAATATCAGTTCGAAACGAACTATTACCCGTATATACATGAAGTACAAGGAAATTATATTACTTGATATACTGAAGCATGAAATGATTATGACTTGTATGTGGAACTTACTTGATGACTTTGTTCATCCATGATGATGGGCTATTATATGAATTACATGACTAAGAAGCTTGATGATGATATGTGTTTAGGCATTTGGCCAATTTGATTAGAGTATGTTTAGTTTACCTACCTTAAATGTAAATTAAATGGTAAGTTAAATTTCATGTTATACGAACTTACTAAGCCTTAAAGCTTACTCTGTTCTATTTTCCCTTTTTTATAGTAATTCAAAAGCTCGTTGTAACACCTCAAACCCGGCCTAGACATTATGGCTGAATCTGGAGATGTCACATAGAAAAGGATTTGAAGACAAGATTGTCAAGTTTAAAAACCATTACGGTAAGTTAGCTTTTATTTATTTTGAAAAAAACTAGTTGATTTGCTAAACTTGTCTCTTAGCGGAAGATTTTGTAACCAATTAATTTAGGGAAAATCGTTTCCATTTACGAAAAACTTTAGTTTTCAAAAAAAACCATGTTTTGTGGAGTTGCAGTTTTAAAAAATCCATAAAAAAAAGTATAAAGTCCCATATTTAAAGCCAACCAGTCCATAGTCCAGAAGATACATCAAAAACCCCAAATAAGTAATAAATTTTACGAATTAATGGAAAATACTCTAAAATTTAAGTGTGGCCACCGTCGAGCCCTTCGCTGCACCGACCCGTCAAGTCTAGGGATTACTTGTACATATTTAATAGAGAAAGGGTGAGTTTTCGTAAACTCAGTGTGTAATCCCCCCAGAAAACATGCATACAGATAATCAATAGAATTTAGTTAGATACAGTCTGGGGCTCATACCCATTACAAAATTAGTTTGGGGCCTTAGCCCATCCAGATACAGTCTCAGAAATACATTAGGGCCTTGGCCCATATCAGATACAGAATGCAGATACACTAAATCTGAATCCTACCTACCAGCCTCTACACACCATCTCCGTCCAACCCTACACACCATGTGGGGATTAAATCAACCCACCCATCCCTACACACCATGTTGTACTGAAATGCGGCACATAATCAGAAGGTTGTAGCTGAACTGTCAGATAACAGGCTTAATAGCCTTTCAGACACTTCCTCTAAATATCATCAACCCACCCCGATGCAATGCAACATACAAAATATACCATGCCAGTATGCAATTAATAGTACATACATTCAGATCTCATATTTCATGCTCGGTATAGAAATCAGATAGTCAGATCACAAATATAGGGGTCTAAGTAATGCTTACCGACCCTACAGTAGGTTCACAGTTGACTTGTGCGACCCGTGCAACCTTAGCAATCAATTCAGTGAAAATGGGCTCACACGCCCGTGTGGCCCACTCAGCCCAAATTGGCCTTAGCCGCGTGGTCCATTTTTAATGTAACACGTGTTAACTACATATTCATATATGTTTTCACTATTTACTTACATGTTCCTTCAAAGTTGTCTACTTGATTCACTGTTACTAAATTATTTATATCTTGAGATACAGAATTCCAAATTAAGGTCTTCTTGATGTCTTTGAAACTAAACTCAAATACCTTTCTACCATAAAGTTTTCAGAATTTTTGGTTTAGCCAATGTAAAATCCTCAATCTTACCTTTGTTCTACTGTTTGATAGCTTCGACCTTTCTTTGCTAAAAATTAATTATCTCTTAGTAAAAAGTTTGGATGTTGTTACCATTTATTTCTATTGAAAATAGATTCAGTAATAATTTAAAGATGTAAATTTTAACCCCTAATTATTTTTCTCCAATTTTTGATGATTTTCAACAGTTAGAACAAGGGAACCTGAATTCATTCTGACTTGTCACACAAAACTTATTATATCTCATGATTTACAATTTCATTACTTACAATGTTTCTTCTATGAGAAACTAGACTTAATAAGATTTAATTCCATAATTTTTTCATCCTCTAATTCAATTTCCACAATTTACGGTGATTTTTCAAAGTTAGCCTACTGCTGCTGTCCAAACAGCAAGCAATTTCGACTTTTCACTAAATCATTTTTTTTTTGCGTTTCAGGTACACACCTGGTTTTGGTTGAAGCTAAACAGTCCCTGAGCACCCCAAAGCCTATAATCAAGACACTCAACATCAATTTAATAGATTTACAAGCGAATTGACAACCAAAAACGAACAGAAACCCAACTTACCACCGACGATAACCCTCCGTTTAACTATTGTTAAGATGAGAACACTGAATTCACCTATCCGAGCCTCCCCCTACGCCCAAATCACAGAGAAAAAACATTACCACTTCAGTCGTTAAGAGATTCATGACAGAAACAAAGAGAAACACTTACCAAAACTAAACGACCACTAACCGCGTGCAAAAGTGAAGGAAAATAACTGGATTAGGGAAAAATCAAGAAGAAGATAAAGAAGAGAAAGATGGAAAAACTCAGAGAATTTCGGTAAGAGGAGAGGGAGAAGAATAGACGGCAGAATTTTTTTTTGGAAAAAACAGTCAAAATTTGGTTATGGGAAAAAAAATCTCGATAATCCCCAAAACCCCTTAATCTTCTCCCCTAATTCTCACTACATATCCGCTACTCAGAATCCCCCTATTACACAACTCTATCCCAAAATCTGAGCAAAAAAATAATACCCTTGCCTGCATTGGGATTCGAACACAAGACCTCCACTATAATAACACACCATTTAACCACCAGACCAGTAGGCCCATTTTGATGTAATTTACCCAACAATCAAATGAAAGCCTACTAAACAAGAGTAATGCCTAATTCATTCAAAATACCAAAATTTGCCCAAGCGAAAGCTTGAACTTGGGACCTCCCAAACACTCCCAGAACACATAACCACTAAAGCTGACAGATATTTGTGTCATATTTTCACAATAACAAAATTAGAAATTTTAAGGCGTTACACTCCTTGGGTTGGAAGCTTGGCAGAGATCACTCACACTATCCTTCAGCTCATTTCGGTATATATAGTAAACTAACTTTGGTTACAATGGCATGTATAGGTTAATTAGCCCATGTTGGTATGTAAATGTTTTGGTTCTAACTAGCCATTGGAATGGCTTGGGATGAACATGTTTTAATGTGTAAATAAAAGGCTATATCATATTTGAGGTGAGTGTTTGGTATGGTTGATAGATGAAAAACATATAGGTATATTGATGATTGATTTGAGATAATATATAGGGTAATATGTCATGCATAGGACTTGGTTTTGGCTTGATTTAAAAGTCTCGTATTGGCTTGTGAATGAGTTAAAGTGTTAATGTAGGTGGAAGGCAAGTTTGGGTGAGAAATGTGGCTTGGAAATAGTCTATTTTCATCCACACGAGCAGAGACACGAGCATGTGTCTCAGCCATGTGTGAAAAATGGACTAGCACATGGGCGTGTGTTTTGGTCGTGTGTCCCCTGCAACTTTAAAATTTCAAAACAGAATGCTCCAAATTACTCACATGGCCTGGTACACGAGTGTGTGGCTTGGTCGTGTGACCCCTGCACCTATTTAATGCAAGTCAGTATGCTCACACGGCCTAGCACACCGGTGTGTGGCTTGGCCGTGGACCCAAGTCAAAGAGCACCCTAATCTGGACATGGGATGGGACACCGCTGTGTGCCCCTATTTTGAATGCACACACGGCCTAAGACACGGTTGTGTCTCTTGGCTGTGTGAGCCATACGGCGTAACCACATGGGCGTGTATCCCCTGTACTTAAAAAAAATTAATGTTTTCCAAAAAAAAATATCTGAGTACCCAGTTTAGTCTCGACTTGTTTCTAATGGATGTTTTGAGCCTCAAGGGCTCATATAAAGGGCATTATGTTTAATTTCTGATATGAATATTAAATGATATGAAATGCCTGTTGCGTGTTCTTTAAATTTTGATAATGCTCTGTAACCCTATTTTAACGACAGATACGAGTTAAGGGTGTTACATTTATTGGTATCAAAGCTACAGTTTAGTCGATTCTCGGACTAACGTAGCATGTACTAGTCTAGCTATACATGCCATTCTATAACCTGTGAAAGTGTGATATCTCCTGACCATTTTAAAATATGTTTTTAATATAATGTCATCCAACCGAGCCAATTCCGAAAAAGCTCAAAGTAATGCTCAAGCTTCTGTGCAAAGAGCAGCCTCAAGTAGTAGAAGACTCGTATCTGAGGACTGAGGAGGAGAGGTAAAAGAAGCCTTCCTCTAAATGATGAATGAGTGGTTTACAAAATTTGTAAGAATAAATTCGGCTGTACAACAACCTCCACCCCCTCCTATTCCTAAATTGGTTCCTGAAATGCCTAAAAGTACAGAACTTATTGGAGCTGGTAAGCCTCATGTTGATAAAATCCTTAAATATGGGGTAGAATAATCCAGAGCTATAGCTGAAGATGATCCTAAAAGAGCTGAATTTTGGTTAGAAATTACTAATAGGGTTCTCGATGAATTGTTTTGTTTATCGGATGAATGTTTGAAATGTGTTGTATCTCTGTTAAAAGATTCAACCTACCAGTGGTGGAACACCTTAATTTCTGTTGTACTGAAAGAGTGAGTTACATAGGAATTTTTCCAAATCGAATTCTGAAAGAAATATATCAGTCAGAGGCTTCTTGATCAGAAACGTGAAGAATTCTTGGAACTTAAACAAGGTTGCATGACTATATCTAAGTATGAATGAGAATTTGTTCGGTTAAGTAAATATGCCAGAGAATGTATCCCGACTGAAACTACAATGTGTAAGTGGTTTGAATAAGTTTAACTGAAGACATAAAATTATTAGTCAGGGTTCTTGAACTAAAATAATTTGTTGTACTGGTTGACCGGGCATATAAAGCCAAAGATCTTAGTAAAGAGAAAAAGCAAGTTGAGATGGAAGCTAGAACTTCAAGTAAAAGAATTACGGGAAAGTCATATCAATCGGTATTGAAGAAATCAAAGAAATATTATGACCATTCCATTACCTCTACGGGATATTCAGGTAGAGATAGAGGTATTCAACGCTCCAGTTCAAGATCCCAAGCTGCATCTGTAGCAAGTGCGGGTAGCGTTAGAAACACCAAATCCAGATGCAAGCACTATAATAAACTGCATTTTGGAGAGTGCCGCATGAAAAGTGGAGCTTGTTTTAGATGTGGTTCCTTTGACCACAATCTCAGAGACTGCCGAAAAAGCTTGAAAAAGATATCGTTCAAACATCAAGATCGAGCAACCCCGCTACAAGAGGTAGAACACCTCGTTATCCCGACAATATGCGTGGTAGTCGGGTACGACAAAAGATTCAACTATCATATCTGAACCATGAGCACCAACCAGAACTTATGCTATTCGTGCACGTGAGGATGCCTCTGCACCAGATGTTGTTACTGGTACTTTTTCTCCTACTGATATTGATATAACTAATTTAATTGATCCCAGTTCAACTCACTCATACATTTGCATGAATTAAGTATCTAATCAAAAATTTTCTATCGAGTCCACTGAATTCGTGGTTCAAGCATCAAACCCCCTAGGCCAGTATGTGATGGTGGATAAAATTTGCAAGATTTGTCCGTTAATGATACGAGATTACTATTTTTTAGTTGATTTGATGTTATTTTCATTTGATGAATTTGATGTAATTCTGGGTATGGATTGGTTAGCTTAGCATGATGTTGTGGTAAACTGTAAACAAAAACATATTGTGTTGAATTGTCAAAATGGTGAAATGCTCTGTATTGAATCTAATAAATTGGATGGGTTGTCTAATGTGATATCAGTCATGTCAGCACAAAAATGTCAAAAAAGGTTATGATGCTTATCTTGCTTATGTATTGGATACTAAAGTGTCTGAATTAAAGATTAAATCAGTGCCAGTGGTTTGTGAGTATCCTGATGTATTTCCAGAGGAATTACCTGGATTACCACTAGTTAGAGAGGTCGAATTTGCTATAGATCTTGTACCGAGAACAACACCAATATCTATAGCACTATATAGAATGGCTCTTACAGAGTTAAAAGAGTTGAAAGCATAGTTGCAAGAACTGACTGACAGAGGTTTTGCTCGACCTAATTTTTCACCCTGGGGTGTAACAGTTCTATTTGTTAAAAAAAAGATGGATCCTTAAGATTATATCGATTACCAACAACTCAACAAAGTTACCATCAAGAATAAATATCCATTGCCTCGTATTGATAACTTGTTTGATCAGTTGAAAGGTGCCACTGTGTTTTTGAAGATTGATCTTTGTTCTGGTTATTATTAGTTACGGGTGAACGAGTCAAATGTGCCAAAAACAGCCTTCAGAACCAAGTACGGACATTATGAATTCCTTATGATGCCGTTTGGCTTAACTAATGCACCTGCTGTATTTATGGATTTAATGAATAGAATTTTCAGACCATATTTAGATAGATTTGTGGTGGTGTTTATTGATGAAACTCTGGTATATTCCCGAGATGAGGCTGAACATGCCGAGCATTTGAGAATTGTTCTGCAAACTTTGCGTGACAAACAACTGTATGCTAAATTTAGAAAATGTGAATTTTGGCTTTGGAAAGTTAGTTTTCTTGGACATATAGTATTTGATGAAGGCATTAGAGTTGAACCAAATAAAATTTCAGCTATTGTTAGTTGGAAGCCACCGAAAAATGTATCTGAAGTCAGAAGTTTTCTAGGATTAGCTGGATATTATTAGAGATTTGTAGAAGGTTTTTCAATGATAGCTACACTAATGACTCGGCTATTACAGAAAGATGTGAAATTCGAATGGTCTAATAAGTGTCAGTAAAGTTTTGACCGGTTGAAAGCCTTGTTGACTAAAGCACCAGTTCTAGTTAAGCCTGAATCGGGTAAGGAATTTATGATATACAGTGATGCATCATTGAATGGTTTAGCGTGTGTCTTGATGCAAGAGGGTAAAGTAATAGCCTATGCTTCCAGACAACTCAAATCGCATGAAAAGAATTACCCGATACATGATTTAGAATTGGCAGCTATTGTATTTAAGCTGAAAATTTGGTGGCACTACTTGTTCGGTGAAAAGTGTCATATATTTACCAATCATAAAAGCTTAAAGTATTTGATGTTGCAAAAAGATTTGAATCTCAGACAGTGCAGGTGGCTTGAATTGTTGAAAGACTATGATTTGGTTATCGATTATTATCCGAGAAAAGTAAATGTGGTTGTAGATGCTTTGAGTAGAACGTCTCTATTTTCCTTATGAGCAATGAATACCCGATTGTCATTGTTTGATGATGACTCAATCTTAACTGAGTTAAAAGCTAAACCGATGTTTCTACAATAGATCTGCGATGCTCAGAAAAATGATAATGAGTTGCAAGCTAAACAGGTACAGTATGAAACGAATTCTGACTCAAAATTTCAAATAGGATCCGATGATTGTCTGTTGTTCAGAGGCAGAGTTTGTGTACCAAAGAATTCAGAAATTGTATAGAAAATTTTACACGAAGCTCATAATGGTACTATGTCTTTTCATCCGGGGAGTAATAAAATGTACAATGATTTGAAAAAGATGTACTAGTGGCCGGGAATGAAATGCGACATTTCTAAATTTGTATATCGATGTTTGATATGTCAGCAAGTTAAAGCTGAACACTAGGTACCTTCAGGACTGTTACAGCTAGTCACGATACCGGAATGGAAATGGGCAAAAGTTATTATGGACTTTGTATTGGGTTACCCCTATCTCCGAAAAAGAAATATGTCATTTGGGTAATCGTCGACCGTTTGACGAAGTCTGCACATTTTATTCCGGTAGTATGGATTTTTCACTTAACAGATTGGCTGAATTATATGTTTCTGAGACTGTCAGATTACATAGTGTGTCAGTTTCTAATATTTTTTATAGAGATCCGCTATTTACATCCAGATTCTAGAATAATTTACAAGAAGCTCTAGGTACACAATTACATTTCAGTACCGTATTTCATCCTCAGACCGATGGTCAGTCAGAGCGTGTGATTCAGATTCTTGAAGATATACTTCGGTGCTGTGTACTAGAATTCGAAGTCAATTGGGAGAAATATTTACAGTTAGTTGAATTCCCATATAATAACAGTTTTTAGTCAAGCATTAAAATGGCACTGTATGAGGCTCTGTATGGTCGTAAATGTAGAACTTCATTGTATTGGACTGAGCTCAATGAGAAAAAGATTGTAACATCCCGATTTAGGGCCTAGTCGGAACAATGGTTTCAGAACCACAAATTCGATGAAGAAAAAATTATTTTTACTGTATTTTTATAGCCTACAATTTCACGAAAAGATTTCGTGAAAATTTCGTTCAAAAATTTTGACGTTTAGGCACTCAATTTAGTCAAAAGGACTAAATTGTAAAAAGTGCAAAAGTTGAGTTTTATATGTAAAAGGTATTTAATTGTTATGGAACTATAAATTAAGGGTCCTTATGTGGTAATTAGACCATTAGTTAGTGATAGAAAAAAATGGACAAGAGATAAGTGAAATAGGATTTTTTTTAAGTAAGGGCATTTTAGTCATTTAGTAAATAAATAGAATTAAAAGGGAAAAAGATGTAAAAATTATGTCCATCATCCTTGCTTGCTGCTAAAATTTGAAGGAAGCCATAGCTAGGGTTTCTTCACTTTCTCAAGCTCATAGTAAGTGATTCCAAGCCCTGTTTTTAATGTTCTTTACGTTTTGGGAATCCCGATAGCTTAATTTAGCTTATTTTAGCAATAATTTAACCTAGGGTTCATATTTGGAAAAATACCCATAGGTGAAATATGTTTATTTTGATGTTTTATGGTAGAATATGAAGCTAGGAATTATGTTAAACAACTTTTGCTAGTCGATTTTAAGTGAAAACGAGTATATTGACATAATCAGCAAAAATACCTAATGTTCATAAGTGTTCGAGTAAGAATTTGATGTTATCATAGAAGGGGAAAATGTTTAGCATGTTATAAAACATAAGAATAAGAGATGAAGTTTAATTTCCGAGCTTTGGGGAAAAAGTGTAAATATGTAAAAGTTTAGGGGCAAAATTGTATTTTTTGTCAAAATTGATTCAAGCACTGTTTTGATGAATGTGAGTATTAAATAAGCTAAATTTGCTATTATAGATCAAGAAGAACGAAATCTGGAGCTAGATCGGGGAAAGAAAAAGATTGAGGACCAAAGTGTTAGATTTGATCACATTTTTGTACCGAGGTAAGTTTACGATAAATAAATATAATATTTTAATAATTATTATTAATTTTGTCATTTTCCAGCAATTATATATTTATCTCATGAATTTATTTAATGTTGACTCAAGTATGAGATGACGGAGAATCGGTGTTAAAAAGTCTCGTTGAAACATAAGGAATGTATCGGATACAAATGTCATGACATTTGGGTAAAGAGGTCCTAAGACCATTTCTGGGACATGGCGTTGGCACCAAGATAAGAGGTCCCATGTAAGACCATGTCTGGGACATGGCGTTGGCATCGAGATGAGAGGTCCCCCGTAAGACCATGTTTGGGACATGGCATGGGCACCGATATGAGAACTCCCATGTAAGACCATATCTGGGATATGGCATTGGCAGTACAGAAAACATCCCATGTAAGACCATGTCTAGGACATGGCTTTGGCATGTTATTATCAGAAAAGAGACCCAAGTATCCTTATTATTCCAATGTGGCTCAACGGGCTAGTAAACAAATTATGTTTCATGAAAGTTCAGGTAAAAGCATAAATAGCAAATTAATGTGAGTTATAAGAGTTAAGAACATATTATGTTATCAATTGAGAAGCAATATTTCAGCAAGAAAAGAGTGATAAATTATGCATAGAAATCATGAAAATGTAAAAATTGATAGTGAATCAATTTTGAGACAGCAGTAGTGACGTGATTTTGAAAAATCACCAAGGATAGTAGAAAATTAATTATAGGGTGGATGAGATATAGAATTAAATATTATTGAGTCTATTTTTATATAAAAATAACAGTGTAGACAAAGGAATTATGTATTCTGAGATATTTGCATTTTAGTTAGACAAGGCCAAAGTGATTTTCAGAATCCCCTGTTCTGACTTTGGAAAATCATTAAAAATTGTAAAAAAATAGTTATGAGTTGTAATTTATAATTATAGATTCCTTATTGAGATTATTTTATTTAGAAACAAGTGAGAACACCATATGAAGCCTGTACAATGGGATAATTAAATTTTAGTGAGAAGAGGTCAGGACAGTCGATAAGTGAAATATGTGAGATTTCAACTAATAAACTGTACTAATTGGCTAAACCAAAAATTTTGAAAAACTTTAAGGTAAAATATATATGAGTCTAGTTTCAAAGAAAATTTACGGATCTAAATTTTGAGTTTTGTAGCTCAAGTTATAATTAATTTAGTAACTGTTGCGCAAGTGGACAGTTTTGTTGTGAATAGTGAAATCAATTCAAAAGTAAAATTTTATGCCCCGAACTTTTAAGTTAAGGCAAGTAACGCCTCATGCTCGACTCCGGCAACAGTCTTAGATAAGGGGTGTTACAAAGATACATAGAGTTTATTTGATCCGCGAGACTGAAGAAAATGTGAAAGTGATCCGAGATAACTTGAAAGCAACTTCTGATCGTCAGAAATCTTATACGGATCTTAAACGTAAAGAGATAGAATTTCAAGTTGGCGACAAAATATTTCTGAAAGTTTATCCTTGGAAGAAATTTCTTCGGTTTGCCCGCAAAGGAAAATTGAGTCCACGATTTATTGGGCCGTATGAAATTATTAAAACTTGTTGCATATCGATTAGCTTTGCCGCCAGAACTTGACAAAATTCACAATGTTTTTCATGTGTCTATATTACGACGGTATCGGTCAGACCCTTCACATGTTATATCTTCGACAGATATCGAGATTCAACTTGACATGACTTACAGCAAAGAACCAATCAAAATTCTGGCGTGAAAGAACTGAGAAATAAAAAGGTAGCTTTAATAAAAATCATCTGGCAAAGACACGAAATAGAAGAAGCTACCTAGGAACCGGAGGAAACTATAAGAAAGCAATATCCGAACCTCTTTATTGGTAAGATTTTCGAGAATGAAAATTCTTTAAGGGGAGAGTTGTAACAACTCGTTTTTAGTGAGATCAGAACAGTGGTTTCGAGACCATAAATTCGAGTCTGTAAGAAAAAATTATTTTAATATTATTTCATGGTCTGCATTAAGATTTAAATATCGTATAAAAATTTCATAAAGAAATTTTATTCGTTACATGTCTAATTGAATGTAAAGGACCAAATTGCATAAAGTGAAAAAGTTGAATTCTAGTAGTTAAAGGGATCAAATAGCTATGGAATTCAAAATTTGAGGTCCTTATATGGTAAATAGACCATTTAGAGGAGTTAGTAGATAAGTATGATTAGTCATCGTTGGAAAATTAAATAAAGAAAAGTACTAAATTGGAAAGTGAAATAATAAAATATGATAAATGATTAAATTATAAAAATATCATCATTTTATATCATCTTTCCTAAACAAAAACATGGAAACCCTAGCCATGGAAATTGAGTTTTGAGCGAGCTTATTTGGCTTAATTGGGTAAGTATTCTTGTCTCGTTTTTAATAATTTTCATGTTTCCGAGATCATAATAGCTTAATCTAGCTATCTCGGGGATTAATTTGCAAAGTTATCAAAGTAATAGAGTTTTACCATGGATGAGTATGCATGAATTATGAAGTTTTATGGTAGAAAATGAAAGGTTGTTGATAGATAAACAACTTTTGTAAAGAGAATTTTGATGAAATTGTAATTTAGGGACTAAATTGAAAAGATAGAAAATTCATGGAAAAATTCTGATTTTATGAAATACATGGGATGCTATTGTGACATATAAAAATCAGCTAGGCTTGAAATAAGGAATAAATTGCATGAATTTTATTTTCTGACACTAAGGGCAAAGTTGTAATTAATTAAAAGTATAGGGGAAAAATGGTAATTTTTTCAAAGATGTGAATTGAATTGAATTGAATATAAATTGATGTTAATTTCATTCGTATAGATCCAGATAGATCAAATATGGAGTTAGATCCTAGAAAAGAGAAAGTAACGAATTAGTAGCTTTTGTGTACACGAACATTGTCGAGGTAAGTTCGTGTAATTAAATTGTATATTTATATGTTTGAATTGAATGTTATGTATGTGAAATGTATAAAATTTCCAAGTATAAGAATGGATCACATATTCGATAATGTCTGACAAGTGCTAAGTCTCGTTTGAACAAAAGAAATTCAATGGATACAAGGTTACTAAATTGGTTGTGGTCTTGCATGTATTGCGGACACATCACAGCTCGCAAGAGCGTCCCGTTATTAGCTCTCATGAGCATATCGATATTGACTCTCTTGAGCTACCCGATATATGGCTCTCACGAGCCTCCCGTTAATTGCTCTTATAAGCATCCCGATTTGGTTGTGATCTTCCATGTGTTGCGAAGCTACCCGTTATTGGCTCACATGAGCTTCCAATTATATGGCTCGAAAGAGCTTCTTGATTAGGTGCGCTTATGAGCATTCCCGAATATGAATTGACGGATTACTGATTTGTGCACTTTGTGTGTACTACTCGTGTATCCATCGATATTTTAAATGATTCAATTGGAAAAATTCTGATATGAATATAAATTCGAAACGAACTGTTACCTTTATATACATGAAGTAGATGGAAATGATATTACTTGATATACTGAAGCATGAAATGATTATTACATGTATGTTGAACTTACTTGATGACTTTGTTCATCCATGATGATGGGCTATTACATGAATTACATGACTAACATGCTTGATGAGGATATGTGTTTAGGAATTTGGCCAATTTGATTAGAGCATATTTAGTTTGCTTACCTTAAATGTAAATTAATTGGTAAGTTAAATTCCATGTTATACGAACTTACTAAGTCTTAAAGCTTACTTTTTTCTATTTCCCCTGTTTTATAGTAATTCAAAAGCTCGTTGGGTTGGAAGCTTGGCGGAGATCACTAACACTATCCTTCAGCTCATTTCGGTATATATAGTAAAATAACTTTGGTTATAATGACATGTATAGGTTAATTAGCCCATATCGGTATGTAAATGTTTTGGTTGTAACTAGCCATTGGAATGGCTTGTGATGAACATGTTTTGATGTGTAAATAAAAGGCTATATCATGTTTGAGGTGAGTGTTTGGTATGGTTGATAGATGAAAAACATATAGGTATGTTGATGATTGATTTGAGATAATATATAAGGTAATATGTCATGCATAAGACTTGGTTTTGGCTTGATTTAAATGTCTTGTATTGGCTTGTGAATGAGTTAACGTGTTAGTGTAGGTGGAAGACAAGTTTGGGTGAAAAATGTGGCTTGGAAATAACCTATTTTCGTCCACACGGGAAAAGACACAGGCGTGTGTCTCAGCCGTTTGTGACATGCGGCCTAGCACATGGGTGTGTGTTTCGGTCGTGTGCCCTCTGAACCTTTAAATTTTCAAAACAGAATGCTCAAAATTCCTCATACGGCCTTGCACACGGGCGTATGCTTGGTCGTATGACCCCTGCACCTATTTAATGCAAGTCAATATGCTCACACGGCTTAGCATATAGGCGTGTGGCTTGACCGTGTGACTCAAGTCAGAGAGTACCCTAATTTGGACACGGGCTGGGATACAGCGTGTGCCTCTATTTTGAATGCACACACGGCCTGACCACACGGGCATGTGTCCCCATATACCTAAGAAAAATTTTAATGTTTTCCAAAACAAAATTTTGAATACCCAGTTTAGTCCCGACTTGTTTCTAATGGATGTTTTGGGCCTCGAGGGCTCATATAAGGGACATTATGTTTGATTTATGATATGAATATTAAATGATATGAAATGCTTGTTACGTGTTCTGTAAATTCTGGGAATGCTCTGTAACCATGTTCTGACGACAGATACGAGCTAGGGGTGTTACACTTCTGTCAACATATTTTTCAACTGATCAAAACTCTTTTGGCACTTGTCTTACAAAATAAATTCAACATTTTTCTGTAACAATCTCGTCATTGGTGAAGCAATTAGAGAAATTCTTAGCAAAGCAGCGATAATAACCTGCTAAGCCTAGAAAACTTCGTACCTCTGTAACATTTTTCAGAGCTTTCCAATTAACAATGGCGGAAACTTTACTCTGACACAGATCCCATCTACAGAAATTATGTGACCAAGAAATTCAACCTCGCGAAGCCAAAACTCGCATTTACTGAATTTTGCATATAATTATTTCTCACGCAAAACCTATAACACAGTTATTATATGTTGAGAATGCTTGGATTCTGCTTTAGAATAAATCAATATATCATCAATAAATACAACAATAAATCTATCTGAATGAGGCTAAAAAACTTGATTCATCATATCCATAAAAGCAGCAGGGGCATTAGTTAATTTGAAAGGCATCACCAGAAATTTATAATGGCCATAACGAGTTCGAAAGGCAGTTTTTGGTATGTCACAATCTTTTACATGCAACTGATAATAACCAGATCTCATATCTATTTTTGAAAATATTATCGCACATTTCAACTGATCAAACAAATTATTGATATGAGACAAAGGATATTTATTCTTTATTGTAACCTTATTCAACTGTCTGTAATCAATATACAGTTTCAACGACCCATCTTTATTTTTCACGAACAACACAGGTGCACCCCAAGGAGATACATTCGGCCAAATAAAACCTTTGTCTAATAATTCTTGTAACTGTGCTTTAAGTTCCTTCAACTCGGCTGGTGCCATTTGGTACAACGAGATCGATATTGGCGCAACTTTAAGCGTCAGATCAATAACAAATTCAACTTCCTATCCTGGCGGCAATCGCAGTAACTCTTCAATAAACATTTCTATGAACTCATTCACAATCGGTACCTGATGAAGTTTCAACTCCGAATCTCGAGTATCAAGTATATAGGCTAAAAATGTCATGCAGCCTTTACGAATCAATTTCTATGCCGAAATAGCTGAAATAATTCTGGTAACACTGTTTGACCTATCTGACACAACTATAATAATTTCACACGTCTGACATCTTAAATTAATCCGTTTCAATCTACAATTTACCACAACATCATGTAATGTCAACCAGTCCATTCCCAGAATAATATCGAATTCCTAGAAGGGTAACAACATCTGATCAGTAGGAAATTCACAACCCTGAATTTTCAGTGGACACTTACGACATATTAAATTAACTAGCACGCTCTAACCAGTGAATTTACAACTTGAACATCAAACTCAGTTGATTCAATAGGTAAATTCTTATATGTTACTAAAACGATGCAAATATACGAGTGAGTTGACCCAGGGTCAGTCAGTGCATATACAGCAACATCAAAGAGATAGAAAATACTAGCAATAACATCAGGCGCTACAGCTTCCTCCCTGGCTCGAATAGCGTATGTTCATGCAGGCGCTCTAACTTCAAAATGGGCAACTGTATCTTTATTCTCAGTACGATTAACTCCAGTATTACTACTTTGACCAGGACGTTTACCCTTTTGAGGTGTCGACATCTGTCTATCACTTCATTCATCATTATCTCCTGCCATTCTGGGGCAATTCCATACAAAATGATATGTTGAGCCACATCTGTAACATAGACCCATCTTCGTTCTGCATTCCCCTCAATGAAGTTTTTCGCAATGTTTAAAAGCCGATTTTGGAGCATTTCGAACACTTCTCACACTATCGACAGGCTTAACATGATATTTTGAATCATTTTGAATCGATTTATTTTTTCTCGAAAACCCATATGCCAAAGTGGTACGGTGAATTTCTTCTTTGTTTTTCTTTGACAAGGGTGCTAAAAATGATTTAGGAAAGCTTCTTTTACTAAAATCCTGAGCTTTTCTATCTCTTAACTTCTTGTGGTTATAAACTTCTTCCATCTTTTGAGCACGACCGGATAAAACAAAAAGTTCTCGAGTCTCAGTTCCTCTTCAAAATGAATGCACATTTCTTTTTCATTCGGCACAATTTCACGAGCATACTTACTGAGATACACAAACTTTCTCTCGTATTCAGCTACTAATTTATTTCCCTACCTCAATTCAAGAAATTCTTTCTTTTTTTGATCTAAATATCTTTTGCTGACATATTACTTTCTAAACTTAGCTTGGAAGAAATCCCAAGTAATTCTATCTTTCGGTACTACTTCTGTCAACGTGGTCCACCAACTGTATGCTTCATCGTTAAGAAACGACACAGTGCACCTTAGATAATCATTAGGGGAGCAGGCAAGTTCATCAAAAACTCGTTGAATATTTTCGAGTCAATACTCAGGTTTAGTTGGATCATCATATGTTCTACCTTTAAATTCTTCAGCCCCACTCTTTCGGATTTTATCAATAGGAACCCGTTTACTTGTTTCAATTGTTTGAGAAGGTAGAGGTACCACAAGAGGTACAACAAGGGGTGCTACAGGGGGTGGAGGTTGTTGAGCCACAGGATTGGTTCGCATGAATTTCGTGAACCAATAACCCATTAAATCGAAGAAAATACTTTTAACTTTATTTTCTAACATTGGTGGAATTGGTAAACCACGACTTGTTTTTTGTTCATTAGTTGGAACATTATGTTAACTTCATCAGTGTCAGCACAATCAGATTTTGCTAGCATCTTTATAATCTATACGAAAAATAGAGGTTAGATCGGATCAATAATATCACACTATCACAGGTTTATATGGTGTAATTTCTAAACTTCACACACGCTATGTTCAATCTGAGAATCGACTAAATCGTAGCTCTGATACCACTAAATGTAACACCCCTAACCCGTCTCTATCGCGAGACTAGGGTTACGGAGTGGTACAAGGCAAAACAGGACATTTCACTTCATTTCAGAATAATTAAATAAATAATTTATAAATATATAACAAACAAAATAAATTTATGGTGTAAATACACTTACAAGCCTTAAATCTAGCTTACGAGACCCTAAAAATAGTTTGGGATCAATCCAGAACTAATTTGAATCAAAACAGAAAAATATGCAAAAATTTGAAAATTTTAGAAACATGAGTCACATGGCCGTGTGGAATAAGACTAGGATGTATGTGTTTTATTAATTTTTAAATGTACGATTTTTCACACGGTCACAGTTAGTTACACGATCTGGCCACACGGGCATGTGGGGAAGCCACACGGCCTGGGCTATTCCACACAGCCATGTAACCCCTGTTTCCAAAATTTTCAAATTTTTGCTTATTTTTCTGTTTTAATTCAAACTAGTTCTAGATTGATCCCAAACTATTTTTAGGCCCCCGTAACCTCGATTTAAGGCCCGTAAGTGTATTTATACCATAAATTGATTTTGTTTCTTATTTGCTTATAAATTATTTATTTAATTGTTCTGAAATGAAGTGAAATGTTCTGTTTTGCCTTGTAAGACTCTGTAACCCTAATCTGACGATGGAAACAGGTTAGGGGTGTTACACTAATATATAATTAAGGAATAATATTTGATGCCCTGTTGATATATAAGTTTCATGCACTATCAATGAATAATAACATGACACGTCATTATTAAATTAAACAAAAAATATGGAGTACTTGTAAAAAGATTCTAATAATTTTATTTAAACATAATTAAACTTTAATTGTAACTGTTATAAAAATATTAATAACTATTGGATTTAGAATCTTGGGTTTAAGGGTTTAGGGTTTTAACATTTATTTATAATTAATAACGATTTAATTATGTTTAAATAAAGTTATCAATATTTATTTATAAGCCCTCCATTTTTTTTTGTTTTATTTAATGCTAAGGTGTCATGTTATTATTCACTGACAATACATGAGACTTATGCACCGACGATACATCAATTATTCTCCTACAAGTAAACATCTCAATAATTTGATCATATGTGGTAATTTTCTAACTCAAATATTCAAACTCTTAATTAGAATTGAGTTATAATTAGAGATGCTTATGAATAACATAGAATTATGTTTAAAATTATATATTAATACCATGATAAAATTAAATCTTAGTTGTCTAAACTGATGAAATTTCAGTTTGCTCACCTTAAAATTCTAGATTAGTTAATATAATGATAACTTTGTACTTTAACCCTTAAAATTTATAATTTAATTTTAACCCCTAACATAAATTTGAGACTTTATCCTAGTATATATGTATATAAAGAATTGCTTACTTAACTCGAGTTTGAAAAACTTATTTGAACATTTTATTGTTCAGATAATAATCTTGGTTTTTTGGGAGGTTAAATTTTTAGAAGGTGAAAGAAGAAATGGCATAAACTCTAAACCTGATTTTAGTGCCAATTTTGGAGTGGATTTCATAACATATATAAAATTATTTCATGTGGATATCAAATTCAACCAGACTTACGGGACCAAACAAATACCTGTCCTATGTTGAAGCTGGGAGAGATAAAAGAAACGCATTCTATTTGGCTATATTTCATAATATGTATATGTACTTTTTTTCTTTCTGAACGAATATATATCTCAATGAATTGGTGCCAACTTCATTGCAAAATTAACGTCATACGAAGAACTAATCATGGATGAAGTCATCCAGCACGACTCAAAGGTATATTTGAAAAGTAAAAGGAATTGAGTAAGAATATAAGTCCAAAAAAAAAAAGGTTTGGGCAAAAAATATAAGGCCCATTTAGAAAATAAGTTGAGTTTTAGGTAAGTTTTTCTTCGCCCGGGTCCGGCTCGGATTTACAAAAAAAATTGATGTTATTTTTCCACTGTTTTGTTACTGTTTTATTGTCATTTCAATATTACATTACTATTATTTTGTTGTTATTGTTTGGATATTGTATAACTCTTATTTTATTGTTAATTTTACTACTACTTTAGAGGCTTATTAAGTTGCACTTATCTTAGTACTATTTAAGTATAAGGACTTTTTCTAATTTATTTTCAATTTGTTGTGAAACATTTATTTCAATATTTTTAGTATTTTTGATGTATTATATTTTCTAAATTTATTTTTATATAAAAAAATTTTAAAACGGGCAAGTCGGGTCGAGCTCAAGTTTTAGCTTTTTTTTATCTAAACCGAGTTTGAGCAAAACTTTAAACTCATTTTTCGTGTCAAATCGGGCCCAAATCTATCAAACGAACCTGAAATTTTGTTATGACAGCCCATTAAAACCTCTAGAAATGGGGACGAAAAAGAAATTGAACTTAATGTCAAAGTCATGAGAATGAGTGGAGGCCCATTCCTAGATGGGGATACATAGTTGTAGGGCAGTGGTAATATTAGGCCGGGCCCAGATTTTATCTTAAACATGAATCATATCTTCTACACTTGTAAAAAAATCAAATTATTTAATAAATATAAAATTTGGAATGAATACACCCACAACAAATTGGGGTCTACATCCTTGACTAATCATTCCCGGATTGATTCTTTGGTGAAGTAGCGAAGTGACTTAAGAGAAGTGCAGTGCCGTTGGTGTACCGTCTTTCAATCAAAAGTGTGGTTAAATGTTAGTCTGATTGATTTTTCTCAATTAATTAGCTCATCTCATCCAACTACTAATAATACTCGTAATTTAATAACATGATCATCATCAACCTAAAGAACAGCCAGCCAGCCAACCCCCCGGTGGGTGGATTACTGTCAACTTCACCTAACACATCGCAACTTCCCTTTGTGATTGTGCCTTTGAGCAAATTGCTTACCTAAACTTTACATTATATGTTTTCTAACTTTTTGCATTTCACTTTTATAATATAATTTATTAATTTTCGTTCAGAATGATTATTTTTAATAATAATATTATCGGAATATAAAATAATTTAGTGCATATGTTATATTACTTGAGAATGTAAGATTTTGTATATTTCAAGTAAAATTGTTTAAGAGGTAATAATTTAGTGATTTTAATTGTAATTTACTTAAAAATATATACGTAGCTTGTATGAAATTTGTTTATGGGTGAAATCTGATTTTTGTACCTTCTTTACTCATGGCCAACTTTACTCGGTATTCGAAAGTTTAAGCAAAATACTTTTTATTACTAAACAGCAATTCAAACATTGAATAATAAAAGAAAAAGAAAAGAAATTTCAATAATCCTAAAATATCTGTCATGGAAGGTTCAGGGGCCTCAACAGGTTCGACTTTTTCTTTGGTTGACTCTCAAAAAGTGCTTACTCAGGCGAAACGGCTAAGGTGTGAAATTGGTAGCAGAACGAGATGTTCAATATATGTAATGAATTGGAGGATGTAATTCATGCTCTTAGAGATTGCATTGTAGCAAAAGATATATGGTCCCAAATCATTCCACCAAAGAAGCAGACTTATTTTGTAACACCTCTAACCTCTAACCGTCGCCGAAATCGGGTTCCGAGGCATTACCAGATATCTCGGATAATATACAGTAATTCTTAAATAAATAACAAACATATATAATCATAAATTCATATAAATTCTTACTAATTGACTTCATTCATTTTTTTATTTTTTTTAGAAAAATTTGAATATAACCCCTTTATAACTATTGAACCTTCCCTGCAAATATCAAATCACAACCAATGCATTATATATTCAAATATACCAAAATACCATTTATCAAAGTGCACCCAAAATGAACATAACACATAATGTTTCCATTCTAAACTGAACATTTCCAACTCAAGCCATATCACATAGGAGGGATTTACCAAAAAAAGCCAATTTTTTTATAAAATTACCGAAATAGGCCTGTTTTTTAATTATTTACCGGACTGGGCCATTTACCCCAAAATCGCGCCACGTCGGAGCGATGTCGGGGGCAGGCGAAGGTCGCGTCACTTCAGTAGCGACTGGCGACGTGGAAGGAAATCGCTCCCTTGAGGCGCGATTTCCTTCCACGCCGGCAGTCGCTACCGATGTGGACGCAACCTCTGTCACTTAGCGCGATATCGGAACGCGATTTTGACCTTGATTTTACGCTGGGTTTTATGGCTTTTAGGGTTTAGGTGCGAGCTTTTAAGAGTTAGGGTCCGGAAAATTTTTTTCGAGTTGGCGTTTACGGTTAAATAGTGGGAAATCGCTTCTACTAGGATGCTATTTAAGAAGAAATTGTGAAATAGTGGCCTCGTGGACGCGATTTCGCTTCTGATGGTCATGTGAGAAATAATTTTTTGACGTTTTCGAGGAAATAGTATAAAATCGGCGATACCGAGGATGCTATATGAGAAGAATTGTGAAATCGCCCTCGTGGACGCGATTTCGCTACAGTTGGTCATGTAGGAAATAATTTTTTTTGACGTTTCTGAGCAAATAGTGTCAAATCGCGCCCTCGTGGACGCGATTTCGCTATAGTAGCAAGTTTGGGCTGAGGCTATAAATTAGGCAGAGAATTTTCTTAGAATGCATAACTCAGAGCAGAAACATTTTAGGTTAGGGTTAGGGAATTTAGAGTTTCAAAATGAGTGAACGTATTAGTGCTGTTATTTACTACGATGGTGAGGTTTGCCACACCGAGAATGGTGTTGTTTTTTGTCGGAGAATACGGTGCGACTGTCATTTAGCCAAAACATAGATTTGACAGAACTCCGTAAAAGAATTAGGCGTAAAATCTTCGGAACCACGCCAATGAAAGTTCTGTCAATGACGTATCGATTTTGTTCTTCTGTTGATCCGGTGACATATGACTCGTTCGACATAAAAGGTGCTCGTAGCTTGGAGGCAATGGTGCAGACTCATCTTGCTAGCGGAGCAACTTATATTGAGTTATATGTACAATTTACGTCACCAAATGATGTACTTCCGTCCGGTGTTCGAGATGTATACACGACCCCTGGCCGACACTCGGTTAGCGTGTTACAAAATACGGAACAGCCTGTCAGAATCTCCATCTGGATCCGCTGAGTTATGTGGACGAAGTGTACAAATTAGAAAACATGTACAACGTATGGAGACACGTTTTCCCACCGGTCCCAGATGAATGTAAGTGGCCGCCCGTATCTCTTGCTCCTTTTAAGCTGTTACCGGATAGAGAATTGCGTCGCAAGCCGAAAGGTCGACCTTTCTCCACTAGAATACGGAACAATATGGATATCCGAGAAACAGCTAGTCAACAGAAATTGTGCGGATGGTGTAGGAACCCAGGCCATACAAGTCGATCATGCCCTAATCGCAATAGTTGAATGTAATTATAGAAGAAATTACATTTTATTCAATTATGTATTGATAATTGTATTAAATTTTGGTTAAATTATCAAATTACTACAATTTCTTAAATGTTAGTACCAGTCAAAATATTTTACGAAATCCAACATTATGTAAAACTACAATTTAATTAGGGTTTTAATTAAATAGGGTTAGGGTTTTAATTTAATTAAATTAGGTTAGGGTTTTTAATTAAGTAGGGTTAGGGTTTTTAATTTAATTGAATAAGGTTAGGGTTTTTAATTTAAGTACGTTAGGTTAGGGTTTTTAATTTAATAAAATTAGGTTAGGGTTTTAATTAAATTAGGTTAGGTTAGGGTTTTAATTTAATTAAATTAGGATTTTTAATTAAGTAGGGTTAGGATTTTAATCAAATAATGTCAAAATAACTCGGAAAAAATTCTATTTGTATTACATCGTCATAAACTTCTAATTCATTACATCAAATGATTAATTTTAATACGGTAATCAATGTCTATGACCGGGGGATTCAGTTCCACATGGCGGTCGTTAAACGATTCTGTATTGGATTCCTCCTTTCTCTAGCTTCCAGCGGCGGTTGTTGTTCCTCCGGTGGGGATTCTGGTTCTTCCGGTTCGGCATCTGGTTGTCGGACTTGGGACGATGATCCACCTTCAAAGAATAGTGTATGTGGAGGTGTTTGCATCATGAACGGCGACGGAGTTTGAAAGCCATGCGTTGCTGGCGATTGGTAAAAAGGAGAGCTCCCCGACGGCCCCCCTTGCGACCCCTCCTGCGCCGATGGCCTAGTTATCGGTGGTTCGCTCGGCATTACAGGAAATGGAGCTGATCCGGGCATTTGGCTCCAACCTGCCATAGGATTCGGAAAAGGATACATGTACGGGTTAGGGTACATATAAGGGCTAGGAAACATACCTGGCATCATAGGGAAAGGTGAATGCGTGGGTATCATCTGTTGAATTGCTGCGCCAGGTGACTGCGTTGGTGCTCTCGTTGGGGACGGTGATTGCATGGTCGCTGATGATGAACCGGGTGAATGTTTGGGCCTCGTTGAGGGGCTGCCCTCGTAGTTTTGTCCCCTTGGATTTTGAGGCCCGCACATTTCCCTTCCGACACGTATTTGCCGCCGCCTCTCCTCCGGCGTAAGTAAATACGGCTTCCCATGGGCCCTAAACCATGGCATGTATTCTGGAATGCACGCTAACTCGGGAACGATGATTGGTTCCCGAGTAGGTAGATATTCATTCCGATTTTCCCACATTTCTGTGTACACTGACCAGTACAACGGCCAATCCGTACCTAATAGCCGAAGGTCGATTTTGTGGTGCTCGTCAAACTCCTCGTGGTCCGAGGATCGGTTGTCTACATCAAGCGTCGTAGGACTCATGCATGCGGTGGGGCTCCACGGTTGCATAGTTGATCAACACCACTTTCACGTGCCAAGCGTTCAAATTTTGTAAAAACTCTTCCGAGATTACTGCCCGGACTGTCGAATCCTCGTATGGTGTCCATTGAAACTACATGAACATGATAGAAATATTACATATATACATAATACTAAATACTAAATATCAATCCACTAGCGAATGTATGGAAATATCTATTTGCAATAATACTTATACCTCGAGAGTTGCTCCAATAGAAGCCGTATATCTTCAAGTTCGATCGGTATTCCACGATAACTTGCGGATGGTTCCACCTAATTAAATAAATTTTAGCATTCTTTTATTCTTACAAAATCTACATATCAATTTCAAAATGTAATATAAAATTTACCTCGTTACAGTGGGAATGTATATGGGTGGTTCACTCGAGGGCGTAGAAATGGAAAGCGAAACCGTGCCCATGATTGCAGAGTGTGAGGCAACCTCCGATTTTTGCTCTCCTCGGTTTGGTCGCCCGCATATCTCCCGATATAATGTTGCCAATCTGGCGGACCCCAACTAAATTCACCGTGCTCTAAAATCAACGAGTTTTAGCAGACCACCTTAGATGTACACGGCCGTGATGTGTCGGCCATGAGATAGCCTCCAATTATTTGAAGAATGTATGATCGAGCATATCGGATTCTTTCAATCTCGGTTGAATTTTCATTCAGGCACGGGAAGGTGGCACGTAACCACCCATCTCTACCTTACCTCCATCCATTTTATCCGAGCAGCGCGCCAAAAGCTCGTAGCACACCGCCTCCCAATTGCTAGATTAGGCGGACCCGATCACTGGGTGCCCATCCACCAAGCAATCCCAAATGCAGATGGACATCTTCTAGAGTGATAGTGCACTCTCCACATGGAAGATGAAATGTGTGCGTCTCAGGTCTCCACCTCTCGATCAACATACTGATCAGTTTCGGCTCCAACTTGCATCCCCGGCCTACCGTCGCCACGTGCCAAAATCCCGCTTCCCGCAGGTAGTTCTCTACTAACGGTGATGGAGCATGCATATTCCGAATATTGCATTCCAATACCCGATCTTCAGCCTTTTATAACAAAAAATATATTAATAAATATCTAAAAATACATAAATAAAAATATCTTTAAAAAAAATTTAAAATTTAAATTTAATACTTACCATGTTTATTTGCTCCACCGATATGTAATTCCTATCAAGACGAATCAATGATCCGGCCATTGTTGAAAATATTAAAAAATTTAAAATTATTTAAAAAATAAAAATTTTAAAATTTTCTTAAAAAATGAAACTTAATGGAAAAGAAATTTAATATGGATTTGGAGATTTTTGAAGGAAATTGAGAGGATTTTGGAAGGAATTTGAGAGTTTGAGAGAATTTTGGAAGGAAATTGATAGAAATTTTGAAGGAATTGAGAGAAATTTTGAAAGGAATTGAGAGAATTTTGAAAGAAATTGATATTGAATTTGTTTGTGAAAATAAAAGGGTGGGGGTTTATATAGTAAAAAAAATTTGACTGTTGGGGGGCACGGTCAATTTTTTAACCGTTGAGCCTTATTCACGTGGCGTCCACATCGCGTCCACGTCGCCAGTCGCTACCGATGTGGACGCGACCTTCTGCCCCGTCCCCTGACATCGCTCCGACGTGGCGCGATTTTAGGGGAAATGGCCGAGTCCGGTAAATAATTAAAAAAACGGCCTATTTCGGTAATTTTATAAAAAAAATTGGCTTTTTTTGGTAAATCCCTCATCACATAGCTTGATCAAACCCCAAAATTCATACCAAAAATTAACTATACATGCCATATTTACATTATTTACATAAGGTCAAAAAGTACCGAAAATCGTTTGGATAGTGTGATAGCAAATCTCCGACCTAGTCTAAAATCGAGCTAGCTTCCGAAATCTATAGAACATAAGAAAATAAATGAAGTAAGCATTAAGCTTAGTAAGCCGTATAATATAAAATTAAACTTACCAATTTAACATTTAAGCATTTAAAACAATTAAAATCAACTCATTTGTCCACAAAGTCTATTCACATTACCGTCCACGAGTTAGTCATATAGCTAAATATATCATGTCGTCCCTATAATTCATATATTCATAAAACAAATAATTCATGTAAATCATATAGCATTTATATCAATTCCATCCTATTCGTGTAACCTGTAATTCATCAGTAATAACAAAAATTTTTCCGTATCAATAGTAACTTATACATATCAATGGTAATTCATCCAAATAATTATATAACTTATTCATATGATCAGTAACAGTAATTATGCCCGTTGAACCTATTAGAACATCGAGGGATACACGGGTGATACACTATAAGTGTATTTATCAGAAATTCGTCAATCCATTGTCATTTTCGCTCTTTCGAGCCATGATCGGTAAGGTCATTCCGAGCTGATAAACGGTAAGCTCTATCTAGCTGAAACGGTAAGCTCCGTAGAGCTGAAACGGTAAGCTCATACAAGCTGTGGTGAGTCCGCAACAAATGCAAGAGCTCGACCAAACGGTAACCCTAGTGACAAGTCACTCGTATCCGACGATTTTCTAAAGTTCAAACGGGCTCGGTATTATCCAATTTCATCAATTAAGCAATGAAAAATCAATAGCTCAATTTCTCAATTCATATGTGTAGATATATATATATATATATATAATATAATTAAATACATACATTTAAATACTCAAAATTTCATATTCAATGCCTATTATTATACCAAATCTATATAACGTATATAGTATTTGTAACATTTCATTTGCATTCATGTAAACAGTAATATAATAGTATATCGATAATTTAAAATTCAAGAGGATCATTCATTCAACTTACATACATTCATTTTTGGACAATTACAAATATTTAATAATTCAATTCTAGCTACACGAACTTACCTCGTCTTTGCTCGAATACTTTCGTCTACCCTTCTAACTTTTGTTTCCCCCGATCAAGTTCCGGTATTTGTTTATCTTGATCCTAATTCACAAATACACAAAATATACGAAATTTCTTTATACGTATTCTTAGTCGAATACTATATATCTTCTAATCAGCCCATATTTTCATTTATTTCACATTTCTAACATAATATTTCTATTTTTTTAATTAAATCCCTAATGCTCATTTTTCTCAAAATTTACTTTATAAAACTTGTATATATTTCAATACCCATCAATAATCTAGCATAATACTTCAAAATATACTAGTATTCAACAATGGCACATTTCAAAATCATCAAAATTTTCAGAAATTGAGGTACAGGCTAGCTAGAATACAAAGCAACGATCTCAAAAACGTAAAAATTATTAAAAACAGAATAAAAACCATAGCCTAATTGAGAATCTAAGCTTGGACGAATGTAAAAGCCATGACTTTGGCTTTCTAAACTTCAAAATCTTACAGAAAAAAAAAAGACTGCCACTTTCTGTTTTGTTTTTACTTTAATTCAATATTAATAACCATTTTACCAAATTAACCTTAATGAAATAAAAGCATAATTCACATATTTTAAGGTCATTTATGACCAGTACCACTATCATTGGTCCAATAACATAATAAGGACTTCTCATTCAACTTATCAGCAAATAAATACTCTTAACTTATAGCATGCTACTTTTACATTTTATGCGATTAAGTCTTTTTTATCAAATTAAGTATTTAAACGATAAAATTTCTTAATGAAATTTTTATACTATAATTCCATCATGTTGTAAAACTTATTAAAATAATATAATAAATATTTTTACTCCGTTAAGTGGTCCCGAAACCACTGTTCCGATCAGACTCAAAAACGGGCTGTTACATATTTCTTTTTAGGTAATTTATAGGATTAACTTACATCTAATTTGCAAATTCATCATAATTTAATTATGAGGAATGTTGAGTGGTCGAGTTTCTTTGGCATTGTTGCGTGGCATATTTGGAAGAACAAAAATATTTGTATCTTTCAGGGTGTGCCATGGAGTGAAGAGGAAAATGTCAAAAATGCTTATAGTTGGTCTAAGCAATATTTTCCTGTTCGCAATGGGGATTCTGTGAGGCGATTATCTAGAGTAGGTCTAGTGGAGGCAGAAAGGTGGATCCAATTAAGATCAGATGGAGCTATTAACATTAACATGGGATGCACTGTTGCAGAAGGAGTAATGTTTTAACTGTCATTTGGGAACTTGTTCAGTATTTGAAGCCGAATTGTGGGACATCATTGATGGTGTGTTATTGATGTAAGAAAGGCATTATGATAAAATATTAATGTTGATAGACAACATGAAAGTTATTGGGGGCTATCAAAGATTCATTGTCGAAGTGCTTAAACTTAGTAATAATCAGGTGCATAGCTCAACTCTTGCAGAAAGTGGAGAGTTGATCTCTTAAATATATCCTTAAATATATATATTGAAACTGATCTCATTGCATTTTTTGATAGAAAGAAAAGTTTACACTTATTTGAAATATCTCCTTTTTTTTTTGTAGAGCATTTCTTTTCTTTCAAAAAAAAAACTATCACCTTTGATAAAATTGGAAACAGTACATTCTCAACGAACCAAAGGCAAATTTTCATTGGCTAAAAGTTGCATGCAGCCGACAATTTTCAGTTTGACGATAATGTAATTTAATGTAGTCTTTTTGTAGCATCATAAAGTCTTTAGACGTAGGGAATTGTGAACTTGCCGTTGATGTAAATAGTATTTAAAGATGGCAATGGATGGGTGGCTGTTATTAAATTTATTATCATAATCGTTTTATATTTATTATTCCATAATTTTGAGTCCTTTTTAACTTTTCGTGAAATTTTGTATAAAATCTAAATCCATTGATAAAACATTCTCATACTTCACAAACAGTCACTGATAATGGAAAATGATTTTAAAGTTTTCATAACGAAGAATTAATATATAATAACTAACATACAAACATAAGGCACTCTCATACTTCACAAAATGAAATTTGTCAGGTTTTAGAAATTGTAAATTAGATGGTAGAGTCGATTCCAACAACTAGTATTGTGGTGAGCAAAGCACGCCCAAAATTTTTGGGATGCTACAAGAAGAATAAAAAAAAACTCCATAATAGCGAAAATAATAAAATAAATGAAAAATAAAAGAGTATAAATAGTAAAATTACGAGTGAATTAACTTACATGACGAGTGAGAATGCTGCGAACAAAGCAAACTGCAACAACTATTAACTATTTTTCCCTTCTCCGAGTCAATAACAAAACTTTTTCTAAAACATTGTTAAGGATAAAATTATACATGCAAACAATGAAGATAAGGTAATTAACATCTTTAGTTCATAAGCCCAATTTTATAAAACACAGCAATTCGCATATGCTTGAGAGAATTTCAGGCTTTGCACTATTTTTACTTTCAACTTTTCCGGCATTTCCAACAATCAGTAGACATATATATAATAAATCACAAATAAACATCTAAAATTTTTACACCTGCATAAATAAAGTCCAAAATTTCAAGAAACTGGCAGTGCATATCCTCCCCAAAATCTTAATAAATAGATAATTTTTTATTTAAAATTTCTTAATAAATAGATATCAAGGGGTTTATGAAAAATTATATAATTTAAAAATTTTATAAAGTATTCAAAAGAAGTAGCAATAACTTTCAATTTTTCCCAAATATATTATTCCTATAAAATTACATGCCAAATTTTGTTTGAGTTTTATTTTATAAATATTTTATAAAACCATTTAAAAATATTCTTTGAATTAAACTTTTTTCATAGGCACATAAAAAATTATGAAACTTTAGCATGTAGTTTTATAAAATAATATATTTGGTATATCATTTTGAAAAATAAAAATAAAGACTATTTATAGAAGTACATTTTAAATTTTCTTATCAAGTCGCGAAAAACATAATTAAGTTATTAGGTTTTTTCCCTTCATTAAGGATAAAAGTGGTATTTCATACACTTGTTCAACATTTTTCTCTATCAAACAGTGAACTATTTTAGTACTGATGTCATTACAATTATTTTAGTACTTAAGTGCTAAATAAACTTTTCTTCACGTTATTACACTAACCAGCCAAACGAAACATAATTTTTCTCCTTGTATTATAACAAAATTTGACCACAAAAGCTCGAAGGCATGTCTCATCCTCTGATTCTTTTGAGCTTTTAAGCCATGTATCTGGATTTGGGGCAATTTGCCTATTCATGATTTTAAGAAGTCCAGGACAAACCGAGCATGAAACACCAAATACAAAATCATTATGCTCTCTATTGATCAAAAACATGGGTTGTCTCTTGATTGCTTACCAAATAGAAAGCCAGAATCGATGGCACACTTACTGGTTATCTACATTTGCTCGATCAATGGCATTACAAGTGTGTGGCAGCAATTCACGAGTTCTACAATCTACAGAAGTAGCAAAAGGATCATAAGGACATACCACAATTCAATTAGTTGAGGGCCAATCATTGCGCAGAATCAACATCACTGACCACAGATCCAACAGCATTGATTTATACTGATTCACCACTGCGCCGCCTGCTTGACACTATCTATTTGACTGATTCTCCTCTGTTTTGGTTGCAAGAATCCTTTGCTTAGCAAAGAGAGAACCTACAGACCCACCTTTGGTAAGGTTCAGTAAAAATATGACCATAACAATATGTCCACCATGAATTCACATTGCAGTAGGGTATATGCACTCGGTCTCAATGATAAAATATAATAAGTCAACAAGGAATAAATGAACCTTTTAGTGTTTTCCAAGCTGTCAGTTTTATCATGTTTGAGACCGTAAATTATCACAACAGTTCGTATTCTAGCTTCATGTTGGATAAGTGAAACAGCAAAGCACGAAATTTCCATGTTGGATAACTATGCAGGAATTTCCATCACCACCTAGAACCAAGTCATTTTGTAATTCCTATGTTACTCAAACTCAGGTGTGAGTCTCGAATATGGGAATGTGTTCAACACGTATATAGATGAAATCTGATGCATGCCAAAATCAAATTCGATGCTAAAATCAAATCCGAACAATAGATGAAAGAACGAGGGAGCTATTTCTAAGCAAATGAAGAGCAATCTTATTAAAAAACGTTTCCATTTTAACCAAAATAATCGCATGCAGAAACCCCGACTGTTCTTTGCATTTGAAACATACATAGGAAGACTTACACGGCGATGCAGCAGAGGATGTCGACAGCAATGAGGCAGACGAGTGTTGATGGCGATGCGGCAGAGGGGACAGTCGACGGTGATGCAGCGGATGGTCGGATGATAATTTGGGGATTTTGATTTGGGAAATTAAGGGTTTGGGGAAAATTTTTAGGGGAAAAAATAAGGGATTTCAAGTGTAAGTTGGGGATAAAACTGAGTATAGCAAAACGGTGCCGTTTCGTTTAAAATAAAATTATACTTTGCGGTGTTTTTCTCCTAGCGCGGCTAATGCTCGACCTTTTGCTGCGTTTTTCTTCTAGCGCCGCTAATGCTTGACCTTTTGCGGCAATTTTCTCCTAGCCACTGTCGACCTTTTGTGGCATTTTTCTCCTAGCGCCGCTAATGTTTGACCTTTTGTGGCGTATTTCTCATAAACGTCGCTAATGCTTGATCTTTTGCGACATTTTTCTTATAAACACCGCTAATGCTTGACTTTTTGCGGCGTTGTTCTGATAAACACCGCTATTAATTTACTTATTGGAAAAACGCCGCTAAAACCTTAAATTCCTGTAGTGAATTAGAGATGGCAATGGATGGGGTAGATGTTATTAAATTTATTATCACAATAGTTTTATATTTATTATCTAAAAGAAAAAAATTACTTGTCTTGTCCTATAGTCACTTTTCAAACTCCATATAAAACGGATTAATTCAAAATATACGAAGTGTCATCTCTAGTAATAATACTCCGCAAATAGAAGGGAAAAAAACCACCATTTAATTATAGTGTAATCAAAAGCAAACAACAAAGTTGAGAAATTAGGAAGGAGCGAAAGCAGCGGGAAGGTTGAAATTCAAAGAAAGCAGAGTAGGTATGGGCGGCAGGCCCCGAAGGACCCATGAGGTCCCAAATGCATTTAGAATGGATATTGACAGATGCAACACTAAAAGCCGCAGCTGGTACATTGCATCATTGCAAGGTGTGCACTTTGATTTTGTGATGGGACTATAATTCCTTTTCCTTTTACAATATCTACGAAACCTCCTCCGGCTTCATATTTGTTAGAATTAGACGTGGGGGCACCGTCGCCTCATTGGATCACGTCGGTCCTGTTGTAATTTTAGACAACCGACAGCATCCCACTTCTCCCGTTCTATTTTCGCTATTCCATTTCTCCCATAAAAACTGTCATTTTGACGGCGGCTCACGTTCTCATTTACTTTTTCCTTTTTTGAATGAATTTCAAGTTGGGTAAAGTAGGCTACGGTGGCAACATAAAATACCATAAAAATTGATATGATATAATTTTATTACAAGTATATAAATAGTGAGTTATAAATACAAGCTAGCCAGGCTCATTTCTGGCTTTCCATAATGTAGACAACAGCTCCATCGCCCCATTTGTACATTTACATGAATTCAGTTCATTTGTAATGATCCTTGGTTGAATTTCATAAATAAATAGTACTAATGCATTAAAAAAAAAGTCAAAATATAAATACCACATGACTAATAGATGATTAGGTTCAACTTTTTGAATGGTTTTTCTAGTTTGAACTCGCTCATTTGCACATTGATTATTCAACGAGTAATAAAATAATTTATTATTAAAACTGACTTCTTATAGGATAGTTATTAAAATGATCTCTTTTGGCTAGTCTCAAGATGGTATTCCCCGTCTCATTAAATTTATCACGTTTTTATTTTTAATAGTTAATTTTTCTAATTTTACACATTTTTAAATTTTATTATGGATAAAATTTTGATATTTTATTATACAAAAGTTTTTAAATGTATTTTTATAAAATATAATTAATTAAAATACTTCAAATAGTTGAAGTATTGAGACAGGAGAGTATATATTTGAAAATATATATTTTTTTTAAATTCAATTGAAAAAGAAATCGTTGATAAATTCTTAATACTGTTTGTGGAATTTATTTGTACATTTTCTTATTGATCAGGTTTCGAGATGTTCTTCAAGGAAGGCAAAATGAGATTGGATGCTTCCGAATTTTATGCATTGAAACTTGTGCTCCATATGTTCTTTTATGCTTAAGCCAGTATAAATGTTTGGTAATGGAGAAAAGTAAGGGAAATATGCCTAGTAAGAGAGAGAGAGATTTTTTTTTTTTTTTGGTTATAGATTTGGATTAGAGATGTTCTTAGAGGAAAACAAAATGGGATTGGAGTGTCTTAAGTTTTTGCAAGACAAAGGTGAGCTAGGAGGCACCGAAGCTTGTGCTTTAAAATACTCTCCGATGCTTAATTCAACATAAGTGTTTGATAATTAAGAAAAGCAAGGAAATAAGTTTAGTAAAGAAAATGGAGAAAAGAGAGTCCTTTTTTTAAAAGGAAAATTGTTGCCAATATGTTTGGTCCAAGGGTTGCACATCCTTTATTCTTGGTTTGCCAAGTGGCTTCATGCAATGGGTTAGTTTTGTCTTATATTTGGCTAGCTCATTAATGCTTGAAAATGTTTGACGACTCGTATATTTGGCTTTATTAATATCTTGAAATAATAATAATTCTCCTAGGTCTAAGGTTGGTTATAAAGTGATTAAGTGAAGACTGAGGTGAGCAAGAGCAAATTGAAGATGTGGAAGCGTAAAAAATTTAGTCATATCCCTTGTAGGATTTGTGCTCAACCAATTCTAGTGGAGCAATATTTTGCACATAGTTTGTGAATTGACGTAATCCTTTGGAGAATTCTTGCTCAACTAGCTTCGTGGCTAGGAATATTTGCTCAATTAGGCTTTGTGGCTGGGAATGGGAGTTGTGCAATGTAGGATTTTGCTACTAAGCAGTAAGTTTTTTTTCACTCTTAGGTTTTGTAGTTATGATTACTTCTTTGGAACTCAAGTGATCTGATGTTATTGTATCCTTTGAAGGAATTTTGCTTTATTAGATTGTGGTTGAAAGCATTTCTATGAATGCTAATTTGTTTAGCATATTAGTATCCCCTGAAGGAATTTCACTCTACTAGTCTCTATGGTTAGGAGCATTTTTTTGGAAGTCAACTTATTTGGTGTAATAATATCCATTAGAGGAATTTTACTTTACGCTTCATGGCTGGGAGCATTTTTATGAATGTCAAATGGTCTGACGTAATAGTAATCTCTAAAAGATTTTTTTCTCTACTATACTATGTGGTTGGGAGCATTTCTATCAAAATGAATTTATTTGGTATAATTGTATTTTATGAATGATTTTTTGTTTACCATTATTTTACGTAGAGGTAAAATTGTTTGGTGTAATATTATCCATTGAAGGAGTTTTGTGAAATACAATTTGTTTAGTGTAATAGTATCCATAAAGAAGGTTTGTGAAAGCCAATTTTTTTGACATAATTGCATTCCTTGAGGGATTGGGCTTTACTAATTAAGTGGGAGAAAATTAGTGAAAATAATTATACAAAACAGGATTTTGTTGCCATAGAGTAAAATGTTTGCTGTTGAAGAGCAAAAGCTTGTTATTGATGAGGAGAATCTTACGATTGAAGAAGGATAGTTTAATGCTGATAAGAACCTTGTCACTGAAGAGATGGAGTTTACTACTAATGAGAGAAGTTTTCATTGAGAAGAAAGGGTTTGTTGCTAATGATAATAAATTTGGTACTAAGAAGGAAAATTTTTCCGTCGAGGATGAAAAATTTATTAATGAGTAGCTACTAAGGAGCAAAAGTACACTATTGAGGAGGTGTATGTTGCTAAGGAGTAGAAGTTTGTTTTTGTTGGGCAAGATTGTAACACTCCTAACCTATCTCCGTTATCAAATTAGGGTTAAAGAGTATTACGATAGTTAACAAATTCCATAACAATCTAATACAATTCGAAATTTAATTTAAATATCAAAATTCCATAAACAATAATTACTCATAGCATATATACGAATACATGACTTAGATAAAGCTTACATAACCCTAAAATTAGTTTGGAAACAAATAGAATCTAAAACAAAACAAAAAAAATATGGAAAAAAACTACAAAAAGTGGTCACACGATTGTATGGCCAGTCCATGTGGCTCAAAAACATGATTGTGTGACCAAATCATGTATGAGAACTCAAGCCGCATTAAGGGGACACACGGTCATGTCTCCATACCGTGTAACAACCTATGACCGTGTGGAAAACCCTACACCAAAAATCAATAGGCCACGTGGCCGTGTAGGGTGATTGTGTGTGGCACACAGCCGTGTGACAGTCTGTGTACCAGGCCGTGTGCACCTAAAATAACTTCTAAAACAAGTCAATTCATCAACCATTTCTTAGGTACCAAGCCAAACCATTTCCAACCATTTTCACACATTCAAAACACATTCAAGCATGCCTAAAAAATGCCAAAACACTCAACCTAAGTGCCAAACCAATATGCCCTCATTAGCACCACAATTCGAACATTAAACTCCAAATTCACATCATTACTCAAATTACAAAACATGTATCTATCAAGCATCTCATAACCTCAATCCACATTCAAAACCAAACTTTCAAGAGTATGAATCACACCACTTATATATACATGAGCAAACCAAACTAAAAGTATTTATTAAAAAGCACATTTACCATATTTGCAAAACCAAACATAACACAACATAGTTATTTACATATGATCTTTAAACTCCTAGTACATGCCATTTATAACCAAACCAAAATGATTAAACTTCTACTGAGTCAAAGAACGGATAGTGTGCGCTCCGACTTGAACTTCCAATTGACCTTGACTTTCGATAACCTACAGAGAAAGAAATACAACGAACATAAGCAATCAATGCTTAGTAAGCTCGTATATAACGTAAACTCAAACTTACTGAATAGGATTCAACTAAACAATTCATACCTAAAAATTCATTAAACAACTCGTAAGCTCATTTGTCTCCTATACACACCACAAACCTCAAAAGGTTAGCAAGTTCACAAATATAACATTTATAACCATATCATATCATATAACATTCATAAATAACATATATAACTCAATTCATCCATTTCGTATTCATGTTGTATATCACATTCCATTTCAATGTCCTATGTTAAATTCCACCAATCAATGTCTAATTCCATATAGCGAATTCATATATCCATTTCATTTACACGTTTATCACCCGATGAACCAAATGAAACAATGTCAGATGCTCAAAAAAAATGCTCACACAAGCTGTAACTGTAACTGTATATGCTCACACGAGATGTGAAATGAGCCTGCTCACACGAGATGTGAAATAAGCCTGCTCACATGAGCTATGGGTCAGGATGTTAGGCTACACGATGCTGCTCACACGAACTGTGGAGAATCCACAACAAATGGAAGACCTCAACCATCGGTAGGGCATCCAAGACCAACACCCGAAACTGTAAATAACCCCTAATGACATGTTATTTGTATCCTAAGCATTCACGAGGTTCATACGGGTCACATTTCATTTTCAAATAATTTAAATTTGCACATATTATACCTTCTCAAATTCACATACATATAGTTCTCATTTTTCAAACATAATCGTCAATTTAGCCATTAATGCAATTTAATCCAAATCAATAATTACCACATAATAATCATGTTAAACTATACGTAACATAAATATAAATCAAGCTTTCACCCAAAACAGCAATTAATAAGTTCAATCAATATACAAATTTACCTAAAGAGAAACGGTTACGAATACGATGCCGACAACTATTCCACTAACTTAGCTTTTCCACCGTTTGAGTCTGGTTGATTGTTTCTTGATCTAAATAATAATTTTAATTCAATTAATCGATTCAAACAACTTAAATAATAAAACTTATGATTATAAGCCGCTTTGTTAACAATTTACAAGATTACCCCTAAACTTCACACTTTATGCATATTAGTCCCTAAACCCAAAACTTTCAAATTGAACACATTTAATCCTTATTCATTCTAGCCGAATTTCTTTTAGTCTCTAAACAGCCTATCATTATCATAATTTCACAAGAATTCCATGAAGTTTTGCAATTTTAACTATTTAGTCCTTAAACATTAAAATCATTAAAAACTGCTTTACAAAACAATCTCATTTAACTATCAAGCTTATAAATCTACCATCGAACTTGAAAAATAGTTCAAACTCAACAATGGCACATTTCAAAAAGTTTAAAAATTTTACGAATTAACCCTTAGCTAGATTAAGCTACAACAATCACAAAAACGTAAGAATCATTAAAAATGGGAATCAAACACATACCATGCATGAAGAACAAAGCTTGGTCAAATGTTCCTTGTACAAAAATGATTTTTTTTTCGATTGGGAAATGTTTGAATAAAGAAGATAGTAACTTGGTTTTCTTTTTTTGTTTTTAATTACCTATTTACCATTTTACCCTTTTAATTCAATAAAAATTTCAATTATAAACATGCATGAATCGACCATCTATTTATCTATATGGTATAATTACCACTTAAGTCCGTCAATCAGATTTTTGTAGCCATTTAATATGAAACTATATTTACTAACTATAATACTGAAACTATATTTTAATACTTAAACTATAATAGACTCATAAATATTAAATAAATAATATTTATTGACTAGCTAGTCAGAATTGTGTTCTTGAAACTACTAGTTCCAACACCATTGAAAAATAGGTTGTTACAAAGATTTTATTGAAATAAGTTAGTGATAGAACTAAAAACAATATTTGTAAGGTAACACCCTACCTGACCCAATCGCCGGATCTAAACATGAGATGTTAGATTCTTTTACCGAAGCAACTCAAATTATTTTAATTAATTTCTGTTAAAAGTAAACCAATATATATGGCATAATTCATATTTTGGCATAGAACTTGACACTTGTCTCATTCTCTTGCATCCTTAAAGTTTCAAATTTTGAAATGAGCATTTGCAACATTGATTGTTTTAGCCTATTAGCAATTTCATGTGTTGTTTCAAAGATATCTCAAGCTTTTTTAGGAAATGGTATGCTTAGAAGTCCTCTTAAACTCTTGGGCATTCACACCATAGAAAATTATATAAAGAGCTTTTGAATTAGCATTAGCAAGTTTGTCCTCTACAATAGTTTAGGTCAATTCAAATTTAGGTGTCTTGACACCAGAGACTTCAGTGAGTGGGCGTTCCCAACTAGTAAGAACAGGTCTTCAAGCTCTTACATCTATAGACTTGATAGAAGCCATCATTCTTGTCTTTTAGTAGGTATAATTTGCACCATCGAGCATGGGGGGACGAGACATTAATGAACCTTCCATTGCATGCAAATACAAATGCTAGAAATCTATTAAATGTGTTAAGTGGTTTGCTTTGATACCAAGTGGTAGAACTAAAAATGATATTTGCAAGCAAAACTAAGCAATGTCAACTGCTTCAAGCAGTAATGAAGAACAATGTAAAACACAATAATATGTTTAGTTTGATTTCCTTACGTCTGTGGGGCCTTGCCTAGAAAGATAATCTACTATCTTAATACTTTGTACAACAAGTGATTACAAGCTCTAACACTCCAAAAGTTAGAATCCTCACTTTTGCACTTAAGATCTAAATAATTCTCTTCTAAGTTCCCCCCTAAAAACTTAAGACATAAACCACATAACACACTTGATTTTGTCCTCAATGCACTCCAAAGAAATGTTCCTTAATGAACAAAAATAAGTGCTCTCAGTTTGGTACATTACCTATACAAGTCTCCTCAATTTATAAGGATTTGAAGTTGGCTAACATATTAGATAAATTATAATCAATCTTCCCATTAAAACAACATGATAATTCACTCCGAGAATACCTTTAATAAGTCCACCATAAGTCTTGAAGATTCAAGATATGCTTCTGAGTTACCCAATCCGATCCAATTTCTTTGAAACAGGAAAGTCAATTTCCTTGATCCAATCCAAATATGTTGCAATAAACGATTTAGATATCTTAGATGGATTTGCATACGTTCAAAGTATCAGCACAAATCACAACCTAAAAATTTTTGTTAATAAAATTTACCAACTTCACATATGACAAATTTATGAGTGAGTAATAATAAATACCAATGAATACTTCTCCCTGACACACCTCATAAACCGTCTCATCAATTTGAGACACTAACATAATATATGTGCACTTAAAAATAAAGTAACGAAAAGCCAAAGTTCAACGGATCTGGAAGAATGTTGTAGGAAACCCATATAACACATGACCGAAAAGTCAAAATTGTCGCTATATGAAGTTGCAAGAATTTGGAAGAAACTACCATACAAAAATAAAAATTTTCACCAATAATATATAAAAAAGTTCATTTTTTCATTAAAAAACTCATTCAGATAGACACATGACAATTTGAAAACTATAAGGAGAAAAACATTGAAGTACTATTATAACAAATATATATTAATGAATATCCGCTTATAAAATTAATCTCAAACAATAATCAAATTACCCATATTTTAAATGCTATCAAATAGACCCTTTTGGTAATTATAAATAAAAAGAAAAGTTATATCACAAATTCGAAATATTATGTAGTATCACATTAATGTAAGCTGGACGTTTCCTACAAAAATAGTTAAAAAAACATGAGCTCCTGGCAAAAAGAGGGGCAAATTTATCTATCTATCTTTCTAACCCTAAACTTCAATAATAATAGAGTTTGCTCCAAACCTCTTTTACTTTTTCTTTTCTTATTTTGGTGCTATTGACTGATAGAGGCCAAATTTCAGTTATCTTTTTTGTGCAACGTTTGATTTATTCATATTTTTTAGTATTGTTGACGTGATTTCCCTTTCTCCCTTAAATAACTTGAAAATCACAAACATTTATTTAAACAAAGCTTGACCCCACACTCCTCTTTCCCACTCTTTTATTATTTTATTTGAATTATGTTATTTGGATTCATAATTTTTAAAATATTTTATATTTGATACATATTAAAATGGTTAAATTCTAATGGTAGTTCCTATACTTATATATTTGTATGGATTTTGTCTCTCTACTTTTATTTGCTCAAAATTGGTTTCTTTATTTTCAATCTGCTCAATTTTAATCCTTTTGTAAACTTTTTTCATCAATTCCATTAAATATTAAGGTATAATCACAAATTCAACCTTTCAATCTTTACAACTTTTGTCAATTTGGCCCCTACTCTATTTTTTCTATTGCTTTAATTATAAAAATAATTTTAAAAAATAAAAATTTTATAGAAAAATAAAAGAAAATCTCAAACATGTCAACAAACTAATGATGGAAAAAACCAAAACTTGATATTAATCACTACTAGAGATTTAACATGCAATTCTCATTCAACAACAAGTATCGTGCATATTTATAAAACAATCATAAGAACAATAACGTTGATGAATATATATTTAGTAAATGATGACCAACCCTTTTCTATTAAATCTAAATGACTTTGATGTATCCTAGAGATAATATATCAGCAAACGACAAATTAGCTAAAAGGTCTCAAAGTATTTTATGTTCTAGATCTATAAAATTGGATTTTGTCTTTTGCTTGTCTTTACTTTGATTGGGTATGTCGTGTTTTTGCCACATGAAAACTCAAATAAAATTTCATGATTTATAGAAAATAAACTCGTCATTGTCTAAACCAATGTTATCCGCTTTTTCCTACTAAGATGAAGGCATTGAAATAGTTCAAGTTTATTCTAATGTCACGAGACTAGAACTTTAGTCTCATAATCCGTGCGGCCTTAGGTGAATTATTCTCTTTAAAAAGCACCTAAGTCAGCCTAACTCATAATAACCGAGGATTCAAACATAATTCCTCTAAGGCACCAATGTAAAACGAAAGCAACCCAAAGATGAATGAGGATGAACGAACTTGAAATATAAGAATAAAGCCATAGAAAAGTAAGAACACAAAAGAAAATGTTTGAGTGAATGCTCTGAAGAATTCTATTACTCAAAACTGAAGTGATTTACAATGAGGGTAGAGGCCTCTATTTATAGTTGAGCCTCCCCAAATTCAATGGTACAGATTAAATTACATCAACGGCTAAGATTAAAAGCTATCTACAAAATCATATCTTCTAAGATTACAAGTATCTCTACAATTGCATATCTTCAAAGATTACATTCCATAATTGTCATGCTTTGTAGATGGGCCTTCAATCTCTCCAAGCAACGGGCCAATTTAGTTGGGCCAAATGACCTCCATTGAACATTATAGATCGTACAAATGTGCCATGTTTAGGGGCTCTCATGCGCAACCCATGACATTTTCCCCACTTGTTCTAGAGAAACCCTCATCGCGTCTTCAGAATTAAACTAGTCTATCTTGTCTTGAAACTACCATAGGTCGTTGGCAGGTTCCCAACTTACTTTACCATCGCAAAGTCCCTTCTATCGCATTAAGTACTCATGCCTCGATCGATAGTACTTTCATTTGATCACGCGGTCTGCCATGATGCAACCTACTTCTCAATCATAGGAGACCTTTACCCTTATTGGAGCTCATTCAAACTTGCCTTGATTTGGGTCCTCTTGATCCTCATGAAATGGCTTAAACATGTTCACAAGAAACACTAGGTAGACCTTGAGCTTTGTCGGTAGCTCAAGCTTGTAGACCACCTTTCCTACTCTTTTCAAAACTAGAAAAGAGTCATTTATACTGTCGTACAAGCCCCTTGTGCAAACCATTGTATTGCAAAATCAAGTGCAGTTTAGTAAAAACTAAATCATCAACCTAAAACTGCACATCCTTTCGATTTTGATCCGTCCACTTCTTGTTGTGCTTACTTGTCTTATGTAGACAAGCTTTAGCTAAGTTATTTTACTCATAGCACTTCTTTGCAAATCTATAAGCTTCTAGATTTGGTCCTCCATAATGGGTCGCAACAACATTGGGTGTGAGTGACTGTTGACCCGTCACTATGTCAAATGGATTGTGATTTGTGGATCCACTTCACTACAAATTATAAGAAAATTGGGTCACATATAACAAATTTGGTCAATCCTTTTGAGTGGCACTCACATAATGTCGAAAGTATGTCTCCAACAATGCATTCACTCGTTCAATTTACCTATCAATTTACGGATACATGCTAGTGGAAAAATTCAAGTCTGAACCCATCAACTTGAACAATTTTGTCCAAAATTGACTCGTGAATTGCCTGTCCCAATCACTAATGATAGATTGTGACACTCCCCAATATTTCACAACATGTCTAAAGAAAAAACGAGTTGCCTCCTCAACAAGGCACTCATTGGTAGCTGAAATAAAGGTTCCATACTTTGAAAACCTATCCACCATAAAAAAATGCTTGCACACCTATCATACTTAGGCAAACCAACAATAAAATCCATGGATACACTCTCCCATGGTCGTTCTAAAATGGCCAATGGTTGCAGCAATCCGACTAGAGTCTTTAGCTCTACCTTGTCTTGTTGGCACACTAGACAAGTTCTCACATAGATCTCCATGTCATCTTCAATGTGAGACCAATAGTAACGATCCTCCCGAAGGACCAAAGTGCGTTGCATTCCTGGATGACCAAATCATCTTGAGTCATGACATTTCTTCATGACTTCCTGCGCAATTTCTCATATTGAGGCATATAAAGGCGGTGCCCGTGAGTATATAGCAACTCCCCCTCAAGCCAAAATCTCCTCTTTCCCCCTACTTGGCAAGTTTGAGCAAGTGTTTGGCTGTAGGATCATGGGACAATCCTTCTCGAATGTCCTCCAATAAAGAGCTATCAAGTTGGTTGATTGCCGCAAACTCCATCTTTCGATTAAGTGTATCAATTACAATGTTGGCACTCCCCAACTTATACTCCATCTTGAAATCAAATTCTGCTAGGAAAACTTGCCAACGAGCCTATTTGGGAGACAACTTTTTCTGGGTTAGAAAATAATTGTTTGCAACATTATTGGTAAAGACCATGAACTTAGAACCAATTTATAATGTATCCATGTGCATAAGAAATGCACCACAACAGTCATCTCTTTTTCTTTGATCGTGTGTATTCACTCCATCTTATTTAGCTTTCAACTCTTGAAACCAATCGGATGCCCATCTTGCATCAATACCTCACCAATCGCATAATCTAATGCATCCGTGCATACCTAGTACAGCTTCGAATAATCTGACAAAACAATTATGGGCTCCCTCGTCATCACCTCCTTTACTTGATTAAAGGCTTTCTCTCACTTAGGATCCCAATCCCATACCTTACCCTTCTCCAACAAATCCATCAAGGGTACAGTGATATTGGAGTAGCCTCTGATGAAAGGTCGGTAATGGTTCACCAACCTAAGGAAAGAGTGCAACTTTGTCACCTTGATTGGTGCTTCCCAATCAACAATGGTCCGAATCTTACTTTCATTCATTCGGGTCTTGCCACCTCCCTTAATATGGCCTAAAAATAGTACCTCTTGTTGGGCAAATGAGCATTTCTCCTCTTTAGCATACAACTCATTTCCCTGCAAGGTTTGAAACACCTCCCTCAAATGTTCTACATGCTCCTCAAGTGACTTACTGTACACCACAATAACATTAAGGTAAACAACCATAAAATGATCGAGGAAAGGTTAAAGTACCTTATTCATTAAGCTGGAGGGTTCATGAGTTTGAAAGGGATCACAAGGAACTCCTACGAACCATACTACGTCACACAAACTGCCTTTGGCTTGTCCCCCTCGACTATTTGAACTTAATGATACATTGATCTTAAATCTAACTTGGTAATCCATCTCACATTACCAAGTTGATCAAACAAATTCGCAATAAGGGGAATAGGGTACATATTCTTCACAGTGATCTTGTTTAAGGCTCGATAATCGATGCAAAATCTTAATGACCCATCATGCTTCTTTTAAAAAAATCGACGCTTCAAACGGGATTTTAGATGGTCTAATAAACCCGACATTTAAACAATCCTTTAATTCATTTCGCAATTCTTCCAACTCAGATGAAGACATCCAATATGGGGCCCTAACTAGCAACTCAGAATTGGGCATCAACTCGATCTTGTGATCTACCTCCCTCTTCAATGGCAACTTTTTGGGCAACTCTACTGGCACCACATCTAGAAAAAATTGAAGTAACTAGCTCACTTCTTTTGGAATTTCACCAACGAACTTAACGGCTTCATTTAGCAAATTGGATCGCCAATAATGTACTCCTTTAGCAAATTGGATCGCCAATAATGTTTTTCCCTCTATGGCACTTTTTTTCTTTTTAATTCTCACCATACATTGATGCTTTGGATCTAAGTTCACCATGTAATTGCCAAAAGAAAAAATAGATGTATTAATCCGATCAAAGAAACTCAATCCAACCACAAAATCATTATCATCAAGTGGTATTACCTTAATGGTCGCCTTACCATTCCAATCACTAAGTTTGAGATCTACTCCCTTTGGAACACCCTTGATTGGAATACTTTCTGAGTTCACCATCTTGACCCAACCCAATTCATTTTGGATCTTGAGACCAAGTTTACAAGCAGTCTATTCGGACATAAACAACTCTAACACACCCATGTCAACAAGCACATTCAATCCTTTGTCATCCACCATGATGTCCCCATGACTCGTCTTGTCTTTGACACCCCCTAGTATCGAACAAAGATTCTTTGTTGCTTGTTTCAGCTCATCACCTCCATTGATGGTGGCAAACTTCACTCACTTTGGGCAGTCTTTTACGCTATACAGGCTTTGAAAAATGTAGTAACTTATCAGGCCCTTCTTCTCTCATGGCCGGTCTTGCTTAGCTTTTTATGTCTTGCCATTCTTTTTCACCTTGTCTTTGTCTCCTCCACCATTGCCCTTGGGTTTGAATTTGGGCTTGGAAAACTCAGACATTTCTAACTTTTTAACATTTATCTCAAAAAGTGATTTAGCAACGGTTATAGCTTTGGAGAGTTCTTCAACCCCTAACACTCTAATTCTTTCTTAACCCACGACTTCAATCCATTCATGAAAAATAAAAAGGCATAGTCTTCAGCTAGATTATTGATTTAGGTATCAACTCACTAAACTATTTCACATGCTCCCTTATTGTGCCTTGTTACGAGAATTGACGCAACTTTTCCCGAGCCTCATTCTCAACATATTTTGGGTAAAATAGTTCTTTGAAAACTCCTCTCAAGTCCCAATTTTGCTGCCACCATATCTCACATCTGTGAGCCTACGATGCCACCATAATAAGTAGCGTCAATGAGATACAGAGAAGCAGTATTTACCTTAGCACCATCCTCTATGATGCCCATGACACAAAAGTATTTTTCAATATCCCATAAGAAGTTATTCACTTCCCTTACAACCTTACCCCTTTGAACTCCTCTAGTTTGGAAACGTCAACCTTACGACTCGATGTTCCACCCAACACCTCTTTTCCCACAGCAATGCAACACAAAGTAAGCTCTCCCTCATGCTCCTCAATCTTTGTGTGCAACTCTGCCACTGTGGCTTCGTTGTCTACCTTCATTGCCATCATAATAGCTTCAAGGGTCTCATTCTTTTCTATCAGGTTAGCCACAGTGGTGTTGAAGAGAGCTTTCAATACATCCAAGCTGAAACTAAAGGCCTCGTCCACATGTTGCTTGAGCTACTCATTCTCTGAGCCAAGTTCCTTGATGCGTCCCCCCATTATCTCGAGATTTTCCTTTGTGTCCCCCATAGAATCTTTGAGATTTACCTTTCGACCTTCCAGCGCCGATAGCATATCACTCAAATGGCTAAGTTTCCTGCCTCTCCCACGAGTCTCAACTTGTTCAACATCTTCTTTCAATATCTTTCAACGGTGTCTTCACAACCCTAGCTCGGATACCAACTGTCACGGGGCTAGAACTTTAGTCTCATAATCCATGCAGCTTAAGTGAATTCTTCTCTTTAAAAACACCTAAGTCAACCTAACTCACAAGAACTACGAATTCAAATAGAATTCCTCTAAGGCACCAAAGCAAAGCGAAAGCAACTCAAAGATGAATGAGGATGAACGAACTTGAAATATAAGAACAAAGCCACAGAAAAGAAAGAACACAATAGAGAATGTTTGAGTGAATGCTCTGAAGAATTCTATTACTTATAACTGAAGTGATTTACAATGAGGGGAGAGGCCTCTATTTATAGTTGAGCCTCCCTAAATTCAACGGTACAGATTAAAGTACATCAACAGCTAGGATTAAAATTTATCTACAAAATCAAATCTCTAAGATTATAGAATCATATCTTCTAATATTACAAGCATCTCAAAAATTGCATATATTTGAAGATTACGTTCTATAATTGCCATGCTTTATAAATGGGCCTTCATTTCTCCAAGCAATGGGCCAGTTCGATTGGGCCAAATAACCTCCCTTGAACATGATGGATCGCACAAATGTGTCATGGTTGTGGCCTCCCATGCGCAACCCATGACACTAGAACCATTAAAATAGGGGCAACTCATAGCATTATTTATTAACATTTAAATTCATCAACACTAAATTTATTATGGTTTCTGTTAAATATACATATGGTATTTGTTGTTACATTGTATGTTAAAATCTCTAGTAGTGATTAATAGCAAGTTTTAATTTTTCTTATCCTTAATTTGTTCACATGTTCGAGAAATTTATAGTTTTCATAATTTATTTTATACATTTTTATAGTTTATAGTTTTTATAATTAAAGAAAAAAAGTAGGGTCCAAATTGAAAAATAAATGTAAATAGAGTTAATATAGAGTAGTTAACAAAAAGGATTGAAAATGAACAATTTTAAAATAAATGGACCAATTTTTAGCAAATAAGAATAGATGGATTAAATCTACACAAATCAATAATTATAAGGCTGTCACTAGAATTTAACCTATTTAAATATGAGTCTAAGATATAATATTTTTAAAATTAATGTTGAATCGCTTACTAGTTATACATTGAATTGCAACTAAAGATACAACTGAAAGAGTGAAATAGTAGAGATGGACACAAGAATTGGGTATACTATTCAGAACCCTTTTCTATGACTATGAGACCTTACCCAGAGAGTAATCCACTATGAATCAACAGTACAAATGTGATTTAAGTTCTACTGACTCACTAAATTGCAACTTTACTCTTATACTTCAACTATAATCACCTTCCACTAATAGTTTCTCCTTAAAAGCTTAGTTTAAACTGAACAACAAAATAATTTGTGTAAAATTATTTAGTACCTTCATTTAATAAAAAATAAATGTTGGGGATCGACCTGATTAAGCAACGAACAAGTAAAAAATAGGAAAAGAAATTGAGAAATTGAACACACAAATTTAACGTAGAAAAACCCCTCCAAAGAGGATAAAAAACCACGAGCAAAGATGATTTTACTATAATGTCAAAAGAACAAATAGTACAAAAGATGGAGATAAAAAACTAAAACTCGAACCCAAAAACAAAGAACCCTCAAAATGTAAACACAAAATTCTCCAAAAGTGTTATGAGTTCTAATTTTTAATGGCTGTATTTTCTAATGATATAAAAGAGCTTATTTATAGGCTAAATTTGCAAGTCAAATAATAATAAAATAATCTAGACTAATCAGAATTCGACTGAAACAAATAAACATAGTTTAACTGGGAGATTATCTTTCAAATTTGAATGAAATATGAGGGATACTCAACAAATCTCCACATTGATTCATACTTCCACAACGCCATTTTTGCTAAAGTCCATCACGGGCCTATCTTGAACTATGTAGGAAATTAACTGAGACGAATGTGTGCTTAGAAGCTAGAATACTTCTAGCCTTCGACATGTGCACTGCCAAATCAAAACTAGCCCGAGTCTGATTTTCATGAACACAATGCCCCAACTTTTCAAAACCTACATCCAAAAGAGAACCTCTCTTCAACGAAACGGTCATACTTTTTTCCCTCCTATAACCAAGTTGCCTCCGCTCCAAACGAGTTGACTTCGACTCCGTAACGGACGAAAGATATCCGATTTCACTTCCAGAATATAAATATTTTTGGTCATTTTACTTTTTAACAAAATGAAAGCCCCACGAGACACTTTAATGTCACTCAGCTTGATGTTAATTCTACAACCTTTCGAGTCTAAAGTACTCAAGGAGATGAGATTCTTTCGTAAATTAGGTACGTACCTGACATCTGATAGTGTCCTAATCGTCCCATCATGCGTCCTAATTTTAACAGTATCAATATCGGTTACCTTACTAGATGAATCGTTTCTTATGCATACAACTCCACCTTCAACTAAATTATATGTGGAGAATCATTCTCTATTGGGACAGATGTGGAAGGAACATATCAAATCTAGGATACACTTGGACGTAAGCTCGGAGCTATCGCTCGTTGACACAAACAAGAAATCATTACACTTGGACGTAAGCTCGGAGCTATCGCTCGTTGACACGAACAAGAAATCATCACCGCTTTCCTCAGCTGAATTAGCACCAGCTACATCTTCCTCATTACTCTCAGCAACCCTTTTATTTCACATTTTATAACAATCTGCTTAGACATGACCTAACTTCTTACAATAGTGACACCTTTTGTCTCGCTTCTTTGATGCTACCAAAATGAAATCTTACCTATCTTCCTTATTATTCAAACAAAAATCATTGTCGAGTTTGTCTTTACTCAAAAAATGACCCTTCACACCCTCGAACGAGAGTTTATCTCTATCATAAATCAAGGTCTTTTTGAAAGACTTGAATGAAGAGGGTAAAGAGCACAATAATAGCGTTGCTTAATCTTCATCGTCAATCTTAACCTCAATATACTTTAGATCATTCAAAAGAGTAATAAATTAACTAATGTGATCTCTATGAATCTCACCTCCGTTCATGTGAAACGTAAATAGACGTTGTTTCAACACTAAATGGTTAGCCAGAGACTTAGTCGCATAAAAAGTTTCTAACCTTTTCCACAATGCGGATGAGGTTTTCTCCATCAATACCTCCTATAATACCCTATTCACAAGGCACAACTGGATTGCATATAGGGTCTTTTAATCAAGCTTATCACATTCTGTCTGATCTAGATTCTCAGGCTTTTTTCCGATAACGACCTTTTCTAGGCCAGTCTGAACTAGAATTGCCATCATCCGAACTTGCTACAGATTGAAATTTATGACACTATTGAACTTCTTAATATCAAACATTGTTACTTCCATCTCTATATATGATAATTGAATTAGCTCCTATACCAATTGTTAAGGATCGACCCAATTAAGCAACGAACAAGTAAAAAATAACAGAAGAAATTGAGAAATTGAACACATAAATTTAACGTGGAAAAACCCTCCAAAAAGGAAAAGAAACTCATGAGGAAAGATAATTTTACTATAATGGCAAAAAAATGAAGAGTACAAAAAATGGAGATAAAAAACTAAACCCCGAAACACGAAAACAAATAACCCTAAAAATTCTCCAAAAGTGTTATGAGTTCTAATCTTTAATGGGTGTATTTTCTAAGGTTATAAAAGAGCCTATTTATAGGCTAAATTCGTAGGTCAAATAATAAAATAATCTAGACTAATTAGAGTTTGACTGAAACAAATAAACAGAGTTTAACTGGGAGATTATCTCTCAAATTTGACTGAAATATGAGGCATTCTCAACAATAAATTTTCTCTCTAATTTGTTCATAATTTATTTAAGGCTTAAACAACAAAATGGCACCTAAACTATACAAGTTTTCCCAAATTGGTACCTAAACTTTTTTTTGGTCAAAACAGGTACCTAAACTATTAAACCATTACCCATTTTACCCCAACTGTTAGTCCTGTTAGAAAAAATTCCAGCCAATCATAACTTGCCAAGTAGACCTCTATTTATTTTAACCATTTTCTTATATTTTCTTCTCATTAAATAATTTTTTCCAGATTTTCTTACATTTTCTCATCAACCAAACACCCAAAACATTTTGTTTGCTTCCTTATACAAAGCTTCCACCATTTTACCATTTTCAAGCTTCAATTGCTTCTACCATCTTCAAGCTTTTAATCTTCTTTTTTCTTTACTCAATTCTTTTCTCATCAACCAAACACCCAATTTTTTCCACCATTTTCTTCCTCCTTGATCTCAATCCCAATGCCTTATTCACTTTACTTGTCACCCTTGACATCAATTGTTTGTTGCTATTGTGGTCATATAAGTTCCAACAAGAATTCAACGATTAAGCATAGATCTTGATATGGATAACCTAAGAAATAAAAAATCGAATCTCTCATTCTTCTGTTGGTTTTTCCTTATCAAACCACCTTAGAGGATCAAATCCTGACCCATCTAAAATCACAACTAATTTTCAATTAGACCCAATTATCAATACTACAAATCTTTCTCTCTTTTTTAAAGGAAAAAAGTTGAATTACCAAGCAGATTGCAACGGAAAAGATGCCAACTTGTTAAAACTATGCCTTTTACAACCATATATTTCTTGTATGCTTCCATTGAGTACACACTACACGAGGGAACAAACAGGCAACTCTTTGGTATTACAGGCGATATTTCCCTATTTTCATTTACTACTCAATTAAATTTAGCAAGAACGATTCATTTTTTTTTCTTTGTTGAAAGAAAGAAAAATAAACTTACTTTTGTAGAATTTGAGCATGGATAAAGCATCTTTAACCCCTAAATTCTCAACTTCATCATCTAAATTGGACAAAGAAAACCTAATTAGTTAAATAAAAGGAATCGAAACTTTTAATAGACTTGGTATTGGGAGAGAAAGACAAAGAGAGTAAAAAATGGACCTTCTTTGAGAGTGTTTTGGTGAAGAAAAAAACTAGATTAAAAGCTTGAAGCTGGTAAAAGCAGTTGAAGCTTGAAAATGATAAAATGGTGAAAGCTTTGTACAAGGAAGCAAATAATTTTTTTTGGTGTTTGGCTGATTAGAAAATGTAATAAGGTCTGGTAAAAATTGTTTGATGAGAAGAAAATATAAGAAAATGGGTAAAATAAATAAAGGTCTACGTGGCAAGTTACGATTGGCTGATTTTTTTTTCTAACGGACTAATAGTTGGGGTAAAATGGCCAAAAAAAAAGTTTAAGTACCAATTTAAGAAAAATAATATAGTTTAGGTACCATTTTGTTGTTTAAGTCTTTATTTAAATAAACAACTATAGACTTGTAATCATCAGCTAGTGTCTGTTCTAATTCATCTTTTATATGGCGTAAAATAAGCAGGCATCTTCAATATTTTAACTTTCATGGATACAACATCTCTTTGAAGATAATCAATACTAAAGTCATTGTTTGATCAGTATTCGACATGATGAAATCCATTTAATTGTTATTCAAAATCCTCAATTGTAAATAATAAACAAAATTTTTCGATTAAGATTATACCAATATATAAGAAAAGTTAGCACAAAGTCTAATTGCAAGGTTGCAACTGGTGATATAATTGTTAGTAGCACACCCAAATATAAGTAGCATAGAATTGATGGGATGATAATGAATTTTCCGGTACACAGTATCTGCGGGGAGAGTTTCTACTCCAATCACTAAAATTCATAATTGTCGGCAAAGATATGTATATATATACACTAGATTTCGTGTATGGAGGTGAAAAAAAGTTCACAAGGGTATATTTATTTTAAAAAAATTAGATTTGATTATTAAACATATGGTTTTTAATTATTTTATTTAAATATTTTATATAAAAAACAAAATATCATTTTGATAATATCTATTAATTTCTTGAAAATGATTTTTATTGTTGATTTGGTTCAAGGAATTTTATTATAATATAATTATGTAAGTATTGTGTTATAATATATAACTTGAATATAGTATTCACAAAACTTATGTGTTTACCATCAAACTTTGATAAATATATTATGTTAGGAAAAGTTAAGGCGATAATTTGTGGGTTTTATTTTGTAACAATTAATTTTAATTGTAGTAATTCAGAAAATGATTGTATATATAGCATTTCTAAAAAGAGTTTGAATAATTATTGAAAATAACTTTAGATAATTTTATTTTATTCTTTAAATATACCAGCTTTCAAACATGATGTGGACATCGTTAACAAGAAATTAAACATATAAAAATTGTGTAATAATATTAGTGAATCAAATGGAACAAGAAACTCTATATAAAAGGCTAAATTATTACATTTCTTTTTCTTCAAGTGACATATAGAAATCGTGTACCTTACTCTTAAAAACGAAAGGGATGCATAGGGACAAACCTCTCATTTCATCTTAAAACTTAAAACTAAATCATTGTTGAAACAATCTTTAAATCACTATAAATATTAAATTTTAGATTTCACGTTAGTAGATGGAATACAATTTTAAGTGTATATAAAATTATTTGAAAAACAAAGTTCAAATGATAATCTCTTAAAATCACTTATAAAAATAATTTTAAAAGCTATAATAGCTTTAATGTACCCACAAATGAACATATGGATATATTTATTTGATTTTACATAATTTTAAATATCAAGTTATCCTAATTAACAGTTAATTTATTGTAACATCCCGCCCGCGAAGCTCTAGCGCTCAAGTGTTGTTTTTAGAAGTAAGAATTTCTTTTAATATGTTTTGAGTAAGTAAGGTGTTAGATTCAACCAAGAGATTGACATTTATGGGTATGCCCTTGGGCGAAGTCTTTGTTAGACAAGCAAAGTCGGAAGAAATAGAGTGTCGCAATTCTACTCGCCCGAACGATGCCTTTGGCGGATAGATTGGGTGAACAGTCAACATTGGAATATTGAGTGAAGATATCTCGGAAAGTGAGAATTTACTGGAAAGGAACTTAGTAAAGTGTTAAGGAATTTCATGTTAGAGATTGACCCGATTAAGCAAGGAACAAGTAAAAATAGCAGAAGAAATTGAGAAATTGAACACACAAATTTAATGTGGAAAAACTCCTCCAAATAGGATAAAAAACCACGAGCAAAGATAATTTTAATATAATGGCAAAAGAACCGAAGAGTACAAAAAGATGGAGATAAAAACTAAACCCCGAAAATAAAGAACCCTCAAAACGTAAACACAAAATTCTCTAAATGTGTTATGAGTTCTAATATCTAATGGGTGTTTTTTCTAAGGTTGTAAAAGAGTCTATTTATAGGCTAAATTCATATGTCAAATAATAATAAAATAATCTAAACTAATCAGTGTTTGATTGAAACAAATAAACAGAGTTTAACTAGAAGATTATTTCTCAAATTTGACTAAAATAGGAGTCATACTTAACAAATCTCCACCTTGACTCATATTTCTACAATGCCATCTTTGTCAAACCTCGCCACGAGCCTATCTTGAACTATGCAGGGAATTAACTGAGTCGAATCTGTGCTTAGAAACTAGAAGACTTCTAGCCTTCGACTTGTACACTGCCGAATCAAAACTAACTTGGGTCTGATTTTCACGAACACAGTTCCCTAACTTTTCAAAACCTACATCCAAAAGAGAACCTCTCTTCAACGAAACGATCATACATTTTTCCCTCATATGACCAAGTTGCCTCCGCTCCAAACGAGTTGACTTCGACTTTGTAAATGACGAGAGACGTCTGATTTCACCAGTCATTGTAGAACCTTCCAGAATATAAAGACTGTCAGTTCTTTTACCTTTTAACAAAATGAGAGCTCCACGAGATACTTTAGTGTAGCTCGACTCGATGTTGATTCTGCATCATTTCAAGTCTAAAATACTCAAGGAGATGAGATTCTTTCATAAATCAGGTACATACCTGACATCTGAGAGTGTCCTAATCGTCCTATCGTGTATCATAATGTTAACAGTACCAATACCAATTACCTTACTAGATGAATGGTTTCCCATGCGCACAACTCCACCTTCAACCAAACTGTATGTGGAGAACAATTCTCTATTGGGACACATATGGAAAGAACATCTCGAATCTAGGATCCACTCAGATGTGAGCTTGGAGTTATCGCTCGTTAACACTAACAAAAAATCATCACCGCTTTCATCGGCCAAATTAGCACCAGCTACATCTTCTTTGTTACTCTCAGTAGCTCTTTTATTTCGCAGTTTATAACAATCTGCTTTGACGTGACCTAACTTTTAACAATAGCAACACCTTTTGTCTCGTTTTTTGATGCTATCAAAATGAAAGTTTGCCTATTTACCTTGCTATCCAAATGAAGCTCATTGTCGAGTTTGTCTTTACTCAACAAGTGACCCTTCACATCTTCAAAAGAGAGTTTGTCTCTGTCATAAATCAAGGTCTCATTGAAAGACTTATATGAAAGGGGTAAAGAGCATAATAATAGCATAGCTTGATCTTCATCATCAATATGAACCTCAACATTCTTTAAACCATCTAAAAGAGTAATGAATTGACTGATGCGGTCTCTAAGAAGCTTATCTTCGTTCACGCAAAACGTAAATAGACGTTGTTTCAACACTAAACAATTAGCTAGAGACTTAGTTGCATAAAGAGTTTCTAACCTTTTCCACAAGGCAGATGAGGTCTTCTCCATCAATACCTCCTACAATATCGTATTCACGAGCTACAACTAGATTGCAAACAAAGCATTTTCATCAAGCTTTTTCCCAGTAAAAATCTTTTTCAAACCAGATTAAACTAGAATTGCCATCATCCGAACTTACCACAGACTGAAATTTGTCTTACCATCGAGCTTCTCAATTTCAAACCTTGTTGCTGCCATATCTGAATGGGCTAATTTATGAAAATTGAACTAGTTCTGATACCATTTCTTAGAGATTGAGTCGATTAAGCAAGGATTAAGTAAAAATAGCAGAAGAAATTGAGAAATTGAACACACAAATTTAACGTGGAAAAACTCCTCTAAAGAGGAAAAAAACCACGAGCAAAGATAATTTTAATATAATGGAAAAAGAACCAAAGAGTACAAAAAGAAGGAGATAAAAACTAAACCCCGAAAATAAAGAACCCTCAAAACGTAAACACAAAATTCTCTAAATGTGTTATGAGTTCTAATATCTAATGGGTGGTTTTTCTAAGGTTGTAAAAAAGTCTATTTATAGGCTAAATTCATATGTCAAATAATAATAAAATAATCTAAACTAATCGGTGTTTGATTGAAACAAATAAATAGAGTTTAACTAGAAGATTATTTCTCAAATTTGACTAAAATAGGAGTCATACTTAACATTTCATTTTTGGCTAGTTATAGTACTGGTTATGTTCTAACGAGATGGTTAGGAATGAACAATGGGCTTCACCTGGAATTGTTTATATATATAACGGTGGATTGTATTATACACCTTTTTACAATTGTAAACCACCTATATGGCAGATGGAATAGTATTGTGACGCGTGTCAAGTTATCATAAGGACAAGGGTCGTATATTTAGGAAATCAAGAATTGAAAAAGGAGTTTTCCTCCTCATTCCTCAAGAAGTAGTTCTTTGGTCTAGATCTCAAGAAATTTGAAGCACTTCCTTCCTTCACGAAAGCTGAGGGTTGATCTAGATTCCCACCTAGGGGTGCTTCATGTCAAGTAATTACTGCCAATCGTTCGATGGAAGTATGGATCTGGAGTTTGGAGCTGAAAATAAGGGTAAAAGTTAAGAGATCCCCTAAGCTGACTCTTGCATGTGTGTTATGCATTCTAAAAACTTCAGTGACAAAAGATAAAACCATGAGATTCAGGCTAAGAAATTATGATGTGATGATTCTAATGCTAAATGTATGAATTATGGACTTGTGTGTATGGATTGCATGAAATTTGATGGTCTCAGTATGTAATAAGAATCTGAAGATTGAAATGTAAGTGTGTTTGTATCTGAAAACATGCTATGGAATAAGTCTATTATGAATGAGTCAGTGTGAATGATGACTTTATGTCTATCTTCGGATTTGTCTAAAGGGGTCTGTCAAGACTTTAAACATGAATCTCTGAAAGGAAAAGTCCATGGTTATGGCATTTCAAATGAAAGAACCATATCGTGTAAGACTGTAGTTGGTGGGCTATAGTGCCATATGGAAACATCATATTGTATAAGACCATAACTGGTTGGTTATAGCATCATATAAGAATAGCTAAATGAAGGTTATTACCAAATGGGGTTTCTATGTGATCTCAAATGATAAGGGGCAAACCTCATGTAATATGAGTCTAAGCGAATCCCTATCGTAAACACGTCAGAAAATGAAAGCCTTTGTGGCGTATTTGAAATGGAAGCTTTTGTGGCGTATCTAAAATGGAAGCCTCTATGGTGGTCTATGGAAAGGCATGCATTTGTGGCTAATAATGACAAGAATGTCTTTATCGTGCGATTTCAGGGAAGGCCCTAGTGGCTATCGTCTAAAGGGAACTCCCATGTAGAGGACTCTAAAAGAGAGAAATGGTATTCTTGGTGAACTCTAAAGGAATAATATGTATGGCGAACTTTGAAGGTGCAGTAAGTACGGTGAACTCTGAAGGAATAATGTATACGATGAAATCTAAAAGAAAGGCTTCGTATGAAATCTTATAGCAAATCCTGCATAATTTTAAGGTATGTTATAGTAAAAGAGTTATTTACTTATATTATAAATAAGTGGTTCAAATAGAGAGTGTCATATGTCAAAAACTACAATGTGAATGTAACTATTTATCTTCTTTTTTTTGGAATCTCATATTGCTATAGTGCGTGTGTATATATATGATAAGTTAATTTTCTAGTTAACTATTCAATTAGAGTTATTAGAACTATAAAACTCTTATATAAAACTTAATAAACCAAGATTTGTAATGTCGATTATCAAGAACAAAAAAAACTAGATGCTAAAGCATACCGAATCTATTGATATCTTAAAATATTTAAACATTGTGTTTTTTATCTTTCAAATTAGCAAACAAGTATTTTAGAGAATGCGACTCTCTTTTTGAAAACAAGATGTTAAAAAGTTACATATGTGTAATTTGTGAACCATAACCCTAATATATTTTTGAACATTAACCTTAATTTCTAATCACTAATCATCAATTAGAAATTAGTTACTAGAGTATCTACACATATTTGGCCCAAACATTATTTAATAATTGAAGCTCAACATCGTTAACCAAATTAGATCACTCTAATTTGGGTTAACCTTTAATTATAGTCAATAATAATATGTAATTATTCTTATTATACATGTGATGTCCATATTATCCAACAATCTCCCACTTGGATCACAAATATATATATACTAATTACCTTATAATTACATGTCATTATATAATCTTATGAGCTCAAAATTTACTATCATATTCTAAAGATATTCTGAACAATCTCATCCATTAATTATGTTAACATAGAACCATTATGACTTCCGTTACATATATTGTAACTAAATCTATCCCTGATCACTTATATTAACACAACCAATGTGACTTCCGTTACATCATTATAAGTAAGGTAAAACCAATATCTGTCTAACCATAAATTTTAAAAGTGGTTGTGTAACACCCCAAACACAGCCTGGACGTTATGGCCGTATCTGGTGATGTCACATGGTAGTGTGTTTGAAAATCGTAGCTTGTGTTGGAGAAACCGTAACTTCGCTTAATTCATTTTTCGTTTAGAGTTTATCTTTTATTAATTCTAAAATCGTGATTTTTAGTTAATCGTTAGCTTTCAGGACATTATACATTGCAGAAGTTTTTCTTTTAAATACAAAATCTAAATTTTAAGCGAAAATCTATAGAGGCCTTTATTACATTAAAATTCCCCAAATAAAAGTTTAAAAACCTAATTAAATACAAAACGGTAAAAAGGGGACGTGTGGCCACCGCTAAGTCCTCTGCCGCTCCGATCCGCCTAATTTTGGGGATCACCTGTACAGATAAAATAGAAGAGTGAGTTTACGAAAACTCAGTGTGTAATCCCCACATAAACAAGCAATCAGAATGCAATAATATTTTGGGCCTTAGCCCATTACAGTATCAATATTCAGTACAGTAACAGTTATGCAGTATCAATTCCTACCCAGCCAGCCTCTACACTCAAACTCCATCTAACCTTACACTCCATGTAGGGATATAATCAACCCACCCATCCCTACACTCCAAAAAGTACTGGATGTGGCACTAGACAGTAGTTTACAGCCGAGCTACCAGTAAATTAAGCTTGAGGCCTTTTAGTACACTTCCTCCGACCATTATAATCCCCAACCCAATGCAATGCAATATACAAATATGACATGCTATACATAATATCATGCATGTAAACTGGGCATACAGTATCAAATTAGTGGGACATTATCATGTTTAATCATATCAGTCATACAGTCATTTCAGTCAACTAGTGGTCTAGGTAAGCTTACCGACCCTACAGTAGGTCCACAGTCGACTCGGGTGACCCGTGCAACCTTAGCAATAAAACAGTGAAAATGGGCCTACAAGCTCATGATGTTCGCCCGTGTGGGACCACACGCTCGTGTGGCCCACATGATCCAAATTGGCCTTGGCCGTGTACATCACACGGCCTAGCCCAAAAATCCCACAAGCCCGTGTGGCCCACACAGCCCAATTCGGTCTGACCCGTGCATCGCACGCGGCTAGCCTCGACGATTATGCATTCATGGTCGATTACACGGCCTACCATACAGACGGCTGCGTGCCCGTGTGACATCAACAGCCTCACATTTTAGCTTTCGTTTATAGTGTTACAGTTACACACTTGTAGTCTTTTCGATACCTAAGCCCTCCTAAGTACTTCAATACCTACAATTGACCAATCCAACACCATAATCAATCCTTTTTTACGATTAAACAACAAATCCCCAAACCAACAGACTCATCTAAAAAGTAATGAACACTTACTGCAAGGTTTTCAATCGACTTACTAAGAAACAATACGAAAAGGACTCAATCCACACGGTATGTTACCGCCAAAACCCTATAGTTAGTTTAGGAAAAATTACTCAATCAAAACAATGTTCACAACTTACCACTTACCACACGAGTGGCTAACATTTGCACAAAACGGAAGAACAAAACACACTCAGGAGTAAAGGAAGAGAAACGGAAACAAGTGGAGAATTTTGGCTACAAACAACAAAAAGAAGAAGAAAAGACAGAAAGGGAAAAATAATCAGCAGAAAGTCGAGTAGCAAAAATCAGCACCAAAGAACTAAGAATAGTCGACCAAAAGTTGAGAGAAACAAAAGCCAAAATCGAAATTGGACTTACCGCGTGCGCAAGACTTAATGTCGCGTCGAAGAACTATATGAATAGAGAGAACGAAAGGGAGAATGGTACAAAAAAAACCAAAATTCAACAGCAAGGTGGGGAAGAAAACAAATACAGATCAAAAAGGAAAGAAAATCACATTATTTCGGCAAGAAGAAGGTAAAATTGCCGTCAGAAGAAAGAGGAACACTTTAGGGGTTTTCAAAATATTAAAAAGAAATGAAATCAGATTTAGATAATTCCCGACCTCCCCTAATTCGCTCCTAAAAACTCTTTTACTATCCCTCCACAAACCATTAACTTTCCACTACACCTCAAATTCATTATTTTCATCCACCAATCCCACAACTACCGAAACCCTCCATTATCCTCCTAAAAAATCGGTAACAACACCCCTGCACTCTTCAAATACTCAGAATTTCGGTCAAACTACAACACTCATATGACTCAAGCAGTAAAAATAAATCTCCTCCCAAGACAAAGCTCGAACTTAAGACCTCACACACACACCTAGAGCACTTAACCACTAAAGCAGATACACAATTGTGTCATAAATACACGGAAACAATTATACAAACTTTAGGGCGTTACAACTCTACCCCCCTGAAAGAAAATTTTGACCTCAAAATTTTACCTGATCAGAACAGATAAGGATACTGCTGACACATCGCATCCTGAGGCTCCCACGTGGCCTCCTTAGAGTTATGATTACACCATAGAACCTTAACCAGTAGGATGGATTTTCTTCTTAGAACTTTTACATCTCGCTCCAATATCTGAATTGGCTCCTCCTCGAAGGTCAGATCTGGCTTTACCTTAATCTCCTCAACAGGAACAATATGCGTGGAATCAGAGTGGTAGCACCTCAACATTGAGACGTAGAAAACATCGTGAATCCGGTCCAACTCTAGAGGTAGCTCTAACTGGTAGGCAACCGGTTCTACTCGTTTCAGTATGCTGTAGGGTCCAATAAACCTAGGGCTAAACTTGCCCTTATGACTAAATCTCAGTATCTTCTTCAATGGCGAGACCTTAAGAAAAATGAAGTCTCTTAGAGAAAACTCGATCTCACGATGCTTCAGGTCTGTGTAAGACTTCTGTCTATCAGACACTGCTTTCAATCGGTCTCGAATCAATCTAACTTTATCCTCGTTATCAGAAACTAGTTCAGGGCCCAGAATGCGTCACTCGCCCAACTTAGTCCAACATGAAGGTGTGCGACACCTACGACTATATAATGCCTCGTAAGGTGCCGTCCGAATGCTAAACTGATAGTTGTTGTTATAAGCAAACTCTGCTAGTGACAAATAATCCTCTCAACTGCCTCGGAAGTCAATAACATAACTCCTCAACATATCCTCCAGTATCTGAATCACCCTCTCAGATTGACCATCTGTTTGAGGATGGAACGTAGTACCGAAGTTCAACCTTGTATGCAGAACTTCATGTAGCTTTTTCCAGAACTGAGACGTGAAGCGAAAATCCTTATCAGATATGATTGAAACCGGTACCCCATACAGTCTCACTATCTCAGACATATACAGTTTAGCTAGCTTCTACAATGAGTAGTTAGTACAAACCGGTACAAAATGGGAGAACTTGGTCAATTGATCCACGATGACTCATACAAAATCCTTCTTAGTGGGTGTGAGGGGTAACGCACTAACGAAGTCCATAGTCACCTGCTCCCACTTCTAAAGTGGAATATTAACTGGTTGCAACAAACCCGAACGTAACTGATGATCAACCTTAACCTGCTAGCCAGTTAAACATTTACCTACAAAATCGGTAACCTCACGCTTAATACCTGTCTACCAATATAACTCATAAAGGTCTTGGTACATCTTATTTCTGCCAGGATGTATAACATAAGGGCTACTATGCGCCTCTCTCAGTATAGACTGCCTCAACTCAGTATCATTCGGTACACAGATTCTCCCACAGAAACAGAGTACCCCTTCTTTATTCAGTCCAAAATCCACAGTATCCCCACTCTCAATTTGTCAGAAGTGAAGACCCAAAGACTCATCCTCCAACTGTTTACCCTTAATCTACTCTATCCACATCGATTTAACTTGGAGTTTGGCCAACAAACTACCATCATCAAATAAACTGATACGAGCAAACATCACCTTCAGATCAGTCACAGCCCTACGGCTCAGTGTGTCGGCCACCACATTAGCCTTACCAGGATGGTATTCAATCGTACAGTCGTAGTCCTTAAGCAACTCAATCCATCTACGCTGCCTAAGATTTAACTTTTTCTAAGTGATGAGATACTTGAGGCTCTTGTGATCCGTGTAGAGATACACTTTTCACCATATAGGTAATGCCTCTAGATTTTCAATGCGAACACCACTGCGGCCAACTCTAGGTCATGCGTCGGATAATTCGCCTCATGGGTCTTAAGCTGATGAGACGCATTCGCTACCACCTTACCCTATTGCATCAACACACAGCCCAAACTGACATGTAATGCATCATTGTAGACAATAAACTTTTTTCCAGACTCTAGTTGTATCAAAACAGGGGCCTCAGTCAATATAGTTTTGAGCTTCTCAAAGCTTCTTTGCTGCACATCAGTCTAGTTAAACGGCACACCCTTACGTAGTAGCTTAGTCAATGGTGCTGCAATCAATGAAAACCCCTTTACAAATCATCGATAATACCCTGCCAGTCCCAGAAAATTCTTAGGGTGAGTTTGGATGGGCGGTGCGTTTACCTGCAGTTAGTGTAAAAATAGTAGTGGCGGTGAGATTAGATACTATAGTGATACTGTTGCGTGAGACAAAAAGTAAGCTAAACGCACCGCATCGCATCCAATCGCCCATCTAAACCCACCCTTAGGCTATTTCCAATTCAACACCGCCTCAATCTTTCGAGGATCGACCCTAATCCCCTCAGCAGAAACCACGTGACCCAGAAATGTTACTTCCCCTAACCAGAACTCACATTTATTAAACTTGGCATACAGTTGTTTCTTTCACAAGATCTACAAAACCACTCTGAGGTGTTCATTGTGCTCATCCTCAGTCTTCGAGTACACCAGTATATCGTCAATAAATACCACCACAAATCGATCCAGATAGGGCTGGAACACTCGGTTTATCAAATCCATAAAACTTGTTGTTGCATTTTTCAGTCTAAATGGCATCACTAGGAACTCGTAATGACCGTATCGAGTCATAAATGTTGTCTTGTGTACATCAGTCTCCTTAACCCTCAAATGATGATATTCTAATCGGAGGTTAATCTTGGAGAAAATGCCTCTCGAAACTGGTCAAACAGATTATCTATCTTCAGTAAGGGATACTTATTCTTCATTATCAACTTGTTCAATTGTCGATAGTCAATACACATACGCATGGATCCATTCTTCTTTTTTATGAATAGAACTGGTGCTCCCCACGGAGACACACTAGAGCGGATGAACCCACGATCTAGTAACTCTTAGATCTGAGCCTTAAGCTCCACAAGTTCTTTTAATGCTATTCTATAGTGAGCGATAGACACTGGAGCTATACCAGAAAAGAGCTCAATCCCGAACTTTACTTCACGATTTGGAGGTAACCCAATGAGCTCTTTAGGAAAAACATCTGGAAAGTCCATAACCATCTTGATTTCCTTAACCAAAGAATCACAAGAATCTAAAACCCTAATGTAGGTCAAATATGCCTCACATCTCTTACAAACTAAATTTTTCACCCTCAATGCAGAAATCACATTCGATAGGTAGTTCTGACGTTCCCTAATTACGACTACCTCGCTATCCTCCTCAGTTCTCAGTACAACCCTTTTTGTGGCATAATCTAAGCTCACTCGGTGTTTAACCAACCAGTCCATTCCCAGTATCAGATCAAACTCTTCAAAAGGCAGTTCCATCATATCAGTAAAAAAAATAGCCCTTAAACCTCTAGAGGAACATCTCTAAACAACTTATTTACCCTTACTGATTGTCCCAGCGAACTCAGTACAGTCACCTCACTCACAGTGCTCTCAGCCAAGATACCCAAGTTCTCAGACACAGTACAAGCTATATAGGAGTGAATGGATCCTATATCTATCAGTGTAGTATAAGGTACATTATAAATAAAAAACTACCCATTACAACGTCCGAAGTATCTCTATCCTCTCGGTAATGTATAGCATAAACTCGAGCCGACTGCCTTACCTCAGTACGACCAACACCTCTACCCGATGCTCTCTGACCATAGCCTAACCTATTACCACCTCTAGCCTGACTACGGCCTCTCGGTGGCTGCTGAGCTACTCTCGGTTGTGGTACAGTACCAGTATTCGAAGCTTGCATCTGATCGACGACTGTCCAATAACAGCAATAGGAGCCCCAACTCTGATTGACCCATCAACTCTAACATTTTTCTTAGGCCTGTGAACGGAACTCGAGGGCTCCGAATCCCTCTTCTCCTACCTCTCTCGATTCTGGTGCTAAGCGCACTTCACTTCCTCAGTGATCTTTATCTTATCAACCAATACCGCAAAGTCTCGATCTCTCTATGGAGCTATCAAAACCCTCAGATAATCCCTGAGGCCATGCTCGAAGCGAACACATCGCTCGTACTCAGTCACCACCATAACTCGCACATAGCGGCTCAATCTCAGAAATTCAGCCTCATACTCGACCACCGATCTATCTCCTTGAGTCAGATTTAGGAACTTCCTCTTACGGGCATCCACATAACTAGCCTCCACATACTTCCCCTGGAAAGTGGTCTTAAAGAACTCCAAGGTCATTCGATCAAGCTGAGTGCCCTTCTTAACAGTGAGCCACCACTAAATGCCTCATCACATAGCAGCGATACAACCCCTTTAATTTCTACTCGGGAGTGCTGTCTCGATCGTCCATAATCCTCTCTGTGGCCTCTATCCAGTACTCAGCCACATTAGGGGCAACTCTAGCAATACCCTTGAAAAGCTCAGCTCCTTTAGACCAGAGTAGTTCCGTAACCGACCCGTGGCCTCTAGCTCCAGTATTGGGCCCAGCAACCTTTTCTAAAATCCTTAACATGGCCTGGGATAGTGCGTCGTCCCCAGCCGCTCGATCATGAGGCCCAACCCCTATCACAGGTGAAGTCGTTCTCTCACTAGTATCTAAATTAGGCAGATTGCTAGATGACGAAGACCTAGCTCGAGCACCTCTGCGGCCTCTACCATGACCTCTTGTACCCCGTTCGCGAGTACCTCTGGTGCTCATTGTCTAATTGTGTTTTTTCTATATTAACAGTTTTATGTATCAGATTACAGTCCCAGTATTTATTAACAGATATTTTATGAAAATAGTATCAAAAGTGTAAAGTTTGTTTCGTTCCTCGCAGTGCCAATCAATGTCTATCAGTGTTACTACAGTATCAGTATACACTACTTTAAGTGTTCTCAGTATATACTACCTATAGCAGTTTTAGGATATACTATCAAAAACAGTTTCAGAAAACTTACTGGATCGATGTCGGAGACTCGGTGTACCACACTTTCAGAAAAAATATTTAGAAATTAGTTCTCAAAAATCACGTCTTAAAAACCCACATCCACAGTCGAGTTTTGCAACCTAGCTCTGATACCACTAAATGTAACACCCTAAACCCGACCTAGACGTTATGGTCGTATTTGGTGATGTCACATGGTAGTGTGTTTAAAAATTGTAGCTTGTGTTGGATAAACCGTAACTTCGCTTAATTCATTTTTCGTTTAGAGTTTATCTTTTATTAATTCTAAAATTGTGATTTTTAGTTAATCGTTAGTTTTCAGGACATTATAGGTTGCAAAAGTTTTTCTTTTAAATACAAAATCCAAATTTTAAGCGAACATCCATAGAGGCCTTTATTATAGGAAAATACCCCAAATAAAAGTTTAAAAACCTAATTAAATACGAAATGGTAAAAAAGGGTCATGTGGCCACCGCTGAGTCTTTCATCGCTCCGATCCGCCTAATTCTAGGGATCACCTGTACAGATAAAACAGAAATGTGAGTTTACGAAAACTCAGTATGTAATCCCTATATAAACAAGCAGTTAGAATGCAACCATAGTTTGGGCTTAAGCCCATTTCAGTAATAGTTTCAATTTTAGTTAGGGCCTTAGCCCATTACAGTATCAATATTCAGTACAGTAATAGTTATGCAGTATCAATTCCTACCCAGCTAGCCTCTACACTCTAATTCCGTCCAACCCTACACTCCATGTGGGGATATAATCAACCCACCCATCCTTACACTTTAAAAAGTAGTGGATGCGGCACTAGACAGTAGTTTGCAACTGAGCTACCAGTAAATTAGGCTCGAGGCCTTTCAGTACATTTCCTCTGAACATTATAATCCCCAACCCAATGCAATGCAATATACAAATATGACATACTATACATAATATCATGTATGTAAATCGGGCATACAGTATCAAATCAGTGGGACATCATCATGCTTAATCATATCAGTCATATAGTCATTTCAATCAACTAGGGGTCTAGGTAAGCTTATTGACCCTACAGTAGGTCCACAGTCGACTCAGGTAACCCGTGCAACCTTAGCACTAAAATAGTAAAAAAGGGCTTACAAGCCCATGATGTTCGCCCATGTGGGCCCACACGCCCTGTGGCCCACATGACCCAAATTGGCATTGGTTGTGTACATCACATGCCCTGGCCCAAAAATCTCACATGCCTATATGGTTAACCCATGTGGGCTCACACGCCCGTGTGGGCCTACACGCTCGTGTGGCCCATATGCCCTAATTCAATTCGGCCTGTGTATCGCAGGCGACCAGCCTCGTCGATCGCACGCTCGTGTTCGATCACACGGCCTACCACACGAATGGTCACGCACCCGTGCGGTGTCGACAGCCTCACTTTTTGGCTTTTCGCTGTTTTCTGTTTACATTGTTATGATTACACACCTGTAGTCTTTTCGATACCTAAGCACTTCAATATCTACAATTGACCAATCCAACACCATAATCAGTCCTTCTTTACAATTAAGCAACAAATCCCCAAACCAACGGACTCATCTAGAAAGCAATGAACACTTACTGCAAGGTTTCCAATCGACTTGCTAAGAAACAGTACGAAGGGGCCTCAATCCATACGGTATGCTGCCATCAGAACCCCATAGTTAATTTATCAAAAATTACTCAATCAAAACAATGTTAACAATTTACCACTTACCGCACGAGTGGCTAACGTTTACACAAAAGAGAAGAACGAAACGCACTCAGGAGTAAAGGAGAACAAACGACAGCAAGTGCAGAATTTTGGCTACAAACAACAAAAAGAAAAAAAAGACAGAGAGGGAAAAATAATCAGCAAAAAGTCGAATAGCAAAAATCAGCACCAAAGAACGAAGAATAGTCGATCTAAAGTTGAGAGAAACAAAAGCCAAAATCGAAATTGGACTTACCGCGTGCTCAAGACTCAATGTCGCGCCAAAGAACTATATGAATAGAGAGAACGAAAGGGGGAGTGGTACAAGAAAAACCAAAATTCGGCAGCAAGGTGGGGAAGAAAGCAAATACAGATCAAAAAGAAAAGAAAATCACAATATTTCGACAATGAGAAGGTAGAATAGCCGTAAAAAAAAAGGAACACATTGGGGGTTTTTAAAATAGTAAAAAGAAATGAAATCAAATTTGGATAATCCCCAACCTTCCCTAATTCGCTCCTAAAAACTCTCCTACTATCCTTCCACAAACCATCAACTTCCCACTACACCTCAAATTCCTTATTTTCCTCCACCAATCCCACAACTACCAAAACCCCCTATTATGCTTTTAAAAAATCAGCCACAACACCCCCACACTCCTCAAAAACTCAGAATTTCGGTCAAACTACAACACTCATATGGCTCAAGTAGTAAAAATTAATCCATTTAATCGCTCAGAGATTCAAACCTCAAACCTCCAGTCACTTAACACTTCACCTAACCACCAAACCAGCAGACCCATTCTAACATACTTTACCAACATTTATTTATAAGCCTACTGACTAGCGATAGGGCTTTGTTCAAAAAAATACAAAAATTTTCTCGAAACAAGGCTTGAACTTAAGACCTCTCACACACACCCAAAGCACTTAACCACTGAAACAGATACACAGTTGTGTCATAAATACATGGAAACAAATATACAAACTTTGGGGCTTTACAGGTTAAATTATCAATTCAGTCCCTAATCGATTATTATGTTACCACTAGCGAAAGAAATCCATAGTGGTTAAATTATACCACCTTTATAATTTTATCCCTATACTAAAATAGATTATTCAACAATCAAATTAACAAACCAGAATTTCGTATAACTTTATCATAGACTAATAAATATTAAATATTAAATTTTACTGACTCAATCATTGGTAAAGAAGATTTCGAAACTATCATTTTCGATACCACTAAAAACGGGCTATTACAATAACACCATTGGAAGTTGGAAATGGCAAGGGTTCCTTGATTTTTGTTTGAGAGATTTTTTTTTTCAATAAAATTTTTATTTTTAAAGAGCTAAAATTCTCATGTGATCATGATATGGAATTTTAATATTAGGTAAAATTTATATAAATTATTTATTAATTTTAGAAATTCTAATTTCCTTAGTTATTTTAGTATAGGTAATCAAAATATTAAATTTTAATATTAGGTAAATTTATATAAATTATTTATTAATTTTATAAATTCGATTTCTCTTAGTCAAGGTAATCAAAATAATGAAACCGTATATTTTCAAGTGTGAACTTATCCAAAATAAAACTTATAAATATTGAATGGCTAATTCTATAATTTATTTAATTATTTTATACATTTTTATTCCCCAAATGACAATTTAGTGAAATTCAAATTTGGGTAAATTACATCAATAGTCACTCAACTTTGGGATAGCTGACAAAACAGTTACTTCGGTTTTAATTTAGTCACCAACTTTCGAAAAATAACAAATTAGTCATTAACGTTATCAAAAAGTGACAAACCATTTACCCACTAACATTTTCCATTACATACCTAATGGGACAGGTGACGTGGCCAGTTAACTAGCTGACGTGGCTAGTTAACTAGCCATGTTGGATGTCCACAGTGGAAACCCACCCAATTTAAGAAGAAATTGAAAAAAAAAACCCTAATAACAGAAGAAGAAGAGACTGTAAAATCCCTCTCAAAGTCTCTAATGACCCTACAAACAAACCAACAGCACCAAGGATAAGTGCTCCGGCCACCACCACTTGCACCGCCATTAAAATGGGTTAATATTTTTTCCCCAATATTCTTCTTCTTCTTCTTCCCTTAATTGATGTTGTTGTGGATAAATTTCAACCTCCCCCAACACTTGCACAACCAAATATATACTTCACTAAATTTTCCAAGGTTAAACTTTGTCCCACAGATTTATGAAATACTAAATCACCAAAAATAAATAAAAAGCCTTCTCTGCCTAATTTTGGTCAATAACAATACATAAGTAACTAGAACAAAAAACAAAGATTGAAGGACAGTAAGAAGAATAAAGCAGGAGAAAGAGAGAAAGATATGGGTTTTTAGTATTTTACCATTTTCTAAATCCTAATTTTGGTTTCAATTTCTTTTTATTGTCTTCTCATTTCTTTTCTGCCTAAGAAACAAGTAAGGTGAAAAAAAAAAACACTCAACACAAAGACGAAAAAAAGAGCTTTCAGATCTGGGTCTTTCCTTTCATCGTTTGCTTCCCCACTGTTTTTTTTTCTTTTTTGTTCTAGCCAAATACTACAAGGTAACGAAATGGTGTAAAGCTTTCAGATCTGGGTCTCCCATTTCATATTTTGCTTCCCCACTGTTTTCCTTTTTCAGATGTGGTTTTTTCTTTTTCTTTTTCTTTTTCGTCGTTTTCACTTGGGATGCCAACATGGCAAGTTAACAGGCCACCTCAGCTTTCTGTTACGTCTGTAACGATAATAACTATTTTATTATTTTTCAAAAGTTGAGTGACTGAATTGAAACTAGAGTAACTGTTTTGTCAGGTATCTCAAAGTTGAGTGATTGTTGGTGTAATTTACCCTTAAAATTTTGTAAGAAACAATAGTTGGGGATCCACGTAGTTAGTAAAAAAAGATTTATGGATTCTCCACATCAACCATGTTTTAAAGACTGGGTTTAAGCTATTTTTTCATATTCAAAATTTGGGAAATCAAATTAAAGAAGAAAAAAAAAACATCACGTGCATTAATTATAAGAAAATGAAAACTCGTACTTAATTAATAAACCCTCGAAAATAATTTTTTTTTTTTAAATCCTTCTCCTAGTCGTAGTGTATATGTATAAAAAGACATTGCGCCACCATAATGCCCTGCGTACCCTTAATTTGCGTTCCTTTCTTTCTCTCAAAGAAACAAAACATCCTTCCATTCTTCCTAAACCCAAACTGGGAAAACTGAGGTTCAAATGGAGTGGGTTCGCGGGGATAGGATTGGATGTGGAAGTTTCGGCACTGTGAATTTGGTGGCTCCTGGAAAATATTTTCCAAAATCTCCTCTAATGGCTGTTAAGTCTTGTGCAACCATCGACTCTGTTTCTCTCAAGAACGAGAAGGAAGTGTTTGATCGACTTGGTTTTTGCTCGCAAATCATCCGTTGCTTTGGTGACGATTACACTGTTGAGAATGGGGAGAAGGTTTATAATCTGTTCTTGGAGTACGCTCATAAAGGAAGCTTGGCCGATCAGGTCAAGAGAAATGGTGGAAACTTGACGGAACCCGATGTTAGAAGATACGTTAGGTCCATACTTAGAGGGCTAAGCTTCGTTCACGCCAAAGGGTTCGCTCACTGTGATATTAAGCTTCAAAATATTCTTTTGTTTGGGAATGGCGATGTGAAGATAGCTGATTTTGGATTAGCAAAGAGAAGAGGAGAAAAACAGGGGAGGATGGAAATCAGGGGAACTCCTTTGAATATCGCACCAGAGTCTGTTAATGGAAACGATTATGATTCAGCAGTGGATATATGGGCACTTGGATGCGCCATTGTTGAGATGTTTACTGGGAAACCAGCCTGGAATTTCAAACCAGGAACCAACCTGGCTGCTTTGTTGATTCGAATTGGGGTTGGTGATGAATTGCCCGGAATCCCTCAAGAGTTATCGGAGGAAGGAAAAGATTTTCTTGGAAAGTGCTTCGTTAAGGATCCCGACAACAGATGGACGGCTGAGATGCTCCTCCATCATCCTTTAATGGCTGGTGAAGAAGAAGAATCAACGTCTCCAAATTGTTATTTTGATGAACTTTCAGAATCACCGAGATGCCATTTCGATTTCCCAGAGTGGGTTTCAACTCAATCAACAGCTTCTTCTCAATCGATTTTCCAAGAAAATTCAAGGATCGGGTATTCGTTTTCCAGTCACAGTTTATCAACTTCGGATCGGATTCGTGAATTGGCTTGTGATGAGGCACCCAGTAGGTTAGTTTCAGAGAGCTGGATCACCGTGAGAAAAGTTGTTTAATTATCCTTAATCAAATCTGACGGCCTTGATCCAATTGGTGGTGATCTTTATTGTAAATGATTAGAGGAAGAAAACATAGATTTGACTGACATTTTTTTTAATCTTTTTGCTGATGAAGAAGAGTTGCGATTGGTACACAAATAGCCAAATATTTTGTATAGGCCAACCCGAGTTGTTAAGAATTTTATGGGTAAATTGTTCATCGACAGCATTTTTGAGGTTTGAAATTTTAACAGTTGACTTGAGTAATCCAAAGCTTTTAAGACTTGTAGTTTCAAAAGTAGTCGTGTTTGACAGTGTGAAAAGGATTCACGTGTGAAAACATTGAAACTTGTGCTTGTTCCATTGATAGATTATTTTTGTCCAATATTATTATTGTTGTTGTTTAGACAAAGAAATGGTGAAATGAATGATAAAAACAGATTTCCATGGTTTAAGCAATAATGATTTCTCAACACCCTGCCCACTCTTCTGCTTTGACTGTCTTTCCCCGTCGGTGTTGGATTTATGAAGGTTGCTTCACCTAATTTCATGCATATTACCTTTTTCCTCCATAGATGATTAAGAGTGGTTTAATACTTTAATTGTGAATAAATTAACAATGGACCTCTCCCTCGTCAAAAATTGCTAGTCTAGTATGATGACATTGAAGTTGGAAGCAAAGGGCGGCTAGTTAAGGCATGGTTGGTAATGGCCAGAATTACAAGAGTTAGACCCCTAAAGCAGCTTGCCCCACATCCAAAAACTGCCATATTCTTTGGTTTTTCATTTCAAAGATGCTTTTATCTTCATTACCAAACTTAAACGGAGTTAGGAAAACTGAATTAAACCCTTTTGGTATAATAACGTATGCCCCAGGATACCTACCTGCCTTAGGTGCACGTCAGCAGATGGAAGCTGCAAACAGTTGCTTTTCAATTTGGGTTTGCTTATTTAGGTATAAATTGAAAGGACAAGGACTTGTCAAAATAAAAAATTATACTTTTTTATAATTTTCACATATTTTATTTTATTTTACAAAAATTATTTTAAAAATTTTCAACACAATAATTTTTCATTTCCCAAGAAAAGGGAAATGAAAGTATTCCATGGATGAAGCATTTATTAGTGGGCATAATCTAAAGTTCAAAAATCTTACATCTTGGACCAATAGTAATGGATTCAAGGTTGCAAAATGTGAAATTGACATGAATTCCTGTTACTAATCATATTTTACACATCCTAATGCCCCATTTTGGGAGGCCATAAAAGAACGATAAAAGCAAAATAGGCATCCATTAAAAAATGTCGGCCAAACTCCAAATTACAAGTCTTGAAAACAAATATTGAAACCACCGACCCACCCCTACTACATTTCCAATGCCCTTGAGAATCATTAAATATCCTTCCCAGAATCTAAGCCTGGCTGTTGATAGAAAGTACAACAGATGTATTGAATTATTAGCTGTAACTGCATTTGTTTTTTAGTGAAATAGCTTTACTCATCTTTTTGGGGTCCATGGTAACCCAACATTGAATTCTTTTATAGAACTTGGGCTTCACCAACTTGCCCAAAACATAAGCTCTGGAACGAACCATGAAGTCAAGTGTCAATGGCACAGGTTGAGTGGGTGCACCATTGAGACTAGCCAAGCTAGCTCCTCCTCCATACAACGGAATATGACTCCCTTCCATCATCACAATCAATGCTCTTTGGCTCTTTCTTGATTGATAAAACTTGTGTATCTGCAAAATAAACCATATATAATATAATAATGATTTGCTTAGGAAGAATAAATAAATGAACCCCCCATTGTGAAAGAAGACAAAAGTGCATAAAACATTTAATATTAGTGAAGTGATGGGGTCATTGCTGATTTACCGATCCAGTGGCCACTGTGAGCTGAGAGTAAGAGAGATGTAAGGGTGTTGATGTTACATGAACCCCAAAAAATGTAGCTGTGTTTCGATATGTGAGCTTCACTGTGCAGTTCATCGACACCATTTCAGTACTCACCCCTGAGAAATCTGCACCAGCTTGTACCACAAATTCATTGAACGAAATGCTCTACAAAAACAACAATCAATACCCTTTACACAATTTTGTTAAAGCTAAGAGAATGCATGGCAGATGTAGAAATGATTGGATTTTTTTTTTTTTTACCTTCATGGTGATTTTAGGTTTCTGAGGTCTACTAGCGCCCCATAGGATCAATGAAAACGTAGTGAAAAGCACGAAGAAGCCAACAAGAAAGGAGAGGAAATAGCAACGTCGACGGTGTAGGGCATGATGGGCAGCTTCACCGTCAAGCAAAGCTTCTTCTTCAATGGCGTCGAACTCTTTCCATGACTGCTTATTGGTGCGAGGCTTGCGAGATCCATGGTGTTTTGAGAGGCGGGTGGAAGAAGACTCGCGGGAAGAATGAGGGCCTAAGGAAGAGTTGGAGTGAGAGTGGGTGGGGCTGAGCACCGGGGTGGAGTTGAAGGAGTTGGTAGTCTTTTCACCATCATGGGAATCCCTTGATGGACTCTGAACGTAGTACATTTGTCGACGAGGGGACCTTGGTGGCGATGATTGACTTAGGCTGCTCGCCTCGGAGTCTGTCTTGGCCAGATCACCCGGCATTTTAACCTTGTTTTTCTATTGCTGTTGTTTGAGTTGAAGAAAGAAAGAGAAGGGGAGAGGGGGTTTGGTATTTGATGGATTTGTTTGTATGTTTATGAAGTAGAGATCTTTCAAAGGTAGATTTATGTAAGCACGTTGCAATTGTGTTGTTTAATTAATGAGAGAAGATGGGACTTAACACACTGACAAATGGCAGTTGTCTCCTGTTAAATTCCCTTTTTATCTTTCCTTTTTTGTGTGTGTATGTATGTAATTGTCAACATTTAACTCTTTTTACACAAAAGTATAGCTTCAGTGCAGAACTCCTGCATGAATATTTATAACAGTGAAAGGAACTCTTAAAGATGAGTCCACTCTACTGTGAGTGAATCAAGATAAAAGCAACTGCACTGAATTACCCAGACAAGACTAACCCGCAAAGATATGGCAGTGTCCCTCAAAATCTCTGTCCATCTTATATTCTAAAGTGTAAAGCAAAATCTTAAAGCTTCTTGTTTATGATCCCTTCAGTTCTCTGTCCATCTTACATCCTTAAGTTCTCTCAAACCCACAGCCTTCAAAAGGGCATTGGTGCCTACTGAATAGTAAACTTAATTGATTCAGTTATTCAAGCAAATATATGTTAAATGGTTGGTGAGTTGGTCGGCGATTTATCATGTGCCTGATACAGTAACTTAGATTGAGTAAAGGGCGCTAATCAATGCACCTTTCCTAGGTTTTAGTTGACGAATTATCTTCACCTTTGTCAACAAACACTACTGATATTTACCTGCTGTGTTAATCTTTGTATTCAGTGGATTGACACCAAAGCTTCAATATTTCTCCACCTAAAAAAAATCTCGATTGATTGACCACAAATTAAAATCCTAAGATCTGAAGGACTAAAATGATTAGTACATTATAAAGTAGTGTGAATGGTGACTTTTTCCTTGCCCATTTCATAATCTAAATCTCCCATTACTCAGATTTTTCTTTTTTCAAGAGGAAAACGAAATCGTATTGTTGAGATGTAAACTTGACATAATATCAACAAATCTTGTTTATATTTATACCTCTGCTTTGGTACCTTTTTTTTTTTCAAATAAACATCTATTAAAACAACCAGCATCTTAAATCCAATAATCAGATCCAGCTGTGTCATAGCGTAGCTTGTATTTTCTTGGCCTGCATTTGATAACATATCTGTCCATGGATTTGATCATGGCATGAATTTTTATATATAATTTTACCCAAGTCCAGTCCCCTCGAACCTGGCTAGCTTGTGAACCCAATTTGTTATTCACTAAATAATAAATAGAAAAACATTTTTTTCTATTATTATTGAATAGAAACTCAATATTCCAATTTGTTAATCTTTTGTCCAAGATTAGGCTCATACCGGTTGGGAGAATAATTAGATGTTTTGGCTAAAGTCAAATAGACCAGCGGACAAATAGACATATTTAGCAAAAGGAAAGGAAAAGAAAAAGCAGATATTGTGAAAAACAGAAGCAACTTCACAGTTTCAATGACCAAATCCAAGAAAAATCAAAATTTCACATTAGAAATTGGCATCCTAGATTTGTGCCATCAATTTCGTGTTCTGAGTAGAAGAAAATTTCTATGGCTCTAAGCTGTTTTTCTTTTCTATGCAAGATTTACACATGATCCTTGGTTCCAAAAATTTTGGACAGCGGAAAAGGAAATGTTCCATTTCATTCAAGCATTGCAAAAAATAATGGATTATTAAAGCATAAAGACAAGACAACAATGTGATGTATGAAGACTATGTTAAAGAAGCTCCTCCAACTCCATTGGAATCATTACTTTGTACCTGCTATTTGTAAGCTATATCATATCAATTTATCTGGGATTCTCACTGCAGCTCCCCGACAGGAGCCTCATTGAGCCATAGGAAATGGATGAAATCATACAGTTTTGCACTTACGCTCACCTGGTTAGTGATAAGAAAAATACTTTTAAACTAGTAATAAGTTTGACTAGGGAAAGGATATTTTCACGAATTTCATCTCGCAATACCTTGTATGGTGTTGGGTTTAATCTCCTGATGTGATCAGGCCTCATTTGCTCAAGCTGTTTGATGCAATGGTCCCTAATGTCCTTCAGAGCTGGTAACTCTTCCCTTACTTTACCTTCAACAGACAAAAAATAAAAATATTTGCTTCAAAAAATGGAAATCATAAAGTAGCTCAGGAGCCTCTCTTCTGCTCACAAAGACTGGAACTGACCCAGTATTCAATATTGAGGTGGCAAGGGAACAGGGAATACTGTTTCTATGGTTTCCTCATGTTCTACAGACAATGCTAAATCTATTTAAAGCTGGACCAATGCAAGCATAAAATACTGAATTAAGAATACTGAATTGATAAGATTATCCATTCTCCCATGATAGGTGCTGAATTATACTCTTCCATGGTGAAGATGGATATTCTGAGCTCCTACCTGATTTTCCAGGCCAGTAACACTTAAGAAGCTCCTCCACACGCTTTGGTACCACATATGCTCTTTTGGATTCACTAAAAGGGTGACGGCATAGGATTCGTTCTCCAACCTGCAAAATCAAAGAGTGCAAAAATGAGGTCATTCGGCCTCATCATTGTAGCATCTATGGCGTTAAGTATATACACTGGTATTGTGCAAACATTAGCAGTTGGTGACATAACAGAGGAGTAAAACAATCCAAGCAAAAAAGAGATCATTTTGAAATTAAGCTGAGCAAGCTGCTGCGGTGGGGAATTGTAATCTTACAAAAAGTGCACTCTAGTACTACAAAGTCAAAACTGTCACTGGTGAATATCATCGTAATTAATTAGTTTTTGAAAAGTGGTACAAACAATCATTTTAGATGTGGATAACTAATAAGATCATCAATTATATACTGTCAAAATTTTGAACTGGCGTATTAGAGTTTAATATGTAGATCATAATGCATGAAGTTATGCATGCATTTAAGTTTAAAAGATAAAATGATAGTACCATTCTATGTTGACTTCTCAGGGTAAGTTAAAATTACTTCTAAAATATTTTATGATACTAAACAGAAAAATATAAATAAATAAGAAGAGAATGTCGGTAGCTAATCACTGAAACACACGACTTATTACCTTTGGACATGGTTCATTTTCCCCCGTCATTATGTCTACCAGGGAATATCCTTCTTTGCCATATAATCTGTAACATCTTTTTTTGCATGGTATAGAGACCTAGAATTTAAGAAATAAATAAATGAAAAGAGAGAGAGAGAGAGAGAGAGAAATAATGAAGGAAATGCGTTATATGATGAAGAAAGCATGCCGCAAAAATTTCTTCGCAGCCCAGTCAAACCTTAGATACATCCTCTGAAAGTTTGATGCGTGGTTGATTATTGATCTCAACAAGCTTGAAGACACAGCCTAAAGCGGCTTGTGCATAGCAAGTTACCAAATAGGTTCCTATTCCAAAACAATCCACCTCATGACCCTGCAGAGAAAAAGTGTGATCCCTCATGAGTAATGTACTAATTGGAGGCATTGTTGTCAAGATTCAGGCTGTTAAACAGTAATGAATTATTCAAAGACGTTTTCATCTAGATCGCAAACCTGCTTTCTTATCGCATCCAAAGTTTCTTCATTTAAATCATTACTAGCAGTAATGATCATCTTTCCAAAACCAGGAACCCCAAGTTCTTTCTCAATTGTCTGAAAGATCTTTCGGGCTTCACTAGACAAGTACGCTAGGTCACCAGAGTCCAATCTAATGCCAACTGCTCTATACCTGCAGTTTTTGCATTTTTTAACTTATCAGTGGAATAAGTATGACCAAATGCCTACTAGCATGGATGAAATCCAAAATAACATAATTCTTTCAGATGTTATGAAGACAAAAGTATGACCTACAAACTATATGATCCATCACAAAAGGAAAAGCCCAACAAATAATAGCCTTTAATACAACTATGTTTTTACGCATAAACTGAAAAGGAGAAGCAGTAGATTCAGCATCTGTTGGCATGGCACAAAAAGCAATGTTACTTGGCGCCTTTCTTCACATGTTTTGATTTTAATTTACATTTAGCCATCAGAACACCACTATAAAATCATACATTAATTCATTTCTTTCAACCCATCAAGCAGAATGCTAGCATGCGACTAATGCAATCATTCAGCTTATATATCATGTTTGAAAGTCGTCAAAAAGACAATGAAAAATTATTGAACTGCAGATAAGCACAGATAACGTATCAAAATGGGGGCAAAAGGAATTCTTTTGACCCAAATTTGTGCAAGTAAGGAATTGTTATTATACGAAGTAAAACTTCTATATATAAGCCTTCAAGACATACCCCAAGTCACTAAGTGCCAAAGCAACTGCACAAAAGTTGGGGACTCCACTCCTTATTACCTAGTAAAGTGGATGTCAAAACTCCAATGTTAGTGCAGATATATGACAAGAAAAGACTACCTCTAATTCAGTTTAAAGCTAAAAATTAAGGAAGGTCTACTTACATCATATGTATCTACAAGAGCAAGAAAGTTGTTAGGAAATGCCAAAGCATATGATATAAAAGCTGCTAATTCACTCTGATTGGTCTCTCCAAAAATGCCACCAAGTGATTTCAACCACTACAAAACATGCAACAATTAAACACATAAGGTGGGTGAAGCAACAATTAAATATATCAATATAGATATGACTTGGGTTTTGAGAACTAAAAGCGGCTAAATGCCAGAATAAATGCTTTGCACTTTCTATTCTGAAACTCTGTTCTTTTAATGGGTTTTGAGATTGAGGGCTTCTTTGTGAAATTGCAATTGTAGGCCATTGGGGTTCTAGGGAGAAAAAAATGTAAGCTTGATTGCCCAATTTTGATTCACTTCCACATCTAGCACTAATGTATTTTGGTTAATGTACTTTGACAAAAGTAATAGCGTAATGTATATCTCTAGCTAAACATGAAAAGCACAATACATAATCTAAAAACAAAAATGTAATGGGCCATCCACAACACCTGTATTTTGCTAAACCATGAATGAACAAGAGTGACAAAGTCCTCACAAGTACTTGAACCATCAGAGCTACATAGAGATCTTTCCAGGATTTCATCAGGGCTCTGCAAATTAAATTTTGAATAATCTCATATTCAAAGAAGCATTAAAAAGAATCGTACAACGACAGAACAATATTCAATGCATGAAAACACCAAAAGAATCCTACAAGGACACCATATACAGAAAACTGAAAGAAATAATAAGCAATTCAAAAGGGCAGTATCTAATCTAAGCTTGCTCCCAAACATTACACTTTATGGAATATGGACCCATTAAAAAAACAGACAAGAAACCAAAGTATCAATCAAATAACATTAAGGCCTATAGTCAATAGCCAATGGCAAGGATTAAATTCAAGCACATTATAGGAAACTAATAAATACAATTGTCAAATTAAAGGCAGTATAGACAGAAAAAACTTCATTTGCCACTCAAATCTTGTCTCTTGCAGCCACTTCATGTCATACATATATGCACGTTGGTACTACTGCACATATATTAATAATTGAGTAATCAATGAAAATTAACAGGGTCAACAACGAATGCTAAATTTAACTAGGCTTGCAATTTTGGAACTAGTTTGACCTCAAAACATGTCCAATCATTCCTGTGAAATATTCTGGTTAAGCTTCTACAAGTGAATATGCCCATATCCTAAAGCACAATATCAAATTTAGTATCTAAATTTTATTTTCTTGAAAAGATATATTTGCAGCAGCCAAAGTTGCACTAGTGCAATTTAGAGAACATTACTCATCGATATCATCAATTAGCCAGTTTAATAGAAAAAGCATACCAAAGGCACAAAAGATATTTTCAAATTGATTAAAGAAAAGATTCACCAGTTTAGTCAGCCTTAGAATAAAAGCAAATAAGTTCCTATACATAAAAGATACTTAAAGTTTCTGTTTTGCTAAAACCACCAGTTTCATGACATAATTCACACAACAAAGTTTCCCATTTTATGAAAATATATAGAGATAGGCAGAATTTAGGAGGAATAAAACATGATTTATGACCAAGAATAGTTCTGCATCATATAAAGTTATAGAATATCATACAAGTAAAAACTTGAGCATATTCCCCTAGTTAGTTTATGTTTAATAAACAATATATAAATTAAGATCTCGAGTTAATTTCCAGTAAAATTTACCGACCATAAATGAGCTAACAAAAGCATGAGAATGTGTCCCACGAAGAGGTATACCGAATAACCTCCCAGCTGCAACATTGCTGGTCAAAACACAACATAAAAACAGAAGCACACCAACTGAAATATTAGCTTAGATCAAGACTCCACATTAGTTAAGAATAAACAAGAATCATAAGCTCTGAATAGCTTCAAGATCAGCAGAGGAAAAACATTAATTTTACTAAAGGAAAACATGAAAGCAGTGCAAAACAGGATACAAATACTCAGCAAACCACCTTGTTGCATCAAAACCTCCAATATAGCAATACTTTGATGCCCCTATAGCTCCATCAGGTCCCTGTGTTTAACATGAGTGGAAATATTTCACAAAGAGAAACTCAGATATTGACACTTCAAACAAGGGGGAAAATTCATTAACCTGAGCCCTTCGAAGCCCAAACTCAAACAACATTTTAGATTGTCCAGCAACAAGTCTATGTCTAGCCGCATTTGTAGTCACTAAGGATGCAAAATTCACAAGGTTCAGAACTGGAGTCTCCAGCAATTGAACCACCTAAAAACAACAAATTCAAATACAGAGAAAAGGCAAGATGTAAAACGAAGGAGCCTAAAACAAATACCAAATTCAAGACAAACTGATGGGACCAAAATATTTAGTTAAAGCGTACTCACAGCGACTGGCCCTTCAAGTCTAAGTAGGGGAACCTTTGGGAAAACAACTGTTCCCTCTGAAATAGCATACACTTCAACATCAGAGCAGTCTATTTCTCTTAAATAATTCAAAAAGCCTTCCTGCCATTTGCAAAGACAATGAATGAGCTAACCACTAAATATACAAGAAAAGGTCGGAAAAGAAATGATCTACAACCAGAATCTCATTACTTGAATCCTCTATAACTTAGTTTGGTTTACCTCACATGAACCAGGCAAGCTTTTATGGATAAAGGAGACCTCTTCCTCAGTTAACTTGAAATTAGCAATGAGCTTTATGCATTCTTCCAAACCAGCAAACACTGTAAATTCACCACCAAACGGGTTCTTTCGGAAATATAGATCGAACCTGAATGCACGTTTTAAATTTTAAATCAAAAGCTCAAACATTCGATCTTTCCAAATGGAAATACTTTGAATTTTTCATTTCCGAAACTGACATGGAATAATTAAAATACCAATAGTTTAAAATTTTGATTTCTATTATTTAATGCTAAATGAACTAAATACCAACTTGAACATCATCGAATGATAAAGTCAAAAGGAAAATAAGAAAGAAAAGGAAATCTAGCAGAAACAAGAAACTATAACTAACTACCTAACTAATAACAACATAGCAACCATAATCTACATCCAAGCCGATTTTTCATAGTAGCCAAACAAAGCATAGATAAGAAAGCGAGAAAAAAAAAGAGATTTTATTCAAAATGAAAAGAAATTGGAAGAGTTGGAAAGTTACACGGCTCGTTCATTGTGTTTGCCGGCTTTCCAATAAGCGTAAGCCATGGTGAACTGATAAAGATCGGTAAGAAGAGGGGTGACCATGGGATTGGTTGGGCCGTCCATGACCCGACCCGCATTTTGACTCGCTCTGGCCTCCATTGTAATAAATAAAATCCTTCCGCCCGCCTGCATTTTATAGTGGTAGAGGAGGAGAGCAAGCGTGTGGCTCACGAGAGCATAAGAAGAAACAAGTACGAAAGTTGATGAGATGGAAATCGTATTTTGGTTTTTCTTTTTTCTGAGAGAAAATTGAGGAAAATAAAAAAAACTTTGGAATTGAATTAGATTCCAGCTAAATTGAAAAGGTTTAATATTTTAATTATTATTTTTTAAATATTATCTTAAAATAAATAATCAATAATAAAAAAATGATTACAAGGAATTCAAAAATAGCGAAAAGTATAGCTGCTTAGTCAGCCTTTAAGAGCGTGACGTGCACAGATTGCCTTTTCTTTGCGGACCTTACAAATCTTCTCCATTTTATTGGAGCTTGGATGATTTGTCTTTTTATTAAAAAAAAAAAAAAAACTTTTATTAACTTCGAAATAAGTGAACTTAAATGTCATTGTTAAAAATTTATTTTAACATATGATTGATTTGATGTTTTCGCTTTTTCTTTTATAGTTTCAATTTATGAATTAATTTACTTTTCTAATTTAATTACAATTTCTTTTTAACTTTAAAGACTTTGGTTCAAATCGTTATAAAAGTATAACTCTATAATGTAAGAAATTTTTATTTTATTTCAATGTTTCTATTAGATAAAAATAGAAATGGATAAATTTTGATTTTATATATGAATTTTTATTTAATTCAGCAGACCATTAGCACAATTATCAAAAATTAAAATTGTATGTGCGTATGTTGTACGGTTGCACCCCGTCAAATATGTGACTATGGAAGAATTTCCAAGAAAACGCAGATTTAGAAATTTGAACACATTTTTGGAATTTCCAGGATTGGAGAATTAAAGAAAATATTAAACGTCTATATATCCTTTTGACTTTCCTTACCAAGCTCTTTGCCTCATAAAAACGAAATTAAGTAATTATAAACATATCAATAGTTTAAATTTTGAAATATGAAAGGATAAAATAAAGTTTTATAGGTCATTCACTTTTTCCATTCAATTAAGTCTCTTATTAACCATTTTATCTTTCATCACATTCACCATTAAAATCAATTGATTTACTCTTCTATTTTCTTATAAAAATTATAAAAATATTAAAATTATATAAACTTATAAAAATCAAAATCATAAAAATTTATAAATTTTATAAAATTTTATAATATGTTCTATTAAATTATAAAATATATTTAAAATTTATAAAAAATTAGAAATTATAAAAGAAATCATTTAAACCCCTAAATCACAATGACCACATAACATCAAACCAATTGTTGAATAATGGGAATAGTTATCAGATTGTTAGGGTCATTTTCATGTTGATAAAATGTTCTCGATCTTCCACAAATAAAACGATAATTGTGAGACCTTCTCCTTTTTATTGATAAATTATTTTTTAATTTTATGTTGAGTCAAACCCGAACTATGCAACGAACACGAATGAAAATCGAGGAAATTGGACATGTACAAACATTTACATGGAAAAATCCTTCCGAAGAGGATAAAAAACCACGAGCAAATAAAACTTCACTAAAATGGAAAAACCGAAAAGGGGAGTATAAGATGGAGAAACAAATAAAGCTTGAACCCGAATACAAAGATTCCCCAAAATTCACACAAACTCTCTCTTAATTTTGTTGTTGTTATTCTAAACTATATGCGGTTGCTAAGAGACCTATTTATAGGTTGAATTTCGTGTACAAATATTACTAAAACATCTATTGAATAATCAGAGTTAGACTGGAAAAATATAGCAGAGTTTAACCAGGAGAAGAAACCTGGTTGAGTAGGGAACACATCGCCACATCGTGATGTCACTATCAGCTCATCGGGACATCCATATTTGCGTCATCAAGACATGGTGTTACTTCTCATCAGGACATCATAGTCACATCGTCGAGATGACGACTCTTTCTCTTCACGATGTCAACTATGTTTCATCTAAAATGCGAAGCACACTTACAAATGCCCACCTTGACTCGTATTTTCAAAACGCCTTCTTTGCCAAGCCCCGCCAAAGACCTAACTTGATCTCTGTCGAATGCTTACCAAGTCCAAACAATGCCTAAACTTGGAAATTGGAAGACTCTTTATCATTATGTCTTCTAGATTGTTCTTTGTGACGATTTTGTGAATCTGAACATCTCATTGAGCGATCACCTCTCGAATAAAGCGATACCAAATATCTATATGTTTTGTTCTTTCGTGATGCATCTAATCTTTCGTGAGATGTATGGCACTTTAACTATCGCAATATACCACAGTTTTGTCATTTTTATCAACCAGTTCCCCGAATAGACCTCTTAACCAAATGGTCTCTTTCACAGCCTCTTTGATAGTTATATATTCATCTTCAGTATTTGATAAAGCCACGGTGGCTTGAAAGGTGGCTTTCAAACTAATAGTGTTATTTTCCAAAAGTGAACAGATAACCTATGAGAGATCTTTTTTTGTCTAGGTCTCCAGCATAATCTGAATGAACATAGCCGACTAGACTTTCTAAACATCTTTCGAATTCCAAACAAGTACTAGAAGTCCCTCTTAAATATCTTAGAATCCACTTAACAACTTGCTAGTGTAATTTGTCAGGTTTGACAATATATCTACTTACTACACTAACAACATGTGAAATATCGGGACAAGTACAAACCATTGGATACATTAGGCTCCTGACTACACTAAAATAGGGAACCAATGACATATACCTTTCTTTGTCTTTGGTTTGTGGTGAATCTGAAGTTGAAAGTCTGAAGCAGGCAGCTGACCGTCGCCAAACGTGAGAACATTTGGACAGAAAATATTGCAGCAAAAGATATGAAAATAAGACAACAGTGTTTGCAAGTATACGAGTCAAATTGTAATATAGATGTGTACAATGAAACACAAGAAAGTATTTTGAGGATCAAACCTAATGGAGGACGAATTAATCCGAAACCTACCTCTATAATAATAAGTCTAAATAGTAATAATTAAAATCTATATTACGACAATCAATAACTGAGATAAAGATCATAACCAAAATTAAACTAAATTAAATAACAGAAAATAAATAAACAACTAAATCAGATCAACAGACAAAAGATTAACTAGTTTTAGTTGTTGTAGTTAACATTAGAATCTGAGTTTAATATGGAATTAACTATTAATTAACTAGTATTACCTATCGGCCTCTACTAATTAACTAATCGGCAGGTACTCGCTTATCTCCCGACTTTACTTTTCCTACTGGGATAAATCAATATTTACTCAACAAACCTATCTCCCGACCTCTTTTAACCTATATTACTTCTTAGGTTCGTCAATCCTAGGGTTTGAGCATACATGATTTAAAACCAATTAATCCATTTGGGAAACCCATACTCTTCTGTTAATTACTCCCACATCCACTAATTAATCTTCCTAGAGACTTAGCCTCTTTAGATCTAGATGTCATAACTCTTAGGTTGAATTTAAAGATGTAAAAGAACACAAATAAATCAAATAAGAGAAAGGTAAGAAATTAATGAATTGATTGAATCGAATGTGATTGGAGTGGCGTAATCTCGTAATCATTAATAGATCTTAATGTTTGCAAATGAACATTAAAATAAATTATCTAATACTTTAATTGAAAAGACTTAGGTTCAACCCAAACCTAGTTGAAAAGATCAAAATTATTTCGAAATGGAAAGGAGAATAAACTTAAAACTTAAATCTACTAACTACAACTCCTAAAAGCTTGCCCACATGTTGGAAATAGTCTTACTATTTATATTAATGTTTGGAAGCCCTAATCCCGAAAATAATTGATTGCGCGAATAATTTTAACCTTTACGGCACTTGTGTCCCACGTTCAGCCCTGTGTCGCGACACGATAGTGATTTTCGAAGCTAGGAGTTCCAGCTTCTTGTGTTGCATCTTGGGAACTCGTACTCTACTCAGGTTTCATCCATGAGGCTGTTGAGTTGCTAAATACACATCCTGCACACTCAATTAAACAAATTAAAACTACCTAAATCCCTAATTGGCCTAATATGTCAACTAACATCAAGTATTGCGTAAAAATGCTTATTTTGCAAATAATTAAACCTAAATTGCGAAAGCTGAAAATGCGATAATTAATTATAAAACAACTAGAAAACAAGCCTCCTAAGTGACGTAATGTACTAAAACTACCACCATGTTTTGCGACAGATCAATTACCCCCACACTTAAGTTTTTGCTTGTCCTAAAGTAAACAAAAAGAAAATGAAAAATGAAAAATAAACATGCAAGAAAAGAAGATGAACTTGAACCAGTTTGGTACACGAAATTGGATCGAAGCATTAACACTAGGGAAAATTTGCTAAATATATAATTCTAGCTATAAAATTAAACAACTTAGAATTATTTACATTCAAACCAATTAGTTCAAAACATTATAAAGAAAATAAGTTAAAGAAATTAAACATAAAATTCTATCAAAATGTACACACGAATATGACATTTATGAGTGAAGAATCCAATTAGTTCAATTTTTTCCTACTCATATTTTATTCATGCTTTGAACTCTAATACAATATTTATAAGCATAAGCACTTACGAGTTTTTGTGCCAATATGAGTGAGATTTTTCTCAATTTCTCATATTTTTATTACACTGTGAACACTCAACACTCTCTTGGCTTTTATTTCGTTCTATGCTTTTATCACACTTGCAATGCTTTTAACCTTCACAATGCTTTTGTTCCTACAATTCATTTTAATTTAAGCATGTGCTTGTAAAGATTATGCTTATTATACTGCACCATTTCAATAACCATGACTTTATTTGTTGAGTATTTTAATTCAAACATCCTATAATTCAACAAGCATAAATGCCTATTCGTATCTACCTTTACTATATGGTATATTTAATTTATTTTTCCTATTTACAATTTAATAAATTGAACTAATTAGTCTAAATATAAACAACCTAAGTTATTTATTTTACGCCAAATTTATAATTTAAACAATCAACCTATGTACATGCTCCTAACCAATCACTTGTATTTCTACAAGCTCAAGAATATAGAAAAACACAAAAGAAAAAATTTTAACTAATAAACTGAAAGCGAAACAAAGAAAAAAAATTGAACTAATAAACTGAAAACGAAACAAAACAAATAAAAATTTAAAAATTTTTCTATGTCACCCCCCACACTTTAGTTGACACATTGTCACTAAAGTGCAAATAATAAATAAATGAAAAATATTACTCGATAAACTTGAAAAGTCCTCAGATATTGGTAGGTGGCCTCCTCTTTGCGAATGAAGATCGAATATTGTGGTGCCGGCAAAAATTGTGGGGATCCTACATAAAAAAATTACAATTATAATCTACCTAAAAAATCTAATCCTAAAAATTAAAATTTTCCAACCAAATAAAAAGAAAATATTCAAGTCTTCAAACAAATAATAATTAATTCCGAAAGTAAAAATTAATTTTTTGTGGCGCCCCAAACTCGATCGGGACGGTCTGACTCGAATCTGAAACGTCACATTAGTCACTTGTGTGACTCTCCTCACAGCCACCAATTACATCACAGAACCACCAATCATACCATACAGATAGATGCATAGCAATCAATCATCAAGAAAAAGTAAACATACGAACCCTAGAATCATGCTCTCTAACAAAAACATAAAAAAATCAATTAGGGGTAATCTCGTCATTTTATATTCATCATGTGAATGCTTGTAAAACATCAAATTTTACATTCATACATACAATAGAGTATTAATGGAGACAATATCTAAAAGAATCATTTAAACCAGATAAGGAAAATTCATTTGATTTTAAAACAAAGATTTAAGGACTAATTCGTAAATTTAGTAAAATATATAGAAAAACCTTTTTACAAAATTAAGAGTAAAATTATGAAATTAAACATATGAGACTTAATCATGCAAAATTTCATAGCAATTCATGACATTTAAGGACTCCAATTTCATTGCATAAAAATCAGGACTTAATTGTAAAAGTAACAAAATATGCCCAAATCACATAGCCTGCCACATCGTGACGGCGTGATTACTATGTCACGACATTTTTTGGAAAGGGTCCTTCTTATCGACAACACGATAAACAGTGTCCCGATGACAATCCCTCGTCGTAACGTTGATTATAAGTCATCGTGACGTCGTCTGCAATTTCTACAGAAACAGCCTAGCAACTTGCATATGACACTTTGACACTAAACTAGACATACCATTTCATGTTTTCATGCCAATTTCCCTATTCTAACATGTCATATAACATGCATAGGTCATTTAACACATGCTCAATTACACTAAAACATACATTGACATGCTTTGACCTTATAGGCAAGTTGCTATGCTAACATGCTTTCCTAAAATTACAATTCAAATTACTCAACATGTCAAATTTGCATCTCATGCCTTTCTAAGTGCACTAATGGTTCAAAACATACCAAATGACCATTTAGAACTTGTCCAGGCATCCAACATCCAAATTAATCATCTACATCAATAATTCACTAACAAACAACATAATAATCATCATGCAACTTAAGCCAACATATCATGCATATTCAAGCATTATTCCAAACAATCATTGAACCACAAACCAATAATAAATGTCCTTTAAATAGTCTTTAAAAGTCTTTTTTACAAACCAACAAAAACATGAAGTCTAATCTCTCAATTATGGTCCCATGTTGCCTTCTTTATTGTAGTTGAAAACACAACACATATTTAAAGGAAGCACATGTGAATAAGATTATATTTTCTGAAATATTATGTTTTACCGATTTAATTAACTGGCAGCATGTACCAACGAACCAGGTTTTATGTAAGTTTGGCCAACCCTGTTCGTAGTTCTGTTGTAACACCTCTAACCCATATCCGTAACCGGAATAAGGTTTCAAAGCATTACTAAAGCTTATCGATCAAACAGACTTAAATTACGAACATTTTTATCATATTATAATCATATCAAAAATAAATTAAACTCATACATATAGTCCCTTAATTGAGCCCTCGATGCTCAAAATACACGTTAGAAATAAATCGAGACTAATTTGGAAACTCAGAGAATTTTTCGAAAATATTAAAAATTTTCAAAGCTGCAGGGTTCACACGCCCATGTGGTCAGGCTGTGTGTCTCACATGGTCCAGTCACATGCCCGTGTGTCTGGCCGTGTAGACTCAAAATGTACCTTTAACAACAAGTTTACCATTCCCTGCAAGCTTGAACAATAAGCAACTCAAAAATCATTCGTTTAACAAATTCAAAGCACAATCAAACACATCCAAAATATGTCAAAACAATTATCCTAGGTGCCTAACCAATGTACCATCATAAGTACCACAATTATATCATTTAAACATATTAATAAAACATCATTCAAATCCAATTTGTAAACATGCCAAATTCAATTTACTTTGCCTAATCCATGTTCATTTAAACATTAACTTAAACATGTCATAGCATGACCTCAACCATAAACACATATTATATGTATATAACAACTTATAATCCCATTTACTTTACAATCAATCCATAAAATAATTATTATTTAGACACCCTAGGTACATGCTGACACAAAAGGAAAAACATCACCACGTTTGAGTTTGGGAACGTTGTTAGATGCTGAATCGACGATCAAAATTTAGTACTTAACCTGCGCACGAAAAACAAAACCGTACGCTGAGTAAAACTCAGTGGTATTTCTATAATCCGAATATTTAAAGACAAGATAATATAATATGTACATTTTAATTATAAGCACAATTGAATATTAAAACCACATTTATTTATACAATGACATTAGTCATTCAATATTCAACTCATAAATACATCATTCATACCGTACTCAATTCTCATCATTTGCTATATAATAGTTTTTCACAATATGATACACATATCATTTAAAAACAATATTGTTCATTTCATATCCAATTCATGAATACACAATTCATGTGTCTCAATCCATATTTCAATTCACTGTCTCATTTTCATTTCACATACAATATCATTTAATATCAATCATAATGGCATTTCATTTAATTGCCCCTATTAACACGACTCAGACTCAAACGAATACACGGATCCAACCAAAACACATCAGTTTGGCACCCAGTGCCTCATCGGGTAATTCGAAGTAATAAATTGACACCTAGTGTCTCATCGGCTAAACTGAAGTAAATTGGCACCCAGTGCCTCATCGAATTAATCCGAAATAGTAAATTGACACCTAGTGTCTCATCGACTCGAAGTCGAATAAATTCCTAAACTCTTTCAATCCTACGGCATGTCATCTATATCCGACTCAGCCCGATACAGTTAATAGGGTTTAATTTCACAATTCAAAAACAATCAATATCCAATATCAATTTTTCATATAATCACATATACATATGAATTCAATTCAATTCAATATCAAATGCCAAATACTCCCCTCAACCACTTACCATAAGCATTAAATCAAAATACAACAATTAATAATTAGATTCGGATTATAAAAATACAAACCAGAAATTTTGAGCTATTCCCCATCGACTTTATCTTTTCCCTTTTTATTCGCGGATTCCGGTACGACGTTAGCTACGGAATTAAAACAATTAAAATTCATCAATACAACACAACACAATTCAATCTCATATTTAATATTTAAATTTTTACTCAATATTTGCCTAAATTTCAATTTAGTCCCTAAACCAAGACTAACTTTATTTCTTCACAATTAATCTTACATTTTCATACAAATTCTACTTTAAACTAAATTTAACTCCCTAATTTCACTTAAATTCCTAATTTTAAATTTTTCACAACTTAGTCCCTATTACTTAAAATTTACAATTTATTCTACAATTCAATTCTTTTTCATTTCTAACTTAAAATCTATCAATTTAATCTGTAATACTAAAATTATTCAACATAAACATCACTTAAAAACTCAATAATTTCTAAAATTTTGACATGGGTCGGGTAGTATTTAATACGGATTCTAAAAACATAAAAATTATAAGAAAATGGACTAAATCGACTCACTAATTGAGCTTTAAACTTTGAAACCCTAATTTCTCCTTTCTTTCTTTCTCTTTTCTTTTCTTTCTTTCCTTTCTGTTTTCGTTTCTATCTTTTTTCTTTTTCTATTTCTTTTATCTATTTATTTGTTTTGTTTTATTATTATTTCATTTACTTATTATTATAATATAATATATATACTTAAATATTAAGTAAGTATAATTTATTAATAAATATATGTATATAAATTTAACACATGTGGTCACCAACACCATCCACTTGTTGGAATAAGGCTTAATTGCTTCTTTAGTCCCTTTACTTTTTCTTTAATCTATAATTCAACTTTCACTCTTTATGCAATTTAGTTCTTATACCTAACTACTCTTAATTCATGCAAATTTACCTAACCAAAACCTAATTAACTACACAATTAACTTCGTAAATATTTTTAATAAATACTACGAGTCCATTTTACAAAAACAAAATCTCGAAAATATATTTTTCGACACCCGTGACTATCGGATCATTACATCTGTGACCTTGCCAAAGTTTTTATTTAACTCATGGTTTGTGATGCTATGTGTTTATTCTTTCTTGTATGTTGGCTGAGTTTGCAAGAGCTCACACACTCCTTTCTAAACACAGTAGATAGTTAAATCACATGATGAGTAGCAGTGAGGTGAGTGATCTCGGCAAAACATAAATATTGAAAAGGTGATACAAGCGAATTCTAGATTAAAGGCAATATGGGTTTCTACTTGGGCTTAGAATTAACTTTTTGTTGACTTCGCCAATTGTTCTAGGACTCGGTTATTTTTTATGATTTATTATGTTTTCCTTGTGTTTTTGCGAATCGATAATACTTTATAAACACATCTGAATTTTAAGTATATGGATAGAGTCCAAGTCTGATTAATGTTTTCTTTATTTACAATTTCTTACTTAAGTAATTAATTTCTAAGCATAGTGTTCGCCATAAGCAATAGCATGAAATATTCAAAACTGAACAAACTCATATAGGGTTCGCCAAATCTGCTGTGAAGTGACAGAGTTGACAAACTATGCTAAGTTCGAACCCCTACAATTGGCGAACTACTATCTGCGAACCCTTAATAACCTTTTTGATAAAATCTGATCCGCGGAATAGGAGAGACCCAACAAATCGTGTTCGTGGAAACTAAACACATAGAGGTAATTCGCGAGACCTACCTTTGTAAAAAGAAACTTACCCCATGAAAGGCTTAGAATGTGCAAGCTATGCAGAGGTGCGAACCCCAATTTCAGATAGATGAACTGTTGTGATTCCGCAAGGTACATTGTTTTGCAAAACTTAGGTTCGCATGTTCTTAATTCCTTTCTTTAAACATTTATGACTTCAAGAAAAAAATTAAGCCCTTGCAAGATCATGAAGCAAGCAAATTGATTTCGGGAGCTTGTGCTTCCTTAAACCTATACATGTTTTATTTGTTTTAACTTGTGGTGTGATGGAGGTTAGGTTGGGTGTTAATGGAGAGTCACTTATGTGGCTAATGTGGCGTTCCATAGCTCGGGTTCGGTGACTGGATCGGGTATTGGGTGTTACATTCTATAATTTTTTTAATATTAAATTAGAATCTATCATGTGTCACCAACTGATTGGTCCAACATTTGATTTTAATTGTCAACATGATCAAAGACAAAAATCGTTAATAGAGGAGCTTAGACTCAATTGGGTGCAAAATTATTGCAATGACTTAATTATTATTTTTTTCGTTTTTCTTTTTCAAAGATATGTTTTTTTAACTATAAGCCTAAAATTGATAAATAGTATAATGATTTTAAAATGAAAGCAGTACAAAGTGTTACATTGGCAAACAATAAGAATATGCCCCCATTGGATACACCAGCCGACCGAACATGCTACTTGGTAGAGTCTTGTTCATTTAGGCAGAACACACACACACATATATATACGCACTTGTTTTATCTGCCTTCCTTGTCCCAAACTAACCTTTGTTTGGATTCACTCATTTGTTTTCTTATAAATACTAACATGTCCGTTCTAATTAATATAGTTCTTATTTCTTATAATTAAATATGATGTGATTAGGCAATGTCGCTTTGCATTTGTTTGAGAAACGTGGAGAAAAGTTGGTGGACGGACAGCAAGTCCAACCCAATGCCAGGCTCTCAGACAAAATTTAGATTAGAAAATTGAATTTACGTGTCCAACTCGACGGCTCCCACAAATTTCTAATTATATGACACGACGAAAAGACAAGGTTGAAACAAGCTTATTGGCTCACTTTCTCATTATATTGATTTCTTAAATCTGATACATGATAATGTGGCATCTAATTTGTTTGTTTTGTTCTATCCACGATTTTCAATTCCCGTTATAAATCAAGACCACACATTAGAAACATTACCAGCTACCTGGCATGGCTTATAGATTATTTTAGTTACCTAATTTCGTACATGAAGAAAACAATTACTCAATAAAAAGGGAAAAAGAAAACAAAAGGTTTAATTCAAACAAATGTTTTAACAGGTAGTTCAAGAGTACTGTTTGAACATTTATACCATTTTAACCAAGTTCATGTAATTTGTCTTACCTGAAATGGTCCATGGGCCCGGATTGGTTCCAAAATTCCAGTCCCACCGATGTATTTGAAGAAATCATGTTTGGCAGGTCGAGCACCAATTCAGGGTTTGAGGAACTGCATTGGTTTGGTATGTCAAAAACCATCTGCGGCTGGGTTTCTTGAGTTGCTGGCACCGTGAATGACGCATTCGTGTCGATTCTTGTTTGGGAAAACTGGACTGGTTGCGGAACTCCAGCCAAGCACATGGGATGCATGCTTAATCCATTTCTCATTGATAGTATCTGAGATTTCAAACACAAAAGTAAAATAAATCACAAGTGAACTTTTAGCCCATCTGTCATCAGCCTACAAAACAAATATCCTGCAGCAGATAGAACTCAAGTCCACAGTGTTCATGTAATCGTGACCTTAAATGCAGGCATATTCCCTTGTTTATTTTGAAGTAGCGGTACCATTTTTATGTCAATGTCATCAGTGGATTAATTAGGAGGTAGGTCTTGAATGCCAATGAATATACTACATGCCTATACCTCTGTTACAAAGATACCGGTGTGACCGCCTGATACAAATATGTTTTTTTTTTTTTTTAAGTTACACAATTTATTTAGAAGATCCTCGAGTCATCTTCGAATTTGTGTTGGACAGATGTTGAATATGGGTTTACTTCAAGAAAGATATATATAACAGAGATAACACAACATAGCATATGGTTGTGGATGTCAAATTTCTCTACAATCAATCAAGTCATGATCTTAACTTTCATATGACTCAAAGATTTGCTCAAGAGGGTTAGAAGGGTTCCCTTAGATGGCCTGGCAGAATGCCATTGCATACAATTCGAAACAAGGCATTAATAGCACATGGACTTGGTAATGAGTTTTGAAATGTTTTAGTTTCTTTCAATATCTTCAAAATTCTCGTTACTTTGGATGGTGGGTTCACCCAGAAAAGGAAAAGAGAGTAAAGTTGTTAGCATACCCGAACTTGAAGCTGAAGGTGCTTCAAGTATTCAATAACTTCATCGAGCATCGAAGCTTTATCTGTCTGCCAATCCCTCAATTATTACCCAAATTAGTAATGCCACAAGGTAGAACACAAAGTAAGCAATAGAAAGACAAGATAAAGTTTTCGAACATTATTATATGAACGTCTCAAAATTCGTATAAATACATAATGTAAATATGGCTATACAAATACAAGATGAATAAATGGAACGAAATGGGCAGATGAGAAGTAGAAAATGTATACCTTGTTGGCATTTGGAACCAGGTTTTGCAATGCTTTCATTTTCTCATTAATCCTACTCCTCCTCCTCTGCGTCATTCAAAAACCAAAACCATAAATCAATAAAATCCATGAAGAAACCAATCCAATGAACCAAGAAATCCCATTATTATAGATTTAGTACAAAAACACCATAGATCAAACTAGTAACCTTTTCAGACAAATTATGAACCTCGGCTGCTCTGTTTCTTTTTGAGGAACTACGAGATGGTGCTGACTTTGGCGGTGCCTCATCAACCAATGCTTCAAGACCCTCTTGCCTAGGACAAATTTCGAACTATCGAGAACAAAATTTTAATCTTTGCTCAATTTGAATTCTAAAAATGGCCAGAAATATCCCGTTGAAATAGAAAACTTGATTTTGCAAATGAATCTTGTGATGGTCACTACTGTTTACTTCATGTAATCAAATTTAAGCACTGCATGTATGATGTATACTATCTTTCTTAAGATCTTAACTTTCTAAACCAAAATGACCCAAATTCTCTCCTTTTTCTTCAACATTTTCTTGGCAAAAGAATCATAATAATAATAATGATAATGAAACAGCAAAACCAGACACTTACCTCACTTTCACAGTCTTGATCATCAGTTGTACCATTCTCACCAGCTGCTGTGATCATATTACCCGACCCTCCGCTCTGTCTCTCAGAATAATCAATCATCCCTTTCTTTACTGCTCCGCCACCAGGCGGAGCCTCTGACCGTGAGAACCGCCGTGGATTCTCAGTTAGACCCCCAAAGTAGGCCATCCCAGAAGCCGAAGAAAAAGAAGAAGAATGAACTAGAATTTGATGAAGAAGATTGCATATATAAACAAGTTCGGGTATATAATTCTAATCACATTTATTATCCTTCTTATAATGAAACATGTTAAGGTTAATGTTATCATCTCCCCTTTTTAGCTTTGTTTTTTCTCTAAGCAGTTTAAAATATTTCTTCTTTTCATGTGGTTCGGTTACCGTCTTCTTTTGCCCTTTTCCTTTTCTTTCTTTTGAAACAAACCGAGTTGCATTAATAGGTTTTTCTATTATATAGTATTTAGACGGATTGTTTTTGTTAATGATGAAATGATAATACTATCACTGATTTTTTTTCACAATTTCTTTACAAATTTTGTACTTTGATTAAGTCAACCTATTGAATTCAATACTTATAGGTGTTCAAAGTCATATTATCTTGATTTATCAATAATAATTCAAACTTGGCCAAATCTATCATCCCGATTAGAGGGATTTTGTTGTGTATTTCAAATTTAAAGTCTTATATTGTATGAAACTGTGATTCCACGTTCATATCTTTTTTCAATACAAGAATGTCATCAAATCAAAATTTTTCTCCTGATTTTCAGCTTTTTTTCTCCTGAAAAAATTTAAATTCAACTAAAAATACTAAAAATCAGGAAGAACTATGATTTGTCATTCTCCTATTAAAAAATTGATAAAAATAACGTGAAATCACAGTTTCATACAATCTTTTCTCATAACGATTATATATAATTTTCGCAATGGGAACCAATTGGTGTGTGCGCCGTTTACAATGAACTGTGCATTTCTTTATGGTATAAGTTTTGCCATACACGATTTTAATACTTCTGTTTTTATTTTTATCCTTCCCATGGCTTCTCAATTAGTATTCTCAAAGGCGTCAAGCGCAATTCATGTAATTAATAAATAATTAGTAAAATAAGACGGATTTTAATATAGTTTGTTTTATAAATTCAAATCATTGTTTAGTAGTTCAAGTCAAATATTTTACTTAATCTATTCTAAATTTTTTTAAAAAATAAGTATGAAATACCTTTAGTGTCGTGACCTTAGCTATTCAATGTTGCAACATCAGAGGTAAATTATTTAGAGCATGCCTGAAACATCTAAAACCAATTCTAAACTATCATCAAGCATTCCATAACACTTTTAAACATTATAAAACGTAAAACTCTTTCAAAATAACATGTAATTCAACATATATCTCAATCAAAGCTTAACTAAATTCTTAGAACTAACAAAATATTCAAGATTCACTAATAGTTTTATACATGTACTTTGATTTAATCTATGTACATGCCATAATTTAATCCCAAAAGATCAAAATTATATTCACTTCCAAGCTAATAAAACAAAGATAATAACTCATGCACAAAGAAAAGGCACACGTGGAAGGTACCTATCTATTGCTTTTAGTCATCGAACATATAGAAGTAAAATTTGTGTTAATTAATCTAAAAATAAATTCGTATACATTTAGGCACCTTGTAAAAAGAAAGGGATTGTATAAAACTGTGATTCTACGTCATTCATATCCCTTTCTAATAAGAGAATGACAAATCAGATTTTTCTTCTTGATTTTTAGTATTTTCAGTTAGATTTAAATTGTTTCAGGAGAAAAAACTTGATTTGTCATTTTCCTATTAAAAAGAAATATAAATACAATTCATTTTTATTTGTTATTTTGGGTGTTGCAATCCGTCCCTTAATTACTGTCATAGTGGCACCAAGCGTTACCTTACATGTCTCTACTTACGTGCCCTATTGTGATTCGCGAAATAGATCTGGTATCCAACCCACTTCAGTCTACCCGACATGCGGAACCACCGCAGTATCTGCGTCTCTATCATCAAACATCACACACTGAAGGATTACAGAAAACATCCAGACACGGCAAGCTAATATACGCTCATTATGTCTACGACTTTGGTTGGTGGATAGTGTGATGATGCAATGATATGTGAATTGATCAGACGGTGGGGGATTTCGTTTTTTCCAAAGGAATAAATTAATCAGAAACATGTGCGGAAACCTTGGCATTTTCCAACTCAAATGAAATATGAAACTGGAGTTTATTGAAAATTAAAATTTAATCTGAAAACATCTGTTGCTAAATAACATCAAACGAAAAAGTAAATAAAACAACTGAAATGATACTGAGCTGATAATCCTCCTATTCCTTAAGCATGCAGGCACGCAAACATCATTAACCATGGTGGATCCAATTCTCAAATAGCCAAAGCTGTCTTCTTGCAAACGGGGCACGAATTCTTCTGCACGAGCCATTGCTTAATGCAATTGAAGTGAAAGTCATGACCACAGTCCAGCTTACCAAGCTCTTCTCCATTAACATAGTCCTCCTGTCAACAGTTCCCAAACATATATACAAATATAGTTACATTCCATTTTTATCTTAGATTTAATTTGTATTAGTAGATGAATTTATTTGTTTTTGTATCATTTGTGGTGAATATGAATGAGTGGACAATTGCAACCGTAACATTATAACCTGACAGATACAGCATGGTTCAGCTTCGGTAGGAGGTTGGACTGTGATGGGCTGATATTTTCGCCTCCTCAGATTAGCCATAATAGTTTCCTCGCTTAGCCCAGTGCTAACATCCCCAATTTGCTCTTCCAGGTCCAGTAGTTCCTAAACCCAACAAATGATCTTCAGGATTTAACAAAATCTGAAATCAATGCCACTGAATTACAACCATTTAAATGTTACCTCATAAGACATATTATCAACATCAACCCGCATCTCATCATTATTCTCGTCCAAGTCACGCATTCTATTCAAATATGAACGACCGAGCAGCATTGCATCCTGCAGGCAAAAGCATAATATGGCAGCAATTTCCTTTATGTTGATAGCTAAAGGATTAGTCTAAACTCCAACGTGTCTTAGGATACCTCAGCTTTACACCAAATAATAATAAAGTTTATATCTTACCTCAAGTCGTAAGTTACCGGCCCTACGTAAAAGTCGCAAGTAATTGCGAAGCTGTTATGGCAAAGTCGTATTTAGTTCCCAAATTAATCCCAATTTTCAAAGCCAACTAAATGGAGGAAAATAGTCTGTTGAGCAAACCTGATATAGCAGCCTTCTTCTCCTTTGAGCGGCAAATTGGGATAATGGTATAGGCGAGAGTGAGACTCGAGAATGATGACCAGCTTGTCTCTCAGCAATGGCTCCCAACCTTTGTGGAAATTGAGCAGGCCTAGGATTACCGCCTCTCATTAAGGCGTCCATGTCTCGAACAGTAGAAGGAGCACCATAATGATCATAATGTATTGGGCCATAATTCGCCATCCTCCAGGCCTCAGAGCGGTCGGCCAAGTGTTGCTGTCTCTGTCCATATTGTTCAGCCACATTTAGTTGAGGGTACCCCATGGACGAAAATGGTGTATGCATGCCTGAACCTGCTTGGGTTCTCGAAGAAGCAGCAATGTTCCCAGGAAAGCCTGCGTTCCCATTGAGCAAGTTCATGTTTGCTTGCAGTTGCATGTTTGCAGGGGGAATCATCACAGGTGAAGGAGCAAATGGCGACATGGTTGCCCCATTCCAATATTGGGGAGGCTGATGAGGAGCTTGCAACGGATTAGTGTTAGGGGCTCCTACAGTAGGCTGCTGCAACATGGCTTGATTTACCATAACTGGAAGTTGTGGTGAGCTAAAGTGACCATACGATGAAAATGCTGGTCGTTGATGACCAGTTGGTTGTTGTAAATTGGAATAGTTTGAGTTCCACTGCCACAAGTTCACTGGCCCTGGGTTTTGTTGATTCACAGTTGGTCTGAAACGAGTATTTCTTTGAAAGTAGTCGATTTGTCCAACCTGTACTGTCGGGGGAGCAGCCACAGGTGCAGCTGAATGAGTGCCAGTATGGACGGAATTGGCTCCATTTAGGGTGTTGATGATGACATTGTTTTCGGGTGGTGGTACTTCAGCCGCCCTTCTTTTGCATAAAAGCCTTCTTTGAGCATCAGTTGGAAGACCAACTCGACTGATGTTCTCTTCTACAACATATCCCGCACTTCCTGAATGAATCATGACTGGGCTGGAGGAACCACCACCAGAGGTTGGGATTTGATCATCACCCGAGGCATTTAAAGTTCTAAGAAGGTCCAAGGATAGGAACTGTGCCAAATTCTCCTCACTGTCTTCAACATTCAGGTCTATGTTACGCTGGAGAGGACCAGAACCGGTGACTTGGCCTGGACCCGTTGGAGCAACGGCAATATGACCATTATTGGGGTTCACCCCAATGTTCTCTGCAGAAGGTCTAAAGGTGGGGTGTTGTCTGGTGCCAAGACCGCCATTGAAGCCAGAGTTCCCTGGGGAAGAATTTGAGCTACTGCCTTGACCTTGGTTTTGCATTATGCCCAACTAATATTTCCTTCAACCTTAACCAATCTGAAAACACAACACCCAAAATTAACTTACAAACTAGTACATAAAATGATAATCCTATATAAATACGCTTGCTATAATTATTTAAAAAACAACAACACATGTATTAATGAAGTTGTATGTTTTTCACATTATTAAGAACAGGATTTGCTTATTTTCTTTTTTTCCTCTTCAAAATTGCTGTAGTCTAAGAAACAAAGTTCCTAGAAATTGATAACAAAATCTTATAAAGAAGGCATCCTAAAGAGGTATGTATACAAGAGAAGCTTATAAAGTTATCTCCATTTACAAGCAGTCTGTACCATATATACTTTAAAATCAGATCAATCCTACTTCAATTCTTCATTTATTTTAACAAACACTTTAGCATATACATTGAACATGCTTGAGTTTGTTAAATGAAATTTTAATTGAGCAAAAATTAAAACATATAAGAAGATGATACCAATTAACATAAAGGCTACAGAATAAATTAACTATGAAAAAGAATCAAATTAACCATATAGCAACATACTTAACCTTTCTCAACCTCCAAATCTTTAAACATAAAAAGAACAAATTGAAAGCCCCGAAATTCGATTCTGTGCGTATGTTGAAGTAACAGGAATAACATAAATATAAAGGATTTTGTAGAATTATTACTAAACTATGTAGAGATATAAGAGAAATAAAGCAAAAAAATGGGTAAAGAAGAAACCATCAAAGCATCCATCTTTTGTTTTGCAAATAAAATAGAAATCATAATTGATTAAAAAAATATATTTCAAGCTGCACTAGGATGTAACTCCACAAAATTAAAGAAGCAAAATCTGGACTACATATAAAACCAAGCCTCTTAATGAGTCTATCAAACTGAATGGAAAAGAGAAGAGATTAACTCTCTGATTTGAACACAAAAAGAAGAGCAAAGAAAAGGGTGTATACCAAAAGTGATGAAAACAGGCAATGAAATTTTGAGCAAAACAGACTGAATTTATAAGCACCCGAGATTGGTTTTTCCACCAAAACTTAATCTGTGAAATTTATTTCTTGGTGCAACATGACAAATGCCAAGCAATTGGTTTTTATTACACTGTGTTTTTATTATAAAAGTGAAGGTTTTTGGAGATATTTAAGCGAATCTGAATTAATTACTATGGAAAAAGGTGACAACTATGGTAGTAAGCAGGTTTTTTGGTTGCCCGTTGACCAATTGTATACTCTGCATTTTTTTTGGTTCTGTTTTACTCTTCATGTCCGTTTTATAGTATATGTTGGGAGTTTGTGCTATTCTTCAAAAATATAGTCTCAAATGTTTGAACCTATTTTCTCTCCTAAAATATATAATGTGTCTTATCATTGCACTCAACATTTGTTCAGTATATCTAATAATTTTCATACTCATATTGATATATGTATTTTATTATGATATAATTGTATTTAAAATACTTTATATAGTGTCTAATATTATTAGTTTTCATAATTTTTTAACCAAACAATTATAAAACACTTAATGTTAACATCAAACACCATGCTTATACATATAATGTATAGATTATGAATGTTAGAATTCAAATTTCATTATTCTTTTCCAAAATCATGTATATTTGAAAAAGTATGTAAATTTAATTAATTGTAATTATATAGGTGTATAATGTTGAGTTAATTTAAATATCTTAATTATATTTTCTAATTCTTATGCCATTTGGAAAATTACAAAGATAATTACCCATGAAAACTTATTTCTTTTTTTTTAGATTTGTACTTTTTAAATTTTAATTAGATACAAACATGTTTATAAAATTAACATTTCTTGTAATTACAATAAACTATAATTACTATTTTAATAATTACACCTTTGTATTTCAATATTCAACAACTAAGTTTTCGCTAATATATCTCAAGATACAATACGATTGAAGTATCATAACTCTTCGTACATTTGGAATTTAATCATTTACTTTATAAATTTGAAAATCCAAGTTCAATTGTTAATAATGTTAAAAATTTTCATATTAAATTCAAGTTTATTACAATTGTCATTTTTTTCTTTTTCTTTTTTTAACCTATATCTTAAATTCTACTACCACGTGACCAAAGGGATTAAGGCCAAGAAAGCATTCACATCTTCAAGCCGAGAAGTAACTGAAACATAATCAAATTGTTCTCTTTCCATCCTTTTACATCTTCAAGATTGAAGTGCCATACATATCCTTCTAACATTTTCTTTTTTCCCATCTGTAGTTCACATTTCTAACACCTATTTTTAGTTGTTCATTAATTTAAACAAATTTGAGGAACAGAAAATCAATATAAACAAACCTGTGTGTACGTATATCTAAATCAGTTAATAGTCATATCTACATATGCCCAAAATTAGTCAATTTCACACCCAGTCTCAGACGTTATGAAAACTGTACAAGGAAACAGCCTGAAATAATTATTGTAACATGACAAGGAAATATTTGTCAATAAAGGAAAGCATTTAATTCACTTGGATATGTAACGCATACCAGGTCGACGGTTTTATCTTTTCAAAACCTCCTATTTTTTCTAATCTAAGATAAGTTTAAACTTTTATATGTTTCCTAGAGGAACAAATTGACTTACATTTGTTGATGTAGAGTTTGTGTGTGGAAGAGAGATAAAATTTCTATATGATAATTGGAGGTGAACTAGGTTGGGGACTGAATTTGGTAGTGTAATAGTATAGGCAAAATTTTAAAGACAAAAAGATGGTCAAGATAGGTTATACAAAACCCTTTGTGGTGGGGTTCTCATTGTCCAATTGTCTCTTGCAAAGATTCTATTGTTATAATAGTTGATGTCTCTCATTATGTATTACAAGAAAAATGAGCATTAGTAACTAAACTTTGCAATAACATAACGTGCTTCAGTGCACTCGAACCTACATTCTCCTATATTGATAATAATATTCATGTCAATTGAATTAAAACTCAATCGACATTAGTAATATTTTAAAAATATTGTTATGTAGTTTAATTTTTATTTATTTATCGCAACAACATTAAATATCGTTGAATAAGCTTGAACTATTTTGCAAGACATTTAAATGTTGTTGTGGAATTTAATTTTATGATTTACTACTAACAATAAAGTTTATTGTTACAAATTTTTAACTATGTAATTGATTATGCATACTTATAATAATTTATTACATTTAGTTTTTTTAAAAGACGAAATAAGGAGAGAACAAATAAAACAAGACTTGTCATTGTATCAAGCTATGGGAAGGTCTGTTCAAGAGAGTTCTTCAACATAAAATAATTAGACTTAAGAAATTAACTTGAAATATATACCCATGGTCCAAAAAAGAGAACAACTGTTGATTCAGATATTTAAATTGGACCAAAGTCAGATTGATTAGCTTAAGCATGGTGATCGTGAAATTTAGTTTTTCCCATGAAGGGCTAATTCTTGCATGAAAAAGAATTGGATCACAAGAATTAAAGATGGTAATGATAACATGGTCAATTCTATTTGTGATATTATTAACGTTATGCTTTTTTACTTTGCAGAGCTCTTCAAATCAAATGATGTTAGAGATTATATGACTCGAATCCTGTCACTTGTTAAAATAAATAAATATAGTGGTAAAATAAGAGGATCTGTGGGGGCGAGAGGCTCATACTGCACAAGTTGAGTCCGTATGGAATTATACTTCTACTATTTGGCTTTGATTAGAACAAATGTTTTCAACCCTTAAATAGATGTAGTCGAAACTCCTCTTATATCATCCATTTTTCAACATTAGTGAATTTCTTCTCCTCTACCCGTGATTTTTTTCCCCAAAAGAGTTTCCAAGTAAAATCTGTGTTCTTATTTTTCTTTTCTTATTACTTTGGGATTATTCTATTGCCGTTATCGACGTTTATTATAATAAATAGGAATGCCTCAAATCCTTCTATATTAGAGACCATTAGCCCTTATGCGACGAGTGATATGAATGCTCGTTTGCTTACCTCATTTACTGAAAAAGAGATTTTACGATTTTGGGATCCCGTTTTTGTAAATCGAGTCCGTAAATATTAAATAAGGATATTTATGGAGTTAGTGTATAAATGAATTGAAATTTGGATAAGTGATTTAATCGAAATTATAATTAATTAAGGCCCAAAGACTAAATTGTAAAAGTTTAATCACTATAGATTTTAATTAGAATTTGGCTTGAGGACTTAGATGGAAATAATCTCATGGTCCAAAATGGTTAATAAAGCATTTGAAACATATGCTAAAGGATGGTATAATGTGTGATTATTAAATTAAGAAAATTAAATATTAGTTAAATTAAAACATAGTTAATTAAGTAAATTAAAATTAATTAACAAAATAATCCTAGTATAAAAGCTAAAATATAGTGGAAATGTGGTCATTTTTGTCACCACAAAACTGATTCTCCATAGAAAAAGAAAAGAAGATAATTTTAAGGTTTGACAGTCGACCGAACAACTAGGTAACAAATTCAAGTCATTGTAATTTTTGTAGATTTGATGTTATATGAGCTTGATTTAGCTAGCCCATATACTAATTTGTAAAACTATTAAAGTTTTAAAAAGTTTCCATTGTTGATTTTTGAAAGAATTAGGTGAGAATTTGATAGAAATTAAGTTTTGTTTAAGAAAATGACTAAATTGTAAAGCTTAATTATCGATTTCTTACATTAGGGACCAAATTGAATAAAATAAAAAATTGTCATGAAATTTCGGCAGGAATAGAAATTAAAAGGTCCTTAATGAATGTATGTAATGATTTGAAAGTCGGTGATGTCGAAAGCGATGGTTTTGAAACCCCATTCTCTGATGATAGAGTTCATAAATGTTATTAATTAATATTTACAAGTCAATTATAGTATCATATTGAATTTTGGTCTGACGAATTTGTTAATTGGATAATTATTTAAAGTACAAGTGTTTTGACCCTAAAGTCAATGGTTTTGGAAAATTAGGTATCGGAATTGAGAGTGAACACTAATGAATAGTATAGTGAGTATAAGATTCTTGCAACTTGTGCAATAATGAAAAATTCAAGTGAAGAAAAACTTTGTGAAAGCTAAAAGGAAAGTAAGAAAATATTAAACGGAAAAAAAAAGTAAAGTGAGTAAAAAGAAAGAGAGAAAGAATAAATATAGAAAAAGAAAAATGTAACAGCCTGTTTTTTGGTCAAATCGGAACAGTATTTTCGGGACCACAAATCTGAAGTTAAAATATTAATTTTATTATTATATTAAATTTTACAGCATGATAGAATTATTAGGTGAAAATTTCGTAAAGAAATTTTACTGTTTGAATGCTTAATTTGGTAAAAAGAACTAAATCGCATAAAGCATAAAAGTTGAGTTCTAATAGCTAAAGGTATTAAATAGCTATAGAACCTTAAAGTATGCGTCCTTATATGGTAATTAAACCATTTATGTTGATAGTGGAATATGATGGCTTGGCATTATTGAAATTTGTAATGTTTTTAAAGGTTATAAAAGTAAATTAGTAAATAAATGACAAATTAAGTAAAATTAAGTAAATGTATCATCTTTTTTCCATCATCTTCAACTGAAATTTCAAAGGAAAGAAAGCCATTGAAGAAGCTAAGGTTCGGCCAACATAATTCCTATTGCATGTGAGTGATTTTTGTTCTATTTTTAATGATTTCTATGTTTTTTGTGATCATTGAGTACTAGCTAGCCCGTGTCTTCGATTTCAAAACTATTAAAGATTTTGATAGTTGAACTCTTCTTTTTGCTTTTGAATATTCGAAATATTGAAGGTGAAAAGCTGGAAAATTTCATGTTGAAATGTTGTCCAAATGCTGGAAATTTAGCATGCATATTCTTTTGTTTAAATGCTTTGACCTGCTATTGTAAATGAAAGGAATTGTGATTGTGGATTATTAAATTTGACTGTTGATTGGAAGTGTTTGATGGTGACCAAATGCTAAAAATTTAACATACAAATCCCTTTAATTTAAATGCCATTAACTGCTATTTTAAATGAAGGGAACTTCGGTTCAATGTTGTCATTTTTTATAATTTGGCTACTCATTATAAGGGTTAAATGTCGACCGAATGTTGGAAAAAAAAAAATGAGCTGTTGTTTATTGATTTTAATACTATGTATTGTTACTATTTGTTGTTGTCTAAATTAAAGGGAAATTTATGATTTAAATGCTATAAGTTGTTGTTGTTTCTGCTGTTGAATGTTGGATTTCGATTTGTTCGAATGCTAGATTTTCAACATCTCATCCTCGGGATTAATGTTTAACATTTAGGCTGTTAATGTGCCTTAATCTCTTGCATTATCAATGCATTTAAGTTGTTCAAGACAGACATACTAATTATGATTTCTTGCGGTTAAGTGCTTGCATTCTTGATGTAACAACCTGTCCAATTTGATGTTATACATAATATTGTTGTATAAACAGGGCAGTCCATTTTGTGCAAAATGGGGTGGTCTGAATAAATGTATTAAAATGTTGTTAAAATTGCATGTTTAATTGTTATCTGAAAATAAATATTAAATATGCTATTTCTAAGAATAAATATTAAGTTGTTGTTCAGAAGTGCGTAACTAGGAAACTACCAAATTAATGCATTAAATAGTTAATCGAATTATATACTTGGTTGTTATCTGACTTGAATGATTATATGATTAAATGAGTTAATTTTGAATACATATAGATCAAGAAAAGAGGAATCTGAAATTAGATCGGGGGAAAGGCAAAATTATCGAGTAATCGATCCGATTTGTCAATTCCGAGTACGAGGTAAGTTCATAAGTAAATAAATGTTTTTGAATTTAAATGTATATATTTTATACATTGCCAAATTGATTTGTATAAAGATATACATTGCCGAATTGATTTATATAAAGATATATATTGTTGAATTTATTTGTATATAGATATACATTGCCAAATTGATTTGTATATAGATATACATTACCGAATTTGGTTCGTATATGGACATATATTGTTGAATTGATTTGAGCATTGGATGACTGGTTTCGTGCATGAATCAATTTAATTACGAAGTTGAAAGCTCCGAATGAACCTTAATAAATGTATTGGATATTGATGTCAATATATTAGGACTTTTGAGGTGTGATTTCATGTAAGACCATGTCTAGGACATTAGCATCGAAGTGAGAAAACGTGGAAGACCATGTCTGGGACATTGGCATCGTATATGATTCGTATAAGACCCTATCTGGGACAGTGGCATCGATATGCGTTAACATATATGACCATATCCAGGATATGGCATTGTACGAGTTTTATATAATTTTCGTATGATCTTAACAATTTCGAATGTGAATTTGAGTTGAATGATTCAGGTATGTGTGAAGTTATATGTTCATGAAATATTAAGGTAAGTTTAGTACTTAATGTGATAATATGCAATTATATGAGTTAGTTAAATGTTTATGTGTTTGAGATTTATTTGAATTCGACCTAGTTGAATTGAATTATAAATATCATTGAGATGATTTGTTTGCTTATGGCTTACTAAGCTTCCAAAGCTTACTTTGTGCATTTTTCTATGGTTTTATAGATATATAAATCTAGCTCGAGCTCGGGGATCGTCAAGGATTATCGTCACACTATCAATCGACAATTTGGTATTTTTGAAAGCTTGATATTATGGCATATGGCATGTATAGACTATGGTTAATTTTGAGTTGTATATAAGTGGCCACACGAAATGGCTTGTTAGAGATACTAATTATTATGTATATTCGGTCATGTTATAAGCTCTTTTGTGAAGTATGTTTCGAAGTATATATGTATGATAATGTTTGGTTATAAGATTCGACTTGAGTAATGATTTAGTTGGTTCGGAAAAAAAATGGTTTGTATATGAAATATGATTAGTAGACATGAATTGTGATAAATGACTATGTTAGACTGTGTTGAGTTAGGTAGTGCCTCGTAACTGTTAGACTGTGTTGAGTTAGGTAGTGCCTCGTAACCCTAATCCGATAACGGATACGGGTTAGGGGTGTTACAAAAAAAGCACTCATTTTCGCACAAAAGACTCGCCAAGATGATTGTACTCATTAAAACTATATTGTGACTTAGAAAATAGAGAGAAAATGAATGTGAGGGAAGTGGATATAAGGTGGTGAGCTAAGGGATATAATTGGGGTAGTATTGAGGTCAATATAATGTGTCAAACTATTTTCATACTTAACTCATTTTGAAGAGTCAGTTCTTCAATTTCGAACCAACCTAAGCTTGAGAATGTTACATGTCTAAAAGTCCTATGTGAACTAAGTGATACGACTCTTGGATGAAAATTAAGTTGAATGTTAATGGTTCTGACTAGTATTCTTTGAACATAAATGTGTACTTGTGTATTTGTGTAGATAGAATAATATGCTTGACATTCTTGAATTTGTTTACTTTGTAACCTAGTGAACTAACATGTTTGATATTAAAATCGGTAGTCAATTATATGTTGTGCTAGTATTACATGTTTCATCACATTGTCTTATTTTGTTTTCTTATTATTTTATGTTTCCTTGTTTGTTGCTTGAGGACAAGCAATAAGTTAAGTGTGGGTGAGTTTGATCTGCCACAATTCGTTGTGGGAAATTAGAGTCTTTGTGGCACTTTAACGAGCTTGTTTTCTAGTTGTTTTATGTTTATTTATTACATTTTCAGTTTTATTAACATAAATTCATTTTGCTGCAAAATAAGTGTGTTTACGCGCGAAGCATCCAAGGCTGAAATTGAGATGATGTCACAACATGGGGATCCTTGACGTTACAATGTCACGATGAAAGCCTGGATATGTGCAGCCGCATTTTGTAGTCAATGAAGGCATATTTGTCTAGTTAAAACCCTAATTAATTTAAGGATGTTTTAGGCATTCAAAACCCTCAATTGTAGCCTATATAAACTTGATTATAACCTCATTAAGAGAGGAGTCGACCTAGGGATTCACCCTAGGGAGCCATCGAAATAATATTTCATATTTTTATTTTTTGTTTTCTTTCATTCTTCTTTAGTTTTCTTATGTTCGCTTAGTCGAAATCTTTTCTATTCCAATCTGGAGATAATTACGAGTGGAGATTGTTCCGAAACCGCGCTCTAATTATTTATTAATGAACATTCTCTTTTCCTTTATTCTTTTATTTCTTTATTTATCTTTCGTTAACTTGATCAACTAACGCTTGTATGAATATTGGGATAAAATCTTGTGTATATTTTATACCTTGCATGTTTCAGTTATGGAATTGATTTATTGATTAAGTAATTATTTACCTAAAATTGAGTGTTTATTCAAGAGTACGTAGTGTACTAGGAAGTGACGACCTTAGTAAAATATCTAGACAGGTGTGACCGAAAGGATATTCGTATGCCTAGGAAGAGACCAAAATGGTAACTTAGGTGGTAATCCTTAGTGAAGATGAGATCGAAAGGGTATCCTTAGCGAATGGTGGTAAATAACTCAATTGAGGGTAATTAGTAGAGGTGATCATGGTTCGGGCCGGGCCCAGACAAAATTTTAGGCCCATTTTCTAAGCCCGGGCTCGGCCCGACTTGAAATATGGGCCTAAAAATTTGTCCAAGTTCGGCCCAAAAGAAAATTGTTAAGCCCGAGCTCTGCCCGGTCCGGCCCATATTAAATTTTACAACACCAAAAAAGTATATATTTAATATATATATTTGATTAAAAAGTATATTTGATTAAAAATGAAAAATATATATATTTAATATATAATTCGGGCTGGGCCGGGCCGGTCTCGGGCCAAAAAAGTTTTACCCGAGGCCCGGCTTGTTTTCTAAACGGGCCTTTTTTTTGCCCAAACCCATATTTCGGGCCTATATTTTTACCCGAACCCTCCTATTTTTCGAGCAGGCCATCGGGCTGGGCCGAGCCACCCAACCCATGATCACCTCTAGTAATTAGCGACTTAATTGATAATTAGGGATATAATCGATCATAGATTGGGAACTAGCATCGTTAACACTAGGAATAGGAAATTCTATTAGGATATCTTAGGTTAATTAAATTCCATTAGGTTATAGGTTAATTAATTTAATTAGTTTAATTAATATTTTAATTCTGCATCAAAACTACTAATTCGTAACTCAATTAGATTAGTAATTTTATGTAATTAATTTAATAATAAATTTCTCCAATCCACAATCCTTTGGGTATGATCCTTGGAATACTCTCCGGAGTGTTTCATTGTAACACTTTACTATATTACAATTTCACCCGTATACTTGTGGACTCTATTGCTTTATTTGATATCTTTTTTATGTAGTATTTTCAATCCAAGCGTTCGCCTACAAAACAAGCTCATTGAGTGTGGAAATAATCATAAATAACTACTACATTTGACGGCAGGTCATATACCAAATGAAAAATAAGTACATAAAAAAACATTTTTTTTTGAATTTTAGTTTGTTAGAAGGTTAAAATTCAATTAATTGAATCAATGTATCAAATTACCTAGGGAAGATGTAAGGCATTGTTTAGTAACCACTAGAGCTAAAAAGATAACCCATGCATAAATTTCCTAGTATCTTGTTTTGAGCCCAATTACATTTTCTTGATAAACAGTGAATCAAACCATGAGCCTAATATATAATCTCTTGGTCCCTTTCTTTTTGGTCCCAGCACTGACATAGATGTCAGGCCATTAATATTAAGGGTTAGGTAGATACATAAAAGAGATTTAAAAATTTAAAAAAAATAATTGAGAGTGAACAGTAAGGAATAGTATAGTATAGTATAGTATAGTGAGTATAAGATTCTTTGTGAAGAAAAACTTTGTAAAGGCTAAAAGTCAAGCAAGAAAATCTCGAACGAACAAAAAAGCAAAGTGAGTAGAAAGAAAGAGAAAGAAAGAACAAATATAAAAAAAAATACTTGCACAAAAATACGCCAATATGATTGTACTCATTAATACTATATTGTGACTTAAAAAATAGAGAGAAAAAGAAGGTGAGGGAAGTGGATATAATGTGGTGAGCTAAGGGATATAATTGGGGTCAATATAATATGCCAAACTATTTCCATGCTTAACCCATTTTGTAGAGTCAGTTCTTCAATTTCGAATCAACCTAAGTCGCAGGCCGTTACAAGCCGAAAAGTCCTATGTGACCTAAGTGATCTGACTCTTGGATGAAAATTAAACTGGATGTTAATGGTTATGACCACTTATATTTTTCGAACATAAATGTGACTTGTGTATTTGTTTAGATGGAATAATATGCTTGACATTCTTGAATTTGTTTACTTTGTAACCTAGTGAACTAACATGTTTGATATTAAAATCGGGCGTCAATTATATATCGTGCTAAAATCACATGTTTCGTCACATTGTCTTATTTATAATGTTCCAAACTAATCTCATGTATGAAGCACACTCAAGCACCGTTTAAACGTTTTGTTTTCTTATTGTTTTATGTTTCCTTGTTTTGTCGCTTAAACACAAGAAACGAGTTAAGTGTAGGGGAGCTTGATCTGCCATAATTCGTTGTGGCAAATTAGAGTCGGCACTTAACAAGCTTATTGTCTAGCCGTTTTATGTTTATTTATTACATTTTTAGTTTTATTAACTTAGATTCATTTTGTTGCAAAATAAGTGTTTTTACGAACTTTCTAATATTTTGACGACCAATTAGGCGAACTCGAGCCTTAAGAATGAGTAATAGGCTATTTAAGTGTGTAGAGTGCCATTTCAGGTCAAATAACACAAAGGACAATATCAGTGTCACGATATCAGCATACAACGTTATGACACCGAACATCGAAGTATCCAGGGCTGAAATTGAGACGACGTCACAACGTGGGAATCCTTGATGTCACGACGAAAACTTGGATATGTGAAGTCGTGTTTTTGTAGTTGTCAAAGGCATATTTGTCCCATTAAAACCCTATTTAATTCAAGAACATTTTAGGCACTTAAAACCCTCAATTGTAGCCTATATAAACTTGATTATAACCTCATTAGGAGAGGAGCCAACTTAGATATTCGCCCTAAGGAGCCATCGAAACAATAATTCATATTTTTTTGTTTTCTTTCATTATTCTTTAGTTTTATTGAGTATTCTTATGTATTCTTAGCCAGAATATTTTCTATTTTGATGTGAAGACGATTGCGATCGGAGATTTTTCCAAAATCGCGCTTCAATTATTTATCAATGAGCATTCTTTTTTCCTTTATTATTTTATCATGTTATTTATCTTTCGTTAACTTGATCAACTAATGCCTATATGAATATTGGGATAAAATCTTATGCATATTTATATCTTGCATGTTTCGACTATGGAATTGATTTATTGATTAAGTAATTATTCACCTAAAATTGAGTGTTTATTCAAGAGTATGTAGTATACTAGGAAGTGACAACTCTAGTTAAATATCTAAACGGGTGAGACCGAGTGGGTAGCCTATTGAGTATAACTGTGCCAAGCGATGAGACCGAAAGGGTATCCGTATGCCTAGAAAGAGACCAAAAGCGTGACTTAAGTGGTAATCCTTAATGAAGATGAGACTGAAAGAATATTCTTAGTGAAGGGTGGTAAATAATTCAGATGAGGGTAATTAGCGACTTAATTGATAATTAGAGATTTAAATGATCATAAGACAGGAACTCATATCATCAACACTAGGAATAGGAAATTCTATTAGGATATCTTAGGTTAATTAAATTTCATTAGGTTATTTTAGGTTCATTAATTTAATTAGTTTAATTAATATTTTAATTTTGCATCAAAACTACTAATTCGTAACTCAATTAGATTAGTAATTATTTTTTGTAATTAATTTAATAATAAATTTCTTTAATCCGCAATCCCTTGGGTACGATCTTCGGAATAGTCCCCGTAGTGTTTCGTTGTAATATTTTACTATATTATAATTTGGCCCGTATACTTGCGAACACCACTGCTTTTACAAACTAGCATCCAAAAAAAAAAACCACTGCTTTTACAAACTTTTAAGATATTGTTAGCGACGATCAACTATTTAACAGAACTTTAAGATATTGTTACTCTATCAAAAAATAGTGAGAGTTTATTCTCAACTATTAAATATATTTTTTCGAAATAACAATTCTATCAGTTTCTATTTTGAAGAGAGAGTTTTCCTTTTCATCCCAAAAGAAAATAAAATTATTTCGAGTTTCTGTGTTTGATTCGATTTGATCGAGCCCACACTAGAGGCAATTCGTGGTACGAGAATAGCGAAGAAGATCATTTGGTTAAAATTTGGGAACGACAAGGATCCGTCTATTCAAAAACACAGGTACAATTTTGGTCTAGGGTTTATTGCTATAAATATCACAAACCGGGTTGATTTTCAAATTTTAAATTTTCTACTGTGCGAGAAAACCGTTTTCAAACCGGATTTTTTTAACAATCTGTATCAAAGCTATGAATGTGCTATGTTTATAGTGTAAACCGAGACCAAAATTCTCTCTCTTCTTCATGTATGATTATATTTGATAAGATGTGGCATCCTTGTAATTGTATGCATGTTTAGAGGAACGTATGCGAATGAATGTATGTGATTATTTTATTATTATTGATGATAAAGTAATTTTTCCAAAATTCTGATTCCTAGAAATTTAATTGTAATTTATTAATTTATCGAGCATGTATATTTTAGATCGTAGACTATCATCTCCACACAGGATTTTTATTTTATTATTTATTTAGAAAAAAATATGTGGGTCGGAAACGAACATAGAAATTTTGTAACCTAATTTTCCTGAAGAAATCTAAAAAATAAAGACACATCCAAACCGATCGAGACAATACGAATCTGACCCAAAAAAACTAGGAAGTAGCCGACAATGATTCAGCGGTGGTCGGCGATGGTCCGACGGTGGTCCTCTCGGGTTTTGGGTGCCACAGGATAGGCTTGTATATGCAACAAACAAGAATTAATAGAGAAAATTCGACACAAATATTTATGTGGAAAAACTCCTCCAATGAAGAGGATAAACAACCACAGACAAAAACGACTTCACTAAATGATCTAATAATTTGAAAGAGTATAGGATGGAGATAACCAAAAACAAACCCTAAACTCTGAAAACAAAGCTATTTAACTAAAACACGAAAATTCCTTAAAGCTCTCTCAAAACTCTCTCTTAATCTTCTCTCTATACTTAATATGATGAAGATATGAAGAATATCAATTCTATGGTTACTAAGGCCCCTTTTATAAGCTAAAATTTGTGGGCTAGTATGACTAAAATACCCCTAGAGTAATTAAAGTTTGACTGGGAAAAGATAGCAGATCTTAACTAGGAGAATAAACCTGGTTTTTGTGGGAAACACGTCGCCACGTCGCAACATCCCCATTCACGTCGTTGTGACATCGTTTATCGTCGTAACGTTAAGAAGCTTCTCAAATTGATTTCTCCAGTTGAATTTGGTGTTGCATTACTAAAGCCGTTGTGTTGCGATACGAGCTACGATAAGGACCTAAAAGTGTCTGAAAATGCGAGGCATGCTCCACAATTACTAAAAATAAAATACAAATTTTGAATTGTATAAAAAATTAAATTATAATATTAAATTGAAAAAATTTGATAGAGCAACATACATCAATTATAGTAATAGTTCATGATAAATACGAAAGATATTTGTAATGACCCAAAATTCACGGGCATCAGAAAAGTGTAATATTGGGCCCCCGTCTTAATGAAATGAGTTCGTAAATAATTATTAGAAATATTTATGAGTCTAGTAGTGAGCTTAATTAAGTTTTAATTAGGTGAATTTAGCTTAATTAAGGGTAATTCGGAAAAAAGACTGAATTGAATAAAGGGGAAAAAGTTGAATTATAGACTAAAAGAAAATAGAAAAGACCAAAATGGAAATTATACCATTTGTCCTAATTGATATTATTAGCGGCAAAGGAATTGAAAAATCTAAGATTTTCTTAGATTTCACACATTAATTGAGTTATTATTATTTAATTGATATTATATTATTATATTATGAAGTAAATTTGAATAAAGACAAATGTATGGTAATAAAAATATAAATGTGTAATAATTATATTTGTACAATTGTAATATATTTATTTAATTATTTTTATTTAAGTAAATATATTTTTATTATATTAAATTATTAAATTAATAAAAATAAATAAAATAAGGACAATTGGATGGTGGTGATAATAGACAAGTGTAAAATATATGTGTGTACAAATGTAATATAAATATTTGTTATTAAATAGATATTTATTATAAAATTATTATTATTATAACTATCATTAAAAGAATAAAGAAACTAAAAGAATAAAAGAAGGAAATGAAGGAGAAAAGAAACAGAGAAGCATTCGAATAGGGAGGAAGAAAATGGAAAGAAAAGAAAAAGGGGAAATTAAGGTTTTAAAGCTTGGAGTTTAAATTGGTAAGTCAATTAAGTTTTTTTACTTAATTTTAATGTTTTAGAAACTTGAGAATAAAGTTTAGTTGAAATTAAGTTGAGGTTTTGGAAGTTTTAGGTTTTTGAACATAGTTCATGTTGAACAAAATAATGAATTAGGGATTTACTTGAATGAATTTCAAGATATAATTGAAAAAGGGGATTGAATTGTAAAGTAAGTTATAAGTTTTACATGGTAGGGATTAAATTAAAAGAAGTTTAAAATTAGGGTTTTAATATGAACATTGAATAGTTAAGTTGAATATGGCAAGATATTAAGTAGAAATGAAGTGTGAATTGAGTTAGAAAAGTAAGTGAGTTAATTAGGATTAAATTGGAATTAAGGTATAAATTGAAAAGAGATTCAGTTAATTATTGTAAATTAGTGTTGTAATTAATAATGTAAATTATTGCTAACAAAGAACCCGGGGCATCGGTATCGAAAGGAAAGGAGAAAGCTATCGAGGACTAAAACGAGAAATTTACGGATTGTATTACTATAATTCAAACTACTATTTATTAAATGTTATATTTAAATTTATGTGTATGGTAAGTAAAATTTTAAGGTAGGTATCAATATTGAAATGAATGAAATTGAGATGAAGTATGATTACGTATGAATATTTGATAATATATTGTTGGAAAGTGGAAAATTGTATCGAATTGAATTGTACATTGAAAGTGAAATTGAAATTGAGAAAGTGATTTGAATACCCTATTAACTAATCCGGCTTAGTCGAATATAGTTGGCATGCCATAGGATTGGAAGAGTACAGGAATTTATCGACTTTACCGATCAGGCACTATATGTGTCGTATTAGGCACCACGTGTGTCGTTTCAGGCACTTTAGGTGTTGTATACTGCTTCTGATATGTTGATCAGGTACTGAGTACCGTTTTAGGCACAATGTGCAGTATTGGTGTGTTTTGTTGGAATCCGTGTATCCGCCAAGGTTCGGGTTTGTTAATAGGGTGAATAATTGAAATATGAGAATTCAATAAATCTGATTGATCGTATGACTGAAAGTATAAGAAAGAAATTGTTAGTCGAATTGTGAGATTTGAAAGCATGAACCTAAGGTTCATGAATTGATCAAATTCAAGTCATTAATATATGATATTGTTGATGAATTATTTTATATGAAATATGAAACTGAATGTAAATTAGTTCTTATGAGTTATAAATTTTACATGTTTAATGTTATATGATTAATATTTATAATTCATTAAAGTTATATAGTTTGAATTATGGTAATGCCACTGAGTATGAAATACTCAGCGTACGGCTGTTTCCGTGCACAGGTTAGTAGAAATCAAAGGTCCCGGTTCAGCATCCAGATCAATCATGACTTTAGAGACAATTTGGTGATGTAATCATTCTTTTGGTAAAATTGACATGTACTTAGGTATTTTATAAATTATGTACTTAAGTCTTGTAACTTTGGTTGTAAAATGATGTCTAATATGGATTATAAGTATGAAATGAAATAATAAAATGGAAATAAATGAAATTATTAGTTCGATTAAAATTTATTTTTGAATGATCAAGTAGATAAATTGTTAAATTAATGTTGTAGGCATAATTAGGCATGTTTGAGTATGGAGATGGATAGGTTGTTATATTGGTTGCAAATTGGTTGTGGTTTGAATTTGCAGTGGAGGTTAGTTAATTATAAAGGGGTTATATTAAGTTTTTTTTTTTAAATTTGGAGCACTTGAACAAGTCCCAATTCATTTCTAATACGTATTCTGGGCCTCGAAGGTCCATGAAAGGGACTAAATCATTAAATTATAATATGTATGTTATTTATTTGTAAATTTAATCGTAAATTATCTGATATGTTCGGTAATGCCTCGTAACCCTGTTCTGACGACAGTATGAGGTTAAGGGGTGTTACAATATTTATGCTAAACTAATAAACATATTTGATAATAATGGTTAAAGAATGTTGAAATTTAACTTTCTTTTCAAAACAAACCCACAAAATGTTTTTTCACTTGCATCAAACAAAAAACAGATAGATAAATAGTTTTAAGCGCGCTTACTTCACATAGTATAAACAACTTCCAAAAAGTAAAAAAATAAAATAAAACCATGATATTATATTGCCTTATATTCTTCAACCACTCTCAAGTGTCATTTTGTTTGAATATTATTCGATATTGCCTCTTTGAAAAGCTATTGTTTTAATGTTCCATTCTTTTTATATAATTCTAATATATTAATGCTAACAATCTTCATTTTTACCGTAATTTTCCTTAGAAGTTACTTGGTTGAATATGTCTAACTCTTGGATGTTATTTATAAATCTAAACTCAAATTTTAATTGGTATATAACTCTAATATTAATTAAGTGATAATTAACATGCTTAGAGTTTTATTTAAGTAATAATTCTATTTTACATCAATAAAATTAGCATAGTTTTTAACTAATAATTGTAAATTAAATTATAATTATAATTAACACAATTTTTTTGCATAATTTGTGTTTAGAGTTCATTCAACTAGTAACTCTATTTTAAAATTAATATAATTTTTACATCAATTTTAACTAATAATATTAAATTATAATTATAATTATTTTAAATATCAATTTAGTAATATGATAAAAAAATAAAAGATATTCTTATTGGATCAAAAGTTTTCTTAAATTCATTCTTACATACACATATATATTAGATGACTAAAAGATGATAAAACTTATCTAATATTTTTCTACAAAATGAGAAATAAATTAACTTTTTCTTTTCCAAATTTCACGATTTTTAATAAAATAAAATACCCAAACATAACAAAAACCTAACCAATCTCTATTCTAGGTTTTTTTTCTGATTTTTATTTATTTTATGTGATAATAATAAATATATAAATTATAATTAAAACTAAAGAAAAAAACCTTAAGCAACAGCGAAAGCAAAGAAAAAAGATGAAGCAAAACCCTACCTTGTAATAACCTGGACTTCAACTTGAGCTCTAAAAGCAACTTAGCCATTTGGATTTGGGCGAAAATGAAACAAACCCTGAGATTCGGGTGGAAATTGGAGGTTTCGACTAAACTGTGGGCTTACAATTTGGGCCATTTGGTTTTAGACCAAAATTGGACATCACCCCTGGGCTCTTCCAAAATGCGCCTGGAACATAAATGGGCTTTTAATTGGGCCATAATAAATTATAAAATATTCATCATCCCCTCACGTAGGATTTTCCCCAAAACGATGTCAAATTAAACCAAAATAATTTTAAAAATTGAGTTCAAAATTAATCGAAACCTGAATAAAATGAATTCCATTTAAACTGAGCAACTTCAACTATTAATCCAATCCTTCTAAACATCAACACTCAATCCCAAATTCAAATTAATCCAAAGTTAGATCAAAACTTTAATTTGACCCTTACTTTAAATTTCAAGAATTTATATTAATGCCTAATGTCAAAACCGTTTTTTGAAAACAAAAATTTTAGTGTCGACTTAAAAATAAAAACTGGAGTCGCCACCGATCCTTTATTAAGGTGTGATCGGCTCACCTCAAAAATTATTTTGGTTTACGAATTTCCAGAAAACGAGTTCGGGAGTCAGTTACGCACGAGGAAGGGTTAGCACCCTCGTAACGCCCAAAATCGGTACCAAATTGATTATTTGATGTCTTAGTGTCGAAGGCTAAAAAGATTTTAAAATCAACTTAAATGATGAAATTTGAAAAGAAAAGAAAAACGATAATCAATTGTCCGAGTCATGTAAAGAAATCGAGTCCCAATACGTTAGGGTACAATTCCTCATAATCCCCGAACTTTGAATATCACTTTTATTTTATGCGAAAATCTTCATTTCGAGAAGGTAACATGCCACACCCAATACGTTAGGGCACGGCAAATTAAGTTCCCAAAATGATTTTTTGGTGCTCGTATTTAAAATAAAGAATATTCTCGATTATTTGAAATCAACAAAGAAAACCGGAACCCAATACGTTAGGGCTCAATTTTCCTTGAAAATCCCAAAACCTTGAGTATTGTTTTTATATACAAAAAACCTTCGAATCAAGAAAATAACTTTGATGTATGGTTAAAACCATAATATATTTTCAAAAGGGGTATATCAAAAGTTAATATATAATATGAAGCAAAAACTTTAATTTAGAACGTATATGAATACATATTTGCAAACATATACAAATACAATATAACGGTAAAGCTGCAAACATGAGTATGCATACATTTAACACTCATATACAAACATACATACGTAAAAAACAAATGAAATATGTAAGGCGAAAGACTTATAATAATCTCAAAACTATGCATGAATATATAAATATATGAAAATAAGACAAAAGTATAAAATACGCATATGTGCATCTATTTACAAAAGAAAATAAAATGGTATAAGTATATGTGCATTGGTAAGGTACGAAATTATGTAAAAATACTTATATGTATGTACAGTATGTATACAAAAAAATGAAATAGAATAGTAAAAAAATATTTTTGAAAAATGTATATATTATAGGAAATGAATGTATATTTTAGAATATGTATGTATAAAAAATTAGGAAGAATAATATATATATATATATATATATATATATATATATATATAAATGCGTATACATATTTACAAATGTAAAGAAAATATTTGAAACTAAAATATAAAAGTATATATATAGAAGTTGAAAAAAAAACACATGTATAAAGTATATAGGTAGGCACGTAATATAAAACATGCATATATATGTATATATATTATATAAAGAAAATAATATGTGAATACTATATAAGGAAAATGCATATATATATTATATAAAAAATGCATGTGAATGAACATAGAGATAATGATAGTAACAAGGATAATATATAATATAATAATAATGTTTTTTTTAACAAAAATAAATAAATAAATAAATAAACAAATAAATAAATAAATAAAAATAGTTCAAAAAGAAAAAGTGGATTAAATTGAACAAAAGACGAAAAAATGGGGCAAATTTAAAAACAATAAAAAAAATCAATTCGAACACGCGAGCGATAATGGGGGACTAATAAGGAAATAATTCCTTCCCTTCCAAAACGCTGCGCAATGTGGTATCAAATTGAAATAAAAATGAAATTCGCGGCCCAAATTTTAAAACAAATAAAAAGGGTTTAATTGACACGAACTACAAAAGAGAGGGGCTAAATGCGCAAATTCCCCACCTGACGTCAGAGCGCGCGGATCCTCCCCTTCGGGTCGGGTCACGCGCGGGTCAGGCCTGGGAAAACGGCGCCGTTTTGATCCGTTATTTAAATCAATTTCCTTCCTCTAAAATCATTTAAAAATTGAGTAAAAGAAAAAAAAAACGCCCTCTGTTAGGGTTTCATTTTTTTGGCCCCTTTTTGCACCGCTGCCGCAACTGGTCTCCGCCGCGCTTTCGCCGATCGGAGATGCGACGCGATGGGCTCCGAAGGTAAATTTCTTCCCTTTGTTTTTGATAAAAGAAAATAAAATAAAATAGGCTAAGTAAATAAAACGCAAATCACCTTTAAACAAAACTTTGTATTTTCAATATTTTTTCCTTTTGTATTTCTCTGTATTTCTTTTTGATTTTTTTCTATCCCCCCCCCTTTTTTACAGATTTTCAAAGGCTTTTATAGCCCGAAAAAGAAAAACTAAATCGCATCTATCTATTATTTTGCTGTTTTCTCTCTGTTGGACTCTTTGAGTTCGTTTTGTTTGCAGTGTCGTATTGCTAACAACAAGACGTTGAGAGGCTGACCCGAGACGTGCGGCGCTTGGGACGTCTACTGGAGACTGCTAGGGGCTTGCGGCGCTAAACATGAAGCTAGGGTTTGGGAAATTTGGGTGTTAGTTATTGGGCTAGGGTAATTTAGGTTATTGGGTTTGTATCTGTTGATGATATTGGGCCATATAAATGGGCTCTTTATTTGGATTTTTACTTTCTGTTTTGGTTTATTATTTTTACCAGGCAACAATTGGTATTACAGCTGCCCCTCTTTGCTCGTTATCGTGTAACGAGAATGGAGCAAAGACTTAAAAAGACCAATTTTGCCTGGTTGTATGGACCTAGGCGTTCTTTTTCTTTAAGTAACCTCATTCCTTCCTTCTGCATCTTCAAAGGTATAGGAACTGGTGCTTCAATCTTCTCCAAGCTTCAACTTGTTCTGCTATAACTTAGAGATAAATCTAATGCGATCTGCTCTACTGCAACCTCAGAGAGATGAGATCTGCGGTTTTAATCCACTCCATTGCAACTTCAAGGAGATAGGATTGGTCACTTTTGTCTGCTCAACTGCAACTTCAGGGAGATAAGGCTTGTATCTTCGATCCACTTCACCACCAGTATGAGAAGACAAGATCTGCTTTCTTCGATCGACTTCACGTCAATACATGAAGACAAGATCTGCTTTCTTCGATCGATTCCACTGCTGACCAGGGAGATAGAATTACTGGCTTCAATGTACTCCACTGCAACTTCAAGGAGGTAAAATATGCCATCTTTGATCTGCTCCACTACTGCTTAGGGAGGCAAGATCTGTAATCTTCCATCTACTTCGCTGCCAATATGAGAAGATAAAATATGTATATTCAATCCACTTCGCTACCGATATAGGAAGACAGGACCTACTATCTTTGATCTACTTCACGCCAGTAGATGAAGATAAGATCTATTTTCTTCGATCTACTCCACCACCAGTATGGGGAGACAAGATCTGTCGTCTTTGATCTACTTCACGCCAGTACATGAAGACAAGATCTGCTTTCTTCAATCTACTTCGCCACCGGTATGGGAAGATAAAATCTGTATATTCGATCCACTTCGCTACCAATATAGGAAGACAGGACCTACTATCTTTGATCTACTCCACGCCAGTACATGAAGATAAGATCTATTTTCTTTGATCCACTCCACCACCAGTATGGGGAGACAAGATCTGTTTCTTTGATCTGCTTCGCCACCAGCATGGGAAGATAAAATCTGTATATTCGATCCACTTCGCTACCAATATAGGAAGACAGGACCTACTATCTTTGATCTACTCCACGCTAGTACATGAAGTAAGATCTATTTTCTTCGATCTACTCCACCACCAGTATGGGGATACAAGATCTGTTTCTTTGATCTGCTTCGCCACCAGTATAGGAAGGCAAGATCTGGTATCTCTGATCTACTTCACGCCAGTACATGAAGACAAGATTTAGTTTCTTTCGATCTGCTTCGCCACCAATATGGGAAGGCAAGATCTGTTATCTTTTCCACCTACTCCACTGTTGCTCAGGGAGACAAGGCTTTATGATTTCACCAATCTGCTCTCTGTGAAACATGACCTGTATGATTCACTTTATGGACCTAATTATGCCTAATGATTAGGATGTCATGATCAAATGAATCAAATGCTCCTAACTAGGCATGTATGAATGACATTTGAATGTTATGTCATGAAGAATGAATATTGAATGTTTAAAATCATTATTGCTCGTTAAGGTTTCCTTTGTGACAACAACGCTTCGTCAAAGCTTGACAATTTTAATATTGACTCTTGACTCCTAGATATCTCTGACCTTTTAACCCGGTGAAGGTCTAAACAATAGTCTTGTTTCAGGTTCCTGAGCTGTTTAAAGATTTCCAGAGTAATATGAAAAACTTCCATTGTGAAAGTTTTACTAGTCCATTAATCGTCATTTTAAGGCAACATGCTTGCGAAAAGATCATAACGATGAATAAAATTAATTTGGGAGCATAGCACGCAATGGATTGTCAATGATAGAGGAATTGTCTGGGAATATTTATATTGAAGAAGAATGAAATATTCTAAAACAACGGATTCAATACAAATACTATGATCAAGTGCCCCAAATATCTCTACTTTGAATTTCTCTATACAACTTTTTGAAAACCCTTCTGAATTCAACACGTGTTTAGAAGATTCACAGTAGTTTGTTGATGCCCCAAGATGTCGTCTATTCCTTTTTGCCGATTTAGGTACAGCAAAAATACCACGTGCCAATCAAAATTTGAGCCGCCCTTTTCGGGTTTTTGACTCAAATCCCCTTTGGTCTTAAGGTGCCCTTAGCGGGTTTTCACCCTAGCCTCTCCATTTTTTTTTTTTGGAATCAAAGTGCCCTTTGCGGGTTTTCACCTTGGTTCCTTCCCTTTTTTAAGTAAAGTATCTCTTGACCGAATCTAAATTTACTGGATTAGGCAAGTTTCTTCCATCCATTTCAGCAAGGATCAGGGCTCCTCCAGAGAAGGCCTTTTTTACAACATAAGGACCCTCCCAATTCGGCATCCATTTCCCCCTAAAATCTTTTTGTAGAGGAAGAATTTTTCTCAACACCAGGTCCCCATCGTGAAATTCTCTGGGTCGAACCTTCTTGTTGTAGGCTCACATCATTCTTTTCTGGTACATCCGACCATGCTGAATAGCCTTTAGCCTTTTTTCCTCTATCAAGTTCAACTGATCGTATCGAGATTGAAACCATTCTGCTTCATCCAATTGTAGCTCAGTCAAGACCCGAAGAGAAGGGATTTCAACTTCAATAGGCAAGACTGCCTCCATGCCATAAACTAAGGAGAAAAGAGTTGCCCCGGTGGAGGTCCTGATTGACGTTCGATAAGCAAGGAGGGCAAACGGTAATTTCTCGTGCCAGTCTCTGTAAGTCTCAGTCATCTTCCCCACAATCTTCTTTATATTTTTATTAGCCGCTTCCACTGCACCATTCATTTTTGGACGATACGGCGATGAATTGTGATGTCTGATCTTGAATTGGCTGCAGACTTCTGCTATTGAGCTGTTGTTTAAGTTCAACGCATTATCGGATATGATTCTTTCAGGCATTCCATACCGACATATGATCTCTTTTTTCAAGAACTTACTGACTGATGACTTTGTAACGTTGGCATACGAAGCAGCTTCTACCCATTTGGTGAAGTAGTCAATAACCACGAATATGAAACGATGCCCATTTGAAGCCTTCGGCGATATTGACCCAATAGCATCCATACCCCACATGGAGAAAGGCCATGGAGAAGTCATGACATGAAGAGGTGAAGGAGGTGCATGCATTTTATCACCATAGATTTGACATTTATGGCACTTTTTGGAATAATTGATGCAATCCCCTTCCATGGTGGACCAGTAGTACCCGAATCTCATAATCTGTCTGGCCATTGTGAAACCACTAGCATGCGTTCCACAGATGCCCTCATGGACTTCCTCCAAGATTTTCTTTGCTTCCACGACGTCCACACATCTTAGCAGAACTTGATCATTTCCCCTCTTGTATAAGATCTCCCCATCTAAGACGTAATCAATGGCTAGTCTTCTCAGAGTTCTCTTTTCATTCTTCGTTACCTGGCCAGGATACTCACAATTTTTTACATATTGTAGTATATCCTGATACCAAGGACTATCATCGATTTCTCCTTCTTCAATATTGTAACAATGAGCCGGGTCTTTATAGATACTCATTTGGATAGGCTTCATATCCTCATATTTGTTCACCTTGATCATGGAGGCTAAAGTAGTTAGTGCATCAGCCATCTGGTTCTCATCTCGTGGGAGATAGCAAAAAGTGATGTCCTCAAACTCCTTAATCAATTCGAGGACCAACTTTCGATAACTGATTAATTTGGGATCTCTCGTTTCCCATTCACCCCTGAGCTGATATATCACCAATGCTGAATCTCTATAGACCTCTAGCACTTTGATTCTCCGCTCTATAGCTGCACGAATACCCATGATGCACGCTTCGTATTCTGCCATGTTGTTTGTACAATCAAAATCCAATTTGCAAGTAAAAGGATAATGATCACCATTCGGGGACACTAGGACTGCCCCAATTCCATTACCCACAGCATTCGAGGCTCCATCAAAGTTTAACCTCCAACCGTGACCTTCTTGGGGATTTTCCTCAGTAGCCGCTATACACATCAGGTCTTCATTTGGGAAATCAAAACTCAACGGCTCGTAGTCCTCCAGAGCTCTACTAGCTAGAAAGTCAGCAATTGCACTCCCTTTCACAGCCTTCTGGCTCACATAAACAATATCAAATTCAGACAGTAAGATCTGCCATCGGGCCATTCTCCCATTCAAAGTAGTTGACTCCATCATATACTTTAACGGGTCTAACTTTGAGATTAGCCAAGTCTTATGGTATAACATATACTGCCTTAATCTTCGGGTTGTCCAAACCAAAGCACAACATAACTTCTCAATAGGCGAATATCTCATTTCATAGTTAGTGAATTTCTTGCTGAGATAATATATCGCCCTTTCTTTTCTCCCCGTTTCATCATGTTGGCCTAGCACACACCCCATGGAATTATCAAATACTGTCAGATACAATATCAGCGGCCTATCCGGGTTAGGTGGTAATAGCACTGGAGTGTTAGACAAATACTGCTTCACCTTATTAAAAGCTTCTTCGCTACCAGGATTATGTTTCTTCAGAAAACGAAATATAGGGTCACATTTCTCAGTTAGTTTTAAAATGAACCTGGCGATGTAATTCAATCTTCCGAGGAAACCTCGAACTTCTTTCTGAGTGCGAGGTGGAGGTAAATCTCGTATTGCCTTGACTTGTCTGGGTCAATCTCGATTCCATTTTCACTGACTATGAAGCCTAGCAACTTTCCTGACCTGGTCCCAAAAGTGCACTTCGCTGGATTAAGCTTGAGCTAGAACTTTCTCAATCTTAAGAATAACTTTCTCAAGACCCGTACATGTTCGCTCTTCGTTCTAGATTTCGCGATCATATCATCAACGTAAACCTCGATTTCCTTGTGCATCATGTCATGGAACAAGGCTACCATGGCTCTTTGGTATGTCGCTCCTGCATTCTTCAATCCAAACGGCATCACTTTATAACAAAACGTCCTCCATAACGTAATGAATGTAGTCTTTCTCATATCTTCAGGATGCATCTTTATCTGATTATACCCAGAAAAACAATCCATGAAGGAAAACAGTGAAAAGCCCGCAATATTGTTTACCAATGTGTCGATGTGGGGCAATGGGAAATTATCCTTTGGACTAGCCTTGTTCAAATCCTGATAATCCACACACATTCGTACTTTTCCATCTTTCTTTGGAACTGGTACGATGTTAGCCACCCACTCAGAATACCTGACTTCTTGTAGAAACCCAGCATCAAATTGCTTTTGGACCTCCTCCTTTATCTTTAACACGATATCAGGCCTCATCCTTCTGAGCTTTTTGCTGCACTGGCTTACAATCTTCTCTTATAGGGAGACGATGGATTACCATGTCGGTACTCAACCCCGGCATATCCTGGTATGACCATGCAAACATGTCCTTGAACTCTCGGAGTAAATCGATGAGGTCCTGTCTTGTCCTTGCAGAGATATCCGATCCGATCTTCACCTCTTTACCCTCCTCCAAGCTCACAATTTCTATTGGTTCCCTATGAGGTAGGATTTGCTTCTCGACCCTTTCTACCATCTTCAACAAGTCAAGAGACAAACCACAGTCTTCGTCATCCTCAAAATCATGCGATCCCTCTAAACACATATTTCGTTCAAAAGGAGACTCTAAATTTGTAAGAGTGACATTCGTATCATTGATATCGTAGGACCTGTTATAAAAACAATATGGATTCAGGAATTTGTTCGGTGCAATATGGTCATGAATGAAATGCAAGTGTAGTTTGGGAAAAATTCAAAATAACTGCTCTTATGGAAAGAAAGATTTGCTCCAAAAATGACTGCAAACATGAACTTTATTAAAATAATGACTTTTAGACATGAGCCTATTTCACAAATGAATCCTTATCACTTCTAGGCTTAAAGCAATAAGGGTGTTCTGGACATTACTCTGAGGAAATCCTAAAAACTACAGGTATTTCTTCTGCAGTCCAGTTGTTAAGCGCCCTTCCCGACTCGTAAGGATGAATATCCGGCAAAGTTCTTCCTCCCGTCGCTTCTTCGTACACGGCATGAATACTCTCTGTGTTAATACTTCTGACTCTTAACATTCCTTGATAGACGAATCCTCCCGATACAAAAGTCTTGGATAGGTGAGGAAAGGTCATGGGTTCCCATTTGACTTCATCACCTGTCAAGCGAGCCCTTCTCCTCACTCGCTTCTTTTCCTGCTCTAACCTCTTCTGCCTAGCATCTGGCTTGTATCCTAAGCCAAAACGGTCCTGCTTGTCTTTCAACATTGGAGCCTCAACTCGGCCCTGAAGAACTTCCCCAATCCTCTTCTCGGTAAAGCTCCCTTTCCAACTGTCAATTGCAGACCCATCTCTGTGGTCTTTGATATTCTCGGCATCGGGATCTTGTTCCCCTCCCGGATGAATGTTGCATTTACGAACTCCAAGGAACGGAAAGAGCATTCGATTGCATCATCGCTCGTTTCCAGATAAGGCGCATCGTTGGTTACAGATGCAATGATATCTTCTTCAGCATCTATCGTTACAACCCTGCTTTCTGACACCAGCTTCAGTTTTTGATGTAACGATGACGGTACCGCACCTGCTGAATGAATCCACGGCCTTCCTAATAGGCAACTGTAAGAAGGCTTGATGTCCATAACTAAGAAGTCCACCTCATAAATAGTTGGGCCAATTAACAAGGGAATGTCAATTCTTCCCATGACCCTCCTTTCAGTACCATTAAATGCTCGAACCACGTTCTCACACGACTTCATGTGCGACCTATCCACCGGTAGCCTGTTGAGCGTGGATAGGGGCAATACATTTAATGCCGATCCATTGTCTACCAGAACTCCCGGTAATATACACCCTTTACACATTGCAGTGATGTGTAAAGCTCTAGTAGATCCCATACCCCCAGGTGGTATTTCGTCATCGCTGAAAGAAATGAAGTGATCAGCGCTTATATTACCGACCAGTCGATCCAACTTGTTAATAGAGATATCGTCGGCCACATAAGTTTCATTTAGCACCTTCAGTAGTGCATTCCGATGTCCCTCCGAGTTCAGGAGTAAAGCTAGCACAGATATGTGAGCTGGTTGTTTGTGCAGCTGTTCCACAACGCTATACTCGCTATGCTTTATGAACTTCAAGAACTCTCTAGCTTCCTCCTCTCTGATTAGTTCATTGACCAACAATTCGGATTCAACCACATTCTTCTTCTTTTCAACTGAAGTTTCTTCTCTTATTGGCTCTACTCGTGCTTTTATCTGTTCGTAGTGTCTTCCTTCATCCTGTTCCTCTTTATTGATTACATCCTCCTTCTCCGGGATTGTCACATTACAATCGTAATTCCAAAGAACCCTCCTGTTATCCTTATATGCAAACACAACTGGTTTTTGAATGATTACTTTTGGTGTTATTCGTGCCCCAATCTCACTGTTCTGAGGTCGCGAGATGATGACCACAGGACGGTTAGCCTTCGGGACCCCCAATGCCAACTCTGATGCGCATACATAACTCTCCTCTTGAACACCTTCACAGAATTCCACCTCCCTATTATCCATCATACCTTGTATCAGGGCTCTGAACCCCGTACACTCCTGGATTTCATGCCCCACTTCATGGTGGAACTCACAGTAGTTCTCCCTCTCTTCACAACTTTCTTCTGAGACAATTAGTCCCCTTTTCACCATCTCCTTCCAAACCCATCTCAAAGGAGTTTTTACATCCGCAATGTCTGCCTTGATTCTTCTGTCTTCACTCACCATATTTACCCCACCATCAGTGTGATTCGGTAATGGGTTTTCTACCTTGGTCAAGTCATCAAACTTAACGACACCCATGCCAATGAGCCTTTCAACCAACTTCTTAAAGGCCGTACAATTTTCTATAGAATGCCCTGTTATTCCCGCATGATAGTCGCACTGTGCATTCGCATCGTACCATTTGGGATACGGGGGTTGCAAGGGCTTCAGATAGAAAGGGGAAACTACGTGTGCGTCGAATAAATTTCGGTATAGTTCCCTGTACGACATAGGAATTGGTGTGAATTGGGGCCTCTCAGTATTTCGCCTTGTACCGACCTCCTGTCTCGACGAGCTTTGCTGATTGGCAACCACCTTTCTTGGCTGACTCACTGTTACTGACTTCGAGTAACCATTGTTGTACATGCCCGCGTTGTTCACCTCGTTTTCCTTCCTCTTCGAGGCCGATCTTCTGTGACTCTCTCCTGCATCAATCTTCCCACTCTGATGGCGTTCTCAATCATCTCACCATTCACGACTATGTCAGGAAAGTTTTTTGTGGCACTTCCTAACATATGTGTAATGAACGGTGCCTTCAGGGTGTTAATGAACAACATGGTCATTTCCTTTTCCAAGAGCGGCGGCTGAACCTGGACCGCAACCTCCCTCCATCTCTGTGCGTACTGCCTGAAGCTTTCACTCGGCTTCTTCTCCATGTTTTGAAGGGTGATTCTATCAGGAGCCATGTCTGTAACATGACTATATTGTTTCATGAACGATTGTGCCAAGTCCCTCCATGAACCAATCGTGGCACGACTCAACTGATTGTACCATTTGGATGCTGCCCCTACAAGGCTGTCTTGGAAACAGTGTATCAGGAGTTGGTCGTTGTTAACATATCCCGTCATTCGTCTGCAGAACATGGTGATGTGAGCTTCTGGGCAGCTTGTCACATTGTACTTTTCGAACTCAAGCATCTTAAACTTATGAGGGAGCACTAAGTCCGGAACTAAGCTCAGCTCTTTGGCATCAGTGCCTCGATAACTTTTAGCAACCTCCATTGCCTTGAACTTCTCCTCGAGCCACTTGCATCTTTCCTCTAACTGTTTCAGTAACTCCTCCTTCATTCTTTCCTTCTCAACCACTTCATCAAAGTCAGGAATGACAGAGTTAACAGGATTATTTTCAAGATTAGATCCCGGTCCAGCTTGGAAGCTCGAAACACCAGCCCGAAACTGCTGCGGCATGATAGTGACAGTTGATTTGCGCGGGTATTCAGCTTGAGTTCACGTACGTAGAGGGGTGAAACCTGGAGGATAAAGAGGTTCATCATCCTTTCCCTTTTCGACATCAGTCATGGGGCCCTTTCCTTTATCACTTCCCCTGGTTATCAGTTGGGTTAACTTTGCCACTATATCTTCTTGGGATTCTCGCATCTTCTCAGACATCTCTTGTTTCATCTTGTCTAACCGCTCCTGCATCTGTAGCTGAAGTCGGTCCTGCATCTCCTTCTGATACTGTTCGAGCTTTTCTAATCTCTGATCCATAACCTTTGTCTTTGCTCGAGTGCCGTATCGATGTTGGGTTGGTTGGTTGGTTTCCAGGTTAACTGAGCAGTGATTTTAACTTATTAGGATTAAATAAAGGTCTTTAATGCATATAATGCGATGCCAATGCATGTGATGTGATGCATGAGATGAATGCAAAAAAGGCGTTAATTAAAATTCAATTCCATTCAGAAAACTTTACTAGAGAAAAAATTTCTTTACATAAAATGTCTATAAATAAGGCTTTTCCCTAACACTTAGAACTTTAATCTCTCTAAGTAATGATGCCAACTTCTGCCCCTGATCTGATTCTGATTCGTACTTTACACTTAGTATATCAGCTTGTATTGCCAAAGTCTGCAGGTGCTCAGCTACCCCTTGAATCTGAACCACAGCTTCTCCCATAATGTGATCCCTTCTTGCAACTTGATCCTGGAGATAGTGAAGCTGTTCACTTTGATGTTCTTCATTTGCTTCCAGATGTTCAATCCTGGCTTCATAGTCTTGTAATATCGCCTCTAGTTCGGCCACCCTAGCTTTTAATTCATCTTTTTCATTCTGGCTTTCAGACAAACTCCTCTCAAAGGACTTATTTTGCTTTTGGGCCTCTTGAAATCTCTTTTCCCACCTATCAGCCTTGACCTTTTCTTCTTGAACTTCTTGACGCCACTGCTCTGAGGTTTTCCCAATCCAGCAGTTCTCATTGACATGCGTAGTCTCTTATAATCCATCTTCAAGCTATTCAAATCCTCCTCAGCTTTGCGCTTTTCTTTTCTCAAGCCTTCGGTTTCTAGCTTCTGAACATCCATATCTAGCCTCAGACTCATCTTTTCCTCTTCCATTTGCTCTATCTTCTTCTCAAGCTCAGAATTTCTTGTTTCAAAATCTTGCTTTATAATTTCTAGCTCAGAAGGGACCATATGTACATGCTTTTCTACTAATTGACTGTCTCCTTGACCTGGTACAGGTATATTATCATTGGCTCTCCTACCCAGCCAACTGATATATTCAGGAGTCGTCGATGGCCCTACTGTCAATCTCTTCAATCGATGAGTCTGCCTCCAAGCATTTGTCATTTCTCGAATCTTCTTCTTGTAACCATCACACCTATACGAGAATTCACTTTGAACTAATCCTTGGGTTGTAGGTACGAACTGCCTCGATCTATACTGCCTCAATACCAGTAACGGTGCATAACCAATAGCTCCCCAGCTCCCAAGTAGGGGGACCCAATCAAAATCTTCACACCTATACAAGATCTCATCTGACAGCAACCAATGAGCTCTCCACTCGATATCCTCTTGAAGATTCTGAAGAGTTGCCATCCATTTTTCCTCCGAGATATCACCCTGCCTCGGTAATGCCACTATTTCCTTCAAGGGCGAATAATTTTCAGAAAAAACCCGATAGGAAACCTTATCTACCTTCCAAAAGTGACTGTGAAACCATGCCAAGAGAAGCTGCGCACACCCAATGAATCTTCCTTCACCTACTCTTCGGCATTCGTTCAGTAACCTGAAAGTTTCTGCTAAAATTGCTGGAACCGGTGTGACTCATTTGTCAAGTCGATCAAAAAAATCAGTGACTGCTTCATCAACATGTCCTAAGGCTTTGGGAAAGACAACTAGGCCGTAGACGCTCAAAGCAAAGACATCAACCCTCTTCTTCGTGTCTGGATGTACTTGAATTAAATCTCACAGATTCTTCCAAGGAATACATTTGCTATCTCCCTTCTGTTTGATTCGTGCTGTGACCCATTGCTCACTCATCCCAGTTATATTCATCAACTTCTTCAAAAAGGTTGGAACATTAGCAGCTCTCGAATAGGCTTTGTCCACTTGAAATTTTGAACAACGAAGCAATGTCGTGTATTCCTCCACTGTAGGCACTAAATCAATACTTCTAAAGGTGAAACAGCTATAAGCAGGGTTCTAAAATTGGGCTAAGGCACGGAACAGGTGCTTATCCACCCTTACGTCGAGCAAGTAAGGTAGGTCTCCATAGCTGGAGTAGAAAAGCTACTTAATCTCATCATTCCACTTGCCCTAAATTTCCTTTAGTTCCTGTAGGCTATTCTGAGTCATGCTTACACGAGTGAAGTCCCATAACTCTGACACATATCCCTCGGCCAAACTATCGCCTTTCTCTTGCTGCATTGTCTCAGACCAAGTTTGGACAGCCGCATTATCTTCCACCTTATCAAGAAACCCTTTTTCCATGATAAGCTTTCTATTTAGCAACCGAATATGAACTAATGCCCTTTTAGGATGAAATGCTATGCAATAATGATGTCATGCAATCAAAACAAAAGAAACCCAAGTCAGTATCACATATAGAGATAAAATCAAATACAAACATAAAATAGCAAGAAACACTTAAACATGAATCCCCTAAGGTTTTGGGATAGTTCTACCTAGGTCAAGTTCTAAAGCTCACTATATGAGGTTTAGTTTCTAGAGTAAGGGTACCCGAACCAGCAGATTCCTCGATCCTCACCCATTATAGGCTCATGTGGATCAAGTTCGGTTCAGGGGGACACATTTCCCTATGGCTGCACGGAGATGAAAATCTCACGAAGACTTAAGTACAGATGTATCCCGGAAGTAGTCCACTACCCTGCACGGAGGTGAAAACGTCACGAAGGACTAGTTTCTCGCTCCCACTTAAAGGGTAAAATGCAAAATGCAAATGCAAAGTTTCCAACATACCAGGATGAAAAAACAATGAATGCAAAGGGAACTCATGAATTCTTTAAAACTTTTGATTTTCGACACAAAGACAAATATAATCAGTTTATGGCTCGACTCTCAAAGTCCCCAGTGGAGTCGCCAAGCTGTCAAAATCGTTTTTTGAAAACAAAAATTTTAGTGTCGACTTAAAAATAAAAACTGGAGTCGCCACCGATCCTTTATTAAGGTGTGATCGGCTCACCTCAAAAATTATTTTGGTCTACGAATTTTCAGAAAACGAGTTCGGGAGTCAGTTACGCACGAGGAAGGGTTAGCACCCTCGTAACGCCCAAAATCGGTACCAAATCGATTATTTGATGTCTTAGTGTTGAAGGCTAAAAAGATTTTAAAATCAACTTAAATGATGAAATTTGAAAAGAAAAGAAAAACGATAATCAATTGTCCGAGTCATGTAAAGAAATCGAGTCCCAATACGTTAGGGTACAATTCCTCATAATCCCCGAACTTTGAATATCACTTTTATTTTATGCGAAAATCTTCATTTCGAGAAGGTAACATGCCACACCCAATACGTTAGGGCACGGCAAATTAAGTTCCCAAAATGATTTTTGGTGCTCGATTTAAAATAAAGAATATTCTCGATTATTTGAAATCAACAAAGAAAACCGAACCCAATACGTTAGGGCTCAATTTTCCTTGAAAATCCCAAAACCTTGAGTATTGTTTTATATACAAAAACCTTGAATCAAGAAAATAACTTTGATGTATGGTTAAAACCATAATATATTTTCAAAAGGGTATATCAAAAGTTAATATATAATATGAAGCAAAACTTTAATTTAGAACGATATGAATACATATTTGCAAACATATACAAATACAATATAACAGTAAAGCGCAAACATGAGTATGCATACATTTAACACTCATATACAAACATACATACGTAAAAAACAAATGAAATATGTAAGGCGAAAGACTTATAATAATCTCGAAAACTATGCATGAATATATAAATATATGAAAATAAGACAAAAGTATAAAAATACGCATATGTGCATCTATTTACAAAAGAAAATAAAATGGTATAAGTATATGTGCATTGGTAAGGTACGAAATTATGTAAAAATACTTATATGTATGTACAAGATGTATACAAAAAAATGAAATAGAATAGTAAAAAAATATTTTTTGAAAAATGTATATATTATAGGAAATGAATGTATATTTTAGAATATGTATGTATAAAAAATTAGGAAGAATAATATATATATATATATATATATATATATATATATATAAATGCGTATACATATTTACAAATGTAAAGAAAAATATTTGAAACTAAAAATATAAAAGTATATATATAGAAGTTGAAAAAAAAACACATGTATAAAGTATATAGGTAGGCACGTAATATAAAACATGCATATATATGTATATATATTATATAAAGAAAATAATATGTGAATACTATATAAGGAAAATGCATATATATATTATATAAAAAAATGCATGTGAATGAACATAGAGATAATGATAGTAACAAGGATAATATATAATATAATAATAATGTTTTTTAACAAAAATAAATAAATAAATAAATAAACAAATAAATAAATAAATAAAAATAGTTCAAAAAGAAAAGTGGATTAAATTGAACAAAAGACGAAAAAATGGGGCAAATTTAAAACAATAAAAAATCAATTCGAACACGCGAGCGATAATGGGGACTAATAAGGAAATAATTCCTTCCTTCCAAAACGCACAAGCAATGTGGTATCAAATTGAAATAAAAATGAAATTCATGCCCAAATTTTAAAACAAATAAAAGGGTTTAATTGACACGAACTACAAAGAGAGGGCTAAATGCATAAATTCCCACCGACGTCAGAAGGCTTGCGGATCCTCCCCTTGGTCGGGTCACGCTGGTCAGCCTGGGAAACGCGCGCTTTTGATCCGTTATTTAAATCAATTTCCTTCCTCTAAAATCATTTAAAAATTGAGTAAAAGAAAAAAAAAACGCCCTCTGTTAGGGTTTCATTTTTGGCCCTTTTTGCACTGCATGCCAAGAATCGGTCTCCCAAGGCCACGATCGGAGATGCGACGCGATGGGCTCCGAAGGTAAATTTCTTCCCTTTGTTTTTGATAAAAGAAAATAAAATAAAATAGGCTAAGTAAATAAAACGCAAATCACCTTTAAACAAAACTTTGTATTTTCAATATTTTTTCCTTTTGTATTTCTCTGTATTTCTTTTTGATTTTTTTCTATCCCCCCCCCTTTTTTACAGATTTTCAAAGGCTTTTATAGCCCGAAAAAGAAAAACTAAATCGCATCTATCTATTATTTTGCTGTTTTCTCTCTGTTGGACTCTTTGAGTTCGTTTTGTTTGCAGGTGTCGTGCGCGCGAACAGCGCACGTTGAGAGGCCAGCCCCGAGACGTACGGCGCTTGGGACGTCTACTGGAGACTGCTAGGGGCTTGCGGCGCTAAACATGAAGCTAGGGTTTGGGAAATTTGGGTGTTAGTTATTGGGCTAGGGTAATTTAGGTTATTGGGTTTGTATCTGTTGATGATATTGGGCCATGTAAATGGGCTCTTTATTTGGATTTTTACTTTCTGTTTTGGTTTATTATTTTTACCAGGCAACAATTGGTATTACACCTAAAATTTTGAATCCTCATTTCAAAACCATTTTTTTATATTTAATTCAAAAACTAAATTAAAAATTAATTTAGATTCAAAACCAATTAAAATGGTTGATTTAGCACAAAAATCTACATAAACCCTTCTTCTCATAAATTTAAAGTTGAATAGATTAAACATCTACATTTTACAATAATGAAAAAGGAGTACAAGTTTATGATTCTCTAAGAAACATTTGATTTTTTTAATAAATTAGAAGTAAAGATTTCATTTTATCACAAAAATCTTAAAACACAATATAGAAAATCCAAGAAAACTTGGATATAACAATCAAGAGAACACCCTGTAATACCCAATTTTAGCCCGGGCTCACATATGGAAACATAATTTTCGAGGATATACAATCTTAGAAATGATATGCAATCTTAGATATGATATATGCAATAAAAAAGGGAGAACGATTGGCAGTTTTTTAAAGGTGGCTTACTGTTTTCTTTTTTTTTTCTTTTTCGATTATTTTTTACTTATTTACGATTTTAAAAAAGGGAGAAGGTGATACCACTACAAATTTTATTTATTTATTTTATTTAGCCCTAATAAAGTGACGCGTTTCAAAGGATGGAGATATTTTCCCATTCGAACCCTATGAGTTATTCGCGCCTTTTAATTGGGCCCTTCATTTTTTTTAAAATTATGTTGATTTTCAATTTAATCCTTAATCTTTCATTTTAGGTTTTTAGTCTATTTTATTAATTTTGTTATTATTATTATTATTATTATTATTATATTATATATTATTATTATTATACCTACATATATGTGCACATATGCATGTTAATATATATACATATATATTTTAAACGTTTTAATATATATACATATTATATACATACTTTATTATTATTTTATTTTCATAGTTTTTATACATATATATATACACATTTATATTTCATAATATTTATACGTTTGCTCATATTCTATGATTTTTATATGTTTATACATTTTTGTAATATATACACATATATTTATACTCCATTCAAAGCTTATTATAAATATTTTCCACGTTTTATATTATACTTATATATTTTATTTTTTTGTAAATGCATGAGTATATTTTATATGTATATATTTATATTTTCCTTGTTTTCATAAATGCATTATGTATTATATATATATATATATATATATATATATATATATATATATAAGTTTTATAACCCAAAATTTTATGAGTAAATTATCTTTATGGCTTTTATTCTTCATAATTTCAAATGTATATATATTTTGTACCTTTTCTCTTTATATTTTTTGTTTATTTCCTTCATTTGCTTATTGATTTACGTTTTCATTTATATTCATTTGATATTTTATATGTCGTTGTTTATGTACATTAATTTCGTTTATTTCTATGCCATTGTTGTATTTATTATTACATTTTATATTTAATGTAGCATCACATCATTTTTTTTTCGATTTTAAAATTTTCAAAATTGAGATAACACTCGTATTTAGGATTTTCAAGGAAATTGAGCCCTAACGTATTGAGTTCCGATTTTCTTCGTTAAATCCAACGATCAAGGGTTGCTTATTAATAAAAAAATATATAAAATAAAAAGCTTGTTGTTGGGGAGTTAAATATGTTGTATCCTAACGTATTGGATGTGACGTATTGACTTCTCGAGACAAAGATTTTTTGAAAAAATAATAATAAAGGAAATATTTCAAGTTTGGGATTTTGAGGAATTGTGCCCTAATGTATAGGGCCGCGATTTCTTAAATCTTAAACAAATGAATATTCTTTTAAATTTTTATTACACGAGTTTTTGACTAATTCATTTTTGAGGAAATTAGAATGTTGTGCCCTAACGCATTGGGTGTGACATTTTCTTTCTTTGATAAAGGTCTTAATAAGTAACGTTTTTAAGTTTTTGCCAAGGATTATATTTTTCAAATATTCGACATTAAGACATTAATTAATTAACTAGGTACCAATTTTGGGCGTTACGAGGGTGCTAATCCTTCCTAAATGCGAATCGACTCCGGATCCGTTTTTCTAAAACTCGTAGACCAAAGCCGTTTTTTTAGGTGATCCAATCACACCTTAATAAAAGATTGGTGGCGACTCCCAATTTTCATTTTTCTAAAGTCGACAACCTAAATTTTTTGTTTTTAAAAAAATGGTTTCGACACACCCTATATAGAAAAACAAGTCTCATTTATGGAAATAGCACAATCTCACATATAAAAAAAATAAGGTTGTGAATTGTTTATACTATTATAAATAGAGGGGGTTTCTCCACCTTGAAATCATCCAAAAATTTGTCATCTTCTTCATAAGTCACTTGTCTCTTTTGTAGTGAGATATATTTGGTAATGTCCGAGAACGTAGGTGTAATTTGCTGAACCCCGTTAAATTTTCAGTGTTCTTTATTTTTTTATTTATCTTTCAATATTTTGTAACGATATATTGTGCTATTAAATTATATTGTAAGGAGATTCTATCTAGGAGGTTAGATTTTAAGTGAGATCGTTTGTAACCCTTCCAATCTTTCTTGGGAATTAAACCTAGTGTGTTTTTCTAGCGCAATAATTTACTCTTTTTTACCTATTTGCATAACAAGTGGTATCAAAACCAAAAGTTATTAGAAGTATGCTCTATGGTTGCAGTTTAAACTAATCTTCCATATTAGACAATATTTCCTTGGGGCATATTGAAAGATTATGGTTGAAATGATAGACAACCTAAGAGTATCCACATCTACAACATCATCCATGTGGGCAAGATCGACAATGGCAGATACGAGATTGATAGTGGAGATCTTCGATGGTACGGGTCATTTCAATTTGTGGCAAAGTGAGGTTCTAGATGCTTTCTTTCAGCAAGGTTTAGACATTGCTATTGATGAAAAGAAATCAAATGATATGGATGAGAAAGATTGGAAGACTATCAATCGTTTGGGATGTGTTACAATTAGATCATGCCTTTCTCGAGAGCAAATGTATACTTTCTCAAAGGTGACTTCTGCAAATAAGTTATGGTTGGCACTAAAAGAAATTTTTTTGTAACACCTTATACCCGGTCCGGGTATTGAATGTCACAACCCACTCGAATATCTCAACAAAATTTCTAATAAGATTTAATTACGTATCTGGACAACTTTCAAATTTCAAATTTTAACTTCTACTAAAGCTCCTATCTTATGATTGATAAATTCTTACAACCTTGATACTTAAAAAATCCTAACAAATATATACAAATTTAAAAATGTAGACTCTAATACCGACATGTTTAACTTATTCCCTGAGGCGTGACTTCTAAAGTTGCCCATCTATATACATGAAACAATGCCCATCCCTTGAGACTGGCGGTGTTTGGCTTGGCCCTTCCATAAAATTTTTCGAGATATCACGTACCCTGCGTGGAAGCAGAAAATTTTGTAAGTTCAATGAACAAAGTGAGTTTCTATACTTCCTGAAGATTTTCGGGAAATTAGGAAACATAAAATCTTAAGCACAGATGACAAACTCTTTGAAATTCATAAGAAGGTCTGTAACTTCTCTGGCGTAGCCATTGGTATTGATTCCTCTAGATGAACTGACAAGGACATTACCACCTCCCAATACTATCTTTAAACAAGGCTTTTCTTATAGGCTTAACCTCGTCTGACGTGATTGCAAGCTTCCCTTTAGCTAGGAAGAGTGTGCCTCATGACGAATTTTTCGTAGGTGCCAACACGGGTCGAACAACCCTTTTGACGTTTTGATCGAGACTTGCCATAGCCGCAGACCCCTATCTTGATCCCTTTAGTTCAGCTTGATTTCCATATAGATTTGTTACCTAACTTCAATAGAGATCAGCTCTTTGACATGACTGCTTGATTCCCTGTTTTAGGATTGGGTCTCTTTCTGTATCCCTTGTCTACGAACTCATTAAGTTATTTGGCTAAATGAATCAACACCCTCACTTACTTGGTGGACTCGCTGCACCAACCATGTAGGTTAGGTACTACTTGTTGACTCACCTACTATACTCAATATTACATTCCTCGCTCAACCGCTAGCGAACTAAAATGACGGATACCCCTTTCCTGGATTAAGGTACCATTCCTATTCCTTCTACTTTGATAAGGTCACATATATATACACAAAAATCTCTCTCTTCATCACAAATTGGCAGAATCCCTTATTATCAATCTTACCTGCATTCTCGGATACTCTTACCAGCTATTCTCCTATTCATAGCTTGGCGGATTCTCTTACTATATTGATTATTCACGTTCCCAGACGACCGTACCTGTCCAACCGTACTACTCTCCGCACGAGTCTTACCATGATCTCCTATTTTTCCTTGCTCAATTAGCTTCCTGGTTCATTAACCTGGAAAACTTTATTTGACACCATAGCCCAGCATTGGTATTACACAATGTATCCCTATGTTTAACGTCCTAACGGGATCTATTGGTTGTCATAGTTGAGCTATGATAGTATTTGAGGAAATAAGGCTAAAAGATTAAAGGAGGAGGAAGATGAGTGGATGAGAGAAGAAAGCCTTGGTCGGAGATAGTGGCTAATGTCAAAAAAACAAGACTCGTCGATATTACAAAATATGAGAGAAAAGTACAATAACCACAAGAGCTTTTACGTATACATTTGGTTATGTTGAGAACATAAGATAATGAGAATGGTATGGATGAGGGTAGTGGCGGAGCCAAAAGGGGGTTGACAAGGGCCCTGGCCCCCCTAAAATGGAAAATTTTCCATTTAGGCCCTTTATAATTTATAAAATTTTAAATTAGTAATGGTAAAATTGTACTTTGGCCCCCAAAAATAATAAAAAATTGATTTAATCCTTTAAAAATTATAAAGATATAGACTATTAAAATGATGAAATTACATTTTTACTATCGTAAAAAAATACAATTTAATTTCGTCCCCCAAAAAGCTCCACCACTGGACGAGGGTGATTTATTTGGTTGTAGTAATTGCTATGGGACATGTCCATAATACTTAAATAAGGTCCTTTGGCGGCTACCAAAAACCATATTTGTAGGCATTCTCGTTTAAGTTTGTGTGTAGAAAAAAGATTGAGGTTCACATGATATGGTGTAGGTGTTGGATGAATCATTTTTATATTTATAATTAATTATATTAAGAAAATTTATTTAATACATCACTAGTGGAGTCACGTAGGGTTTGATAAATATATTATAGAGAATAGAGTGTAATAAAAATAAAAAAAATTAATTATATAAATATATATATATATATATATATGACACTTATGGCACTTTTACTTTACATGAAATCTAAAAATTTTATTGACGTGTATCAAATAATTATCCTTATATTAATTTTATAAAAATATTTTAATTTCTAATTTCTCTTTTATATATATATAAATAAATGCAGAAAATACATAAGATTGTTATTATAATTTAAATTGATATTCTAATAAAAGTTATAAAAATATTGAAATGATTTATATTTATATTTTGATAATACTTTTTCTTTTTAAACAATAAACTGAAACACACTTTTTTTTCTTCTTATACTTTCTTTTTATTTGTTTAAAATAAATATAAAAAACAGGTCAGGCGGTAAAATGGATAGCGTATTTAACAAACCTTTTAAACAAATTTTATATTTATATAATGTTTATTATTAATTAATTCATATTATTTTATTATTTATTATATATATATATATATAGAATTTTAAATATGAAAAAAAAGCCTAAAATAACTCCTAAAGTTAATTTATTTTTCCAAAAAGAAAATCCTAAAATAAAATTAGAAAAGGAAAAAGAAGCCGATTAGACAAGAAAGGGATGAGGCGGCCCAGGCCATGTGGGAATTACAAAGACATAGGTTAAATGACAGCTAGTATGAGAACATAGCCAAGCAAAGGCGCCATCACCAAAGAAATGATATTTTGTTGGTTTAAATATGCTCCCAGTCTCTATATTTTTCACACTTTGGAAATTAGTCCCTTTTTATTTCGAGAAATTTGGTCCTCTACTTGTCTGATTTAAAATCAAAGGTTAATTGATAATTCAACAGTACCAATTAGACCTTGATTTCTAAATAAAAATTAAAGGGGTTAAATTTTTAAAGTTAAAAATGGAGAGACTAAATTTCAAAAGTTCAAAAAAGTATTAAGGATAGAATAGAATTAGACCTATTATTTTTGTCAATCTCTAAAAAGTCCCTACGGTTGAATCCAAAGCCATGGATTCCGAATCAAAGAACTAAAATATCATTACCCTCACGATAGATTCATGAAATTATGACATAACAATGACCACATGTTTTTGGGTTATGTTGATCGTATGTATTAAAGTGCCATGTAACTTTCAACTCCCCTTTGTCAGCTTCATTTTAAACTAGTACGAAACCTTAAAAGGAAAATTCCCCAAAAAACAAATACTGTGTTGTGTAAAGAGAATGGAGGAGGAGGCAGAAATTGATCGGTTGCCGATAGACTTGTTGGCTCATATACTGGTGATGATCACTTCTTTCACCGATTTAGCCCAGTAAGTTTTTGCCTTTTTCCTTTATTTATTATGTTTTGGTGGTAATAGATAGTTATGGATCGGATGGCTTAACTTGATTATGTTATTGTTGTAATATGGTAGGGCAAGTGGGGTTTGTAGGAAATGGAAACAAGGGGTGAAACAGGCTCTGGCTAGAAGACACACCCTGAGTTTTGCTGGTTGTAAAATGGACGATGAGTCCACTTCTCGTCTCGTTCGTCATGCTTATAGCCTCGAAGAACTCGACATGTAATCATTTCTTCCCTGCAACTTTTTTTACAGACAGGCTCCCCCTGTTTCTGAGTCTGCTTTTAATTACAGTTCAAGGAGTCGTTGGGGTTGCCAAATAACTGACAATGGACTATACCAAATCTCATTAGCTAAGTGTGTTAGCAACTTGACATCAGTTTCCCTTTGGGGTATGACAGGGATCACTGATAAAGGTGTTGTTCAATTGGTAAGCCAAAACCCTTTTTTTTTCCTTGTTTATTTACTCAATCTCCTTAACTTGAATATGATGAAGTTGATTTTCTTAACAGATAACCAGAGCCAATTCCTTGAAACACCTGAATATTGGTGGTACATTTATCACCGATGAATCCTTATCCGCCATTGCCCATAGCTGTCCACATTTAAAGGTGAGTTACCTGTTAGATTGCCCTTTGCTTTTTCCAGAAAATTTGATTGAGATACTGAGTTTTTTCTTCCCTCATTATCTAATCTCAGAGCATCGTGCTATGGAGTTGCCGTCATGTTACAGAAAGTGGGCTGTTTGTTCTTGTCAATAAATGTCGTAAACTAGGGTCGATCAATGTGTGGGGAACTAGAGTTTCCTTAGACTGTTTCATTGGTTTGCTTACTATCCGACCAGCTCTTCAAATAAAACCACAAGGTTTGCCATTAAACGTCGGAGCAGTCGCCACCATGTTACCTGTTGTTTAAGGTGTTCATCCTTCTGGGGATTTCGATTATTGTCATATGAATTTGTTGATTCAATAAATTGAACAGAAGAATCTCTCAAGAAATCTCTTGATTGTGTAATCAAATTCTATGACTCTAACACGCATTCCTCGATAAGCCAGGACCCAAAATTTACATAGCAACATATATTATAAGCCCTCCTAAAGGTGTAGATGACTCGATTTTATCCTGAAAACTATCTATTCTAGAAAAATAATGAAATTATCCATGGAAATGAAAACAAGGCAATAATTAAGTGATTAGGATGATAGACTGTTGAAGTGGATGTTGAGAACTGAACAGGTCCGGAAAAGGTTCCGACAGAATTTGTCATTGGGCTCGGTGTAGGCATTGAAATGTTCTTACAAGATCCAAAGGGTGCCCCAGCCTCCATGAGAACAAAACAGAGATTTCAACAAATTTCAGCTTTAAATGAAACAAACAATAACCATGCATGGGGAAGAAGGGTTGTGGCCAATGCGGACAAACCTGGCAGGCTGCAATGGTATTACATCCACATAATCTCTGACCATTCATGCTATCCAGATCATAAAAAACACCACCTCCATCGCTCCTCTGCATGATTTATGTGGTGTTATGGTTAGTGCTCTGCATATTTTAGAAAAAAAATAAATTTACAGGTATAAGTTACGACTTAATACCAAGTAAAAGTTGACTGCCAAAAAGTTGGGCATCATACTCCCAGCTGCTTTGTAGCAAGTGCGGATCATGTCAGCAAGTGGTGCCGAATGCTCTTTGCAAGCTTCATCTTCAACTGGGTAAGTTGGAAAGTAATTCATAAGGAAAAGAGAGGCAGTTTTCGAGTTAAACGGCTGTGATTCTTTTCTGTTGGGGCATGAGCCTGGCTTTACACCTGGATCTCCAGCTGCCATGAAGGCGTTACTACATAGCTAGTATACAACATGAACGCATGAACAAAGGTTTCATATCTATCTAATCCTTACCTTCATTTTCCAATAGGTACTTCCATTGATAAGCAATCCCTTCCTCCTCTTCCTTTGAAGCAACAGAAGTAAAGACCAAAAGCCTGTGATTTGCTTTCACCATTTCAGTTACGGTAGGCCAATCTTCACCCTTTTTTGGCATCTTGGACACTGGAAACCAATACTTGTCCAAACCAACATTTTTAAAAAGCTTAGTCAGTCCTTTGGGTGTATGCACGTAGTCCTCAATTATAATGGTTACAATCTCTGATGGATTTTTGCTCAAGAATGCTTCCACTTCCCTCAAGGTGTTAATTGCAGGATTCTGAATAATATCCAACGAACACATTGCAAATTTGATCAGAAAACTTGAAAAAAGATATCATGGAAAGAGAAAGAGAAAACAAAAAACACTAGTTTAAGATATATTACAAAGGCAGTGAAGTTAAAACATTGCCCGCGGAATGAATGGCAGAGCCAAATATCGCCATTGAAATCATACATGTCCAACATCAGTCCCCTAACTCCATTCTGAACAATGAACAAAAAGCAAACCAGAACAGAATTTAACAACACTGCTCTCATACTTTAGATGGTTAAAGAGGAATCAAGTCAAGGAAAGAAATAACATGTTCAACTTTTACATTTGCTCAGCTACTTAGCACCAAAGAGAAAAAAGAAAAAGAAAATTCTAAACTATAAGTCAATTAGTAGGGAAAATCACAATCCCCTTGTCTTATAGTTTCCTATAGATTCTTCAAAACTAAGAAGGTGATGCAAAACAATAGAAATACATACCTTCAATTGATTAGTAACAGTGTCTTCTTGATTGTAAAATGTGAATCTTTGAACTCCTGGTAAAGCTGGAGCATCCACTATGCTGAAGGAATTGTGAGTCACCAACCATGAATACTTGTTGAAAGGTAATCCACCAATCTGCCACCCACAATTCACACCCAAAACATGATTTTCCATCATTCATTTGCTGAAATCACCAAAGGAAAAGGGGAGGGGGGAAAAATAACAAAATTACTAAAACCAAACCACCTAATATAACACACACAAAGAATGGAAGCAAAAAGCTTCCTTGCCAAAAAGGAAACAAATTTACACCATTTTAGCTGATAACAGAAAATAACCATCTCATTAAGATGCAAATAGAAGCTTACAACAGAAGTGGGTATGGTGGCTTGGCCTCTTATACAAAAAGGTTGAGTCTTGCCCAAAGCAGGGCAGTTCCCACAAAAAAGACCTGGACCACAATCTGTAGAGTGGGAACATGAATCCACTACCTGCAAAATTGTCAGACATTTTCAGTTCAAGCTGTAGCCATCATTAAAGGAAGGGTAAGAGAAGGTGAAAGGAAAAAGAAAAAGGAACCTGGCAACTTCCATTAGAGCAAGAAGACCAAATGTTGATGAAGGAAGAGAAGAGTAGTAGGAGAAACAAGTACCCAGTTGCAGTGGCTCTGGATAAGTCACGGTGGTCCGTGAAACACGTCATTGTTTGGATTTCGCTTCTGCTTATGCAAAGTCCGACAAAGATGATATATGTGTGTGTATGTACATGAATGCAGAGAAGATTAAGAAACCATGAAACAGAACAGGTTCTAATGAAAAGCTTAAGAGAAGGTTTCTGGATACTTTAACGCGGGCCTTATTATTAACCCTTATTTTTACTTTCGGTCAAACTCTTTTATTAGTCCCTGTACTATGAGAAAGTTGCTTAACCCAAATGGTAACAACTAAATTTGTTAGGTCGAATTTTGGTATTAGTAACATACTTATGCATAAATTATAGATTTAGTCATCATTTTTAATTTCTATATTTTTTGAATTTTAAAATGGTAGCCATTAAATTCATCAATTAAAATGGCGAGACTTTTTTTTATGAGTATTACGTGAAATTAATAGATTGACAGTAAATTATACATGATAATATGGGGTAATTTACCAATAAAAGCCGTTTTTTTTCAAAATTTACCGAAATGGGCCGATTTTTTGATTATTTACCGGAATGGGTCATTTTCCGCGAAATTGCGTCCACGTTAGCGCGATGTCAGGGTACGTGTCAGGACATCGCGTCCACGTCAGCGCGATTTGCTTATGTGGACACAAATCGCGCCTACGAGGACGCGATTTGCTGACGTGGATGAACAATTTATGTTTTTAAGCTTGGAAAACTTTGAAAGGCCATAACTTTTCGCTCGGTTTTCCGATTGAGACTATTTTTTTTATTTCAAATAACTTTTCGAGATCTACGCGCTAACAAACAGCCGAAGGCGGTTTGCCACAGTTTTCGTCGAAAAAGATCCTTTTTTGCCCCTAAATTTTGATTTTTTCGGTTTAAAATTGAATTTTGAAACATTCAAATCATTATTTTCCTTATTTATTTGAAGTAAACACGGATCTTTTTTACAAAATTGTCTTATATCATCCTGTTATAGGTATAAGTCACTCATTCCACTTTTGAGAAGTTCCTAAAATTTTCCATTTTATTCAATTTAGTCCCTAAAACCTAAATAGTCATATTTTCAAATCTAAGCTTCGTTTTCAATTCAAATTCAATTTCATCCTTCCACAACATTCAAATATTCTTAAATACAAAATTTCATGCTAATTTTGAAATAATTACACTTTAGTCCCTATACTCAGTAACTAACAAATTATACTTTACAAATTAGTCCATATTCATCTCTAAGCGGTTTGTCGTAGCGTAGATCTCGAAAAGTTATTGAAATAAAAAAAATCGTCTCAATCGGACAATCGAGCCAAAAGTTATGGCCTTTCAAAGTTTTTCAAGCTAAAAAACATAAACTGTTCATGCCACGTCAGCAAATCGCATCCTCTAGGGCGCGATTTCCGTCCACGTCAGCAAGTCGCGCTGATGTGGACGCGATTTCCTAGCATACCTCGACATCGCTACTGACGTGGACGCGATTTCGCGGAAAATGGACCATTCCGGTAAATAATTAAATAGTTGGCCCATTTCGATAAATTTTGAAAAAAAAGCTTTTATTGGTAAATTACCCGATAATATGCCTGTCACATTAACCTTTGGAAACAAACGAATTTAATTTAATAAAATTAACATCTAAATTTTAATTTAACTAATTTTTTAATATGATCACGATTTATAAAGATGATCCCTCTAATAATAATATCTTTTTTAAGGTTGGAACCTAAATTTTCTCATGTATTATACCTAAGATTCATTGGTAAATTTTAATTTTAGAAGGATGTAGAAGCTTGCGCCCAAAAATGGCAGGGGTAGTTGAAGATATAGATGGAGTGGTTTGGAGTTTGGGTATTGTGAAAAGGTGGGCTTCAATTTTTATAGCAGAACTAAGATGTGGCCACTGTTTATTTGTTGAAGGAACCAAGTGACAATGTCAAATGTCAACTTCAATGGTAGCCTTGCTTTTTTAGTCGGTTGGAAAATGGTTTGTCATTTAATGTGGTTTTAATGTATATATCAAAAAATAAAATAAAAAAAACTTACGTGCACGAGTAAATGTAAATCTTAATTTTTTGATTAATGGGTTTATATAGAAATGTCAATGGGACGGGACGGGGTTTACAGAGTCTCATCCCACTTTGCACTCAATTTAGTGAATATGGGAACAAAAATTAGACTTGCCTCATCCTGTATATTTAAAATATAAATATTTATAAAAATTTAATTTAATAATTATCTTAATAGTATTTTATTTAGTTATCAGTATTTAATTTTTGCACTTGTGTTACATTTGTCACATATGTGGTGGAAGTCGAAGGACAAGTATTTTATACTTTTTTCATAAAAAATTTGATTTATATTTATTTAATTGATACTTATAAATATATTATATGAAATGGGTCGCGAGACAGGTATAGCGGAAATTAGGTGGGCTTGAAGACCCACATGGGTGGTGGGACGGGGATGGTTTTGGGTTTTGTACCCACAACGGGTCGCGAGGTGGGGATGAGAATGAAAATTCTTGGCGCATGCCCCGCCCAATTGACATCCCTAGGTTCTTATAATCATTTATTTAAGTTTTACCTAAATGTCCTCAATAAACTTCCCTTAAATATGATAAATAATGTTTTAATAACTACTTTAGTATTACTTTTAAAAAGTATGGTAAAAAAAAAAAATTTTAAATTTAAGTATTTAATATTACAGTATAAAAATATTTTTGAGAAAATAAAATATAATTTCAAACATTATGTAAAAAGAACATGCATTTTAATTAAATTTAATAAATTTAAAATTTTAATGAATATAATTTATTACTGACTTCTTTAGATGGATTGTATGTTTAGTTGCAGTTAGTGTAAAACAAATATTTTAAAATTTTAATTTAAAATTTAAAATTTAATATTGTCGTAAAAAATAATTTTTGAGAAAATAAAATATAATTTTAAACATTATGTAAAAAAATATGCATTTTAATTAAATTTAAAATTTTAATGAATATAATTGATTTAGGGTTACTTTAGATGGACGGTGCGTTTACTTACAGTTAGTGTAAAAACAACAGTAGCAATGAGATTATATACTGTAACGTGAGAAAAAAACTAAACGCACCGTAATAGAGGTAAATGCCCATCTAAAGGGGCTTTAGTGTTTTTACATATATATATATATATTCTTATCACTTGCTTGAATTTCAATGGAAATAGAATCTCATGTGATGGCTTGATGGTCAAGGGTGCTCACTGCCCAAAGGTGGTCTAGGTTCGAGTTGCGTTAATTGTTCGGGCTTTATTGTAATTCAAAAAAAAAAAAATCAATCAAAATAAATATAATTATTGAGTTGAAATTATGGAAGTTAAGCAAGGTTCTTAGGTGAAGTTGAAGGATAATCAAAACTCTTTGTTGGACCCAAAGGCCTCAACCATTTTGGCCCAAGCAGCAGGGCTACCACTACATCATTGGAGTTTAAATTGACTTAGCCCAATAATATGCTATGCTCCGTCGCGGCTGAACTCCACCACTCCGTACGTCCGTGTCGCCGCAATTTCAAGCTCAGTTTCGACCCCTATCACCGGCATCATCATCATCTTCCCCCTTTTGTCGGAACCACAAAAATCCTACTAATTCATCCAACATCAACATCAACCTCGTGAACCAATGGTAAAAACTAGACAACAAAAATCCAAACCCAAACCCAAGAAACAACAACAACAACATCCCCAAGTAAGTTTTAGTTTTTCCTTTCCCTGTTTCTTTACGTCATATTCGATCTCCTTTTCTTTTTTCAGTTTTGGCTATACTGTAGTCGTCTATCTACGAACTTCTAAACTTTTTTATGATCAGGATAATGATTTCAATGGATAAATTGTGAGATATTTGATGAGCAATGCTCTTAACTTTTGCTTTTTTATGAATATTAATGTCTAATAATAGAAGGGGCCTCACAAAACAATCTCTTTTGCTGAATCAACATATTACACAACTTTTTTGTGCTTTAAAATAGGTTTGGGTTTTGCAATTTGTGAATGCCACTGATAGAAAAGCATCCAAATAACTGGATGATCGCTCAATTTAATGCTTTCCATGGTTGAGCATTTCTTCATCCTGCTAAATTACCCAACAAAAATCTGTTTGGTGGATAGGTAAAGAAGCAGGGAAAGCAGGCAGATATTTCGCTCGATGCTTTGGGCCTAAAGATCATCAAAGTGACTGCAGATGGTAATTGTTTTTTCAGGTTTGTATCTTTTTAGTTCCATTTTTTGTCCCCTTGTTCTTTTTCTGAATGTTTTCACAATGTATTTTGTAGTATTCATGTCATCTGCATTCGTTATACCTGATTTCAGTACTTCATTGTCATACTTGAGGTGCGTATTATCTTTGATTGTGGTGAAGTTGCTCACTCTTTTCAGTTAGCAGGGCTCTTGCTGATCAGTTGGAAGGTAATGAGGAAGAACATGGAAAATATCGCAGCATGGTGGTGCAATATATAGTGGTAAATGATAATTATAAAGGCATTGTTATTGTTTTTGTTATAGTTCTGTAAGAACCTCCGAATCTGTTTTCAGATGTTTACATTGGACGATAGAAATAATATTGTAAGTACTGTTTAATTGCATTAGTTCATGTAGTAGTGTACTATAGATATGTTATTGTCAATGATTAGAATGGGTAGTTAGAAAACTGAAGGATAAGGATATGAACTTAGAATTTTCATTACATTTGGCTACTACTTGTTAATTACATTTTCATTGTTGAATAAGACATTTATTTTAGCACTTAACTCTAGTGAGCAGATGCAAATCCCCCATATCTGAAACAATCTAAATGTACAAACAAATGATGAGCAGTGCTTATTTGGTTCTGTGTAGCATGATATGCCTTATTTTAACTGATTTTTTTTTCCAAAGAACTGTATGTTAACAGTGAATTAGAAGATCGCTAATTTCTCTTTACTTAGATGATATTTAACATATTTTTTGCCTGCTTGGATAGTTGGATGATTTATGATATGTTCCTCGTTTTGGCTCATTCCCCTCCATGCCTCTCCCATTCTTTCTTCTTACTGAAGATTCAAACTTGTAGGAAATTCTCACTTTTACCTGATAACAGATGAACCGTGAAATGTTTGAACCCTTTATTGAGGATGATGTCCCATTTGATGAATACTGTCAATCCATGGAAAAGGATGGCACATGGGCTGGGCATATGGAACTGCAGGCAGCTTCTCTTGTTACTCACAGAAATATATGCATACATCGGGTAAGATCTTATCTTTTCCTCTCTTCTATGGTTAACCTTCAGCATCATGGAAGTCATTCCTCTCGCTTTGCATGGTGTATAGAACATGTCACCTCGCTGGTACATAAAGAATTTTGAAGATAGAGCAGCTCGCATGGTCCATTTGTAAGTGTTGTAGTATTCCTTTGTTGTTAGCAGTCTTCATTTTGCTTTCACACTCCTCGATTATAGTCTATAGTTTCAATTCTGCTTTATGAAGTACAATTTTTTTCAGATCATATCATGACGAAGAACACTACAACAGTGTAAGATTGAAAGAAGACCCCTGTAATGGGCCAGCAATGCCAATTATAATTAAGGTTTGAGTCTATTTTTCACTGTGATGATCCTTGTATTTTATTCTGCTTTTTAGTTTGGATGTCTTAATTGGTAACGATAGTCTACTAACTTCTAGATTCTCAAAAGGCAGATGCTGATATCTCAGCGTCATCTAATCAAGCAAAAGCTGCTGTTAGTAAGATGAAGGGAGCAGCTGGTAAGGACTGTATCAATACAGGATCAATGAAATTAGTAATGGCTGGAAGTGGTTGTGAAAGTGCGGAAAAAGTTGAACAGGTGATGCATTTAGCATGATTTTTTTTTATCTGGTGTATTTTATCCCTGCACGGCTGTGACATTTCTAAGCGGCCTTGAGTCCCATGTTTTGCATGCTTGGAATACTTTCTCCTCCTTTATGTTTACATTGCTTAGTTATACTTCTTCAGGTCTTGTTACAAGTAGATGGTGACGTTGATGCTGCTATAGAGTTTCTGATAGCAGAACAAGGGGCTGAAGAATGTACAGCTGCAAATAATTCACTTACTTGTCATGCAAATGGTTCTTATGGTAATGGCCGGTCAGTATGTAGGCAAATTCTAGATATTTCGTTAGGGTTCCCCCAACATTTCTTTTCAATTTTCTTCTTTATGATGAAAAAGTCCACTTTGTTTCTATAACATCGTATGTAGGTTTTTTGAGTTTGTTGATGAGATTAGAAAGACCATTACAAGATGAAATATAAAAAACCTGTTCATATGATATATGGTCCTAATTTTTGAAAATGCAGTGCTGCGATTTTATCCGTTTTGTCCATTCAAGTCCATCCTAGCATTAGTGGATTTATGAATCCGTCTTGTGCAAATTTTCAGAGAAGATTTGGGTAGGAAATGAAACTGCACTAAAACTGGTTGAAGATTCATGTTAAAGTCCTCGTTTGCTTTTTGTTTCGTAATGATTAAAAATAGTATGATACATGCATTCTTTGTGTTATCTCTTGTTAAATCTGATTCATTTTATTTGATGCCTGCTTGACATTTGCTGAAGTTTCGCTTTCTATGATGTTTAAAGATATTATGTTTTGACATATTGGTGTACTTATCTATCTTCAATATGGTATCCAGGTAATGATGAAAATGGAAACAGTGAACAGTACAAGGAAGAAAATGTAGGGAAGACCTGCGAACAGGATCCATCTAGTGATGGCACTAAAACCCTCGGTGGTAACACTCCTCAGCTGGATGAAAAGGTTTAATGCTGTGATGAAAATACACAATCATTTCCTTGATGTTAAAATAATGTGGTTTAAAAGTAAGATTTCACTCTTTTTCCCTCTTAAACTTTCCAAACTGCAGAAGATTCCAAGAAACAAGTTATGCCCCTGTGGATCAAAGAAAAAATACAAGGCTTGTTGTGGATCTGTCTCAGGGAGGTCCTCGACTAAGATTATGGTGTATGCCACCTAAATTCTTTTGCTTTTGGATCTATTTATGCTATTTAAGCTAAATGCAATATATTAGTTCAACTAAAACTGGTATGTATGAAGTAGACATTCATTTGTAGCACATGGATATGGAGCTCGAGTGGTTCTCTCTCTGTAGTTTAGATGCTTTTCTTGACTGTCTAGTTTCTCAATGTTCGATATGTCGCAAAATAAGGCTCATTCCCCCCCCACCCAAATATTACCTTTTTTGTGTGTAGTAACCAGCCAATGGAGGCCAGAAAGGGTAGAAAGGAGCGGAAACAGAGCAATAAGGGAGTATCTGCTAAATCCGCGGTATACTCTGGATCTGACGGAGGGCCACCTGACATGGGAGCACTTTGCATATGATCTTAGTATCATGTGAGTGCGCTTGTGCCACAATTATTATTCTCAATGATTTCCTGTATCATGTAATGCATGATTGCGTGTATTTCTTCATGCTAGTCTTGGAATGAAAATTTATTCTGGTTTGACTTGAAACTTTACCAGCCACAAAACAGCACTTAAGGCTGAAAAAGTTGTAAGCCATTTTAGATTAAGTACGTCCTGATAATTAGTTTGGTATTGGCTTTGTAGATCTTGTACGGGCCATACATCGGATCTTATTCTAACCTTCTTCCAATATGCTTACAACTGTTTGACAACGACTTATGCTGGCAGCCTCTGGAAAATGAATCTGAGTGCTCGGTCAGATGCTCGTTCTTTATTCTCATGATTTCTTATCCATCCAAATGTTAGCAAGACAAATAGTTTGTACTTATCAACTCCCAAGTTTATTTTTGAGATTCCTGTAAATAGTTTTCTTTAGCAAAATTTGAGATTATACAAATAGAGAATGATGGTGATGATGAAGAAAAGGAATTAGAAATGGGTATAGATTCTTGTTCAAAGATGCAACTATATATAGATGTTGTTTAACATTCAATCCAACTGTTGTGTGTATGTGGTTTTGGCAATTCCGAGACAGAATTCCAACAGCAAAGAGCAACACCTATACACACGCAGACACGTACATAGAGGCAGGCACATGTTTGTAGGGTTCATATCTGTCTTGTGCATGCATATGGAAGACTTGCAAACAAGGGTTTGAATGTTTTATTCCCATATGTCTGGCAACTTGGGTCCTTCATGGCTACTGATTCATCATGGAGCTTGCTTAAAAGACTAAAAGTGAAATTGGGTTTTGATAAAAAAATTCTATAACTGGAAAGTTGGTAAAGAAACTTTGGGTTGATCACAAAGATACCTTTGAAAAATTCTATAGTAAGCAAATGATGCTTTAAGTAATAGCCATTTAAAATGAAACCCACCTCACCAAATAAAAAATCGTTTCAAACCAACCAAAATGCTTATCCTAGGGTTTGTAAAGTTTCTATTTTGATTGGGTAGCTCTGGCCGTAGGCATTGCCACTATTTAGTTGTCACCCTTTTTAAGTGAAAACTGAAAGCCACCCGTTTGGAAATAGGAAAGGTGAAGTATCAACCATCCTTTGTCCCCCAAACTGGAAATCTTCATACATAATATAATTACAGGAATATGACACGAATTAGTTAAGCAATAGCATGAAGAAGAAGCTTTCAGAATAAAAACCCACCCATCAATACAACCAAGTTGAAAACGAATGGCCAAAGATGATTACTCAAACCTCACCACACAAATTTATGATTTTATCATCTCAACTTTAAATGAAATTATTCATATTATTTATAACATCTCCTTTTTACTGCTCCTTTTGACAGGTTCAGTGACAATAATGCCACGTGCATACAAGCCTGTAACATTCAATAATTTTTTTTTGAGGGAACATTGAATAAGTTAGTACTGAGAAAACCCCACCATTGATATTTCCTTTGGTTTTTGTTTTATTCATTAATGCCAATATTTTTGTACAAAAAGAAGTTGTACATGTATATATATATTACCAAGAGATGGCTGGGTCATGTTGTCGGCAGATTTTACATGATTAAATTAATAACCGTGAATTGTTGTTTATTTGATTTTGCAGAGGTTGGGGTTTTTTTTTCACTGAAAAAGATGAAAGTAACAGCCATGTTTAACGTTTGTTTGGTGGACCACTAGATTCCATATTCCACGACTTGACAGAAACTAAACATGAAATTCATGAAAATAATGGGCTAATTTTAACTTAGAATTAATGTTAAACCACTATTAAAAATATAATTTATATTAGGATTCATCAATGACACTACATTCAGACTTCAAATTAGTATTATACATTCATTTCTCTTTTAATATATTTTTTAAATTTTAATTAAAACATTTAAAAACAAGTCATCTAAATTATAAAAATATGTTGAACGTATTGGGAAAAAAAGCCATTACTAACCTTTGTTTTTATTTTAGGTTTCTCGATCATCCTAATATATAAACCAAAATTTAAATAATACATAAAACATAAAAAGAGAAAATACAATAAATTGTCAAAAGGATTCAGAAAATTCTCAAATTTTTTAATAAATCAGAAAAACATATGGAAATTCATATAAAATTTCCAGAAATTAAAACATATATTTTTCTGTTTAAAAAATACATAAAGTTAAAAAAGAGAAAATACAAAAATTGTAAAAAATTGGAAAAATCTCAAAAAAATTATAAATCAGAAAAAATATGGAAAGATTTAAAATATGAAGATTGGCAGTGAATGGAAATATAAAATTTCAAAAAAAAAAAAAGTGTGATTTTAAAGATCTGTGTGAATGGAAATATAAAATTAAAAAGAGAGTGTGATTTTGGTTGTTTATTTTATTTTATTTGGAAAACTTTAAATTCGATTATTAGATTCAAAATCTTTAAAAGATATATTATATGTGAATGAAACTATGAAGTTTCTTTTTTGGGTAAACAATCAAAATAGTCACTTTTGTTTATCTCAAGTTACATTTTAGTCACTTATGTTTGAAATGTTACATTTTAGTCACTTACGTTAACGTGTTGTAACATTTTAGTCACTGAGCTGTTACTTGTCGTTAACGGTGTAACAATAAGCTGATGTAGCACGTTAAATCATCATTTCAAACAAAACTTTTAGGTTAAATTATACAATTTGTCCCCATATTTTTTCGTTTTGAGCAATTTAAATTTTTTCTTTTTTTTTTCTTTCTCTTCTGCTTCTTCCTCTGTTTTCCTCCCTTCTCCATCTCTTTTAATGTAGTTTTTCTATGTTTTTCACTTGTTAAAACTAAAGGGGAAGAAGAAAAGGAAAATAAAGAAATAGAAAAAATTAAATTATTCAAAAAAAAAGTATAGGAGTGATGGAGAAGGGAGGAAAACAAAGGGAGAAGCAGAAGACAATGGAAAATAAAGAAAAAAGAAAGAACATAAAAGAACAAGGAAATATTCGGACCAATTGTATAATTTAACATAAAATTTTTGTTTGAATTGATTATTTAACGTGCTACATCAGCTTACTGTTACATAATTAATGGCTCAAAGATTAAAATATTACATAAATGACTAAAACGAAACATGCGGTAAACAAAAATGATTATTTTAATAGTTTACCCTTCCGTTTTAAATGTGTGAGTTTGGTTGTTTTTTATATTTTAACACTGCTAATGATGAATCGAATGAAAAATAGTTAAAGAAAAAAAAATAGTGATGGGAATTGGTAGAAAGTAAAAGGAGCATATGGGAATGATAAAAATGTTGATTCATTGTTTTGCCAAAATTTGTTAAAAAGAGAAGGGACCACTAAACCTACTTAGCCCTCATCTCCATCATAAATGGTCCAACTGCTTAACGTATGTCCAAGGAAAAGAATATATTTATTATTTAAATTTCCACCACTGACCCCAAATTCATTTGGTTGTGAAAGGAACAGGACATTCACGTAGTTATGCATACCTCTGCGGTCTCACACAGTAATAAACCCCTAAACTTTTCTTTCTCACAGAACCAGTGTTTCTTTGTCTTATTGGCTGCACAGCTCAATCCATCACTTCTTCTAGGTCAAATTCTACTTTTAGTCCCTATATTATTATCATATTAGAGATTTGATTTGTGTGTTTTAATTGAACACATATCCATCCTCTTCTTCTTATTAATATGAATAGTGAATCCAATTTCTTAACTCCCTAAAACAATTTTCAGGTTGAGTCTTACATTTCAGTTCATGATATTATATTCTAAAATCAAATCGATTCTCAACATTTTCAAATAGTGCCTACATATTGTAATATGATTATGACTCATTCCTTAGATTATAAGCATAAACTAAAATTTGAACCAATTTGTCCTTTATTTTTTCACTTTTATTCTTAAATAAAATTTAGGACTAATTAAAACAAACATATTTTTTCTTAACAATATCATACTTTAAAATTATAATTATTCTATTTGCTCTAATAACTTGTTTATTAACATATTATTTATGATTATAATTATAATTATGGTTACTGAAGCAATCACTTTTCATGAATTATTATTAGGGTAAATTACCAAAAAAAGCCGTTTTTTCAAAATTTACCGAAATGGGTCGATTTTGTGATTATTTACCGGAATGGGCCATTTTTCGAGAAATTGCGTCCACGTCAGCGCGATGTCAGGGTACGTGTCAGGACATCGCGTCCACGTCAGCATGTCGCGCTGACGTGGACGCGATGTAGTCCGCGCGTGAACAGTACCCCAACGGTCAAAATTTTGACCGTTGCCCCCCCAACGGTCAAAAAATAAAAACTATAAATACCCCCCACCCCTTTATTTTTTTTCGCAAACAAATCCTATCTAATATTTCCTCTCTAATCCTATCAATTTCCTTCCAAAATTCTCTCAAACCCATATTTAATTTCAATTTCCTCTCAATTTCCTTCCAAAATTCTCTCAAATCCATATTTAATTTCAATTTCCCCTCAATTTCATTTTTGAAAATAATTTTATATTTTTTTAAAATAATTTTAAATTTTTATATTTTCATCAATGGCGGATCATTAATTTGTCTTGATAGGAATCACATATCGGTGGAGCAAATGAAAATGGTAAGTATTAAATTTAATTTTAAATTTTATTTAAGATTTTTTATTTATGTATTTTAGATAATTATTAATTTATTATTTGTTATAAAAGTCTGCAGATCGGGTATTGGAATGCAATATCCGGAATATGCATGCTCCTCCATCACCGTTAGTAGAGAACTACCTGCGGGAAGCGGGTTTTTGGCACGTGGCGACGGTAGGCCGAGGATGCAAGTTGGACCCGAAACTGATCAGTGCGTTGATCGAGATGTGGAGACCCTAGACGCACACATTCCATCTTCCATGTGGAGAGTGCACAATCACTCTAGAAGATGTCAGTCTGCAGTTGGGATTACCGGTGGACGGGCACCTAGTCACCGGGTCTGCCCAATCTAGCAATTGGGAGGCGGTGTGCTACGAGCTTTTGGGCGCTATTCCGGATAAAATGGATGGAGGTAAGGTCGAGATGGGTGATTACGTGCCACCTTCCAGATCCGAATGCAAATTCAACGAAATTGAAAGAATCCGATATGCTCGATCATACATTCTTCAAATAATTGGAGGTTATCGATGCCGACACGTCACGATAGTGTACATCTAAGGTGGTGCTAAAACTCTTTGATTTTAGAGGGCCGGTGAATTTAGTTGAAGTCTGCCGTCTTGGCAACATTATATCGGGAGATGTGCGGGGCGACGCGACCGAGGAGAGAAAACATTGGAGGTTGCCTGTCACTACTGCAATCATGGGCACGGTTTCGCTTTCCATTTCTACGTCCTCGAGTGAACCACCCATATACATTCCCACTCGTAACGAGGTAAATTTTATAATACATTTTGGAATTATTATGTAGATTTTGTAAGAATAGAAGTATACTAAAAATTTATTTAATTAGGTGGAACCATCCGGCAAGTTATCGTGGATTACCGTCTAAACTTGAAGATATACGGCTTCTATTGGAGCAACGGTCGGAAGCAAAAGTAAGTATTATTGCAAATAGATATTTCCATACATTCGCTAGTCGATTGATATTTAGTATTTAGCATTATGTATATAACTAATATTTCTATCATGTTCATATAGTTTCAATGGACACCATACGAGGATTCGGCAATTCGGGCAGTAATCCCGGAAGAGTTTTTACAAAATCCGAACGCTTGGCACTTTAAAGTGGTGTTGATCAACTATGCAACTATGGAGCCCCACCAGACAGACAGAGTGCTACGACAGTTTGGATGTAGACAACCGATTCCTGCAGACCCTGAGGTGTTTGACGATCACCACAAAATCGACCTTCGGCTATTAGGTACGGATTGACCTAGATACTGGTCCGAGTACACGAAAATGTGGGAAAATCGGCATGAATATCTACCTACTCGGGAACAAATCATCGTTCTGGAGTTAGCGTGCGTTCCAGAATACATGCCATGGTGTAGGATCCATGGCAAGCCATATTTACTTACGCCAGAGGAGAGGCAGCGGCAAATACGTGTCGGAAGGGAAAGGCGCGGGCCTCTAAATCCAAGACGAGAAGACTACGAAGGCAGCCCCTCAACGAGGCCTAGACAGTCACCCGGCTCATCATCAGCGACCATGCAATCACCGTCCCCAACGAAAGCACCGACGCAGTCACCTGACGCAACAATTCAATAGATAATACCCACGCAACCGCCTTTCCCTATGATGTCAGGTGTGTTTCCTAGCCTTATATGTACCCTAACCCTTACATGTTTCCTTTTCCGAATCCTATGGCAGGTTGGAGCCAAATGCCCGGTTCAGCTCAATTTCCTGTTATGCCGAGCGGACCGCCGATATCTAGGCCAGCGGCGCAGGAGGGATCGCAAGGGGGGGCCGTCGGGGAGCTCTCATTTTTACCACTCACCACCAACGTATGGCTTTCAAACACCGTCGCCGTTCATGATGCAAACACCTCCACATACACTATTCTTTAAAGGTGGATCATCATCCCAAGTCCGACAACCAGATGTCGAACCGGAAGAACCACAATCACCACCGGAAGAAGAACAACCACCGCCGGAAGCTAGAGGAAGGAGGAATCCAGCGCGTAACCGTTAACGGCCGCCATGTGAAACCGAATCCCCCGGGCATAGACATTGATTGCCGTATTTAAATTTATTATCTGATGTAATAAAATAAAAGTTTATTTAATATAATAAAATGGAAGTTCTATTTGATGTAATAAAAACCCTAACTTAATTAAAAACCCTAATTTAATTAAAAACCCTAACTTAATTAAAAACACTAACTTAATTAAAAACCCTAATTTAATTAAAAACCTAACAATTAAAACCCTAACTTAATTAAAAACCCTAATTTAATTAAAAAACCCTAACAATTAAAACCCTAACTCTAACCTAATTTAATTAAAACCTAACCTAACCTAATTTAATTAAAAACCTAACAATTAAAACCCAAACCCTACCTAACAATTAAAACCCTAACTTAATTAAAAACCTAACCTAACCTAACCTAATTTAATTAAAAACCCTAACCTAACCTAATTTAATTAAAAACCTAACTTAATTAAAACCCAAACCCAAACCTAACTTAATTAAAAACCTAACTTAATTAAAAACCTAATTTAATTAAAAACCTTAACCCTAACCCTAACCTAACTTAATTAAAAACCCTAATCCTAACTCTAACCTAATTTAATTAAAAACCCTAACCCTAACCCTAACCTAATTTAATTAAAAACCCTAACTTAATTAAAAACCCAAACCCTAACCTAACTTAATTAAAAACCCTAACCCTAACCCTAACCTAATTTAATTAAAAACCCTAACTTAATTAAAAACCCAAACCCTAACCTAACTTAATTAAAAACCCTAACCCTAACCTAATTTAATTAAAAACCCTAACCCTAACCTAACTTAATTAAAAACCCTAACCCTAACTCTAACCTAATTTAATTAAAACCTAACTTAATTAAAACCCAAACCCTAACCTAACTTAATTAAAACCCTAGCTTAATTTTACTAACCATTAACACGGTTGTTGGACTTAATAATTTAACATAATTTGATAATTTTACTAACCATTAACACAATTGTTGGACTTAATAATTTAACATAATTTGATAATTTTACTAACCATTAACAAAATTTTGGGACTTAATAATTTTACATAATTTGATAATTTTACCTAATTTAATTAATTTTTTTGGCTTAATAATTTTACATAATTTTACATAATTTGATAATTTTACCTAATTTAATTAAAATTTTTTGGCTTAATAATTTTACATAATTTGATAATTTTACCTAATTTAATTAAAATTTTTTGGCTTAATAATTTTACATAACTTTACATAATTTGATAATTTTACCTAATTTAATTAAAATTTTTTGGCTTAATAATTTTACATAATTTTACATAATTTGATAATTTTACTAACCATTAACAAAATTTTGGGACTTAATAATTTTACATAATTTTACATAATGTTAGATTTGGTAAAATGTTTTGACTGATACTAACAATTAAGAAATTAAACTAATTTGATAATTTTACTAACAATTAATACAATTATCAATTAATAATTGAATAAAATAAATTTTTTCTAAAATTACATTCAACTATTGCGATTAGGGCATGATCGACTTGTATGGCCTGGGTTCCTACACCATCCGCACAACTTCTGTTGACTGGCTGTTTCTCGGATATCCATATTGTTCCGTATTCTAGTGGAGCAAGGTCGACCCTTTGGTTTGCGATGCAATTCTCTATCCAGTAACAGCTTAAAAGGAGCAAGAGATACGGGCGGCCACTTACGTTCATCTGGGACCGGTGGGAAAACGTGTCTCCATACGTTGTACATGTTTTCTAATTTGTACACTTCGTCCACATAACTCATCGGATCCATACAGAGTTTTTGACAAGCTGCAATAACATGAGCGCATGGATAACGAAGTGCATCAAACTTCCCACAGTCACAAGTTCCATTTTGCAAGTGTACACTATATTGCCCGCCAACAACACCTTAGTGCGGTCATCAAACTCCGTCACGCTTGAAACCATAAATTGTCTCGATCGTGACACCTTGTGTGCATGATGTTTACCTCGCCTTCGCCTTGTTAATTTCTTGAACTACCTTCTTGCACCATACATGGCCACCCCCGCATCGCTGCATAAGTTCTTTTCGCTTTGGAAATAAGCGTAAATGGAAATATGTCTCTCGCACAACTGATGTTATCGGTAGATGGCGCGTTTCTTTAAGAACAGAATTTATGTATTCTGCTAGGTTCGATGTCATATGGCCATATCGTAGGCCTCCGTCGTATGCTTGTGCCCACTGTTCGAAACGTATGTTACAAAGGTAGTCCGCCCCTTCTCCGTTTTGGGATCATAAAATTGCCAACATCTCGTGAAAACGATCTTTATTTATTTCATACCCTGCCAATATAAGATCATAGCGAATATTTTATACCACTTCTACCAATAAAACTAATTCAAATTGACAAACGAAATAATACAGTTATAGAGTAAATACCCATATTAGTCACTTGTCGTCGTTCGCTCTTAGATGGATATTGCCTGTAGTAGTTCAAAGCAACGTATCTTAGGCAATATCTATGGTGTGTGCGCTGCCACAAGCTTCCCTCTCGATCAAATGCAGCTAGTATACCGGCGCCCCAATCTGAAATAACACAGATATTAGGTTGGGGGCACACATGCCTCCTTAACCTAGAGAGAAAGAAATCCCAGTCATTAGACGACTCCCCCGGTGTTATTGCAAATGTAATTGGAAGAATTCTCCCACCGCCGTCCTGTGCCACTGCAATCAATAGCTGATGAGTATACCTACCGAACATGAAGGTACCGTCAATTTGTACCAACGGCTTGCAGTATGGAAATACGTCTCGACATTGCTTAAAGGTCCAAAATAGGCTTTTGAACACTTGGCATCCACGTAGCAATCGGCCGTTGTAGTACGCATGTTCCGTTTCAAGGTCTGTGATGGCACCTAGGACGTATCTCTCTAGCACCTGGGACGTATCTCTCTAGCACCTGACACCACTGCCATATTTCATTCTATGAGGCGTCCCACCCACTATGCATCTTCTCCAACGCCTTTTGCTTAGCTATCCAAGCCTTGTGGTAAGAGGGCGTGTACCCTATTTGGCTACGGATATTGGCAATTATCACCGGCACTGAAGTCCTAGGATATGCTTTTATCGTGGGCAGTATCAAGCTAGCCAACATAGCTGAATCCATTCTGGGATGATCTTGTGAAACACCTACAGAGGGAGTACATTAAATAATGCAACATTGCAAAATAAAATTATTATTCAGATATATTAAATACTGTACCTGCAGCACATGTATGTGGACCTTTGTACTTTTTTATCTCCCACAACCCTGTCTTTTTCCTTAACGAGGCGACGATTTTCCATGAACATGTGCTGTCTTGCACCGCACACTTAGCCTCAAACTTATCAGATTTTGATTTAATGACGTGGTAATTAACACCGTTTTTGATGCTATGCTGTTTCAAAGCACCAATAAAACTATCCATGTTGGTAAACTGATTATCAAGTTCAAGTTCACCGAAATCTACCCCCGAACTTGTACGATCGCGCAGCCGGCGTGGTAGATCTGGAAACTCTAACGCATCATCTGCTGGCAGATCGACATTATGCATGTGGGCTGGAGGTGAGTATGCTCTGAATCGTGGATTTTCTTCATCATCTGAACTCCTTTCACCATATTCACCTTCTGTTGGAATAGGCTCCGGTTCAGAAAATAATCCCACCTCTGTACAATTCGGCCCGGGCTCTCGAGGTAGATCCACATCGGAGTCATCTTCTAACCCACAATCATCAGCAGCGTACGATGTCCCCTCACCGGTTGACGTTGTAGGTAGTACGTCATCCCTTCTTCTGGCCATTTGATAACGTCCCCAATTGGATGTAGATTGCCATCCACTAGAACTTGATGCTGTTCCCTAGTACATATTTCCAGCATCAAACGTCGAGCCACCAACGTACGTGTCCCATCCACCGACAGAGTGTCTTGAGGGGATGTGCATTCGACATTGCTACCGAACATGGGCTGTTCCGTATTTTGTAACCCGCTAACTGAGTGTCGGCCAGGGGTCGTGTATACATCTCGAACACCGGACGGAAGTACATCAGTTGGCGATGTAAATTGTACATATAACTCAATATAAGTTGCTCCGCTAGCAAGATGAGTCTGCACCATTGCCTCCAAGCTACGAGCACCTTTTATGTCGAACGAGTTATATGTCACCGGATCAACACAAGAACAAAATCGATACGTGATTGACAGAACTTTCATTAGCGTCGTTTCGAAGATTTTACGCCTAATTCTTTTACGAAGTTCTGTCAAATCTATGTTCTGGTTAAATGACAGTCGCACCGTATTCTCCGACAAAAAAACAACACCGTTCTCGGTGTGGCAAACCTCACCATCGTAGTAAATACAGCACTAATACGTTCACTCATTCTGAAACTCTAACTTTCTTAGCCTCTCTAAATTGTTTCTGCTATGACTTATGCATTTTAAGAACATTTTCTGCCTCATTTATAGCCTCAGCCCAAACTTGCTACTGTAGCAAAATCGCGTCCACGAGGGCGCGATTTCACAATTTCTTCTCAAATAGCATCCTGGTAGAAGCAATTTTATACTATTTGCTTAGAAACGTCAAAAAAAATTATTTCTTACATGACCTACTGTAGCAAAATCGCATCCACGAGGGCGCGATTTCACAATTTCTTCTCAAATAGCATCCTGATAGAGGCGATTTTATATTATTTGCTCAGAAACGTCAAAAAAAAATTATTTCTTACATGACCTCATCAGAGCAAAATCGCGTCCACGGTAGCGATTTCACAATTCTTCTCAAATAGCATCCTGGTAGAAGCGATTTTATACTATTTGACCAGAAACGTCAACTTGAAATAATTTATTCTGGGACCTAAAAACCCTAAAAAGCCTGAACCATAAACCCTAAAAGCCAAAAAAATCAAACGTGAAAAAAACGTCAAAATCGCGTCCCGAGGAACGCTACATAGCAGACATCGCGTCCACGTCGGCCAGTCGCGCCGACGTGGACGCGATGTCTCAAACGCACCTCGACATCGCTGCGGCGTGGACGCGATGTCACAAACGCACTCGACATCACGCTGACGTGGACGCGATTTCCCGGAAAATGGCCCATTCCGGTAAATAATCAAAAAAATCGGCCCATTTCGGTAAATTTTGAAAAAAAACAGCTTTTTTTAGTAAATTGCCCTTATTATAATTCTTTTTTATAAATTTATTTCAAGTTTTTTATCCCAATAATCTAAAAATAATAATTAAATATCAAAATGAGTTACCCTACAAATTAATTACTAAATAGGTGGTGCCTGAGAAGGTGGCGACACCACCTATTTTTTGCCCACCATCATCAAGCCATCATTAGGCCATAATAGTGATGAAAAAAATTAATATTTTATTGTCCCGGCACCTTATACAGCGGCACCAATATCACACTTATACAAGGTAAAATACGGGTTTTAAAAAAATTATTTTTTAGTGGTTGGAGGAGAGCTGTCAAGCGGCACCACTAGGGTGGAGAGCTATCAGGCAGCACTGACCACTACCGCGGATGTGGCTAGATAGTCATGAGGTAATTTTTTCTGACCATCTACACCCTTTTTCTGCTTTATACCTTATCAAGCTCGAATTTCAGGCTTTCAAGGGTAAATTTTATACCCATTTTTACCCCTTATAAAAAGCATGTTGGTCCCCTCAGCCATGACACCGATTTTGTGTAAAAAAAAACAGAAACAGGAGTTTAGGGATATGAGAAGTGAAGAAAGTTTTATGGTATTGGAAGGAGAGGAGAGAACAATAGATTAGGGTTTAAGGTGCATTTTTAATTTGTTAATTATTATTTATTTGTTTGATTTATAAATCTTATTATTTGTCCTATTTTGAGGTTTTGGAAAGGGAGGAGGCAGCAGATTAAGGTTTAAAGGAACATTTTTAATGTTTTTCCGTAATTATTATTTATTTGTTTGTTTTGTAATCTTCATTAAATGTCCCATTTTATGATTTTGGAAAGAGAGGAGGCAACAACAGACTAAGGTTTAAAGGTGCATTTTAATTTTTTTTTGTAATTATTATTTGTTTGTTTGTTTTGTAATCCTTATTATTGTCCTGTGTTATTTTTTAGTTGGATGTAGCTATTGAGTTGAGGTTAGATTTTAGAGTAGTTGGTATGTTCCTATACATTTAATTTATACATTATAGTATTAATGCCTTTTTCTGGTGCCATTTAGAAAACATATTTTATGCCCTCATTTATTTTTTATTTATTTCTCACTTGTATTGGTCTTACGGTTTAGCCAGTTTGCTCAAATTTTGTGTCTAAAGACAAAACGACATTAGTATTTTCGTTAAAGAAATCATGTATAATTGACACTGGATGACTACCATAGTTCAATATTTTGTATTTCTTCAACATTATTATTTTTCAATTGCAATTTTTGTAATTATTATTTATTTGTTTGAATGCATTAGAAGAGAAGAAGTCGTGTGTGACCCACATATGCATAAATATATACTAAATTAATTGTTTTAAGTAGAGAAATTATCAGAATACTTGTAATTTTTATAAGAAAATTAAATGATTGGTGTGATTTTTATAAGAAAAAACATGTTATTTACTTATCTTCAAGTAGAGAACTTATCTAAATACTTTTAATTTTTTTATGTACACTTAATTAAGATTCACTATCTATATAGAACGAATTTATACATGTTACATTAAATTGATTGAATACTAATTAATTGAACTTAATTGGCTTTACAAATTTTACAATCTATATATGTTGAATATTTGTTATGTATATTTACATGCGGATGCATATATTTCCTTTTGTAATAAAAATTGTCTTTGGGATAAAAAATGGATTAAAAAAGGCAGCAATTTAATGAGTGAAAATGTTTTTTTTTAAATTTGGAAAGTCATGGTAACTAATGGTAATATTTGTTTTACATCTTCTATGCGAAAGTGTTCAATTTTCATAAGGTCTTCTCGATTGTTATTCAAAAGGTCTAATAATGTACATATATTGAACTTTTTGAGAAAATTATAGATCCTGGGAGGCAATTTTGATTGGTCAATAAAAATATATTTCAATGCTATTTCTTTTTTTGTTAGTTTAACTAATCTATCATGAAATGGAAAAAAAGGCAAAGGAACATCGTGTTGATTGTTTTCTAAATGTAAGTTTTCTTCTTCCGTATGTAGTAGAGGTGCTCATGGGCCGGGCGGCCCGGCCCGGCCCGACGGTCCGTCCGAAATATGAGAGGGTTTGGGTAAAAATATAGGCCCGAAATATGGGCTTGGGCAAAAAAACGAGGCCCGATTAAAAAACGGGCCGGGCCTCGGGCACCACTTTTTTGGCCCGGCCCGGCCCGAATATAATAAATATTTTTATTTTTTTTTATTTTTTTAATTTTAAAATATTTTTAAAATACTTTTTTTAAATTTTTTTAAAATACTTTTTTTAATTTTTTTAATTTTAAAATATTTTTAAAATACTTTTTTTAATTTTTGTTTTAATTTTTAAAATAAAATTTTGGTATTTATTTAAAAAACGGGCAGGGCCGGGCCCGGGCTTATAAATTTTTTCTCAGGTCGGGCCTGGGCAAAATTCTAGGCCCATATTTCGAGCCGGCCATGAGCACCTCTAGTATGTAGAAAAGAAATAAATCAATCAATCAAATTACGAGAGGCTTCATAAGTGCTTCTTTCGGAGTTAAACTTCCATTTGTCCATATTTCTAGAAAAAGTATCTCTTGTTTTTCATTATCATTCCCATAGCATTAGAATTTAGTATTAAATGGTTTCTAAAAAATAAATGACCGACTTACATTAGACTTAGTGTTTTCAAAATTATGTTGTTATTAATTTATTTATATGGTTAAAAATATTATTAATGCTTCCAAAAACAACAAACAATACAAAATGTATTTTCGTTATTTTTATATTGTTTATTTGTTTAGTCGATAACTATTTTTTTTGAAACTGTAGATATTTAAATGGGTTCTTTGACTAGAGAAAATGATCACACATCAAACATGATTAATATGCTGGTAAAAGAATTGGTATTTGCTATTCACAGGTCCCTTTATAAAGTTGTATGTTATTTGTTATTCAATTTGGAAATTTTAACTAATGCGGTAATTTGGATTAGCAACATTGATCCGCATGTTCGATTTAAGGGCCGACTTGATATCCACTTTGGTTGAACGGTGACGGCCAGAAACCCATACATTTCATTTGTCATGTGGGGAGTGCATTATCACTTTGGAAGATGTCGCACTGCAACTTGGGCTCCCAATCGACGATAGTGCGGTCACGGGTACAAGTAAAGTATCTAAACCGGCGGCGCTATGCTATCACTTACTTGGATGCTCACTCGATGATGGTGAAGATAGATTTACGAGTTTGAAATTTTCTTGGTTGAAGGGAAATTTTGAAACTTTACCGAGTAGTGCCACTCAGTGGGAGAAGATATGCACTGCTTGAGCATATATACTACATTTAATATTTGATAGAGGGGTACTTATGCCGGATGCAAATAATAATAAGGTTCACTTGATGTACTTACCCCTGTTGTTTAATTTGGAAGCTGTCCGTTCATACAGTTGGGGCTAAACAGTATTAGCAACATTGTATTGTGAACTTTTTTGAGCAAGAAAGCACGAAACACAAGACATAGGCTGATCCCTAATATTGCGGCAGACCTGGGCACTGTACATGATGCCATTTTTGGCATTTGTTAATCACCAAACACATGTCTTCCCACTTATAAATAGGTAATAAATTTAAATTTTACATCAAGAATTTTGATTTTTATGAAAATTTGTTTTAACTAGTTTAACTTTATTTTAGATGATATATTGTCCTAGTACCGGGAGGTCTTATACCCTTGCGATTTACCGAGAGATTATCGAAGCACATTTCGGGAAGGGGGTAATTTTTCCTAATATTCATGTAACGTAATTACTTTTATTTATGTTATTTGACTCATGTTACTATAATTATGTTGTTAATTGTGCGATTCGTATGGATGCAATATTTCGCCCCAAACATTGCTGTTGTTATTTCCCCATCGCCTCACATCTAGTAACATGTGTGGTGCATTAACACACCCGTATTGAATTTTTCAACAATCAAGTGGTACAATAGGGATTGAGTTATACGATAGTTCGGGTGCAAACAAGATGTTTCGAATGTTCCATGGAATTTTGACAATGTCCAAAAATTTATCAAAAGAGGAAAAGAATCAAAGAATTGGACTTTGGAGCATCAACAATATCTTACATTGTGGAACACCAGGATGGAACGGAGACCTCGGATAGATTTTGGTTTGCAGCCCTCAGTCCAGTACCAGAGTTGGTACATCGAGAATAGTAAACCATATTTATTTGGTGGCCAATTGATGGTAGTCCCTCCACATATGCATCGACAAGGGCACCAACAATGTCAACGAGGTCATCCACCTTCTGTACCTCAACTCGAGCCCGAGCCCGAGCTCGAACCTGAGTGGCTTTATACACAATTTCTCGGTAGTTCTTATCATCTGAATTTAGGGGGTAGATAATTATCTTTCGAAATCGTCAGGCTACGCATATCACTCAGATATTCTCGATTCTAGTTTTGATAATTAGTAATCGAAATCATTAATGATGTTTGATATCTTTAGCCCATTACTACCCTAGTACTCCTTCCCTCCCAAGAAAACCTTTGAGACATACAATTTTTTGAGTTTGTTAAATACACCCCAAGGTTCGCCGATGGATGTTGTGAATGAAGGTTTGAGTGAGGAGAATAATGATCGTCGTGAACACCTCTAACACCAATGTCGAACATCACAACAGTTTATCCCACGGGCAACTCCATCAAACCATCAATTTTAGCATGTGTAATGTTATTATTGCATGTATTTTATAATTTTAATTCAAATTTTAAAGTTTCTATAATATATAATTTAGACAACTTCTTAGTATTTTAATATAATATTCACTGAAGTGCAATCTTTTTATTTTATACTTGAACATGTTTAAGCAATATCAAAATTCAATCATAATAAAATAAATTTTAATAAAACTAAAAGTATACATGAGTTCTATATAAAATAAAAAATATTACTTTAATTGATAACAACATTGCATATACATTTGAACATGGAGTACATATATTCATATTCCACTCGATCGTGACGATTGTCCAGGATGGTAAGTTCGATGTGGGCATTTCTTCGATAAAAATATTGCACTTCAGTGAATATTATATTTAAATACTAAGAAACTAACTAAACTATATATTATAAAAACTTTAAATTTTGAATTACAATTATAAAATACATGCAATAATAATGTTACAGATGCTAAAATTGATGGTTTGATCGAGTTGTTCGTGGGATAAATCATTGTGATGTTCGACGTTGGTGTTGGGGGTGTTTGCGATGATCATTATTCTCCTCACTCAAACCTTCATTCGCAGCATCCATCGGTGAACCTTGGGGTGTATTTAACAAATTCAAAAAATTGTATGTCTCAAATGCTTTACATTTAAGGTCGATTTTCTCCCTCAAGTCTATTTCACCATGAATCCTAGTAATGTACGAGCGACCTTTAGGCTTCTTACGTAACCCCATGTTTGGGACCAACTCAAAAGTTAGCGGAGGCACTTCCTATGTTAACACATCACGCAATGCGGGGAACTCGTTTCCCTAAATACGTAATGTACGTTCTAGAGTGTACACCTCATCGATATATTGTTCAACATTGATTGAAGCGCGAGCACAAGCTACAACGACGTGCGTGTAAGGGTACTAAAGTGTCTAGAACTTCCCGTAGTTGCGCCACCTATTTCAAAGATCAACTCCGTAGGATTAAGGTGAGATACTGGTCGACAGTCGATGGACTATATAACTTGAAAAGTTTCTAACTATTGAGATCATAATTCTACATGCATCGACATTATTCTTTGGGCGTTCGCATCCATTGTCTTCCTGTCCTCCTTGACAAACATGTGTATCGCTTTCATCTGGTTTACTTGTTTCAGCCCCATTCTTGGCATCAAGGTTCCTCGTTTGTAAAACGTAGTTGAGAAAACAAATGAAATTGGAATATGTCGTGTTCGCTTCAAGACAAAGTTAACAGCCTCTGTTAGGTTGGTGGTCATATTACCATATCAAGATTCGTCATCGAAACTTTGAGCTTATTGCCATGACTCCATGGTACCCAACTACTCTCAGAAAGGACTATTCATTTCACCATGCATATCAGCCTCAAGTCTGGCCAGCCTTGCCTGAAACAGTATTGCCCTAGCTCGTACGCTGCATATGTATTCAGAAAAAACACGTTACCTTTTCGATTTAATTTGTCAAAGTATTAAGAATATTTTAAAAAATATGTTAAAATTTAAATTTACCCATGTTCACCACTTATTTGCGACAGTTTGCATTCTTGTAGGCTCAGTGGAAGTTGGATGTGATGTGATGGATGTAATAAATGGATCTCCACGAAATGCCAGAACGCTAATCGTAACAATTAGTCTCTTTGATCTATCAGATATGATGCAAATATTGTCTTTTCTAACAACAAACGTCCGCAAGTTCTTCAGGAAGAATTCCCATAATTCCATGTTCTTTGACTCCACAATGACAAACGCTATCGGTAGCAAATTTTGGTTCTCTTCTTGTGCAACTGCAATAAGGATAACCTGAGTATATTTTCCATATAACCAAGTGCCATCAACCTGCACAAGTGTCTTACAGTGTGGAAAGACCCGCATGCATGGATTGAATGTCCAGAACATCTAGTGGAAAATTCTTTTTCCAGGTTGTAGTTGGTTGTCCGGGGCGTAATAAGGTCGTGTTTGTAACTCAACGACAATCCTTGGCATGTATTCCTGCATAACGACTATCCACCCCTGAAGTTCATTGTACAAATATTGGTGCCGTCGTATAAGGTGGCACCACCAATAAAATATTAATTTTTTCAAACCCTATTATGTCTAATGATGGACTTATGATTGTGGAAAAAAACAGGTGGTGCTGCCACCTTGTTAGGCACCACCCATGGTTACTATTCAAAACATATCATTTTGGTAATTAATTTTATGGGAATATCATTTAAGTTATTAAATTAAAATTTTATATTATTGGGGGTAAAAAACCTTTACTTTAGCATCATATATTTACTTATTAACATATAAATTGTAATAAAAATTAAGAATTGTAATAAATTATCACCATTTTATGAAATTTGAGACTAAAAATAAGGAACTAAATCTTTTTTTTTATTTTTTTAATAAAAAAACTAGTGAAATGTGTTTCTAAGTAATCTTATAGCCCGTCAACCAAACAACTGAATATTACAACCAAATGAGCCAAGCAAGGTAGTGTAACATACCACTCGTAATCTTGCACTTTGTAATCCTATTATAAAACATGATCTTACTCTTCTTGAACCAAACATTCACTTCAAAACACGATGCCTGTACTTTTTTCTAACTGCAATCCAAATAAAGGAAATGTGTCAAATTCATGCTATCTTATATATATATACACATATAAGCACAAGTATTTGTCGACGATGCCGACTTACTAATGGTAAATTTTCATAGTGTTAATTTGCACTAACTATACAAATGAGGTATTAGCATAATAACAAGGTTGAGGTTTTGGGAACTTTCAGATCTCAAGTTGAAGTCCCATCCTATGTAAGTGTGTGAGTTCTCTTCTAATTTATTCAGATTAGTCACAATTTTATTAATTGTTGAGTTAGTTATTTAGTTCAAAATATGTATTTATTGGTTTTATTGGAACGATTGTAACTTTGAAAAGAAAGCATAACACTAAGAGGATCAAAATGTACTGAACTAAAATATAGATACTATCCCAACTTTAAACTTAATATAAGGACTAAACTATAATTTGATATTTTTTATTTTGTTTTAATAATTTCAAATATGATATATATTTAATAACAATTACATTTTAATTAACGTTCAAATAATGCTTGAGTAGTGAAGACAACATGTAAGCAAAAATAATTGTATCTATATAGTATTAGTATGTTATAATCATATTTAATCAATGTATTATATAAATAAATTTGCATACATTAATAATTTTAATCATATAAATTTCAAAAGGTGCATATATTCATATTTTATAATGGTAAGATTAGACTATATTTTAAAATTTGTTAAAAGAAACAAGGACTTGAGTTTACCAAAAAGAAAAAGAAAAAGAAAAAGAAGATAGGATTAAATCGAGATTTAAGAACAAGGACTGACTATAAAATTTAGCCTTTTTCTTTTTTTCAAAAAACTTGAATACAAATGAATGGAATAAACCAATGAAGGATAAGCACCTGTCCAAAGATGCACCGGAGAAAGTGATAATTGGGTTAACAAAGGTTGGATTATATAATAATAATTAAAGAAAAAGGGAAAACCCAAAATGGTAATAGAACAGTAGACAAAGTGGCCAAAATAGGTGTTTGTATATAACAAAACCCAAAATAGAATTCCAAAAATGGAAAGTGTGTTGAAAGAAGGAGAGGGTAATGGGAAAATGGTTAAAAGCAGTATTTCTATAAAGGGAAAAAAAAAACCAAAGGAGCAGTTTGTCTGAGTGAATGATGAAAGCGATCTAACACTTACACCACCCCAATTATTGTCTATTTTTCTCTTCCAATGTTTTTAAAAAGAAGTGTACATATTGGAATAGGGACCAATGCCTGCATAGTCAAGTCCCATTCACCATTACAAATCCAACATTTCTAACCCACTTTGTAATATTTAAATCTTTTTACTTAAATTATTGTCTTATTTTTTTCTTTCTAAGACCAAAGGTAATGAACAAGTTGGAAGGTGAAAAGTTAGTCTGTGTGTTCTTCTCTTTTTATTGTTATTGTAATAAAGAGAGTATATTTATTGTATTGATGGGTTTGTATTGTAAAGAAGAAGGCAGAAAAGCTGCAGTGGTTGAAGAAATCCTATAAATGGAATGCCACAACTTTTTCCAAAGGCAAAAATAGTATCAAACCAACCCCACATCAAAGGCCAACCATTACCATACCTCTCCCTCCGCTTATTATTATATATATATATATATATATTTTAATTTTACTCCTTTCGGTTCCTTCTACCCTTTGCTTTCTCTTCATTTTTCTCTGACTTCGTCCCCACTTTTTTCTTCTCAACCACCGACTAGGTTATATTCTTTACAGTTTTTTTTATATAATTAACATTTTAACAATTCAATCCTTGAATTTATCAAGATATGGGTTTATATGATATTTTATCATATTAATCTAAAATATTGTATATATTAATATATATTTAACAATTGAAAGTTCTTCACTTAAAACAATTTGTAAAAACCTTTAATTTATACTTAATTTACATAAACTAAACATGAAATATTATTATTGAGACTTCTAAAGAGAAATCCAAGGAAACAAGGACTCCCAATCTAAAGATATTATTTTAAGATTCAAAGTAGGGTTATTACATATAAAAGTCAAATGACGAAGAAATTAACTAAATTGAGTACCAAGTTTTTGTTGAGAAAAATTGGAATGATTTAATTAAATAAAAGAAAGAAAATTGGAGATATGTCGAAACACTAGAAAAGCAATCAAAATTCAATATATTATAAAACGAATAAACAAAAGAGATATGAATCTGCAGATCCTATGCAATGGAAAAGAGCATCTAATAAGGAGACAGAGAGAGTCTTTTACGCTTTGGTCTTCAAAAGATTAATATGTATTAGAAAAGAAAAGTAATAGCACATGATTTGACATCTTATTTTAACACATTTGAAACAAATTTAACTCTTATTTCAATATTTGAGTATCAATCCATTCAACAAAAGAATTAACAAAGTCAATTAAAAACTCAAGTGAATATTATTTTAGATTGAAACTTCAACTAATGACACATTTATTTTTCCAGGGCTGTTTTACTATTTAAGCCTTCATATATTTCAATTTGGGGCAAAACATCTTTCAGTTAAATTCTCACCCAATTATCTCATTGTTCTAACTAGGTAAATTATATTTTTAGGTGAAAATCATAAATAAAAATAAGATGACATAAAGTAATTTATTGATTTATACACTTGGAATGAATGGTTTAGAAAAAGGAAAAGTAATTGGGTCTACCTTCAAAAAGAAAGGGAGAGGGATTGAAGGAGCTTGAAGGGGATGGTTCTTTGCTTGAGAGCTGCCTTCTCAATGGACCCATTTGACATTATATGTATTGCAGCAGAGGCACCTCACATGCAACATATGATTCAGATTCTGACATGAAACCTAAAACTTGATGCTTATCATAATGCTTCTCCTTCTTCTTCTTCAGCTATACGTTGTAGGTGAATTTTGCCTACAGGATTTGCTTGACTATAAATATATCTATACACTTTATTATTACATGTTTCTATTCTTTTTCATTTTGCTTTTATAAGCTATAAAGTATATTGTTCCCTTAATTTGACTGAATATTTATTTAATTTTTTTATTTTATTTTAGGGTTAGCATATTCTTCTAACAAATTTTGATAAATCTATATATCTGGCAATTTTTTTCCATTTTTATCCCCAAAGCAACTTCATTAATGAATGCCTTTATGAGTTGAGAGTCTATTATTATTATTTTCTTAAATATTTCAAGATGATAATGAAGACAGACGATGGTGGCCTTGACCTTGCTCCATATAGAAAATCTTTAAAATAAAAAATAAAGTCCCCGATGCTCTCCGTATACAAACTGAAGAATGACGACCCAGATGACGAAATGACAAGTCCTATTTTATTAAATTTAGTACCTTTAATTATCTTGATGCTGGAGGGCATTAGTCATTAACAAATGGACTGACTGATGATATCAAATAAAACATAACACTTGTTGCACATCTAATATAAAATTAAATTTAAAAAGTCAAAGGCAGAAACACCCTTTACTTCCTCGTACAGTCCTCGCATGTTTTTTTTAGACCTTGAAAATCCATTGGAGATTTTTTTATTTTATCGTCTATATGGGGTAAAAACCAAGATATTGATCCAGGGCTCGGCTTCACCCTTTTTCAAGTCACATATTTCCTCGTAAACTGACAGGCAGCAAGGGTGGGTTTAAACCCAAACTGTACACTTACCCCAATACTCATTTGGTCCCTTGTCTTCATTTCTTTCCCTTCCAAGATGTCCTTTTTAAAGCAAAATGACCATGGGGGATGGAGTAGGGGTGTTAAGATGATAAAAAGTCCATCTCGTCATTATAACCACACATGTCTGCCTGCTTTTAGTTTTGAGAGAACTGATTCAAAGGACATAAATGATGGTGACTATTCATCACCATCCATTCATAATTTCCCTACTTTGTCATACATGCAGCATTTTTCAGATTTTCAAAATTTTTAAGATACATTTAATGATGATAGTTGATAAAGTTACATATACATACAATGGGGGGGTATTATTAAATCAATAATAATACCAACTGTGTAGGGCGGCAAAGCAATGCATTAAAGACAAGAGAAAAAAAAAGAAAGAAAAGTCAGAAGAACATCATATATATAAATATATATTCAACAAGTTTGGAATTGTTTTTCTATACGTCTAGATAATATTAATAATAATAAAAAAAGGATGATATATGAGAAAGGCATGTAAAGAATTTTAATCAGTGAAGAATTAGATGAGTGAATGGAAGCCATTTTGGTGAAGCCATGTTTGGGAAGGTCTGATCTGCGATGGGAATCCTGATGATGCTGCAGAATTTCCAAACAACTGGTGGTGAGGACCTGATTGCCACTGTTGATCACTAGTTGATAATGAAAGATCACTCCCAATTCGCCCTCCATTGCTGCTTCTTGGAATATGAATCTACAAATTTACGAAAAAACAAGTCATCTTGTATAATTCAGCTTTCCTGCTATATTTTTATATATTATAACCCCCCATCAATCAAAATAGAAACCTGATAAGGTGATGGATTAATGTGTTGAGGAACAATGTGAAATATGTTACTGTTGCCTCCAGGTCTCCTCAACTGTCCATATCTTTGCATTTCATTACACTTAACTGAGACAGCTGGAGAGTGAATGTGAGTTTGGCTCAACAACTGCATTGTTTCTTCCTCACTATATCCATGGCCAGCTTCATCAATTCTACGAGATTCCTGCTGCAGATTTAACTGATATGATCAACAAAAAAATGAACCCAATATGTTTATTTAATAATGGTGTGAGATTATACCGACCATAGACCTAAATCCCCGACATTGCCAATCAGTTGCTTCAAGTGGGAGACTATGCTGCTGATAACTCGTACCACTTTGCCTATCAGCATTAGGTTTAGCACTGTTTTGGTTTGGGTTTGAATTCCCCAAGCTCAAGTCAAGGTTGTGATCTCCAGCATTTTCTGAAGTTTCTAAGCATGAACAACGGATTTAGCATATAAATCTTCAAAGGGGGGTAATGATTAATGAATAATAGGATGAAACCGATTTACTTACTACCAGAATTAATAAGCTCATTGTCGTATATGCTGGGATCAAAGTTAGTGACAGCATCTTTGCCATTGCACTTAATTGCAGCTCTGTCATAAGCCCTACAATAAGCGGGACCAGACATTTCAGAACTCCCCACCAGACTTTCATCAACTTTTTTTTATTACCTTTTTTACTGCCTTATCTTAAAACTAATAAACAAAAACATAAAAAAAAAAAAATGTAAAGCACGAACCTAGCTGCTTCAATCTCGGTGTCAAACAAGCCTAAATAAACATACCTGCAAGAAGACAATTCAACATCTCAATAAAGACATAAACATTATCGTCAGCTCAGAATACAAAGATTAAGAAAAAAAAAGGGTTACTTTTTGCCTAAAAATTGGCCCATTCTAGCTTCCCATCTCCCACACTTGTGTAAGGTAACTCCTCTATATTTGGAGCTTCCCCTGGGAAATCCGGTGCTTTGTCGGCGAAGAACATGCACAAATTCTTCCTTGGTTAGGTTACTCATCTGTTATACAAAAAAAAAAAAAAGAAGTAAAACAAAGAATCTTTCCCTTTTGTAAAACAAGATAAGATTGATCTTTTGAAGATAAAGTCTGAACTATGCAATTGTTGTTACCTGTTTCAAGTCTTCCTCGTAATCTTGGATACTAAAATTTATATCGGCTTCTAATCCTCGGAACTTGATTGCTGCCCTATCATATGCACTGCCAAAAAGTACTAAAATTTTGTTACAACTTTTGCCATTGTTTTCTTCGGGGGGAAAAAAGGGTTAAAACATAAAACTGGAGAGCTCACCGAGCAGCCGCATGTGCCGTGTCAAATCCACCTAACTCAGCCAACAAAACAAAGAGAAAAGACCCATCTCACCCATATCAGAAAAAAAAAATGCTATAAAAATTGTCTGAAAAATCAATGACAAATGATGGAGGGACAGTCATACCTAAATAAACTTGTTTTCCACAATCCCTGTACGTCAAATGACAAACCCCCCCAAAAAAAAAACACCTCAAAATTCTGATTGGCTCCAGAAGAGAAGGTTTAAATATAGTATAAAAAGAAGAGAAAATTCCGAGGTGATTAAAATGAGCAAGAAATATAAAAAATAAAAACTAACCAAATATGAGATTCCCATCTGCCGGTTCTTCTATAAAAAGTAACTCCTCTATACTGAGAGCTTCTCGACCTTGGCCCTCTCCTGCTTTTTTTCATCGGCTGTGATACTTCACCGGATTTTTCCGGTGCGTGAGGCTCCGATTGACAGAATCTGACCCCCACCCAGTGAGCCTGTGGGAACCCTGAACTAGAACCCGTTTCCTGCTCTTGATCCACTGGGAAAAACTGGCGGGTCACCGGCCCCGCCTCACTCTCCATCGACTCTTCTTCTTCTTCTTCTTCTTCTTCTTCATGAGGTACTGAGAACCCGAATATCTTGCTGCTTCTCTTCTTCAAACCTCCTCTACCTCTCTCACCATCTTCTTCTTCCGATCCCTCCTCCAACACCAAAGCTGACGAGCTTGAATTCGATACGGATCCCACCCTTTTTCCCTTATCTTCATCTCCGTCTATGGAAGTTTTCTGCGATGAACAACAACCTTCGGATTCATCGTCTATTGGTTGATGATAAGGAGAGTCATTAAGATCCCACATTTTTTTTCACAACTTTCTCAGCTGATAATCTCGAGAACACAAAAAAAAAAACTAACTAATATATCTGTAGAAACAAAACTCAGAAAATAATCATCACCATCTTCTTTCAGAAACTAAAAACTCTCTTTTATCTCTCCTTCACTTTGCATATATAAAGATAAGATAAACAAATGAGTGAAGGGTTGAACCAATATTCAAAGATAGAGGTTTTGAAAAAGAAAAAGGAAAGCTAGGAGAATTGTGAGTTAGCTAAAAGATAGAATAGCCAGGAAGGAACGAAAGAAGGCTAGAGAAGTTTGAAGATCTTCTAAACACCTCACTGCCCCAATTGTAGAATGGATGTGGCAATTTTGAGTTAAAACTTATAGCCAAAAGCATCCACAATCTCTTCCTTTATTAGTAAAATTTTCTTTTATTTTTTTGTGTTATTTTCTCTTTCTTACCACTTGTTTTTATATAGTATCTATGTATGCGTGATTGAATTTTATAGGCACTTTTTTCTAGAATAATATTAAAAAATAATTATTTATCTAAACAATATAGGTTTTTTTTTTTTACAAAAATAATACGAGTGATGAAATTTTAAACTCAAGTCGATATGACGATCGATGATTTAGGGTTGGCAGGCACCTCATTTCCTTAATTCGATAGCCTCCATGTAAATTTGGGATTTCTCATGACTTGTCGTGTCAATGCAAAGGTAGAGATTCTTTATTGTTTAGGAATCCCAAATCGATAGCTGAGAATCTCTACCTTACATCGGCATGTTTAAAGGTTTAAGATTTCGAATCAACCACACATTATTTTGTTTAAAACTCCAATTTTTTTGGGAAAAGTTTTCATGTATGTGAAGAAAAAAATCTTGAGAGTTAAAGTGAAGGAAAAAAAAAGAGTTAATAGAGGTGGAAAAAATAAATTTGTTAGTAAAGTTTTGGCTTAATATAAAATTCAACACTTGAATTTGGTACCTAATTTTTCCTAATTTAGTACTTGAACTTGACACTTTTCCTAATTTGGTACCTAAGTTTTTTAGGTTCAATTTGGTACCTAAATTTATTAAATATTATACAAATTACATAAAACACTAATGATTGTTAATTATTTTGTTATGCTACAAAAATATTGCTAGTGTTAGAGGAAATTCATGTTAGAAAAATAAGTATTGAGTTATGCTTAACTAATTAGTATTAAATAAGAAAAAAGAATTTTAAAAATCCAAATTAAAAGAAATTCATTATTTTCAATCAATAAAATAATTAATTGAATAAATAAAAGTAAAAGTGATTGAACATATAAAATACAAAAAATATCATATAATCTATCACATGTCGATCATAAATTGATTATTTTGCTACCTCATAAAAACTATAACATTGTTAGTATATTGGAGTAATTTGTCAAACCTTTGACAAGTTGAAGTACCAAGTAGAACCAAAAAAAAAAAAAAAAGATTAGGTCCAAAATTAGGAAAAATAGTCAAGTTTAGGTACCAAATTGGATCCCAAAAAAGATTAAGTATCAACTTAAGAAAAAGTGTCAAGTTTAGGTACTAAATCAGGAAAAAGTGTCAAGTTTGGGTACCAAATTGGATGAAAAAAAGTTTGGATACCAAATTAGAAAAAAATGTCAAGTTCAGGTACCAAATATTATATTAAGCTTAAAAGTATTTAAATTCGTTAGAAGATAGTTTTGGTTAGAGAATGAGAATTAATATTTCAAAGTGTCGAAAATCAGCCACTAGTTATTTGGTAAAAATAATTTATTATTATGCATATATTTAAATTGAAAATGTTTTAACTTTTTCAATAAAAAAATAGTTTACGTAAAAAATATAGGAAATCGTAAATGATATATAGATTTTAAATATTTTATTTTTTCCAGCAAAAATGGAATAATTAAAGTAAAAAATATTGAAAATTATAAAATGTTATTTAGGTTTTTTTCTCGAATAGTATAGAAAATTTAATATACCTAAATGATAGGCTTTTTTACCCGAATATTATGAAAAAAAATACATAAATACTATGTCAGCTGGATTATGTACCAAAATGGTACATTGATGCAAGTGGAGGGTGGTGCATAGGCGATACCACCCTAAAAATCTGACATAATTGGCTAAAAAAATATTAGTAAAAAATCGAAAATGTCATCTAAATAGGCGGCACGAAAGAAATACGGGTTATTTAAGGCCCATATATGATGAAAACCCAACCCGCTGACGACCTGCTGTCGACCCGCTGACACTGATGAGACAGGACCACTAGTGATGCCTAATAGGTAGGCGACACACCCCCTGGTCATGCCAAACTGATAGGCAGAACAGGGGTGGTGAAGCCAACCTCATAGGCAGCACACCCCTAACCCCTGCAACGGTCGCAGTGATGGGACGGGACTATGCCAGTGAAATGTGTATTGGGGACCATTATAAGGTCCCCAATGTCCCCATTTTGGTCAGATGAAATGAAAAATAAATTTTAGAAGAAGAAGAAGAGAGCGGGAAGGAAGGAAGGGGAAAAGAAAGAAGAAAAGAGAAGCAGAATAGAGAGAGGAGAAGTGGAAGGAAAAAAATAGAAAAAGGAAAGAAGAAAGGGAAGGAGAAGAAGTTGTGTTTGGGATTTGAGAAAAAATTAGTGTTGTGTTTAGGGTTTGAAAAAATTAATTAAGAGGTTGTTTGGGGTTAGAAGGATTTAGTGTTGAAGAAAATCAGAAATGATAATTTTTTATTTACTAATTATTATTTGTTATAAATAAATGTTAATTTTTTGTGTTGTTTTGATTTATTTTGGAATTAATATTTAATTTTATTTTTGTAAGGTATTATTTGGTTAAAAAGAACTATTAAGGTATGTTTGTATTTATTTTATATTTTCATTCATAAGTTTATTTTAATGTTTATTCAAGTAAAAAACCTATTTATGTTATGTACAAAGAATGTTTTATTTTTTATGTAATTTATTTGTCATGTGTGTTTTAGGTTTATTAGATTTAATTTTTATGTAATTTATTTTTCATATGTGTTTTAGGTTTATTAGATTTATTATTTATGTAATTTATTTTTCATGTGTGTTTTAGATTAATTAGATTTAATTTTTATGTAATTTATTTTTCATGTGTGTTTTAGATTTATTAGATTTAATTTTTTGTAATTTATTATCATATGTGTTTTAAGTTTATTAGATTTATTTTTTATGTAATTTATTTGGCATGTTATTTTTATTATTTTAATATAAATTTTTATTTCTTATGTAGGTAAAAGATGAGATCATTGAGATGAAATTTGTGAATGAGACCATTGAGTTGAAATTTATGAGATAAATTAGGAATAAGAGTTTACGTGTTCTAATTTTTTAGATTTTATAATGGGGAATAAGAGTTTATGAGTTTTAAATTTTATTTTAAATTTTTATAAATATTATAATTGAAATTTCTTTTGAGTCCTTCTAGGAAAAAATATATATTTTTGACAACAATTAAGTTGGCATGTTATTATATATATTATCTTTTAAACTAGTACATTTTACTTATTTTAAAATAATAATAACAATATTCGTATTTATTATGTTGAGATAATTTATGTTATGTTTCATTATATTTTTGATTGGCATTTTATTTTATTATTTTAATATAAAATTTTTGTATGTAGGTAAAAATTAGACCATTGAGATGGAATTTGTGAATGAGACCATTGAGTTGGAATTTGAGTTGAAATTTATAAAATATATTTATTTTGTTAATATAGTATAGCAAAAATATAATGTGGACAAAACTGTTTGGTATTTTTGTAATTAAAAGGAATATATAAAATTTAGGTATTTTGATAAATATTTAAAATGCATCAAATTTAGAAATTAATTATCGAAATTTGTTTTGAAATTGCAGGTATCGAAAATGGGTTCATTGATTAAGAATGATGATCACATATCAAACACAGTTAATAATATGGTAATATATTGTTATTTGTTATTCACGGGTTTCCTTAAAAAAGTTCCACGTCATTTACGAAAATAAATTATGTTATAATAACTATTTTCTATAATTTAATAGTGTTAGGGCCCGTACAATGCATTGAGGGGTTGGGTGAATGGTTTAGTATATCCCCCGGATGAATGACTGATGCCATACTTAGAGTTAGCCGGATTCGGGTCAGCAGCATTGATCCGGATGTTTCATTTGCTGTATGATTTAATATCTGCATTGGTCGAGTGTTGGCGTCCGAAGACCCACACTTTTCATTTGCCATGTGGGGAGTGCACTGTTACTCTAGAGGACGTTGCACTGCAACTTGGGCTCCCAATCTCGGAGTCTTCAGTGAGGCGTAAGCACGATATCTCGAGCCATCCGCCTCGAATTCAAGCGTAAGTACGATATCTGAGCCATCCGCCCTTTGTTATAGCCTACTAGGAGTCTCGTCCAATGATGCTGAGTTCAAATTTACGGGTTTGAGATTTTCATGGTTGAAAGCCAATTTTGAACATTTATCAATTAATGCCACTAAGCAGGAGGTGATGTGCGCAGCTCGAGTGTACATTATGCATATTATAGGGGGTGTATTGATGCCGGATGCGAACAACAACAGGGTTCATTTGATGTATTTACCTTTATTAACTGATTTGCAGAATGTTCGCTTGTATAGTTGGGGTTCCGCAGTTCTGGCTATGTTGTATCGTGAGCTTTGTCAGACGACAAAGCTTGATGCCATAGACATAGGTGGATGCCTCATATTGCTGCAGTCTTGGGCTCTTTACCAGATGCCATTCTTGGCATCGGTTACTCACCAAGCATACGTATTTCCACTAGTGAATAGGTGACAAAATTTTACTTTTTATAGTAGTTAGTTGACATATTTTTTTTCTAATGATACTATTCTAATGATACTATTCTAACATGTAATTTGTTTTCGTATATGGAGTACCGATTTGGGTATCGAAAGGTCATATACTATTCCGATATCGTCTCATGATTGAACAACATGCCGAGGAAGGGGTAAGCTATTCCAATATTCGTGACATGTAATTAATTTGTATATCTTACTTGAATCGTGTTAAATTTTAACCATGTTATTAATCATGCAGTTCATCTGGATGCCGTGTCGGATACCAGAAATTGTGGCCGTTATACCCTCATCTACCTACATTCATTCACACCTGTGGTGCATTAACGCACGTATTATCAATTTCTAGATAGTCGAGTGGTAACATGGTGATCGAGTACTCCGGTAGTTTGATTGCATCCAGTATATCCCAGATCTGCCAATGCAGTCGGGGAAGATCCACGGGATTAACAAGAGAGGAAAACATGAAAATAATTGGAGGGTTGTGCACTAGAAATATATTACAGTGTGGGATAATCGGATGGCGCGAAGACCTCAGATGGATATTTCTTTCGATTTGCAACTATCGTTAGAGTACATACAATGCTACTTCAGTACGGGAAAACCATATTTACTTGGTGGGCAATCAACTGTAATCCCCCCACACATGCGTCAACTTAGGGCATATGAGCCAAAGCTCGAGCCCAAGCCTGAGCCTGAGCTTGACCCTAAACCCGAGCCAGAGCCCGAGCTGTCGCATACACATTCTGGGGATGGTTCTTATCATCTAGAGTTGCAGGTCAATGACTATTTCCCGGACTCGTCAGGACAAGGATATCATTCTGAGTTTGATATCTTCAGTCTAGTACCACTGTACTATAACACTCCTCCAGACCCGTATCCACCGCATTACTCTACTCCTCCCGGCTTGTATCCACCGCAATACTCTACTCCTCCTAGCTTAAGTTTATCGATGACGTTCGGGGCATATGATTTTTCTTTTATGTTTCACACACCCCTACCTGTGGCTAAAGAGAATGTTGATCACCGTGATCACCCGCAACGTGAACGTTGACCCCTAAAGAAATATACTCCTAGAACCATACCTTCAAACCATCAATATTAGGGGTTTCTTGCAATTTAAATATTACAAAATTTGTACTTTTTTAATTCTAAAAACTTTGTAAATGGAAAAAAGATAATCTTTGTATTTATTTAATTAGATTAATTGCAATATTAAAACTTGGAACAAACTTTGTGGTCATAAATTAGATACATTACAACATTAAAACTTGGAACAAACTTTGTGATCATAAATTAGATGCATTACAACATTAAAACTTGGAACAGACTCCGTAATATAAATTAGATACATTACAACATTAAAACGAGGAACAACTTTGCAATTTAAATTAGGTACATTAGATTACATAAGCTTAATTCCTGCCCGATCATGATGATTGTCCAATATGGTAGTTTTACTGCTGGCATTTACTCCGATTTTGACCAGCTAATCTGCATAATCCATAACGCTTATCGTCAGATTTCTCCCTAATGTCCATTTCATTATGGATTCTGGATGATTGTGCCTTTCGGATTCCTACGCAACCCTTTGTATGGGACAAGCTCGAAAGTCGTCGAAGGCACCTTCCACGTAGATAAGTCAGGCAAGACGGGGAACTCGTTCTCCCAGACATGCAATGTGTGCTTGAGGGTGTACACATCATCGATACATTTTTCAACATTCAGTGAGACTTTAGCACAAGTTACCATGACATGCGCACATGGATAATGAACTGTTTGGAACCTCCTGCAATCTCACCATCTGTTTCGGAGATCAACTCCATAGGACCTAGGTGGTATACCTGGTCGACGATCGATGGTTTTCGTAACTCGAAATGTTTCAAGACGTCGTGAATATACTTCTACATTCATTGACCTTGCCATCCGACGGTTTGCAACCATTGCATCCCTGACATCTTCGAAAAACACATGTCTCGCTTCCATTTGGTTGACTTGTTGCTGACCTATTCTTAGCATCAAGGTAGCCAACTTGTAGAATGTAGTCGAGAAGACAGATGAAATAGAAAGATGTTGCGTTTTCAACAACACGGAGTTAATCTCCTCCGCTAAGTTGGTGACCATATGACCATAAAGCCCTCCTAGAAACTATGAGCCCATTGTCACGACTCTATGGTACCCAACCACTATCGGGAAGATGTGTTCGTTTGACCTCCATGTCACTCTCAAGTCGAGTAATTCATTTCTGAAAAATGTGTGGCTCTGGCTCGTGCGCTGTGTATGTATTAAGAAAAGATAAGTTACAATTTTGCCCTAAAACATTAAAACATATATTGAAAAGATAAGGTTATCCTTTACCCATTTTCACAACTTGTCTTCGCCAGTTTGCATTCTTACAACGGTGGAAGTTAGCTGCGATGTGCTGGATGTAGTAAACAGATCTCCATGGCAGACTGGAATGCCTAATGGCTATAATTAATCCTTTCCCTCTATCAGAGATGATGTAAATATTATCGTTGCTAATAACATACCTCCGCAGGTTCGTAAGGAAAAATTCTCACGATTCCATGTTCTCCTTATCTACGATGGCAAACACTATTAGGAGCATGTTCTTACTCCCGTCCTGAGCAATCGCAAGAAGTAGGATCTGTGTATATTTTTTGAATAGCCAGGTCCCATCTACTTGCACAAACGGCTTGCAGTGGGGAAATGTGCGCATACATTGATCAAATGTCTAGAACATCTGATGAAATATTCCTTATCCTGGTTGTAATTGGTCATTCGGGATGTAATAAGGTCGTGTCTGTAACTCAATGACAGTTCCTAGCACATACTCCTGCATAGCGGCTATCCATCCCTGTAGCTCATTGTACGACGCACAGAAATCTCTGTACAATTGCTCCATTGCCATCTGTTTAGCTATCCACGCCTTTTGGTATGATACTCGATATTGGAATCGTGCCTGCATTTCGGCAATCGGTACCGTAACTTTAATAGTCGGCATGTCTTTCACCATTGGCATGATACATGTACAAATAGTTTTAGAATCAAGTTTTCAATGATCTTCTGTCATATGTGTTAACGTGCATGTGTGAGGCCTAACAAATTTTCGTATCTCCCACATCTGCAACTTTTGAATAAATGCAGCTCGTACCTGCGAATTACAGCCTTCCACCGATTTTCAACACTCCCCAATATATAATGTTGGTTTTTGTTTATGTTGTTTGAGGACAAGCTGTGGGGGAGTTTGATTTGCCGTAATTCGATGCATCAAATAAAACTAGTTTTCATATTTAATGAGCTTGAATACAAGCATTTTCGTTATATTTTTAATTCAGTTTCTTTAGTTTTGTTTACATTTAATAAAATGTGCACATCGAGCCTTTTATTAACCTTAAGGGCCGAATGAGGCCTAAGGGAGAGCTAACGTGCTTTGAGAGTGTGCAGGAGACCATTAAAGGGCATTTTGGCTCAATACTGGACCTTATGTCGCAACATGGAGGATCCAATATCGTAACATAGAGAGCAGAATAGAGAAAGTGAGAAATTGCTTTCAATGTTGCAACAAAGACATACCCCTAAAGATGGCTACAGAGGAACATGCTGGTTGCTACGTCACGACACAGGTCCTGGCGTGTTGCGACATCGACTCTGCGACAGGAATAAAACATGAAGTAAGGGCTGTAATAGCCCATTTTCAGTGGTGTCAAAAATAGTGGTTTCGGGACCACAATTTTGATAAGTTAGATATTATTTTAGTATTTATTTAATGTCAGTGAGTTTATTTTAAAGTCGTATTAAAATTTTGTTAAGAAATTTTGATGTTTAAAAGGTTAATTAGGTAAAAAAGGACTAAATCGTAAAAGGTGTAAAATTTAAATTCTATTTGTAACAACCCGATTTTAGGCCTAGTCAAAACAGTGGTTTCGGGACCACAAATCCGATAAGGAAAAATTTATTTCTTATTATATTTTTATGGTATACAATTTCACGAAATGAAAATTTTGTTCAAAAATTTCGACGTTTGGGCACTCAATTTAGCCAAAAAGGACTAAAATGTAAAGAGTGAAAAAGTTGAGTTCTAGAAGCTAGAGGTGTCAAATTGCTATGAAATTTTAAATTGGAGGACCTTAAATGGTAATTAGACCATTGGTTATGTTATAGACAAAAATGGACATGAAATAGAGTTTGTTCATCTTCCAAGCTTCATGGTAAGTCCGTTCTGACCCCATTTTTCTTGTTCTTTATATTTTTAGAATCCCGGTAACTTGCTTAAGCTAATTCTACTATTAATTCGAGCTAGAATTTATGTTTGAAAAATTTCCCATAGAAAAAATGTGTGAATTTTGATGTTTCATGATAGAATACAAAGCTTAGAATAATGTTAAATGATTTTGGCTAAGCGATTTTCAATAAAAAACGAGTAAAAGGCATAACTGGTAAAAATTATTATTGTTCATAAGTGAACTTTAGAGAAAGAATTTGATGTTGCTATAGAAAGGAAAAATGTACAGCATGTCATAAAACATAAGAAAAAGAAATAAAATTTAATTTTCGAGCCTAGGGGAAAAATCGTAATTTTGTGAAACTTTAGGGGAAAAAATGTAATTTTTCCAAAATGTGATTTTTGAACTGGATTGAATAATGTGAATGTTAAATAGGTTAAATGTATTATTATAGGTCAAGAAAGACAATGAATTGACTTTGATTAGTGAAAAAGAAAAAAAATGAGAGAAAGTGAGAAATTTCTCAATTGAACATTCGGAATAAAAAGGGATACGAATGAAGTGACAGAAATGATCACATGTGTGGCATGGACTGTGGGTAGGCAACTATGTGAAAGTGAAAGTGGTGGTCACGTGTGTAGTACTATGTGCCGGCTACTACGTGTACCAGAATGATAGGTCACATGTGTAGTACTATGTGCAGGCTACTATGTGTACTGGATAGCTTCGATCACGTGTGTAGTACTATGTGCAGGCTACTACGTGTATCAGATAGTGATGGTCACATGTATAGTACTATGTGCAGGCTACTATGTGAACCGGTATCATTAATTATAAGGTGGTTGCTACGTGCTGATCCCACCGGATATCATTGATTATAAAGGGTGGTTGCTGTGTGCTGAATCCACTGTGTATCTGTTATTATTCTGAAGTGTTCATCGAAAAAATTGAATAAGTGAAATTATATGAGATCATGTAACGATTAAGTGTGATTGAATGATGAATATATGTGCGGAATTGAATTGAATAATGATTGAAAGTGAAAAAGTGAAATTATGAAAAAGTAAAATTTGAAACAGAACAGATTTGGACAACAGTGATGTTAGTTTGAAAAATCACCAAAAATGGTTGAAATTGAGTTAGAGTGTGAATGAGATATGAAATGAAATATTAATGAGTCTATTTTTTCATAAAAGAAACAGAGAAAGCAAAAGAGTTATATATTTTGAGATATTTGAATTTTAGTGAGGTAGGGCCAGATTGATTTTGGAATCCCCTGTTCTGACTTTGGAAAATCACTAAAAATTTTTAAAAAATAATTATAAGCTAAAATTTATATTATTAGAATCCTTAATGAGTCTATTTTCAAAGTAAACAAATGGAAATATCATCTAAATTTTGTACAATAAGATAATTCATTTTTAGTGAAGAGAGGTCGAGATGTTGAGCAGTGAAACAGGGGTGAATTTAGTGAATAAACTGTAATAATTTGACAAGTAAAAATTCTAAAATTGTATGGTAAGAATATATGTGAGTCTAGTTCTAGGAAAATTAACGAAATTTAATTTGGAGCAATGTAACTCCAGATAAAAATAATTTAGTGATAGTAACTCGAGTAGAGAACTTTGAATTTAAATATAAGTGAATAGTGAAATTATGTATAATGCTATTTAAGCATTTTATATACATAAAGGATGTGAGATGGAGAGGAGGAGGAGGACAATAAAATATATGAATGAATTGTGTATAAATGGTCATATGCCCGATTATATTCGGTAAATGTTAAATTGAATGGTAAATACGTATTGGTCTTGAAGGAACTATTGCGATATTGAAAAGCAATTGATCAAATGTTTAAGAAATTTAGTCATGATATATATATGTGTTATAATTTTGATATATAGATGATTATATCATTGAGGTTGCATTAATTAATTCGGTTTATGTGATGGAAATGTCAAGAACATTTGTATTTGATATGTGATGATTATGTAATGAGTGAGAATTTGTTTATTTGTGTGGTTTAAAATGTATCTATATTTTGTTATATAACTTATTTTATAATCTATTTGAAAATGATAAAATTAATTCGGTTACTATGTGAGGTGAATTATGATTTGTGAAGCATGTCTATATTCGCAATAATAGATAAAATATGTTTATGTCATGGGTGAATGGTTAAACACTTGAGTTAGTATAAAGTGTATATTTAGTAAGGTTTGTTGGAAAAGAAATAATAGATTTTGGTTTATAAAGAATAGAGAAAATTTATACTACCTTTGTGGCTAATTTTGATAGCTGTATGGGAGATGAATGGATGATGTATATATGTGACAATTAGCTTACGAGATAGTGAGCAATTGATATATTACAATAGTTAAAAAGGAAAATTTGACGATATGAGAATATGTAACGATACGGATCAATTCAGGTACTCAGGATGAATTCAACAAGTGAAAATTTATAAATTCATACGACGAGGAAGTGAAAGATTGTGAATATATTTAGCCACGTAAACTCTAATTAACGACTCAATAATAACAATTTGAAATTTTTAATTTAGATGAAATTTTACAACTTGGTTTACTACGGTTAAAAGTGTATATGTTCTGGTAATACCTCGTACCCTATTTCGGCATTGAATACGGGTAAGGGGTGTTACACTATTAGTTAAAAGGGTCAAATGGTTATGAAATTTTAAACTAATGGACTAAGATAGTAATTATACCATTTAAAAAATTAGTGGATAAATATGGATAAGGTTTACTTGAAATTTTTGATTATTAATAAGGGTAAAATGGTAAAATAGTAAATAAACATAAAATTAGTAAACTAAAAACAAAAGAAAGATGGTATCTTCTCCATCTTATTTCTAAAACCTAAATTAGCCATTAGAGAATAAGGAAGGTTCAGCCAATTAATTTTTTGTTGCATGGTATGTATTCAAGCCTCGTTTTTAATGTTTTTTTTTATGTTTTTGAGTTTGTTTTAGCTTAATCTAGCCAGCCCGGGGATTAATTTGCAAAATTGTTAAAGTTTGAGGGACTTGCCATGGTTATTTTTGAATAGTTTTTAAAGTTATTTGATAGATTATTAATCTTGGTTGTAAAATAAACATGTTTTGTTAAGTGATTTTTGATGAAATTGTTGAAAATGTAAATCTATGGGTTTTATTGTGAAATGTTGGTAATAATGGGTTTTTTAAGGTCCCTTGTAACATTGGTTAACATGGATTTAGGTTAAAATGAGTAATATTCAAGTTATGAGCATGAGGACTAAATTGTAAAAAGTTAAAATATTAGCGGGAATTATGTAGTTTTACATAAATATGAATTATGGATTAAAGTGAATACAAGGAGTACTTAATTTTATGAAATTATCTATTTAGATTAAGATAAGCCAAAATCAGACTTAAATCGCATAAAGGCTAAAGCTTCAGACTAGTTTTCAACTTTACATCTACGACCAAAGTTATCGAGGTAAGTTCATATGAATTATTATTGTATTAATGTTAGTTAAATTGATTATTTAATATGTTGTGTTAATTTAAGCAGACTTGAAATTTCATATGTATCGATGTTTGAAAAAGTGGTGGATAATAAATCCTATTTGAACCTTAAGAATTCTTAGGATACGAATGACATGTCATTGGGGATTTCATGTTTCAGGTGTTGGTCTTGAATGTCCTACCGATGGATGAGGTCCTACATTTGTTACGGATTCTCCACAACTCATGTGAGCAGAATCGCGTAGCTAATATTTCAACCCACAGCTCATGTGAGCACACCCATTTCACATCTTGTGTGAGCACTATTGTAAAGGAAAGGTTACGATTATATAGAAAGACACACTATGTGTGAGCATTCTCGAGTATCTGACGCAATTCTAGATGGTTCAACGGGTAAGAAAAGGAATGGCATGGTAAGTATATAACGGGATATTGAATATTGATCTATGGAAAGGCTAATGTAATAAATGATGTGCATATGAAAGTCTATTTATATTATTGTTGAATTCATATGTATCATTGATGAACTTACTAACTTGTGAGTTTGATGATGTTTGTATAGGCTTTTACTAAGCTTATGGTCTTGGTAATGACCTTATACTTATTCTATAAATTGTGTTAATGAAATAATAAGTTTTGGTTGAGTTTATATGAGCTTACTAAGCATTATTTGCTTACATAGTTACTCTCCTTTGTTTTATAGATTATCGAAAGCTTGATCTGTTGGAAGCTTGTCGGGGACCAATTACACTATCCAGCAACCATTTTAGTAGCTTTTGAGTAACTTGGCCAAGGTTATATATGGCATGTATAGGATTTTTTGTAATGGTAGTTCATTTTGACCACTTTTAGGTAATTGAACTGCATGGTCTTTTGGTATGTTTGTGATGTCTTGGAAATGGTCATTTTTATATGATTTGGTAGATAATTGAATTAGGTTATATGCTTGAAAAGTAGCTATGTTGCTTTGGTTTGATCCATGATATTTTGATACAATTGTGGTGCCTTTGAATGGCATATTGGTTGGATCAATTAGGATGTTTGAAATGGTATGTTTAGGTGTGTTTGAATAATGTTTAAATCCCTTAAATGTGTGCCCAAATAGAATGGTTAGTTAGGTATGATTTGGATTTGAAATGGCTTGAATTTAGGATCAATTTTTGGATCACACGACCTAGGACACAGGCTGTCACACGGCCGTGTGTCATTTGTAAAATCCTAGTGTTTTAAGTCAGTGTGTTACACGGGATAGCACACGGCCTGTGACACAGCCATGTGTGGCAAGTCAGAGAGTTACACGTCCTAGCACACGACTTGTGACATGGCCGTGTGACCCAACTCAGTTACACGGGTGAGAACATGGGTTGGGACACGGTTGTGTGTCGCTTTGTTCAATTGTTACACGACTTGGGAAATGTAACATGGTCTAGTCACATGGCCATGTGACCCCTGTTTTCACATTTTTACAACTTTTTCTTAAAACTTCTATTTTGTTTCAATCTTTGAGAACATTGTTGCACCTTTCAACTGATCAAATAGATCATCAATACACAACAATAGATACTTATTCTTGATTTTGACTTTGTTGAGCTGTTGATAATCGATGCATAGTTGCATTCATCCGTCTTTTTCTTAACAAATAGAACGGGTGCTCCCCATGGAAAAAAATTAGGTTGAGCAAAATCCCTATCTGTCAATTCTTGCAACTGCGCTTTCAAATCTTTCAACTTTGTATGTACCATTTTGTAAGGAGCTATCGATATCTGAGATGTTCCCAGTACTAACTAAATAGCAAACTCAACTTCTCTGAACGTCGGTAACCCGGGTAACTCCTCTGGAAACACATCTGGATACTTACATACCACTGGAACCAATTTTAGCTTCAACTCAGAAACTCTAGAATCAAAGATATAAGCAAGATACGCATGACAGAGCTGAAATAACATTAGACATACTGTCCAATCAATCTGATTCAATTTAAAGCTTTCCACCGTTCTAACACTTTAACACAATAAACTTTCGTCTATAGTTCGCAACGGTATCATGCAGAGTCAACCAATCCATACCCAAAATCACGTCAAACTCATCAAATGGTAATAGCATCAAATCGGTCGGAAAGTTACAACCCCGAATCATCAAAGGACAGTTTTTACAAACCTTATCAACTAACACATATTGACCTAGGGGGTTCATTACTTTAACGACAATTTTGGTGGATTCAATAGGAAATTTCTTACTTGACACTATATTCGTGCATACATATGAATATGCCCAAAATCAAGCCATTGTCGCGTATGTACAAGAAAGAGGCCAAATTGAAGCTGTGTGGTAGGCCGTTTAACTGCCTGACTTGCAACCCTTTGAAACCTACAGGGGAGACACGGCCGTTTGACATTGCAATGAATATCTTACCAAGTTTAACTTCTATATTTAATCTAAGACTTAAACATGCACATTAGCCATTCAAGAAATAGATAGAAATGAGATAAATTGCAATGAATATCTTACCAAGCTAATGGCTGTGTGGACAAGAAATAGGCCAAATTGAAGCCGTTTCTTTCACCGAAATCAAGCACACACCTACTAGCCATTTGCACATACAATCAAACCTTAAGACATACCTGAAAGATGCATAATAAGGCCAATTCAATAGTTTATTTATCCATACAACCAATATGCCCAAAAGACACCTCAATAACCAGAACCAAGCATACTTAAACATATACATAACTTAGCCATTCATCTCTCATACATTTCTAGCCTATTTCCTTACCAAACTTACCACAATGGCCACTTGCCAATTCATATTCAAACACACCAAATTGGTCGTTCAAAACATACATTCACTTGACCATTTCAACACCAACCATCAAGGCATAAACATACCAAAAGTTCACCAACCATAATACCATATTTACAAACCAAACATAACAACTATCTCATAAAGCACAATTCACCTATACATGCCTTTATAACCATGACTAAAACCTCAAAATCTATTGATAAAGTCGCTGAATAGTGTGATAAGTCTTCGACGAGCTTCCAAACCAATCAAGCTTCCGATAATCTATAAAACATAGAAAAGAATAACAACGTAAGCATATAATGCTTAGTAAGTTTGTAAATCATGAACATAGCTTACCATTTCAATGCATAATCTTAAAGATAGACATGAATCAGTCCAACATAGCTTGGCACAAGCCTAAGCATCGTCAATAATACAAGTTAGTGATTAAACACATAACTTAGCAATATCATCACATGGTAAGGTATAGAACATGAGCATAGCGTACTCAAATCATACTTTTCATAGTTGATCAGTTGTTTAACGTCACAACAATAATGTGCAAGTGTACACTGTTGATGTAAGTATAGTAGACAAATATGTGTCTGTTGGATATTGATCCCATGAGGATGGTTGTCTTTTGTCTATCAATGTCAGTGTAATAAATAGATAGAAACGAGATAAATTGTGAGAGTAGTTGTCGAAGCAATAACTTGAAAACAATAAGATAAAATATGATAATGATAAACTGAGATCCCTAACGTGAATAATAAATAGAATACTAAGTGCTCACAAGGTATAAAAGGATAGGTGATTGTCGATGCATTAAATTGCAATGAATATCTTACCAAGCTTAACTTCTATATTTAATCTAAGACTTAAACATGCACATTAGCCACACCTTCCGATGATGGCAATAGAACACTATTAAGAACAAGTGGATTAAATTCTTCTAACCCTTAAGCAACTTCCGTTGTTATGCTTGTTAGCTTGAATTGTCACTGTACTTTCCAGTGTCAGTGACTGCAATAACACTTCCATGCTAAAAACATTCAAAACCAAAGATTAAATAGTAGAAGCAAGATTGAATAAAATAACATTTAACCCAAAAATCATGTATACTTCCGTACAAATATGAAATAGAAAGTAATCACTAGTGTTTAGAAAAGAAATATAAAAGAAACAAGTGGAGAGTACTATTCCTAGAAAATCTACACTTGATCTCTCAACTCCCTCTTGTGTGACACTCAGGGCTCCTCGTCAAGAGCTAATCTGCATCCCTTTCATGTAGGTTCATCCATAGGAGGCTTAAGCCGCCATAGCCAAAAAGCTTCAAAAGATAGGTTGAAGAAGATAATACCCCCAAAAAGCCTTCTTTTTTTCTTTTCACATGAATATTTATATTTATCGAAATAGCATAGGTGTCCTTTCATCAGAATCATGCTGCCTCTGTACGTACAAGTTAGTTGTACCAGACTGGACAACTCACACATTTTTTTCTTATCCAGACATCTGTTAGGTGCAGTGACAATTCTGGGCGCAATCTGGAAATACTCATGCAGCGACATTAGTACCAAAACATCACAAAATTAAGGATAAATAGGCTAAGATCCACTGAGTTATAAAATGCAATTTACTAAACTGAAAATGCTAAAATATGTGTTAAAGATAACTAGATAGGGACAAATTAAACAATAAGTAGAGAGAAAACATATGTTCTTTCTAGTACTATCACACTCCCAAACTTGAGTTTTTACTTGTCCTAAAGTAAAACAGAAACTAGCAAGGCTACACAAGAATTCAATAAGGCAAATGATCATTCTAGCAACTTGAATCACCTAAAATCCCAATGAATAAGTCAAATTCAGATGACAAAATATTGCATCGACAATACATATGTATGAATGAATAAGATTACAACTTCATCAAAGCCATCATCATGCTTTAAATCCTAAATTCTATCTACCAATACAACATTTATTGTACAATATATGTCTCTTTTTTTCCTTTTTATTGTGAACAAGGGATATCATTGCATTACTGTACTCTTGTTCCTAAAAAGTAACGATGAAGTGCAACAAACCCCTAGGGAGTACGTAATTGCGCCGACACATACTTATGCAGCGACAACCTTTGGCCAGATTGATTTTTCTAATGCTTGCATCGGAGTGTTCCCTCTTTAACATTTCACAATACACCCACTTTGGAGTGTGTCTTATTCATAACTATATATATAAGTAGTTGTAAATGGTAGATTCATTCAAGATTCATGGAATGGTACTAGTCGTCCATTACTAATGCAACCCAATTCATTCATTAAAGAATTGAAGATACAACATTCAGTCAAATTTATACAACTCATTCATTGATAATTCACATGATTCAAGAATTAAACATTGAATGTAACAAAAATTTTCAAACACATTTGCATTAACCACAAATAAACCTTACATGCTTCATTAAACTCAAAATTTTTTTTGAAATGTGGGTGTATTTCCAAACCCCATATGCATTCCCCCAAACTTAAAGTTTGCATTGTCCCCAATGCACTAACATTAAAATGCAATGACAAATAAAAAATGCAACAACAATGTGCACTAACAAAATGAAAATTACAGCTACATGCAATGCATGAATATTACAGCTAAAACTTAAAATAAACTAACTTAGTTTTCCTCAGACATCAATGTGGCTGCACGATATTTATTCTTCCTCTTTTTTTTGTTCCTCATTCTTGTACTTTTACGATTCAGTCTTTTTCACCAAATTAAACATGCAAATGATAAAATTTCTTAACGAAATTTTTATACGACCTTGCTAATATTCTGTAGACACTAAAATAATAATAAAATAAATATTCTCACGTCAGATTTGTAGCCCCAAAACCACTGTTCCAATTTTACTAAAAACGGGTTGTTACAAATGCACAAGCCTCTATACACGGAGCAGCTAGTAGTGGGCTTGTAGCTGAGGAACGAGAAAGCGAGGTGAAAGAAGTCTTCTTCCAAATGATGTCTGAGTAGTTTTTTGAGTTTTTTTGGACGAACCCGATGGCTCAACGACCTCCACCCCTTCTTGTACCCTAACCTGTCCCTTTTATTCTTCAAGGTTTGGAATAAGTATGCATAAGTATGCCTCTAGTTGATAAAATTCGTAAGTACGGGGCTAAAAAGTTTTGCAGAACAACTGAAGATGACATTGAAAAAGCTCAGTTTTGGTTAGAAAATACTGTGAGGGTTTTTGATGAACTATTTTTTTCTCCTGATGAATGTTGAAAATGTACAGTATCTCTATTAAAAGACTCAGTGTAACAGTGGTGGAATACTTTTATTGCGGTGGTGTCAAAAGATCGTATAAATTATGATTTTTAAGACAAAATTCTGGAAGAAATATGTTTGTCAGTGGTATCTCGACAAAAAGTGGAAAGAGTTCTTCAAGTTAAAATAGGGTCGGATGACTATAACCAAGTATGAAAGAGAGTTCGTGCGACTTAGCAAGAATGCTCGGGAATGTATACCATCAAAGGCTGTTATGTGTAATCAATTTTAAGATCGTTAAAGCGAAGATATCAAACTGTTAGTGAGATTCTCGAATTGAAGAAATTTTTGGTTTTAATAGAATGAGCAAATAAAGCGGAAGAATTTAGTAAAGGTAAAAGAATGGCAGGTTTCGAGGCTCATGACAATGGTAAACGACTTATGGGAAAATCATTTTCGTCTTCACCAAAGATATCAAAGGAATTTTACAATCGTACATCAGCTTCAGTAGAATTCTCAGGAAGAGATAAAAGGAAGCAACATTTAAGTTCGAGACCTCAGGCTACTTCTGTAGCTAGTGTGGGAAGTGTTCAAATAATATACCTTAATGTCAACAAAGGTAATAGACGACATTTTGGGGAGTGCAGATTGAGAGACGACTCGTGCTTTAAATGTGGTTCCTATGACCGTTTCCTTCAAGAATGCCCTCAGAGATCTGATAGAGAGAAAGCTCAGAATACTCATTTGAGTAACAAAGTTGTAAGAGAGAGACCATCCAAAAATTGTGGTAATTAGGGAAATAGTCAAAATCGAATGAAAGATTCTACAGTTAAATCTGAGGCTCGAGCACCAACTAGAGCTTATGAAATTTGAGCTCGTGAGGAAGCTTCGACACCTAATGTGATTACATGTACATTTTCTATCTTTGATACTAATGTTAATGCTTTGATTGACTCGGGAACAATGCACTCATATATATGCACAAGTTTAGTGTCGGATAACAAAATGCCTTATGAGTCAATTGAATTTGTGATCAAAGTAATGAATCCTTTAGGTCAGTATCTGTTAGTTGATAAGGTTTTTAGAAATTGTCCTTTGATGATTCGGGATTGGAACTTTCTAGCTGATTTGATGCTATTACCATTTGATACATTTGATGTGATTCTTGGTATGGATTGGTTAACTTTGCATGATGCTGTTGTGAATTGTAGACAAAAGCAAATTTGATTGATATGTCAAAACAATGAAACAGTCTGGGTTGAATCAAATAGATTTGATAGTACCGCTAATATTATTTAAGCAATGTTAGCTAAGAAATATGTCAAAAAGGGTTGCGAAGCATATCTAGCTAATATGTTTGATTCCAAAGCTTCAGAAATGATATTTGAGTGAGTTCCAACTGTTTGTGAATTCTCGGATGTATTCTAGAAGAGTTACCAGGGTTACTACCAGTTAGAGAAGTTGAATTTGCTATTGAGTTAGTACTGGAAACTTCTCTGATATCGTTAGCTCCGTATAGAATGGTACCAATAGAATTAAAAGAGTTGAAAACACAGTTGCAAGAATTGATAGACAAAGGCTTTGTTCAACCTAGTTTTTCTCCATGGGGTGTTCCTGTGATGTTTCTTAAGAAAAAAGATGGGTCAATGCATTTATGTATCGAATATAGATAGCTTAACAAAGTAACGATCAAGAACAAGTATCTTTTGCCACGTATCAATGATTTGTTTGATCAGCTGAAAGTGTGATAATATTTTCAAGGATTGACCTTCGATCCGGATATTATCGCCATTCTGAGTTATAGATTTCGATATGTCAAGATTGCTTTTGAACCGTGTACGACATTATGAATTTTAGTTATGCCGCTTTGTTTAACCAATGCACTGCTTTTGTTTACTGATTTGATGAACAAAATATTCGATCGTATCTAGATAGATTCATAGTTGTATTCATTGATGATATTCGATTTATTCCTAAGATTAAAATGGGCATGCACAACATTTGAGAATAATTGCATATTTTGTGCGATAAATAGTTATTTTCTAAGTTTAGCAAGTGTGAGTTTTGGCTCTGAGAAGTTGGATTTTTTGGACACGTTGTATCGGTAGATAGTAGTAGAGTTGATACGAGTAAAATATCAGCTATAGTAGACTGAAAGTCTTCGAGAGATGTTTCAAAAATTAGAAGTTTTCTAGGTTTAACTGGGTATTATCAGAGATTTGTTAAAGGATTTTTGATGATTGTTACGTCGTTGAAAAAACTGTTTCAGAAAGATGTCAAGTTTGAATGGCCAAAAAGTGTTAGAAAATTTTTGATCAGTTGAAAGTGTTGTTCATCGAAACCCCTGTGTTAGTTCATCTAGAATTCGGTAAAGAATTTGCGATTTAGAGTGATGCTTCACTGAATGGTTTAGGTTGTGTTTTGATGCAAGAAGGCAAAGTGGTAGCTTATACTTCCTGTTAGTTGAAACTGCATGAGAAAAATTACCCGACTCATGATTTAGAGCTTGCAACTATTGTATTTGCTTTAAATATTTGGCGACACTATTTGTACAGAGAAAAATGTCGTATCTTCACAGATCATAATAGACTAAAGTATTTGATGTCACAAAAAGACTTGAATTTGAGACAACGTAGACGGCTAGAGATGTTAAAAGACTACGATTTGATCATCGATTATCACCTAGGAAAAGCTAATGTTGTCGCTAATGCTTTAAGTAGAAAGTCCTTATTTTCTTTGCGAGCTTTGAACACTTAGTTGACATTGATTTATGATGGTTCTTTTGTAGCAAAATTAAAAGCTAAATCGATGTTTCTACAATAGATTTGTAAAGCTCTAAAATGTGACTCCGAATTGATTGCTAAACGGGAACAGATTGAGTCGACACCTGGTTTAGAATTTCATGTTAGTTTTGAAAGTAGTTTGTATTTTCAAAACATAATATGTGTTCTGAGAAATTCTAATATTGTTCAGAAGATTTTATAGGAAGCTCATAGTAGTAATTTTTCGATACACCCGGTAGTAATAAAATGTACGGTGATTTGGAAGAAATGTATTGGTGGCTAGATATGAAACGAGAGATTTGAGTTTGTATCGAAATGTTTGGTTTGTTAATAAGTCAAAGCCGAGCATCGTACCTTCTAAAATATTATACCTGTGATGATTCCAGAGTGGAAATGGGAATGAGTTACGATGGACAAAAGATCGTATAAATTATGATTTTTAAGACAAAATTCGGAAGAAATATGTTTGTCGGTGGTATCTCGACAAAAAGTGGAAAGAGTTCTTCAAGTTAAAATAGGGTTCTGATGACTATAACCAAGTATGAAAGAGAGTTCGATGCGACTTAGCAAGAATGCTCGGAATGTATACCATCAAAGGTCATATGTGTAATCAATTTTAAGATCGTTAAAGCGAAGATATCAAAGCATTAGTGAGATTCTCGAATTGAAGAAATTTTGGTTTTAATAGAATGAGCAAATAAAGCGGAAGAATTTAGTAAAGGTAAAAGAATGGCAGGTTTCGAGGCTCATGACAATGGTAAACGACTTATGGGAAAATCATTTTCGTCTTCACCAAAGATATCAAAGGAATTTTACAATCGTACATCAGCTTCAGTAGAATTCTCAGGAAGAGATAAAAGGAAGCAACATTTAAGTTCGAGACCTCAGGCTACTTCTGTAGCTAGTGTGGGAAGTGTTCGAAATAATATACCTTAATGTCAACAGTGTAATAGACGACATTTTGGGGAGTGCAGATTGAGAGACGACTCGTGCTTTAAATGTGGTTCCTATGACCGTTTCCTTCAAGAATGCCCTCAGAGATCTGATAGAGAGAAAGCTCAGAATACTCATTTGAGTAACAAAGTTGTAAGAGAGAGACCATCCAAAAATTGTGGTAATTAGGGAAATAGTCAAAATCGAATGAAAGATTCTACAGTTAAATCTGAGGCTCGAGCACCAACTAGAGCTTATGAAATTTGAGCTCGTGAGGAAGCTTCGACACCTAATGTGATTACATGTACATTTTCTATCTTTGATACTAATGTTAATGCTTTGATTGACTCGGGAACAATGCACTCATATATATGCACAAGTTTAGTGTCGGATAACAAAATGCCTTATGAGTCAATTGAATTTGTGATCAAAGTAATGAATCCTTTAGGTCAAGATTCATTAGTTGATAAGGTTTTAGAAATTGTCCTTTGATGATTCGGATTGGAACTTTCTAATGATTTGATGCTATTACCATTTGATACATTTGATGTGATTCTTGGTATGGATTGGTTAACTTTGCATGATGTGTTGTGAATTGTAGACAAAAGCAAATTTGATTGATATGTCAAAACAATGAAAGCGATGCAGGTTGAATCAAATAGATTTGATAGTACCGCTAATATTATTTAAGCAATGTTAGCTAAGAAATATGTCAAAAAGGGTTGCGAAGCATATCTAGCTAATATGTTTGATTCCAAAGCTTCAGAAATGATATTTGAGTGAGTTCCAACTGTTTGTGAATTCTGGATGTATTCTAGAAGAGTTACGAGGTTACTACCGTTAGAAGTTGAATTTGCTATTGAGTTAGTAATCGAAACTTCTCGATATCGTTAGTCTCAGATAGAATGGTACCAATAGAATTAAAAGAGTTGAAAACACAGTTGCAAGAATTGATAGACAAAGGCTTTGTTCAACCTAGTTTTTCTCCATGGGGTGTTCCTGTGATGTTTCTTAAGAAAAAAGATGGGTCAATGCATTTATGTATCGAATATAGATAGCTTAACAAAGTAACGATCAAGAACAAGTATCTTTTGCCACGTATCAATGATTTGTTTGATCAGCTGAAAGTGTGATAATATTTTCAAGGATTGACCTTCGATCTGGATATTATCAGTTACGAGTTATAGATTTCGATATGCTGAAGATTGCTTTTTGAACCAGGTACAGACATTATGAATTTTAGTTATGCCGTTTTGTTTAACCAATGCACCTGTTTTGTTTACGGATTTGATGAACAAAATATTCTGACCGTATCTAGATAGATTCATAGTTGTATTCATTGATGATATTCTGATTTATTCCTAAGATTAAAATGGGCATGCACAACATTTGAGAATAATTGCATATTTTGTGCGATAAATAGTTATTTTCTAAGTTTAGCAAGTGTGAGTTTTGGCTCTGAGAAGTTGGATTTTTTGGACACGTTGTATCGGTAGATAGTAGTAGAGTTGATACGAGTAAAATATCAGCTATAGTAGACTGAAAGTCTTCGAGAGATGTTTCAAAAATTAGAAGTTTTCTAGGTTTAACTGGGTATTATCAGAGATTTGTTAAAGGATTTTTGATGATTGTTACGTCGTTGAAAAACTGTTTTAAAGATGTCAAGTTTGAATGGCCAAAAGTGTTAGAAAATTTTGATCGGTTGAAAGTGTTGTTCATCGAAACCCGTGTTAGTTCATCTAGAATTGGTAAAGAATTTGCGATTTAGAGTGATGCTTCACTTTGAATGGTTTAGGTTGTGTTTTGATGCAAGAAGGCAAAGTGGTAGCTTATACTTCTGTTAGTTGAAGCGCATGAGAAAAATTACCCGACTCATGATTTAGAGCTTGCAACTATTGTATTTGCTTTAAATATTTGGCGACACTATTTGTACAGAGAAAATGTCGATCTTCACAGATCATAATAGACTAAAGTATTTGATGTCACAAAAGACTTGAATTTGAGACAACGTAGACGGCTAGAGATGTTAAAAGACTACGATTTGATCATCGATTATCACCTAGGAAAAGCTAATGTTGTCGCTAATGCTTTAAGTAGAAAGTCCTTATTTTCTTTATGAGCTTTGAACACTTAGTTGACATTGATTTATGATGGTTCTTTGTAGCAAAATTAAAAGCTAAATCGATGTTTCTACAATAGATTTGTAAAGCTCTAAAATGTGACTCCGAATTGATTGCTAAACGGGAACAGATTGAGTCGACACCTGGTTTAGAATTTCATGTTAGTTTTGAAAGTAGTTTGTATTTTCAAAACATAATATGTGTTCTGAGAAATTCTAATATTGTTCAGAAGATTTTATAGGAAGCTCATAGTAGTAATTTTTCGATACACCCTGGTAGTAATAAAATGTACGGTGATTTGGAAGAAATGTATTGGTGGCTAGATATGAAACGAGAGATTTCAGAGTTTGTATCGAAATGTTTGGTTTGTTAATAAGTCAAAGCCGAGCATCAGGTACCTTCTAAAATATTATAGCCTGTGATGATTCCAGAGTGGAAATGGGAATGAGTTACGATGGACTTTGTATCAGGAGTACCTTTGTCTTCGCGAAAGAAAGATGCTATCTGGGTTATTTTGGGTCGTTTGACTAAATCCACAGATTTCATTCCAGTACGTACGGATACAAGTTTCATATTTTATCTTATTTTTTTCAAGTTCTTGCTTCGAGATCTACTCTCACAATTTATCTCGTTTCTATCTATTCATTGCACTGACATTGATAGACAAAAGACAACCATCCTCATGAGATCGATATCTAAAATACTCATATCTGTCTAGTATACTTGCATCGACAATGTACGCTTGTACATTATTGTTGTGACGTTAAACAACCGATCAAATTTTGGCACTATTGTCGGGGAAGACGTTTGTTTGATATTTGTTTTTATTTAATAATATTTAGCTGTTACTAACTTGTTTTCTTTTTGTCTCTATTTTCACATTTTATTTTTGGAGTTGTATGACTCCAAGCAATTCAGAGCTTATTTTCGATTTTGATCCAAAAATTGAAAAAACCATTCGGAGGATACTTCAAGAAGAAAGAAATATGGCTTTACCAAGAAACTATGAAGTCATACCCCTGATGCAACACCAAAATGCTAATGACCCACCATTGCCACAAGACGCTTAAATACAAAACAGGACTATACGAGGTTCTGTAGTACCTGTCTTGGATGACTTACAACCGGGAGTTGTTAGGCCAATAAGCCAAGCTGGAAATTTTGAACTCAAGCCAGTAATGTTTCAAATGCTGAATTCTAATGGGCAATATGCTGGATTGCCATATGAAGATGCACGGGAACATCTTAAATCATTTTTATTGATTTGCGTTTCCTTTAGTCAACAAGGCATTCCTGATGATGCTTTGAAGATACAATTATTTCTTTATTCCTTGGAAGGAAGAGCTCGTACTTGGTTCCTTAGGCTACTTGTCGGATCAATTACTTCACACCACATGAGAATGTTATAAATCTTTACTTTGATGTTGTCCCATGCATGACATTCAACAGGAAACACAAATTGAGATTTTCTATAAGGGCTAAATTCACACACGAAGAATCTTGTCGACGCATCAGGCAATGGTCCTTTGCTGGATTGCACTTATAATGATGCTATTGGAATTCTAGAGAGAATTGCTCAGAAAGATTATCAATATCCTATCTCTAGAGCTACACAAGTAAAAGCTACTTTGGGAGTTCTTGAATTGGATGCAATATCTACATTGAGTGCTCAAGTTTCTTCTCTTGCGAATATGATAAAAAATAGTCAAGGGACTCGTGACATTGTAGCTATACAAGTCGGTCAACAAGTTGATGTTCCTACCTTTTGTTGTGAGATTTGCAGTGACAACCATAGCTATGAAGATTGTCCACAACATGCAGAGAATGCCTTTTATGCTAGTAACATCCGCAACAATTCTTATGGCACCTCTTATAGTAATTTTGCATGTAATCAATAGTCTTGGGGAACTCAGAATGCTGGACAAAATGCCGTGACATTCCAATATGGGAATATATCTACTCAAAAAAATTATAATTCAAGACAAGGGAATTACGATCAACAATAGCAGAACTACAATCAGCACACTCAGATGCATCCACAACAAAGGCAGATGCATCCACACCGGAATCAGACGCAACCACAACACTCTTCAATTCCAAATCAGCATGTTCAAGAATATCGACGACAACAGTACACGCAAGGTTCTCCTTCTAACCAGTTCGCAGCTCTTGAGGCTTTAATGCGGGAGCATATGACTCACACAGAAGCTATTGTACAATGGAATTCATCTTCTATTTAGGTGTTGAAGGCCAAATTAGGGCAAATTGCTTCGAATCTGAATACTCGAGCACCTGGCACACTACCTAGTGATACAAAAAATCCCAGTCTGAGGGGGAAAGAACACTGAAAGGCTATCACTCTCAAGAGTGGTAAACAAACTGGTGAGCCGACTACAGACTCTACTGTAGCAGTTCAAGATACTGGTGAAGTGATCCCTGGTGAGAAGGTTGAATCTGAAGAGCTTGTCAATGTACTAGACAAAGAAGTTCCATAAATTATCACTCATATGCCTAATGTTTAACCCTCGAAACTGTCGATGCAATCAGATTTATCTTCACCTTTACCTTTTCCACAAAGATTCAGGGAGAATGAGTAGGATAAGCAGTACCAACAGTTCCTAAACACATTGAAGCAACTTTAGGTTAATATTTCTTTAGTAGATGCTCTTGTGCAAATTCCAAATTATGGGAAATTTATGGATGAACTCTTGTCCAAGAAGAAGAAGCTCAGTGATATGGAAACTATTGCACTCATAGAAAGCTATAGTGCTATTTTGACAAATAAGTTGCCCCCCAAAATGAAAGATCCTGGGAGCTTTACTATCCCATGTTCAATTGACAACCATTATTTGGTAAAGACTTTATGTGACTTGGGAGCTAACATGAACCTAATGCCACTATCTACTTTCAGAAAGTTGGGAATTGGTCACATGAAACCTATTGCAGTGACATTACAACTAGCTGATCGATCATTGGCTCAACTTGAAGGGCAAATGAAAGATATCTTAGTTCGTGTGGATAAATTTAATTTTCTGGCTAATTTTATCATACTTGACTGCAAGGCAAACAAGGAAGCTCCCATAATCTTGGGATGACCATTTTTAGCCACCGGACGAACTCTTATTGATGTTTACAAAGGTGAACTGACCATGTCACTTAATGATGAGCACGTTACCTTCAGTGTTTTCGAATATATTCAATGCAAGGATAAAGAAGAATGCGATACTGTCGATGTGCTAGATGATCTAATTGAGGAAGAATTTAATGACCAAAGCACAATACTTTCTGGGGAGTTTGCAGTGGCATCTAATGATGAATTCTTAGATGATTGTGACAGTATGGTTGAAGTTAATAATATTGAACTCAGGCATGGATGGCAGATTGAATCCTTAGAATTAGAAAATAGAACAACTCTAATTTTCAAGCCATCTATCGACAAAGCTCCTACTTTAGAATTGAAACCAATACCTACTCATCTTAAATATGTCTTTCTTGGTGATAAAATTATTCTCCCAGTTATTGTCTCCGCAACACTGGATGTAACTCAAGAGGAGAAATTGATCCATATTCTTAAGCAACATAAATGAGCTATTGCTTGGAGTATTGTCAATATTCGAGGCATTAGTCCATCTTTTCACATGCACAAGATCAAGTTGAAAGATGAAGGTAAGCAATTACTTGAGCAAAAAAAAAGATTAAATAAGAAGATGAAGGAAGTTGTTAAGAAAGAAATTATAAAATGACTTGATGTTGGAATTATTTACCCTATTTTTGATAGCAATTAGGTAAGTCCAGTGCAATGCATTCCTAAAAAGAGTGGCATCACTATGGTTAGTAATGAAAAAGATGAATTAATTCCTACACGTGTTCCTACGGGATGGCGAGTCGATATGGATTATAGTAAACTTAATGCTGCCACAAAGAAAGACCACTTCCCATTTCCTTTCATTGACCAAATGTTGTACAGGCTTGTTGGAAGGGCCTATTACTGTTCGTAGACGGCTATTCTGGGTACAATCAAATTGTTATTTTACAGGAGGATCAAGAGAAAACAACTTTCACCTGTCCCTTTGGTACTTTTGCTTTTCGCTGTATGCCTTTCGGTCTGTGCAACGCACCAACCACATTTCAAAGATGCATGATGGCAATATTCTCGGTGATGATGGAAGATTCTTTAGAGGTTTTTATGGATGATTTCTCAGTATATGGGAATGATTTTGATCATTGTGCTGACAATTTGGATTAAGTATTGCTGCGATGTGAAGATACATATCGTGTTCTAAATTGGGAAAAATGTCATTTTATAGCAACTGAAGGCATTGTGTTAGGCCATCGCATCTCTAGCCAAGGCATTGAAGTAGACAAAGCTAAAGTGAAAATCATTGAGAAATTACCTCCACCGAAAAATGTGAAAGGTATTCGTAGTTTTCTTGGGCATGCGGGGTTTTATCGAAGATTTATTAGAGATTTCTCAAAAATTGTAAAACCCTTATGCTTATTACTAGAATAGAATCAAAAATTCTTTTTTGACGATGCATGTCAAAATGCATTCATTCAATTAAAGACACAACTAGTAAATGTACCCATAGTCGTTGCACTAGATTGGTCTAAACCTTTTGAATTTATGTGCGATGGAAGCGACTTTGCTGTGGGTGCTGTTCTAGGACAACACAAGGGAAAAATATTTCATGCCATCTATTATGATAGTAAAACTCTTACAGAGGCTCAAATCAATTATACCACTACAGGGAAAGAATTGTTGGCTGTAGTCTTTACTTTCGACAGGTTTTGTTCTTATCTTGTTAGGGCAAAGGTTACCGTATTTACTGATCACTCAGCATTGAGATATCTATTTGCGAAGAAGGATGCAAAACCAAGATTGATACGCTAGATCTTACTATTTCAAGAATTTAACATTGAGATAAAAGATCGCAAAGGTTCAGAGAATCAAGTTGCAAACCATCTGTTTCGATTGGAAGTTGGCAGCGAAGATGAAAACATACTTTAAACTCTTGATGCATTCCCAGATGAGAAGTTATTTTCTGTAGATGAAACCCTTTAGTATACAGATTTGGTTAATTATCTAGTGTGTAGAAAACTCCCATTGGGTGTCACAGGCCATAAAATAGAAAGATTTCTTCGTGAAGTAGTAAAGTATCATTGGAATGATTTGTATTTATGCATGGTATGCAATGACAACATCATTAGGCATTGTGTTCCGGAAGAGGAGATGCTTTCAATCTTGAAGCACTATCATGATGCTCCTTATGGTGGTCATTTCGGTGGCATATAAACTGCTGCTAAGTTTCTCCAATCAGGATTCTACTGGCTTTCATTATTCAGAGACGCCTACAATTTTGTGAATCAATGCAATAGGTGTTAGCACACTGGTTCTATATCTCGATGTAATGAAATCTTGCAGCAACCAATTATAGATGTTGAATTGTTCGATGTTTGGGGTATGGATTTTAAGGGACCATTTCCAAGTTCATTTGGAAATCTTTATATATTAGTAGCTGTTGACTATGTCTCAAAGTGGGTTGAAACTGTTGTAGTTCCAAAGGATGATGCAAAGATAAATGCTTAATTTTTTTCACAAGCATATACTCACCCGCTGTGGCACACCAAAAGCATTGATTAGTGATCAGGATATACACTTTCATTGCAACCAAGTGGCAGTCGCACTGAAGAGATATGGAGTTAATCATGGAATGGCTACTACTTATCATCCGCAAACTAATGGACAAGCCGAAGTATCGAATTGACAAATTAAAAACATTCTTAAGAAGGTTATGAACCCTTCGAGGAAAGATGGGTCTTCTAGACTGGATAACGCTTTATGGGCATTGCAGATAGCATACAAAACTCTATTAGGGATGTCATTTGTATCAATTGGTTTTTGGGAAAACATGTCAGCTGCCAGTTGAAGTAGAGACAAAGCAATCTCGGCAATTAGGTAAGTGAACATGGACTATGAAGCTACTGGAAAGAAAAGACTGTTGGATATCACTTAACTAGAGGAGACTAGGCGGAATGCCTATGAAAACGTTGCAATTTACAAGGAAAAGACCAAACGATGGCATGACAAAATTATTTTGCAGTGACAATTTAACGCGGGTCAACAAGTTTTATTATTCAATTCTGGACCTTTCGAAGTTGTCGAAGTATTTCCTCATAGTGCGGTCACAATCAAAGATTTACATGATGGACACCAGTTCAAAGTGAATGGCCAGCGATTGAAACATTATTTTGGGAATATTGATCAAAAGTAGGCAGAGACTATTAAATTGGTCGAAAAATTGATTTTTATGAAATTTATTATTATGTATTATTATTTTATTTTTGATTTTGTTCAAGTTTGTTTTACTTTTTTTTGCAGAATAATTAGGTACCATTGTTGATGCACTTGGGCTTTATTGTCAACGCAGTTCGTACTATTGTACTGTCACTTATGGCTCATCAAGAATGAGGGCATATCACCTGAGGAGCGATCTGAGAAAAACTATGGCTGAGAAAAGAAGAGAAGCACTCCAAAGACAAAAAGTGCAAGAAGGAGGAGAAAAAGAGGAGGAAGAAGAAACATCATGCAGCCACATCTATGGCTGAGGAAAACTAAGTTTATTTTTAGTTTTTTTCAGCTGTAGTGTTCATGCATTGCACGTAGCTGTAATTTTTATTTTGTTAGTGCATATTGTCGTTGCATTTCTGTTGTCATTGCATTTTAATTTTAGTGCTTTAAGGACAATGCAAACTTTAAGTTTTGGGGAATGCATATGGGATTTGGAAATACACCCACATATCAATTTTTTTTTGAATTTAATGAAGCATGCGATGTTTATTTGTGGTTAATGCAAATGAGTTTGAAAATTTTTGTTACATTCGATGCTTAATTCTTGAATCATGTGAATAATCAATAAATGAGCTGGATAAATTTGATTGAATGTTGTATCTTCGATTCTTTGATGAATGATTTAGGTTGCATTAGTAATGGATAACTAGTAGCATTCCTTGAATCTTGAATGAATCTGCCTTTTACAGCTGTTTATATATAGTTATGAATAAGAGACACTCCAAAATGGGTGTATTGTAAAATGTGAAAGAGGGAACACTCCAATGCAAGTGTTAAAAAAATGCATCTGGCCAAAGGCTGTCGCTGCATGAGTGTGTGTCGGTGCAATTACATACTCCTTGGGGGTTTGTTGCACTCTATCGTTGCTTTTCAGGAACAAGGGTACATTAATGCAACGATATCCATTATTCACAAAAAAAAGGAAAAAGAAAAAGAGACATATATTGTACAATAAATGCTGTATTGGTAGGTAGAATTTAGGATTTAAAACAAGATGTTTGTTTTGATGAAGTTGCAATCTTATTCATTCATACTTATGTATTGTCGATGCAATATTCTGTCATCTGAATGTGACTCATTCATTGGGATTTTAGGTGATTCAAGTTTCTAGAATGATCATTTGCCTTAGTGAATTCTTGTTTAGCCTTTCTAGTTTTTGTTTTACTTAAGGACAAGTAAAAACTCAAGTTTTGGGGGTGTGATAGTACTAGAAAGAACATATGTTTTCTCCATACTTATTCGTTAATTTTCCCCATTTAGCTATCTTTAGCACGTATTTTAAAATTTTTAGTTCAGTAAATTGCATTTTATAACTCAGTGGATCTTAACCTATTTATCCTTAATTTCGTCATGTTTTGGTTCTGATGTCGCTGCATGAGTATTTCCAGATTGCGCCTAGAATTGCCACTGCACTTGACAGCTGTCTGGATAAGAACAAAGAGGTGTGAGCTATCTGGTATGGTACAACCAACTTGTACATACAGAGGCAGCATGATTCAGATGAAATGACTCCTGTGCTATTTGGATAAATATTAATATTCACGTGGAAAGGAAAAGGAGAAGATTTTTTTTGGTCTGGGGTATTATCTTCTTCAACCTATCTTTTGAAGCTTTTCGACAATGGCAACTTAAGCCTCCTACGGGTGAACCGACGTCAAAAGGATGCAAATTAGCTTTTGAAGAGGAGCCTTGTGTGCGACACAAGAGGGAGTTGAGAGATCAAGTCGAGATTTTCGAGAAATAGTACTTTCCAATTGTTTCTTTTATATTTGTTTTCTAAACGTTGGTGATTACTTTCTATTTCATGTTTGTACGGAAGTATACATGATTTCTGGGTTAAATGTTATTTTTATTCAATCTTGCTTCTACTGTTTAATCTCTGGTGTTGAATGTTTTTAGCATGGAAGTGTTATTGCGGTCACTGATACTGGGAAGTGCAACGATAGTTCAAGCTAACAAGCATGACAACAGAAGTTGCTTGAGGATTAGAGGAATTTAATCCACTTGTTCTCAATAGTGTTCCATTGCCATCATCAGAAGGTGTGGCTAATGTGCATGTTTAAGTCTTAGATGAAATATAGAAGTTAAGCTTTGTAAGATATTCATTGCAATTTAATGCATCGAAAATCATCTATCCTTTTATACCTTGTGAGCACTTAAGATTCTGTTGAGTATTCACGTTGGGGATCCTAGTTTAGAATTATCATATTTTATCTTATTATTTTTAAGTTATTGCTTTGATAACTACTCTCACAATTTATCTCGTTTCTATCTATTTATTGCACTGACATTGATAGAAAAAAGACAATCATCCTTGTGGGATCGATTTCCAACAAACTTATATCTGTCTACTATACTTTCATCGATAGTGTACGCTTGCACATTATTACTGTGACATTAAACAGCCGGTCATCCTTGTTGACTCGTTATGTTAGTGGAATATCGGAAGATCCTGCAGGGGTAGTGACTAGTTGATTGGCGAGGAACCTAAAACGACAGTTGATGGAGATTATCGAAGCAAGCTAATCACCCATAATCAAGATTCGATTCATTCTCCTTTTGTTTCTCTTGAAGTTTAGTTCTTTTATGATATTTTGTTTTATTATTATAAAAATCCTTTATTTTATGTTTTCGTAATATAACTAATTTAAAGTACTAGTCAGATCTTTTAGTTTTTAGGTTAGAATTGATCTAGCATTCACCTTCCTCGGGTACGAACCTCGGATTACTCACCTACTCCATTGTAAAACTATATTACAACTCGATCTGTATACTTGTGGATATCGTCTCGTACTTTTATATTTTATTTAGTATTCACACTTGAAATGTTAGTACGTCTGGAGGTGGTCAATGTACATCTTTATTTTGATAATTTTAGGAAGATTATTTTGAAAGTTGTTTTCTATGTACCAAGTTCTAAAAGAAACTTAAGTTCTATCGCATGTTTATTTAAAGATGGCTTGAGTGTGGCTTTTAATAATAGGGTTGCAATATTTTGAAATCGTACACTTTTTTGTAATTGATGGATGCTTAAGAATCTCAATTTTATCAAACCGAAGATGTACATAGGGGTGAGCAAAACCCGATTCGACTCAAAAAAATAAAAAAAAATTCAAATTTCGAGTTAAATGAATCGAGTTATTCGAGTTAATCGAGTTATTCGAATCAACTCGAATTTTTTTTCAAATTTTGAGTTCGAATCGAGTTGAGTTTTCGAATTCGAATAACTCGAATAATTCAAATAATTCGAATATCAAACTATAATATTTTACATTTTTACCCTAAATTCCCAAACCTTTTTATTTTTCCTTCAAAACTTTTACTCCTTCCCACTTCCCCCCAAAACTTTTACTCCCCTCCGAACCCCCCAATCTGCCAAAAATCCATTTCTCACTAAAATTTTACTCTCCCATTTACTTTTTCTCAAAATTTTACTCCCCAAAACCCTCAAAACCTTTTATTTTCCCTCAAAATTTTTACTCCCTCCCACTTTTCCCTTAAAACTTTTATTCTCTTCCCATCCCACCTCCCATCTACCCCAAACCCTCCCCCCTCCAATTTTTTTTAATATTTTCCCTCCAAAATTTTACTCCCCCCTATTTACTTTCCCTCAAACTTTTATTCCCCAAAACTTTTTAGTTTCCCCCTAAACTTTTACTTCTCACCCTTTACTCTCAAAGAAAAAATCAAAATTATCCAAAAAAAAATCACTAAGCATAAATAGTAATAATTTTATTTATATCTACTATTTATTATTAAATTAAATTTCACATTTTATATTATTTATATTATTGAATTGTTTAGTCATATTGAATATTTATATTAAAATTGAATTATTAATTATGCCATAAAATATTCATGTTAAAATTTTATATTGGTATCAATTTCACATTTTATTTTAAAATAACTTTTATTAAAAAATCATATTTTTACATTTAATATATTTTTAATTCCAAAATACATAGTGACAAGAATCCGAAGATAATTGAAACAACTAAGCAAGCAAAGAAGCTAACCAGTATATAAAAAATTAATAAATAAATTATGAGGTGATGAAAGTTAATAAAAAATTTGATTAAGGTGGTCAAATTTTATTACGATGGGTGACAATAGTTACAAGGACCCAAAATTATTTTTTAAAATTTAACTCGAACAAATATATTCGATTCGATTCGATTCGAATTCAATCTCACTCGATTCGATTCGAGAAAACTTCAAATAAAATTAGGATGATTAAATGAGATTCAAAAACTCGATTAACTCGAAAATTTTAGATTCGATTAGATTCGATTCGATCGAATGCTCACCCCTAGATGTACACACTATTTGAAATTGAATTAGCAAATAAAAGACATAAAAGTTCTCTCTTATGGGGCAAACCTTTGGCATTTGAGACTTGGTCATATTAACCGAGAAGGAATCACTAGACTTGTGAATGATGACACATTAAGTTCACTTAAGGAAGTTGATCTTCCACAATGTAAATCTTGCTTGGAAGGTAAGATGTCTAAGCAATATTCTAATGCAATAGGAACAAAGGTCATGAAACCCTTAAAACTTGTGCACACTGACATATGTGGCCCAATGAATGTAAGTACAATAGGTAGTTACGATTATTATCTGAATTTTATGGATTATTATTCCAAATATGGGTATGTGTACCTAATGCACCACAAAAGTGAAAACTTTGATAAATTCAAAGAGTTTCACGCATAAGTGGAGAAAAACTAGGTTTTCCCATAAAGATACTTTTATCTAGTCGAGGTGGGAGATATTTATCAGATGAGTTCTTAGGGTATTATATAGAGAATAGGATATTATCCAAATTAAACTCGTCGGGAACTCTACAACAGAATGTCATGATTAATAGAAGGAATCAAACTTTGTTGGACATGGTTGAATCGATATTAAGTTATTTGCAACTGACAATCTTCTTTTGGGGATATGCTTTACGAACAACTTGCTATATTTTGAATGATGTACCCGTACCTAAACCTTCATACAAATTGTTGCACAACAAAAAGCCTTACCTTGCCTTAAGCATTTAAGGATTTGGATATTCCTACCCTACGTATTGGAGAAAGATGCGAGGAATTTGGATTCATAGATAGAGTTGTGCATGTTTTTGGGATATCCTAAAGGAGCAAAAGGTTGTTTGTTTTATAAGCCGAAAGAGAAAATATTGATAGTGTCGACTGATGCTACCTTTCTTAAGGAAAATTACATGAATAGCTTTAAAGCTCGATGTACTTAAGGAACTTTCGGGAAATACACAAAGTCTTACACTAAGAGTTCCAGTATCAACTACTAATAGTAGACGTACAAATGATCAATAGTATAGGGAGCTTCATCGTAGTGGGAGGGTCTCTCACAGGTCTGAGTTTTTCCAATCTAGATATCCGTTTCACAGTAGGGTTAGTGAGTTGTTATTAGGTGAATCTCAGTCCAAGACACTACCAACACGATCCTTTAGAAGGATCCATGTAAGACGTGTCACTACAAAGAAATCATTCATCTCCAAAAATTTTTTATGGTGTAATCTTTGTAAAAATATAGTGCTTGAAATAAACATTTAATAAAATATAGAAAATAGAGTATAAGTCAAATGGCATATAGAATTTCAGTAAGATATTTATATCAACCTAAAATATAATACTTTAAAATCATTCCATAAACTTTAACGAAACTTCATTAAATTATGATTCCTCAATATATGTTTAAATAAATATAATCAGACTTCACACCCATCATCATGCATAATAAAAATAAACAGATAACTCACAGCAACGTGTGTCATTTTCGTAGTCCTTTAGAAAATCATCCTTCAACAGTAGACGTGATAAGGAAAAGTGGTAATGGGGTAAGTTCAAATGAACTTAGTGAGTTCCATAGAGATCTTAAGCAGAATACTAATAGCACAATCTAATTTTTCAAAAAAATCATTCCACATTACAGAGTATCCCAATGGCGCATATAGAACTCAGAAAAACTCAGTACGCCAATGGTGTGTCACATGGGCGAATACTATACGCCAACATAACAGAACTCAGACATTCCATTTTCATGCCAACCACATACTCAAACATTCTACTTCATTCATAGACATTCTCTCATTATATTCCTATTTCAGTATCAATAAGTAGCATTACCACATCCCAAATTTTTATTATTAGAGGCGTAAGAATTAAAACAAGGAAGTGAAGTAGTCTATTGGTTTAATGCTCCTTAGCTATCCTAGTGTTCCTAAGTTCAAGTCGCCTCGTTCACAAATTTTTATTTTAATTTTTTACATAAAAGCCCATGTAATTATTAAGCTTGTCGTCCACTCCTTAGCTTCCATGAATAGGAGGATTCCTTTCCTCCATTATGGGTCAAACTTACCATAAGTTGAGGGAGCATGATCCCTTTTTTTACTCCATGTCCCCCTTTCTTGCAATTTAATCTCACCCCTGCCATAGAAGAGGTTCATTGAACCTAGACCAAGTTAACCAACCTCTCTTCTCAATCACCCACCTCTCATTGTTGTCCCCTCCTCCCTGTCTCCCAGTTCCCTATTTTTCCTATTTTATTCTCACCTATTTTCTCTGTTTTTTAAAAAAAAACCCTTTTCTCTTTTCATTTTTATTTTCTTCCCATACCATGACCAAACCCTTCACCACCGACCATTGTTCCTCTTTCTCCTCCTTATTCTCTTCCCCATCACCACCGTGACCACCACTGCAAGCCACAATGAATTATTTTCTCCTCTATCACTTTTCCTTTCATATTAATATTTTACCTTTGTTTTGTTGGACCTCTACCATTCTATTTTACTACATGATCTGCCGTAATTTGGTGTAGCAGATTAAACTAGTTTTCGCATTTAAGGAGCTTAAATACAAACATTTTTGTTATGTTTTAGTTAAGTTTTCTTAGTTTTATTTGTATTAGGGGCTAAATGAGGCCTGAGGGTGAGCTAACGTACTCTCTGAGTGAGCAAGAAACCATCAGAAGGCATACTAAATTAATATTAGTCACTATGTCGCAACACAAATGACTCGATGTTGTAACATAGGAACAGAATGGAGAAAGCTCAAGTCTACCTTCGATGTCGTAACATGGACTAAGGGTGTCGCGATATACCCCTAAAGACATCTCAATGAGGAGTATACTGTCACCTCTGTCGTGACACAGGTCCTGGTGTGTCGTGACACTGGCTCTGTGACGGAAACAAAACATGAAGCAAGGGCATTCTGGTTTGCACAATCACACTTTAAACTCAAGGACGTCAGCTAACCTAGGATTAAGGATGACGAACGCCTAAAAGCTATAAATAGGTTCCTTTGGCACATGTTATGGACACCATTCCTTTAGCCTGAATTCTCTGTGTAAATTTAGTTTAGTTTTCTTTCGTTCTTAGGTTTTAGATTGCTTTCTATTGTTCATGTTGATTTCAAGATATCTGAATTATGGAAGCATTCAAATATTATGGATTTGTAATTAATCTGAAAATAATTAGGCTCTTTTATTTACTTTATCTTGTCGATTTAATTAGCATGCTCTTTCTTTATATCAGTTTCATATTGTCTATGAATGTCATGAGGACCTAATCCCTCTATGAGGGATTAGCTAGTGGAGGTATGATCTATTAATTATTTTGTAGGGTTAAGCAACGGATCAACTATTTGGGAAAGAAAGAACGTGAAACAAACTTTGGGCTTGGCAACCCTGAGATGTCATCAAGGTGGGAATTAACCAAAAATTGGTATTGCCGATTCGTGAACACCTCCACCCCAAGCCAGTCTGGACAGTGAGGTCAGAAGATAAGTAGTTATTGCTGACTCGTTATGTTAGTGGAAGATCACAAGATCCCGTTAGGGTAGTGACTAGTTGATTGACAAGGAGCCTTAAGCAACAATTAATGAGGATTACCAAAGTTAGCTAATCACGCATAATCAAGATTTGATTTACTCTACTCTGGTATCTCATGAATTTTATTTCTTTTATTTTTTTTATTATAAAAACCTTAAGAAACCCTTTTCTATGTGCTCATACTGGAATTTATTTAAAGTACTAATTAGATCTTTTAGTGTTTAAGTTAGAATTGATCTAACACTCGCCTCCCTTGGGTACGATCCTCAGAGTACTCACCTACTTTGTTGTAAAAACTATATTACAACTTGACCTATGTACTTGTTGATATCGGCTCACAATTTTCTATTTTATTGTACTATTCACACTTTGGACGTTAGTACATCTGGAGGTGGTCACTACACCATTCGTCGGGCTACCGCCGCCACTGCCTCCATCGTCGGTGGTTGAGTTTCTCCTATTTTTCTCTGTATTTCTTTATCATTATTTTTATTTTGAATAATCTTATACACTATTTATTTTAATAATTCTTTTACCTAACTCTATGATCTTGTGTCTATATCCATCCACCGACCATCCCGAATTGATTGAGTGTTTAAGAGTGGGTTATTCGATCATCAACTTCTCCTCTTAGTGTTTTCCTCTCTTGATCAAATCGTATAGTGGTCATAGAGGTTTTTTTTATTTCATGTGTTAACACTATCCTTTATATTCTTTGAAGGGACGAACGATAACAATATGAGAGATCCTTTACTTTGGATTGGAGATCATCAATTCGAGTGTACAAATCGTGGGGTAAGTGTTATGGTAAGATTTTTAGTGACAAATTTATTAGTAATAAAATACCTCCGACAGATCCTAACCAATATACGTTTTTGTGTGTTAAATACGTCTTTCGGGTTTAGATCTAAGCGAAATCACAACTAGGGGATTGTGGCATTTTGTATCTACGAAAAAGGTATGGGTTTAATACCATTTAGAATAAATATAATGTTGCATTAAACAAAGTATTTTAATATTAAAATTGAGATTAAACTCAAGTACAATGTGTACTTCAAAGGAGGGTTAAAAAACTCATCGAAAAGGTTTACCATGTAAGTAAACCTAACCAAACGATTGTATGAAAGCATGATATATGTTGTGATGGTAACTGTGATTATGATATATGTGTAAATCTCATCCTTATGATATGTGGTACATGGGTTGTGTGATTCTTTTGATGATCTAAAGCATGTGAGATTTATATATCATAGTCCAGTTCAAAACTCGGATTATATATAAAGTGTTTTTGAAAAACTTCATGCATTATAAAAAGGGTATTTTTGTGAAAAGCTTGACAAATGATTAAATTGTTGTAAAAAAATTTGAGACTCCCGAAGCCGATTCTAGGTAAGTGTTCTTTAGATTTGAAACTATATACTGTGATAACTCTAGATTGTGAAAACAATATATAACGCCCTGAATAATTTATTTCTGTTTCTGTAAATACCTGACACAAATGTGTATTTGCTACAGTGGTTAAGTGTTTTGGGTGTGTGTGAGAGGTCTTGGGTTCAAGTCCCACTTTTGGAAAATTTTGTTATTTTTCTAATCCTAGCCTTATCATTGTTCAGTGGGTTTATATAAAATTGTCTGTTAATCCATATCAGAATGAGGCTGTTGGTTCGAGTGGTAAGCAGTTGGTGTGTTGAACATTATGTGTTCGAATCTTTATGTGAGCGTGGGTATTAATTTTTGCCTCGGTTGGCTGAGAGATTTTGGATTGGATTGGGAGATTGAGTGAGTGGGTAGTTGTGGTTGATATGATAGTAAGGAGTTGGGATATTGGTGTTTTCTGATTTTATTTTTGTTTTTTTCAAAAATTACGATTTTTTCTCTCTTTCTTTCTGAAAAATTTTGACATTGGTTTTCCCCTTTTCTTTGCATTTTTCCGTCAATTTAATTTTTCAATCTCGATATTTTGGCTTTTCAATGTTCTGGTGCGTTGGTAAGTGGTTATATAATGCTTTGGTCAGGTTAGAGAGATTTTTCCTTTAAATCCATTTTGTACAATGTTGATTTTCTGTTGGTATTGAAATTGTGTTGTTGGTAGCAGCGAATCGTGAAGAACGAGACTCTCCTCTCACGGAATCATAATCAGAGTCATTTGAGAATTTGGGTAAGCTTTGTACACTCGAGTTTCACCATTGTCAGTTTTGTTAGTTCAATTTAACTGTGAGTTGAGATTGATTTTGGAAGTTGCATTGCGTCGATTTTAGGTGCTAGTTGGCTCGAGTGTGATTTCGCATCAAAATCGTAGCAGGTGTGTTCCTAAAATGTAGAGAATCGGGTTTCAGCAAGAGCCGAAAATGCATTCTGTCGATGTCAGGTGTGAGACACGGCCGTGCATAAGACACGATTTTGTGATGGTGTAAGTGTGGCCGTGTGGGCCACACGAGCATGTGAGCCTATAATTCTAAAGTTTTGTCTAGGGTCGCACAGGTCGTTCCAATTGACTATGGGTTTACCGTAGGGTCAGTAAGGGCTAACCAAACCCTAAATTATGTGATATGATATTTTGATAGTCTATTTTGAGTAGGATACCGTTATGCATGTTTGACTTTTCTAATAAATATATATGTTATCTTTATGCGAGCATGTTAAGCATGATATTTTTGTATCTGTATTCTGTATTTAAGTTTGGGGTGGGAATTGTATATGTGGAGGAAGTGGTCTGTATGGCAACCTTTCACTTATATTCTGGCAGGTTGACTTCATATTATCTGTTTTGTATTGTATCGACACTATATGTTATGTAGGGATAGGTGGGTGTTTTTAACCCCACATGGTCGGAGTTAGTGTGTAGAGGATGGAGGTAGGATTCTGTATATCTATTCTGCTTATTTGATTCTGTTATCTGTATTTGTAAAGGACTTAAGTCCGAATCTGAGTCTGACTGTATATGAGATATCTGTATGTATAACATGTTTATTTCTGTTGGGTTACATAATGAGTTTACGAAAAGTCACATCTATTTGTTTGTTCAGTCCAGGTAATCCACAGACTTAGGTAGATCCGTACGGCTGAGTCTTTTGGTGACCACAATTTTGTGAACTATTTTTGATTAATGGTTTAAATTTAATTAAGGATTATATCTGGGAGTTTTGTAATTAAGGGACTCTACGGACTGTTTGGTTTTATTTTGGATTTGGATTTTTGTTTTAACTCTTTATATGCAACGATTGGCTGAAAACATGGTTTTTACTAAAATAAAGGTTTATTTTTTCTCTAAACATACAAACAGGATTTTCAAATATAATGATTTCTAAGATTTCCGCTGTAAATTATGTTTTGGCTAATGAATTAATTAAATAGCGCTTTTAGTAATAATTATAAACGAACATGGTTTATTAAACCTGGATGATTTATTAAAGTGACACTGTTTTAAAAACCCCTTTGTTGTGACATCTCTAGATTCGACCATAAAGTCTAGGCCGGGTTTGGGGTGTTACATTTAGTGGGATCATAGCATGGTTGTAAAACTCGGGCTTTTGGGTTCCAAAATTATGTTTTAGAAGGGACTCATTTTAAAATAAGGTGGATAATTTTGGGTAAGTGCGTGGTACACTGTGTCTCTGGTGCCGATCCTGTAAGTATTTCTGGACTTAGATAAGAACTTTCTGAAAAGATTGTAGTTAGTACTTTATGAAAATGTATTGAGTTAGTTAGAGATTAAAACCTCTAAAATAATTCTAAACTTCTGATAATTTAAGCATAAAATATCTGCTAATAAATAATGGAATTGATGCATAGAATTTTATAATGTAGATAAATTTGAAATATACGATAAGCGCTCGTGGAACTCGTGATTGTGGTATTTGTGGGTGCGGTAGGGGTTGTAGGGGGCTCGAGCCGAGTCTTCTTTTCTAGGCAGTATGCCAAATTTAGACACGAGTGAGACACCGGTTTCACCTGCTACTAAGACTAGGTCTCAAAGCCGCTCGGTTGGGGATGACGCACTGTCACAAGCCATGTTTAGGGTGTTAGAGAGGGTCGCAGACCCCATTCTGGATTTGGGGGCCGTGGGTTGGTAACTGAACGACTCCAATCCAATGGAGCTAGGCTATTTGGGGGTGTCACTAGAGTTTCCTCTACTGTGGCTGAGTATTGGTTGGAAGCCACAGAGATGATGACGAACGATATCGACTGTAGTCTTGAGCAGAAACTAAAGGGTGCAGTTTCTTTGCTTCGCGATGAGGCATATCAGTGGTGGTTGTCAGTTAAGGAGGGTACTCAACGGGACTATTTGAATTGAGACTATTTTAAGAATGCCTTAGAGGGGAAGTATGTGAGGGCGAGCTATGTTGATGCTTGTAGGAGTGAGTTCAGGAACCTTACGCAAGGTGATAGATCTGTAGCTGGGTATGAGGCTGAGTTTCTGAGGTTGAGCCGCTATGCTCGAGGTATGGTGGCATCTGAGTATGAGAAATGCGGCTGTTTTGAGGACAGTTTGAGGGATAATCTTATGGTACTATTTACTCTATAGAGGGGGCGCGAGTTTGCTGTTCTAGTGGATAAGGCGAATATCACCGAGGAGATTAAGCGCGTAAAGCGCCAGAATAGGGATCGTGAGAGAAGCAAGAATAAGAGGGATTCAAAGCCCTCTTTTTCTGTTTAGAGGCTTAAGAAATGGGCTAGACTTGATGGGCCTGTTATAGTGAGGGTTCATGTTTCTCCTACTAAGATTCAACCATGTGGTGATTGTGGTAGGCACCATCCAGGGGAGTGTTGGAGGAGGTTAGGGGCTTGTCTGAGGTGTGGGTCTTTGAAGCATCGGATTAGAGAGTGTCTACAACGTGCTAATTATATGCAATCTTCAGGACTGAGTTCTATATAGCTTTAGGGGGCAGTTCAGTAGCCACCTAGGGGCCATGGACCAGTTAGGGGTGGTAATGGTATGGGTTGAGGATAGAGAGCACCGGGTAGATGTGCTAATTAGACTAAGGCGAGCAGCTTGCCCTAGTTTATGTTACTCGACGTCGAGAGGATAGAGATGCTCCTGATTTGATCATGGGTACATTCTTTATTTTTTATGTTCCTTATACTGCTCTGATAGACATAGGTTCAACACATTCCTATGTAGCTAATACTGTTTCAGAAAACTTGGAGATTTTTATGGAGTGCAGTTCTAGTGAGATTACCGTACTGAGTCCATTGGGGCAGTCTGTTCGAGTAAGTAGACTTTATAGGAATGCACCATTGGAAGGAAAATGGACTGTGTTTCTGTCAAATTTGATGGTGCTACCGTTTAGGGAGTTACACTTGATTCTGGGTATGGATTGGTGTGTTGAGCACCAAGTTAGTCTGGACTGTGCGACTAAAAGGGTTGTTTTGAGGACGGTGGATGATAAGAAAGTGGTTGTGACCGGTGAGCATCTAGATTACTTGTCTAGTGTGATCTCCGCCCTTATGGCTAATAAATTGGTTCGAAAGGGTGTGGGGTGTATATGGTTTTTGTTAGTGTTTCAATTTCTTGGGACTCTTCTGTTAGGGATATCAGAACACCGAGGGAAATTTTGGATGTCTTTCTTGAGGAATTACCGGGTTTACTTTCAAATCTAGAAGTTGAGTTCGACATTGAGCTTCTACCGGGCACAGCTCAGGTGTCCATCACTCATTATCGAATGGCACCGAAGGAGCTTACGGAGCTTAAGGCTCAACTTCAAGAGTTTTTGGATCTTGGTTTCATCCATCCTAGTGTGTCTTCATGGGGGCACTGGTTCTGTTTGTAAAGAAAAAGGATGGTACCATGAGGATGTGCATTGACTACCGGGAGTTGAATAAACTGACTGTGAGGAATAAGTACCCACTTCCGAGGATTGATGACATGTTTGATCAGTTCTAAAAGGCTTTAATTTTTTCAAAAATAGATCTTTGATCTGGGTGTCATCAGTTGAGAGTTAAGGAGGTAGATATTCATAAGACATCATTTAGGACTCGTTATGGGCACTACGAGTTCCTAGTTAAGTCCTTTGGTTTGATGAATGCTCCGGCTGCATTCATGGATCTGATGAACCGAGTTTTTCAGTCGTATCTAGATCAGTTCGTTGTGGTCCTCATTGACGATATTTTGGTTTACTCTAAGACTGAGGATGAGCATGATGAGCATCTTAGAGTAGTGATTCAAATACGTCGAGAGAAACAACTTTACGCTAAGTTGAGCAAGTGTGAGTTCTGGTTGCGTGAGGTAACTTTTCTAGGGCACGTGGTTTTTGCCGAGGGGATCCGAGTTGATACTAAGAAGATTGAGGTTGTGCTTGGTTGGAAATAACCTAAGAACGTATCTGAGATTCGTAGTTTTCTGGGTCTTTTGGGATATTATCGGCGTTTTGTTGAGGGTTCTCTCTGATTGCAGCCCCTTTGACTAAGCTTCTGTGCAAAGGTGCGAGGGAAATTACCCGACACATGATCTTGAGTTAGCTGCTGTAGTATTTGCGTTAAAGATCTGGAGGAACTATCTGTATGGTGAGATGTGTGCCATTTACATTGATCATAAGAGCCTCAAGTATCTCCTTACTCAAAAAGAGTTGAATCTTACACAGCATCGGTGGATTGAGCTACTTAAAGATTATGACTGCATGATAGAGTATCATTTTGGTAAGGCCAAGGTGGTGGCCGACGCTCTCAGTCGTAGAGGGATGTTCGGTCATCTTTGTTTGTTCGATGATGGGGGTTTGTTAGCCGAGTTGTAAGTTAAGCTGACTTGTATTGGACAGATTTGAGAAAAGTAGTTGGGGGATAAGTCTTTGGTTCTGAGGTTTCGTCAGGTTAAGAGTGGCAATACATCTGATTTTGGGTTGAATAAAGATGGGGTTCGGTGTTTTCGAGGTTAAGGTTGTGTGCCGAATGATTCTAATACGAGACAGTCGATTCTGAGGGAGGCACATAGTACCCCTTATGCTACATATCCCGGTGGTAATAAAATGTATCAGGATTTTGTGAATTGTATTGGAAGCCGAGTTTGAAACACGAGGTTATAGATTTTGTTACTCGTTGTTTGATGTGCCAGCAAGCTAAGGCTGAGCACCAATTGCCTTCGGGTTTGCTACAATCTATTAAGATTCTCTTATGGAAATAGGAACGAGTGATGATGGACTTCGTTAGTGGGTTGCCCTTGACACCCACTGAGAAGGATTTTGTTTGGGTCATCGTGGATCGATTGGCCAAGTTCACCCATTTTATTCCAGTTCAGATGGACAACTCTCTGCAATAGTTAGCGAAGCTTTATATCTCCGAAATTGTAAGAATGCATGGGGTTCCAATTTCAATTATATAGGGATCCTCGCTTCACTTCTCGGTTCTGGAAGAAACTGCATAAGGCTTTGGGTTTGAGATTGGACTTGAGTACTATGTTTAATCCTCAGACCGATGGTCAATCTGAGAGGGTGATTTAGATATACTAGAGGATATGCTTCGGAGTTGTGTGATTGATTTCTGAGGTAGTTAGGAGGATTTTCTGCCATTAGTTGAGTTCGCCTACACTAACAGTTCCAATCTAGCATCCAGATGACACCATACGAGGCTTTGTACGGTCGTAAGTGTTGTACTCTGCTTTGTTGGACTGAGTTGGGTGAGTGCCAAGTTTTGCGTCTTGAGTTGGTTTTCAAGATTGAAGATAAGGTTAGATTGATTCAGGATCATCTAAAGGCGACTTTTGATAGATAGAAGTCCTCTGCGGATCTGAAAAGCAGAGATATCGAGTACTCTATGGGTGACTTCATTTTTCTCAAGGTTTCTACGTGGAAGAAAGTTCTGAGGTTCGGTCGTAAGGGCAGGTTGAGCCCATGGGTCATTTGGCCATATCAGATTCTGAAGCCTGTGGAACTGATCGCTTACAGTTAGAGCTACCTCAAGAGTTGGACTGTATCAATGATGTGTTTCACGCCTCGATGTTGAGGCGATACCGGTCTGATCCATCTTATGTTGTCTATGTTTAGGAGAATGATGTTAGGCCAAATTTTACTTTTGATAAGGAGCTAGTTCAGGTGTTTGATCGTGATATTAAGGTTCTGAGAAGGAAGTCCATCCCGTTGGTGAAGGTTCTGTGGCAGAATCAATACTCTTGATAAGTCAGTAGTATCCTCATCTGTTCGGATCAGGTAAATTTCGATGTCAAAATTTCTTTTAGGGGTTGCAGTTGTAACACCTTAAATAATTTATTTTTGTTTCTATAAATACCTGACTAAAATGTATATTTATTGCAGTGGTTAAGTGTTTTGGGTGTGTGTGAGAGGTCTTGGGTTCAAGTCCCACTTTTGGAAAATTTTGTTATGTTTCTAAACCTAGCCTTATCCTTACTCAGTGAGTTTACATAAAATTGTCTGTTAATCCATATCAGAATGAGGTTGTTGGTTCGAGTGGTAATGAGTTGGTGTGTTGGCGGTTCTGTGTCCAAATCTTTATGTGAGCGTGGGTATTAATTTTTTCCTCGGTTAGCTGAGAGAGTTTGGATGGGATTGGTAGATTGAGTGAGTGGGTAGTTGTGGTTAAGATGATAGTGGAGTGTTGGGATATTGAGGTTATCTAATTTTATTTTTTTTTCAAAAATTTGGGATCTTTCTCTCTCTCTCTCAAAAATTTTGACGTTGGTTTTGCCCTTTTCTCTGCGTTTTTTTGTCAATTAAATTGTTCAAACTCGGTATTTTGGTTTTTCGGTGTTCTTGTGCATTGGTAAGTGGTGATAGAATGCTTTTCTTTGGTTAGAGAGATTTTTCCTTTAAATACATTTTGAACGATCTTGATTTTTCGTTGGTATTGAAATTGTGTTTTTGGCAGCAGCGAATCGTGACGAACAAGACTCTCCTCTCGCGAAATCGTAGTCGAAATTGTTTGGGAATTTGAGTAACGGTTTTACACTTGATTTTCACTATTGTCGGTTCTGTTAGTTCAGTTTAACTGTAACTTTAGACTGATTTTGGAAGTTGTGTTGTATCGATTTTAGGTGCTGGTTGGCTCGAGAGTGATTTCGCATCAAAATCGTACCAGGTGTGTTCCCAAAACGCAGAAAAGTGGGTTTTACCAAGAGTCGAAAAGGCATTCTGTCGACGCCACACGGGTGTTTGCCTGGCCGTGTGCGAGACATGGCCGTGTGTATGGCGAAAGTGCAGCCATGCGTAAGACACGACCGTGTGATGGTGTGAGTGTAGCCGTATGGGTTTTGGGCCAGGCCGTGTGCGACACACGGGTAAGGCCAATCTAGGTGTGTGGGCCACACGGGCATGTGGGTCCACATGGGATGTGGCCCATAATTCTGAAGTTTTCCCTAGGGTCGAACGAGTCATTCTGATCAACTGTGGGCTTACCCTAGGGTCGGTAAGGGCTAACCAAACCCTAAATTATGTAATCTGATATTTTAATGGTGTAATCTGAGTAGGACACCGTTATGCATGTTTGACTTTTCTGCTAAATATATATGTTATTTGTATGCGAGCATGTTAAGCATGATATTTCTGTATCTGTACTCTGCATTTATTTTTGGGGTAGGAATTGTATATGTAGAGGAAGTGATCTGTATGACGACCTTTCGCCTATACTCTGGTAGCTTAACTGCATCTTATATGTTTTGTGTCGTATCGACACTATACGGTGTGTAGGGATGGGTGGGTGTTTTTAACCCCACATGGTGTGATAAGGTGGTTGGAGTTGGTGTGTAGAGGATGGGGGTAGGATTCTGTATATCTATTCTACTTATCTGATTGTATTATTTGTATCTCTAAAGGACTTAAGTCCGAATCATAATCTAACTGTATATGAGATATCTGTATTATATCATGTCTATTTCTGTTGGGTTACACACTAAGTTTACGAAAACTTACATCTGTTTGTTTGTTCTGTCCAGGTAATCAACAAACTTAGGTAGATCGGTGCGGCGGAGTCTCTCGGTGGCCACAAGTTTGTGAACTATTTTTGATTAATGGTTTTTATTTAATTAAGGATTATTTTTGGGCTTTTTGTAATTAAGGGACTCTCCGGACTGTTTGGTTTTATTTTTGATTTGGATTGTCGTTTTATCTCTTTATATGCAACGGTTGGCTAAAAACATAGTTTTTACTTAAACAAAAGTTTATTTTTTTCTCTAAAAATACGAATGGGATTTCCAAATATAACGATTTCTAAGACTTCCACTGTAAATTATGTTTTGGCAAATGAATTAATTAAATAACGCTTTTAGTAATAATTATAAACGAATATGGTTTACTAAACCTGGATGATTTATCGAAGCGGCACTGTTTTTAAAACCGTTCTTTGTGACATCTCCAAATTTGACCATAACGTCTAGGCTGGGTTTGGGGTGTTACACAATAGATAGTGAGACAAGTGTAAATTGAAATAAAACTTCGATTAAAAAATTTTCAAGTGATAGCATAATAACCTACCTCTATTGAAATAAAAGTCATAAGACTTAAAATGAGTACCCGCGGAGTGGGAACTCGGGGAATGAGTGCTCGCGGAGAGCAGGGTCAAGGAACCCAGATCAACTTGTCCGCATCCCAAGTGCGAACTCCTTAGCCAGCAGTGGAAAATGTTGAATGTGCACCCACTATTGAGGAGAGTCAACATGAGCCTACAAACGAGGCTATATTGTAATCCATGCTTCGAGTGTTAGAGCGAGTGGCGGGTGCTCAGACTGGGGCCAAAAGTCGTGTACCTATAGTTGAGAGGCTTTGTTCGAGTAGAGCCGAGCTATTTAAGGGTGTTGTAGGAATGGCCCTCACTGTAGCTGAATACTGGTTGGAGGGTACAAGAGGATTTTATATGATATGGAGTGCATCCCAAAGCAGAAGCTTAAAGGGACTGTGTCAATACTACGAGATGAGGCCTATCGCTGGTGGCAACCATTGTAAGAGGTACTCAAGTCGATTGACTAACGTGGGAGCATTTTCTAGATGCCTTGCAAAAGAAATATGTGGACATGAGGTACGTTAAGGCAGAAGACTGGAATTTATTGAGCTCAGGCAAGGTAACATATCCGTGATCGAATATGAGGCTGAGTTTTTAAGGTTTAACCGTTATGTTCTGGGTATGATTGCGAATTAGTAGGATAAGTGTGGCCAATTTGAGTTTGGGCTGAGATTTGAGCTGATGATGCATGTGGCCCCGCTTCAAGAAAGGGTTTTTGAAGCTTTGGTGGAGAAAACCAAAATCTGTGAGGAAGTCAAGCGCATAAAGCGAGAAAGAAATGAGCAGGCGAGAGTTTCTGTGAAGAGAGAACATGCCCTAATGTGTAGGCTTCACGTCCAGTTAAATGAGCCAGAGAGGAACAACCCCACCAGGACTTCATTGCAACTGGAGGTAGAGCTCAGAACTATGCCATTTGTGGTAAGAGGCATTTAGGTGACTGTTGGAAGTGCATGGGTGCGTGTCTGAAGTGTTGGTCACTAAATCATAAGATTCGAGATTGTCCACAACTTAATGAACATATGTAAGCATCGGGACAGAATTGAACCCAGAACTAGAGAGCTGGACAGCGGCTCAGGGAGCTTAGTGTCAAAATAGAGGCAAAAACGCTGGGCAGAGGCAGCAAGCACTTGTGTATGCGACTAGTCGCAGAGAGGATCGTGATGCAGCAGACATGATAGAAGGTACTTTTATTGTTAATGTTGTTCCATACTTTGCATTAATTGATATAGGTTCTACCCACTCAAATCTGTCTTGTGTGATGGTTGATAAGTTAGGAATTCGAGCAGAAGAGACTGTAAGTGATGTAACTATCCTTAGTCCCTTAGGGTAATCTGTGCATATGAATAAGATATATTGGAGATGTCGGTTGCAAGTCCAAGGTGAGGTATTTCTTGCTCATCTAATGGAATTTCCTTTTAGAGAATTTGATCTTATAATTGCCATAGATTGGTTAAGTGAGCATTGTGTTAGTCTTGATTGTGATACGAAATGAGTTACCCTGAGGACAATAGATGGGAATGAAATAATTATGATCGAGGAGCATCAGAATTATTTATCAAATGTGATCTCTACCTTAGTAGCGAATAATTTGATTCATAAAGGATGTGAGGCCTATCTTGTGTATAGCTTGGATACGAAAGTGGATGGTGCAGTGTTGGAGAACATTCATGTAGTGAAAGAGTTTCCAGACATATTTTTAGAAGACTTGCCTTGTTTACCTCTAGAATGTGAGGTCGAGTTCGGAATTGAGTTGCTGGTTGGGACAGTACCGGTGTCTATTGCACCTTATTGTATGGCACTTAAGGAGCTTAAAGAGCTCAAAGTGTAGTTGCAAGAGTTACTTGATTGTGGCTTCATAAGGCCAAGTGTATCACTATGGAGGAGCTCCAGTGCTATTTAAAAAGAAGAAGGATAGGTCGATGAGGCTTTGAATCGATTATCGTTAGTTGATCAAAGTGACTGTGAGGAATAAGTACCCTCTACTGAGGATCGACAACCTTTTTGATCAATTTAGGGTTGCCACAATTTTCTCCAAGATTGATCTGAGGTGAAGTTACTATTAATTGTAGGTGAGAGAGGTTGATCTACCTAAAACTACTTTTGGGACTCAATATGGAAATTATGAATTTCTAGTGATGCCCTTCGGACTTATGATTGCTCTCACCGCTTTCATGGATATCATGAATAGAGTCGTTCCGCCTTATCTCAATTAGTTTGTAGTGGTCTCCATTGATAACATTCTGATCTACTCCAAGTCTGAGTTGGAGGATGAGGAACACTTAAGGTTTTCAAACCTTACGTGAGAAAACGTTGTACACGAAGCTAAGTAAGTGTGAGTTTTGGCTCTGAGAAGTGATGTTTTCGGGACACGTGGTATCTGCTAAGGGTATCCATGTTGACCCTAAGAAAATCGAGGTTTTTTGGATTGGAAGCAGCTTAAGAATGTTAGTGAGATTTGGAGTTTTCTTAGACTTGCTGGGTATCATCAGAGGTTTGTTGAAGGATTTTCATTGATTGCGGCATTGATGATGAAGCTATTGAGAAAGAGTGCACTGTTTAAATGGAGTGATGAACAACATGCTAGTTTTAAAAAGCTCAAGGCAGTATTAACCCTGTCCCCCGTATTGATCCAACTTGAGTCTGATAAGGATTATGTGACGCTTCTCATACAAGTCTCGGATGTGTATTGATCCAAGACGGGAAAGTAGTGGCATATGCTTCGAGGCAACTCAAACCGCATGAGTGTAACTATCCAACGCATGACCTTGAATTGGCTGCAGTGATTTTCGCTCTTATGATCTGGAGGTACTACCTTTATGGGGAGAAGTGTGTCATCTACACAGATCATAAGAGTCTTAAGTATCTCCTTCATCAGAAGGATTTGAACTTGAGACAGAGGCAATAGATAGAGCTACTTAAGTTCTACGACTACACCATTGAGTACCACTCGGGTAAAGCTGATGTCGTGGTCGATGCATTGAGTAAAAAGCGATGAGTGAGTTAAGAGCAATGTTTGCTAGGTTGATTTTGTTTGACGATGGAGGCTTACTTGCAGCATTGCAAGTGCGTCCTACTCTGTTGGAGGAGATTAGGTTGAAACAATTACCGAATACATATTTAGTGTAACACCCTTACCCGAGACCGTTGCCGGAGTCGAGCACGAGGCGTTATTTGATTTAACTTATCAGTTCGGAGTATAAAAATTTGATTTTAAAATTAATTCACTCATGTTCAATCAATATGTCTTTAAAAATGACCATCAAGACCCTAAAACATGCAACGAAAATGATTTGGGTCCAAACCAGAAACACTAAAAATTTTCCGAACACTTAAACAAATCAAAAATAACTTATATCACTATTTACAGTAAAGTTGTCCACTCGCATGATAGTCACTAATTTAATTATAACTCGAGTTAAAAAACTTGAAATTTAGATCCGTAAATTTTCCCTGAAATTAGACTCAAATATATTCTTACTATAAAATTTCTAAAATTTTTGCGTTAGCCAATTAGTACAGTTTATTAGTTAAATTCTCCATTGTTTCTCTACTTGACAGTTCTGACCTCTCTGTACTAAATATCAGTTATCTCATTGTAAAAAATTCATATAATTTTCTTGTTATTGTATTTTGAAAATTGACTCACTAAGGATTCTAGAAATATAAATTATGAATCATAATTATTTCTGTACAATTTTTAATGATTTTCTAAAGTCAAAACAGGGGACTTCAAAAACAACTCTGACCTGTCTCACTAAAATACAAATATATCCTAATATAAAATTTCTTTGCCTACACCATTTCTTTCGTGTGAAAATAGACTCGATAAACCTTAATTATATATATCATTCACTCTCTAATTCCATTTCTACTATCCTTGGTGATTTTTCAAAATCACGTCACTGCTGCTGTCCAAAAACTATTCCATTGCAAATTTTTACTCTTTTATAATTTCTTTGTATTTATTATCATTTAGGCATCCATAACACCACACATGTTCTTAATTAGCCATTTCAACAGCTAACCATTAGCCTTATCATATAAACACACTCAAAATGACTAAGTCTCTATACATGCCATAGCTTTACACGTTTCGAAATCACATAATACCGAGATGTCTGTAGATAGTGTGAGACGAACTCCGACGTCCTTGTGATCCCCGAACTGACTTGACGATACTATAAAAATAAGGAAAATAAAGAAAGTAAGCATAAAGCTTAGTAAGTTTACAAGTAAATAAATAACAACATTTATCATAAATAATCATACTCATAAATTTCATCAAACATTAGAATCTTTACTCGCTTCTTTACTTACTCACTTACTTGTTTACTTACTTGCTTACTTAAATAACTCATGATTATAACTTAGTCCTCCCTTGCTGAAATTTCTTTCTGAACTAATAACTGAGATATTCTCAATCCTATAGCTCACCTGAATTTATTATTATGCTTTTATCTGAACTTTCATGTAACATGGTCTATTTACTAGCCCGTTGAATCACTTGGAATACTAAGGATACTCTGGTCTCCTGTCTGATAATACATGCCAAAGCTATGTCCCAGACATAGTCTTACATGGGATGTTTTCTATACTGCCAATGCCATATCCCAGAGATGGTCTTACATGAGAGTTCTCATACCAGTGCCCATGCCATGTCCCAGACATGGTTTTACGGGGGACCTCTCATCTCGGTGCCAACGCCATTCCTAGACATGGTCTTACATGGGACCTCTCATCTCGGTGCCAACTCCATGTCCCAGACATGGTCTTACATAGGATCTCATTCCCTTAATGTCATGATATTTGTATCCGATACAATCCCAATGTTTCAACGGGGCTTTTATCACTGATTCTCTGTCATCTCATACTTAAGTCAACATTAGATATTTTCATGAAATAAATACATAATTGTTGAAAAATAACAGCATTAATAATAATTATCAAAATATTACATTTATTTACTGTAAACTTACCTCGATACAAAATATGATCAAATCTAGCACTTTAGTCTTCAACCATTTTCTTTCCCCGGTCTAACTCCGGATTTCATTCTTCTTGATCTATAATAGCAAATTTATCTTATTTAATACTCACATTCATCAAAACAATCCTTGACTCGAAATTTGGAAAAATTACAATTGTGCCCCAAAACTTTTACATAATTACACTTTTGCCCCAAAGCTCGAAAATTAAACTTCATCACCTATTCTTTTGTTTTATGACATGCTGGACATTTGTTCCTTCTATGGCAACATCAAATTCCCACTCTAACACTTACATATGAACATTAGGTATTTTTACCGATTATGTCGTTTTACTCGTTTTCACTTAAAATCGCTTAGCAAAAGTTTTTTAACATAATTCCAAGATTCATATTCTACTGTAAAACATCAACATAAACACATTTCACCCATGGGTTTTTTTCCAAATATGAACCCTAGGTTAAATTATTGCTAGAATAAGCTAAATCAAGTTACCAGGACTCCAAAACGTAAAGAACATTAAAAACAAGGCTTGGGATCACTTACTATGGAGCATGGAAGCTTGAAAACCCTAACTATGACTCCGACCTTCACTTAAAAATATCATATTTCACTTATCTCATATCCATTTTTGTCCACAATTTAACCAATGGTCTAATTTCCATTTAAGGACCTCCAATTTAAATTTCATAACAATTGGACACCTCTAACATGTGAACTCAACTTTTGCACTTTGTACAATTTAGTCCTCTTGACTAAATTGAGTGCCCGAACATCAAAATTTTCGAACGCAATTTTCATAAAATCATTCCGTAAAATTGTAGACCATAAAAATATAATAAAATAATTTTTTCCTCATCGAATTTGTGGTCCCGAAACCATTGTTCCGACTAGACCCGAAATTGGGATGTTACATTTAGCACCTCATGTAAAACTTATCCATGAGGGCAAGACTTCGGATTTTGCTTTTAATTCTAAGGGAGTTTTGTGCTATCGTGGGAGATTTTGTGTACCTTCAGATTTAGATTTGAAAAAGTCTATTTTGAGGGAAGCGCATAGCAGTCCTTACGCTATTCATCCTGGAGGGAGTAAGATGTATCAGGATCTTCATGAGCAGTATTGGTGACTGGGACTTAAGCAGTCTAGTTTGCTCCGACAAATTTCAAGTCTTTAGCGAAATGGGAACATGTCACCATGGACTTTGTTAGTGGGCTACCTTTGATGCCTTCTAAGAAAGACTCCATCTGAGTGATTGTTGGCCAGTTGACTAAGTCTGAGCATTTTCTACCAATGCGTACCGATTTTTATCATTTTTTATCAAATTTTTTGTTTCACGTATCAATTTTGAAAGAAACTGTATGAGGCACTTGGTACGAGGTTGAACTTCAATACAACTTTTCATCCACAGTCTGATGGGTAGTCTAAGAGAGTTCTCCAGATTCTCAAAGATATGTTAAGAGGTTGCATGATTAAATTTTGAGGCAGTTGGGTGGAACATCTGTCGATTACTGAATTCACGTATAATAATAGCTTCCAGTCGAGCATTTTGATGGCTCCTTCTGAAGCTCTTTATGGATACAAATGTACGACACCTCTATGTGCAAGAAAGTTTTAGATAATGGCTCCTTCTGAAGCTCGTATAATAATGGCTCATTCTAAAGCTTTTGAGAAGAAAGTTTTAGGATCAGATCTAGTGCAAGAAACTGAGCATACTGTGAAGATTATCCAAAATCATTTAAAAGTAGCATCAGATTGCCAAAAGCCATATTCTGACTTGAAGAGGAAGGATATAGAGTTCAACGTTGGTGATCGAGGCTTCCTTAAGAATTCACTTTGAAAGAAAGTGTTGAGGTTTGGCTGCATGAGGAAATTGAGTCCGAGGTTAATTGGACCCTATTGTATCATTAATAGAGTTGGACCAGTGGCATACTAGCTAGAGTTACGTCCAGAGTTGGATTGTTTCCACGATGTTTTTCATCTGTCCATGATGAGACGATACTGGTCTGACCCCTCTCATATAGTTGCAGTTGAGGAGATTGATTTTCGTTCAGATTTGTCATTTTAATAGGAACAGGTATAGATTATTGATCGTGAGGTCAAGGTTTCACGGAGGAAACAAATTGCACTCATGAAGGTTTTGTGGAGATATCATGGCTCTAATAAGGCCACTTGGAAGCCAGAAGATTCGATGCGACAACAATACCCTCACACTTTCTCATCAGGTAAATTTCAAGGATGAATTTTATTTTTAAGGAGGGTCGAGTTGTTACATCCCACATTTTTATAATTAGTGGCACAAAAATTAAAACAATGAAGTGAAGTAGTCTACTAGTTTAATGCTCCTTAGCTATCCTAGTGGTCCTAAGTTCAAGTCCCCTTGTTCACACATTTTAATTTAATTTTTTTACACAAAAACCTATTCTTTTATTAAGCTTTCCGTCCACCACATAACTTCCATGAATAGGAGGATTCTTTTCCTCCATTATGGGTCAAACTTCACATAAGTTGAGGGAGCATGGTCCCCCTTTTTACTCCATGTCTCCCTCTCTTGTCATTTCATCTCACCCTTGCCATAGAAGAGGTTCATTGAACCTAAACAAAGAGCCTCCTTCCTCAATCTTATTTCTCTCTCTTTCCTATTATATCCTCACCTATTTTCTCTACTTTTACAAAACCACCACCCTGTTCACTTTTCGCTTTTGCTTCTTTCCTCCACCGTGACTGAACCCTTCACCACCAACCACTGTGCCTCGTAGCCACCACTTTTCCTTCTCTTCCTCATTACCGATCATTGCCATTGTAGACACCGCAAATTATTTTCACCTCCATCCCTCTTCCTTTCATCTATATATTTCACCTTTATTTTGTCGAACCTCTACCATTTCTTTTTACTATACCCTTCTTCGGACCGCCGTTGCCACCGGTGGTTGAGTTTTTCCTTTTTTTCTCCTCATTTCTTTATCATTCTTTTTATTTTGATTAACATTATACCCTATTTATTTTAATAATTCTTTTAGATCACCCAACTCTTCGATCTCATGTTTATATTGATCCATCGACCATCTCGAATTGATTGAGTGTGTAAGAGTGGGTTATTCGATCATCAACTTCTCCTCTTAGTGTTTTCATCTATTGGCTGAATGGTATAGTTGTCATTGAAGTTATTTTTATTTCACGTGTTAACACTACTCTTTATATTTTTTGAAGGGTCAAACAATAACAATAGGAGAGATCCTTAACTTTGGATCCGAGATTATCAATTTGAGTGTGCAAACTGTAGGGTAAATGTTATGGTAAGACTTTTAGTGACTATTTTAGTAGTAATAAAATACTTTTGAGGGATCCTAACCAATATACATTGTTGTGTGTTAGATAAGTCTTTCGGGTTTAGATCCAAGCGAAATCACTACTAGGGGATTATGGCATTTTGGATCTACAAAAAATGTGTGGATTCAATACCATTTAGATTAAATATAATGTCTAATAAACAAAGTATGTTAATAATAAAATTGAGATTAAAGGCAAGTACAATGAGTACTTTAAATGAGGGTTGAAAAACTGATCGAAAATGATTACCAAGTAAACCTAACCAAAGGGTTCTATGAAAGCATGATATATGTTGTGATGGTAACTGTGATTATGAGAGATGTGTAAATCTCATCCTTATGATTTGTGATACATGGCATGTGTGATACTTTTGATGATCTAAAGCATATGATATTTATATATGTGTATGTGTAAATTTGAGATCCATGATCTAATGCGAAAAGCATGTTAAAACATGTTAAACTGATTTTAAGTGATCAATATTGGATATGTGATTATAAGAGCACTTTTACATGCCTAGGTGGAAAAGTTAATAATATGTGTTAAAAACTGAAATTGTCATATCACATGCATGGGGTAGGTTTGTGAAAGTAGGAAGTTAGTGGCAGTTTATCTGCAAATCAGTGGTGGCTTTCAACAAAGTGTTTTAGTAATAGTATATCTGCATATGTGGTGGCTTGTCCACAATGTGTTATCGGTGGCAGTTTATCTGCAAATCAGTGGTGGCTTGTCTATAAATGGTGGTTCGGATGGACGAGTTCTGGGGTACTCGGTATTGGTTGTAGCGGAGATGGGTGGGAGATTTTATAAAATGTGCATCGCTTTAAAGTATACATCAACATGTTCATGCATAAGTTTTAGTGTTAGAACTTGTGATTATTGTGACGATTGATAAGTTAAAATTGATATTTTGATTTGTATGTAATTTTATTTCTGATGATCTCACACTGGGCCTTTTAAAGTTCACCCACTATATTCATGTGTTTCATATAATCCTCGTGGTTAGGACTAGAATACGGTCGTTGGTGATTCTCTCAGAAATGGTTTAATATAAATATGGATTTTTATTACACTTGGGACTTTTATGGACTTTATTGCTATTTGGGATTTTATTTTATGTTAGACTATAGAACTGTGGCATGGGATTTTTAAACTCTGAACATTTGGACATTTTTCATGGATTATACTTGGATTGAATAAATTGGATTTTTTTTTCTAATAATTTTTTTTCGCCAAATTCAATATATCAAATCTGAATTTAAAAGAATCACTAAGTGGATTTCCAAATAATAATAAAGGACTTTTTTTATCAAAATTTTGAAATTATCCTCATCGTTTTTTTAAAGAAATAATAACATGTGTTTTCAAAGATGAACGAACGCGCTTTAACTAATTTTTTTCACCATATCTATGGCCCATGTAATTGCTTATTAAAAAGAACATAGGGTTTAGCAGTAATTACCAAAGAGCTATGACAACCGTATAAGTTAGCTGGCTACTACTAACCCAATTTCAGACAGGTTTCCTGGACTTCAGTTTTTAGAAAATGCAAAGAAGATCGGGGAGGAAGATGAACACAAAGAAAACATAAAGATTTTCGATGAAGGCATTTCTATCCTTATATACCTAAGCATGGAGACACGGTGTAGTGGAAAAATCAAAATATTCCACTAACACTCTTGATTCTTATGATTAAGTGCAGTTATAAAAAAATTAATTCTTTTCATCTACAATAACTTAGCTCCATTCTAACTATGTCTTAGTTTAACTAACTAAATTTCCTTATTTAAAAATAAAAAAATTGCATTCAACAATAAACGAAATGAATTTGCCAAGCATCTAGGTGGCATACACTTAACGAAAGAGTTCGCCAAACCTCACATCTTCGCCAACACAGAGAGTCCGCCAAGCGTTGTATACAAAGAATTCTATACTTAATCAAAACAAACAATTCACTTACTCATCTCTACATTTAATTCACCAAAATACTTTAAACAGTAATTAGATACCGAGACCTCATTGGACAGGCTGTTACAAAGCATATACTCAAGTATTCACGAAGAACAAGAGATTATATGCTTATTTATTTCAGAGGAGATCTTACTCCTATAAGTTATACCAATTCAGACTTCCAAACATGTCGAGGTTCAAGGAAATTGACATTGGGTTGTGTTTTTATTCTAGGCAGCGAGTCCATAGTGTGGAGAAGTGTCAAGCAGAGTTGTACTGCTGACTCCGCTATGAAGGCTGAATATGTGGCTTTTTTTGAGGCTACGAAAGAATAAATATGACTTACAAAGTTGCTTATGGATCTTGGAGTCATTTCTAGTATAGAAAAAGCTATCACACTGTATCGTGACGATAGTACGGCAATAGCTAACATCAAGGAAACCTGAAATCACAGAAGACAAAGCACATTGATAGAAAATATCAAATCATGAGGGAGGTAATAATAGACAGAATAGTGGAGGTAATCAATGTTGTATCAGAGTAAAACCTTGTGGACTCGTTTATTAAGACTCTAATAGCTAAGAGTTTTAAGAAACATGTAGATAGTATTAAAATATGAAATATGGCTCATCTATTTCACTACGACAGGTGAGTAAGTGTTAGACCTAGTGTCCTAAGTTAGTATATTCATTTTGCATAATTGTATTTTTCTAACAAATTGGTTTAAAAAAATATCCATAAATTACATTAATATCCTCATATATTATCCTCAATGGTTTTTGCACGCAAACAAAAATGAAAACAAATATTAGCTCTCTGATTATCTAGTGTTTAACTAATTAAGCAAAATTACTTGATCAAATCATAATATAGAAAGATAACTTTTATTAGTAGATGAATCCAAACGTGTCCTTAGTCTAATTGAAATGAGAAATCTGGTTGAAAGACTAATATGACGTCTATCAAGTCCAATTGGGGAGATAATTTGTCTTAAGCGTCTGAGTAGATGACTCCTTAAAGATAGAGACATAGATGTGATTGATTGGACAGACAGTACATCGAACATGACCCGAGGAGAATAGATCCTACATTCATTTGTGGATACATTAACTTGTGACATTCATAGTGTGACATACCTTAATGTTGAGTTGATGATGGACTATGTATGCGTGACTCATTTACTTTGATGTGAGTAAAAGCTTGAGTTCAAATAGATAAGGAAATGAAAGCAGATGTGTTTCGTATACGACTTCTGTAGTATATAAGATCTTTCACAATAGTGCAATTCATAACTCAAGAAATAAGTAAATGATATCCTCTCATTGGTATTACATTATAGATGAAAAGTAAATGAGTTAATTACTATTTGATAGTAGTCAACTTTTCATGAAAGGCGATGTGAGTGTTATCATGAGATAAAATAGGATCATAATGGGAGAACGGATTTATCCCGAAGAGATTAAGGATATCCTATGAGGGAAACACACTTATCACAAGGTCATTGGATGAGCACTAATTGAGTAGCTTTCGTAACAATATATAATTAGGGAGAGCTTAGTCACGATAGTATAGTGGAATGACTTCATGACTAAATGAGTTTATAATTAATAAGAGAAAAGTTGGAACTGAATTATAAATCATTTGGGCCCTAATTATATATGTCTAATCGACCCCTTCAGTAGCTCATTGAAACTAGAAATGAATTGCATAAAGAACCAAATGAACATAAATGTATAGAAATGGTGAAGTTAGAGAAATGGGTTACATTGGAAAATGAATGTGTTTGCTCACTAAGTATAGAAATGACTTGAGAATCAATTTAAGTTTTTCAATTATTATTTAATTAAAGAATTGTAATTGAAAATGGAATTCAATTATTAGTCATGGTGAATTCGTTGAATCGAAAATTAAATATAGTTTCTAATGAGTTATTTTACGTTAAAGTTGCCATGGCTTTAACGATATTATAATTGGATTGATAAAATTATTTAATTAAAAATTTAATTTATCTGATTAAATTAATTTGTAAACAATATTTATTTAGGGAAATAGAAAAACTTGTATTGAGTTGGATTAAATTATAAAGTGTTGGGTTAAATTTTCAGGAAACACATATAGTTTGACCCACTACCAGAGAGGCCCAAATCCCCTCATATGTTCCTAGTGTATTTACCAAGGGAGTGTCATCCCCCTTTTTTAGTTAAACTAGAAGACTAGTCTTTCTATTAAATAAGTATTATTTGTGTTCTACTAATTCAACAGGATTCTCCTATCTCTTGTTATAAATAGATGGCATTGGTAGAGCTTATTACAATACTTTATACAAGTTTTCAATATTGTTATTTTGCTAGAAAATATTGAGAATTTACTTTCTAAGTATAAATTATATTTTTTAGGAATAACAATTATGTCAGTTTCTATTGCGAGAGAATTACTTTCCTAATAAAAGTAATAAATCGTTTTTGGTTTGTGATTATTTGAGCCCACACTCGAAAAAAATTGTGGTATGAGAATAGCAGAGATGTTCGTTCAATTGAAAGTTTGGAACGTCTTGGGTCCATCTCGCACAAAGCACAAGTATTATTTTGGAGAAAAGTTTATTGCTATAAATATTACAAACCCACTCGGTTTTCAAATTTTAATTTTTCTCTATGAAGGAAAATAGTTTTTTTAACTAGATTTTTCAAAACGACCCCTCCTAG